>NC_067399.1:532043741-533272491 GCF_016432865.1 Antechinus flavipes
ATTCAAATTACTTTTGCTACTTGTAGTTGCAGAAAAGTCTTGTTATTTCCTCCAAAATTTCAGGGAGGTAACGAATTCCAGAGTACTAGGATATAGAGGACAATTTAGGGATCAAATAGTGCAGAGGGGTTCCCAGTCTTCTTTAGTTCATGTTAACTTCTTTGGTTTTCAACAAGTTTTCCCCAAACTCTTCTGGAGGACAGGAGCTGGTTTTTGTTTGTTTTTTTTTTTTTTTTTTGCTGTTTTTGTATCAGCAGAGTTTAGCACAGTGTCTCGCACACATTAGAAGCTTAATAAATGTTCAATAACTATTCAGTATATAAGGATATATGCCTAGAGTTTACCATGCATATACATCTTTGAAATAAAATCGACTAATGTTTCATAAGGAAAACTTTATTCGGTATGTAACTTTTTTAAAAAAGCATCTAAGTAGTTAAATGTATATCAGAATACAATCAAATAAATTGAAAAGACTCTTGATTTTGTTTCTTGTAACCAATAGTTTAGTTCTTGGCATAGTTAGTTTTGTTACTGTTGTTATTTAAAGAGACACCTGCATATCTTATTTGGCTTCCAATTGTTCTTTGCTTTGGATGTAATTATGAACATGACTGTGTGAATTCCAAATTCATGGAGATTAAGTTGACATGAATAGAATAAAAACCTTTTAAACACTTTTAATAAGAAGGGATTTAGTTCTCCAAGGGTCTAACTGAAATTATGCAATTTGTAAAATGATGTGGAAATGCATTTGGAATACCTAGTTACTCAAGTTAGTTTTTCTTCTCCAATTTATAACTTTCCCTTCCCCCCTCCCCAACAGCAGTATTTTTTAATTTACAAAATACAATAAGATTTTGTTGTAGTTCAGTTGTGCTTGGGTCTTTGTTACCCATGATTTTCTGGGCAAAGATATTGAAGTTTTTTTTTGTTTTGTTTTGTTTTGTTTGCCATTTCCTTCTTCACTGGATTAAGGCAAATAGAGAGTCAGAATTCTCTACATAGAACCATCACCAGTCTCCAGGTAAGTTATTCACAAAACATTTCCTAAGGGAAGTAAGCTCCTCTTCAAAAACACCATTTTATAGGTAAAAAAAAAAAAACTGAGGTATAATAATATAAAGCGATTTACTAGGAGGGAAGTAGCGGGGAGGGAAGAGAGGGGAGAAAAGAGAGACAGAGACAGAGACAGAAACAGAGAGAGACAGAGAAGTCCAAATTTTATGAACTGAGAAAGCAAAAGAAAAGTTGATGCTCTAGAAGGGTTTACAAAGAAATTCGAAAGCTAAATCAAGAGAACAATCAAAACCTGGATTACAGGACAAATGGACTAAGCATTATTCATAGATTTCCAAATCAACTTTTCCAGACCAAATTCAGATTCCAACATCATTTTCACAGCTGTCTAAAGGACATTTCCATCAGAATATTCTGATAAAATACAATACATATAAAATAGAACTCAAGAGTACCCTTCTTTCCTGCTTCCCCCATTTTAGTTTCCCTTCACCTGCCCTTCTCAGATCTTCTCCCATCTATATCTCAAAGTACACTTTGTTTTCCTTAAATTTCCTTAGTTATCCTAAATCTCTTCTTTTCCCCCTTTACACCAGCCCTTTATATTATCCTTACTTGCATATGTCTTAGAAGATACATTTTGTCCTTATTTATACTTATTGACCTCATTTGACAAAATATTCTATAAATCATAAATATATAAATATGAAGAAGAAAAAATGTCTGGTAAAAGTTGGTTTGAAGTAAGGGTTTTAATTCCCATACATACACAGTACAATAAAGTAGCTCTACTCCAGTAGGACTTTTATTGATAAGTTTTGTTTTAATGTAACTTTCATACTAAATATATTTCTCCTCATCCAGAATCCTTCCTTGTAACAAAAGAGAACCTTGATCATTAAAATTATAAGGAATTCAATTTCTTCTATTCTTAAAAAAAAAAAAAAAAACAACTTTCCATTCACATTGCTATAGTTTCTCTCTCTATGTAAGTATATGTGTCTGCATATATAGTTTTCCTGATTTTGTTTTTATTTTGTACCAGTTCATAAGTCTTCCCAAACTTTTCTGAATATTCATTATTCCTTAAAACACAGTAATATTCCATTATATTCATTTACTACAATTTTTTTTTTAGCTATTTCCCAATCAATTGACATCTACTTAATTTTTAGTTTTTTAACCACCCTTTTAATGGAGCTAATTGTAATGTCTAGTCCAGGATATACTCAGTTCTTTGACCTGACCTTCTAACTTGACCAGAAATTTTCACTTTTACAATCAAGAATTCAACAAAAGCAGGAGGATACATGTGCCCAGAGGCAGACCCCAGTAAGAATAACAAATCTTGTTTAATGAAAAAGATCAGGAAAGGGAGAGTGCTCAAATATCTAAATGAAAAGGGGCCAGTAATGGCTTGGGAATATAGAATCTCAATAAATTGAATAAATGATAGCTCCCAACTCATGGGAGCTCTCAGTCTACAGCCAAGGTGGCTTTTCAATAAACTACAATTGGTCAAGATCTCTTCCCTGGCTTCTATGTTAGAACTAAGATTGTAAAATGGTTCAGCTACCTTGGACTAATCTCATAATAGCTAACAATTACAGAGGCTTAAGATTTTTAGAAAGTTACATATATGATCTCATTTAAGCATTAGAGCAACCCTGTGAAACTGGTATTGAAGATATTACTAACTTCATTTTACATTAGAAAGCCCAGACAAGTAAGTAAATGACTTTCTCAGTCACACAGCAATGTCAGTAAAAGGGGTACTATTTGGAAGCAGACCTTCCTTATTCCCAAATCAACATCAAGCTGCCTCCTATATTTAGTTATATCTCCAGATCTTGTGATACTGATTTTTATTAACTTTTCCAGAACAGTTTAAGGAAGCTAGGAGAGATAGCAAGAGGAAACCTGGAGTGGATAACTGGATGAAATATGAAGCACAGCGCTTACTATTGTGCCAGACCTGGAACTAAGTGCTTTATAACTATTCTCTTGTTTGATTCTAACAATAACACTGAAAACCAAGTGCTATTTTGGACACATTTTACAGTTGAGAAACTGAGGAAAGCAGAGATTAAGAAACTTGCCTAGGGTCACATAGTTAGAACAAGTATCTAAGAGTAGATTGGAACTCAGACCTTCCTAACTTCCTAACTGTTTAAATAGATGACAGAACAAAGGGTGAAAAGGCAAGGAAGTGTAGAAATACATATGGTTCAGAGGCCGAATCTAAAATAATCAAGACTAAAGGCAAACAGTCTATTCTAGCACCTAACATCAAATAGGTCATCAATAATAAAGGGGAAACCATTTGACACAGTGGATAGAGTGCTGAGCCTGGACACACATATAGGATAAATTATAGGTCATCAATAAAGGAAAAGCACTAGCATTATCAAGAAAGGACTCCTATACAAGTGTTTCCTGAGAACTTGTGGGAAACCAGGAGGTGAGATCAGAAAGAATAGAATGCCAGATATGGTGTAGCAGCAAAATTAATGTTACTGGATCACTCTGTGTGTGTGTGTGTGTGTGTTTATAATAAGGTATAAGAAGACTGGGAAGAAAAAAAAAAAGACTGGGAAGATAGGAGGGAGCCAGATTGTAAAGGAGTTTGACAGAGCCTTTTATATTTGATTTTCAACTTCCCCAAAGTGATTTCTCTTTCCTCTGAGTTAACATAAGGCTACAGTGTGTGCTACAGCATTTTAACACTTAATTATTTACTACTTTGCATCGTCCTCTCTCTTATACATATATCTCAACTCCCTGTTGAGATTTAAATTCTGTGATGCCAGAGACCATATAATAGTACTGTAAATTCAGCCTTCCAAGGGACCTTAGAGAGTTTAGATTTCTTACATTTCTATATCCATTTCTGAATGCCAAGTTATCTAGCACAATATGAAAGGCAGCTAAGTAATTCAGTGTATTGAGTACTGGGCCTAGAGTCAGGAACAATCCCCTTTATGAGTTCAAGCCCAGACTCAGATTTTATTAGTTGAGAGACCCCGGGCAAACCATTCCAGGGCTTTGTCAAGAAGTCCCCAGATGGAGTCAGTGAAATGACTCAACAACAAAAAGCAGAGAATAATCACATAGATATTCAATAACTACTATATTGATTAAAAGGCTGTCTTTGTCATCCTTAAATGGCAAGGGTTCTAGTCTAAGCTCTAATGACTAGCTAGATATGTTAACTTGGGAAAAATTACTCCATTTCTATAGCATGAGGGTGGCAAAGATGATTGCTAATATATCTGTTGTGATTCCAAACTCTGTGTTTTGCCCCTTTCTTCCCCCATTTTGAATCTGTCATTGACTTAAACATTGTGCTTGAAGTTAGGAAGATCTGAGTTGCAAAGCCATTAAATGAGCCATGGCAGTTGAAATATATGGGAATTGCAGAATAGGAAACAGAGTAAGTTTAAGAAAGCTGGGAAAATTGGCACATCTTTAAAAATATGTGTTTTGGAGATAGATCTCCCTGCTATTACATAACTGCTTTTGAGTTTCCTAAAACTTATTAATTATTGCCTAATCAAAAGGACTTAAATCCTTGGTGAGTTAGGGGGATGTTTACCCCAAGTATGTGAACACTTCTCCCAGTAGAATGAGAAGCAAATGAGAATAGTTTGTTCCAATGGTCATGAAAGTGACTGAAGCGGGGGCTGTGGAAGCTGAGAGCTTGATCGGGGATTGGAGACTCTAAGGTCATCTCCTGCAGCCCAGGGCATGATCAGACATCCAGACTTTTGTCCTGCCATCAGACTTCGATGATTTAAGCAAAGAAAATGAAGTTAACAACTTTGTATAACTCAGCCTCACTTAAATCCAATTCACGACCAAGTCAAGACATCTGTGATATCACTAGTCTTCTTTGAAAATGAAGGATGTGAGGCAATTAAATAGTGAAGTGGATAGAACCCTGGCTCTGGACAAGTCACTTAGCCCTGAGATAAAGGAGCAAAAAAAAAAAAAAAAAGCAACTGAGTTTCTCTTCTGAATTGAAGAATGAACAGCCTAATAATGTCTGGCAAACTGACAATTTAATAAATACTTGATTGATTATAGAATAATCAATCACCACCTTTAGACTAGATTTAAAGATTACTTCCAAATGATTCAGTACCAAACCTAGAAATGACTGCCAATAGATTTGGCTGCCAGTTGGTGTGATCTTCTCCTTTATGCCCAGATCTCTTAACTTCATTAAGAATGTGTGAGAGTCACCTTGAGATGCAAGCGTCCCATCCCAGGTCTGTGATCTTGTCTGCCTGTGTAAACTGAGCACCTCTAGGCTTAGTTCCCAGAAGAAGCCCTCAAGGATAATGAAGGAGTGCCTACCTTTCCTTTAAATATCTATGCCCTAGATGGAGATCTGTTCTAGCCTTGAGTACCCTCTCTCAAGTCTTCTCTTTCAAATTCTATTAAAGCAGTGGATTTCTTTATAAATCAAATTAATTGGAGGAAGAAACAGAGGACCTACCAGTCTGAATGAAAGAATGAGAATTTAAAGTCATAAGCTACTTTTTCAAAAATGTATTTGATTATAAAAAAGAACATATAGGATTTTGGTGCCAGATGATCCGAGTTCTACTTCTGCTTCTTCTATCAATAAAATGGCTTCCACATATAATTCTTGGTAGTTTGCCTACTGTCTTCTCCATGATTCCTCTGGACCATACCATGCTTTGTTTCACATCCCATCTAACCACCCACATCACCCATCTTCTTGCCATGTGCTCAGCTGCTGCACTGTTATTTCTGGGGACTCAAAGACCAGATTTAGGGGAAGGGTTGGGAATGTAGGACATTTAATTCACTCATTCTTAGAGCTGTCCTGATTGGTGAGACAGTGAAAGGCACTCACACAGGCAGCCCCAAACCACTATTCATATCCCATCCAGTTGACTAGCCTAGTCATTCTCTAAGTATCCATCCTATCCCCAACCCTCTTTATACTCTTCCATCTTTTTTTTCCTGGGACCTTAAAAAAAATCAGTGGGGCATCTTAGGTTGCACCATGGATAGAGTGCTGTATCTACAATCCGAAGACTCATTTTCCCAAGTTCAAATCCAGTCTCAGATATATGAGTTACATGACCAAGTCACTTAACTCTGTTTACCTCTGTTTCCTCAACTGTAAAATGAATTGGAGCAAGAAATTGCAAACCACTGCAGAATGTTTGCCAACAAAACCCCAACTGGGATTTTCAACTGAACAACAACAGAAATAAATTCAATACTATCATTATTTGGAAATGTATCAATGGACTCCTCAATGATTCCCCTGCTCATCTCTGTGAATTGCCAAATCAGAAAAAAACATTTTCCTGGTGACAAGTCACTCAGCTATGTATTATCTCCTCCAATTAGAATTGATTATATGAAAAAAAAAAACCCTTTGTTTATTTATTAAGGAGTTGTAATGTGTCTGAGCTAAATGGTAAGCATTTAATCACAAGGATTTTAATGTAAAAACAAAAATAGTTCCAGACTTCGAGGAGTTTACATTCACTGGGTTATTGTTGCGGCTTGAAGAGAACCATAACATCAGGATCCAAGGACATTCAAGTGAGTTGGATTTAAGTGAGGGAGGGCTGATAGAGGAAACAACAGGGAAGTTATGGCTAGGGAGGAGCAAAGCAGTTAAGGATGAATGGGGACATAGGGGACTAGATACCCCATCCAGGAACAATGACAGAATTGATTTGATCAAGTGTCAAAAGTTCTAGAATTAAAAGGAAGGATTGGTAAGGGAAAGACAGTTACCAGTGAGGAAAGTGGGCTAAGGGGTGATATCTGTTTTAGAACAGCCTTTGATGTGGAAGGAGGCTATAGAAGTGAGAGGAAGAAGTGAAGCAAAGCCCTGGCAGGGACTTTCCTAACAGGGGTTCCAGAAAAAGCTGTCAATAATCAGGAAAGTAGGGCCCCAGAGTGGAAGTTCCTCCAACGCAAGTTCTCTGGTACGGATATCAAGGCAATCGGTAAAGAAATGATTACCTTCTTTTAGACAAGGCAGGAATGTCTTGGCTTTTGTATTGGTATATACCCAACACTTAGTAAGTGTATGTAATTAGCAATTCTCATTCTGTCATTTTGTAATAGTAGAATTATTATTCCAGTGTTATGAGAAAACTGAGACTAAGAGAAAATGACTTACCCAGAGCCCTGATAGCTAGTTAACTATCAATATGCAGGGAATGAAAAAGAATCAGCATTTATTAGGCATCCAATAGATGTCAGGCACTGTTCTAAGAGATTTATCTTTTAGATAAAATTAGATTAGATTTAAATGTTATCTCTTATTAATGAAAAAAAAAAAAAGGCAAATGAAGGTGTGTAGCTGTACCAGATCTCAAACTGTGTTATAAAGCAGTGTCAGCAAAACCATTTGGTACTGGCTAAGAAATAAAGAAGTTGATCAGTGGAATAGATTAGGTTCACAAGACACAATAGTCAAGGACTGTAGTAATCTAGTGTTTGATAAAACTAAAGACCCCAGCTTCTGGGATAAGAACTTATTTTATGTTTTGACAAAAATTATTGGGAAAATTAGAAATTAGTATGGCATTTTCTTACACCTAACACCTTAAGGTCAAAATGGGTTATGATTTAGACATAAAGAGTGCTATTAGAAGAACAAAAAATAAGTCTACCTCTCAGATCTGTGAAGAAGGAAGGAATCTGTGGCCAAAGAGTACACTATAGAATGCAAAACTAATCATTTTGATTGTTAAGTTAAAAATTTTTGTACAAACAAAACCAATGTAGACAAGATTAGAATGGAAGCAATAGAGAAAAAAAATTTTTAGTGGAGTTGTGAACTGACCCAACAATTCTGGAGAGCAATTTGGAACTATGCCTTAAGGGCTATAAAACTGTGTATACCCTTTGATCCAGCAGGATCTCTGCTGGACCTTATCCCAAAGAGAGCATAAAAAAAGGAAAAGGACCTATGTGTACAAAAGTATTTCTAGCAGCTCTTTCAGAAACTGGAAGGAACTAGAAACTGAGTGGATGCAGGGGTATATAAATGTTGTGGAATATTATTGTTCTGTAAGAAATGACCAGCAGGATGATTTCAGAAAGGTGGAGACTGACATGAACTGATGCTGAGTGAAATGAGCAGAACCAGGAGATCATTGTACATGGCAAAAATAAGATTATACAATGATCAATTTTGATGGACATGGCTCTTTTCAATAATGAGATGATTCAAACCAGTTCCAATTGTCCAGTAATGAAGAGAGCCATCTATACTCAGAGAGAGGATTGTGGGAATTGAGTGTGGATCACAAGACAGCATCTTCATTCTTTTTGTGGTTGTTTGCTTGCATTTTATTTTGCTTCACGTATTCTCTTGTGTGGCACGATCATTGTATAAATACGTATACACATATTGGATTTAACATATAATTCTACAATGTTTAACATATATTGGACTACTTCCCATCTAGGGGAGGGTGTGGGGAAAAGGGGGAAATTGGAACACAGGATTTTTCAAGAGCTAATGTTGAAGAATTGTCTAAGCGTGTTTTGGGAAAAAAATTAAAAAAAAATAAAAGCAGTAGTTATCTAAAACCTAATATATGCATACACACACACACACACACACACACACACACACACACACACATACACACACTATATATATCTTTAAAGGCCTCAAGAGTCCCTACTATCATTACAGGAAAGAATAAATTTATTTCATTATACTTACTTAAATATTTATTAAGAAATTAAATATTTACTACCAATATTTATTTAAGCCTATACTGAATGGTGACACTTGGCTAGGTGATGGTTAAGGTTTGATTAGTCCTTGGCCCTGAATTTAGAGTCGTGTGTATTGCACTTGCCCGCTATACTACTGAACCAAGCTAGAACTGTCAGTCTTGCCCTACTTGCAATAAGATTTTTTTTTAAGCCAAAGGAATAAAAAATCCTCTTGTGTTTATGTCCAGAGAGGCAGTGGGTGGAGAGGGAATTGTTACAAATTCTAAAAGTGGGAAGCAAGGAAAGTATTTTGGGCTTGAGACTCTCTATCCCACACTAAATTATGCCACTGGCTTAATTGTTCTTGTGTATTAAAAACCCAGGAGAAGCCATAATAGCTAGGTTACACCCAGACCAACCAGAGCAGTTCAACTTGCTATGCCCCAGGAATCAGACAGATCATCCTCCTGCCAGCTCAACTACAGCCAACATACACATAGACACACACACACACAACCATGAATGGCTAGATCCCAAGCATGTCCATAAAGTTTAACTTTCCCACTGTGGACACTAAGCACCATTTTGAAAGCTGATTATTGTTGTAGAAGAACAAAAAACAAGATTGACTTTGGGGGAGGCCTGAGTTAAATCTAAGGCTGATTTTGCCACTCACTAACTGTATGACTTTAAAAAAAGTTATTTGTGCTCTCTGTGCCTCAATAACCCCATCTGTAAAGAGAGGCTAATAATAAATACCTAGTCTGCCTTGTCTCACTAGGGCATATAAAGGATAAAGTGAACTAACAGATGGCTTTTTGAAAAGCTAAGACTCTTACGTAAATTTTGTTGGATTTGTCATCAAAAGACTTATGTTTAAATTCTGGTTCTGCCTTTGAGTAACCTGTGTGATTGTGGGCAAGTTACCTTTCCAGGCTTGTGTTTCCTTGCCTATAAAATAAGGGTTTTGGAATATATGACATCTCATGTGTCTCAGTTCTAAATTTTATGACAGGGAACTATGCTTCTATCCAGGCAAGAAATAAATGAGATTAGTCCTTCAAAACTCTTCTTCCTGCTCCCCAAATCATCTGAATTATTCATTTTCTTAGAAAACCTTTTCTTTAGAAAGAATGAAAGGTAAAACCTGTCTGTCTGTCCAAATGATCTCAAATTCTCAATTAGTGAAATCTCAACTTAAAAGGTTTCATATATAGAAGAAAGACCTTTTTTGGTATTACTTTAGAAGCCTTTATAAACCAATTCCAAAAAAAGCTTCTGGCCTTGAAAGGCTTATCTTTTAAGAAAAGGTTCCACTAAATATTTATCTTATATATGTTTTCTTTATTAAAATAAATAGATCTGGTTGTGTGTGTGTGTGTGTGTGTGTGTGTGTGTGTGTGTGTGTAATTAACTGAATGAAGACACTCTCATGGGAATATAACCTCAAACTATACCTTAATTGTGACTTGAGATTTTATAATAACAAATAGAGGTATAGCTAAAAATTTACAGGTGTGTTCATCCCCTCCTGTTTCCCACCACCTCTTGGTTAGCATTTAAGTACTTCTTTTAAAGGTAATGATGGCTTTGAATTCTCTTATCTGAGGATATCTGCTTGATAGCAGTTCTCTAGGAAAATTTAAATTGAGTTTATTACTATTATTATTGACTTGTACTCTTTTGTTTCTGGGATAGATTTCAGGAGTTAGAAGGTAAAGCTGGATACCCCTAAACAATGGGAGAAAAGGCCAGGCTGAGGAGGATGGGGACTTTTGAGTTTAGGCTGTTTAATTTTGTGTTTTGCAATTTTTTGAGCTTCTTTTACTGACAAAGACCTTGTCAGATGTGAGATGCCTTCTCATGAGATCATAATTAGGCCCCTTTTTGTTTTTTCTTACTCAGAGAGTCTCTGATTCTTTTTGTGGACCATACTGTCCCACACAAGGTCTTCAACTAAAAGAGTGGCTAAAAAAGTAGAAAAAGGCCCAGAAGTCTATCCCTGGAAAGGCAGATATCTTTCATATACTTTCTTTCTTTCTTTTACAGATCCACAATAATTTTTAATAGTATAAAGATACTGAAAGCAAAAGTTTGAGAAACATTATTGTAGCAAATAGAGAGTTAGCCTCAGAACCAGGTTCATGTATTACTTCTAATATAAACTACATGAGTCTAGCCAAGTCATTTAATGTCTCAATGATCTAGGCTATTCTTTGTAGCTATAAGTTATAAATAAAGTGCAATGGGAATTTCTTTATCTGAGAGTTTTCTATATTGGCAAAATACATCATGTACTATGCTAAGTTCTGAGATACTAAGCAAAAAGGAAATAGTTACTGCTTTGCAGTATTTCACGTTTTTGTATATTCATTTTCTTTTTTGAAGTCAGTATTTTTCATTGCACAATAATATTCCATTACCTTCATATATTCTAATTTGAACCATCTCCTATTCTCTAAATGTGGAAGATTTTCCAGTTGGTTTTGTTTTGTTTTTATTTTCTAAGCAAAGGTGATATGAATATTTTTATGTTCCTAATGTTAGATAGATCAGCTCTATTGAATTTATAGAGGCTCAACCCCAGGTTGACCATTGGGTAAAGATTTTGGGGCAGTTAGGTGTTACAGTGGATGGAACACTGGTCTGGAGTCAGGAAAAGCCATCTTCCAGAATTCAAATCTGGCCTGAGATACTAGCTACATGGTCCTGAGCAAGAAAACTTCACCCTATTTGCCCCAATTTCCTCATCTGTAAAATGAACTGAAGAAGGAAATGGCAAACAATTACATTATCTTTGCTGAGAAAATCCCAAATGGGGTCATGAAGAATTGGACATGACCGAAATGACTGAACAACATCTCCAAAAGACCATTCACTAATTTTAAAAACTTATTGAGAGAATACCTAAATTACAAATCCTTTAAATTAAGTCAAAGTAAGAATTATTTTTGTACAAAGATTTTGTGGTTTTTTTTTTTCCTTTCAATAACATTCTGAACAAGTTCTCATTTTTGCAGGTGAGGAAACTGAGGTACAGATGTGATCTGCCCAAGTTAACACAGAGAATAAGTATCAGGGTCAATATTTAAGATCCTCTGACTCCCAAATTTATTTCTTTGTGGTGGTGGTCCACATCAAATAGTGTCCCTCTCGCTCCATTTCCTGTTTCACATACTTTCAATCAGGCAATTGATGCTTTTTAAGTTCTGTCCATCAAGTAACTTAGATACCTTAGTGAAAGTATATTTCATTTTTTAGGACACAGAACTCTCTAAGGAGTATGCTGGATTGTGTACATAAGGCTATCAGATTCATTTTGATTGATTCCAAAGACATCAAGTGAGAGAACAGAGGAGAACAAACAACTCCAACAAAAGAAAAAGAAAAAAAGAGAAATATATAAGCAGTTCTTCCTAGAGAGGCCGAGCAAATTGTCACTATCTTAAGAATTTGACCTCTGGGCCCTCGTGGATAGTCAAAAAGTCCTAAAACAGTCAAAAGTGTTTTGTTATTTGAATAGGAAGCCAAGTCCATTGCAGGCTGGATTCTTGCCAAAGTCTACTTGGCCCAAATAAAACTTCATGTCAGGGGAGTGGGTGCCATTTTTTTCACCCCTTTTGGAAAGGGCTCACAATGGCACCTAATTACATACAAAGGAAAGAGTAGGATTTGCTCTCCAGACAGAAGGCCAAAATGCTAATTATTTTATGCCAAAGGCAGCCAAAAGAATTGGTAGCCAAGCTTCCTCTCTGAGAGAGACTAGAAGAAAGGAAGAAAATGAATGGTAAACAGTAGAAAGGAAAGCAAATTTTCTAGTTTTTGCATCTTTCTTCATGGTTTATGCTCTTTGCTTCATTTCTGGTCCCATCTTGTACAGACTATGGACAAGAATCTTCAGCAGGAAGTAAGGGAAAATTCAAATGACTTGAATCCATCCACACATGAACACCTGGCCTTCTGCTTACATAAACTACTTGAGATGTCTACATAATTTCCTTTTGGGGCAAGATTTTCAAGATCCATTATTGGTGGCTATTCGTCACCACTGAATGATGTGATATAGTTCTATAACTTGGACAAAACAAGTGAAGGAGCCTAGCATTAAAGCCAAATTTCTCTGAAGGAAGAAGTTAGAAAGAGTTCTCTTAAAATGCCAAAACTGGCCTCTTTATGATTCTATAAGCAGAAAAGTCAAATAGCAGCAGCCCAGAAATAGAGATTCTAAAACTTGGCTTAGATATCTTCCTAAGAATTTTTGGCCTACTTGGGAACAGGGGGAAAACATTAAATATTATAGATTTGGAGCTGGAGTCTGACTTTTTATTTTACAAATGAGGAAACTAAGGTATGGGGACGCTAGATGACTAGCCCAGAGTCACATAGCTAGTGAGTATCTGAGGTGAGATTTTAGTCCAGATCTTCTCGATTCCAAGATTGCACCTGTCCACTATGTCATGCTGCCCAAAAACATTTTAAAATCAGTTTTTTAAGTCACAGGTGGAAGGAAGGAAACCCAGGATTTATTAAGTGCTTCCTTTGTGCCAAATACTGTGATAGGCACTTTACAAATATTATCATCTTATCGGATCTTCACATCAACCCTGGGATGTAGGTGCTATTATTATTTGTTCTATTTTACAATTGTGGAAATGGAGGCAGATAGACTTGCCCCGGGTCACACCGCTAATGTCTAAAGCCAAATTTGAACTCAGGTCTTTCTAAGGGCCCTATCTATTGTGCCGCATTGACTTTAAAATAAATCATTATCAATATTGCATATTTTTCATTACTGTATCATTTTTATTAATAATGTGTTGACATATAGAATATAAAGATATGTAGAATATTCCTTTTAAAAACAAATTACCTAAGATTGAGGGCAGCTAAGAAGTGCAGTGGGTAGAATGTTGGGCCTAAAATCAGGAAAAATCATCTTCATTAGTTCAAATCTGGCCTCAGATATTTGCTGTATGACCTGGGACAAATCAACAAACCCTGTTGGTCTCAGTTTTCTCATCTGTAAAATGAACTAGAGGAAAAAGTAGCAAACTACTCCAACATTTTTGCCAAGAAAACCCTAAATGGAGTCATGAAGAGTCAGATAGGACTGAAAAGTGTGAATAACAATAATACATAAGGTTATAAGGGAAACCAATTATACTAAAATAATATTTTTTATCAGATTATTTTTAAAGTTAAAAAGTCCTTTCTTAAAGAGACTTAGAAAGAGGAAAATGAGTGGAGTGTTTGTAAAAAACATACAATTATAAACTTGAATCTTAAGGTCAAATAAAATGCTTGTGACAAATCCCAAACTGACATCACAACTATCAAATAGGATCAAAGAACAAAGAATGTGATATGAAGCAAGAACCTTCATAAAGCAGGAAAGGGCCATTTCTATGATGACAGCACTCTCCTTTTAATAATGCAAAAAGTAAAAGTTACTGAAGGTGACTAGATATCTCATTTTCATATGGCTGTAGATCTGGAAGGGACAAATCCAAGGAAACAGACACAGAGATGAAATAATCTGCTTGTTGACTAAACTACACAAAAAGTCCTAGGTAGAAAAAACTAGGATTCAAACTCAGATGCTCTACCTCCAAATGCAGGGCTGATTTTGCACCAGCTGACCACTGAATCATGCTGGTTTTGCACAGCTGACCAGTGAGTCATACTGGTTTGGAACTAACTGACTTAAATGAATAAATGTCAACTCAAGTGTTTTATGTAGGTTCAAACATCTGGTTACCTGAGTATGCACAGAAGTCTCTCTTGCCCTATGCCAGTAAACACTGTCATACCAGAAGCTCCATTTCAATTTGACATTTGATCCCTTGCTCCCATTCAGCACATTTTCATAAAGCTACTTCCTTTACTTGGATTGCATTTCTCCAGAATCCTGTCTTTCTTCCTGGCTCAACTCACAACCTACTACCTTGAAGATATTGCTGATGCCCCTTTTGTCCCTAATTAGTGCTGTCTCTCCTCAATTTGCATTAGGCTTATTGATCTATGAACATTTTGTAGCATCTTGTAATAGAATGAAAACTCCCTGAAAACAGGCGTCATTTTTGTCTTTGCATCCCAAGCCTCATGGTGAACTGAAAGTAGATGGCTGGTAATAAATGTTTGAAGTTAACATTAGTTCATATCTTACCTCATCCAAATTCCTTAACCTTTAAGGCCCTTTAAAACTTGAACTCAGTCTACCTTTCTAGCCTTACTCCAACTACTACCAAAGTTAACTGTTCTCCAACCAGCCTGGTCTAATTGTTATGGTTCATAATAAGTCTTGTTTAATATTCTATCATTTCAGCTAAATCTGACCCCTTTGGAGATTTCTTGGAAAAGACACTACAGTGGTGGTTATTTCCTTCTCTAGTTCATTTTTTACAGATTAGGAAATTAACTTAAGTGACTTGCCCAGGGTCACATAGCTACTAAATAACTCATTAAACAGATTTAAACTTTAAATCTGACTCCAGGAGCTCCATCCCCACTGCATCTCCTAGCCACCCTACAAGTCTTATATATTTACTGTTTAGCTTCATTTTAACTCTTTCCTCCAATTCCATTTCCAAATATTAAAATCTTTCTCATTCTTCAAGATACAACTTAGGTATTAAGTATAACTCTTCTCAAATAATCTCAACTAAAAAATGATCTTTCCCTACTTTGAAATTCTATATTATTAAATCTGCAAATGACCCAGCATTAGGAGGGGCAGATAACATAACAGATGATGGTAGCAGGATCTAAAAATATCTCTGAAATAATGCAGCAATATTTAGTAGAAAAGGCCTATATTTATGTTGAAAACATCAATCCCTTCAAGTATAGAAGAGACCTGATTTAATACCAAATTATGTGAATACCTAAAGATTTCAAACAGTATGCTATAACTGTAACTCAAAAACTAATGCAACTTTACTTTATAAATTTATTATAAGGAAAGCAACAGTCCCATTGAATATTTCATTAGTCAAATCACATCTGGAGTATTCCATTCAGTTCTGGGTGCCAAAACTTTTAAGAGAGCCATTAACAAACTGGAGAGCATCCAGTGTAGAACCGAATGGAGAGCAAGTGGTATGGGAAGCTCATAAAGGACAATTAAGGGAACTCAAAATGCTTTTTAATCTGGCAAAGAGTAGACACCAATGAATGCAAGTTATAGGAAGGCACAGGTTGGGCTCGATGTAAGGAGCAACTTTCTCACAAACATGGCCCAAGAACCATGATAAACTAAGAGTCCAAAAGAATGAAGATGAAACACTTCATTTACTTCCTGAGGGAGATGATGAACTTAAAATACAAAAAGTGACATCCATTTTCAGATATGATTCCTTTTGGAATCTGTTTTGCCAGGCTGTGTAGATTGTAGATATGAATTTAAAGGTGATAATATGTTTTTTCATAATTAAACCATGTATCATTTATATCCAATTGCTGACTCTCTTGAGGAGAGGGGTGATAAGGGAGAGAGAAGATTTAGAATTCAAAAATGTTTTTAAAATGCCTATAAAGGATATATGAAGAAAGAAGCTATCTGTATTCAGAAAGAGAACTGATAAATAGAAGTATGTACACAATAATTTTACACACATACACATACCCCTACCACACAAAAAGTTTCTATTTGTATCTAATGGGAGTGAAAGATGGAATAAAAAAATTTTTGTAATTTTGTTGTATATTTGAAAAGAATAGCAAATTGAGCACAGTAGATTTGCAGTTTCATAGGTGATCATATTTTTATTGAATTATGTTATGAAAATGCTTGTTGCATTCCATAAATTAAAAAACAAAAAAATTTTAAATGAATGTTAAAAAATTGTCTTTATATGTAACTGGGGAAAATTATTATTAAAAAGAAAGAGATCTCTATTTTGAAGGACTTCTAAAAAATTCTTCAATTGGGAGTGTGGAGGTCATAGTTTGAGAACCACAAAAACCAAAGTGTACAATTTCTTGCTTCATGCTAATGACAATGACAACAATTACAACAACAACGACAACAAAACAAACAGATCTATCCCAAAATAGAATAAATTTATTGACTGACTGGTGGGAGAAATAAAGAGCACCTCAGGACAACAAATATTTAAACATTGTGAATAGTCACAATCTAGAGCTGTTGTAGAGAGATTCTGTATTAGACAAGAAGCTGAATTATAGAATCGCTGAAGCTGATTTTATCTTTAAGATCTTATTATTTTCTGTGAAAGACCAACTCTAGCAGAGAGAATACTTGTATTCTTTAGCCACATATTATCACCTAAAAGTGTGACTATAGTTATGCTTATAGGCTTTAACTATTTCTTAGAGCTTCTCAGACTTAGTCCCTTTAATGTTTAGTTTGAGATCAAGACACATCACTTAAATAAGTAACCAAAAAGGACTCATTCCCTATCTATACCATTTCTGACTACTTGGCACTTAGTAAGCAATAGGATGGTCTGTGTCCTGGTCCAGGAACTAAATGGTTCCCATGACACTAATGTAACATAAGGCCATTTGCCATATGAAAGCTGTCTATATACATATACACACTGTTTTGAACATTGTGACTTTAAAAAATTGGGTGGTAAGAAGAATCATTTTTTAAAGTTTATACATACTTTACATACATTATGTATACAAACATACATTAAAAGAATTTTTTTTATTCTTCTAGTTATTTGTACATAGAAAAAACTTAATGAATACTCATTCATTCATTCATGATAATACACTGAATGGAACCTCAATGTCATAATGTACCAATTGTCTCCTCAAACACCTGGATTCTATTTGGGGATAACAAACATTGTAGTTTAAATTCATTAAAACATTCATAAAGGAAATATAATTACAAAATGTTTTCATTAGAAATAAGTTATAATCTGTTCATTTTAATTAATTTTCAGTGATCGAAGTTTTTTTTTAAAGAAAGGTTTGTTAATTGGAATGTCCTCTAGTGTCTTCTTTTTTGTTTTTAAGCTTTATTTCAATAAATTTTAGCTAATTCAACTTTTCCCTTTTTATTGCAGAGGATAAATACAATGCTGAAAATATTGTAGGAATGACTCCAGTTATTATCTGTGTGCCTTTGCACTGGCTGTCTGCTATAGACTTCTCATTTCATTTTTTTTTTCCTAAAGCCTTTTATTTTCAAAACATATGCACAGATAATTTGACAGCATTGACCATTGCATAACTTTGTGTTTCAGATTTTTCCTCCTTCCTCCTCCCCACTCCCCTAGATGGCAAGCAATCCAATATATGTTATACATATTAAAATATATGTTAAATCCAATATGTATAAATATATTTATACAATTATCTTGCTGCATGAGAGAAATCAGATAAAGAGTAAGAAAACAAGCAAGCAAACAACAATTAAAAAGAGTAAAAATGCTATGTTGTGATCCACACTCAGTTCCCACAGTCCTCTCTCTGGGTGTAAATGGCTCTCTTCATCATGAGATCATTGGAACTGGCATTAATCATGTCATTGTTGAAGAGAGCCACATCTGTTAGGCTTGATCATTATATAATCTTGTTGCCATGTACAAGGATCTCCTGGTTCTGCTCATTTCACTCAGCATCAGTTCATTTAAGTCTCTCCAGGCCTTTCTGAAATCTTCCTGCTGGTCATTTCTTATAGAACACTAATATTCCATAACATTCATATGCCACAATTTACCCAATCATTCTTCAACTGATGGGCATCCATTCATTTTCCAGTTTCTGGCCACTACAAACAGGGCTGCCACAAACATTTTGGCACATGCAGATCCCTTTCCCTCCTTTAAGATTTCTTTGGGATATAAGCCCAGTAGAAACACTGCTGGATCAAAGGGTATGCACTGTTTGATAATTTTTTGAGCATAGTTCCAAATTGATTCCCAGAATGGCTGGATGTATTCACAATTCCATCAGTTGATGTCTCAGTTTTCCCACATCCCCTCCAAATTCATCATTATTTTTTCCTGTCATCTTAGCCAATCTGACAGGTGTGTAGTGGTATCTCAGAGTTGTCTTAATTTGCATTTCTCTGATCAATAGTGATTTAGAGCACCTTCTCATATCATTAGAAATAGTTTTAATTCCTTTATCTGAAAATTGTGACCATTTATCAATTGGAGATTGGCTTGGATTCTTATAAATTTGAGACTCATTTTTTAAAAAATTCTTTAAAAAAAAAATCAGCTCTGTCTTCTTTTCCAGGGGGCTTAACCCAGTTCCCATAGCTACCAGTGCCTTCCAATCTTTATTTATCTATCTTGTATTCATTATATATGTTGGTTCCCCTTTTCTCCTCAGTCATTGCTTTAGAGGCAGGGACTGTGTTTGCTTTTTCTTTATATCCTATGTTTTATCTTAGCACAATGTCAAGTTTATGAAAATCATTTAATAGATGTTAATTGACTCTCAGATCTGGAAGTCAAATTCTTGGAGACAATACCAATTAGAAGACCAAAGATGCTGGAAAGGACCTTAGGAGTCATCTCATTCAATTGCCACATTTTATAAATGAGGTAAAACACCTCACTGAAAGTTGTGTGAATAACTAATAGTAGAGCAGGGTTTTATACCCAGACCTTCTGATACCAAACTTGCTGGCATTCTTTGCACCCAATTTAATAGTGAAATTTTTAAAAAATAAATATGGATAATTTATTTATGGAATTTCTTTTATGAACTTCCTTCCATTGAGATGAATGATATAGCATTTCAGTATTTTCTTTTGGGTACCTGAATAAATAGGGAGATGGCCATGGTCCTTAGGCTCAAGGAAAAAACAACACACTCTCTCTCAAATGTAAGAGGCAGTAGTGCAATTTATGCAAGTTGGGGTATAGGTTTAGGAGCCATAAGATTATAAATTTAGAACTGAAAGAGACTTTAAAAGTTATATTGCCTAACTTCTCATTTTATGGATGATCATGTGTGAAGCCCAAGAAGAGTCTACATGGGCTTGCTCAAGATCACAAATTCTTTAAATATTAGCTTCCTTCTCAATCCTTTTTACTTCATTGCTTTTAAATGGTCAAATATTTCATGAGAAGGAAAAAAAAATAACCTAAACAACTCAGTACTTTTCAATGAGATCAAATTAAGTCATACCCGGCAAGAGCTTCCTAACCATAAACTTTTTTTTTCTATACAAATAAGAGTTACTGTTTTATTTCTATTCATTCACAAATGGTTCTCTCTTCCTCTGGAAAATTCAACCACAGAACACAGAACGTTGGGCAGCCATGGAAGATTGGCTCATGCTTTCAAAATCACAGCATATTTTTCAATGTCACTCACAACAAGAAATATGAACTGAACTGTTGGCTTTAAAATGCTTAGCCTCTAAAGAACTTTTTCATAGAATTTATGATTCTATCATCCCATCAATATTTATATGTATACTCTCTTCTATCGATGATATGCATTGCTATATTTTATCAATTGTTTTTGTAACTGAGCTTTAATTGAAAGTGAGAATTTAAAACTATTAAAAATTCTTTTCCATTTCTTTGTGGAAATATTTAACTTCTAGGATTCCTTCCAGCTCTAGTAACAGTCTTCTTATCAGAAAATGCAACTAAGTTATCTTCTTTATGACCTGATAAGGCAAGCTAGATTCTCTGGTTCAGATTCAGATCATTAACCTATGGAGAAATCTTCTGCAGATCAATTCTCTATTTCCATTTTCATTTCCTTTCTTTGTAGGAAAATGAGAGTTAGATTTGGAGCCATAGAAAGTCAAACTTCTTTAAAGCCTCACATTTTCCTGATTATAAAACATGTGGGAATTTGATTAAATAGGCTTTATGGAAGTTTCCTTAAAGAACTATGGCTCTCAGACACTGGAGGAAAGATTTGTTTTTCCCTTTGGTTTCTGTTGCTATTGTTGTTCAGTTGCATCCAAATCTTTGTGATCCCATATAGGGATTTTGTGGCAAAGATACTTCTCCAGTAGATTAAGACAAATATTGGTTAAGTGATTTGCCCAAGGTCACACAGCTAGTCAGTGTCTGAGGATGGATTTGAACTTCCTAGCGCTTTATCCACTGAATCCCGGTAGATAGTGCTCCGCAAAACTAGACAGACTAAATATCAGTTATTCCAACCCAATCCAATAAATATTTATTAACTGCCTACTATGTGCTGGGTACTATGCTAGGCATATAATTACTAAAAAGAAAGACATTCCCCTTCCCAAGAGGATCTAATGAGGGGAAATAATACACAAAAGAAGGAAGCAAAGAGGTGGGGGAAAGTGGGGGAGACCAGAGAATAGTAGAGTGGGAATTGGGAAGAACAACAGATACAGAATGAAGTGAACCAAACTACAGTTTCTGCTCTCTATAATATTTAGGAGGATTCGATACTCCAACCTCTTGCTCTCTAATCAGAAAGGAAAGGAGGCTGATGGAGGTAATGGCAGTAAGGACATGAGTTAACCAGCCGTGATGGGATTAGAGGTGATAAACTTAACCTGGGAGGTCCATCTTGTTCAGTAGAATTGAACCAGGCAGATGTAGAGTGGAGACAGATGGACAAATGCTAGATTACCTAGACTCAAGTGGAGAGGCATGTCTACTGCAAAGGATCAGATTATTCACCATTTACTGAGGACCTACTATGTGCAGATCCATAGTATAAAGCCTACATGGATTATAAAGGAACTAGAAGATATAATGTATTGCTGGTCTCATGGAGTTTAAAATTTAATGGCAGCTACAGGATAAACACAAATGTAAACCTAATCATACAATTAGTCAGAGAGACTTACAAATATATTTGTGTCTAACACTATGGACTGTATGTAGAAATTTGCAGGTAACTCATTACCTACAATATCTCTCCACTTGGTAGGGTAGAGTTAATCTGGCTATTTGTAGATGTTGCTCTACACAAATATGCATGAATATGGTCCCTGAGAAGTTAAAAAAAAAAAAAAAAAAAAGCAAAACCATTCATGGGAGACCAAAATTTAAAATAAAACTCGAGACAAAAAGAAAGCTTGGAGAACTTTGCTACTTAGTTTCACAGACTTAATGCTGTGACTACAGTGGTCATGTCACCTAAACCTCACAGTTTATATATGAGGAATCAGAAGCCCAAAGGAGTCAAGAGATAGCCCCAAAGAACATATGGGTAATAAGTGTCAGTGCTGACAACTGAAATAAGGATTCTTGACTCAGCATCCAGGCCTCTCTCATGTCATGTTGGCATGACATGCAACAAACTGCAATCCTTGTACATTGTTGTTGTGGAACGGGACAGAACAGAGTGATTACTGATGCTATTTAAAACTTTCCTACACCTAGAGGAAATGAAGAGAAAAATTCAAAAGGAATTTCCAGAATTACAGGAGGATAAGTAGAAGGGGACCAGAAATGATCTAAGGGCCAGTGTTCTACCTACAAGTAGAGTACCATTCTTACTGCGAGCTCTTTGAAAGTGGCTGGTTTTTTTGCCTGTCTCCAATATTTGGTACAGTACCTGGAATATAGTGGACACTTAATAAATGCCTGTTGACTTGATTACCATATTGATTGAGTCTCCAAATACCGAATCAAATATGTACTATGGGAAAAATGTTTCTAGCACTCATGTAAACACACCCAGACTAACACCAAAGTCAAGCAGATCCTGAAATATGTTCAAAGTTCATTGAGCTACAAGGAAAACTTTAAAAGACATTCCAGGCACTCAAAATCATTGGGCAAAAAAAAAAAAAAAAACATAAACCAAAACAGAACTAAACAACCTGGCCCCTAAACTTTCCCACAATCTTATTTCATCCAAGTTCATGGAATCACATGGTTTGATATGGAATCTGCTATTTGGCAACAGGCAGCTGTCAAATCCTGGGCAAGCAAACTTCCTGCAAGCCACAACTATTCCCACTTTCTAGAATCCTTGATGATTATAGACAGATCTAATCCCCATGGACAGGGTGGACTGGTATTTCAAACACGAAAACATTGGAAAGATGATTAATAATAATTTACCAATAGGAAAGTATCTTAAATACACAGACACATACCCCCATTCATATATAGAGAAAAAAAAAAAAACACACCATACTAAACTTCCTCAAGACAAGAAAAATAAATTGAATTTCAGCATTTTAAAGAACTATAAAATATTTCTTCCATAATTAAAATTTTATCCATGTCAACAAAGATCATGTTCTAAGGTGACACTGATTAATACCAAATATTTCAAAGTAAGTCCTCTTTATTCTGAGTGTAGATCCATCTGCTCTGAACAGATAACATATATACCAGAGTCTAGGGCCAATCAAAGAAAGCCACAACAAATTCCTTAGCTGTAATAGATATTTCACATGGTTTGAGATGGCGCAAAAGTATGACTTCTCTTGAATTGAAAAAAAAAAAAAATCAAAATATTGGAATTGAATTTCTCTTAAAACATTATAGCATTGACTTCTACTAATATCAAATGCTGATATCAGAGATTATTTATGGGTTTATTTCATTATCTTAATCCTTAATACTCCTTGGAATTCAGAATTCCCAAAGATAACTGTGCTGATTTAGGGTGAAACCCAAGCATTGGGTTATCTGTTTGGCAGGAATCTGAACAAGATTTGTTACAGCTATCTTCTAATCTCAGGATTCTTTGTCTATGAAACATGAGATATTTTAGCAAGAACTAAGCATGTACAATAACTGTGAAATTGTTTATATACCAGGATTCCAAGCTCTATGCCATTTCTAAAATCTTGCCCCCAAATTTCTTGGTCTTGAACTGGTGAAGATCAGATGCAAATTAGCAAAAGTCTTTCACATTTAAAGTTCTGTGCAAGGAATGTTTTCTTTAAAAAAAAATGCAAAATCTTTTGGATACAGTTTTATATCACTTATATTTTCCAATATGTTAAGTCTTCCTTCTTCTCCCCCCAAGTTTTATCTTAAGAAAAGAACTCATTTGTTTTCTCCTGTTAGGCTACTTAAAACTGTAACCTGTACTCCAATTAATAACATAAACATATACATCCGGTTCCTTTGGGATTTTCTTTTGATATCCATGAACCAGTAAAGTGGAGGAAAACATGGACATAGAGATTGAGTTTGAATATACTCCACAAGCAGAAAGTAACTTATGCTTATAAGTCTGACTATATAAGAATAACAAACATTAAATGTCCCTCCAATTTCAACTCATCCTTCCAAGCACAGCTTAAATGACAATCACAAAACCTTTCCTGTCCTGGTAAGAAGTGATCCCTTCTTCCTTTTAATTAATGAAATTCTTTATTTGCAACTCATATTCTATTTTCACATTATGCTGTGCATTAAAGTTATTTGTAAATATTTTATCTTTTAATATTATCTTTGTTAAGGCTACTAAATTCACATTAACTTTTTTTTATAAAAGCTTTTTATTTTTCAAAATACATACAAAGATAGTTTTTAACATTCATTCTTACAAAATCTTATGTTTTTTTATTATAGCTTTTTTTATTTACAAGATATATGCATGGGTAATTTTTCAGCATTGACCCTTGCAAAACCTTTGATTCCAACTTTTCCCCTCCTTCCCTCCATCCCCTCCCCTAGATGGCAGCTAGACCAATACATGTTAAATATGTTAAAGTATATGTTAAATACAATATATGTATACATATCATACAGTTACAAAATCTTATGTTCCAAATTTTTCTCTCTTTATTTCTCTTCCCCTAGACGGCAAGTAATCCAATATAAGTTTAAAAAAATAAAAAAATTAATTTTTTAAAGAATGTAAATGTATTTTGAAATAAAAAATTTTCATTATTGAACAAAAGCGATTTCATGAAGTTAAAAAGTTTTTGATTCCAGATAAAGAAAATATTACTTTTTGCAACTTTACCTGCATCTATTGTTTGAATTGTGTTCTAACCACGATGACCATGATAAGGAATATTATTTTTAAAAGGAAAAAAAATCCTTCAAATGGAATTACATTAGTCCTATTCCCAGATTTCTTTTCTATATCCTACACTTACTTCTACTCAGAAAGAGATCTTATCAATTATACTGTACCAATATACTATTTAAATGGAATTGTTTATTGTACCCTGGAGAAACACACATAGTTATATTTATTATTTATTGGTCAATAAACACCAACAAAGGCAACAAAAAATCACTAATTTCAAACATAATAATCTTTGAAAATGTTACCAACATGTCCAAGATATTAGGTTAGAAGCCATATTGATGCCTCAATTTAGTTGTAGAAATGTTAAATTTTGTCAAAGTTATTCTCAGATCTGGGAGAATTTGAGAACCATTTTGGTAGGACTTAAGGTGTCTTGGATCCAGCTCTTAAATAGGCAACTCCAGACTTAACCATCACTATTGCAGAAAGAAAAGAATAATGGAACTTCTGCTACACTAAGCAAATAAGATTATTCTACAGTTATATTCCTCATAGGCTCATTTGTGTGCTTTTAAATATGTAAGAGAAAATGCATTTTATTTAGGGCAGAAAGTTCCAATAAGAAGCATTCCAATCTCATAAAAAAATTGATATCAGGCTTACTTAGAATTACCTGAAATTTTTAAAGTTATACCTTGAGCATCACTATTTTGAGCAAGCCTATAATTTAAGTTTTAAGAAATAAATGATCATTTTTTGAAAATAAATAAATCAGAAGTATTTCCCATTTTTCCATTTACAATTATCTTTAAAAATAAGATAAACTTGTAGTCACAACAGATATGAACATATACATAAACACACACACACACACACCCCAGCAGGACATTACCACAGGGTTGAAGTTCTAGGAAACACAATAAAGAGTTCCCAGTATGAATTCCTTAAAGAAAGAAAAACATTGGTGAATATGTACTTTTATCCTGTAGTGCACATATCTGCCAAATGTGAACTCTCAGGATTTTTCCACACATGTACCTCTAACAGATATAATTCAATCTAATGTAAAGCACATGCTTGATTTTGTTCTACAATTTCACATTTGGCAAAAGATAGGGCCTTAGTCTATGGCAACAGATGTAAAAGAATATTTAAACCACCGAAGTCTAAAACATCTTGCTTATAAACTTATTGCAGGGAGAAGTAAAAATCTAAGCTCAAAAATAAAGGTCTTTAAATCCTAAAGCAAATCACTGAAACACATTGCCTAAAATTTCCCTTCTATAAGGTGGCTGATGTAGTTAAACATAGCTAGTTTTATCTTCCCATTAACTAAGAAATATACCCAAGAGTATAAATTAATGAAATGAAAATTTTCTATAAGAAATGAAGTGATGTAAGATAGAATTTGCTGCTAGCTATAATCAAAATGTATCATAGGAAAAATAAGGAGACTAACATGTGGAATGAATCACCACATCTGAAATAATTTTGGGAAAATCAACAATTATTATTAGTATAATTGTTACTCTTTAAGTATTTAATGACCTTTTTTATTTACAAGTGTTTTACAATCAACAATGAATTTTTACATCCCTTTGAAAGGAAGTGATATAATCCAGTGATATATGTGACATAGAGAGATAGGTCAAGTAAGATCTTTTGAGTATACTAATAAATCATGTTGGTGACCAGCATACAGAAGAGTAAAAATATCCAGGAAGAAGAAACAGACAGAGCACTTGATCTCCTGAGGTATCTCACTGCAATCTTGGATAGCTATAATTGTTCTTTTTTCTCTTACATATAGATTTTCACCTGCTACTCCTATCCATTGTTCAGAGGCTAGTTTTGTATTCTGGAGTCAAGCAGAAAAAGGTTAATTCCTCTTCTAAATGGTAGCCCTTCAAATACTTGTGAAGACAAGGGATTAATTCTTTGTACTTGTACTCTACTATATGTCTGGCACATAGAAGGGATTTTAAAAAAATACTTATTGATTGATATATCTACTTGGAAGTCTTCTCTCCTCCAGGCCAAATACCTTCAGTTCCTTCAATCTTGTGTGCCATGAGTCTCAGACTCCTCATTATGTTGTCCCTTTCTGAGTCTTAGAGATGTGAAATGATATCCCCCCAAAAATCACACAGGTAATAAGTAACATAGTTTGGATTTGAACTCATACTCTTCTAACACCAAATCTAGTGCTAATATTTTACTGATGTCACAATGATTTTCTTCACAAAACTGAAAGAGGATCTCTTCTACTTTTACTCATCCCTTGACTCTATACACACCTTATAATGAAATAACTGATATATAAAATCATGTCTTCACATCCTACTAGCCCTGGTGGGCTACTTGTTTTGAGTCAGCCAGTCACACTTATTATAAACCTAAAAATGTGCAAAGCATGATTAGAATGTCATAAATTGGGGACTTAGTAATTTATTAGACAATAGTCTAATGACTATTGATTCCCAGGCCCAGTGGCTACCAGGAAATTAATAGATGAGATGCTGAATTATACCTAGCATCTTTCTTTAAAGAGGAGAAGTCTATTAAATAATGTGCTTCTTGTAATTCTTAGGTGGAAAGTACTTTCTCTTTCTAGCCAATGGCTTGTGTGGCATGTAATAAGGAAGTTTGCTCCTAAGGTTTCAAAGAAAATAAATAGTCCATGTACTGACAAAGCAACATCAAGAGCAGTAAAGAGAAGACAATCCTGAGGTAAGTATTGTTTGTAGTAGTTGTATTTTGAAGACAAATAATGAATTCAATAAGTCAATCAATTAAATGACACTTATTAAGCACTTTAATGTGTTAAGCACTGTGCTGAGAACTAGATTAAAAGAGAAACTGCAAATTACAGAGGAAAAGAGTCCATTAAAGATAATGTCAGGAGAGAGAAAGTGATGAAAAAGAAACTAAGGAAAATCCAGCATATGCAGATCTAATTGAAAGGAAAAGCATTAGATGGGAATGCCCAGAGCCAAAGGAATGTCACATGGAGGATTCTTAAGGACATTGGTCATAGAACATTGGACAACTTGACAGAAAAGGTGGCTGTAAGAAAAACAATTTTAACCCAAAACAATCATCAATCAATCAAGAAGGAATTATTAAACATTAAAGCATGATCCATATAAAAATATTTAAAGAAATTTTTGTGATGTTAAAGAACTGGAAACTGTAAAATGGAGAATGGTTGAACAAAATGACAAATGAATGTAATAAATACTATTTTTAGTTAAGAAATGATGAAAAGGACAGTTTCTAAGGAACCACAGAAGATTTATGAGCTGCTATAGACAAGTGAGAACAAGGTGAATATTTTTGAAAAACAAGTTGGTAGAATAAGACATTTGAAATGGCCAATGTGAGATTTTGTTTTTGCTTGATATATTTGCTTGAAGTTTTTTCTTTTTTTTTTTCCCAATGGGGGATAGGAAAGAGAGAAAACAAATGCTTGTAAACTAAAAAAAAAAAAAAAAAAAAAAATCAAATTAAAATTGAAAATAAACAAAAATTCATTCTATTTACCATGAATTGGGCTAAGTGCTGGGAATTCAAAGCAAAAGCAAAAAACAAAAATAATCCCCAAGCTACTTATATTCTAAGGAAACAGTATGTATAAATGAAAACATACCAGATAGAACAGAGTAGATAAAAGAGAATCTTAGCTGAAGATAAGAAGGTCCACGAGAGAACACTGAAATTTGGAGTGTGGAGTTTGGAGTGTAGAGATGTATAAATATTATATTATGCCATATTATATTACATGTACAACACACATGCACAAATATATTGATAACATGTAATTATACATGTAATGCATATCTATTCCTTATTGTAATGCCGAAGAAACTGAGCAAGACAAGAGATTAGAGACCAATTCAATAGTTTATTAAATGGAGAGAAATATTGGGACCAATGGATCCATGGTTGATCCCAGGGCTAGACAAGACTATCATCTCAAAGAGTCTAGCCCAGAGTATTAGGACAGCAAGCTTTTTATAGAATAACAAGGACAATGACATAATGGAGGTACCTAGGTGGGGATAACCTATTGGAGGGAGGTTACTGATATTCTAATGACATCTAAAATGGATAAACCTTTATCTAGTCAAACATTAAGAAGAAATGTCTATAAAACCTCTACCTCAAACATTTAGAGGGAAAGGTTATAACCTAAGGCAGAATAACTAAATAGGACAATTGGAGAAACTGGGTCACAACATTAAAAGGGAACTTTGGCATAACATTATATGTATAATATAAATTGCTGGGGCTACTATTAACTATATTAACTATTATATTAATATATGTTAATATTAACTGTAGCTATATCATATGTTACATATATGTTACATATCATACCTATCTATGCACTTCAAACTATCATTTCAATGTTCTTATTTATTATATATATAGATAACATCCTAAACTTTAATTTTGATGTTCTCTCATATACACACACACACACATATACACAGAATATATAAACTCATATACATGCAGATACACATATACATATATACAAAATTACATGATTATTTGATGTACAAGAAATGTATACTGTTTATACCAAAAATGTCTCATCCTTGTTGTGCAATAAACTAAATTCTGAATATCTTTAATTACAGAGGACATGATGGGCATCAAGTTTCCCAAGACAACAAATGGTCCTGGAAAGAAGGAAGATGAATATTCTGCTTGGGTCCTGCCTCACTTCATCACAAACCCTATGAATACCACTCGTTAAATACTAGAGCAAAAAATAAAAATATAAGGACAGTCTTCATTCCTGCTGAATTTGTAAAGTCCTCCAGCAGCCAGTTCTTCACTGACAGGTCATTGCAGCTCTAAGACTCTATACCTCAAGGGAGAATGGTCACCTCAGAATTTAAGTCACATATGTAAATTCTTAAGTGATCAGGAAAAGGGAGATTTCCAGTTGGACACCTGAAGCATAAAATATCCTCTCTGAACAAAGAGAACCTGGTGCATCAATTAATGATGTTTGGAGAAGTAGGATGTTGAGCAGGAAGAAGTGGGAATATTATGTTGCTCCTGCTTCTATTTTCTTTTATATTCAAAAGCCATAGTGATAAGCCATTAGTCATCTATACTCTCTTCCCAGCAAGTCATCTAGTCCCACCATGTAATATGAGAGTCAATATTACAAATAAGATATATTCAGAAAGTTCAAGATGACCTAGCTAAAGCTTCTCGCACATCTGGATCTGCAGAATTTTGCCTTCTTTGGTTTAATTTGAGTTCAGCCTGACTTAACTATTTAAGGAAATCAGACCTTCCTCCTCCTTCCCCTCCCTTCCCCAAAGGACTTATACAATGAATTACATTCAAATTTCACCTACTTTGCATCCTGTTAAATTCCTCAACACATAGTCCAAAGTTCATGGGAAATTGGCAAGAAGAGGAAATTTCTAAAGTGGGAACTGTTAAAGGAAAGGTGTTAAGGAAGGGATAAGGTCCAGGAAGATTAAAAAGTGACTTTTTTTTTTCAGTACTAAAGTTCTTTTGTATTTGTTTTTTGCACATCTTAGTTTCAAATGGTACCAATCATTCTACTCTGGAATTAAGATATCTTAGATACAGATTTTTACAGATGAGCTCATTCAGTGAGTTTTTTCTCACTAAAAAGGGAATGCATCAGAAGATTCAGGAGACAAAATAATGATCATCAACCTGGTTCAATTTTTAAACTTTTTCATTCATACAATGGTTACTATGAAGCAAGTGTGGTTACATTGTAAATATAGTGTATTTGGAGCCAGAGTACCTGAATTTGAATCCTGTACCTTCCATTTTTCTATGTTTGTGATCATAAGGATTATTTGAATCACCCAGTTTTTGGTGATTTTATCAGTTATTTTAGTTGGTTGAACTCATCTGACTCTTGGCAAAGATACTGGAATAGTTTTATCATGTCTTTCTCCAGCTTATTTAAAGATGAGGAAACTGAAACAAATAGAGTTAAGTGATTTATCCAGAATCACACAGCTAGTAAGTGTCTGAGGGCAAATTTGAACTTATGAAGCCAAATCTTACTAACTAGATATTGTGCTCCCCCCCCCCCTTTCTATCTCACTGTCAAAAAAAAGAGATGAAGATATTATGATTTGATTCACATTCAGTTTTCATTGTACTCTCTCTAGCTCCAAATGGCATTTTTCATTCCAAGTCTATTGGAATTTTCTTAAAATATATTGTTCAATTTATGGGACTACTTGCCATCTAGGGGAAGGAGCGGAGGGAAGGAGGGGAAAAGTTGAAACAAGTTTTTGCAAGGGTCAATGCTGAAAAATTACCCATGCATATGTTTTGTATATAAAAAGCTATATTAAAAAAGAATATATTGTTGAGAACTAAGTCTATCATAGTTGATTATCATGTAATCTTGCTATTACTGTGTACAATGTTCTCCAGATTCTGCTCACTTCACTCAGCATCAGTTCATGGCTTTTCTGAAATCATCCTGCTGATCATTTCTTATAGAACAATAATATTCCATTACATTCATATACCATAACTTATTCAAACATTCCTCAATTGATGACAGCTATTCAATTTTCAATTCCTTGCCACTGCAAAAAAACCTGCTATAAATATTTTTGTACATGTGGATTCTTTTCCCTTTTTTTATGACTCGTTTGGCATATAGACCCAGTAGTGCCACTGTTGGATCAAAGAGTATACACAGTCTGATAGTCCTTTATGCATAGTTCCAAGTTGGTTTATAGTATGGTTGGATCAGCTCACAACTCCACCACCAATGCATTAGTGTCCCAATTTTCCCCAATCCCCTTCAACATTTATCATTATCTTTTCCTGTCATCTTAGCCAATCTGAAAGATGTGAAGTCATACCTTAGAGTTGTTTCAATTTGCAGTTCTCTAATCAAAAGCAATTTAGAGAACTTTAAAAAATGACCATAGATGGTTTTAATTTCTTCATATGAAAATTGTACACATGCTTTGACTCGATTAGGGAATGATTTGTATTCTTATAAATTTTAACCAGTTCTTTATAAATTTTAGAAACAAGGTTATTACCAGAAACACTGGCTATAAAATTTTTTCCCCAAGGTTTCTGATTCCCTTTTAATTCTGGCTACATTGGTTTTATTTGTGCAAACTCTTTTTAATTTAATATAACATTTTGATTTCATTTTGTAATCCATGTATTTGTAACCCATGATTATCTGGATCATTTTGGAGCCATTTTGCATTTCATAGTATTCTCTAGTTCTTATTTGGCCCTAAATCCTTCCCTTCTCCAAAGATCTGACAGGTAAACTATCCTTTGCTCTTCTAATTTGCTTATAGTATCCTCTTTTATGTCTTAATTGCAGATTCATTTTGGTCTTATCAAACATATAGATGTTGATCTACACCTAGTTTCTGCCATATTGTTTTCCAATTTTCCCAGCAATTTTTGTCAAATGGCTGGAATCTTTGGGTTTATCACATTGACTATTGTGTCTTGTATACTTAAACCTCTTTCACTGGGCCACAACTCTATTTCTTGATCCAGGCATGATCCTAGGCCAGTTACCTTACCTCTAAAATTTGGGGATTATACTAAATGATCATTCTCCTCCACTCTGTTGTTGGAGTCATCTTTCTCAAGTCCTAGATTGACCATGTTACTGTGTCATTCAATAAACTTTCAGCTTGGCATTCAAAGCCTTTATAACCCTCTTACCTTTCCAGTCTTCTTATACCTTATCCCCACAAAGTCTGTGATCTAATGATACTCAGTTTCTTAAACAATATACTTTATCACACAACTCAGGTATTTTAAATTATGTCCTTCCAGGCTTCCTTCAAGTGCCAGCTAAATCCAACCCTTCTATAAGAAGTCTTTCCTGGGCACCCTTAATGTGAAAGCCTTTCTTCTATTGATCATCTAATAATTTATCCTGTATATCTTGTTTATAACCTAGTTATTTTCATCTTCTCTCCCTTCATTAGACCATAAACTTATTGAGAGACATGATTATATTCTACCTTTTTTTTTTGGGGGGGGGGGGGTTCCTCCATTACTTAGCACAGTGATTGGCACACAGTAGGTGCTTAAAGATGTTTTCTGACTAACTTTTCTTCCAGCTCTGACATTATAATTCTAAGTACATCTAAGGAGTACTAAAGAAGTTTTTACATAGAGTGTTATTTCAATTTAAAAATTCCGTGGGAATTAGGGAAGTCAGATATCTATAAATAAACATACATATACATATATATCTTCATAAATCATGCCAGTTTCCTGCTTTTGCCTGCTGCATGATAAATATATCACAAGGCATGCTTTTTATATGTCCCCACCTAGTTGAAAGCAAATAGTACCCACTCCAGGGAAAATCATTAAATTGCGTCTAATTTTATCTCTCATCACACTAGTATCTTCTTTCTTGCCTCAAACTTTTCCTAATCTCTTCCAACAAAACAGAGAAGAATCTGGCATCTTTCATTTCTACTCAAAAGGCAGGCAAACTGGATCAGAATGAATAAAGTATTAGCTCGACAAAGCATTTGCAGTCCATTTTTTATCTTAGTTCTCAAACAAAAGACTTCCTTCCTCTCACCTCAGACTCTACAATCAAAAGAAATTTAGAAGTAGAGCAAAGAGCAGAGGTAACCCTGAAATCAGATCTACTTAGTCTATTCTAAAGATAAAGCTAACTTCATTTTTTCAGGGTGGATGATGAAGGGGTCACAAAAGATGGGAGTACTTCCACCCCATCCCTCACTACCAGATAGTTCCTTACTTCCTTGGAAAAAGCCAACAGCTGACAACCTACTGGTTTCCTTACCAAAGAGTCTGTGTTACTTCAAGAAACTAGACCATACATTGCCTTTGCAAAACTTAGTAGATAAACTAATTTTTTTCTCTTTCTTGCCCAAATCATTTTAGATATATCCCTCATCCTTTAAACTTAATCTAATCCTTGTTCTTCTAGCATTCAATCTAAAGGCTCCCAGATATATACTGACTTCTGGCATATGTGATATTATTTTATTTAGCATTAAATTATAATTCTTACTAGGACAACTTTGTCACAGTTCCTGGAATGTACCTATAAATTTCCTACAGCATTCTAATTCTGATAATGAAGTAAAAGAAGAATGGGCTAAGACCATGAAGAGAAAGGCTTATTTTTCTACTCCTAAATTAAATCTTCCAGATACAAAAGAAAAACTGAACTTATGACACATTTAATTTTTGAGATTAAAAAAAAAGTCAATCAGTCTGGCTCACAAATGCCCAGATTGAGGCTGACACAACCCAAATTCACTGAATTGAAGATGTCAAAAGATCTGCCCAGGGCCACACAGCTAATGTACCAGAACAGGATTGAAGAAGGACATGACAGATATATCATCATTTCCCACTCTGCCTCAGCATTTCACCTTGTGAATCTGGAACTCTTCATTGTATCTGTTAGCATCTCTGATTCTAGAATCAGCTCTTTCCACTATGCTATACTGCTACAATTCAAGCCCAAGCCTAGGGTTCCAGGCTCAAATCACTCTTTCCACTTCACAAAGCTTGATTTACTAATTTAAATCAATATAAAATAAAACAAAGCCAAAAAATGCATTCATTACATAATGCAAGGCACCATTCCAAGTGTAACTGCCTCCACTATTCTCATTTTATTTGAACATATTGGGGTAAAGAAACCAATTGTGATTTCAAAAAATATTTTGAATAACAAACCATCACATGTTTCAAATGCAAATATATTTCAATGGAAGATATTTGTATGAGGCATTCAACAATTTAAAGTGACTTATTACATGTGATTCACTTACTATACATAAAGTGCTCAAGAAACTATATGTTTTTCTGATATAAGTAAACTTCACGTCAACATTTTGGAGCATTTAGACCTAAGCTAAGGGACTGAGGGGACCTGTAATTTCAGTGGTATAGAGAATTTCCTAGTTGTATAAAACTACCAATTCAACTCAGTATCTTTTTTGTGACTCTTAGAAGGCTGACTAGCACATGGAAGGGTAAAATGACTTACTTGGAGTCACACAGTTACAGATGTGTCAGAGACAGCACTTAATGTAGGTCTGCTTTGTTGCAAAGCCTGCTTTCTACTGCTGCCTCTCATCTAAATGGTATTATGGAAAAAGGATTGGCTTGGGATTCAGACCTGGAATTCAAATTCTATTGCCCTCCTCATTAATTCTGAGGAGCCAGTTGCTATAAGATGGGCTACTATAAAGAAAGTACTTAATGGAAATAAGCCATTACTTGCTGCTAAACTGTAGGTAGATAAGAAAAATGGAAAGAGAACCAGGCCTTGAGTCAGAAAGACCAAAATTCAAATCTGAACTCAGACAATATCTAGCTATATTACCTTGGGCAAGTCAATCAACCCTGTTTGCCTCAGTTTCCTCATCTGTAAAATGAGCTGGAGAAAATGGGAAACCATTTCAGTGTCTTTTCCAAGAAAACCTCAAAGGGGTCAGCCATGACTGAAAAGACTGAACAAAGAAACCAAAACTTTAGTCTTTCTCCAGAGGCTCTTTTGTACACAGGGCTTTCTTTATACAATGAAATCTTTGTTAAATGATTGACTCTGAAAAAGGTCTAATCGAAATGCAAATATGAAGTTAGCTACATTTATGTTAATGCAAGAAGTTTCCACAAGCAAAAAATAGAAAAATACTTCTCTGAGCTGGAAATTCTGGTTTTCAGGGAATTAGAAAGATGACAAAGTTCATTTCCACTTAGGGAAGCTGGTTGTTTATTCTGCTAATCCTAAATTGTCTATATATTGAGAGATAGTAGCTGTAGTCACAGTCAATAAATCTAATGGTTTTTAATGGCTCTAAAGGACCCCCTAATTTAGATAGGTCCGACTTAAACTCAGCTGCTATCACATATAAAGATTCAGAAAGTTGAGGTTCAATTGCACAGAAAAGCATATCCACATCTCCTCAGGCAATTATCTGGTAATTAGTATCAGCAAAAGAATTTCTGTTCCTTTCCCACCACATCCTATAGATCTGGGCCAAGAGTTAAGGTAAGGGCTTGAATCTCATATTTGCCTAGCAAGGATGAATGAATAATATGAATATCAATGCCAGCTGTCCATAGGATGGAAGAGGTTCTTTCTCCTAGGAGCCCAAATTCTTATACAACAGCAATTTTTAAAAGATCAGTATTACCACTAATAGTGTGAGGGTGGGAATGTGGGACTTGTATGTTTTGCCACTGAGAATTATCAGAATTTGGCAAGTTGTTCAAAGCGGTCAGAGGCTTGAGTTCTAATCCTGACACTTCCTGGATAAGATGTGTGACTTTAAGCAAAAGTACTTCAGCCTTGGGATTTGGAAATCAATGACTTCTAATGATTTTTAAGGCTATCTATGTCATTTTGGTCCTCTTCAGAATTCAAAGAACACAAGCAAACAAAAATTACGTAGGAAAAAGTGGTTGTGGGAAGGGTACAATCAAGTCTACTTTCCTCTGATGATTTTTGTCTCATGAAAGGACTGATGAGTTGATTCTTGTCTCATTCATGAACTGAAATGAACTTACTATCATCCTGACCTAGTAAGAGGGAAAAAAAAATAGAAAGGAAGAACTACTTTTGCTAACTGGTGGGACTGAATACCATCTTTAGATTACCTCTCCCCTACACAATTCAGAGCCTTAGATAAAAATCTAGTCCAGCGTGTTTTTGCTTATATAGAAACTGTATCCCAGGCTACTGGGTGGTATACTAGAACTGAATTCAGGCTTAAATCCTTCCTCAGACACTAGATGTGATCTTGCACAAACCAGTTAACCTCTTATGGCCCACTTTGTCTGTCTGTAAAATGGGAATGAATATTAATAATATCTATCTCATGTAACTGCTGTGTAAAGGTTAAATGTTTTTATTCATTTATTATCCCAAGGTCACAAAGGTGAACTCACAAGAGTAAAGAACAGAGCCAGCATTTTTATTCATTCACTAAATAGACATTTATGGAATGCCTGGCACTAGGCAAAAGACAGCCTTTGGAATTGACCTAAGGAATTGACAGTCTTAACAGGGGAGACTATCATGCAAACACTTATATACAAAACAAGCTATTTAAAACCAAACAGGGATTTTATAGGGAGCCAAGGAAATGAACAGAACAGGAAGATGAGCAGGTCAGATCTGTACTTCAGGAAGATCACTTTGACAGCCAAATAAAGCATGAACAAAAATGAGGAGGGAGACCAACCAATAGACTATTTACTAGTTGATACATGAGATGATGAGATCGTGCACCAGAGTGTCGCACTATCATGACAAAAGGAGATGTCACAAATGCAAAATCAACACGATGTGGCTGTATTTGAGACATTAGATATGGAGATGAGAATATAAGTGAGGAACTGATGATAAAATACAGGTTGTGATCCCCGGGGGGACTGAGAGTGCTCTCAAGAGTTATATGGAAATCTTTGTTGACAAGCTGCTCCAACTTCAACTATATCTACCAGGGTGGAAAATAAGTAGTACTGATGATTAAAGGAGAGACGCCAATGTCCACTGACAGCACACCTTAAACTTGCTTCCAAAGATGAATAATAGTTTTGACAGAGTAAGGCTTCTAGGCTAAACATAGCAATAATCCTAAGGTGGCCTGGCCTTAGAACACTGTTATTTTAATTATCTGTTTGTCAATGATTCTAAAGTTTCTTGGCTTTAGGATAGTCCTACAAATATTGCTGACTGTCAGATAGATAACCTGCTGGTCAGTGATAACCAAATTCCAGAGACTACTCCTTAATTCTATCTCTAAGCCACAAAAGTAGCATATCAGTGATACCAAGAACTGGATAAATTTGTCTCCTTGCCTCTGGTTCTTTGCTAAATCCTTTTGGAATTTAGCTTGCCTCAATTGTCATTACAATTACAATAAACTTTGCCCTTAGACTTGGAATGGGTTTAAACCTGCAAATTCTATCTACACTCATTTCAACCCATTATCTCTTAAGAAGCAGTAGATTGGTAGCTTTTTGTTTTTAAGAAGTTTCAGTCACACCAAACTCTTCATGACCTGATTTTAAGGTTTTCTTGGCAAAGATGTGGTTCGCCATTTCCTTCTCCAGCTCATTTAGTAGATAAGGAAACTGAGGCTAACAAGGTCACACAGCTAAGAAGTGTCTAAAGCCAAATCTTAAATCAGGTCTTCTTGATTCCAGGCCCAGGTAGTAGCATCAGCAACCAAAGGGAGAAACTCTATAGAGTGTCTCCAATCTTTTTTTCTATTTAAACTAATGTTAAAAAAAAAAAAAAAAAAAACCTAATGTAAACCCAAATTATTTCTCATTTCACTAGGCTGAATAATCAAGAGTAACTTCCTACAGTAGATTTTCAGCACGACACTATTTATATAACTCCTGACTCCACTACGTTTATTCAAAAGATAACAGTCCCAGGATACTTTTAAAGATTAGATTAACTACAGAAAGGTGGGATACAGCCAAGAGCAAAACCTCCCCTTGGATACATAGCTTATCCAGATAACTACATCCTATTTCTGGGGGCATAATAACGACTCAGGAAATAATAACTTAAGTAATAAAATTCAAGCTCACTTTTATACAACCCTGTTTTCTTGGCACCAAAGAAAGAGGCCTAGATTTAAAGTCAGAATCCAGAGTTGAATTCCAGTTCTTCCCTTTATTCCTGTGACATTGTAGACAAGCATATTTCCATTTCTGGGCCTCAGAATCTCATCTATAAAATGAGGACTTCTAAGGTCACTTCCAGTTTTAAAGAACGAACCTAGGCAGATATTATCTCCACCTGCAGTATTTTTTTCATATGACTATAAATAGCTTTGATTTATCTGAAAATTGCCTGTTCTTTTCTTTTGACTACTTATCAATTGAGGAATGATTGTTTGATTCAATTCCCTATATTTGAGAAATAAGGTATTTATCAAAGATATTTGCTGTAATTTTTTTCCTTCTAATTTTGATTGCATTGATTTTGTTTATGCAAAGACTTTTAATTTTTACATTTTATAATGTTCTATATATCTTATTTGGTCCTAAATTCTTTCCTTAACCATATATCTGACAGGTAAATGCCATTCTATTTTGCTTACAGCTATCACCCTTCATATGTATATCACACATCCATTTTGATATTATGTTGGTATAAGGTGTGAGATGTCAATGTATACCTAATTTCTATCATACTAAGGAGTAAGGAAGAGAGGAGAAGATAGAACTAGGAATTTGAAACTTAAAAAAAAATTCAAAATTGTTTTTATATGTAGTTAGGGGAAAATAAAATATTTTTTTTAAAAAACCTTCTTACCATGAAAATGAAAACTCTTTTAAATGAAAAATACAACAGTAGAGAAAGATTATGCATTGAAACTCAGGGTAATCAAAATTTGTTCAATTGAATGACCCAGGAAAGAGAAGATGCTGCCTCACTGGTTTTAAAGGCAAGCAAGAAAAATGAGTCAATAAACAAAGCATTTATTTAGTTCCAGTCTGTCTGCTAAGAGCTGGGGGTGGGGGTGGGAGAGAGGATATTACAAAAATAAATAAATAAATAAAAGACAGTCCCTGTCCTCAAAGAATTTAGTCTAGTGGCAAATATGAAAACACAAAGTACAGATGGTACAGTATAGAATTCTTCACTACTGCTCCTTTGCCTTAATAGGTAGAACTTAAGGTAGGAGAAGAAGGTGTTTGAAATGGCAAAAGAAAGCTTCTTTGGTGTTTTAAGTTCTTTCATTCAAAATACTTTGTAAACTCTCAGAACCCTCAATAGGAATGAGATCTGTCTGATTTCTAAAGAGAGAAATCTTCTGTCTTTCATTCACACTTTCGTTTTTTGCCTCTCTCTCTTTTGTAAAGTCAAAATGAAGAATAGCTTTTAAATTTAATGGATCTGGTTGAATTTCAAAAGTGAATGGTCAAAGCTGGGAACTACACCAGACCTGGAAGCTAGAAGAAATCTTAGAGAAAACATTAAGGGCCATCTTCAAATCTGAATTCAACCTATTGCTGTGCACTCACATGTATTCCAGTTATTAAGTATCATGATAAGGAATAAGAATTTTTCAGGCTGTAAATGCAGCCCTGGACTTAACTGTGCTCACTCATATATACCATTCATTTAGACATGACTTTTGTAGGACCATTGACTTTGGGCATATAATACTTCTGCTTGGAGGCTTGAAGTGGATTATAGTTCTATCCCACCCGACTAACCAATTATAAACTTTAAAGAGCCTCCTAATGCATGGCAAAGATAAGATTACCTCTATCCTCAATGGTGAAGAAGGCTCTGCTTTAATAAGTCTCTTAACCTAGGGTCCATGAACTCTTAGATTTCTGGGGAAAGTTGAATAGGGAAAAATGACCACTTTATTTTCACTAACTATTGACTGAAAGTTAACACTTCCTGCAATTATGAATGCAGGTCACAAAACATTCTGATAGGAGACCATGGGCAGTATATTAATGAGATGCAAGCCTCCCTCACTTAGAACACTGAACCATTGATGACAAAAGAATGGGTGGGTTTTGTTTTTGCTTTATTTAGAAGCCAAATGTGAAAGTATACATTTCTCCACATGAGAAGTCCTTCAAATATTTGAGAAGAGTGATCACCTTTCCCTCCAAGGCTTTTCTTCTCCAAGCAGACCATCCCTCAATTTCCCTCAACCATTCCTCCTATGACCAAGATGTCAGACCCTTCACTTGGACATCTAGCAATAGTGGCTGCATTCACGAATGTTTGTCATCTTCCTTCCTCAAGTAGGGCACCTACTTTTCACCTAAATGTATGCTGGCAGCATCACATAATCTGTACATAATGTAGAATTGACACAACACTATGCTTCTTTATTGATTGAACCATACCACAGTTTGAAAAAACTATGCTACTTAAACTTTATTTTGAATAGATTGACACTTCCTCTGGACAATGAAGTGCTGGTTTTTCTAACCAATTGGAAAAGTGTCTTGTAAGAGACTCATTCCCAGCTACTTCTCTGGTTAGGTATTATTCACTGCCGTGGAAACATACTGTATAAAACATATTTTTATTTTTATATAAATAATATTAAATACAGTTTTCCTTCATGTTTTTCTCAGTTTTTGTTTTAATAACTAGGGCTGAGTCTATACCAGTGCAAAGTATTTCCTAGATCGAATTCCCTACAGCTTACAAAAAATGTGGAGCTCGTAGAAAGGCAAATGCTTCTGGATTCCTTGACATTCATGAAGAAACATAGACAGGACTGAGGAAAATTTGGTCCACCACATATTCTGGCCGAGCCTAATTCTGCCTCAAGTAATCAAAATAGCAGTTACTAAAACCAAATAAAGCTAATGGTTTTGATGAAATTGCTGACTATCTAGATAATAAGCTGTTATTAAAAGAATCTATGGTAATAAGATGTAGATCATAAGGACAAATGTGCCCATCCATTACCTCCTCTTGGGGTCACACCAGGGAAAAGAATAGTAATAAAATAGGAGTCTGGCCAAATATCACACTTCCCGAGTTACAAAGCTGTTAAATATGTAATGTGAAGAGAATTATTATACTCTCTAATATTTAGGAATGAATTCACATTTGCTATAGCTCTTGAACTAGCAGAGAGGAGACGGGAGAATAAGTGCACTGTTTCATGGAAAATAGTTTTTGAATGATATTTTAAAATCATTCATAACTTCAAAATTGTTCCATTTCTAAATCCAAAATGTTCTTTGATAAGAGTCTGCCCCTACCTGCTAGGAAACAAGAAATAACTTAACCTTATTTATAGGCTTGAACATTATTATTCCACAGAGGCAAAACATCTCATAACCAGGTTCTACATTAAGTTGAATTACAGGCACCATCAGAGTGACCAAGAAGTAGGATTTTACTGGTTATCCTAATTTATTCAATTTTTCTCTCGTACACCATGACTCAAGTGCAGTATAATTTTTTCCTCCTTAGCCTTTATTCTTTATGATGTCATATCTATCTTATATCACCTTTAAAATTTGCTCAGTTAGAGGAAAAAGGGACAGATAAAATTTTGAAACCTTACTACTTAAAAAAAATAAAAATAATAGTATTCCCAGCAATACAATGATATAAGACAATTACAAAAGACTTATGATAAAAAAATGCTATTCTCATCCAGAGAAAGAACTAAAGGGAGTTTGAATACAGGCTGAAGCATACAATTTCTTACTTTATTTTTGTGTGTGCATTTTTTTTTTTTTTGGTCCATGTCTTTTTTTCACAATATGACTAATGTGGAAATGTCTTGCATGATTGCACATGTGTAATCTATATCATATTGCTTACCACGTCAGTGAGGGAGGGAGAAAATCTGAAGCTCAAAATTGAAAAAAAAAGTTGAAAATTGTCTTTACATGTAATTGGGAAAAATAAAGCAAAAATTTAAAAAAACCTTAAAAATAAATAATACAAATCCCTCTGCCTGAGAGTATTTATATCATAAAATGGCTTTTACACATAAAATTCCTAATGCTGTTATTACTAAAATATATACCCTTTCAAAGATAAAAAAGCAAAGAGGCCAGTTTTTTTTTGAACAACAACAACAAAAAGGAATGGTTACAAAGCCTATAAACTGAAAATTCCAAGTATTATCTAACAGACTCCTTGGATCAAGAAATTTTTAAGTTTATCTTTTTAAGTGGAAAAAGTCATGATGTGTGTATATATAAAAATATTGGTGTTTAACTGTAGCCTGCTTGTGGAAGAGTAGGGGAAAAATAAAGTAAAAAGTGCACAGCAAAGAACAAAATAATTATCTACAAGGAAGCAAAGAAAAGATGGACAGTCATAAATATATAATCTCTTTTATTATATATGCTTTTTTGAAATGGAAATTTCAAAAATTTTACACATTTTGAATCTTCTCTATTCTGCTGAGCACATGACAATATTATTTTGTTTTGTTTTTCTTCTCTGTTTTTCTATTTTAAAAAATAGTCATGATGTGACTGATGTGGAAATATGTTTAAAATGATTGTACATGTATAACATATCAGATTGCTTTCTGTCTTGGGTAGGGGGGAGGAAGAAAAAAATTTGGAAATTAAAGTCTTACGAAATTGAATGTTGAAAACTGCTTTACAAGTAATTGGAAAAATAAAATACTATTAAAAAATAGTCATGATGTTCCTTGAATCACAATTTCAGTATCTAATATGCTTGAGATGTTAATACACGATCTCATTGCTCTACTTTGGGCTCTACCTCCAAACTACAGGAAGGGAAATAAACCTCGTCCCCTGAAACCCTCTTTAAATCTCTGCTCAAATTAGATTCATGTTTACTTAATTGAGGCTGGAAGCCTAAACAGTCCTTGGCTCCAACACATTTGTCTGCTGCCTTGGGAACAATGCTACAAAGTGTGAAGGTCCATTTGCACATCAGGGACAATACCAGTTATCGAGTACAAAGAAACCTGCCTCTCTGCCCGGGGTGAATTTGCAGTGTCATTATTGAGTAGAGGGAGGATTTTAGGTGGCACAGTGGATAGAACATTTAGCTTAGAGTCAGGAAAACTCTTTGTGAGTTCAAATTCAACCTCAGAAATACTAGTTGTGTGACCCTGGGCAAGTCACTTAACTCTGTTTGCCTTAATTTCCTCATCGGTAAAATGAGCTGAAGAAGGAAATGGAAAATCACTGCAGTATCTTTGCCAAGAAAACCCCATATGGGCTCATGAAGCCAGACATGACTGAATCAATTTAACAACAACAAACCTAGAGAGAACTCTCTCCTATTAAGTCCTCTTATAGCAGCTAGCATTTATATTGAACTTCACAAAAACCTTGAGAGGGAGATGCTATCCTTACTGGAGAGTTTAAGTGAGTTGCCTAGCGTCATTCCACAAGTTGGGAGTGTTTGAGGTTTTGAACTTGGACTTTTTCCTAACTCCCAAGTCCCAGCACTCTGTGTCACTTTATTAGTTCGAGATTTAGTTCATTGAGACCCTTCACTATAGCAGAATATCTGGTCTACTGCTTAGGTTCAACTCGGACTAAGATTTCATATTAGCTTAGACAACAATAGTGAGAGATTCAGCTTATTATTTTGGTTATGTCACTAAAATGAATTCTGTGTGAACTTGGACTAGTCACAGTCAAATAAACTTTTAGGTCTTTAAATTAAATGTATTGGACTCAATGATCTTTAAAGGTCCCATCTAGTTCTAATATCTGATGACCACAAAGCTATGTGAATAGATTTTTAAATCAAATGGCAATATAAATCAAATCCAAATGAGTGCTGTTTCCCTTGCCATAGCTAAATGTTACACATTCATTACAACACTGCTTCCATTATTCAAAATATTTTTGGGGGGTGGGGAGGTGAAAGGGGAGAATCTCCTCTTCTAGAGCTTCCTTCAAAGTCTATCACATATTCTCTTGAATATATTCCATGATCACAGTTTTTCAGGCTCTGGAAATTCTGGAAATACCCAAAAGTTATTTAGTGTTATGAATTAGGTAAGTGGCCAAAATATAGGATAAAATACTTAGACACTGCTGCTCATACAAAATAATTAGACTACTTTTCTTATGCAGCTCAGAAGGCAACTGAATTCCATAGGAGTTCTAATGATAATTGAAAGTAGTGGCAGGAAAACCAAGGCAGCTTCCCAAAATAATTGCTTTGAAAGATAATATTCATTTGACTATATATAAAGTTCTGGTCTATTATTTAAAAATCAGTTCCACCACTTTAGAATCACGCCATATAATCTGCTTCAAACTCCTTCCATCTTATTTCTCTTGGGAATGGCTATCCCTGAGAAGCAGACAACGGAGTATGATAGCCTACATTTGCCCAAATGCAAAGTTCCTAAAGTCATGCAGTAGCAAAACCTCTTGTCAGCCACATCAATGCTGAAATTGAAGTTTGAAAAAATAATCTGCTTAACATAGCACAAAATGTGCCCAGAAGCTGAGACTTTTTAATGCTTTTGATATTTGGAAACCTCTTCTTTGTTCTGTAAATATCAAGTCTTAGTCAGCAAGATTAATAAGATGCCAAAAAATGAAGCCAGAATGAAAAACATATTTTAAAAGTAAATATTGTCTTCACAAAAAGGCAAGGCACAATAATAAATTAGCCACATCTTCATTAAAAAATAGCAGAGGACTTCAAGTTGGAAAAATATCCAAATTATTATGAATAATTTTATAGTCTTTATTATGTAGCTGATAATACTTTCCATTCATGTGGGATTTTATACTCTAATCCCTTTCAAGGTGATGAAGAGACTTTACAAATTTTCATTAAGTATAAATTACTGAACTCCAATTATGAAAGAAAGTAATCAGCAATGTCTTCAGTTCATTCTCATGAAAACTCATAAAAGTAAACACTAAGAAGTTAGATTAAAGTTTCATTCAGTTCACATTAAGCTTCTATTCTAAGCTCTATATATAGTTTCTAAAACAGACCTTGAATTAACTTGATATTTAAAGTCAGGAAGTAAGTAAAAATAAAAGTTTTTCATCTTGCACTCTGGGAACAAAATACCCCTAAGGAGAAAGGTCCAGAGTGTAAGCCTAGCATGGGTGGATAGAAAGAAGGTCTATGGAAAGAACTTTTGGCTCAAAAATGACAGAGCTACCCTAGCAATTGGGGTGGCTGGGTGGTGCAGTGGATAGAGTACTAGACCTCAAGTCAGGAAAACATCTTCCTGAGTTCAAATGTGACTCAGATACTCACTAGCTGTGTGGCCTTGGGCAAGTCACTTAACACTAGTTGCCTCAGTTTTCTCATTTGTAAAACGAACTAGATAAGGAAATGGCAAACTACTTTAGTGTCTTTGCCAAGAAAACTCTAACTGGGATCATGAAGGGACCAACACGACTGAAAAATTACTGAAAAACTGACAATTGATATTGTCAGAAAAAGGGATGGGCTGCCTTAATAAGGTAGAGTTCTCTCTACTGCAGGTGACAAGCAGAGAAGGCTGGCTATCAAGTAATACTGCATTTATCAGGGATGTTACAGGTGATGCAAGCATCACATAAAGAACTGGACTCATTGAAACTCAGATTCTAGGATTCTGTAAAAATGAATTTTAAAAAATCAAGAGCAAGAAACAGGATAAATTCAATTCTCCACAATCCCATTATTCCACCTATAATCTGGATGGTATCAAATATGATACAGACATATATCATTTTTTATAAGTATATGGATATAAATCAGGCAACTTTTTAACCACATCCTGGGTCAAAAAGTCTGAAGAAACAGAGATAGAGACAGAAACAGAAACGGAGCAAGTGACAGAGACACAGAGAATGTGTTTTGGAAACACATTTGAAAGTAGAACGCGTTACCTAACAAACTAATCAGGGATTCTTAAAAAGTTAGCCGTCCCAATGGAGTATGTAGTGGGAAAACTGCTGGACTTCAGGAAAGAAATTTTTGTTTGACTTTTGGCTCTTTGGCTATGGATAAATCACTCAAAATGAGAGGAAGAGAAGTTACTTAATCTATAAAATGGGAGGGGGAATATGCATGCTACTTATCTCAAAAGGCTGTTGTGAATAAAGCACTTTTGTAAACATTTAAGGGACATTACATGACTTGTAATTTTCAGGAAATTTTTCAAGGACCATGTAGTGATAATTAATACCTTTTACCAAAGAAACCTTCAGTACCCTTCCTCTCTTCAAATCATACCAGATGAGAAGCTATCTATCTGGTCAGTATGGAGTCAATATCGAAGAAGTGATGGAAAAAGTTCTAGTTCTAAAATCAGGGAATTTGGATTTAGATCCTATTTCCAAGACTACACTAACAATTTGGGCCTCGATTTTCTGATGTGCAAAACAGAGGAGAGAAGTTGGACTACCCAGCCCCAAAGTTCCCTTCAGGTTCATTGTCATGAATGAACTCCAGTAGCTTCCTGTTTTCCCCAGGTACAACAAATACAAAATGCTTGGTTTGGTATTCAAATTCAAGACCTAGCCCTCTCCTATAACTCCAATCTTTTTATAAACCTTGTGATTGTTGTTGAGTTGTTAGTCATATTACGATTAAGTGACTTGCCCAGGGTAACACAGCTAAGAAGTTTCAGGGGCCAGTTTTAAACTCAGGAAACTGAGTTTTCTTGACTTCAGGTCTGGCATTGTATCCACTGCATCCACTTACTTAACACATTATTCCCCAACATATATTTCAGTGATAGTTTCATGGTTGTTCCTTGAAGAAATCACTCCATCTCTTGGTTCTAAGGCATTCTCTCTAACTGTCCTCAAATCCAATTGCTTCATTTCAACTCCTAGCTTCTCTGGCTTCCTTTAAGTTCCAACTAAAATTCTACCTCTTCCAGGAAACCTTCAATTCTTCTTAATTCCAGAGCCTTCCCTGTCTTAGTTATTCCCTTTTTATTCTGTAAATAGCTTGCTCTGCATATATTTGTTTGTACGTTGTCTCCCTCATTTGATTATAAGCTTTTTCAGAGCAAGGGCTGCCTTTTGCTCTTTTTGTGTCCCTAATGCTACGCACAGTGCCTGATACATAGCAGGCACTTAATAAATATTTATTGAATTTATTGCATAGGAATGGTAAAATGTGGTATAATATGTAATATAAATATATCGAAAGTCAAGAAACCTAGTTTATAGTCCTGGCTTTCTGACACCAACTATGATATAGGCTGAGTCATTTGCCTTTCTTGAATTTTCAATTTTTTAAATTGCAAATTAAGTTGACTGTATTAGGTGATCTCTAAGATAACTTTCAATTCTAGCATTCTATAAACATATTATTAGAAAGTTGAACAATAGTTAAAATCATTATCAGGCATATAATAATGAAATACTTTCATAGCTTTATTTTTGGTTACAGGTGATAATTTTAAAAGATAAAATTGCTCAAAATCAAAGCTATTTCCATTATAGAATATAATAGTATTAATAATAATAATAAATGCATAGTTTCCTCCACATTTTGTTTTACCTGAGTCTTAGATTTCTATTTTACTTTGACTTTATGGCTAACTCTTGTGTGACAGTTATCTAGATTGTAGCAAAACTTCAGGTCAGTTACAAAAGGTAGTCACACATGCCAGACTTAGAAGAATCTATCAAGAGATCCATTTCTGGATCCTTTGATTGAATGTATCATAAGGTCTCATGCAAATGTATTTTGATTATTCTGTCTCTCCTCACTATAATAGGCTGAGATCTGAAGGAGAACTAAATACTTCCCTATCTATACCTCTTTAAAAAGAAAAGCCTTTGACAGTTTATGTTTATGAACATGTTCACAAAGAGCACAAACTTGATTTTTTAGGACCTTAAAAACTCTCTTCCTTGAACATTATAAACTCTGCTCTCTTTACTCTAGTTAAAAATGGGTCCTATTCCACTTTTCCTACTACAGTACTCCTGTATTTCTACTCATAATTAATGGATTCTGAATCTATAATTGACCAAACTACCTCTTTTTTCCCTTCCTTGAAATCCCCTTAAAAGTTTTAACCATAGCTCATCCAGGAATTCTTTCTAAAATTAGTAGAATGCTATATACATTTCCAGTAGCCCTACCATCAACCAACAAAATCCACAACCTTAACTACTAGTGGAGAGATAAATAGGAAATCTATGAGAGAAGGATTTATATTTCTCTATCTGGAATAGATAGTCCTTAACTTATGATTGCTGGATTCAGATATTATCATTACAGGAGTATGTTTTAATTAGGTTCTTACATCACCTCACAAAAAAACTACCTACTATTTAGAGCATTATAAACTACATTCTGATTTCCGATAGACTTTTTAAAGCAAAAATTGGGGTTTTGTCTGTAAATCACCAGGCATTGGTTATCTTTTACATGTTCTGTAAGATTTTTAGTATATTATAAAAATGCTCTAATGTTACAGAAGTATGGCCAAAAGATTTGAACCTAAAAGATTTAACCGTATTTAATTTACTCAAGCCCCTAAAACAACAATAACAAAAAAAATCAAACTGTCATTTCTGGGAACCCGGGAAAATGTACATAAGGCTCTGGTAATAGATTAAGGTCAAAAAAGTATAACTATTGGTGGTTGCAATGGTAAGCAAGCAAACAAAACTAATTCATAACATTGAGGATGGGGATATAGGTGCTATTTCCTCCCCTCCCCCAAATTACAGAGGAAAAAGATGAAACACAGAAAAGTCAAGTGATTTGCCTATTGTCACACTATCATATAAACCCAGGCTCTTTCTAATTCTAGGTTTGATATGTTCTATCATCCATCATACCACATGGTCTCTCGGAGGAAATTTATACATGATAGAAAGAAGCCTAGATTTAAATGGTCACTTGATGAAGCCAAAGGGGACTTTCAAACCTTCCCCGCGAATTTATGCTGTTATAATATTGCAAATATCTTTAGTTCTACATTCAAATTTGCCATACATAGGTAAAGATTTCTGCCATCAAATAGTCATAAAAAATAAAATTAATTAGCTGGGAAATCATCAAGACAGAAATATTAAAAGAAAGTTTCTTAGACTTCTGAGTCCTAAAATGGCTATTTTCCATATGAGTCAGGAATGAATCAGTCTTTGTCAGGACAGGTGGGGCTACTTTCTGATGAGGTGTAAGAGTAAGGTCCATGCTATATTTTCTGAAAGATCTCCCTTTAAAAAAAATCAGCCAGCTCGGGTATTATCTTAGAACCTGGCTGAAGTTATGCCAATTATAGTCTCCATCCTAACTTTCAACCACTTCCACCCTATGCTTCTTCCCTTCCTGCCCTAAATTACAGTAGGGTGCAGCTGTGCACAGCTGAACAAAGGTGCATTTTGAGGTTTTAGCATCAGATGACATAATCCACATACAGTGCCCAAGTTGGCATGGACTCCAACGTAAACAAAATATCATATTTTTTATTAGAATAAAATCTCACTCCCTTTAATAATGAATGTCCACAATTCCACATTTTATAAAAATGAACACACTAAATTCTTCATGGTAGTCAAAAAAATCCATTTTATTTTTGCAAATTAGTCTAGATTACTGTTGATTTAGTGATGGCCCATCTCCTATTTCAGGGCAGCCAGCTGTTTCAACTTTTCTGACAGAGAACCTTGGCCTCAACAACCATATCTGATACACAGATAGTCTCTTGGCTGCCCACAGACATGCCCATCTGTGTCCATGGCAAAGTGCCCACTAATAGGTAAGCCACACTCCTGCCTGCTGCTGCTATGTGTGCTAAACAATGAAAGACTTAAAATAATTTACAGAATTTTAGAAACATCATTTTTTTCTGCCATAATATCCTTCTTTTGCAACACTGTCTTTATGGATCGCCTCAATTTATCCAACAATGCACATAACTTTTGGGGGCACTCTTAGAACACCAAAAATGCATCCAAGCTTTTGGATTTTCCCTCACTATTGAAATATTATGAGAACATATGTTTTATCATAACCTCATTGCCCAAATTTTTAGATTGAATTGTAGAAATCAATTTTAGAAATTCCTAAACAGCAGAACTATCATTTATCTAAACTTCAATTCCAGCGAGGAAGCACAAATCCCAAACACACCCTCTACTTAAATAAGCTACTGTTTCCAAAGTTTAGGGTTAAACAACTTCTTGAACCCTGATGATTGAAGAAAAAATGATGTGTACTTTATGTCTTTTTCTTTAGGGACAGATATGATGCTATTTTTCACTGTCAATTGAAAATGGGCTCTGGAGTGCTCCCTTCAGATTAGAGAGGTTCTTCCCAAGATAAAAATCGATCTTTGTAAATAAATAGGACTTCCAAGACAGTAGGAGAGAAGTAGCAAGTGTAGGCCCTATGGGACATCTTTACCCTTCCCTGTCCTTTGTTACAAAGTCTACATTTTTAAACTAATACTTTACTGTACTAAGTATCATTTTCACTTATCTCCATTTCTACAATTGTTAAAAGCACGGTGCACACACACACGAATTCAGCTCATTTAATTTTCCTGAGCTTATTTTCAGTAAGGCAAATAACCAAACTATAAAAGTCTCTCTAGTCTTTCAGTACTTTCTCAGTAGTCTTTTTCTGTAGCCTTTCTAATCTTTTAATTTTTTTTAACCCCCTTCCCCTTCCAACACTTTTCTTTTAGGGCTTTCAAGAAAGGGAAAAGACCCAAGAAAAGCCTGATTAAGTAGGACTCTGTTGTGTTGTGTCTAGGAGTCGGGAGAGAATGGGCGACTACCACAAATTCGAAAAAGGGCAGGCAAAATTTGAGCATGAAGGCAGAGCCTTCAAAACTTTCGCGGTTATTTATACCATACCGAAGAACTGTTACCTTGCAACTATGGGGAACTGGGCAGCGAGGCTGTAGTTTGAGAAAGATTAACAGCTATTTTTGTGTTTCTGAGTAGAGATTTTGCCAGCCCCGGCTCTCTTAAACCCACGGGATTTTTGACTCTGCCAGTCGGTCACTTTCGCTTGGCGCAATCAGCCCAGCCCATCAGGAGATCTCCAGGTACTCTTTACCTGTTCCTCCCTTCCTCCTCCTTCCTTTGTGGCCAGGGTTATAGCAGTGGCGGTGGCGCTGTCTCCTCACCCTCTCTCTCTTCCTCCCTCTTTCTCTTTCTCCAGGACAGGCCAACAAAAGCAACCTCTAGACTGGTTTTCCCCACTCCACATCGCAAATGCCAGACAGCATTAGGAAGCCCATCTTGGTCCCCAAGGAACTAAGAAGAGGCAATATATTAGGCTCTTTGGCGGCTTGGGCAAAAGACCCTGCCCAGAGCTCGGGGAGGGTGGGCTGAGGTTAGGCGGCAACATCGCCTTAGGCAGAGGTGGCCCAAGAAGGAAAGAACGCAACCACTCGGAGCGGGTCCTCCCCACCCTCGAACAAGAAGAAAGGGGACGCACGCACCGAGATTGGCCGTGCCCGCAGTGCCCCTTGGAAAACACATGTGGTTTGTTCCCCTCCCGCTCAAGCCCCACAATTTCCACAACTGTCTGCGGCCAGATGCAGACGGCCAATCTTACAGTCAAACACATCACTCACACACACACACACACACACACACACACGTTTGGAGACTGAGAATTTACTTAAAGCACTTTTTGTTTCTTCTTCGTTCAGGAAACCTGTTGAAAAAGGTGGGAGAAAGGAGTCGGGACCCCTATCTCCTCTTTGCCAACCTTTCCCAGGGCCGAGGTGTGTTTTCTAGGACGGACGAGTAAGTGGCCCGGCAAGGTGGGTTTCTCTTCCGGACAGCTAGGTCCAGTTCCCAGGTCCCAGTCCCCTGACCACCCCATGTAACCGGCAGCTCCAAGCCCCGGCCAACTCACCATGGTAATTTCGGTTGCCGTCGCTCCTCCACCTCAATCCGATTTCTGGGGGAGTTGAGGTTCTGAAATGTATTTTCCTTTTAACTCCAAAAGTTGGTTCCTTTCGCCAGAAAAAAAAGAAAAGAAAAGAAAAAGAAAGAAAGAAAAAGTAGAATTCTCCCAACACCCCAGACACTCAAAAGAGCCAATGGGAACACTCGCGGGACTCCATCCAAGCAGGATCGGTAGGGCAGGTTAGAAAGGAAAGGGGGAAGGGGGTTGCTCTTCTTTAGCAGACTCTGTTCATCCTACATAGAAATGAATTGCTCAGTGAGGAGTCAGATGTACACTAGAGCTTCCTCCGGCCTCCCAACTCCAAGTGCTAGTTAAGGGGCAGTCCCGGCAGTTGCAGCTCCGCCACCAGCCTAGCTCCTCCTCTTTCTTTACTCTCCCACTATGTACTCCCCAGCCTAAGCCTCTGCTCAGTCCAGGCAATCTGTCCTTAAATGGAGAATTCAGTTCGGCCCTGACGAATCAGGGTTTATTTTCGTAGCGTCATTCCTCAGGGAAACTCCAGCAGCCAACAAGCATGGAGCAGCTAGGGTTTCCAAAGGTTTCTGGATCCTGTAGTCCTCTGGCCTTTTCCTTTCTCCTCCCCTTCAGCTTCAAAAGAACTTTGTTGACTTAAACTCTTAGTCTTGGTACTTTTAGAAAAGAAAAGAATTCAAGAAAAAAAATAAGATAAAGAAAAGTTTTAAACTTCTTTCAGTATGAAAGTATGAGCTGTGCTTATCTTCCAAGTTAGAGAAGCAGAAGTCCAGAACAATGAAAAAGAAGAAAAATATTTTATCAGCAAAGAAGATCAGAGTTATGGCAGAAACCCAGAGGAAATCCTTTTTTTCCTCCCTCAGGTCTAGGATTATAAGGAAAATCAAAAATAGTGATCGTTATCCTTTCCCCACCCTTTCCCTCAACTTTTACAGAATATCTGATAGCCACAAAAGTTCTAGTAATGGACTATTTAGAAAGTTAGATGGTATGATAGATAGAGTGCCAGTCCTGGAATCAGAAACACTTAACTTCCTGAGTTCAAATCTGATCTTTTATCATTGTGACCCTAGGCAAATCACTTAACCTGTTTGCCTGAGTTTCCTCCTCTGCAAAATGAACTAGAGAAGAAAAAGGAACCACTCCAGTATCTTTGCCAGGAAAACCCCAAATGAGATCTCAAAGAGTCCTTGTTGTCCCTAGTTGAACCCTACTTTAGTCAAATCTTGAGAAAGATAAAATTTCTAGTGTATCTCTGAGGCTTTAACTTCTACAGGGATAGTAGCACTTTCTAAAGTGAAAATGATCTCACAAATGTAATATACAGTGGCTTCCCCTAAAATATCTTTGGATCTATTTTGCCTTTAGTTGTTATGCATATAGTCTTCTTTTCCCCAGTAGAATATAACTTTCTTAAGAGAAGAAGCTATTTATTTCATTTTTTGTTATTGTATCTCCTCCTGGTACATGAGCAGACTTAATAAATAATTTGGAGGGGAGATCATGGCTTATCTGAGGCTGAGCTTGGGGCTGGCATCTCTAAAGAAGTTGAATAAATTGATTATTCATTTACTTCAATCTCTGTACCAAGGCAAGCAGATTTTTCACTCATTGTAAGAAAAAACTTAGCAGCTAGAGCTGGACAGCTCTTGGACAAAACTACAACCTGTCTCTACTAGTTGTATGGGGAAGATCATACAACGATAGCTGGAAGAAGCTTCAATCCAAAAAAAAAAAAAAAACTACCACCAACAACTGGATAAACTGAGACTCAGGAAGGCTTGGGGAAGGTTTTCCAGAGTCAGAAATGTAATAATGCCAGAAGGTGGTTTTGAAAATAATGCTCGGATTCTAAAGTCAATCTTCTTTTCACTGTGTAAGTCATTTTGTCTCTCTTGACCTCAGTTTCCTCCTCTGTAAATTGAAGGAATTGGACTTGGTGCTCTTGCCATTTTACATTCTATGAACTGCTCTGAGAGTTAGTAGGGAGTTTTCAAACATAAACTGGATAACTGTTTAGTAAGGATGTTGTAGAAAGGATTTCTATTCCAGAAGAAATTGAATTAGATGCTCTCTGACATCTCTTCAGACTCTAATTGCAGTGATTCTTATTCTTTGTGTGCGAGAGAAGCAGCAATAATTCTAATTTCAGTGTCTCTGTCATATATAGCTTTAACTATAACAAGAGGACAGGCTGGTGCTTTTACCTAAGGCTAGGGCTATAATCAGTCTTGCATACTTGGATTTCAGTACTGTCAAATCAAGCCAGCAAACACTTACTTTGTGCCAGATACAGTACTAAACATTGGGATACAATCTAAGACCAAAAACAAAACTTGCTTCAAGGAGCTCACAATTTAAGGGGAGAAACAACATGTAAATAGCAATATACAAACAAGATATATTATTCATACAAGATAAATTGGAGATAATCAACAAAGGTGAGACATTAGCATGGAAGGAGAGGTTGGAAAGTTGTTGGAACTTAAAGAAAGCTAGGAAGGTGACACAAGGAGGAAAAGATAAGGATAAAAGATAAGGTAAGGATGCCAGTCACTGGATCATAGTATATGGAGAAGGGAATAAGATATAAGAAGATTAAAAAGATCAGAAGGAGCCACATTATACTTTTCAAGCCAAATAGGTGATTTTTATGCTTGATACTGGCAACAATAGGGAGACAATGGAGTTGATAAACAGGAGAATGACTTGTTCTGATCCGCATTTAGGAAGATCACTTTGATAATTGAGTGGAAAAAGTTGGATTGGAGAGGGAAGAGATTTGAGGTAGGCATATCTACCAGCAATAGTCCAAGTATGAGGTAATGGAGACCTGCAAAAGATAGCGGCCATATCAGAGGAGAAAAAGGGGGTAATTATATTTCAAAGGCAGTCAACAGGATTTGGCAATAAATTGATGCAGTTTCCCCAATAATGCTATGGGATTGTGAGTCATAGAATGCTGTTTAGTCTCCACAGGATTAGTTATAATTTCAGAACTTCACTGTTGGAATATACCCTTGTATCAATCTAATTCAACCTATGTTTGAAAAAGATTCCCCTCTATATGGAATGCTTCATAAAGCTTAAAGTGCCATACTAATGTAAAGTAATATTATTATTATTTTTAAGTAAGTGATCATCCAGCTTTAGCCTGAATGAAGACATTTAAAATGGAAATCTAGTTCTTCCCAATGCCAAATGCAAATTCCCACATGCCAATTTTGAATACTTTGGACAATGGATTCATTGCTATTATGGAGTCATTTCAGTCATGTCCAACTTTTCACGACCCTATTTGGGATTTTCTTAGTAAAGATACTGGAGTGGTTTGCCATTTCCTTCTCCAGCTCAGTTTACAAATGAGGAAACTGAGGCAAACAGAGTTAAGTGAATTGTCTAGGGTCACCTAATTAGTTGAGTCTGGGGGAAAATTTGAACTCAGAAGAGGCAGCTTCCTAACTTCAGGCCTAGGATTCTATCCACAGCGCCACCTAGTTGCCCTTTCTATATATTACTAACAAAGAATCGCACAAGATAAGGATGCCACAAGAAAGGCAAGTGATGAGAAAAGAAATCAAACATAATGAACATAAGAATTGATAGCTTCCCTTATGTGTTGCACATTTATCCACAAAATATCATGTCAAAAAAAAGCACCATGGGAAATTCAAAGAAGCATATGATGTGGTCCCTTATTTCAAGGATGCTGCAATCTAATTGGGGAGACAGAATAGATATGAATAATAATATATGTAACTAAAGCAAAATATATGTGATATGTCAAGCTGCATTTATCAACTAAATGCTATAAGAGTGGAGCTCCATTTTTTTCCCCCTTCAGTGAAAGGAAGTCAGAAGTAGTAGAATATGATTTATAACTTAAGGGATCAAATTGAATTTGGGTAGGATAAGAGAAAAGAGATCAACATAGTGAGGAAGCAAGGGAGCAAAAATGTCAACAAAAAATGTGGAGCCAAGAGAACATAAGAGGTGCTTTGGGGGACAGTGACATTTCAGTTTAGCTATGACCATTTAAGGAATGTGTTTTGTTTGTCCAGGCATGTTTGTTACAAGGGCTTTGTTTTTCTTTTTCTTTTTTTTTTTTTGTGGGGAAGAGAGATAAGAGGAAAGAAAAGAGATATTTTCAATTTTTTAAGAATATAAGGTTTGTGTTCAAGTGTGATGAAAATAGGTTGAGAAAATTGGGAAAGTAGGTTTGTTATAATTTGAAAATCAGGTTAAATAGCTTAGATGATAAAGTATTGAGGATATTTGTGTAGATAAAAGACATGATCAAAGTCATGTTTGGAGGGTGTCATATTTGTAGTGGGAGGGCCTAGATTTAAATCACATCTCTTCTATTTGCTAGCTATATGATCTTAGGCAAGTCACTTAAAATCTAGAGACCTTAAGTCTCTCTGAGAATTGAGGAGATGAGACTCCAAGTTTAATTCTAGTTTCAAATCTTGGTCTCTTGTTATTAAAATTACTCTGGTTATGGTGAAGGATAAATGGAAGGATGGAGGAGAATGAAAATCAATTCTAAGGCCTTTCAATATTTCAGACCAAAATTAGGTTAGTACAAGAGAATATAACAAGAAATAGATTAAAAAATGTTTGAGAGAAGCACTATCAAATTTCGATAATAAGAGGTTTTAAATTTACTCTGCTTTTGACTTTACTATCTCCCAGTAATGGTATGATAATTACAATTAACAAAAGCAGGAAGTCAGAAGAGGAAAATTATTTTGGAGAAAATGTGAGGAATTCTGTTTTGGACTTGATGAGTTTGATATAATATTAGGATATCTGTGTAGAAATATCCAGTAATTGGAAATGTAGGATTGTAGTTCAGGAAACTAGAAATACAGATTTGGAAGTGATCTGTAGAATTAAAGCAATGGGGAAAAGTGAGATCTTTAATGATCAGAGTACATAGAGTGAAAAACAGAAGGCTGAGATCTGAATCTTGGGCAATGCTCACTTTTAGGAGAAAAAAAGAAGCAGAGCCAGCCCAAAAGAAAGAAGATTAGGGTAGTAGGAAACTCAAAAGAATCTATCCCAAAAGTCAAGGAAAGAGAGAGACAAAAGGGAATTACAGCTGATTTTGTATTAATCAGAGTTCCTAAGGCTTTACAATATTATTGTTATTGTGTCTCTTGTTCTCCTGAATTACTTGCTTCATTTTATATCGGTGCATATGTCTTTGCAGATTTTTTCTGAAACTACCCCCTTCATCTTTTCTTACGATATAACAATATTTTATTACATTCATATAACATAAATTGGCCAGCAATTTCCCAATTAATGAGTATTCCCTCAGTTTCCAATTCTTTGTCATCACAGAAAAAACCTTTAGAAATATCTTTGTACATATGTGTTCTCCCCTCACCCCCTTTTAATCTTTAGGGTCAAATTTTGTCATTAAAATTTTAATGCTTTCACTTTTTAATCTTGTTAGTCTTTGTTTTTGTTGTAGTTGTAGTCATTGTATACATTTCCCCCTCTTCTTCTGCTTACTTCACTTTGCATGAATTCATTTAAGTCTTACTTTGCCTCCCTTACCACATTCCATACCACAGATTTGTTTGGTTGATTTTTGTTTGTTTTTGCTGTTCTTTAAATAATGGGCAACTATTCTGCTTCTACTTTAAAAAAAGTTGCAATAAATATTTTGGAATTTACATCTTTTTTCTTTCTAATCCTTTTCTTTCTTGGGGGCATAGTTCTAAGGGTAATATTTCAAGTTCAAAGAGTCACTTTCTTAGCACTATTCCAAACTGCTTTCTTCCATTCTGGATTGGACTCAATTCAAAGCTCCACCAATGATACTTGTGCTTATATTTTCACAGTCTCGTCAAAATTAACTATTCCCATTTTTTATCATCTGTAGTAATTTGCTGAAAATAAGGTGAAACCTGAAAATTACTTGATTTATATTTCTCTTATTATTAGTGATTTAGAGGAATCTTTCAACATATTTATAGGTTCAAGTATTTAAGTGAGTTAACTAATAAGTTCATTTATGTAGAATATACCATCCCACATTGATACTACTTAAGTGAAACATTTATACATTTAGTGATCCTCTATTTTATTTTATTTTTATTTATTTTTTCTTTGGGGAAAAAAAAGATAGCTTTATATTCCGCATAAACACTGGGTTGAAACTGGAACAAAAAAAAAAAGAAAGAGAAGAAACAAAAAACCTGGAAGTTTATGATAAACAAAAATGACTTTGTTAAACTATAGATCACCTGGACAGAAGGAGGAAATAAATGAGAAATTTGGGAAAAGATTATAATTCTGTCACAAAGGCATTATATTATCTAGACATTTGCTGGTGTTCTTTCTCTACCCAAAGCAAAGGAGCTAATTACTTCTTAACTTGTATTAGTGATATATTCATTCTTCAAAAGATTGAGGTGCAAGAAAGAGGAAACTCTATGCTGGATCTTATTCTCATTAATAGGCAAGAAGTGATTGTTGGGTGAAAAATAATATGAGCTCTGGAGTTATGTGACCATTATATATACTTCTAGACCCACCAGAGTCACTGTAGTCATTTTCATACATCTTCATACTGTCCCATGTTGTTCTGCCCTCTACCTCTTACTGGGCACTCCAGTTCCTGCCTTGGGATCTTGTGCTCTTAACTAGTGAAAGTTCAGTGTCTAGGTATCATGATTCACCACTACATATATAACCTTGCTCTCTCTCTCTCTCTCTCTCTCTCTCTCTCTCTCTCTATATATATATATATATATATATATATATTGTTGCCTACTCTTCTCACTCTCCCACCCCCATTGCCATCTCTCTTGCTTAATATGCAATAAATATCTAATAAATGTTTTCTTCATTCATTCATTGCTAACACATTGGATGACAGGATCCTGATTCAAAAGAATCTTAACAGACTAGAGCATTGGGCTGAATCTAATAAAAGTAAATCCAATAGGGATTAAAATCTTTCTCTTTTTTTTTTTTTTTTGAAGTCAATTTTTTTTTATTTAATAATTACTTTATATTGACACTCGTTTCTGTTCCGATTTTTTTTTCCCTCCCTCCCTCCACCCCCTCCCCTAGATGGCAAGCAGTCCTTTATATGTTGAATATGTTGCAGTATATCCTAGATACAATATATGTTTGCAGAACCGAACAGTTCTCTTGTTGCATAGGGAGAATTGGATTCAGAAGGTATAAATAACCGGGAAGAAAAACAAAAATGCAGATAGTTCACATTCGTTTCCCAGTGTTCTTTCTTTGGGTGTAGCTGCTTTTGTCCGTCATTTATCAATTGAAACTCAGGTCTCTTTATCAAAGAAATCCACTTCCATCAAAATATGTCCTCATACAATATCGTTGTTGAAGTGTATCTGCTCATTTCACTTAGCATCAGTTCATGTAAGTCTCGCCAGTCCTCTCTGTATTCATCCTGCTGGTCATTTCTTACAGAACAATAATATTCCATAACATTCATATACCACAATTTACCCAGCCATTCTCCAATTGATGGGCATCCATTCATTTTCCAGTTTCTAGCCACTACAAACAGGGCTGCTACAAACATTTTGGCACATACAGGTCCCTTTCCCTTCTTTAGTATTTCTTTGGGATATAAGCCCAGTAGAAACACTGCTGGATCAAAGGGTATGCACAATTTGATAATTTTTTGGGCATAATTCCAGATTGCTCTCCAGAATGGTTGGATTCGTTCACAACTCCACCAACAATGCATTAGTGTCCCAGTTTTCCCGCATCCCCTCCAACATTCATCATTATTTTTTCCTGTCATCTTAGCCAATCTGACAGGTGTGTAGTGGTATCTCAGAGTTGTCTTAATTTGCATTTCTCTGATCAATAATGATTTGGAACACTCTTTCATATGAGTGGTAATAGTTTCAATTTCATCCTCTGAAAATTGTCTGTTCATATCCTTTGACCATTTATCAATTGGAGAATGGCTTGAAAATCTTTCTCTTAAGTACAAAAAATCAACTTCATATGTACAAGATAGTTTGGGGACTAAATTAGAAAGCAGTAAAAGATCTGGGGCTTTTAGTAACCTTCAAGCGCAAGTGATATTGTGCAGCATTAAGAGAGGAATAGTTTCCAAAAAGATAATAATTCACCAAGCTCTGTTCTTATCATACCTCATCTGGAATATTGTGTGGGTGCCATAATTTGAGAAAGACATTGATAAGCTAGAGAATATGTATATGGTTGCTTTGTTGGTTTTTGTCCTTCATTCTCAAAGAGGACCAAAATGACATCACTACATTAGAGTTAAGTTACAGTGTGTCCCACTGTGATTGATCAGACCTAGATGAGCTCAGAATGCTCATAGATCTCATGCTCACAGATCAGGCACAAATAACCTGTGAACATTTGGGATAGATTCTTTAAATTTGTGCATCTTTATTTTCTTTTGCACTATTTCAAATCTGCCTTCTTTGATGTGATTATGCTGGGCTGAATGGTGCTTTGCCAGTGTCTTCCATGTCATGGAATCAATTCCAAAGTTTTTCAGAGATAACTTAAAAGTATCTTTGTATCACTCCTTCTGACCACCATGTGAGCACCTTCCTTGTGTGAGTTCTCCATAAAATAGTCTTTTGGGGAAGAGTACATTTGGCATTCAAATAATGTGGATAGATCATAGCAGTTGCACTCTCTGAACTACAGTTTGAATGCTTGGAAGTTTAGTTTGAGAAAGGACTTCAATGTACCTAATCCTGCCACATGATCTTTAGAATCTTCCTAAGACAATTCAAATGGAAGTGATTCAGTTTCCTAGCATGGCACTGGTATACTGTCTAGATTTCATAGTCATATAACAATGAGATTATCATAACGGTTCTCTTTAATTTGATTGTCAGTCTAATACCTCTTCCCCCAAACACTGATCTAGCTCTGGCAATAAGAGCATCAACTTTATTATTTTTTTATTATAGCTTTTTATTTACAAGATATATGCATGGATAATTTTTCAGCATTGCAAAACCTTTTGTTCCATTTTTTCCCCTCCTTCTCTCCACCCCCTCCCTCAGATGGCAGGTAGACCAATACATGTTAAATATGTTAAAGTATATGTTAAATACAATATATGTATACATATCCATACAATTATTTGAGCATCAACTTTATTAATCAATGTGTTCATTCTTGGAAAATTACTGCTAAGGTAAGCCATGATACGAATGAAGAAGACACTCAAAGGAGACATAACTATCATCTATAAGCATTAAAAAACTTAGATCTGTTCTGTTTTGCTCTGGGAGTGGTAGTGGAGGCGGGCAGAATCAGGAGCAATGGATAGATGTTACAAAAGACAAATGTAGATTTAATTTCAAGGAAGAAATATCTATGCTTATCAGGAATATCAATGTCCTATTGTCTATTCCCCACTAGTGATAATTTGAATTTCTAAAGACTCCATATTACTCCAAATTAAAGTTTCTTGTCATGATATTTAAAGCCTCTCATAACTTTGTTGCCTACCTTTCCAGATATTTCATATAACTCTTCTCCATGTATACTATTTTCCATCCAAATTGACCCTTACAACTCCCCAAAAACATTCTTTCATCTCCCTGTGTAATCATAGACAATTTACATAACTTCTTTGTGCCTCAGTTTCTTTATCTTTAAAATAAACACTTCTGTTTTTCATTTATATTGAACTTACTTTAGGAAAATTGGACAGAGTTTGGGGGGTGTGGTTAGTAAAGGAAAGGAAGCAGGGAGAAATAGTTCAGTGTTCTAGAAGTTTTAATTCAGCATTAAGCTATTAAAGTTTAATCAATACTTAAACTTTATTCTTAATAATATTTAAGCTTTAATAGCTTAAATCTACATATGATTTTAGATACTTGGTGCTATATATATAATAGGGGAAATATGTTTTACATGATTGTGCATAGATAACCTATGTCAAATTGCTTACCATTTTAGGAAGAGGGGAGGGTGGGAGAAAAATTTAAACTCAAAATTTTGTAAAAGTGAATATTAAAACATTTTTACATATAACTGGAAAAATTATCTTTACATATAACTGTATATCTTTACATATAACATATACTTTAAAACCATATTCTGTGCCATCAGTCAGCTCGAATGCTCTTTGTATGAAACAGTATAGAGTCAGCAAAGAAAATGGCATATACTAATTCATTAAACCAATTATATTATGTTTTCTCTGTGAATAATGTCTTATTAGAGATATAGATTTAACCTATTATTCCTAATATCACATTCTGTAATTTTACTTTAACATGTGGAACCATTCCACCAAAGCTATTAAACTATGTCTACCTTTTGACCCAGCAATATCTTTCCTAAGTCTATAGAAAAACAATGGACACAATGACTAGAACCATAACAGAAACAAGGAATGATAACTTCACAGTGCAAATATAATGAAGAAAAAGATATTAGAATATTAGAATACAAAGCCATAATAATAAAATAATAAAAAGAGGATAGATATTAGAATAGATTCACTTGCATGTCACAGCATCAACTCCCTGATGTCATGATCTTCTTCAAGAACAAAAGACAACTCACTCAGACATGTATACCATGTAGCATTTGGAATCAGTTAAAGAACTTAAGGCATAGTAAAGGGAGAAAATATTCCCAGTCAAACTGATGGTTGAATAAACTGTGGTATATGGATATTATGTAATATTATTGTTCTGTAAGAAATGACCAGCAGGATGAATACAGAGAGGCTTGGAGAGACTTACATGAACTGATGCTAAGTGAAATGAGCAGAACCAGGAGATCATTATACACTTCAACAACAATATATATATATATATATATATATATATATATATATTCTGATGGACGTGGCTCTCTTCAACAATGAGATGAACCAAATCAGTTCCAATAGACCAGCAGTAATTAACTGAACCAGCTACACCCAGCGAAAGAACTCTGGGAGATGACTGTGAACCACTACATAGAATTCCAAATCTCTCTATTTTTGTCTACCTGCATTTTTAATTTCCTTCACAAGCTAATAGTACACTATTTCAAAGTCCGATTCTTTTTGTACAGCAAAATAACTGTTTGGACATGTATACTTATTTTGTATTTAATTTATACTTTAACATATTTAACATGTATTAGTCAACCTGCTATCTGGGGGAGGGGATGGGGGGAAGAAGAGGAAAAATTGCAACAAAGGGTTTGGCAATTGTCAATGCTGTAAAATTACCCATGCATATATCTTGTAAATAAAAGCTATAATAAAAAAAAAAAAAAAAAGAAAAGAAAAGAAAAGAAAATACTCCCAGCCTTTCTCATCCCTTCTCCCACCTCCACTGAAAAGCAACTGTTACTTAAGACTGGAAGCAGCTCCAAGAAAAGGGCCCCTTAGTATATACTATGTGAATCGAGGCAAATTACCCCTTCTGAGCCTGGTTCTCATGTGTGTACACATATGCATATTCAAGAATTGACTGATCAATTAAAATTTGAAATTCAGACAGACAAGTGTTCCATCCAGCCCAGAAAAAGATTTGTATTATCACAGTCTTTGAGTTGAGAGGAAAACTTGAGAGTTTTGAAATAGAGACACATACTTGGTAAGAAGTCAGAATAAGAGAAAGATATTAGACTGCAACAGGAGCTGTAGGAGCTGGTAGCAACAGCAGAAGCGGAGAGAGCAACATTTTTAGTGCCCTCCTCGGACTTAATGAGATGATCTAGAGAGAAGTCAAGGGGCAAAGAATGATGAGAGAGAGAGAGAGAGAGAGAGAGAGAGAGAGAGAGAGAGAGAGAGAGAAGGAGAATAGAGTTAAATTTGAACAGAGATGAGAGAAATAATAGTAGAGTATAAGATCCTTGATGCTGTCTTGGAACAAAAGAGTGGAATAGAAGTTGCTAGTTTTAATTGCCTCTGTAAGGACTGACAGAAGTTCCAAAAGGTCCACTCTTTCTGTAACTTCCCTCCCCATTCTCCTTGATAATAGACATTGTTATATGCTCTTTTATTGATTCTTTTTCATCTATTTCCTTTATCTTGATTTTTATTTCATGTAAAAATCTAGGATTGATTATGAAGACTTATCCTGTATGTTGACAAACTTTGTACCAAGCAAAGGGATTAATTGGAAATAAACAGAATTTAAATAGGGCAGATTCAGAAACTTCTGACTCAAATCACAAATTAGTATAATACTTAAATAGAGAATTGGCTTCAGAATCAGCAAGACCTGTATTCAAATCCTGCCTCTTGTACACTGGTCATGTGAACCTAGGCTATTCATTTTGCCTCCTGGATTCCTTATTATCTCTTACCCTTCACATCCAGCCTATGGCCAAGGGCTGCTGATTTCACCTTTGTAACATTTTTGAATACTCCTTCTTTAACACTGTTACCATTCCAGGCCCTTATCTCTTTATATCTGGACCCCTCCAATAGCCTGATGGTAGGTCTGCCCCAATTATCCTCCATTCAATCACCAAAGTGATTTGCCCAAAGGTCTGATCATTTCATCCCTTTACTGAATAAATTTCAGTGACTCCGTATGACTTCTGGGAAAAAATACAAAATTTTGTTTGGCATTCCTTCATAACCTACCCTAACTACCTTTCCAGTCTTCTTATACTTTCCTCCTTGCCACATATTCTTCTATACAGTGACACAGGCCTCCAGGATGTTCTCCAAATAAGATACTTCATTTCTGGGCTCCTGGCATTTTCTCTAGCTGTCCCCCATGCTTTAGATATTTGCCTTCCTCAGCTCTATCTACTGATCATCCTGGCTTTCTTAAAATCCTAGAAAAAACTTCCATCTTTTAGAGGAAGCTTCTTTAATCCCTCTTATTTTAATGCTCTACCTCTTTTAATTATTTTCTAACTAACTATACAATATATAGTTTGCTTTGTATATATTTGTTTGCATTTTTTTTCCCCTATTAGATTATAAGCTTCTTGAGACAGGGACTGTTCTTTACCTCTTTTTGTATTCTCATCACTTACTGAAATATAGTAGACTCATAATAAATGTTTATTGGATAAATGAACCTATAAAATGGGGATAGTAATATTTTTAAAATGCAGCATGATATAATGGATAGAGTGATGTATCTAGAATCAAAATGGCCAGAGTTCAGATCCTTTTTCAAAGATGTACTAGCTGTGTGATTCTGGAAAAATTCTACGATTTCTCCATGTCTCAGTTTTCTCATCAGTAAAATGAAGTGATCAGACCTCGAAAGTCTCTTCCAGATTTAAAACAATAAATCTATGATGCTAAGGTTTGGAAGTTTCCTAACTGGGGCTCTAATGAATAAAACTCATATTCTATATATAAATGAATGAAGTCTTAGATAACAGTATATATTTATTGGATTGGAGTAGATTGAAATAAATAATATGAATTAGAGATGCTGATGTAAGGAGGCAAATTTAACCAGAGAGTTATCTTTGAGACTTTGTGAGATATGACCCTTGATCAGAATATGGACTGGAAATATCTTAAAGAGACAGAATAGATAACAGGAAGAATAGAAGATATAGGCATTATGATAAATGTGGATAAATTTAGATAGATAGATTTAGAAGAATTGTACATGGTTAACCTATATTGAATTATTTGCTGTCAAGGAGAGGGGTAAGTGAGAAGGGAGGGAGAAAAATATGGAACACAAGATTTTGCAAGAGTAAATGTTGAAAATTATCTTTGCATGTATTTTGAAAAATTAAAAGCTATTATTTAAAAAAAAAAAAAGAATATATAGGCATGTGAGAAAATCCAGAAACCAGAGGAAGGAAGCATGGTAGAGGCTATTTGGATTACAATTAATAAAGGTAGAAACAGAAATGGCATTTTTGTAGAGATATACCAAAAGCTACCTGGACAGAACTAGGAAATAGATAAGAAATTATGATTCAAAGCTTGGCGTGGAGACGCAATAGTGGTAGGAGACTTTAATTATTTGGATGTCTGCTGGATATTTCTCCATCTAAACCAAAAGAGGAATAGCTGTTACATTTTTGGCTTTCCTTAATGATAATTTTATCCTTCAAAAGGCAGAGGAAATGTTGTGGAGATCCGCTCTTCTAGATCTAACTCTCACTAAAAAGGAAGAACTTCTTAAAGTAGAACAATGGGATTCTTCCAAGGAAGCAACCACTCCACCTTAGAATTTGTTGTAAGACTTAGGACATACTCTAACATGTACCCTAGATTGTAGAAAAGCAGATTTGAAAAGATTTAGAAAAAGTATAGGCAGGATCTCATAACCTAAAGTTCTCAAAAATGAAAATTTGAAAATGCAAAGAGAAAAATTCTGATGAAGAAAAGGAAGAATTATTTAAAAAGAAAGATTTGGATGCACAAAGAATTTATCATCCAATTCAGATTTTCAAAAACATAGAGAGAAGTTATACCAAGAGGCATTATATAATGAATTCACAAGCCTGGCATAATCTTCTAAGTATTAAAAGCACTAATGCTCAAAAAAGACACAAGTTATTTATGAATGCTATAGAAGGCAATCATACTGTGTAAAAAAGTAGAGTCAAAAAAGAAATAGACCTGAAACTCAGGGTGATTGTGACCAATAATAGAAGCTCTAGAGAAGGAAGAGTTACTCAAATTTTATTTTGCTTTGGTTTTTCTTTGTCAAAGAGAGTGATTTTTTTTTTTTAATTGGAAAGACAGAACAAAAATGGACAAAAGAATGCTTAAAACTAAGGCCACAGAAAGAGAGCTCTTAGTTCCCTGTTTAAAAGACATTTCTTTTTTTTAAAATTTAATTTAATTTTATAATAACTTTTTATTGACAGAACCTATGCCAGGGTAATTTTTTTTTTTTTTACAACATTATCCCTTGCACTCGCTTCTGTTCCGATTTTTCCCCTCCCTCCCTCCAGCCCCTCCTCTAGATGGCAAACAGTCCTATATATGTTAAATATGTTGCAGTATATCCTAGATACAATATATGTTTGCAGAACCAAACAGTTCTCTTGTTGCACAGGGAGAATTGGATTCAGAAGGTAAAAATAACCCAGGAAGAAAAACAAAAATGCAAATAGTTTACATTCATTTTCCAGTGTTCTTTCTTTGGGTGTAGCTGCTTCTGTCCATTATTGATCAATTGAAACTGAGTTAGGTCTCTTTGTCAAAGAAATCCGCTTCCATCAGAATACATCCTCATACAGTATCATTGGTTTTTTTTGTTTGTTTGTTTATTTCTTTTTTTATTTTTTATTTTATTTTATTTTATTTTTATTTTATAATAACTTTATATTGACAGAATCCATGCCAGGGTAATTTTTTTACAACATTATCCCTTGCACTCTCTTCTGTTCCAATTTTTTTCCTCCCTCCCTCCACCCCTCCCCTAGATGGCAAACAGTCCTATATATGTTAGATATGTTGCAGTATATCCTAGATACAATATATGTTTGCAGAACTGAACAGTTCTCTTATTGCACAGGGAGATTTGGATTCAGAAGGTATAAATAACCCGGGAAGAAAAATAAAAATGCAAATAGTTCACATTCGTTTCCCAGTGTTCTTTCTTTGAGTGTAGCTGCTTCTGTCCATCATTTATCAATTGAAACTCAGTTAGGTCTCTTTGTCAAAGAAATCCACTTCCATCAGAATACATCCTCATACAATATCATTGTCGAAGTGTATAATGATCTCCTGGTTCTGCTCGTTTCACTTAGCATCAGTTCATGTAAGTCTCGCCAGTCCTCTCTGTATTCATCCTGCTGGTCATTCCTTACAGAACAATAATATTCCATAACATTCATATACTACAATTTACCCAGCCATTCTCCAATTGATGGGCATCCATTCTACTTCCAGTTTCTAGCCACTACAAACAGGGCTGCCACAAACATTTTGGCACATACAGGTCCCTAAAAGACATTTCTTTTAAATTTTCATTTCACGGAACAAAACAAAAAAGATGGTCCTACATGAAACTGCAGATCTACCATGTACAATTTGCTATTCCCTCCAAATATACAACAAAGTTATCATGTAAATTTCTTTTCCTCTTTTTTTTTCTTCCCTCCACCTTCCCTTTTCCTGCCTTAGGGTTGGCTGGTTCCTTTTGATTAATTTAAGTCATTAAACTCAGCTAAGTTAGTTCTTAGGCAAAACTGAAAAACTGGCAAATGTGATTTAAAAAAAAATTATAACTTTTTATTTACTAGATATATACAAGGGTAATTTTTCAGCATTGACAATTACAAAACCTTTGTTCCAACTTTTCTCCTCCTTCCCCCAACTCCCTTCCCTAGATGGCAGGTTGACCAATACATGTTAAATATGTTAAAGTATAAGTTAAATACAATATATATATACATATCCAAACAGTTATTTTGCTGTACAAAAAGAATTGGACTTTGAAATAGTGTACAATTAACCTGTGAAGGAAATAAAAAATGCAGGCGGACAAAAATAGAGGGATTGGGAATTCTATGTAGTGGTTCACACTCATCTCCCAGAGTTCTTTTGCTGGGTGTAGCTGGTTCAATTCATTACTGCTCTATTGGAACTGATTTGGTTCACCTCATTGTTGAAACAAGCCATGTCCATCAGAATTCATTCTCATATAGTATTGTTGTTGAAAAATATAATGATCTCCTGGTCCTGCTGATTTCACTCAGCATCAGTTCATGTAAGTCTCTCCAGGCCTTTCTGAAATCATCCTGCTAGTCATTTCTTACAGAACAATAATATTTCATAGTATACATATACAAATGTGATTTTTTTTTTTAAACCATTGTCAGTAATCCTTGAAAAATCACAGGGAACAGGAAAAGTTCTATGGACTTGGAGAAGAGCAAATAGTATCCCAATTCTTGCAGAAAAAAAAAAAGGAAGATAGTACTCTTTAAACTATAGACTTTGATTCCTAGCAAAAGTCTAGAAAATATTATTGATTTAGGAAATAGTTAACAGATACTTAGAAAAGATGAAGTCATCACAAAGAGCTAGGATGGCCTCATCAAAAATAGGTAATTTCCTTTTGTTGACAGTATAACCATAACAAGGAAATAATGAAAATGTAGTTTATTTAGATTTTAGCAAAGCATTTGAAAAAAAGTTGTGTTTTTTTTTTTTTTTTTCTTTTGAGTAAAATGGAGAGAAGTGAGCTAGACAGCCACAACTAGGAATTCTGGTACCTGAGGCAAATTCACATGAGCAGGGTTTGAAGATAGAAGGTCTGCAATATGGCCATTCTATTCATGGCTAAGATAGAGTAGAGACAGAAATCATAGAAAAGAGGATGTGACGTAAGGAAGCCAGGATGGTCAATGCTATTTTCTCTTCTTTTCTTTTTATTAAAGCTTTTTATTTTTCCAAAAATATATGTAGATAATTCTTCAACATTGCAAAACCCTGTAATCCAATTTTCTTCTCTCTTCCCCCATGCCTTCCTCTAAATGGCAAGTAGTGCAATAAATGTAAACATAATAGAAATATAGTACATGTTGTTTCTCTCCAAAATAATGTAAGTTTACTAAGGGCAGGGACTATTTAAATTTGATTTTGTATCCCCAATACCAGCACAGAACCTTGATAAGATTAGATTCAGGGAACCAAAATGATGAGATTAGGGTTCCTAGTGGTCAGGGAGTTAGATGATGTGGCAGGTTTGGGCTTCAGAGAACCAAATGATGAGGTTTGGCTCCCGTAAGTCCCCTTTAGGATTGGCACAAGGTTGGGAGTTGTGGGAAGTCCCTTTTGGCGGTGCAGAGGTCCTTTGTAAAGGAATTTATGAACCCAAAATGCTAGATTGATAAAAAGAAGTTTATCATTGACATTGGAAGTCAGCCTTTGTTATGCATGAATAGAATTCCTTAGTGGCAAGGTCCTGACAGAAAAGTAAAGTTTCTAGTAGAGAAATCCTGGCAGAGAGGTATAAAGTCTCATTGGGGAAATAGATGAGGATAAAGAGAGGGTAACAGCTGAAAAAGAATATCATTTCAGCAGGTAGAGGTTTCCTTGGCTTGGCATAGCATGGTATGGCATGACATGGCATGTTAGGTCCTCTGAAAGGAGTGAATTTAAAATTGGCTCTTTTTATAATAGAAGCCTTGGCTACAAGCTGAGGGCAATTCATGATGAGGGCTGGGTTTCAGCTTGAGCTGGAATTGAATGGAATTGAATGAGTCTTTCTAATTCAATGGGAAGATTAATCAGTAGTCAGTGTTATCAATGGGGGTGGTGTCCATCTCACAGGATCTTTTAGAGTCCAAGATTCAAGGAGAATCTGTCCTTCAAGGAGTTTTAGAGTTTTGGGGCTCCCCTTATCAACATGATACAGAGAAAATGCTTGCATGCTTATTGGTTGCATCGAAGAAGTCAGGGATTAGGTTGAAGAAAGTAACTAAAATAATAATAGCCAGTGTTAATATAGTATTTTAAAGTTGAAACCTCCTTTATTCTGACCTATCCTTCCTTTCTTCTCTCAGCTTTATATTTCCCTTTGCTAGCATAAGTACAGAATTGTTCACTCCTTTTCTATTGTTATGCCACAGTTTTCTTTAACTGTCCTGACTCAGTTTCCCTGTCTCAGTTACCTTAACTGTTCTGTCTCTGACCCAGTAAAACTAAGGATTATTCGCTCTTGGGTTATAAATTAGCAGGATAAAAGAGTAGATCTCCTGATTCTTTTATGGATTTACAATATTCCTTTAGAATATTCCAAGATCAACCCATGATATCTTTACTTCTTTGTCTCTGGAATTTTTAGGTTTTATGGCTTCTCCTCCCTGATAAAAAAACCTTCCCTCCCTTTCTCTTCTTTGTCTCCAAAAAGGTATTTAAGAAGTTGGGGTTCTTCCATTCATTGCTGGAGAATGGCATCTGGCAGCTGTATGCTGGACGCTGGATTCTTTGGGTCCTTCAGCCCTGGGACCAATATGGATTCCTTGGTCCCAGTATACTTATCTCGTCTGACTGGATAATCTGAGATGAGAGTCCTGTCCAGTCAATCTTACTCTCCCATTAATAAAATATTAAAAACTCTCTAATCTCTCTCTTGCCTCAGTTTCTCCGGCATTACACTATCACTCTCAATAAGCTATCTGTTCTATTTTATGTATTTAAAGACACTATTTTGATGAGTTTTGAAGGTTTACCCAACAGCTCTCTTCTGCCAGAGAAGGTCCAGCACTCACAAAAAAGGATGAAGAATTCATGTTAGAGGTATATAACATTATTATTGGTCATTAAACATAATAAGATCCTTATTGGGCTTATTTAAATTGAATCCCAGTTTTAGGCATAAAGATAAATTTAGTGAATTTTAGCAGTCCTAAACATTTCGCAGATAGTAGAATTTTTTCCCCCCTGAAGCAACTGGAGTTAATTGACTTGCCCAGGGTCACACAGCCAGGAAGTATTAAATGTCTGAGATCAAATTTGAACTCAGGTCCTCCTGACTTCAGGGCTGGTGCTCTAGTCACTGTGCCACCTAGCTGCCCCATTGTAGAATTTTAAATAAGTTATTCCCATAAATGGCTAGGGTACTCAAAATGTTTTCAGTTTCATAGGTCCTGCTAGAGTTTACCTTTGCTGGCAGGGCCTTTAAAAATTCAGGTTATTTCCACACTTCAATGAGGAATCAGAGTAAGACTTTACTGTAGTGGTCAAAGGGAGTTCCATATGTCTTTTTTTTTTAAACATTCATTAAAATTTTTTTTTATGTATGTTTCAAATTCTCTCCCCCCTTTTATCACCACAGGTAGTTAAGATTAGTTATTTCTCTCTCAAATTCAGATTCTCCATACTAGTAAGATAAGTTTCTCTCTATATCTCCCTGCATATATAACCATTCATCTATTTTTCCTTCATCCCACGACTATTTGTTGAATGTCAACTTTATACAAGGCCCTGCTCCTATTTACAATTCTGTGGAATGAAAATGGAAAGGGTGAGGGTGAATCTGAGGATGGAAGCCCTAGGAATAACAAATCAGAACAGGAAAACGGCAGTATTCCTAGGTCTGTGTCCTTTACCATGACTACCTGTGTAGTACTAGGAAAGTCAAATCAACAATCCAGGAATTAGTTCCTATATCTCATAAATGAATGGACAAATCTAGGTGATTTCTAAATTTTCTCTATAAACTACAAAAACATTTGTTATCACTTATAAAGCTAGAAATCTCTTTTATATTAATCCACATGTTGTATAAATAAACACCCTACAATTGCAGTGGGATTTTGGACACAAGCTGAATTTGTGACATATTAAACTCATTTACACAATGTTTTGTAGTTTTTGAAGCATGTTCTTCCCAACAACTTCTGAAGTAAGCATTATAAATGAGTAAGAATTTGTTATGAGAGTAGGACCAGGAGCAGTGTCCAAATCCACAATTTCTGGGATTGAACTTCCAACGATTCCTTTTCCTATTTTTAATCCTCTTCTCATGACCCACAGGTAGCCTGAGAGGCATAAAGAAGCTACTTCTTGGAGAGAATTGTGAAGGACAAAAGTGTTATCCCTGATCCAGATGGGAGAATGGGGCTTCTGGCATGGCTGACACTGTGGACAAAGAAGCAAAAGTGACGCCCATCCCTGACTTTTCACTTGGAGCAGAACCCTGGTTGCCCTCGGATGTTCTAGTTCTGAGGCTAGATGATAATAATATTAGGTAGATTTGGAAATTATTGAGTAATTATAACACTAGAGCAATCATTAATCGGATTGTGTTAACCTAGAAAGACATCTACAGTGGGCACCCCAAGAATCTGTACTTGACATTTTGGCCAGTGACTTGACAACATTTTGGCCAGTGACTTGAATAAAGACATAGAGGATCCATTGACACATTTAGGCAAAACTAGGAATCACTAGCATGTTTTATGACTGAGACAGGATCCAAGGAAACATAACAATATCAAGTAGAATTTAATAAGTGAAATTCAATAGGAATAAAATAAAACTCTTATATTTGGGCTCAAAAATCAATGTTCCTATTATCCAAGGACCACTAAGCCTTGCAACTTTTCTTATCATTCCCATATCATGCATGCTATTGCTGAATCCTAAGAGCCATAAGGTCTAGCTAAACCCTCCTACATGCTATCTGCCCCTATTAAGATGTGATGTCCTTGAAAATTGAGATTTTCTTTTTTTTTTCTTTATATTTCTAGAGCTTAACATTCTGCTTTGTACATTGTAAATGCTTGATAAAAACTTTTTCATTCATCTATTTCTAGATGCAGGGAGGAATGGCTGAAGGTATATTTTGCTTAATATGAGTGGTATGATATGGCAGTCCCAAAAGGATTATTGTGATCTTCAGCTACGTTTAAAAAACAAAACAAAACAACAAAAAAAAAAAAAAACGGATAGTATCCAGAATAAGGAAAATGACAATCTATTTGTTCTTTGCTCTGGCAATTACATAATTGGAATACTGTGTTTAGTTTTGGGCACTACTTTTAGGAAGCACATTGATAAACTGGGAAGGGTCTAGAAGAAAGGAATCCAGATAATGAAGGGCCTCTAGATAGAAGATTTGAGAAAAATGTAATAGTTATTTTCTAGTATTTGAAAAGGTCTTAGGTACAAGAAGAATTAAATTTGTCATCTTATTACCAAGGGAAAGAATCAGTAGTGAATGAAAGTGGTAGATAGATTTCAATAAAATACAAGGTAAAACTCTTAACAATTAGGGGTGCCCACAAGTGGAATGGGATATCTGGAGAGATAAGAGTTCTCCTCCCTTATTGAAGGCTTACTCATAGAAGGCTGATAGATTTTTTGCCGGGAAGGGTGTAGAGGGAATTCTTGAGCAGACATTTGTTGGACTAAAAGGCCTCTGAGTGCTTTTCAACTTAGACTCTTTGATTCTGTAGTAGTAGAACAAGATGGAGATAGTGTCAAGAATATCTGAATTACCTAAGCATTAGTACCAGCATGATTATAATTAGTGAATACTATTGGAAAGACAGGTGAGATCATAGAAGAGAAATTGGTTGAATGAATAGAGAATTATCCATTATGGAGAAAAGATTTGGAATGGGCCTGGAAGTGCTGTGAAGAATTGGAAAAGATGAGAGAAAAATGAAATGTATTCAGCATCAAAACCCTATTTGCTATAGTCTTCAGTCTTCAGTGCGGGATGGTCTTCCCTTTCAGCCAAAGTATTGAAAGAAGCCTAAGACATTTTATATTCACAACCTCTATTGCGCATGGTTGAAAGAAATTATTTCCAAGGGATCTATGAGGTATATAAATCTGAGTCTTTAAGATCATTTAAGATATTACATAAGTGAGAATAACAAAATACATGGGAAAAAAAAACCCATAAAGGACTCTTTTCTTTGTAAGAGTTAAAGGTGTATCAAATTAAGCTGGAAAACTTTTATCAGTACTATATTCTGAGAGAAAGACATTACTTCAGATGTTATAAAAAAAAAAAATATATATATATATATATATATATTGAAACTGGGATCCTGTAGGATTTTTATTTATGGTTTCTTTTAATATTATACTAATTTTATGATTTCTTTATATTTAATTCTTTTAAGAAGCCTACTTTTTGATCCCAAGGACGAAGATATATACTAGGGCAAATTATAGCGTAAAATCCTCATAAACTTGTGTGAGTTTATAATTATTTAGTGGTAGCATAGATAGTAGCATTAAGGTAATTTGACTTCAAATCTAGTGTGAGCTAGGTTTTAAAAGATAAGTAATATCTAATCAAAGGGAAGATTTTCTGGGTTTTTGTGTTTACACAGTACTTGTATTATTTATCTTTGTTTTCTTTCATTACCTTACTTACAATAGAATAGAATTTGAGTTGCAAAGGGAAGAAATAATTTGCCTCAGGCCTTGTAGCTAATTATCTGTCAGATTTCCTTCTCCCCAATCTACAATTCCTTTAATTGCACTGTTTCATGGTGGGATTTTTCATGAGCCTTATAGGTAAGATTTTGTAGAAATATTGAGGAAGGAAGGAGGCACATTTCTGGGGAAGGCAGAAAGATGGGGAAAAAGTGGTACAATAGAAAATTAAAAATATGGTAGATTGGGAAAAATATGAGAAGATGTAACTAACAATCATAACTGATACTAGGTCTTAGGTCTAGGGCAGTCTCCCCTTTCTCATCTCCACTATATGCCTTCCTATTATACCTACCCCATGTGGTCATATGGGTTTAGTTGTAGGAAAGCCTGATCTGTAAGAAGGAGGCAATAGGTTTTCTTTTCTCACGTTCTTTCTCACATTCTTATTGTACCCTCTATCCTAGCATCCAGGGGAAAAATCGCTTAAGGTTTAGGTGTTGACTCATATCTAGAGTCTTTACAAAAGAGAGTAGAAAGGTACACAATGTACACTATGGACCATTTATGGGATAAATGCTAAGTGATACAAAAAAGTTCACAACATGCAAAATTTCTAAGACTTAATCAACAACTTAACAATCAATTAATCAATAAATATTTAAATTTCTATATGCTAAGTACTGTGCTAGATTCTGAGGATATAAATACAAAGAATGACATATAACTTGTAACTACTATTGCAATTCATCAGTAGGTTCAGTTTTAAACCCCAGAAAGTGAATAGTTTGTGGTCCTATTGAATAATTATTCCACATTTCATCTCAGCTTTGCACTCTGAGGAAGATATCTTTTAGCAAAATGGACTGGGGAATTAGGTTCATCTTCTTGCTGTTAATAATCTTCTCCAATAACATTAGAGTTTATATGGAAGATGACTGGAATACAGTCAACTCAATTTAGTGGATCCATGTCCTCCTGATTTCTTGAACTCACAAGGTTTTTTCAAATCTTCCTTGAGACCAACGCTCAATCACTTAAAATTAGAAAGACAAGTCAGACAAGGATTTATTAAACACTTAATATGTAATAAGGACTATTTCAAATTCTGGGGATACAAATAAAAGCAAAAAGAAAGCTAATTCTCAATGACCTTATATTCCTATTACACACACACACACACACACACACACACACACAAGCTGAAAAGGAGTGAGGTTAAGGAAGGAACTTCTGTAGAAGCATGGTTTCGAAATCCAGAAATTTGGAAACAGAATCTAGAAGGAAATAAAAAAAAATTTGGCCTGGGACCCATGTCCAAATGAAGGTGTTAGAAGGAATTTGCCATGTCCTCATGACAGAGGGAGATTATAGTGTCAGAAGGCTCAGGATGATGAGGAAAATTCCAGAGGGAGATATCAGGCATAGGGGTGAAATCTGGAAAGTCAAAAGTAGATCTGGGAAAGGAAAGAAGGAAGCCTGGCTCAAACCTCTCTCAAAGTGGAAACCTTGGAGGAGCTCCCTAACTGCAGAAGAGATTAGCCTGATAGATATTTCAAAGTGAGAAGACCTGGTGATGGAGGAAAGTTTCAGAATGAGACAGCAACTGAAGTTTGGAGGTAAAGTCTGGAAATGTCAGAATCAGAGCCAGGAAAGGAAAGAAAAAACAAATTTAGGACACCAAAACCCAGGATTTGATTTTCATAAGCAGAACAGCTGATGTAGAAGATAGTGTCCTACATTGCTCATGGAAAGCATCGCTAGTCCATATAATCTGAAGCCAGAATGAGAAGAGAAGATCTATGTAGGGATGAATTTACTTCCTCTCTAAAAATCTGCTGAATCCTAGCTCAGAGGCCAACAGAGAGATTGTCATTTCAAAGAGTGAAACTTTTGAGTCACACCCCAGGAAGCATCTAGGAAGCTTGTCCAGGTGCTCAAGTGATGAATCAGCTTATGTGGCCAGAATCAGAAAGGACAACTTTGCATCTCCCCTTTTCAAGCCCAGTTCACACTTATGTGAACTGAGGAAGATTGAAATGAAAATAACCAGGACAATAGAGTATGCAATGACTACAGCAATGTGAAAGAAAACCAATTTGAAAGATATTAGATTTCAATGGAATCATGACATGACTGATGATATAGCCTGTTTGTCACTTCTTGGCAGAGAGGTGATGAATAAGACAGATATTATCAGAAACAATCCATGTACTAATTAATTTTTTTGATGATACCTATTTATTACAAGGGAGAACTTCTATTTATAATAACAGAAATGTAATGGGGAATTGTTGCAAAAGCCCATTTATTGACATATCTTTTTGTACATGATTTGTTTAGATTCCTTTTGTATAATAGACTTCTTCAATACAACATTTATTATAAATATAGTTATTTCTATATTAATAAGTGGTAGAGTTGGTTAATGGTTATTGAATGAACAAAAAAGAACCAATGAATAAATTAGTCTTATTTTCAAGTTACCCATATTCAAAATTGTTGGGCTTTCTAAAAAAAATCATGATTTATATACATTCAATAGGTAATTATTTGATTTAGGTTTGCCTGTGATATAAGATTAGATTGGTCCTTTATTTCTATAACCCTTTACAAAACTTAAATAGAATTTTCTTTTTTTTTTGCCTTGCTTTAAAATCTTATTACAGTTCTGAAAGAATAATTTTTTAAAGTGCAATTTTAGAAATCTGGAAAAGTCTATGGCTATGTTTTAAAAAGAAATGTACTGCCTTAATTGCTTTTTAATTGATTTAAGCTGATGGTAAAAACATCCATTGATTTTTGTCTATTCAAACGTTATTGAAATATGTTTAGAAAAATTCTCTAAAATGTAGGCCAGGTTTTATGTTTTATTGAATAAAATTATTTTTCTTAATGTTAATGTCAGAAAACATCTAAAATAAAGTTTCATAATATGTATAAGACTTTAAGTCTTCAAGTCACACATCTTGAGAGTATATTTTGGATAAAAATATAGACATTATTTAGGTCTTAGGAAGAAAGGCAGCAATAGATGACAAATTATATGAACTACACATTTTCTAAATATTGTATGTATGTGTGTCTGTGTAATTTGTAACCTTCATTAAAGTCCCCTTCTGGTGTTGAGGTTACCTTGGGTTTTGAAATCAATAGAACATAAGTTCTATTGGACTTTAGCAATGGTGAGGGTTAGAGAGGGAAGAGGGGAACTTCAAGTATAGTGATATATTGTATGTCTGTCATTTGAAAACCCTTCTAAATAAGTTAAAAGAAATTCTTCAACAAATGTGTGGACATTATGGAGAATGCAGAATTTGCCATCTTCATTGGCAAGCATATTCTCTTAGTGACAAAAACATCACTACTAAAAGTATTCATATTATCTGTGGTTGTCCTGAGGCTTTGTCATTTGTATTTTGACAAACAAAAGCTTAGCTTTTCTCTCCATAAGTATTTAGGGAATTTGGAAATATCCTTAAAATTAATTTTTATATGTCTCCCATATAGGACACACTGAGCACATATGCAGTTTGAATTCTAGAAACACCTCTATCTCATTTCTGAAGGTGTATCTGTCTCTGTATCTGTATGTGTGTATATGCATGCGTTGCTCTTCCATTGCTGCTTTTTTATTCCATTACACAGCAATTATTGTTTTTACAAAATATCCATTGAGTATAGAAAATGTACTGGGTCATACGGTAGGTTGAAATGTCAGTAATAGTGGCTTGGGAACTTTGATCACTGAATATATAGAACATTATATAACTTTTCCTAGGTACCAATTTACTCATTCCTACTCTCAAGCTCATATGCTAAATCCTAGGTTTCCTTGTGCACCCCTCTCCCCCACCCTGGATCTTTCTTTTCCCTGAATAAGAAATAAAATTAGAAAATATTGATTCAGGAAAGTGGCATAGGATCAAATACAATGAGCTGATTCTCCTTGTTTCTTACCTGGCTGCACTACTTAGGGTCTTTGACTTTTCTACCTTGGCTCAGGAAATTCATTTGGGAAAACCGCATCCTACATGATCTCATCACTCTTCAAATTCCACCTCTATTCCTATGGAGGGTGGAACCACCAAGTTCCAGACTTCCATTTAAAGAGGAATCTCAGCTTAGATCCTCCTTTCTCAACTACATGCACTACTTTGGGACTTCATTACTTCGGGGCTACATTACTGATTGCATTACTCTCCTGAGGTGGTTACCTTTTCTGATGTCAATCTACTCCCCAACCCCTTTTCAGTTTCTTTTCTTTTTTTTTTTTTTTAATAACTTTTTATTGATAGAACTCATGCCAGGGTAATTTTTTACATTATCCCTTGCATTCACTTGTTCCGATTTTTCCCTTCCCTCCCTCCATCCCCTTCCCCAGATGGCAAGCAGTCCTTTACGCATTAAATAGATGACAGTATATCCTAGATACAATATATGTGTGCAGAACCAAACAGTTCTCTCGCTGCACAGGGAGAATTGGGTTCAGAAGGTAAAAATAACCTGGGAAGAAAAACAAAAGTGCAAGCAGTTTACATTCATTTCCCAGTGTTCTTTCTCTGGGTGTAGCTGCTTCTGTCCATCCTTGATCAATTGAAACTGAATTAGCTCTCTTTATCGAAGAGATCCCCTTCCATCAGAATACATCCTCAAATGTATCGTTGTTGAGGTATATAATGATCTGCTTATTTCACTTAGCATCAGTTCATGTAAGTCTTGCCAGTCCTCTCTGTATTCATCCTGCTGGTCATTTCTTACAGAACAATAATATTCCATAATGTTCAGATACCACAATTTACCCAGCCATTCTCCAATTGATGGTCATCCATTCATTTTCCAGCTTCTAGCCACTACAAACAGGGCTGCCACAAACATTTTGGCACATACAGGTCCCTTTCCCTTCTTTAGTATCTCTTTGGGGTATAAGCCCAGTAGAAACACTGCTGGATCAAAGGGTATGCACAGCTTGATAACTTTTTGAGCATAGTTCCAAATCTCTCTCAAGAATGGCTGGATGTGTTCACAATTCCACCAACAATGTATCAGTGTCCCTGTTTTCCCACATCCCCTCCAACATTCCGCATTATTTTTCTCTTTCATTCTAGCCAATCTGACAGGTGTGTAGTGGTATCTCAGAGTTGTCTTAATTTGCATTTCTCTGATTAATAATGATTTGGAGCATCTTTTCATATGTCTATAAATAGTTACAATTTCTTCATCTGAGAATTGTCTGTTCATATCCTTTGACCATTTATCAATTGGAGAATGGTTTGATTTCTTATAGAGTCAATTCTCTATATATTTTGAAAATGAGGCCTTTATCAGAACCTTTGACTGTAAAAATGTTTTCCCAGTTTATTGTTTCCCTTCTAATCTTGTCTGCATTTGTTTTGTTTGTACAAAAACTTTTCAATTTCATATAATCAAAATTTTCTATTTTGTGGTCAATAGTGATCTCTAGTTCTTCTTTGGTCATAAATTCCTCCCTCTTCCACAGGTCTGAGAGGTAAACTATCCTATGCTCTTCCAATTTATTTATAATCTCATTCTTTATGCCTAGGTCATGAATCCATTTTGACCTTATCTTGGTGTTCAGTATTAATCAGTTTCCTTTTGTGTGTTTTCTCCCACTAGTTTGTAAGCTCTTTGAAGGCAAGGATTATTTTTATTTTTTATATTTATATCTCCAGTGTTTAGTACAGTGCCTGTACATGTTGCATGTGCTTAATAAATGTTCATTGACTGACTGGCTTTCATTGCTCTCCAAATGGAAGTATTGTGATGGCACTAGGACTCAGTGTCTACTCAGTCTTTCTAGTTAGCTCTATAGGTAAATTACAAACACCTACCTTTGTTGACCTCCTTGATCCTTATATGCCTTAGGTTACTGCAGATACTATTGCAAACTCCCCATTCTAGACCATTTTAAATTATTAGACTCCACATTGGCCACTGCTCTTTTAAATTCAGTCACTTCTTCACTCTTTGGTTCTCTATTTCTCTACTTCTACATAGTTGTTCCACTAACAAATTGTTTTTTTGGTCATTTTACTTCATATATTTAACTAGTACTTACAACAGATTTCATTATTAGGATCATCAGCCTCAAAACTGTATATTTTGGAGATTTCACACTTTTCTGGCTCATTGCCTCCTCCCAGGTAGATACTGGGAATGTCAATGTCTGGCAATACTACAAAGACAGTCATCACCTCCCTTTATAAGTACATACTCATAAGGTTTAAAAAAAAAGAACTGTTTCATTTATAAAGAACACAGAAAAGACTTGCATCTAAGCCCATTGTGATTCAAGAGATTGCCAGTTGATCAACTGAAACCTGGTATGACTAGGACTCCTTTCTTCATATTCCCTTCTTTCCTCTCTTCATTATCTTGATATTCTTGAACTTTTGTTCCTCTAGATGAATGTGTTATAATTTTTTCCTAGCTCTATAAAATAATATTTGATAGTTTGATATGGCATTGAATAAATAGATTAATTTAGATAGAATTATCATTTTTATTATATTACCTCAGCCTATTCATGAGCAATTAATATTATTCTAGTTGTTTAGATCTGACTTTATTTGTGAGAAATTGTATTCATATAGTTCCTGGGTTTATCTCGACAGATAGACTTCCAAGTGTTTAATATTTTTTGCAGTTATTTTATTTTTTTAAATTTTAGTAGTGTTTTATTTTTCCATTTATGTAAAGATAATTTTCAAATTGATTTTTGTTAGATTTTCAGTTCTAAGTTTTTTTTTTTCTCTCTTCCTATCTCTTTCCTACTGGCAAGTAATCTGATATAGATTATTCATGTGCAATCATATTAGACATATTTCTACAATAATCATTTTGTGAAAGAAGTATCAGGAAAAAAGGAAAAAAGTGGGAGGAAGAAAAAACAAACAACAAAAAAAGGTGAAAATATGCATTCAGACTCCATAGTTCTTTTTCTTAGTGGATAGCATTTTCCATCATGGATCTTTGGAATTAAAAAAAAAAATCTTTGCATTGCTGAAGGGAGCTAAGCCTATCAAAGGTGACCATCAGACAATGTTACTATTATTATAATTAATATAATAAAAATTATTAACTAATCTTATAGTTTGTTATTATATATAATAATAAAAATAATATAATTATATGTAATATAGTATGATATACAATAAAATATAATATATTATAATTGTATGGAATAATATTATATATAATATATGTAATATAATAACATAATGCATATATAATTATATGTAATATACTACAAAAATGATATATAATATAATATATATTATATATATATATATATATATATATACATATATATATATACACACACAATATTGTCCTGCTTCTTCTCCCTTCACTTAGCCTTAGTTCATTTAATTGCAGGTTTTTCCGAAATCTGCCTGCTCATTATTTCTTATGGGACAATATTATTCCATTACATTCATATATTGTGGTTAGATTTATGTATTTCTGAGAGGGGAAAGTTGAGGTTCCCCACTACTATAATTTTATCATCTTTTCCTCCTGTAACTCATTTAACTTCTCCTTTAAAAATCTAGATACTTATTTGGAATTATGCCCAAAGGGGTATTAAAATGTGCATACCCTTTGATCCAGCAGTGTTTTCATTAGGTTTATATCCCAAAGAGATCATAAAAGAGGGAAAGGGATCCACATATGCAAAAATGTTTGTGTCAGTCCTTTTTGTAGTCAAGAAACTGGAAACTGAGTGGATGCCTATCAGTTGGAGAATGGCTGAATAAGTTATGGTATATGAATATTATGGAATATTATTGTTCTCTAAGAAATAATCAGCAGGATGATTTCAGAGAGGCCTAAAGAGACCTATATGAACTGATGCTAAATGAAGTGAGCAGAACCAGGAGATGATTGTACACGGCAACAACAAGATTATACAATGATCAATTCTGATGAATGTGGCTCTTTTCAACAATGAGATGATTCAGGCCAGTTCCAATGATTTTGTGATGAAGAGAGTCATCTATACCCAGAGAAAGGATTGTAGAACTGAGGATGGATCACAACATAGCATTTTCATTCTTTTTGTTGTTGTTTGCTAGTATCTTATTTTCTTTCTCATTTTTCCCTTTTTGACCTGATTTTTCTTTTGCAACAAGATGGTTGCATAAATAGATATGCATATATTTGATTTAACATCTATTTTTACTATATTTAATACATATTGGATTACTTGCCATCTAGGGGAAGGGGTAAGGAATAGGGGGCAAAACTGGAATACAAGGTTTCAAAAAGGATAATTTTTCAATGTTGAAAAATTATCCATGCATATGTTTTAAAAATAAAAAGCTTTAATAAAAAAAAAATCTAGATGCTTTACCATTTAGTGCATATATCTTTAGAATTGATATTACTTCATTGTCTATAAATACCTTTTAGAAAGATATTTTCTTTCTTATCTCTTTTAATTAGGTCTATTTTTGCTTTTTCTTTGTCAGAGATCATAATTATTATTGCTACTTTTTATCTTTATTCTCTGTGTATCTCTATGCTTCAAGTGTGTTTCTTGTGAACAACATATTGTAGGATTCTGTTTTTTAATCCTTTCTGCTATCTACTTCTGTTATAGGTGAGTTCATCCCATTCCCGTTTATAGTTCTGATAATTAATTGTGTATTTCTCTCCATCCTTTCCCCCCCTTGTTTATCCTTTTCTCTCCTGTACTTTTAACTTATTCTTCCTCATTTGTGTTTTACTTTTGATTGTCACCTTCCCCAATCTGCCCTTTTTTCTATCAATCACTTATCAGGTCTCTTCTCTTCTTCTTTTTTTACTTCCTTATGGTGTAAGCTAGATTTTGATATCCAAATGAGTGTGTGTGTTAGTTCCTCATTGAGCCAATTCTGATGAGAGTAAGGTTCAAACATTGCCTACTACCCTCCTACTTCCTCTTCACTGTAATATCTCTTTCATGCCTCTTTAAAGTGATATAATTTATCCTATTCTATTTCTTCCTTCCCTCTTCTCCCAGTGCAATCTTCTTTCTCACCTCTCAATTTCTTTTTAGATATCATTCTAAGATAATTATCTCACACCCATACCCCTCTGTCTATTTAGATTCTTTCTAATTTTTATCCTTATATTGATAATTCTTAAAAGTTACAAATATCTTGCCATATAGGAATATAGTGTAATCTTATTGAATCTCTTATTTTTTTCTATGTTGGTTTTTTTTAATGTTTGTATGCTTCTCTTGAGTTTTTGAAGATCATTAAAAATTTTTTTTAACAATAATTCCTTTTAATTAGGAGTGTTTTCTATGTCGTTAAATATCACTATTTCCCTCTAAAGGAGTATACTTAGTTTTGTTGGGTAGATGATTTTTGGTTGTAATCCTTACTACTTAGTCTTTTGAAATATCATATTTTAAGTCTTCTGTTTCTTTAATGTAGAAGATACTAAATTTTGTGAATCCTGACTGTGGCCTCCATGATATCTTCTGCTTTTAATATTTTCTTTCTGATCTGAGAGCTCTATAATATTCGTTGGAGTTTTCATTTTGGAATCTCTTTAAGTTAAGGGTTTTTTTTTGCCTTTTCTTTTTTTTTATTATAACTTTTTATTGACAGAACCCATGCTTGGTTAATTTTCTTTTACAATATTATCCCTTGCTCTCATTTCTGTTCCGACTTTTCCCCTCCCTCCCTTTACCCCCTCCCCCAGATGGCAAGCAGTTCTATACATGTTGAATATGTCACCGTATATCCTAGATACAATATATGTGTGCAGAACTGAACAGTTCTCTTATTGTACAGGAAGAATTGGATTCAGAAGGTAAAAAAAATAACCTGGGAAGAAAAACAAAAATGCAAACAGTTTACATTCATTTCCCAGTGTTCTTTCTTTGGGTGTAGCTGCTTCTATCCATCCTTGATCAATTGAAACTGAGTTAGATCTCTTTGTCGAAGAAATCCACTTCCATCAGAATACATAAGTTCAGTTTTAAGACAAATTGATCAGTGGATTCTTTAGACTTTTATTTTGCTCTCTGGATCTAGGATATGAGGACAAAAATTCTTTGATAATTCTTTGAAATATGATGTCCACAATGAACCACTCTTATCCTAGCAGGTTTCTCTAAACATCACTCCTCATTGCTTCATATTACTCCTTACTCTAGTTTCAGGAGTTACCAGCAAATTCAAATAGACTTGGAGGCCCTGGTAGCTGCCTCCCACAGCTCTATTTTCTGCAGTTAAGCTCCTGGAACCACTGTCCTTTTAAACTCTGTCTCTGGTAATTGAGCTTCATTCCTAGCTTCCTGATTGTTTCACTACAGCAGATGGTGTTCATCATTTTCTTATTTTTCTTTATTATTTTGAACTTAAACACCAAAAAAGAGAGCATTACCACACATATATAGCAGAACACAAAAATAGGATTCTATTTTAAGGTATGAATCTTTATTTCATACTGCTTGCTTTTAAAAAAAGATATTATACATTTTAAATGTTACTTTTAAAGCTGTCCTGCTTGTCTAGGCTTCTTTCTAAACTTACTTTTTTTCTCTACTGTGCATTAAAGAATGCTTCAGCAATTTTTTTTTTTTTGGAGGAGGGGGTGAGGTTGGGACATCACTATTACTCTTTCCTGATTCTTGTCCTTCATTAAATAAGAGAAAGAAAAGGGATGAAAAATTCAACCCATATAATTAAATAATCATAATAAAGCAAAATGAATACACACAATAGCCATATCAAAAATGTATATTTATACCTTTTTTCTATTATCTCCCTGCCAAGATATGGGTAACATTCTTCATCACAGGTACTTTGGAGATATGGCTAGTTATTTTTTAAAAGAATTTTTTTTTTTACACAGTTGCTTTCCCTTTTAAAAGTGTTCTAATTCTGGTCACTTTACTCTTTGTCAATTCATATGATAGCGGATTCTTTGAAGTTGTCTTTTAAAATAATTTCTTATAGAAAAATAATATTTCATCATATCCATGCTGTAATTTGTTCATCTATTTTCTCCTTGTTAAAGAAGCAATCTAAGGGACTTTCTTACATTCTGATTCTACTCTATTCCACTTTTTAAATCTTCCTGTAAGAAATAGGAAGTTTGTTTTACTTATATCTATTCTTTCCCGGTATTATTATTCCTTTTAATCTCTTCTTTCTATCCCTATGTGTTTCTCGGTTAAGTTTGATATATTTCTATGCCAAAGTCTTTGTATATGTCCATGCTTGAGTGTTCAAGACCTTCCTTAGATTAATTTTATGTCTATTCTCCTCACTCCTGATTATGAGAAACAACAAATTCCTGTCCCTTCCTCTGAATTCTTTTTTATGAGTGTATTCCTCTTTTTAATCTCACTTTTTTCTCTCTTAAAAAACTTTTGGACTTAATTATCATCTATATATACTGTAGGGAACTACATGTCCTCGTCTTTACCCCCACCTTGGCATCCACAGAGCTTACAATTTAGAATTCATATTTCCCAGAGACAGATGTAGCTTTTCTCTATAGTGATGATAATGCTAATAGCAAAAGCTCCCATTTATATAACACTCTAATGTTGGCAAACCACATTATGTACATTGTTCATCTGATCCTGTACAATCCTATAAAGTATCATCGTTATTATCATCATCATCATTATTATTTTCATTTTAAAAGTGAGGAAACTGAGGCTCAGAAAGGTTAAATGATTGTTTAGATTCATATAATTATTCGGTGTTTCAGGAAGGATTCAAACTTGGGTCTTCCTAACTTCAAGTCTAGGGCTCTATCTTCTGTGCAATCTTGTCTCTCTAGAATGTCTTTATAAAGGATTTCTATATGTAGATTTAGATTATAAAATTTAAATTTGGCAAACTGTATCTAGCTTTTTTGCATAGTGCCTAACTTCCCTTAAAGTCTTGTTCTGAGGTCTCATTGTAATTTGATAATGCATTGTAAAGATTTTATTCAGGACATTTCTGAAAGATCTTGCTATAGCTTTGAAAATGTTCTGTTGAGAGATTGTTATCTGGACCTAAGTCCAGGGAGACTTGATCACCAGAAAGTTGGTTATCAGATGATATAGCATCTTCTTGAATAGCAATTCTTGAAATTATTTGCTTCAGTGTGGAGGAATTGTGATGTATTGGTGAAGTGAATTCAGGAAATGAAATGATGGATTTTGAAATATTATAGGAATAATGCCTAGCACACAACCATAAGGAGCTTTTGTTCTATTCTTTAAAAAATTACTGAAATAGGCTAATGTGACAGAAAAGGAAAATAATAAATGTTGAAAAGGAAATGGGAAAATTGTGACATTAGTGGATTGTTGGTGGAGTTGTGAACTGATTGAACCACTCAAGAGAGCAATTTAGAACAAGGGCTATACAACTGTGCATGATCTTTGACTCAGCAATACCTCTCAGGGTGTGTTCCAAAGAGATGTTTTAAAAAGGTGAAAGGACCTATTTCTACAAAAATATTTATAACACCTTTTGTGGTGAAGAATTGGATTTTAAGGGGATAACCATTAATTGGGGAATGGCTGAACAAATTGTAGTAAATAGAATTCTATTATTAAATTATAAGAAATAATGAGCAGGTGGATTTCAGAAAAACCTAGAAAGACATATGAATTGATGCAAAGTGAAGTGAGCTGAAACAGGAGAACATTGTACATAGGAATAGCAATATTGTACAATGATCACCTTAAGAATGACTTAGCTATTCTCAGCAATACAATGATCCGAGACAGTTCCAAAGGGCTTAGGATGAAAAATACTATCCAGCTACATAGAAAGAACTGATGTAGTCTGAATGCAGGTCAAAGCATACTATTTTTCACTTTCCGTTTTTTTTTTTTCTTCCAGTTTTCACCTTTTGGGTCTGTGACTTTTTACACAATATAACTAATATGGTAAATGGTTTGTATAATTGGTATAACCTATAACAAATTGCTTATTATTTCAGGGAAAGGGAGGTGAGGAAGGGAGAGAGAAAATATGGAACTCAAATTAAAGTATCTTTAAAATTAAAAAAAGTATCTTTACATGTAACTGGGAAAGAGAAAATATTATTAAAAAAAGGAAAAAAAATTACTGAAAATGCTAAAAAAGGACCTATATTTTCTCTCTCTCTTTTTAAATAAGGACCTATATTCTCTATAAAATGAAGATAATAATATTTGTCCTACTATAAGATTGTTCTAGGGAAAATGTTTTGCATATTCTATTAGTGTAAGGTATTGTTTAATTAAAGAGGATACTTTGAACAAGAGCTCTTTATCTGAACTTTTTGGATAATGCACCATTTTTTTTTTTTGATAGTTTGATATGGAAATATATGCTTGTTCCATTTTTAAATGAAAGGAAAAGAAGATAATGAATAAGGAAATAAGGCAAAAGAAAAGGGAAAAGATGAATAATAGAGGCCAGGAAATAAAAGGGAGACTGGAGGAAAGATTCTTTGGTTGATGCCATGCCCCATGACTAATCTGATTATTGAGTTTATATCTTTATTTGTAAAAAAAAAATCCATGTCTGATTATTGTAAACTTAGATGGAATTACTGGGCTACATTGCTAGATCTAAAGCCATTTCTAGGACAAATCCTTTCAATAATGTATAATTGCCATTGTACATGGTTTAGATCCTATGATTATTAACATTCATAGTGTAAGAAAAAAGCACAGCAGGGTTTGGGGGTGGAGAAAAATCAGGGAGAAATGCATGAATTTTATTTTGGATGCTTGCCAAGAACATTTCTTGCCTTCTCAGGGCTAGGGGGAATAGCTGGGGTGAGTTTTGAGCTGATTTCATGAATGCTTTTGCACTGGCCTGAAGTTAATCGGGGCATTGAGGGGGTCAGACAGAAGAAAAAAGATGAATATATATTTGGTCAAACTTTAGTATATGTGAGAAAAGAAAGTGTGTGGGTACAGCATAGATGAGAAGGCTAGTGAGTTTGAGAGAAGTGGTTCAGTAATGATGAGTTGTATAGTGGTTCAGAGGTTTTAGAATTTTTGGATTTTGCTCTCGTATTTCTGTTGGAGCAAATATAGAGTTTTTGCAGGGTCTCCATTGGTCTAGATTTGTGTATATTCCCTTTATATTATATGTCAGTTTAGGGAAGCTGATGGTATGTTTCATATCAAAATAGTGAAGTCAGTAGAGATAACTACCTACCCAACATTTTGCTCTTGATTAATATAAAAAATCAAATTCCAACAGGATCTACTAGAGATGAAAAATTTCAAAGTATCAAGATTTGTCAATACAACCACTTTGTCACAAAGGAAAAGCAAAGCCATTTAAGTAAATTAACACCAAGCTCTGATAATAATAATGTTAATACTTAGAAGAGCTAGCATTAGATTTTAAGTTCCTTGAGGATATGGGATTGTTGTATATACTCAAAACAGTAATGTCAATATCAAGTAGTGAATACAATTAACTAGTGACAAAGTGAACAGCAAAAAAGATTAGAAGACACCTAAGTGGCTCAGTGAATGGAGTGCTGGCCTTAGAGTCAGGAAAACCCGAGTTCAAATCTAACCTCATACTTTTTGACTATGTAATCCTGGGCAAGTCATTTAATTCTGCTTCAATTTTTTTTTTTCATTTGTAAAATGAGCTGGAGAAGGAAATGGAAAACCATTTCAATATCTTTCTTAAGAAAACCCCAGATGAGATAACAAATTGTCGGATATAACGGAACAAGAAGAAATACCAACTTCTACTTTTGTGAGGATCGCTATGACAAGATTCCACTTTATCCTATTTAAAATAACCTACAACTGAATTTTCAAAAAGAGAAAGTATAGAATCACAAAGTCCCCAAGAGCATCAAGCAAAGCTAATTCTGTCCTTAGATTTGTCTGTCTGTCTTTATCTATCTATCTATCTATCTATCTATCTATCTATCTATCTATCTATCTATCTATCTATCTATCTATCTATCTATCTATCTAGCAACAATTATATATGATGTAAAAAAGACCAGCAAAAATATATCCTAATATTTTGTGCTCCCTCTGCTGGTTCTGCAATAAAGAGTAGTTTTAAAAATTCTTGAGCAGCTGACATCAATGATCTTTTATAAAAACCCAGGTGTCTGACACAATCACATCCTATATAAAGGGAAGTTGTTAACAAAAACAATTAGGTTTATTTCAGCTTGTTTCAAAACTTAAGGAAAAAACAATGCTTTTCATTTGCAAAAAGAAAAAAAAAGGATTTCCTATGTTCTAAGATGTTTCTTAACAACAGAATACTAGTTAAAAAGCTACCAATAATAATTTATAGGAATGGCAGACTTTTTTTTTAATGTTGATTAGTTTTGCTTGAATCCTTTTTAAAAATTTGAACCCCCTCAACAAAACAAAACCTTAATTTTAATAGATGTATCACTAGAAAGTGGTATGAAGAGGGAATATAAAAAGAGATTAGTTGATATAAGAGTAAAAATATTAATTTGAAATGACCCTTGTAGGACTTATGAATTTATAGTTAACTCAATCTTTTGTTTACTTATAAATCAAAGAGTAATGTCACATAGATTGAACCCTTAATTTGCCCAAGGTTAAGACACTTTTACTTGATTAGAATGTCACATACTTAAAATCTTTTTTCTAAAGAAAGAGAAAAGAAAAAGCTTGTAAACACAAAATAAACAATATTATTATCAGTTTAGACCAAAGGGAATATTGACAACTCTCTAATATAACTGCTACAACATATGTGCATGGATATTTATAAGAATGCACAGATTTTTACCATACCCCAAAACCATGAACTTGATCTTGTGTTCTCTAGCTACTATTTTGTTTTTCTTCTTCATTATACAACAAACTGCCAGAGTAGTTTGCAATCCCTTGCCTCTATTTTCTCAACATCCTCCTTTCTTAAAAAAACAAAATAAAAACTTCTCATATATAATTTATCTTTTTCCTTTATTATGTACAAATTTGTGTGTATATGTGGATGTAATTCAAATTTAACATGAACCCTATTTATTTGTGTCTTCTTCTGAACTTTGTACTGCTCTCTGCTGTGTAATTTAAAAGTAACTGATTGATGTTAAATTTTTTTCAAGTGTAACTACAATTTCCTCTCACTTCTCTTTCTCTCTACTCTCAGTCTTCTCAAAATTTTTTTTAAAATCCCAAATCCTCACTTGTAACAAATAAGTATAGTCATGCAAACAAATCTAAATCCAAATCCAAATCCACATATTTCTGGAGACTAAAAATATTTCTTATTGTATACTTATTTTTTACTTTTCTCCAGGATCTGGAAAGCATGAGTCATCCTTCTTTCTGAAGTAGTAATTGATCAAAATGCTTTTCATGATTTTAAAATTGCTTCATAGTTGTTTTTCTTTATAATATTGTAGTCATTGTATAAATTGTTCTCCTGCTCAGTTCACTTTGTATCAGTTCTGAATCTTTTATCATTTGTTATAGCCCAGTAATATTCTATTATATTTAAGTGCCATAATTTGTTAAGCCATTTTACAATTAATAGCTTAATCACTTCTTTGCTACAACCAAAAATGCTGTTAAAATATTTTTGTATGGAGAAGACCTTTCCCTCTTTCTTTGTATTCTTCTTTGTTCAAAAGGTATTCATTCTTTTTAATTCTATGCCTCAGTCATTTTACTAGAACCCTTAAAAGTTATAAATAATGTATGACTTTATATAATATGTAATGTTAAATTTATTTATATAATATATATGATATATGTTATATATAAAATATAATATGATATATGGCTTTCATATAAATAGATGGCTTTCTCTTTGCCAAATCCAGTAGACTTTTCTTAGTACTTGTTCTCATGACCTTTCTTTTTACAGAATTTCAATTATCTCTGCATCTTCAAAGAGCTTCTCTGTTAGATTCTCCGACATTGTTTTCCTTTACAATCTTCAAGGTTTCGACTTTAACTTCTGTATTTCTCTCTATATGTTTGGAAAATATTTATTCTCAAATGTCTAGCCTATCACTTTTGAAAAAATGACTCTCAAATTTATATGTACAGTTTTCTTTTCTGAGAAGAATCCTAAATCCACAGCTGTTTGCTGCACATTTCAGTTTGGATAAACTATCATTAGATCAAAGAAAACATGTCTATAATTTATCATTTTCCTTCAGTGATTATTGTCTTTCTTAACTTCTGTGGATTATCATTATTTGTCTATACATTAGGCTCAAAACCTTTGAATCATCTTTGTTAACTTCTCATTTCTCCATATTAAATCACTCACCAAATCCTTTGTAATACATTTTTAAGTTAGAATTTTATTTCTTAATTCTTGGACTATTAGAATAGGTTTACAGAATTTCAATCTGAAAGGAATCATAAATATCATTCATTTTATAGATGAGAAACTGAAGACCAGGGAAATTCTGATCACACAAGCAGTAATTAAGGAAACCAAAACTGAACTTAGGTCTGCTGACAATAAATTGAGTTCTTTCATGGTGTTGATGCCTATTTGACATTCCTGCTTCCTGTTTTTTGTTTCTCTAATTCATTCCCCACATAATGGTCATATTAGTCTTTTTAAAACATTGAACACAACTGCTTGATGGCTCTCCACAAGTCTTCTTCCCTGGTTCCTTTTATTTTCCCCTTCCTTCCATATTTTCAAGGATCTCATTAGTTTTTATGGGTTCAATGACTATCTCTATGCAGATGACACTAATATCTACATGTCTAGTTCTAGTCTACTGAATTTCAATCCCATATTACTAACATTGGACATCTCCAATTGGATTCCTATAGTCATTTTAAACTATATTTCTAAAATAAAACTCATTAGCTTTTCTATGAAACTCACCCCTCTTCTAAATCTCCCTATTTCTTTTGAGGGTACTACCAACAATATCATATTTCATATTACTCAGGTTTATAACCTAGGATTCATATTCTATTCTTCATTCTTCCTACTCTTTAATTTTCAATATTCAATCAATTTTTGAGTCTTTCCAACTCTATTTCCATCATATCTCTTACAACTATCCCCTTTTCTTTGCTAACATTTCTGCTATCTCAATCCAGGGCCACACGCTCTTGTTTTTATAGTCTATTGCACTACCTTTTTAAATGGTCACCTTGCCTTCAACTATTCTCTATTCAGCCTATTCTTTTACCAGCTGCTAGACTGATGATCCTAAAACCCAGATCTGATTGGGCCATTCTCCTGATTAAGATGTTTTAGTCATCTAGGACAAAAAAAAAAATACAAACAAAACAAACCCCACCACTATTTAGCATGTAAAATCCTTCACAATCAGATTCCAATTTATCTTTCCAGACTGATTTTTGCACTACTCCCCCTCACATACTCTACATTCCAACCAAATTAGTCTGTTTTCTGATCCCTGAACATATACTCCATCTCTCACTTCCATATCCTTATGTACAAAGCATTCCCTTGATATCTCTACCCCTTAGAATCTCTAATACTCAAAGTTTAGCTCAAACTCAGATTCCTACATCAGGCTTTCTCTGATTAGTATTTCCTTAATGTCTTATCTCAAAGAATTTGTATTTAGCTCATCTATTTTGTGAATTTAACTGAGTTTATGTTTGCTTTTCATGGGTAGAATTTAAGTTCCTTGAGGGTAGCAATTGTTTTGTTTCCATCTTCATATCCCCAGCACTTAGCAAGATATCTAAGACACCACAGGGGTTTGATAAATGCTTTTTGAATGAATGAACGAATAAGAGCTAAATTTCTTAGCCTATAATTCAAAATTCTTCAAAAACTGACTCTGATCAATCCATTTAGGATGCTCCCTCTTCTCTTCAAAGTCTTTAAAACTCAGATCAAACTCTAGTTTTCTGTGACTCCTCTCAGACTATCCTCATCCAAAGTGGCCTCTCTTGCTACTGAAGTACTAAAATGCATATATCTCATTTTTACTTATTTTTCATATTATACATATCTTCACAATTAATGATGAGTTCCTAGATAGGGAAATTAAAAATTTTTTTTTTTTACAGATTCATAGAATAGTAGAACTAGACAAGACTTTGGAGACTTAATCCAACTTTTAATTTTATAAATTATAAATTTTATAAACTTTATAAGACTCAGAATGGCAAAGCCAAAATTGGAGCTCAGGTATACTAATTTCCATTAAAAAAAATTTCTACAGTGCTTAGCAAAGACTTATACTTAGAAAGCTCTTAAGTTTTAAACATTTATTAACATTGACCTGTAATAAAGTAATAATAGCCACCAAGTTTCTTAAAGTGACATATTTGGTAAAATGAAGATCTTCCTTTGTCATTATATGTTTGTCATTATAAACTAATTTATAAGATGCTAGAGTTCATTCAGTGAATTAATTCTGCAAAAGCGTTGTTTAATAGGTTGAGACTAAAGTTGCTATAAAGAACTAGAGAGTCCATTTAAAATACTGCAAAACCTGGTAGAGGAGGAAAAAGAATTCTTGAAGATATTTCTGTTTTTACTTTGGAATTAATTTTGTCAAGATAGCTAGTACTGGTCAATTGCAAAGGATATTTCTTTCTTATATAAGTCTAAATGACAAACCAAATTGAAAGTTAGAAGTTTGCTTAAGAGAGAATTTTGTTAAAATTGGGGTGGGAGTACATTTTCTTTAGTTTCATGTTATTAAGGGACATTTCTATCAAGCTGCAGTAGGCTGGTAATTGCCCTTCTCTACTCTAAGGATATTTCTGGCTTGATAACTGTTATGAGTCATAAGAATCAAAGCACCCACTCTCCTGGACGCTGCTTGAGACACATTGACAAATTATTACATTTTAGCTTTCCTATTTCTAGACTCCATGCAGACTACTCACCCTTCTGTTTGCATTTACCATTCACAAATTACAATTTTCAAAATTATAGTTATTTTACATTAATTACATTGGATCAGTGTCTTCTTGATGGGATGTGGGATATAGCCTAATCCTTGATAAGTATGGAGAGACAAGCTGCTCTTAAACATTTACATACAGTGTCTTAGAATAGATTGCTTCTACAACCAGTTAATCTTATCCATTTTCCATGTGTATTTTAATTAGCTTGAATTTCACAGGGTGATATTTTCTGATTTCATTCCAAAAATCTACTTTTTTGGGGGAACATGTAGCCCCCCGATATACTGACTATTCAATGATATATCCTGATTTCTTTAACAATAAGCTAGATTCTATTTTTATCTTTTTTTTTTTTCAAATTTCATGTTAGAAGTTCTCTAGCTTTTTCCAGCTGTAACCCAATTACGATCATTTGTTTAATTTTGCAACACTTTTCCTGGTTCTAAAAATGCTATATGGCATGTATTTATTTTATAAATTAAACTAAAATTATTTTTTAGAGCTTTTTTGAGAATACAATCTCTTATAATTAGAACATAGATGATAGGATTCTAATCTCAGATGAACTCAGATTAAAATTTGGTGGTCATATTTTTATAGTTATATTCTTTAAGAATATTCCTTCCTCCAGGATACCTCCCCTACCTTCCAAACCTAGCACAGAAAATTCTTAAATGCCTAGTCTAGTAGAAGTAAGCTCACAAAACTAAACATTTTGTACATCATCTTTAGATGACTTGTAATAAATCATTTAATAATCCTGTTGAAAACTCAAGAGTAAATTTTGCTAGTATTAGGATATTTTGAATGGTATATATCAAATAAATGCAAGGTAAGTATTAGATTGAAAGTTTCTTGGGGATAAAGATTCTGTCATTATCATTTTTGAATTTTTAGTTTTAAGAAAGTGCCTTGAAAATAGTAGATACTTAATACATATTTGTTAGATTGTATTAAATAATAACTATAATCACTAGCATCTTCAAATATAAAAATTGGGTATTATGAATACATGCATAGGGCTTTTTATGTTCTAGACACAAGTTTGTTGATTGAAAAAAAATGAATGTATATTTAAAAATGCTATGCTGAGAAAATGGAAATCATTTGACAGTAATGGGTCCCTAGAACAAACAGAGGAATACCTTCATTTCCAGTACTGTCAATTGCACTGAGGATCACAGAGAGCCAGAGTTGAAACTCCATCTATTACTAATACTCAAACAGGAATCTTTTCTACACTTTCACTGAGAAATGGTCATCTAGCTTTAGGCCCTCCTAAAGAGATTAAAAACAACCATAACAACCACCCATACAACTCTTAACTGCCACAAAACTCATTCTACTTTTGGATAGTTCTAATTATTAGGAAATATTTTTTGGTATTGAGTCTTAAGACCTGCTCTTTTGAACCTTCTATTTGTCATTTCTAGTTTTCACTAAGAAAAAAAGTCTAATCCTTCAACAAGATAGCTTCCCTTAAATAAATATAAATAAATAAAAATGTCCTCAAGTATTTTCTCCATCAAATTAAACATCTCAAGTTTTTTCAAGTAATCTCCATATTTAATGATTTTTAGGTCATTCCACCTTCCTAATTGTCCTTAAAATGCAATACAATTTGGCAGGGCCTAATCTATTTTTCCAAGATCTGAACACACTATTCTAAACATGGTCTGAGCAGGACAGCACATAAAAGGACTATGATCTTCCTTGTTCTGGTATCTATGTTTTTATTAGTGCAGATCAAAATTTTATTAACTTTTTTTAGTTATCATGTTACCCTGTTAGGTCATGTGGAACTTAGGTCTATGACTTAACCAGCTTTAAATTTGCTGAAAAGTATCTATCATCTAGTGCTCATTGCTAGATATTGTACATAGGAATAGTGTGAGACTTTGTTCAATGACTTGCTAAAATTCCATAGACATTCCCCAAGCTTTCAATCTTATAAACATGTTTCAAAGAGCAATTACATTAGTCTGGTTTGATTAGTTTTTGATGAAGTTCTGTTAGCTCTTATAAATCATCATTTCTTAGAAAGTTTGGAGAATCTATCTTCTCCTCTTTGAAAATTTGGATATTTGCTTATTTCCAGTCCAATATTGCAACAACTTTCTTCTTTGCTACAGTTTTTCAAACGACCACTTCTGACTTCCTATTAGCTTCTCTACTTACTAAAAATTGATTGAGTTCATTTTTTAATTAAATGTTTTATTAAAAATTTGACACAACACAAATACAACTAATAAGCTTATTTAATAACCATTTACATATAAATTAATTTCAACACATAAAATACAAGAAAATTTCCAGTAATTTCCTCTAAATCACTATTGGATTTTCTTTGTTCATTTTCATTCACCTTTCCTCTATCTGGTTGAATATAGTATATAATCTAAACAGTCTTCTAGTTCTTTTTTTAAACTTTACATTATTTCATAAAGCTTTTTAGATTTCTTTGTATTCCTCATATTTTTTAGTTTTATTATACTATTCCATTACATTAATGTGTTACTATTTAACAAGTCCCATATTGTGGCTAAGTTGCCTCCGATTTTTGCAAGTAACTATGAAAATTTATGAATAGGTACTTTCTTTTGGATAACACTTTTCAGAATTTTTTTAATATCACAAATGGAATTATTGGATAAATGAGCATACTTATTTTTAATACATTTTTATACTTTCAGATTATTTTTCAAAAAGAATCTATAAGTTTACAATTATAGTTATAATATCATTAAATGTCTTGACATCTATAAGAAAAGACATGCAGAATTGATTCCAGAAAAACTGAAAAGCCTTATATGGACAGACGGAAGGTGAAATGAACAGAACCAGGAAAACATAACAACATCAATATTGTACAATGAAGAACTGGGAATGACTTGGCCATTCTCAGTAATAAAATGATCCAAGACAATCTCAGCGGACTCATGATATAACATATTATTTACTGCCAGAGAAAGAACTAACCTCTGAATACAAACTGGAACATACTATTTTTCACCTTTCTTTTCTTTTAAAAAAACACTATTTGAGTCTTCTTGTACAACATGAATATGGAAATGTTTAACATGATTATACATGTATAACTAAATCAAATTGCTTACCGTTTCAGGGAGGAAAGATGGAAGAGATAGATGGAGGAATAGAATATGGAACTCAAAACATAAAAATAAAAAGTTTAAAATTGTTTTAACATGTAATGGGATGGGAAATATTATTTTAAAAATGTCTTGGTATCTCTGTTTTTGGTAGTCAGAGCTCCAGATGATGTTCAAGTAGGTGGCATCTTTTTTCTCATTTAAAATTACTAACTTTGGTTGTCAATATTGCTCTCATAATTGCTAATTTACACAGAAGAACATGAAAAGGACATATGTATATTATACAGATGAAAAGATGTATACAATTATGAACTTAAATTGAAATAAATTCTCAATGGTGACTAGTGCACAAGAAATAGAGTTAAGATATATTCTATGGAAAAATGCATGATTGAAAAAAGAGATGAGCCAGTTATATAGCAAGAATAAAGGATGGTTGGGTAGACAATATGAATGTCATATTTGTATTCAGAAAATATAAGAAGACTTAGAGGAAAGCCTTTAGGAAAGTTTTGCAAGAATTGTGCCAGATAAGAAGCCTTGGATGTGTTACACCAGTGGAGAAAACACCCACCTTGATGACATTATGAATCCATTGGACTATAAGTACAAACTTAAAGCAATTTTATACATATTCATAGACATGCAAATATAAAATAAACATACCTGTAACAAACCAAACTACCAAAGTTGAATTCTTTTTACATAATTTCAAATCTTTTTCTAATTATTATGTATTCTCTTTTTCCCTTTTGCATTATTTCATATTTTAGTGCCAATATTCTATTAGTAAAGTTATATGTCTAATAATTGTAGAAAATTGCAACCTGAAAAGAATAAAAATCTCAGGTGAAACAAAAGGAAATCAAAAAAATGGGAAATATAAGAAAGCCATATAATACTCATGGATGGACAAATACATGCTGGGATACTATTTATTATGTTGATTTCTTTTTTAAAATGTATTTTTCTTTTTTTCTTTTAAATTTAAATACAAAAGAAGAAAAGAAAAAATTGCCATTTGTATAGCAGAACTCTAGAGGAGTCAGCATATTAAACAATAAATTTCCATTTCAAGAAAGATCTTGTTTTTTTACATAAATTCTATTCCTGATCCTTATTTATCTTTGTGTTTTATGTATTTTATGTTTTTATAACATTTCCTGAAAGCAACATATTGAATTCAAAATGATCTTTAAAATTTTTAATCTCTGTTGTGTTTTGGTATACTGCAGTCTTAAATTGTCACATTACTTACTAATTTATACCTGAAATCCAGCACTGAACATGTTACCAATGATTTATTTGAGAAATAGTATAATAGTCATCAAAGACATGCATGACGAGAAAAGGAAATAGGTCACTTCTAAATCATAAGTGAAAGATAACAGATACTAAGTCTGAGTGTTACACTGCTAGCCATGAAATATATAAAATAAAACAGACAAAGAAGTACATTGGGCAGATCTTTAGAGAGTTTACAGAATGGAATGAACAAGAGTTAAAAATGAAAGGGTATAGAACAGTTAGAACTTCCACTGGTTGTTTGTGGCAGCCCTGTTTGTAGTGGCTAGAAACTGGAAAATGAATGGATGCCCATCAATTGGAGAATGGCTGGGTAAATTGTGGTATATGAATGTTATGGAATATTATTGTTCTGTAAGAAATGACCAGCAGGATGAATACAGAGAGGCCTGGAGAGACTTACATGAACTGATGCTAAGTGAAATGAGCAGAACCAGGAGATCATTATACACTTCGACAACGATATTGTATGAGGATGTATTCTGATGGAAATGGATTTCTTTGACAAAGAGACCTGAGTTTCAATTGATAAATGATGGACAGAAGCAGCTACACCCAAAGAAAGAACGCTGGGAAACGAATGTGAACTATCTGCATTTTTGTTTTTCTTCCCGGGTTATTTTTACCTTCTGAATCCAATTCTCCCTGTGCAACAAGAGAACTGTTCGGTTCTGTACGTATATTGTATCTAGGATATACTGCAACATATCTAACATATATAGGACTGCTTGCCATCTAGAGGAGAGGGTGGAAGGAGGGAGGGGAAAAATCAGAACAGAAACAAGTACAAGGGATAATGTTGTAAAAAGATTACCCTGGCATGGATTCTGTCAATATAAAATTATTATTAAATAAAATAAAATAAAATATTTTAAAAAAAAGAACTTCCACTGGTTGACAATGTATACACAGTGATGAAATATTAGATCCATGAAAGTTTTGGCATATTAATCAGTATACACATTTCCATGTGTTGACATAGTATACATACTTGGCATATTAATAGTTACTCAGTTCCTCCCCCACTTCAATTCCAAAAACTTCATCTCTACCCCATTATATCAGTCACATATACACAGCCACACCCTGGATCTCATCATCACTCAGAACTGTTCAAACTTCATCTTCCCCCTCAAAACCTGCTCCTCCCTCTGAATTTCCTATTTATGACACCACCTGTGCACTTCCAGCAGCTGTGTGCTGGCACTGGCTATTGAGTGCCAGCTGGCATGGAAAAGCAGTCCTGGGGCAGCAGGAACAACTATTGTCCCTTGACACTGTGAACTTGGTTATCTTCAACTTGATTCAATTAGCTTTCCTTTGTGTACTTGATCTTAATTGACCTGCTATGTGGCTTTAATGGTTCTTGAATACTATTTTGGCAAACTTTTGTTATGTATTTAGTGAGAGTTGATTTCTGGACCTAAGAAAGCAATATTAACATCTCCCCAGATAACTATGCTTGAGATCTCTGTACTCTATTGTTGATTCTTCTCTTTTCTTCCATCCCCCCACTCTCCCACCCCTATATAAAATCAACCCAAGTACTCTAGTTTCAACTTCTGCAATATCTTTTCCATTGTTATCCTTAACATTCACTTGGCTCCTTCTCTTGAAAAAGGCCTTATTAGATCTCTAGAATACTTCTGCAGCTACCTTCAAGATGGTCTTCTTGTCTCCACTGCTCAAAGTAATACCCAGGATTAAACATTTTTTGAAAAGCAATCTGGCAATATATTACATGGCCACTGCTAGTTGGAGTTAAGAAGAAATTGACATCAGCAGTTTATGTGTACCTGTTTCATCAATATTGGATTTTACAACATTTTATTTTTTATTTGTGTAACAGGAATATATCTTAAACCTGTTTTAATTCGAATTTCCTTAATTGCCAATGAGGGTATACATTTAAAAAATGGTCTTACAAGATATACCTTTCTTTTTTTAGAAACCTTTTCTAATAAACAGTATCTTGATTTTTTTGTTGTTGTTGTGGTTAGCTTGCATTCCCTGAAAACAGTACTGCAAACATTCATATGTATGGTTAATTTATTTATAAACATGGTTAATACTTAATATTACTGTTATTTTATAATAGGCATTATTATTCAATGCCAATATCATCTAAAATGGATCAATTTTCTTCAGATCCGAAGCTTTGTGAGTGGAGATGTCTTTAAAAATAACAAAAAGAAAAAAAAAAAAACAAATCTACTTCAGTTTCTTTACCTATAAAATGAGGGCTTGAACTTTTGTAAGATCTCCAGCTCTCTATCTATGATCCTATGTCCTATGATTGCTGTTTGAAAAAGATGCTGCTGATAGGTGCAATGCCAGGAACATTTTTTTCCTCCAGAATGTATGAAGTGGGTTGCTTCGTGCATCACGCTCAGAACACAAAATATAGACAGAAGTCTGGAAAGGATTTGGTAGGGGGTAGGGCCATTGGAAGGAAGCAGTCAAAAGAGAGAATGAATTTTGAAGAGAACCCAAATCCGACAGAGGTGCGAGCCGCTCCTGCTGAAGGGAGTGCAAAGTAAAGGATGCAAACTAAGTGAGGCACTGTCCAGGGAAGTAACCAACTTGAGTCTCAGCTGTGGATTGAAAGGTAATTCATGAAACCCTCCAATAAGTATTCGTACACCTTGCTCAGGTGCGACGTAAGCGGTGCAGTATACAGCAATCCTTCCTCCCACACCCTCCCCCCTGTCCCCTTCTCCCCACCCAGTGTGGCTGGTTGTTGTTGTTTTTTAAAGGGCAATAATTATTATTTTTACGGCCATGCCGCGCTGCATCCTTTTCTACGACTCATCCCGCTCCAACCCTGGGATTTATTTTCCTACGCGAGAAATCCCCGCCCCGTCAACTACTCGGAGCTCGGTGGGAAACAACAGCGACGACTAGGGGAGTTTATTTTCGGTGTGGGAACGGGAGGGAGGAGGGGCAGTGCAACCTGTCAGGGATGGGTTGGCGGGGAAAGCCTCCACTTGGGGCTGCCAAGCAACCGCGTCCAGGCAACGGGCTCCCGGAAACCGCTAGGCTCCGGCGCGCAGTGGGTCCGGGGCGGGTCTTGAGACGCCTAGGAGCTAACCCGCTGCGGGGGGGTGGGGGGTGTAGGGGGGGGTGGCACGCGGTGGATCCGAGGCTGCTAGGCTCGAGCCGATTGGCCGGCGCTTCCCGCTGCAGGGGAGGGAGGGGTGCGGTGGAGAGGGAGGGGGGGTGTCGGCGGCGAGGGGCGCGTGCTCCGCTCCTGGTTCGCCTTGGTCCGGCCGCTGCCACCGCCGCCGCCACCCAGCAGGGAGGCTGGAGGAAATGGGTAGCCGCATCCCGCCCGCCCCCAGTGCCGGTGAGTGCTGCTCCCGCCGGGACCCACCCCGGGAGGCGGGAGGGAAGGAAGGAAGGGAGGCTGCTGCTGAGACGGCGACGGCTTCGTAGTTTCCCCCTCCCTCCCAGATGGGGGGGGGGAGCCTGGGGGTGAGGGGTCGGGTATAGCTGGAGCGCGACCTTGGGCAACAGCCTGTCGAGACCCAGGGGCGGAGGGCAGCTGCCAAGAAGAGTGCATGATGTACAGAGGGGCTGAAGTTGGACCCTGAGACAACTGACATTGCACTGGGACTTGGGAGTGTGCATGCTGACAAAGCCCATATCGTGTTGCTTTTGAGTTATATTAGAGCGGGCATTGTGCCGAGACCTGGAATCTGGTTTGGCCCTTAACACTAATTTCACTGATGACTTTGGGCTATTCATTTCACTTAAAGAATAAGACAAACAAGGATTTAAATGTGTAAGGTCCCTTTGACTTCAATCCCATAATTTCTGATGGATTTCAGTTTCCTCACCTGCAGAATGAGGTTGGACTAGGTGATCTCTCATGTCACTTTTCAGACCTCAGTTTCCTCGCCTGCAAAATGAGGGAGGCCAAATTGCACTAGGTCATCTCTAAAGTCCCGGTTCTCAGTTTTCAGTTTCCTTCCAGTGTAAAAATAACTACAACTTACATCACAGGGCTGTTTTGAGGATCCAAAAGCACTTTGAAAACATTAAAGTGATGAATAATTCAATCATTATTATTCTAGCTCTACCAAACATCCTATTTTTTGTTGTTCTTAATGGGATGGGAGTTGAGAAAGAGCACATTATCTAAAGAGAAAAAAAGATTGAGAGAGAAGAGTTCATTATTTGGAAAAAAACAGATTGGAGACAAAAAGGGTTAATCATTTAATACTCGTTTTTATGGAATGGATGGGAGTACAGAGAAATGCCAGTAGTTTTTTATTTTTTTAATTCAAAGATCGTTGTGAGAGCAGTCATTTTGATATTGTCCACTTTTTGTGAGCTTTCTAGTTGTCTAAATCATCGGCAGAACTGGGAACCAGTTCTGGTTTCTGGAGTGTAAGACCTGAAAGTAACTTTGTTATTTTTCACAGGTAAAATCAAAACCCAATAGTAGATGAGTCTGGGAATGATGTGAGTCATTTCTTCATTATGTATGAGAATTTTTTTTTTTTTGGCACTCTGCTAAGTCTGTGTATGGTAATGTTAATGATTTAACATGAATAAACTAAAACTGCTAAGTTTGACAAAGGTAGATTCAGTTTAAAACTTAAAGAAATAGGTACACAGATACAATTTAGTTTTTAAAATCCAGGTTTTAGATTTTGAGTCCATATTTAACTATCTGTGAAAAGAAGTATATTTTGTTATTAGAGCCATGCTGAGGCTTTAACAAATCAGCTGCTGCCTGGGCAGTGATCAGAAGTCAAGAGAAGAAAGTATGGGAGGGTAAATGAGAGGGCTGGGGAGAGGAGAAAAAGGGAGAGGGGAAGAGAGAGAGGAAAGAGAGAGAGAGGAAAGAAAAAAGGAGGGAGAAGAGAGAAAGAGAGAGAGAGTGAGCGCAACATAGGAATTAGACTCAGCAAGATAATACTATGAACACAGAACTCATATCCACATAATTAACTCATAATGAACTTCTCATCTCAAACTTAGCAAAACAGGTAGTTCTATCCTTCCTCATTTATTCACAAAATTCTAGGGTTTATTTTTTATGACTTCTGTCTTAAGGCAGTATTATGTAGTGGAAAGAGCATTAGAAAAATTTAATTTTAGTTATGTGACTTTGTTGAACTTTTGTTACCTGTTTGTAAATTGGGAAGAATACTTTTCTTATCTACCTTACATCTTAGTGTGTGTGTAGATTTAAGGGTTCTGAAATTATGAGTTAATATCTCATCTTATCATCTTACCAAAGATGTTCATTTTAGTTCAAATACATTTTTTTAAATGTGTGACTGGGATGTGGGGAGAAGCATTCAGTATGATTACCATGATCTGGAAATATACTCTGAGCAAACATAAAAAAAAAAAATAAATCTAAAAGAGTGCCAGTTTGGAAACAAAATATTTGTCAATTTAACTATTGCAAAGAGAGGGTCTGTGTTGTGTAATTACTGAGGGGCTGGACCTTGGAGTTTGAGAGACAAAAATTCAAGTCCTTTTAACTCTGTGACTTGGAACAACTCACTCTCAGTTGTTGTTTAGGTGTGTCAGACTCTTCATGACCTCAGGTAGCACTGTACATGGACTTTTCTTGGCAAAGGTACTGAATTGGTTTGTCATTTCCAGTGGATCAAGGCAAACAAAGTTAAATCACTTACCTAAAGTCACATAGCTAGTAAGTATGTAAAGCTGAATTTTATCTCATGTCTTCTTGACTCCAAGCCCAGGACTGCATCCACTGAGCCACCCAGCTGCCCAAAACAATTTTCTGAGAATATACGTTGTATCTCTGATTAAATAGAGGAAATATCCCAGAAAGATGAATTTTCTTTTAGTCTTTGCTTTAACTTTCTTTCCTCCTCCTAAAAGCTGTTTTTTAAGTCTAGAGCACTTAGATGTCTAAATCTAGATATCTCGAAGACTAGAAAAGATGGTATCAATTTCTATGCTACTCTTCCACCTAACTTTATGACTTCAAATTTTCTTCTCTGCCCTGTCTCTTGCCATTATTCTTACTTAGTGTCTATGTTAATTACCCACCTAGCATCTGACTTCAAAGTTTTTTAACTCCGATAGTCTCCATCACTATTGAGCTTCAATTGCTTTGGCTACACCTTGGAGATTCATCTTGATACTCAGAACTGCTTTACCTCTAACCTCCCCTGTCTTCTTTTTGATCAAAATCTGGTTGACCCTTCAAGATCCACTTCTTCATGGAACTGAAATTGCTTTTAGCTTTCTTTGTGAACTCTTTTCTTTCTATTATTATTCTTCCAATCTATTAGTCCTCCTTTGCTTCCTTGATCTTCTGTCAGCATTTCCACGCCAAAAGCCAGCCCTGGATTATCTCTATTTGATTTTTCAACTCTCAAACATAAACTACCGAGCATTACTTTATAGATAAAAAATTACAGACTGGATCCCCTATAGATTCATGCTATTGTCCAATTTCAACTGGACAGTTGTTGCTATTATTTTTTTTTATTTATCTCTTATTAACTTGTAACAGAGATTGTTCCATACATTTTTATACTCCCTTTTCCCTCCAATCTGCCTCCCATCTTTCTCACACTTATAAACTTGCCTCTTACTTTACTGAGATGAAGAATATCTTGTTGAGCTCCTCCCCAAAACTCAATTGTATCTGTAATCTAATTAACTCAAGAGTTCCATCCAACATGCATTATTAAAACCCAGTCAAGTCTTCCATAAAGCGTGATGTAGGGATTTCACCTAAGGTGCTAGAGTTCTTCCTTATTTTCCCCTATAGCATATGGCTTTAGCCATCTATTGTCAAATGATGCCTTCTCTTTTTATCATACGATTCCTTAATGATATCCTTAGCCCATAGTCAATAAACATTTGTTAAATACCTATGCTGTGACAGGTATTTTGCTAAGTTTGGAAATACAAATAAGAAAAAGACAATTCTAAGGAACTTACAACTTATGGGGGAAGACAATACACAAAAGAAAACTGAAAAGGGGGAGAGATGCAGTTGGGACAACATTTTCATGGAATGAAAACCAAGCAGAGCAGCTGGTAGGAAATGAAGAGTTGACTGGAAATTCTGAGCCCTCTAAAAAGAGGATTTGGGAGGAATTTATTGCTCCTTTTGAGAGAACAAGGGACTAAGAGTATTAAGAAAGTGTTGAGTATCAAAAGCTGAGTCAGTCTTCATGGAGGTGGCATTTTAGGTGATGAGTTTATCCTGAGGAAAGCTGATGTTCCTAGATTTGAAACCAAGCTGAGCAGCTAATGGAAAATGAACATCCTTTACTCCAATTCTTTAGAATTCTTTGTTGATTATAGGCTTATGCCTACCACATCATCGCTGTTATGTGATACTTATTTTCAGTTTTTGACAGATATTCCAGGTTTCATTGAATACATCAATACTGGCAAAAGATTTGAATTGAAGATTATATATAGACTTTTACTGTTATGAGGAGTTTGGGGTCAGTAAAAATGCTTTGCAATTTACTCAAAAAAATCTAGCCTACCTTCCTTTTCCTTTTCAACTCTGTGTCCAGCTTATTTTCCATCTGTACAGTGTGCTCTATATGTATGCATTTTTAGACAAGAGGGTCTGCTCAGACACATGTTGAAATCTGGGCAAGAGACATTACCTAACCATTTCATCAACTCCTTTGAGCTCTTCATCATTTCAGAATTTCTCTGTATTATCACTGTCACTCAACTTTTCTTACTTACTCAATATAGAGGAAAAGGATTTCCGTTAGCCTTTTTAAGACTAAGTTCTCTGTAAATGCTCTTAATCATAATCTATTCTGCAACTTTGGGAACATTGTTATCAGTTATTTCCTTTTTCTCTGCTGCCCTTATATTCTCTATTGAGTCTTTCCTCACTGTCTGGAAAATATGTTTTATCTCCCTTATTTTGAGAAGGAGAAGCAGTATCTTTCTACCCATGGAACAATTTATTCTGTGCTGAACTAAATATTTATCCTTAGGTGTCTTAGTAATTGGGTTTTGTTAGTTAGTTAGCTAAAATTAATTAATTACTTGGTGACCAGTCCTCTAGATTGGAGCATTGATGACACTCTGAAGTTAGCTAGGCTTATTTCTGGATGAAAACATAAAACTCCTTATTGGGCTGTATCTAGTGCCTTCCCAGATTAGTAACAAAAAGCAACCTGAGGTCAAGGATTGCCTTACTTTTTTATTTGGGTCTACTGCAAGATAGAACAGTCCCTGGCTTATAGTAAAGTATTTAATAAGTAAACACTTGTTTACTGATGGACTTGCCAGAGCACTATCCGAAAAGTCTTTGAGAAACTATTTATACACCAGGATGGGGCCTTAGAATAGTGATAACAAAACTTCAGCTTAGGAAAGTTGAACCAAAGTATTGATAAGCCATTTTTAACACAATTGTGTTCTTACTATGAAGCACTGAGTTTAGAATAATTTTTAAAAACATTTTTAGTTTAGTAATATGAATGATGTTTTCCTTTTCCCTTTTTTTTTTAACATGTTCTCTTTATATATAATAGTTAGTGAAAAAATTCCCCCAAAACAAAAACTCAGACTGCCTGACATCAGAGTTAAAAACCACTGTAGGAATTTTTAAAAATAGCTGGCTATGACAAGAACAATTTAATTTCAGTTAACATTTACCTTAAAGTCTATTACTGATCTCTTTGTGTCTTTCCTTTTTCTCCCCCCTCTGACTGACTCTCACCTTTCCCTGGTCTTTTTTGTCTTTCCTCTTTTTCTTAATTTCCTTTTTTTATCTTTCTCTTATCTCCTTTTCTTCCATTTTCTTCTAAATTGGCATGTGTATTAAATAAAGTTTTATGTCTATTTCATGTTTTTTCATCTAAAATGAGTTGAATTTGTTTTCCTCTCTGATCTTTTTCCTCCACAGTCCTAAACTAAAATAAGTTGTTGTTTGTATGTGGCCAGCAGTCCTTCTCTTTCCTTTGCTGTCTTCCCTACCCCCAATCAGAGGGTGCTTGATTTAAAAAAAATAAGTTTATTTGTCATCTAAATTGTTTAAATGAACATTTCTTGTATCTTTGAGTATATAAAAAATAAAGCAAATATAAATAAAATGTTACAAAAAAGAATGTTCATTCTTTATTTAATAGAAATTTTTATATAATGCCATATAATCAGATCTTGGTAAAAAAATGCCAAGATAGAAATTTTCAGTGTTTCTCAGAATGTTTTTTGTTCTTGTTATGTAGTGGTCAGCTTTGTTTTTTCAAGGAATACTTTGGTGGGAGATTATTTTCTGAATAAGGTAGTTAGAGAAGTTAAATGGGAGAGCCTGCTCTGTTGCTTAGTGTAGCTTCTAAAAAAATATGTTTATGTGGGAGAGAATGTGTGGGGGGTTGATTTCACATTATGGGATTCTTAAAATTGTTTAACTGGGAAGATGTTATTCAGACACTCCTAGTGCCTTAAGCTTGTTTGTTGTTGATTTCATTTTTTTTCTTTTTAAATTATTAATTATGATCCTTCTCCTGCTCTCTCCCAAATGGTTATAAAATTAATTTACCAAATCCAAGTGATTACTTCAGATAAAGACATTCACTGTCATAAAATTTGAGGCTTTTTGGTGTTGGAAGGAATCTTAGAGATCATATCATCCAACTCTCATTCTAAAGATGATTAAATTAATAGATGAATTTTTTTGTGATATAGTTTAACATAAAGACAAAACTCATAAAAAATGTACCTTGTTGCACAGGGTATATTTTTATGACTTTTGTCTTTATGTACTCTCTGCAACAATAAACAAAAGCATAATTCTCTATTGAAAAAGATTGAGGTTGTACAAAAATGCTTGCTCCTTAATATCTTAGGATGTGCACATTAGTTTTTGAAAAATGTTTTTCTATTTTTGCTGTTGTATTTGGCAGATTCCTTAACATTTGGGAATTTTTTCAAATGTTAGAAAGAAAACCTGCCAAATATAGTTGCTGCATTTTTTAAAAAAGCAATCCACCCTAAAAAGTAATATTCAGATTTTTTTTTTCTACTAAAGGGCCAGTTGGAATAGTCTGCCAAACTTACAGGTGGAATGGCAATGTCTATTGGCAAAGGAAATATCACTCAAAGAAAAGGAAGAAAACATTTGAAACTATAGATTTCAAGACTCAAAAATCACATCAACAGCTATTTATTATGTATTTATAAATAGAGCACAGCAAAGCATCATCGAAGATTCAAGACATAAAGACATTTCTGCATCATGGATCAGCTTATAATCTATATGGGAAGTTAAAATAAAAGATTTTTATTAAAATTTTTTATTTAAAAAACTTTTTCATAAATATAAGACAAAATCAAATGCAGTTAATTTTTAAAAAGTTGAGCCAGGGGTTTTGGTGAATTGTAAGCTCAGTATGGAACAATAGTGAAAGCTGATAGCAACTCCCTCCCTTCCTCTCCCCACCACAAAAAAAGCTAATGTGCTTGCATTTATAATAGTATGGTCAGACTACATTTGGAATGCTATGTTCCATTCAAGATGCTATGTATTAGAAAGAATGTTGGTGACCTGGAATACATTCAGAAGAAGGTGTTCAGGATGAGAAATTTTGAAATATTACCATATGAAATCAGTTGGAGATGTTTAGAGTAGAGAAGACTTAGAGCAAAGTCATTGTCTTCAGATGATTGGAGTGTGGTTAGAAAGAAGAAGGTTTAAACTTATTTTTCTTCCTTCAGTAGGCAAAACTAAGACCATTTGTTAGAAACTACAGAGAGGCAAACATTTCAACTTAATATTTTTTTCCGATTACTCTATAGAGACGTCCAAAAATGGAATAGGTTATCTTATAAGTTAATGGACTCTGTCACAGAGGGTCTTCAAAAGGGGATAAAGATTCTCCACATGGGGTGGTCACAGAGAGGACTCATGTTTCAGATAAGGAGCTTGTGTGTCCCATGATTTTTGGCTTTGTCATGGGGAAAATAGGGAAAACTGCAGGAAGTATTGCCAGTGGCATATCTGTTACTGCACCAGTTTTAGGAGAGCAAGCGTTTTCCTACAACTTTAGTCTTTTCTGTAGCCAGTTATGCCTTTGTTTACACAAAAGCATTATTGTCCATCCTATTTTACTCTGTGCCAAAAAATTCCAGCATCTCGTAGCAGATCTCTTTGCCGGAACTTGTCCTAGTATATATATGATATAGTGTAAAACAGGCATAGATAGGGTAATCAGACTTGGCACAACTGCAGTACTGCCACAAAGAGTTTCTTTTACAATCAACTAACTGTACAGCTAGTAGAAGAAGACCTGGGCCTGGGCCTGGCCTCTCCCTGTTCCATGCTGCCTATAAGTTTCTTAGAGTTGGTGAGAAGTTTATTGGCAGTTTATTGCCTTCTTGTTCTCCCAGCCCATCTGCCCTGCCTTCTTACAAGATCATGAAGTGACTTGCTCCAGATCCAGGTAGTAAATGCCAGGGCTTCAACCTAGGTTCTTCCATTCCAGACCATTTCTCGGGTGATTACTTTGCATGCTATGTACCAGGCACTATGCTGAAAACAAAACAAAGCAAAAAAATCAAATAGTCTGTACTTTTAGGGAGATTAACTTTTTTTGGGGAAATATATGCTCATTTAAATAGATAACAAAATAAACATAAGATAATTATGGGGGGGTGGGGTAATAGTAATTCAGTTGAGGAAAGGAACAGGACAGGCTTCAAGGTAGTTATAGCTCACCTTGAAATCATTGCGGTTTGAGGGAAACTAAGGATGGGATTTTCATCAGAGGTGATGAGGAGGAGGGAATACAATACAGGAAGGGAGAGGGGATAGCCTTTGCTGAGGCAGGGATTTAGGGAATAGAATATTGTATGAGTCTGAGGAATAGCAAGTAGGCTAATTTGGCTAGATGATAGAATGTATGAAAGGGAACAACACGTACTAAATCTAGAAAGAAAGATTGGAGTCAGATGGTAAAGAACTTTAAATGCTAGACAGAGGAATTGGTATGTAATCCTTCAAGTGACAGATCCACTTTAGCTTCTTGAGCAAAGATGACACGATCAGACTCATTGTTTAGGAATATCCCTGTTAGCTATGTGACATGTAAACTGGAGAAGAGAAGGGTTCAAAGTTAGAAAATTTTGACAATAGATCTTGAAAAACTTAGAAAAATAGGAGATTGTTTTAATAGGCCAGGTAAAAAGGGTGATGAAGGCCTGTAAAAAGTGAAGGATGAATCTTAGGTTGCAAACCCATGTGACTAGAAGAATGGTAGTCTCCTTGACAGAAATAAGGAAATTCAGAAGAAAGGGTTTGAAAAAGATAATGAGTTCTGTTTTGCCTATGTGCAGTTTGAGATGATTATGAGATGGTAAATTGAAAATATCCAATAATGAGATGGGACTGAATCTCAGCAAAGAGAGTAGAGTTGGATAAATAGATCTAGAAATATTCATAGAGATGATAATTGAATACATAGGAGCTGATTAAATTCCTAAGAGTTGTGAGAGTAGTGCTCAGGACAGAACCACGAGAACATACTTATAGTTAAAAGGTTGGGACATGGTTTTTAATTCAGGAAAGAAGACCCAAATCAGCTGTGTAGATAAGAGGGGAGCACCAAGGGGAGAAGTGTCATAAAAATCCAAAGCAGAGTATATCCATGAAGAGAGGGTAAAATACTATTAAATGATCAAGAGAAATGAGAATTGAGAAAGGGCCCTTAGGTTTGGAATTCAAAAACCATTGGTACTTTGGGAGAAGGCAGTTTCAGATGAGTAATAAAGAAACCACTTTGTAAAGGGTTATGGAGTGAAATTAGAGGAAGTAGAGGCAAAGTGTGTAGATAATTGTGGAAGGGAGGAGAGAGACACAATGACTTGAATGGATTGTAGGGTCAAATAAATTTTTTTTTAAAGGATAGGGAAGACCTGGGCATCTTAGTGGGTAGTAGGGAAGGAATAAGTAGAGGGAGAGAGAAATTAGGGAGTAGGGGTGATTGTGGAAGCAATATGCTGGAGGCAGTGGGAGATGGGATCAAGGCTAAAGGAATGAGTTTTGCTTTTCTTAGCGATTAGAATAAAGGAGGACAGAATTTTTTTAAAGGAATTTTGAGATTTAGACTAGTAAGAGAAGTGGGAACTCAAGGCAAATGACATGTTTTCTCAATAAAATATGAGTTAAGGACTTGTTGAGAAGGTAGCGGTGATTTGAGATACTTGAGCAAGTAGGAGAATTAGGAAGAGTAAACAGTTAAATTTTAAAGTAATTTTAAAATAAAAAACTAAAATTTAATATTTTGAACTTTTATTTTTTCAATTAGCAAGCATTTGTTTTTATCTATATCCTTCCTGACATCTCCTTCTTTCCACCTTGACTGAAAAAAGAATAAAAACAAAACTTTTATAACAATATACTTAGTAAAACAAAACAATCTTAGGTTAGCCTTAATGTACAATCATATTCTATTGCATTCGTATACCATAATTTGTTTAGTTATTCTCTAATTAATTGGTACTGCCTCCTCTTTCAGAACTTTACTATTATAAAAAACTGTTCCCATTTTTTTGGGGGGACATTTACATATAGATCTTTTCCCTCTTTTATTCATCTCTTTGGGATGTGAGTAGAGGTATTTCTAGGGCAAAGTATATACAGTTTTGTGACTTTGAAGGTATAGTTGCAAATTGCTTTCTAGAATGCTGATATCAATTCATAACTATTAATAGTACATTAATGGACCTGTTTTTGTGACGTACCTTTGATATTTGTTGTTTTTTTGTTCCTTTTTTTTTATATCATCTTTGCCAATTACCTCAATATGAAGCTTAAATCTAGTTATTTCTTTCATTATTAATGATTTGGAACTAACATAACCCCAACATAACTGGTAGTAGTTTGGATTTCTTCTTTTGAAATGCCTGTTTATATTCTTTGACTCCTTATTACTTGGGGAATGGCTGTTGTCCTTATAAATTTGAATCAGTTACTTCATTTTAGGAATGGGAAGAAGTAAGCTTTCATAGCAAAATAAGCCATGGACTTTTAGGTTATTGCCCTCTGAAGATTGTTATTGCCATATTATAATTTACAACTATGCCTGAATGGTTAATATTGAATCACAAAATCCAATTAACTAGAATCTCATTCACTGAGCTTCTTGGGTAACTATATTTTATTATACTAAGTTGTGATGTGTGTGTGCTTGGGGGTGTGTATAGGGGTATCCTTCAAAATTAAGTGACTTGCCCAGGATCACACAACGAGTGAGGGTGAGTTATGCTTTTAATCCAGGATTTCTCATTTTTAGGTATATGTATGGGTTGGAAAAGATAAATGTTATTGATTTTTAAATATCCAAATTCAATTTAGAATAAATTTGACTAAAAGAGTAAGACTTTTTCTATGCCTTACAGAAAAACTAGAGAGCTGTTTTAAGACTTTAACTCAAATTCTGTTAAAATTTTGTTTGAGTTTATCTTGTCATCATTTCTTAATTTAGAAATATCTAAAATTATGTTAGCTGGATTATGGCCTATATCAGTATATTTTCATGAAATGGAGGAGTAGGAACAAGCACTTCTTAAGCACCTGTAATGTGATAAATTCTGTATTAAGTGTTAAAGACCATGCCTAAGTGTGAAGGGGCGGGTCAATTCTCTGAAAGCCTCCACATCTGTGAATTATAACACACTTGAAGGAATTGCAACTCAGCCTTTACTGACTCAGATGTTGATTGTGGATTGTGAATGAAATAAATTTTAGACAAGAAGGAAGAGGAGAATCAGAAAATGCAACTGCCTCTCAGTCTCTTTGTATCATTATCATCCTCTCACATGAAGGGATCTATTCTGCTGGACAGAAGTAGATCCCTAGCAGCCACTAGTAGGTTGCTCTCATAACAATTAAGTACTTTAGAAATGTCTCATTTAATTCTTTAATACTAGTTTGCTGACAATGCCTTACATTTATGATTCTATTATGATTAGTCTATTTTTAAAAAAGTAATTAAAACTTTGAAACCAAGAATAGAACCATTATCTAACAGAGAATGTTTGCAAGAAGGTGTTTCTAGGTAGCCTAATGCTTTGTATCATTCTGAAGGACCATTTTATTGCCATCATAGAGAGCAGATTAACTGCTGAATTGCTCACATTATATGAAGGTGGGCTTCCTATTTAATCTCTTGAACATTGGCTGTTGGGTCTTGCCTTGTATATTTATATTCAGCCCCCTCCTCTAGGAGAATTTCATTACAATTCCAATTGTAATTGGAATTACATTCCAACAAATGTTTAAAGATTCTTTTTTTCCCTGAGGCAATTTTGGTCACACAGCTAGGAAGTGTTAAGTGTCTGAGACCACATTTGAACTGAGGTTCTCCTGACTTCAGGGCTGGTGCTCTATCCACTGCACCACCTAGCTGCCCCTATTTAAAGATCCTTAACTGGAAGGAAGTCAATATCAACTGTCCCTGTCTGGCCCACCCATTTTTTCAACTTTTTAACAAGACTAATTGACCAATATCTACCTTATCCTTGCTGTTACCAACCACAATATGTCTTCATTTTGATCCTTATGAACCTGCTGATCCTAATCTATATAATGCCATTAGACCAGAGAGTCTTGGAGGAGAAAGGGAGGTTGGGGACCTTGCACAGCCCTCCTTCACTTAATTCTGACTTACTTGCATGTCATGGTATTGCCGCTCTGATGTCATGATCCTCTTTGAGAGCAAAGAACATAATTCACCTTTGTGAGTAGAGCTGCCCCATTGGGGAATCAATTGAACTGATCAGCAGAGCAACACAGTTTTTTTTTCCTCTCTTACCCCTCTCTTCTCCCCAAGAGAGCAAACAATCTGATATAAATGAAATATGTGCAATCCTTTTATTTTTATTTTATTTATTTATTTATTTTAATTTTTTATTTAATAATTACTTTATATTGACACTCGTTTCTGTTCCGATTTTTTTCCCCCCTCCCTCCCTCCACCCCCTCCCCTAGATGGCAAGCAGTCCTTTATATGTTGGATATGTTGCAGTATATCCTAGATACAATATATGTTTGCAGAACCGAACAGTACTCTTGTTGCATAGGGAGAATTGGATTCAGAAGGTATAAATAACCCGGGAAGAAAAACAAAAATGCAGATAGTTCACATTCGTTTCCCAGTGTTCTTTCTTTGGGTGTAGCTGCTTTTGTCCGTCATTTATCAATTGAAACTCAGGTCTCTTTATCAAAGAAATCCACTTCCATCAAAATATGTCCTCATACAATATCGTTGTCGAAGTGTATAATGATCTCCTGGTTCTTGTGCAATCCTTTTAAATGTATTTCCATATGTCATGTTATACAAGAAAAATCAGACCAAAAGGATGAAAAACAACAAAAAAGATGAAAATTCTATGCTTTGATTCACATTCATTCTCTGTAGTTCTTTATCTGGATGTGATTAGCATTTTCCATCTGAAGTCTATTGAAATTGCCTTGAACCACTGCATTGTTGAGAAGAGTCAAGTCCATCACAGATAATCATCATATATAGACTTCTGACCTTCTGGCATCTTTCTGACATTGATTAGCCAACAATAGGTCCCAGGCTAAGCCTTTACTGGTTGTTGTTTAGGTCTCTGTGGACTCAGAATGAATGTAAATAGCATTTTTTTTTTTTTTTTGTTTTAGCCAGAAATCCTGAGGGTCTTTCCTTCTCAAATTAGATTTTTTTTTGGTCTGGGAAAAAGAGGCTCTTCTTTGTCTCAGTTTTTACTTAGCCTTAATTATTGAATGGGTGTTGGCTTGGTCAAACTGAGATTCGTTAAAGACTTTAGCTTAAAAAGACCAAGTCTTCTGCTGCATCCAAGGTCATCCATGAATCTCTATCTTGCTACTAAATCCAGAAGCTGGATTCTGGGCAAAATTCTGGGTAGCTTAGTCAAGCAGAGGTATTCCCATCCTCTAGTATGGAGCCATAATCTTGCTGAAGCCTATGGTATCCTATCTTAGATTTAGTTCCCTTATTATTCCTTATTTACAAAAAATTAAAAATATATGCTTTAATTATTTATTATTCAATTGTAGCTGACTCAGTAATTTACTTTTAAATATCTTATACTTTTGTCACTGTTTATTCTTTGTTTTAGAAAGATTAACATTAAAGTTCTATAAGCACTTCTCTACATATGTATTTAATTTTTTTAATATTTTATTTAATTTTATTTAATAATAACTTTATATTGACAGAATCCATGCCAGGGTAATTTTTTTACAACATTATCCCTTGCCTTCGCTTCTGTTCCAATTTTTCCCCTCCTTCCCTCCACCCCCTCCCCTAGATGGCAAGCAGGCCTATATATGTTAGATATGTTGCAGTATATCCTAGCATATGTAGTTAGTTAAATTTTTTTTTGTTTATTTGTTTTGGCAGAGGCAATTGTGGTTAAATGACTTGCCCAGGGTCACAACTAGGAAGTATTAAATGTCTGAGTCCTGATTTGAACTCAGATCCTCCTTACTTCAGGGCTGATGACCTATCTAGCACCATCTAGCTATCCCAAAACTTTTTTTTTTAAGGACACAATTTCTTTTTTGTCATATCAAACATCCCACTAACTTTTCCATAAAAAAGCTAAGTAAGCCATCTAATATTAGTCTTTGTCCTTGACAGCAGTGGGATTTTCTGAAGTTAATGGAAAGGAAAGTAGATAACGTATTTTAACATTAATCACCTGGAACCAACATTGGATGGCCTGAATTTTATTGTCTTTTAGTTTTATCTTAATTTATGTGATCAGAACAGTTAGGTAGTATAGTTGATAGAGCACCTCCTGAAGTCAGGAGGATCTGAGCTCAAATTTGGTCTCAGACACTTAATACTTCCTAGCTGGGTAATCCAGGGCAAGTCATTTAATCCCAATTGCCTCAGCCAAAAAAAAAAAAAAAACAAAAAAAAAACTTAATTTACATGATCACAGTCCTTGTATATAGCATTCTTTTGGTATTACCTTATTTACTTTGCATCAGTTCATATAGATCTTCCCATGTTTTTTTCATTCTTTATGTTTTTGTTTCTTATGACCAGAAATGTCTCTATGTTCATGTAGACTAGGGGTAGGGACTGAATTTGTAATTTCAGTTGATAATAGGCAATTCCAGATGCGGATATAATTCTATCAATTTAGGTTGATTCCTTCTCAGCAACTAACAGTCTTAGCTTTCTAGTAACTTTGCAGAGTCACAGATACCATAGGTATCAGAGGAAGACTTGAACTGAGGTCTTTCTGACTTTTAAAGTCTATATATTTTATATTACTATATACTTTTTGCTATGCTTCAATGCTTCCTCTATATTCATATATAGAACCATAATTAGGGCAGGGCAGCCTGTGCTTTGTGCATTGTACCAACTTGCTCATAGAGAGAGCTTTGTTGCATTGCTCCAGAGACTATCTTCCTTTTATCTCTTCACCAACCTGGTGTCCTTTGGGACTGACAGAAGACCCAGGAAAAGAGAATGGAATTTCAATTTATTGGAGGACTGTTGATTAGAGTGGGAAGTCAAGCTGTCCTGTCTCATGTCATGACAGTACCAGTAATCAGATTATCCTCTGCCCCCTACTCTCTTCTTATTTTCAACACTTCTTTGTCTGCTCCCCTCAACTATTTTTGCCCCAGGGGAAAAAATTCTGCTTATTCTGCTTTCATAACAGTTTGCTCAACCATTTCTCATCATTGAGTATATTCTTTGTTTCCAGCTTTTAGATAAAATAAATAATACTGCTATGAATATTTTAGTACATATGAAACCTTTCTATCCTTGATCTTCCTAATAATATATGCTCAGTAGTGGTTTCATTGATTCCAAAGGTAAGAACAGCCTATTAACTTTTAACTAACTTCCACTTTCTCTTTTTACTAAATAATACACATAACTACAAAGCATTAACCTAATTATCTATTATCTTGGCTTAAGAATCATTAATGTTTCCTGTTGCCTCTAAGATGAATACCGTTTTCTCACTTGTCATTTCAAGGCCTTCACAATCTGGTACCATCATACATTTCTAAACATATTTCACATTTTCACTCATTGCACATTTTATTTTAAATAAATTGGCCTTCTTGTTCCCTAAGCTCAGCATTGGTTTTCTAATGCTGCCCCATTTCTTTGCACAGGCTGTCTTGTACAGGCTGTCCTATATCCCTAGGATTTACTTCTTTTTCTTTAGGTTACTTAGAATGTCTATTTTTCTCCATTGCTTACCTTAAATACTTCTTGTGGTAATGCTTTTCTGATCTCCACCCCCAATTGAATTGCTCTTTCATTCCTAAGATTATTTTGTATTTGTATATCTCTATAAGTGTTTTCTATGTATCCCCTTTTTTCCCTGGAATAATTGGATCAATTTACAGCTTCACCAACAGTGTAAGAATGTGTGTCTATCTTCTCCAACAAAGAATAACAGTGAATAAACAATTTCATGTTAAATTGTTCACGCTGATATTTTTCTACTAGTTTGCTTTCATGTTCTACAAGTACCATAAATTATTATTATTAATTTTTTATTATAGCTTTTTATATACAAAACATATGCATGGGTAATTTTTCAACATTGACCCCTGCAAAAATTTCTGTTTTAACTTTTCCCCTCCTTCCCTCTAACCCTTCCCTTAGATGGCAGGTAGTACCATATGTGTTAAATATGTTAAAGTATATGTTAAATACAATATATGTATACATATTTATACAGTTATTTTGTTGCACAAGAAATATCGGATTTTGAAAGAAGATAAAAATAACTTGAGAAGAAAAAAACAAAAATGCAAGCAAACAATAAAAGAAAGAGTGAAAATGTAATGTTGTGGTCTATACTCATTTCCCAGTGTTCTTTCTCTGGGTGTAGCTGGTTCTGTTCATTACAGATCAATTGGAACTGATTTGGATCCTCTCGTTGTTGAAGAGAGCCACATCCATCAGAATTGATCATCATATTGTATTGTTGTTGAAGTATATAATGATCTCCTGGTTCTGCTCTTTTCACTTAGCATCAATTCATGTAAATCTCTCCAAACCTCTCTGTATTCATCCTGCTGGTCATTTCTTATAGAAAAATCATATTCCATAACATTCATATACCACAGTTTACTCAGTCATTCTCCAATTGATGGGCATCTCATCAATTTCCAATTTCTAGCCACTACAAAGAGGGCTGCCACAAACATTTTTGCACATGTGGGTCCCTTTCCCTTTAAAATCTCTTTGGGATATAATCCGAGTAGCAACACTACTGAATCAAAGGGTATGCACAATTTGACAACTTTTTGAGTATGGTTCCAAATTGCTCTCCAGAATGGTTGGATCTGTTCACAGTTCCACCAACAATTCAGCAGTGTTTCAGTTTTCCCACATCCCCTCCAAAATTCGTCATTATCTTTTCCTGTCACCTTAGCCAATTTCACAGGTGTGTAGTGGTATCTCAGAGTTGTCGTAATTTGCAATTCTCTGATCAACAATGATTTGGAACACCTTTTCATATGACTAGAAATAGTTTCAATTTCTTCATCTGAAAATTAGTACCATAAATTATTAATGCTAATTTAGTTATTGGAGAACTCTTTCAGCCTAAGAACATTTTGTTTTTTTTATTTTACATATCACTTATATGTATAAGGAAAATGTTGAAGTCTTTCTAAGATGTGATGGAGAATGATATCAAAACCATGGTTTTCATAAAATACTTTAATAATTTATAAGCTAATTATGCCCAAAGGACTATAAAACTGTGCATTATACGACTATGCATGTGTCTCAAAGAGATTCTTTTAAAAAAGGAAAAAGACCTGCAAAAACAAAACTATATATAGTAGCTTTTTTGTGATAGTAAAAAATTGGAAATTGAGGGAATACCTATCAATTGGGAAGTGGGCAAATAACTTATGGTATATGATTATGATGGCTATTGTGGTATAAGAAATGATGAGCAGGATGCTTTCAGAAAAACCTGGAAAGATTTACATAAACTGATGCAAAGTGAAATGAGCAGAACCAGGAGAATGTTACAACATTAGCAGCAATATTATATGATAATCAATTGTGAATCACTTAATTATTCTCAAGCATATGTAATCCAAGACAATTCAGAAAGACTTATGACAGAAAATGCTATCTACTTACAGAGAATGAATCCAGAGAATCTGAATGCAAATAAAAGCATACTTTTTTTTTTTTTTTTTTCAGCTGAGGCAGTTGGGGTTAAATGCCTTGCCCAAAGTCACACAGCTAGGAAGTGTTAAGCGTCTGAGGTCAGACTACAAGGGCTGGTGCTCTGTCAACTACACCAACTAGCTGCCCCTGGAAGCATACTTTTAAAAACCATTCTTTATTTTTATGTTTTCTTTGGCAACATTATTAAAATGCAAGTGTTTTATGTGACTGCACATGTGTAACCTTTATGAAATTGTTAGCCTCTTTAATAAGGGATGAAGGGAGGAAGAGAATTTGGAATTCAAAATTTTGAAAAAAAGTTAAATTGTTTTTATATGTAATTAGAAATATAAAATATTTAAATAGTGAAAATAAATCTTTAAGTTAAATGAAAACAAATTAAATATCAATATCTAGAAAACTATTTGTAAGAAATTATCACTCTAATTCATTTAGTAACTGAAAACTAAATTTTTAATATGATTCTCTTTTTTGTTTGTGATGATTATAAAATATTTATTATAGCCAAAATATAATCCAAATAATTGGTGAGATGATGTGATACAATGAAATGATTATTTGTTTTGAATTACAAAATCATAGTTACAGAATTTGAGAGTTGAAAGGGACTTTAACTACCAGCTTTTCTAACCTATACATAAAAGGAATCCTTCTAATATAACCTTGGTTTGAATACTTTTCAGGAGAGGGAAGCCATTACTTCCTGATATAGCCCATTTCAATTTTGTATAGCTTTGATTATTAAAAAGTTTTTTCTTATCATGTCAAAACTTTTTTTTGAGAATTCTCTGATTTGTTTTTTTTAATAATAATAGATTTTTATTTTTCAAAATACATTCACCCTTGCAAAACCTTATGTTTGAAATTTTCCTCCCTTCCTTTCCACCTCCTCCTTCCTCTAAATAGCAAGCAATCCAATACAGGTTAAATTTGTGCAAGTCTTCTAAATATATTTCCATATTTATCATCTTGAACAACAATGTGATCCATAGTCATTCTCCATAGTCATCTTTCTGGATGCAGATGGCTCTCTCCATCACAAATGTTGGCTTGAATCACCTCATTGCTGAAAAGAGTCAAATCCATCACAGTTGATCATCATATAATCTTATTTTCTTGGTTCATTTTATTTAGCATCAGATCATGTAAATCTCTCAAGGCCTTTCTGAAATCCTCTTGCTGATCATTTCTTACAGAACAATAATATTCCATAACATTGATATACCATAACTTATTCAGCCATTCTCCAATTGATGATCATCCACTCATTTTCCAATTCCTTGCCAAAAAGGGCTGCTACAAACATTTTTGCACATGTGGGTTCTTTTCCCTTTTTTATGATCTCTTTGGGATACAGACTCAGTAGAGACATTGCTGGATTAAAGAGTATGTATGGTTTGATAGCTCTTTGGGCATAGTTCCAAATATCTCTTCAGTACTGTTGGATCAGTTTATAACTTTACCGTATCCCCTCCAAGAATTATCATTACCTTTTTCTGTCATCTTAGCCAGTCTGAGAGGTGTGAAGTGGTCAAGTCTAAACTTTTGCAGCTTCTACTCATTGCTTCTAATTCTGCCTTTTGGAACCAAGCTTATTTTTCTTTAATCCCCTGTGCTTAGCACCTAGTAAACATTTAATAAATGCTTTTTCATTCATTCTCTTCATCTATCCAGGGAAGTTAGGTACCTTCTTGATATTTTAAAATATTTATCTGATAAATAATAATAAGCTTATTAATAATAATTAATAATAAGCTTATTAATGGTTTTTGTACTGATATTATCATTGCAAAAGTCATTTTCCTTAGCAGGGGAAGCAGAAACAAAGTTAAGAATGGAGTAGCTTTGCTTTTTCTTTGTTGTCAGTTATCATTACTCTGTCTGCTCCAAACACACATCTCATCTCTTCTTCAATGCTTTTCTTTCCTCAAAATAGTTTAACCATTTCCCAGTGCCCACCTCCCATCAAAACACAACAACCTAATCCAATGATTGTCTGTTTCTCTTGGTTTCCTGGAAGAATTGGTTTCCTTCTCCAGGCTTAACTCATTTTGATCTTTTGCCTTCCTGACATTGCTTACAGCCATAATCATCTTTGTTAATAAGCTTTGCAATTATTGTATGATTTTTGCTTAAATCTTAGTTGGTAGGTGTATTCATTGAATATACATATTAGTCTTTTCACCCAAGTCATGTTTCCTTCTCACTAGAATTGTTTGTTTTTGTGTTTTCAGAATTTTGTTCTGGAATATCTCTCCTTCCTCCTGTGTTGGCTTCCATTTTAGTTCATGAGCTTATATCATTTCTTTCCTTTGACCCTTTTGGTATCCTTTTTTCTAAAACCTATAGTGTATATCTTACTATGCACAAATTTCTTCTCCTCTGTCACAAACTCTAAAAGAGAATGGTCATTTTCCTCTAATGTTCCTATCATTTTCCACCTGAGAAACTGATTTCTACCTCTCAGTGAAAATCAGATTCAAAATAAAAATTTCCTTAATTCTTCTACTTTTGAAGGAGACAGTTCTTCAAGAAAAGCTTGCATTCACATCCTGATTCTGTTCTTTTGCTTTCTGTACAACCTTGTGCTGAATGCTTTACTTTTTGACTCTCAATTTCTTCTTTTGATGGGTAGAATTGGACTCGGTAATTTTTGAAGACTCTTCCAGGTCTAAATTCTTTGAGCTGTTAATATAAACATAGCATTAATATGACTGTTGCCAGTAATGGACTCACAGAATCATACTATAATGATAATTGATTATTTTATTTAATTTCCTAATAAAGACTCAAAATTTTCTAAGTTCCATTAGCACATTTACTGAGTGCAGACCTATTGATAATAAAGCAAAACTCTTTTTGCTCAAGCTTTGTTATGGTTATAAGTCTGATGTGTCTTAAGAAACTTTTTGGTTTTATCTGTTTCTTTTTAATATTTGTCTTTTGTTGTTTATTTCATATTTAAATCACAACTTCCTTAAAAATAAAAGAGTGAAAACTTAGGATTGGAGTTTTCTGTAAATTTTTATGGTTCTATAGATTTATGAAGTTATTTTAGTGCCATATATAAACTGTTAAATAATTTGATGCATATTTTTTCAACAGATGTGAATCATTGAAAAGAAAATGGCACAACGAAGCACTGTACTTCCATCCCTTGTTACCGAGGAAAGGTATAATATATTAAAAATATCTGTTTTAGGGATCTAATTTTTTTAAGTGCAAATACTGCTTTTCTTTTAAACTAATTTTGCATAGTTCTATGATGTGGGTTTTTAATCTGTGACTGTTTAACCACAAATAGCTATATTAAAGGACAAGAGTATTACGTATTGTTCACTTTACTTTTCCAAAGTTTTCTTCTATAGGATACAATATTAGAAGATAATGAGCTGTTTTCCTTATAGCTAGAAGAGTAGTCCTCCATATTTGTACTTTTAGAAAGTTAGAGAGCTGAGGCAATAGCCATCAATTTTTGCTCTTGAAAATTCTGCCTGGTTTCTTGACCCCAGCCTACTGGGGAGACAGTTGAATCCTTACTGAGAAGGAAAAGTCTGTAAGTGTTGAGGGTAAGGTAGGATGGAAGATTTTCCTGCCTCTTTCCAGTAGTTTGTGGACCCCAAAGATTAGAGATTATGTCTGACTAGATATTAATATATTTGCCTCTTGCCCTACTCTTCAAGTAGTTTGCTAGTTGCTGCCTAGTCTTGCGGGGAAAAATTAAGAAGATTCTGCTCCTCTTGTGCATAATGCATGCATGCTTATATTTGTTTTATGAAATATGTAAAATCAGACTCATGTTCTTTTCCTATGTTAGAAATGCAAATGAAATTGTTCCCTTTTGCAGGCGAGTTAGAACCATGCCACGACATAGCCAGTCTTTGAGTGTGGCTCCATATTCATCTGCAAGCTTAGTGGAACAGTTGGAAGATAGAATTTTGTGCCATGAGAAAACAACTGCAGCACTTGTGGAACATGCTTTTCGTATAAAAGATGACATTGTTAACAGTTTGCAGAAAATGCAAAATAAAGGTGGAGGAGATCGATTGGCTAGATTATTCTTAGAGGAGCACATCAGAAATATCACGGCAATAGTGAAACAACTTAATCGTGATATTGAGGTAAGATTTTTTTTTAAGTCAAGAGATTATACTATATTGTTGGTATTGCAGTTATATATCCTTGAAGGCTTCATGCAATTTTTTCACTTCTGTTTCTCCTAACCTCCTATATCCATTCACTTGCCAAATACCTCATATTCACACAGTACCTCCTATATTCATTGTCTCCTTTCCATTCCTAGCACTATCATTCTCCACTGGCCCTTGTTGCAACTTGCCTTGAGTATTTAAGCAATTCCATTGCTTAAAACTCTTTAATGATTTTCTGTTACATATTAAACTCCTCTGCCTGACATTTAGAGACCTCCACAAGCTGGTGCCATCTTTTAAAACCTTATCTTAAATTATACTCTTTTATATACTCTGTGTTTCAGCCAAAATGGACCATTCACTTTTTCATGAATGTGCCCTATGTTTTTCTGCTATCTTCATGCCTCTACTCAAATTGTTTTCAATATATAAATTTTTCTATCTCCACTTTCCACCTGTTGAAATCTTATTAATTTTTCAAAACTCTTCTTTAGTCATTTTTTATTGAGAAATAATGTTTTTTTTTGCTCAGTTAGAAATGATTTTTCTTTCAGAACTTAAAACTATCATAGTACTTTTGTCATACTCTAATTTTCATTTTAGCTGTTTGTATACAAACCTTTCTAAATAGATTGTATGTTATTTGAGGGAAGAAGGGAGCCTTTACCTCAGTACTTTGCTAATAGTAGGCACTTTAAAATGTCACATTTAAAAAATGGATTATTAGTATTAGTATAATTGTTAAATTATAGAACTGGAGGGAATTTCAAGAAATTTTTTAGGCAATACTGAATCAAAACTGTCCCAAATAAATATTTTTTTCCTAATGATTTTCATTTTCCTAATGATTTCCAGGAAAGAAGATTCACAGCTATTCTTGTATTCATGATTGTATTTGATAATAGAGTCTACATTTAAAGCTGTAAGGGACCTTATGATTCATCTAGTCCAGTGCTTTTCATTTTATGGATGAAGGAACTGAAGCCCAGAGAGGTCAACGATTTTTCAAGTATCATGTAGGAAATTGCCAGGTCAAAATTTGAAATGCTGATCCTGTAGCTCCTAGAAAACCCAAGGTTCTTCTCACTGTTCCATGTTGCCTGTAATATTTGTCATTGTCTATGCTCTTCATGGATAATCCAAATTTCCTTTGGATCTCTTAAATAAGCTTCTTTTTGTTGGTCCATGGAGAAAAAACAAATTTTTTAAATAAGAACTTTACATACATTGAACTATTTATCATCTTTTCTTTCATTAAATTAAGTAGTATTACTTTTCTTAATGCTTTATCATAGATTTTATTTTCCAGCTTACACTCATTGTTAGTACTTTACTTAAATTCTCTTCTAATTTTTCCAAATGTCTCCTAAATGAACATAGTGACGACTAATAATGGATTTTTATAATCAGTAAATATTCATGAAATATCTACTGTATGCAAAGCACCAAAAAGGTGGCACAAAGTTGTTATCTTCTAGTTATTAAACTCTAGTTTGGAAACGATCTGATAACTAAAGACTTATAAGTACCAGTTGTTAATATGGTATTAAAATACTTTATGCATAATTGTCAAATTTTTGAATAAAAGGCATAAAGAAAATTACCAATATATTTAGAATTTGTTCCAGGTCTTTTATTTTCCATTTGACCAGACTAAATTAGAAATACAATTTAAAATTCTATCTGCATGTAGGTTATGATACTAATTTATTATATGTAATACCAACTTTCATTTATCTTTTGAAGTTTCCATCTCCATTTACTACTGCAATCAGCAGGTAAGTTAATTGGTTTCTAGGTTTTGAAAAGGTCTCCCCTCCTTTGCTTTTTGTGTCATTTAAAGAAAAAGACTGCATTTATTTGTGAGATAGAAATAGAAAGAATAAACTTGGGACAATTTCAAGTGATGGTGGTTCTTATATTTAGAATTTCCTTTCCTTTTAAGTTTCAGATTTGGGGCCTAAGCATTTTTGATCCGAAAGGAAGAAGAATTAGGCAGCTGCAGCAACTCAGCTCACTATTTGCATCCCCATACAGGGGTGAAGGTGCATTGGGGTGCTGACTGTTGTTTGTACCTAAAGCTCAAGAGAGGTAGGAGGAATGAGATATAATTGTTGGAGATAAAGGAACTAATAAGCCCTCACTACCCTATCACTAAAACAATAATAGCAGCTGATTATTTCCCTTGACTCTGTGGATTACAACAAAATGTGGCAAGTCCTTAAAGTGATGAGAGATCATTTTGTATCCTGAGGAAGCTGTAGAAACATCAAAAAGCAACAAGGTCAAGAAGTTAGAACTGAACAAGGAACAACAGATTGGTTTAAGATTGGGAAAGGAGTATGAAAAGTTTGTATGTTGTCACCTCATTTATTTAACTTATGTACAAAGTATATCATGTGAAATATCAGGCTGGATTAATAAGAAGCCAGAATTAAGATTTCTTGGAGAAATATCAACAATTTCAGATATGCAGATGATATCACTTAGATGGCAGATAATAAAGAAGTATTAAGAAACCTTTTGATGAGGATGAAAAAGTAGAGTACAAAAGCTGACTTGAACCTTAATATTAAAAAAAAAAAAGCTAAGATCATGGCACTTGATTCCATCACTTCCTGGCAAATAGAGGAATAAGAAATGAAAGCAGTGTGAAGTTTTGAATGCTTGGTCTCAAAGATTACTTCAGATGGCAACTGCAATCATGGAATGAAAAGATGTTTGTCCTTCAGAAGGATAGTTATGGCAAATTTGGACAACAAACTGAAAAGTAAAGACCTTGCCAACAAAGATCTGTATAGTCAAAAGCTTTGTTTTTTCTAGTAGCAATGTATGGCTATGAGACCTAGACTTTGAAAGAAAACTGAGCATCATTTTCAAATTTGATGCTGGAGAAGATTTTTGAAAATCCATTAGACAGCAGAGATTAAATTAGTAAATATTTAAATTAATTCAGACTAACTATAGGAAGGACAAATACTGAAACTGAAGCTTAGATATTTTGGCCACATAAGGAGAAGACAGGACTCTTTGGAAAAGATCTTGATGATGGAAAAGATTGAGGGCAAAAGGAAAAGGCCTGGCAGAAGATGAGATGGATAGATAGTGTCATAGAAGCAACAGACGAGCTTAGACAGATTTCAGGAAACGATGGAGGATAGAAGGGTCTGGTGTGCTATACTTCATGGGATCATGAAGAGTTGGACCTGACTAATGAATGAATATCTTTTTATTTAATAATATAATTCAAGTGATAACCCAGGAAATGGAGTGCTTCCCACTCCTTTTTTCTCCCCAAACTCCTGGTATAATAGTCAACATAAAGAAATTAGTCATGTTATCATTACTTAATGATACTTTTGGGAGAAATGTCAATTTTACTAATATATGATTTAGTATATATTATTTATGCTGTCTAAAGAATGGAATGAGGCCTCTGAATATATTTCTCATAAAGTATATTCTCAACCAAATTTGTTGTATTTTCATCAATAAAATACAATGAGAACATGCCGTCCCTGGGGCTGTGAAAGCTATGTAGCTATTGTGACCTAAAACTGGTATTATGCTGCAATTTCATTTATTAAAATAGAATTGTACCTTTAGAAAATCTACTATAATTTAAGAGTCCATAAAGTGAGTGTTAATCTAGTTCCCTTGACATTCAAGTTTCCACTTTATTTTGTTAATATAGGTTAATAATAGGTTAACCAACATTTATTGAGCCCTTGTTTGTTTAAGATATTTTGCTAAGTGCTGAGGATATAAATAGAAATAGAAAGATAGATACTTCTTGTCCTCCAGGAACTTACATTTGAATGGGGAAAACAATGAAATGAAACTAAAAAGGGGAGGAGAAATACAAGCACATAGTGTTGGAATATGATGGAGGAAGTTTATACCACAGCCTACAGAGGAATGAGACAGAGCTGGTCTCAGCTCTTTTCTTTTCTTTTCTTTTTTAAATAAATTTTTATTGATAGAACCCATGCCAGAGTAATTTTTTACAGCATTATCCCTTGCATTCACTTCTGTTCCGATTTTTCCTCTCCCTCCCTCCACCCCCTCCCCAAGATGGCAAGTAGTCCTTTACATGTTGAATAGGTTACAGTATATCCTAGATACAATATATGTGTGCAGAACCAAACAGTTCTCTTGTTGCACAGGGAGAATTGAATTCAGAAGGTATAAATAACCCGGGAAGAAAAACAAAAATGCAAGCAGTTTATATTCATTTCCCAGTGTTCTTTCTTTGGGTGTAGCTGCTTCTGTCCATCTTTGATCAATTGAAACTGAGTTAGCTCTCTTTATCGAAGAGATCCACTTCCATCAGAATACATCCTCAAACAGTATCGTTGTTGAAGTGTATAATGATCTCCTGGTTCTGCTCATAGTTCATGTAAGTCTAGCCAGTCCTCTCTGTATTCATCCTGCTGATCATTCCTTACAGAACAATAATATTCCATAATGTTCATATACCACAATTTACCCAGCCATTCTCCAATTGATGGGCATCCATTCATTTTCCAGCTTCTAGCCACTACAAACAGGTCAGCTCTTTCCTTAAATGAAGTTTGTAGAAGGAACCATTCAGTAGGAGGCAGGATCACAGAGGCAAGGGTATTGTCAAAGTGTGAATTCCATGGCTAGAGTGAGCCTTGAAGAACTAAAGCATAGTAAAGAAAGGCTAGAGTACATTTTAGAGAGGAATGAGCAGAAAAAAAGATTATAGTTTCTAACAATTGCTCTTAAGACCTACAAGTCATTCTTTCTAAATGTGACACAGGAGAACTTTTTGTAGAATCTATTTTGGGGACTTTTCTTAACTCTGTCTCTCTCTCTGCCTCTGTTTCTCTTTTTCATCGTAGCTATATATAATATATATATTATGTATATATATATATTATAGCATTTCTTGGAGTTTTTGACATTCTGATTTGTGATTTTTTTTTCCTTGGCCTTTCATTTATATATATTTTTATTGCTCCTCTTCCAATTCTACCTCCCTTATCTCTTATTAGATAGGAAGAATAGGAGTATGTCCAATTGTCTAGTCTACTTAAAATTTAGAGCAGCCCAGAAAAAGTTCTGTGCAGAATGTGCAGTGTACCATATATAGATTATATCATGCAATAATATACTATATTAACATTAGTGCCACAGTCTGTCACATATAGTTATCCTATGCATTTAGCTAGCTGGATGAGTTTTTCTAAATTAAAGAACACTGGCTAATGTTAAGATGAACCTGAGATATAAAGCAAAGATTCATATCAAAATGAATAAGAGAATGAGGATAGCTATAAGAATCATCAAAATAAATGATCAAGATCTCTAAAATTGCTTTTCAGATCCCCTACCTTCAATTAAATTCAATATAAATAAAAGCTGAGTTGTTCTATAGCTTCCCACTAAACATGTTTGAAAATATATGCACAAAATCTCTGCCAAATCCTTCAAAGCACTGTTGTACAGTGATTTCAGGGCTGGTAAACTAACAGTATTTCATAGTAGCTTATTTAAAACATTTAAAGTGACTGCAGATGGCTGATCTACTCTTCCAAATTTGGTGGGAAAATGTTTCGTAGTTTAGATATTGGGGCTTGAATACATATATGTTTTATATATTTATATATGCACATAGACTACATATATGTTTTATATATTTATATATGCACATAGACAATATATATATATATGGAAAATAGAGTCAGATTTTTTCCTCTCTAGAGCCGAAAGCCCAGTGGAAATTATAAGCAGCCAATTTTCTGCTTTCTCTCTTCTGGACTTCACCTATCTCTCCCTGGTTTCAGCAAAGACACAGATTTTTCTGAGGTATACCCCTCCTAATATTCCCCCTCACTAGAAAAAACTTAAGAAAAAATCAAGCATTTGTTAAAAACACACAATCCCTTTAACTCTTCTTTTATAATGCTCTAATTCTTCTCAGTTCTTCTAAATCATGTTCTTTTAAATCTAAATATGTACATATTGTGACCCTAAGTAAAGAAGGGATCATGATTTCTGTGTTCTAGAGTAGAAGCCTTTTCTGCTTCCTCCAAATGTTCCCATCTCTAGTGGGTTTTTCTTTTATCATTTATTTAGAAGTTTAATTTTCATTTCTCTAATGTTCCCTAACCCTACTCTTCATTGTGTGTCTTCAGTGCTTACTAGGGATTCCTCTGCAGGCTGAGGTAGTCAAGGTATGGGCAGGGTAGGGAAGCAAGATATGGAGTTTATAGGAGAAACAAAAGACAAGATATTGAGAGCCTTATTGGTAGGACCAAATGTTGGGCCATATTTAATAGGAATAAACATAAAATTTTATGTTTGGGCTCAAAGAAATCCTCTAATTTCATAAGTATGTTAATTGGGGTGGGAGGTGGGAATGGGACATTGCCAAATAGCAGTTCATCTGAAAAACATCTAGACATTTTCATGGATTGATAATTGCGTGACTCAGCAGACTGATATGGCAGCTAAAAAAGATGAAGTAATCTTAGGCTACTTTAAGAGAGGCATGTTTTTCTGAAGGGGACAGTCTCACTGAACTCTGTCGTGATTAGACTCAAACTGGAGTAATTAATGTATTCAGTTTAAGGAGCCACATTTTAGAGAGAACATTTATAGATTGGAGAACATTACAAGCCGGACAGCCAGGATGCTAAAGAGTCTTTAGGTCATGCCATATGAATATCACTTGAAGGAACTAGGTATGTTTGTCTTAAAAAAGAGATGACAGAAGATATTCTAATAGCTCTCTTGAAATCTTTAATAACTCTAGTATTTGTAGATTATTTGAATAAGGAATATAATTGAATAAGAATAAGAAAATATAGTATTTTCTTTATCTTAAATTTCTTGTAGATCTCTCTTAAACTGTCTCTCCCTCTCTTTCTTTGTCTCTCTGTTTCTCTGTCTTGGTAATCTTGGCTATATAAGTATTTGTTGACTTATTATCCATCTCCTTTCTTATGTTACTCTTTTCCCACTCTGTTGGTAATCACAGTTATCCTGCATACAAATGAATCTTCAAACCATATATCACTCTTATATTCTAGTCCCATGTCACCAGTTGCCTGTTGGAGTTTACCTAGGTGTCCCAGCAAAATCTCAAACTCAAGGTAAAATTCATCACTTTTATTCTTATACCTGTCTCATTTCTAAATAGCCTTTTTTGGAGATTATTTCCATGCTTCTTGTAATTTCTAATCCTTGACCCTTTCTTCTCCCTCAGCTCTTTTATCTAAATTAGTTAATAAGTCTTGTTGATCCTCTCGCCACAATATATTTTGCCTGAGAGGGATTAGAAAATAAAAAATCCCAGGAATATTATAGCCAAATTCCACAACTCTTGAAGTCAAAGAGAAAATACTGCAGACAGCCAGAATGAAAAGAGCCATAGTCATGATTGCACAGGATTTAGCAGCTTTCAAATTAAAGAACTGGAAGGCAAAGGAATTTGGATTACAATCAAGAGTCATCTACCCAGCAAAAGAGCATAATCAGGGGAAAAATGGGTAATCAATAAAATAGAGGACTTTCAAGCATTCCTGATGAAAAGATTGAAACTTACACAGAAAATAGATTTTCAAATACAAGATTTAAGAGAAGCATGAAAAAGTTAACAGAATAGAAAAAAATATAGGAGATTCAATAAGGTTAAACTATTTACATTACATGGAAAAGTGATACTTATAACTCTTAAAAACATTATTAAGGCAATTAGAAGGAGCACATATAGATAGATGTGAGTGTGGAGGGCAGGAACTCTGAAAAGCCATACATAAGGCTCAGGATTGATTGATTTAATCTTAAAACAAGGTGTTAACTCAGAGGAATTGATGAGACAAAGGTTATCTAGTTTATATATATTTAGTACTTAGCATGGTGATGTAATAGTTCTACAGTTGATGTAATTTTAATAGGGTATTTAAACTGAGGACAAAGTCATCCACAGATATTCCATCTCCCACTATCCTGGTGGCTTTCTTCCTTCCTGCATTCCTCCACTGAGACCAAGACCCATCTGAAGGCCCTCCAGAAAGCTATCCCTGCCCCAGGCAAAGAAAACAGACTGTGAAGGAGATAATAAAGACTTTGGAGTTTATTCCTGATTATTCTTGTGGTGATTATTCTGTTGAAACCAAGCCATTTGGAGGACCTCCAGAGAGCTAGCAAGAACATTATATGTGGGTATAAGTTAATTTTGATGGGATGATGTAAAACATTTTAAAGGGTGAGAAAGAGGAATGTACAGGAAGATAAGGGAAAGAAGAGAGAAAATACAATAAATTATCTCACATGAAGAGGTACAAAAAACCTATTACAATGGAGAGAAAAGGAGAGCAGTGAATATTGTTTAAGTGAATATTGTTTAATCTTACTCTCATAGGATTTGATTCAAAGAGGGAATAACATACATTTAGTTGGATATGGAAAATTACCTATTCTATAGGGAAATAGAGGAGGAGGAGGACAAGAAAGAGTGAGTGATAAAAGGAAGGGCAGATATGATAGAAGCAGAATACTTCTGATGGGGAATAGAGTGAAAGAAAGAGGGAGACAGAGACAGAGATATAGAAAGACAGACAGAGGGAGGGAGGGAGGGAAGGAGAGAAAGAGAGAAGTATAAACAGGTAAATAATACGGAGCAAAATAATGTTACTAATCATAACTGTGATTATGAATGGAATGAACTCACCCATAAAATGGAAGTGGTGGCAGTGTGAATTAAAAACCAGACTCCTATAATATGTTGTTTATAAGAAACACTTTTGAAGTAGAAATACACATATACAGAGAAAAAGTAAAAGAATAGAGCAGAATATTTTGCTTCAGCAAAATATTTTTTTTAAAGGAGATCTCAGAGAAGCAAAAGAAAAGTTCTAATTAAAAGAGATAAGGAAGGAAACTACATTTCGCTAAAGGTATTACCATAGACAATTGTGATGACCACCTTAGCACCTTGGATACCTTAGAATCAGCCAGAATCAGGATAAGCAAAAGTTCTTGGTTTTTATTCTTGGTCTTTAAAGGTAGGATTGAATTGGATGGAAGCAGAATCTCCATGACTTTCTTTCTTCATCTCCTGCCCAGAGAGTGATCCTGACTAGTCTTATTTCACCCCCTAGTCCCTCCTACAATTCTCTGTATACACCAATTATCAAGCCAGCACAGGATAGTGGGGCAGGCTATTTTCCAAGCATATGCTAATAGAGTATTGTCCAATAAGTAATTAGCCTTAAGTGCTCAGTTGTCCCGACCTCAGTGCATGAACTCAAGAGTTTCAGCCCTTTACATCTCCCACTTTGTTTTATTTTAGAACACAGGTAGTCACACCATCTCTAACTTCTCAGAGAAGTGAGAGCTCCCCAAAGGAGATGATCATGCCCTCCCTGACTTCTCAGGAAGGGAGGTGAAAGCACTAAAAAGGAGATGATCATGTCCCCCCTGACATCTCAGGAAGGTAGATGAAAAGCACCAAAGGGAAGTGGGGATTGCTAGTGGGTTTCTGGACTGAAGAGTCTTATTAGAAACAGGTATGCACAAACCCATCAGTATGGGCGGTATTACACAAGCACATAGCAATAACACAAAGGCTATTAGTAGTGACTTTCCTCACATCCAGTGCAGGCTCAATGTTGTGTAACAAACATGAATTGTACATGCAAGTAGTGATATAACAAATAATATAAATCAGCATTGTGGTGTAAAAGATTTCCAGAAGTTCCTAGAAGGAGGGTATGTAAACAACAGTCACATATATGCCTTCTTCAGCAGGCAAGAGATAATCCAAAACCAATCTATTGTCCATTGCTTCACATGTCAGGGAATCCAATGATCTCTGTAAATATTTGAAGTCCTCCAACAGTCTCTTTATGTGTTAGGGAATTCAATGATCCAGCAGATTTTGAAGTCCTGCAACAGTCTTATCATTTCTCAGAAAATCCAATGATTCCTGAGGGTTTTCAAGTCCTACAATGATCTTATCATGTCTCAGAGAATCCAGTGATTCCTGAGGATTTTGAAGTCCTACAATGATCTTATCATGTCTCAGAGAATCCAATGATTCCTGAGGGTTTTGAAGTCCTACAACAATCTTTTCATATCTCAGAGATTTCAATGATTCCTGAGGGTTTTGAGGTCCTACAACAATCTTATCATGTCTCAGAGAATCCAATAATTCCTGAGGGTTTTGAAGACCTACAACGATCTTCTCATGTCTCAGGGATTCCAATGATTCCTGAAGCTTTTGAAATCCTACAACAATCTTATCATATCTCAGAGAATCCAAAGATTCCTGAGGGTTTTGAAGTCCAACAATTTTCTATGTCCATGAGTCAAACGCCATAACTGCCAAGCTCTTTGGTGGGCACAGTCAGAAACAGAACCACCCGATGTTTCTTGGGTCTTCTCTTTTGTTTCAAGGGTCTGCTCTGTCTCTCTTCAATGGACAAGGTGAATACAGCTCATTGGCACCCATCTGATTCCTTCTCTATCTGTGGCGATACAAGCAAACCCTCTCCCCAAAGCAGTTAACCCATCTGGTCCCTTCCATTCACCACTTTCTGGGTCTCTCCACATTATCTGGCGATTATCTAAAGATAGTGGAGCTGCTCTCACTGGACACTGCCCTTCTGGTGGGTTATGAAACCTGTCTGCCGGAGTCAGTGCATCTTTGTCAAAAATCAAGAAGTTAATAGTATAAAGAGCTAGATTTAGAAGTTCTCTAGGGTTACCTATGGCTCCCCCTTTCTTTTGTTTTTGGAGAAGTGTCTTAATGTCTCTGTTTCTCCTCTTTACTATTGCCTATCCTTGAGGATTAAAGGGCAAGCCATGGTATGTAAAATCTTACACTGTGCACAAAGGTGTTCAAAATGTTTAGAAGTATATGCAGGTCCATTATTTGTTTTTATTGCTTGTGGCATACCCTTAATTGCAAATGCTTGTATAAGGAATTCAGTGATCACGAGGGCTGTCTCTTTTGCTGCTGGTATTGCAAAAGTGAATCCTGAAAAAGTGTCTACTACAACATGGATAAAAGACAGACGGCCAAAAGATTTATAATGGGTCACATCCATTTGCCAAACTTCACTGGGTCTCAAACCACGAGGGTTCTTTTCTGGAGGGAGCGTAGGATCATGGAAAGGAAGGCAAGCCGTATAGGCTTTTACTGTGCTCCTAGCTTCCTTTCTTGTTATTCCAAATTGTAAACATAAAGCTTGAGCAGCCTGATGACATTTAAAATGAGATTCTTGGACTTCCTGAAATAAAGGCATATTGGCCAACATGATTAAGAAGGCTATCTGCCTTTGAATTACCATCAAAAATAGGACCTGGAAGTCCACTATGAGAGTGGACATGTAAGATATAAATCTTACCTGGATGCTTTCTCACTTGCTCTTGAAGTTTCTTAAAGAGCTGATATGTATTAGAGGGTACAAATTTTATTTGGGCTATGGCAATTCTTTGTACCACACCTAATGAATAGGCTGAATCAGATATTATATTTATATCTCCTGGGTAATAAGTGAGAGCTAAAATGATTGCATACAATTCATTCTGCTGAGTGGACTGAAAAGGAGTTCTGACTACTCTCTTTATAGTTAAGTCACGAAATATACAGTACAAATATTATGTTTGGATGCATTTGTAAAGATAGTTGGTCCTTTAAGAGGAACTGTAGAAACCTTTTCTTCAAGAATCCATTGCCAATTATGTAATAGTCTGGTTATCTTTAATGGAGACCAGGGTGTAAAATTTGGAGCCGTGGCTAATAAAAATTTGCCACTCTGGGATAGTTTCACAGCATACATTAATTTGTGCATTAGTATAAAAGGTGTATATCTTGTCAGGTCTTATCCCAGATAATTGTACTGCTCACTTAATGGCCTTTAATAAAATTCTAGCCACAAGCACTGGGTAAGGAGTAAGGATTTGTTCTGGTTGTGCTGGGAGGTTCACCCATTCTATCACAGTGTTTCCTTGATGAAGGGCACTGTGGATGCCTCTTATGTAGCAAAAACTGATATTTCCAAGGGTTTTTGAGTGACTCTTTCAACCACATTGGATAAAGCCAGTTCAACTTCTCTCAAAGCCTCTTGAGTTTCTTTTGTAAGCTACCGTGGTGAGTTTAAAGCACAGTCTCCCCTTAAAAAGTCATATAATGGTTGTAATTGATAGATAGTCAAACTTAATACTGGATGCATTTATTGGATATCTCCTATCAATTTCTGAAAGTAATTTAAGGTGTTTAGCTTCTCTGTTCTTAAGGAAAGTTTTTGTACTGTAAGCACCTTAGGGTATACTTCATATCCTAAATATTGAAAAGGAGCATGTCTTTGAGTTCTTTTTGGAGCTATGTGCAATTTGTAGTTCCTTAGTGTTTCTATGGTCTTTTGTAGACATGCTTCTAACATTTGTTCCTCAGGTGCACATCCCAATATGTCATCCATGTAATGTAATAACATAACTTTTGAAAATGCTTTTCTTACTGGAGTAAGACCAGCAGCAACATACATTTGACACATAGCAGGACTGTTTTTCATTCTCTATGGCAAAACTGTCCATTCATATCTTTTATAAGGCTCAGCTAAGTTAACGCTGGGCACTGAAAAGGCAAATCTTTTCATATCCTCCTTATCCAGAGGGATAGAATAGAAACAATCCTTAATGTCTATAACCCAAAGAAGCTATTTTCTAGCAATTGAGTTGGAGATGGAAGCCCAGGCTGAAGAGTTCCCATAGTTTCCATCTGTTCATTTACCTTTCTTAAATCAGTTAACATCCTCCATTTTCCAGATTTCTTTCTTACAACAAATACTGGGGAATTCCAAGGACTTAGAGAAGGTTATAAGTGTCCTTGGTCAAGTTCCTGTATTATATCTAATAAGGCCTGAATTTTATCGCTACCACTGTTTTGTCCACACTGGTGTATCAGTTTTCCATTGGATAGGAACAGGTGAAAGTGTTGGTCTTCAACAACAGCCCTGCCTAAAAAACTGAAGTACTCATTTTTAATCCTAATTGTTGTAAAATGGCTCTTTCCCACAAATTGATGGGAATTTTTTCAAGTATAAAAGGAGTAAAAACTCCTGTTTCACCTTCAAATATCCATCTCAAAGGGGTAGCACTAACTTCAGCCGCTATTGATCCTCCTATGCCAGACATGTATAGGTGTCTGCCTTAATCTTTGGCCAGTGACTGGGCCACCTCTAATGACTGTATGATCTGCACCCATCTCTACCAATCCTTCTAATGGTATGCCATTTATATAGATAGTGAGTGTAGGTTGGTCAGCTGTTACAGCTGCTGTCCAGTATATTTCTGGATTTTGTTGCTTGGGAGTCAGAATCTGGGTGACTAACACCAGATTGCTTATTAGGAGTCTGTATCAGTAAACCTGATGCTACTACTTCTGGTTGATAAGTCACACATTGTCTACCTGTTAGTGACTGGGATATTATCTACACGTTCCCCAGTTTCCCACATCAGTGTATGGATGTACACTGTTTTGTAAATACACTCAGGAGGTGAAATGGTCAAGCCTACTATGCCTGGAGGCAAGGGATCCATAGGCTGGAGAGGAACAGATTTCACCTCTCCAGGGGATATCTCAGTTGTCCCAGTTGCATACAACTCTATTCTCCTCAATTGTAATTGCTTTCTCCTATCAGATTTCTTTCCAGCTGGTTGACTGTGTAATCCCCTTCTTCCATCATATGGCTTCCTGGCTGATTGGTCATGTCTGGGTACTGGACATCTAGACACTCTCTGGGTGTAGCATCAGCTGCCATCATGCCCCAAGTATTTTTTGCCTGGGGCCCTGGGGCTGGGCCTCTCATCCTGTTTCCCTGAATCAGTCTACATTCTGAGGCCCAAAGGAAGCCTCTGTTGCATTTTGGACATGGCATATTGGGTCTTGTTTTCCCACCCTGTTTTCTCACTCTGTCTCTATGTCAACATTGAGCTTTCAGATGCCCTACTTTATCACTGAAAGCATCTCTGGAAGTCCCTTGCCAAAAGAGACCCTGTCTTCCCGTGTTCAGATCTTGGGAAGTCTGCATCATAGCCTGGCTATAAAAGGTATTTGTGCCCACTGTGGCACAGCGTCTTATGATCTCCTCTAAAGGAGCATCCTTGTGTAGTCCTAGTATAATTCTTCTACAAACCTCATTCGCATTTTCTTTAGCAATTTGCCTTTTCATAATGTCTGTTACTGCATTTTCACCATTAGTTCATAAGCTGTCTGCAAACGTCCCACAAAATCAGCAAAGGGCCAAATGAACCCTTGTGCTATTTTTGTGAAGGCTTCACCCTTGTCGTTTTCATTGGGGAGAGAAGCCCATGCTTTGATAGCAGCAGCAGCAATTTGGTCATATGCTGCTATGGGGCAATTAATCTGTACTGAAATGTCTGCATAAGAACCTACCCCTGTTAGTTAGTCACAGGTGACTGGAGGATTAACTCCACTTTGACTATTTTGTTTGGCTTGTATCCTATAGAGCTCACTATATTCAAAAAGCCACAAGTTTAGTCCAGGTTCTAAGCATGTCTTTGCTATAGATTTCCAGTCCCTAGGAGTTCAGACTTCATAAGCCAAATTCTGTAATAACATCTTAACATAAGCTGATGTAGCCCCATAAAGAGTGCAAGCCTTTTTCAGGTTTTTGAGGATTTCTATATCAAAAGGAGTGTATCTTCTACTTTCTTGACCTGAAGAATTAAACTGTTGAATCACAGGATACATTTCTATTCTCAAATCACCTATATCCTGTCCTTCTTCTGTAGTTTTAAGTAGTGCCTTTTGCAATCTAATCATAGGAGGGAGGTGATTGCTGGGGGAGAGGTGCTGGTGGTGTCATTGCACCTCCCACTACTCCTCTTTCCCCCTCCATCCTTGAAGGTGAAGTTGATGGGGGCGTGTCAAGAACCAGTTCTGGTTTAGGCAGAATTGAAGCTGCCTTGTGAGAGCTAGAATCATCACATCCCTCACCACACCCTTCATCCTCACTTAATTCCTCATGCCCTCTGGTGATATTGCTTTTAATTTGTTCTTTATCTTCCTCTTTTTCCTCACACTTTCTCATCTGGCTGTTCTGAAAATTTTTCTTTTTTCTATAACTTGCAGGATTCTTTAAGGCCAATTGTATTATGTTGTATGTATAGAATGTTTCCTTGAAAATTGAATGAAGACCTTTATCATTTTAGTATTCACATAGTTGATCTCCTCCCAGCTTCCAATTATCTAGCCCTATCTCTTCTTCCTTTAAGAACCAAGGAGATGTACGTTTTAATGTACCCAAGAGTCTAGCGATCTGCAACCAAGTTATAATTAAGCCTTGTCCCATGATCAGTTTAAGCATGCTTTATATAGCGCCCCTTCGGGATGGGGGTGGCGTAAGGGTGGGGGTGGGGCTGGGGCTGGGGGAGAATATTTTCCTAATATCTGCCCCTTTTCAGCTAGAAAAAGTTACTAGTTTAGCCCTTGACAAAGTAAGTTCCCTGTTTGTCTATTAAAATACTCACCCTATTTCCTGGTCACTGGGGACTTCTTCAGTGAAATTAGGGTCCTTGGTCCACATGTTGGGAACCAAATGTGATGACCACATTAGCATCCTGGATACCTTAGAATCAGCCAGAGTCAGGATAAGCAAAAGTCCTTGGTTTTTATTCTTGATCTTTAGAGGCAGGATTAGAGGTTGGATGGAAGCAGATTCTCTGTGATCTTCCTTCTTCATTTCCTATTCAGAAGTGACCCTGGCTAGTCTTACTCCACCCCCTAATCCCTTCTATAATTCTCTGTATACACCAATTATCGAGCCAGCATAGGACAGTGGGAAGGGCTATTTTCCAAGCATATGCTAATATTGTCCAATAAGTAATTAGCCTTAAGTGCTTGGTTTTCCTGACCTCAGTGCATGAACTCAAGAGTTTTAGCCCTTTACAGACAATGAAGTAATATTAATACTAAACATATATATATGTGTGTGTGTGTATATATACACACACACATATATATTCCAAATAGTATCACATCCAGTTTTTTATGAATAATTACATTAAAAGTTAGTAGCTTTTTATTTTTACAAATATATGCAAAGATAGTTTTCAACATTCACCTTTGCAAAATCTTGTATTCCATTTTTTTTCTCTCTTTCTCTCCCCTTACTTTCTCCCCTAGACAACAAGGAATCTGATGTAGATTAAACATGTAGCATCCAAATTTTTAAAGAAGTTAAATGAATTATAGGAAGAAATAGAAAGTAAAACTATACCAATGGAGGAACCTCAATTTTCCTCTCTCAAAACTAGATAAAACTAACTGTAAAACAAATAAGAAAGAAGTAAAGGAGGTGAATAGAATTTTAGGAAATTTCCACATGGTAGACCTCTGGAGAAAATTGAAAGGGAAAGAAAGGAATATACTTTTACAGAAAAATTGACTTTGTATTAAGGCATAAAAACCTCATCATCAGATGCCAAAAGGAAGAAATGTTATTTTCTCAGATCATGATACAAAATTAGTTTTTTTTTAGTACTATGGAAAACATATGATTGGGAAGATATGGAAAGATAGATTAAAAATTAATCTGTAACTTAAATTTAAAACTAGAGAATGAGTGGATCAAAGAACAAATCATATAAATAATCAATAATTTTATTACAGAGAATGACAATAAGACAACATACCAATGGCATGCAGCAAAACAGTATGTAGGGGAAAAATTATATATTTTAATGCTTACATCAAAGCAGTTCAGTGAATTAGGCATTTAAAGAAATTAGAAAGGGGAAAATGACAAATGTTGGAAGGGATATGGAAAAATTAGGACACTGATGCATTGTTGATGGAGTTGTGAACTCCATCATTTTGAAGAGCAAATTGGAGTTATCCCCAAAGGACTTTAAAAGTGTGAATACCCTCTGATCCAATACTACCAATACTGGGTCTATATTCCAGAAGTTAAAAAAAAAAGGAAAAATACCTTTATGTATGTAAATATTTATAGCAACTCTTTTTGTGTTGGAAAAGAACTGGAAATCGAGGGGATGGCCTGGAAAATGATTGAACAACTTGTAGTTCATGGTTATGATAGAATGCTATTGTGCTATGGTGTATGAGATTGTTTCAGAAAAACCTGAGAAGACTTATATGAACTGTTGGAAAATGAAGGGAGTAGAACCTGGAAAATTTTGTACACAGTAACAGCAGTATTTTATGATGATCAATTGTGAATGACCTAGCTACTCTGATAAATACATTGATCCAAGACAATTCTGGTGAACTTTTTTTTTTCTTTTTGGTGAGGCAATTGGGGTTACATGACTTGTCCAGGGTCACACAGCTAGGAAGGGTTAAGTGTCTGAGGCCAGATTTGAACTCAAGTCCTCCTGACTTCAGGGCTGGTTCTCTAACCACTGCACCACCTAGCTGCCCCAATTCTGGTGAAGTTAATGATGAAAAATGCTTTCTACTCCAGAGAACTGATATAGTCTGTGTGCAGATTGAAGCATAATTTTTTCACTTTCTTTATTTTTCTTGCCTTTTAAAAAATAATAGTTTTTTATTTTCAAAATACATGCAAAGCTAGTTTTCAACATCCACCCTCACAAAACCTTATGTTTCAAATTTTCCTCCTTTCTTCGCCCCCCCTTTCCCTAGACAGCAAATAATCCAATATATGTTAAACATGTGCCATTCTTCCATACATATTTCCACATTTATCATGCTATACAAGAAAAATTATATCAAAAAAGAAAAAAATGAGAAAGAAAACAAAATTCAAGCAAATAACAAAAAAGATGAAAATACTATATTGTGATCTATATTCAGTCCCCACAGTCTTCTTTCTGGATGCAGGTAGCTCTCTCAAAAGTCTATTGGAATTGTTCTTGCTTTTTTTTCCTTTCAAAATGTCCAATGTGGAGTAGCTAGTGGGTGTAATACTTAAAATATTGGTCTTAGAGTTAGGAAGACTCTTCCTGACTTCAGTATTCCTGAGTTCAGTTCTTAGACTCTTCCTAACTGTATGATCCTGGGCAAGTCACTTAACCCTGCTTGCCTCATTTCCTCATCTGTAAAATGAACTGGAGAGTGTAATGAATACAAATGAGAGAGAGTGGAAAATCACTCCAGCATCTTTGTCATTTAACCATGAAGAATCAGACATAACTGAAACAACTCAACAGAAAATATGGAACTGATATTTCATCAATGTATAATTGATATCACATTCCCTTGCCTTTTCAGTGAAAAGAGAGGGTCAGGAAGGGAGAGGGAATTCAGAAAACAAAGTGTTAAAAATGAATGTGTAAAAAAAAATTAAAAAATATGTCAGCTACTTTTTTCACAAGTTTACTTCTATAACTTTACTTTTGTGTTTGATGCTTTTTTTGTAGTGTGGAGATAACTTAGACCTGTTTTTTCTGATTTGACTTCTTATTTGATTGGTGATGGTTAGGTTATACATTAAATACTTCCAGAAGGTTACTTTTTATTAATAACAATAATAATTAATGATAATAATTATAATTTATTATGATTTATACTTTCCAAAGCTCTTTATCAATATTGTCTTATTTGAGCCTGCCAATGATTTGATCTTGTGAACTTTATCTTTTCAGAGTTTCTAGTTAAAAAAAGAAATTTACCCTATAAAAACTCACTTAACATTAGTTTTTTTAAAAATAGAGATGAAAATTTGTTTCATCATGCATTCACTAGGAGTTTTAAAAAATTATTTGTGTAGATATAAAGCAAACTACCTTTTGATGAAGTTCCTTATCCATATAGTCTTAGAAGTAATAGAGGCAATCTATACCTTAATATATATTTTTGGCTTCCACTATTTTGCCAGCTTCTGTTTTTTCTTTATCTAGCTCTATGAAGGCAGGGCAACTTATAGGGGTCAAGTTACTTATGCTTACATATTACATATTGCTTATGAGTATCTCATGTTTGCATTTTTATTTTCTTAATGGTTTTGGGAAAAAGACACTAGAAGAGTAAAATATAATTGTGACTTGAAGTTGACATGTCTACTCCTATTAATCCAGTCACTTCCATTCACTTGGCTATCCTCTTTGAATCCTTGTTCCATCATTGCTCTTTTATGAAAGAAATGGGATTAGAGACCAGTTTTACTTGGTGGTGGTGGCAGATAACAATATCAGCAATAACCATGGTTAATTATCACCTCCAATAGAATAGTTAGACTAGAGATCTTGAGGATGATAAAGTATAGCACATTACTATACAACATACTACAACATAATGCATATTTGTGAAAGAACTTGTTGTCTATAGCTAAGTAGTTGGGAGGGGGAAGATACATAGAGGAAGGTACCTTTTAGATAGGCTATTGTCCCCTTCTTTTAGAATTTAGAATCCAATAGGGAAATAACACAATATAGATATCTGCAATAACATATGATAAATGCAGTATAAAGCTGGGCAGTTCTATGTAAAACAGACAGAGAAGAATAATATCTACTCAGGGAGAAATGGGGAAGACTTCCATAGGCACTTCACTTGGTCTACAAAGAATTGATAGGAATTTATTAGTCAAAAAGGGGACAGAAGGGCAATTGAGGCACAAGAAACAGAGCAAGGAGGTATGACAGTAGAACACATGCTCAGGGATCAAGGAGTAGTTCAGTTTGGTTGGACAGTAAAAGGGAGAAATAAGATACTTTAGAAAGGTAGGATGGTGCCTAATTGTACAAGAACCAGAGTTCCAGCTAAAGCTTGAACTTGGTTTATAGTGGGGAGCCATTGGAGATTTTTGAGTAGAAATATGACATGAGTGGAGCTATGTAAAAATTTGATTTTTCTTACAATAGCATGAAGGATGGATTAGAAGCAGAGAGAGAAGATGTGAAGTCTTTAAAAAAGGCAGTTGTCCAGATGAATGTTAATAAGGGCCTATATAGTAGGATGAAGGTGGTATATATAGAAAAGAGGAGACAGATATAAATGATGTTTTGGAAGTAGGATGATAGGACCCTGTAGAGGGTCACAGTCAGTGGGAGAACTCTGGGCGAGGTATCAGACCCTTCACCCAGAGGGAACTTACTACAATGTTTGGTTCGGCTCCCCATCTCCCCTGAGGGCTCTTGGTCTTCCTGAGAAGTCAGGAGGTGGTGACAACCTGTGTTGTTATTGAAACAGAGTGATACCAGATACCAGGTGGAAGAGTGATACCAGGTGGCAAACTACATACAATAGCAAGTTGTTTGTGTATTCCCATGTGGGCAGTATATACTTGGTGCATGCCTAGTGTTTTTGTTACTTAAGGATATGAGGATATAAAGGGGGAAAAGATGGTGTAATGAACGGACTCCATTTTTCCACCATCCTCGGGAGTCCTGCCTCATCCCTTCTCCACTATATATATATATATTTATTATAGCTTTTTATTTACAAGATATATGCATGGGTAATTTTTCAGCATTGACAATTGCAAAATCTTTTGTTCCAATTTTTCCCCTCCTTCCCCCCACTCTTTCCCCCACTCTCTTCCCCAGATGGCAGGTCGACCAATACATGTTAAATATGTTAAAGTATATGTTAAATACAATATATGTGTACTTGTCCATACAGTTATTTTGCTGTACAAAAAGAATCGGACTTTGAAATAGTGTACAATTAGCCTGTGAAGGAAATAAAAAATGCAGGTGGACAAAAATAGAGGGGCTGGGAATTCTATGTAGTGGTTCATACTCATTTCCCAGAGTTCTTTTGCTGGGTGTAGATGATTCAATTCATTACTGCTCTATTGGAACTGATTTGGTTCACCTCATTTTTGAAGAGGGCCACATCCATCAGAATTGATCATCATATAATAATGTTGTTGAAGTATATAATGATCTGGTCCTGCTTATTTCACTCAGCATCAGTTCATGTAAGTCTCTCCAGGCCTTTCTGAAACCATCCTGCTGGTCATTTCTTACAGAGCAATAATATTCCATAATATTCATATACCACAATTTATTCAGCCATTCTCCAATTGATGGGCATCCACTCAATTTCCAGTTTTTGGACACTACAAAGAGGGCTGCCACAAACATTCTTGCACATGTGGGTCCCTTTCCCTTCTTTAAGATCTCTTTAGGATATAAGTCCAGTAGTAACGCTGCTGGATCAAAGGGTATGCATAGTTCGATAACTTTTTTTTTGGATTTTTAAAAATATTTTATTTTATAATAACTTTATATTAACAGAATCCATGCCAGGGTAATTTTTTTTACAACATTATCCCTTGCACTCGCTTCTGTTCCGATTTTTTCCCCTCCCTCCCTCCACCCCCTCCCCTTGATGGCAAGCAGTCCTATATATGTTAGATATGTTGCAGTATATCCTAGATACAATATATGTTTGTAAAACCGAGCAGTTCTCTTGTTGCACAGGGAGAATTGGATTCAGAAAGTAAAAATAACCCGAGAAGAAAAACAAAAATGCAAATAGTAGTTTGATAACTTTTTGAGCATAGTTCCAAATTGCTCTCCAGAATGGCTGGATGTATTCACAATGCCACCAATAATGTATCAGTGTCCCTGTTTCCCTTCCAACATTCTGCATTATCTTTCCCTGTCATTCTAGCCAATCTGACAGGTGTGTAGTGGTATCTCAGCGTTGTCTTAATTTGCATTTTTCTGATTAATAATGACTTGGAGCATCTTTTCATATGGCTAGAAATAATTTCAATTTCTTTGTCTGAGAATTGTCTGTTCATATCCTTTGACCACTTATCAATTGGAGAATGGCTTGATTTCTTATAAATTAGAGTCAATTCTGTATATATTTTGGAAATGAGGCCTTTATCAGAACCTTGACTGAAAAAATGTTTTCCCAGTTTATTGCTTCCCTTCTAATCTTGTCTGCATTTGTTTTATTTGTGCAAAAACTTTTCAATTTGATAAGTCAAAATTTTCTATTTTGTGATCAATAATGATCTCTAGTTCTTCTTTGGTCATAAATTCCTTCCTCTTCCACAGGTCTGTGAGGTAAACTATCCTTTATTCTTCTAATTTATTTATAATCTCATTCTTTATGCCTAGGTCATGAACCTATTTTGACCTTATCATGGTGTATGGTGTCACATTTGGGTCAATGCCTTGTTTTTGTCATATTAATTTCCAATTTTTCCAATAGTTTTTGTCAAACAGTGAATTCTTATCCCCAAAACTGGGGTCTTTGGGTTTGTCAAACACTAGATTATCAAAGTTATTGACTATTTTGTAGGATGGTATATTTTAATCACCCTGGCATGAGGGATCTAGAAAGCAATGGTATGTTTTGTCACCCTAACTTGGGGGCTCTAGAACAAGATTGAGAACAAGACATAAGAGAGAGGGAAAAATCAGAGGTAATATCCTTAGAAATATGAGAAACTTCACGAATGGTGATGTCACAAAGAAATACTGAAATTAGAAAGAAGTTTATGTAGAAGGTTAAGGAGCTTGGTTTAGATATGATGAATTTGAGGAGCCATAGCATAATCAGTTAGAGATGTCTCTTAGAAAGTACCATGGTTCTAGAGCTCAAAAATAAGACTTAGTTCTTTTTATTTTTATTTTTAAACTACAAAATTGAATGAGATTGCCAAGAATGAGTAGAATAAGAGAAGAGGGCTAAGGACAGATTCTTGAGAAAAACTCACATTAAGAAGCCTTGCAGAAGATGAAGAACCTATAAGGAAGAAGAGGAATATTTTAGGAATTGGAGAGAAATTGGAGAATTAAGAAAAGGGGAGTATATCCTGTTAGGAGGGGAGTTGTCAGCAGGGTCAGAGGCTGTAGACAGCTTGAAGAAGACAAAGACTAAAAAAACAAAAACAAAAAAAAAAAACCTCTTGGTTTTGGTGATTAGATTAGATTTTGATTTAGTCATTTGATTGGATGTGGTTATTTGTAACTCTCTAAGTGGAATGTTTGGGATTGAAATTTGATTGTAAAGGGTTAAGGAGAAAAAATGAAGGTATGCTTTCTTCTAGAAATTTAGTAATACAGGTAAAGATATGGGAGAAATGTCAAGGGAAGACCTTTTTTTTTTTTTTTTTTTTTTTTTTTTTTAGGATTCGGAACTTAGCATATCTTTAGGAGGTTGGGATGGAGCTAGTGCTGAAGGAGAGGTTAAATGTTCATGAGAAAGAATGACTGCTGGAACAAGGTAAAGAAATTGTTGGTATTACTAGAGGAATTAGACTTAGAGTATGGCCATTGAAATGAAGGAGGTAAAGATATTACTTCTGAGAAAGTTTGAGGAATAGAGGAGGGAAGCTCAGTGAATTTATATGCCAGATGGACTCAGTTACCTCAAAAAAAGGGATGACTGTATAATCTGATGTACATATAGGGGAAAACTGTGATGAAAGAAGAAATAAAAATTTGTGAAATTAGATGAAGATAGAATTAAAGGATTTTTGTATAATAGCTTAGGTCCAACTGAAACTAAGTATGACGGTATCTTGGCACTCATTGATATATTTGTTGAATTCAGTATTTGATCCATTTTAAAGAGGAAAAAAATGCTTCCGCATTTGATATTTGTTCATCTCTCCTTGCACTTAAAAAATGAAGTGCAGGTCTTGGATGAGCAATAGAGATGTGAGATTGGCCAGGCATATTACCCAGCCCCTGCAGCTGCTGCTGTTGCCCTTGGCTGTAGGCAGCTCTTCCCCAGCAAAGGCTGTGGTGTATAGTATTGTTAGCTTGGACCTCATGATGCTGAGTTGTGTGCCTTAGGGGATAGGTCAGTTCCCACAGGATGATGTAGCTGGATCATATAATTTCCTGGCTCCCAAAACAGTAGTAGTGAAAGGGGTTTCGAGAGGCTGATGTGCTTAGCAGGAAGAAAAGCAGCAAGAGCAGGAGTAGCAGTGTTGACATGAGCAGCAGCAGTGGGAGCCCAGGTCTAGGTGGTGTTGGTGGAGACCCAGGAGGGCCCAGGTGGCTGCCAGAGCCTTGGGTGGTAGAAGGTTCAGGACCATAGCTTCTCCCTTTGTGTCCATCCTCTTCCCTCTCTCCTCCAAGGAAGTTTGGATGGTGTAGGGTGGGGGAAGAGTATACAGGTTACTGTTATTCTCAGAAAGTTACTTGGTCAAGAAGGAAGAGTTCCCAGCTAGACTGGCTTGTTTCTCTGCAGCTGGAAGCTCCACTGGCCCCTTTGGGGAATTGGGTGGGGAGGGTTGGTTAAGCTGCAGACTGAAGATGTAGTCCTTTGTTCAGTACTCATTTTCTCCACTTGTGCCTTCTGAAACCAATGAGCAATAAGTACCAAGGTACCACTGTTTTTGAATTCTTTGAGGATGAAACTAACTCAATTTTATGACTTTGTCTAGTGATACTCATCCCTCCTGGACAAACAACAGAGAGATTGGAAAATGGGTTAGCAGAAAAATTAGAATTCATACACTGGGGATGGAAAAAGGTCAGAATGAAGGATTCTAGGGTAATGGCTGATGAATCATTAAGTGCACAATCATGGGGTCAAGATGGTATTGAAGGCAATCAAAGTAGATTCAAAGAATAGGAAAGTGTGAAGGAACCAAACTTAATGGTGAGAGTAATTGTGGTGTTGTTTTTCTTTTTTTATAAAAAATGATGGTTCTCTCTGGGAGCAGGTTTCTTGGGAAGGTTTTCTGGAGGCAGCTTTAGTTTCAGTTCAGATCAATAATCACCTCAAATACGGCCAGCTGATAAAATCCAAACGTTTATTTTCTCCTTCTGAGTCTTGTCTCCTTGCCTGGAGCTGGGAAGCTTTCTGGAGAGCCTTTCAGATCAGCCTTGGTCTCAGTGAGGGAAGTGCAGGAGACCAGCCACTATGGTGGTGTGAGATGAAGTGAATGAATCTGGTCCTGCCTTGGAGAGGTTGCTTCCTCCTCTGAGAGAGTGGGATTGTGGGTTTCTGACTTGTGAATCTCATACTGAATACTGACTTGTGAATCTCCCAAAAGTGTGAACTCCAATGAGTACTTAAATACAGTAGTGAGCTAGAGAATTTGCTAAGTACCATGCTAAATTAGGCAACTGACCTATCACTTTGTAAGGATTCTAACAGATAATTGTATAAATTTAGTGTGAGTGAGAGAGATGGAGAGGTAAAGGATAGAACATTATGATCAGAAAATGGAATTTAAAAATTTATTATCTCGAAAGTAATAAAGTTGAAGGTTCAAAGTCAGTTCATTTCAAGCAGTGTTATTAAGTATAAAGTCCTGTGCTAGATGCCTCCAATACAAAGATTAAAAAAAAAAAAACAACCTAAATGGGCCTTTCTCAGGAGAGGTAAGGTTGGAAATGAAATGGAGTGGAAAAGAAGTAGTTGTTAGGGAGATTGATGAATTATGTATATAATTTCAGAGGCATTTTCAACATAGAAAGTGAAATCTTTGATAACAGTGTTGGAGAATAGAATAGAAAGGAAGACTGAGAGTACTGAAGAAACAGGAAAAGAAAAATGACCTTGAATTTGATAAATGATGGGGAGTAGATTTCATTGAACTTGAAAGAAAGTGATAGAGGTAAGCCATATTCCACTCTTCACTCAGTCCTATGAGTTGGTGGGAAGCTAGCAGTGGAGAGGATTGAAAGGGATATGATGTCTTCCCTCCTCAAATTTTTTTACAACACTTTGCCTGGACTTAATCTTGCCTTTGGCAATTTCTGTCTTATACTTATTTGTGTACATATTTTCTTACTGTAAAATTCTTGAGGGCAAGTGTTTTCTCATCTTTGTGTCCCTCATTTCTAATCAATGTGTTGCATAGGTTAATGTTTAATGTTTTTTGAATTACATTCCAATGTAAAATTTTTTTGTATGACCTGTTTTTATATTATGTACATTACTTTTGTCTTTCATTATCAGGATATTCTGTGCTAATGACTTTATTATTGAATATTCATTGTCCAGTTGGCTTCAATCAATTACCTTCTTGAAATTTGTAAAGATAATAATACAATCAATTCTAAATTTTACAGAGATGTATTACCCATATTGTCTCTGGTTGTTTCTAAGCTTTAGAATGTAGACCCTTTTCATCAGCCCTTCTCTTAGAAAGAAGTTCCCTTTAGTGTTACTTGGAGCAAGGGCTTATTGGTGGACATAAAGCCTATGGAAGGTAAGGCTCCTGTCTTCTGTGTGGTGTATAGTATCATGCAGCTATGCTGTACATGTATATGTCACAGCCTGATATTCTTCATTGTTTCTATCTGGATTTTAGATTGGTAGTTCAACAGAATATATAGATTGTACTTGCTCAAATCCTAGTTTGTCCAACTTGATCCTATAGTTAGCCTATATATCCCTATATGTTTATATATGCATACATATTGCTCATTTAAAAATGTTTATAACTCATACAGTCCTTATTTCTATCAACTTTAAAACTAAACCAAAACATATTTATACTTAAAGTATATTTAGTCTTTTTAGTATATATTAGTATGTTTGGTTTATACAAGCTTATTTTTTGGAACAGATCTCTTTGCAATTAGATCTGATTAGAAGAACCCTGCTTTGTGACAAGTCTGTATATGTTGTATCATCAAAGTGAGAGAGGAAAGAGGGAAAAGGGATTAATTTTTAAATTACTATCATCATATACATAATTTTATATTAGAAAGTTTAAAGGTTTTTTCCTACAAATCCAAGTGATTTTGTTGGTATTTTCTTGTTGCACATAGGTCCTACAAGAACAGATACGTGCCAGGGATAACATTAGCTATGGAACAAATTCTGCCTTAAAGAGTCTGGAGATGCGTCAACTCTCTGGCTTGGGAGATCTTCGGGGAAGAGTAGCAAGGTAAGGCTTCAGGACTTGGCATATAATACTACATGCTTCTTGGGAACCACTGTGAATTGATTATACAGAATGGGAGTAAAAAATAGAATTCTTTGGTTGAAATTGTGGTTGTGTTAACTAAGGAGTTTCCTCAGAGCTCATTGTTTGGGGTTCATGAACAAATGTACAAGTTACTTTTTCTTTGGTTACCAGATTAATGAAGCATTCTTAGAGTCAAAGTGTCTCCAACTATTGAAGGAAGTCCTACTCAATCACTAAACATTTATTAAGCACTTACTATGTGCCAGGAGCTGTGCTAAGTCTGTACAAAAATATACAAACAACTCATCGAGAAGAAGACAAGCACACAGATAATGTGCATCCAAGCTATATACTGGATAAATGAGAAATAATTTAGAGAGGGAAGCATTAGAAGTAAGAGAGGTTAGGGAAGACTTCCTGTAGAAAGTGGGATTTTAGTTGGGACTTTAAGGAAGCCAGGAAAGCCAGGAGGAGGAGATGAGGAGGGAGAGCATTCTAGTCGTAGCAATCAGTCAGAGCCGAGAGATGGAATAAATCATTTATGGAACAGGTAGGAGTCCTGTGTCATTGAATTCAAGACTAAGCATTGGGAGGAAGGTGAGGAAGGTGAGAACAATAGTGTAACATCCGGATCTGCTCACTGGAGGATTTTGGTCCTGGCCCGAATCCTGATCATGGGTGAGGAGTGAAGGGGCAGAACTCACGTGGATGGTCAGACCTGGAGTTTGCTTATTTCAGATTCTCTCAGCCTTAAATACCCCGATGTGTTTGCATCATTGTAGCACACTGCGCATACACTAACTGTACTAGGCATGTGCCAACTATAGGATACTGCACACAGGGGTCACAGAAGCAGCCTGCTGGTGTGTGTAGATGTCTCTCTGCACCCAGTATCTCTGCTTCAATCACAACACAGGTCGTCAGGCCCCCTGACTTCTCAGGAAGGCCCAGATGCCCTTGGGGTATGAGGAGCCAACCCAGACGCCACAGCAGGGTTCCACTGGGTTAAAGGGTCTTATATCTCACCCAGGGTTCCCCACTATCAGTGGCCCTCTACACAACAGGACGGGGCTTGGATAGGAAGGACTTTGAATATCAAACAAAAGATTTTGTATTTGATTTGATTTTGGAAGCACAGGCAGCCACTGAAGTTTAATGAACAGAAAGGTGACGTGGTCGGACCTGCATTTTAGGAAAATCACTTTGGTGGCTGAATGGAAGATGGAGTGGAGAGAGGCTGGCTCACCAGCAGGTTGTTGCAGTAGTCCAAGTAGGAGGTGGTGAGAGCCTAGGCCAGGGGAAGATAATATCAGGGAGAGGGGGGGCTGGGCTGGGTGAGAGATAGTGAGCAGTGAGAATGACTCCTGCCTTGAGAGCCCGAGGGACCAGGAGGATTGCCTTGCATCTAATGAATGTGGGGGAAGGGAAAGAACACGAGTTTAGTTTTGAACATGTGGAGTTAAGATGTCTACTGGACATCCAGTTCGAATTGTTTGAAGGCAGTTGGAGATGCAAAATTAGAGGTGAGCAGAGAGGTTAGGGCAGGACAGCTAGATTTGAGAGATGACTGTTACATTCATGGGAGTTAGTGTGAGATCACCAAGTGAAGAAGCATAGAAGGAGAAGAGGAGAGAGCCCAGGGTGTGGTCTGAATGAGCGTCCAGCAAAGGAAACTAAGGAATGACTTGACAGTAGGAGGAGAGCAAGGAGAGAATGGTGTCCCAAAAACCTAGAAAGGAATAGAGGAAAATAAGCAGTGTCACAGACTGCAGAGAGATCAAGAAAAATGAGAACTGAGAAAAGGGCATTGGATTTGGCAACTAAAGCTCATTGGTATCTTTAGAGAGAAGTTTTGGCAGAATGATGAGTGAGGTTAGAAGCATAATTCTAAGGGATTGACAGGAAGAGGAGAGAAAGTGGAGGTGCCTATTGTAAATACCTTTCTTAAGGAGTTTAGTCATTAAGGACAGAAGAGACATAGATCTATTCAAGTGCATAGTTATTTAAGTGGCACTGAATTGGCTCTTTCCTCTTAATATAAATTCTAGTTAATAAATAAACAGAGTTCAGTAGTTTTGAATGATTTTTTAAAAATTTCTTTTCTGGAATTTCATAGGCCCATCTCTACTTTAATGTGCAGTAGACTTATCTGCTGCTAAGAACTGCAGGCTACAAATACATAGTATTTCTGCTTTGATGATATTCTGTGTTTTTTTTTTTTTTTTTCCTGAAGCATTTGGGGTTAAGTCACTTGTCCAGGGTCATACACAGCTAGGAATTGTAAAATGCGTGAGGTCAGACTTGAATTCAGGTCCTCCTAAATTCAGGGTTGGTGCTCTATCCACTGCGCCACCTAACTGCCCCTTTTTTTTCCTTTAAAAATTAAAAAAAAAAAATTCTATGATGAAGTCCTTTCTTAGTACTCTTGGAAACAAAGATTCCTTATAATGCTAATGCAGATACAATTATAAAGACTCTCATGAAAATATTTTTGGGACAGTTTTGACTTTGACAATAATGTTGGAATGATATGGAAAAGGGCATATTTCAAAGTATAGGCTGTTCTACTATGAAAATTAATATTTCACAATATAGCTTACATGCCCTTTTCTAAATAATAGACTTGATAGGCAAGCTGGCACTCACTTTTTGCAGAAATTCATATGTGCTGAAAGCACAAATAATTTTTTTCCAAAAATTCCACTTATTGAATATACTACCATATTCAATTACAATTCAATGAATATATTGAATATGTTTTTTTTAATCATAGCTTTTTATTTGCAAGATATATGCATGGGTAATTTTTCAGCATTGACAATTGTAAAACCTTTTTTTTTTCCTAATTTTTCCCTTCCTTCCCCCCATTCACTCCCCCAGATGGCAGGTTGACCAATACATGTTAAATATGTTAAAATTTAAGTCAAATATAATATATGTATACATCCATACAGTTATTTTGCTTACAAAAAGAATCATACTTTGAAATAGTGTACAATTAACCTGTGAAGGAAATAAAAATGCAGGTGGACAAAAATAGAGGGATTGGGAATTCTATATAATGGTTCTTAGTCGTCTCCCAGAGTTCTTTTGCTGGGTGTAGCTGGTTCAATTCATTTCTGCTCCATTGAAACTGATTTAGTTCATCTCATTGCTGAAGATGGCCAGGTCCATCAGAATTGATCATTGTATAGTCTTGTTGCTGCCATGTATGATGATCTCCTGGTCCTGCTCGTTTCACTCAGCATCAGTTCATGTAAGTCTCTTCAGGCCTTTCTGAAATCATCCTGTTGGTCATTTCTTAAAGAACAGTAATATTCCATAACATTCATATATCACAATTTATTCAGCCATTCTCCAGTTGATCGGCATCCACTCAGTTTCCAGTTTCTTGCCACTACAAAGAGGGCTGCCACATACAGCTCTTTTTCTCTTCTTTAAGATCTCTTTGGGATATAAGCCCAGTAGTAATATGTGTTTTTAAACATGAGGACCTGACTGAGTTCAAATCTGGTCTCAGACATTTAACACTTCCTAAAGCTGTGTGCCTCAGGAAAAAAAAAAGGCATTTATTCTGACATTTCTTTTGACTTTTGATTGCTTTAAATTTTTGATTTAATGTAGTTGCTTAGAGTTGATATCAACTAATTTAAGGCAAGATTGAATATTCATTTCCTTTAGAGAAAATTATACCAAAGAAGAAGCACAAATAATAGCTGGAAAGATAGAATGATAGATTTAGAGCGAGGGATTTGAGATTATCAAATCTAATCCTGCTTATTTTACAATTGAAGAAACTGAAGACTAGAGAGAAGAATGATTGCAACCCAGGTCCTTAAACTCCAAATTCGGGGCTCATTCATATGCACCATTCTGCTTTTTATTTATAAATATTATTTATATTTATATGTGCATATAAACATAAATAAAAAATAAATATTATAAAAAATATAAATATAAATATAAACAACCAAATATTGTTTTTTTTTTTTGCCTGAGTTTGTTCTTTCCTCATTAGACTGTAAACTTCTTGAGATCAGTGACTGGATTTTTGCTTTTTTTTTTTTTTTAAATCTTGTGTTTAGCACAATATCTGAAAAATAATATATACATATATATATATACACACACACACACACACATATATATATATACATATAAATATATATATATATATATATATATATGGTGATTAGTGTTTGAAAATATCTATTTCCTCTATTTCCTTCAGCTACATAGTTTTGATCTTTGAGTTGATTTATATCCTTTTGGAAGAATGTAGAATACAAATCTTAACATTGACTCCTTCTAATACTGTGTCAGTGACTAATTCATCTTTCTAAAATTCTGCAAGACTCTAGGACTTGTAGTTTTAGTGTTTTGGTAGACTTCCTCATCAGATGAGCTATTCATGATCGTCATTGTCATTTTTCAAAGTGATTGGTACCTTTTTCTTCAGAAGTCAACCTTTTCTTTTCATAAGGCCTTCCAGGAGAAAAAGATCACGTCTATCCACAAATCATATCTTTAAAGTAATGAGCTCATTCCTACACATATGGAAACAAGTTTCATTGTCATATTTATGTTTTACATATTGTTTGCTGGTATGATTTTCCTATAAGTGATCTAGAAAGTAGATTTTCTTCAATCTGATGATATTCCGTCCCTATATCCCTGTATTTTAAAGTCAGATTTTATTTAAAAAACATTTTTCATAAATACCTAAATCTACATATTAGCTGATAATGGTATCTCTAGCAGTTTTTCAATTCACTTTCAACCTGATTCCAACTTTAAAGAGACAATGATATTCATCATAATTTAAATGGTTTAAATGGTTTAAATTTAAATAATTTAAATAGGCCTTGTCAGGCCTATTTTTATCTGACTGAGTTACATAGACTAATTGTTGTACTTTACTTGAAGGGTAAATAAGTAAGAGAATAGATCAGAACACGATACAGTAACATTTTTACATGAAATTTTGCGTGAAATTTTAACAGCATAAGATTAAATTTAAGAAAATGAAACATAATTAATACAAAGCTTAAAGAAATTTAAATGCCTAGGAACAGTGTATCTCTGATTAAATCTCTAATATTAATCAGTGCTTAATATAATTCTGGTTTCTCTTATTTTGTTTTTAAGGGACAACTTTGATTTTTGTGTGTGTTTATGAACATTGAGATCCCTTGTAACCATATCTCCTTATACATTGCTACTATGTCTTATACCCATTTTCTGACATAAACTTAGAAATTTTTTTAACTTTAAAATTTATTATTTTTTCAATTTATTTTTGCTGAGGTAATTGGGGTTAAGTGACTTGCCGAGATTCACACAGCCAGGAAGTGTTAAGTGTCTGAGGTCAGATTTGAACTCAGGTCCTCCTGACTTCAGGGCTAGCTGCCCCTAAAATTTATTATTTTTAAAATAGTATTTTACTTTTCCAAATGCATGCAAAGATAATTTTCAACATTCACTTTTGCAACAAATTTTTCTCCCTCTCTCCTTCTTTTCCCCCTCCTCAAGCAAACAATCTGATATAGGTTAAATGTATAATTCTTCCAAAGCATATTTCCATATTCATCATTGTTGCACAAGAAAAATCAGATCAAAAGGGGAAAATATGAGAAAGAAAAAAACCCAAACAAATAAACAATAATAACAACAAAAGGTGAAAAAAGTATTCTTTGCTCCACATTCAGTTTTCATAGTTCTCTCTCTGGGTACAAATAACTCTCTCCTTCACAAGTCTGTTGGAATTGCCTTGAATCACTACATTGTTGAAAAGATCCAAGTGCATTAGAGTGAATCATCACTCTCTTAATTTTGTTCACTTCACTTAGCATCAGTTCATGTAAATATTTACAGGCTTTTCTGAAATCAGTATATTCAATTACATTCATAATGTAATGTCCAACTGATGGACATCCACTCACTCCATTTTCAGTTATTTGCCACTACAAAAAGGGCTGCTGTAAACATTTTTGCACATGTGAGTCCCTTTCCCTCTTTTATGATCTCTTTGGGGTACAGATCTAGTAGACATTGCAAGATCAAAGGGCATACACACTTTTATAGTCATTTGGGAAATTGATGAACTTAGAATTGTTGATGATACATTGTTGGTTTGTACTAGCTCTCTCTGAGAAGGAAGTCCCTCAATTTCAAGGAAAGAATTGACCATTTTTTCCTATTCACACTATTATTTTTTCTGATCTGAAAGAGGGAATGTAGCAGAAAAACTAGAGAAAAGAATTTATCTATATAAATTTCCAAGATAATTTTTTTCTAATTAGGAAATTTTACCAATGAATTTACTGTTATTCATCTTACTTTCTTCTCACCTTATTGAATATCTGGTTTGCACACAATAATTTCCTCCTTATTAATGCTCTGGTATCATTTAACCAATTTTTATCAATTAGTTTTTATAAAAAGATATTTGCCAAGAAGATATAGCAAGAGCAGAAAGCAAAACAGCCTTTTGAATCAGTGGCAAACTTTCCTCCACTTTGGTCCTTGGGGTGGATAGACTGAAACTTAAAGCTTTTGTTACAATATATTAACTCTACCATAATCCAAGATGACAGTAGATGGCAGTTAGTAGATGACGGACCACAAGATGATATTTTGGATGGCAGGTCCCATAAGTTACTACTTTAGGTTGCACTGATGACAAACCATAAGATGGTCTACCAGCCTAGGACTTTTTGAGAAATAATGAGATTATGTGGCCTATTCCATTCCATCTCCAATACTCAATTTATTTAAGAAGAGGAAAGAACAAATGCAAAGAACCAACAGATAAGAGGCCCTATATTCAAGGCCACATATTGATCTGAATAGTGAATTAGGCAGATGTAAGCAGAAGTTATTGCTACTATGTCCCCCAAGGCATAAATTCACAATAGCCTTTGCCTTGTTCATCACCAGGAAAAAGAGCAGAATTGGGCCTTTTGTATGCATCAGCTCAGAAGCCTCAAAAAGCATTTGTTCACTATGCAATAAGCAGACCTGAAATAGTTATAAACAAAATAAATCCTCCAAAGTCCATGTAGGCAACTGCATCAGGCTAAGGGAGGACTCCAAGAGTCATTGTTCTTTCCTTGTTTTGCTTCCATTCAATCAACAAGCATTTTTACTAGCTCTTCAAATACTTGAAGATAGTTGTTATATTTCCTAGGCTAAACAGTTTCTCATATGATGTAGTTTCTATGTCCCTCAGCATTTTAGTTACCTTCTATTAGATATTATCTACATTGCTGCTGTCCTTCAAGTTTGATGTTAAGAATTGAATGTTATACTTCTGCAGTATTCTGACCCGCTCAGAATACCAGAGATATGACTGACTTCTTTGATCTGTATACTCTTATTTTATTAATGTAGTCTAACCTTGCATTAGGGTTTTTTTTTTTTTATTGTTGTTGTTGTTGTTTTATTTTGTCTTGTTTAGTAATCCCTTTATATTGTTGATTGCTTTTGAGCATATATATGATTAACTAAAAGACACTGGTCTTTTTTACATGAACAGTTTTACACAAAATTGTCAAGTCAGTTTTTCTGCATCCTTTACTTACTATCTTTTTTTTTTCCCAATAGATTTTTTTTATTTTATCCCTTCCAATTTAAAAATTGTTTTCCTTGTTGATGAGGATGGAGGTAGAATAAAAATGAAATAATTTGCTCTCTTTCTGTCCTTAGTTAGTGTTTTACCCACTTTGGCCATGTACTTTCCTTATGTATCCTGTAGCTTGCACTACATCTTCAGAAAAGGTCTTTGTTTTTATTATTATTATTATTTTTAACCTATAGTTCATTGCTTTTTGTATGGAATACTAGAACATCGGGAAAGAATTGCTTGATATACATACATCCAAAATAAGGAGAAATTTTCAGCTACATTGGGCCAGAACTGTGATGGTGCAGAATCTGTTATTGAATTAAGATTTGGATAAGGAAAGTGGATCTGCTGGCCTTCCAGATAGATGAAGCTGTCCCTTTCAATTGGTGCTAGCAGATGACGTTATGGACTATAGTTAATACTATTCTTAAACCTGCTAATCTTTGTCATAGTTAAGAGACCAATTAGTCAATCAGTAGACATTTATTAAGTATCTCCTATGTGCCAGGCACTATTTTATCTTGTCCTTGAAACTAAACATGCTTCTTCAGTCGGTATATATGGCTTCATTTAAAAATGGGATGATAGAGAATCTGATATCTATATTTCTCTCTCTCTTTTTTTTAAATAACTTTTTATTGATAGAACCCATGCCAGGGTAATTTTTTACAGCATTATCCCTTGCATTCACTTCTGTTCCGATTTTTCCTCTCCCTCCCTCCACCCCCTCCCCCAGATTATATTTCTCTATAACTATTTGTCAATACATAGTTTCGAGAGAAAAGTATTTAACCTTCTTTTACTGCTATTGGATCTTTCAGAGACCTGATAAACAATTCCATATCAGAAGTCATGTGAATTTTTTCAATACTTTTTTCAGAACCTAGGGTTTAAAAAATGCTAATGGAAGGGTATCAAAGAGGGCTTTTTTGACTCATCATGCAATAAGTACTGTGTTGCTATAGATCATAATATATCAAAGGCTATTTGATTTTTATTGACTTTGAATGAAAATCCCCTTACACTAAAGTCCGTAAGCCTTTTTGTTTGATGGCATACTCCTTTTCAAGACAACATAGCATAGTTAAAATAATGCTGGGTTTGGAATTATAGGATGCAGGATTCATTCTTGTCTGTGCTCAATCCACTTCTCATCAGACCTCATGTTCCTCCTGTAGTAGAGTTAGAGGAGAAGGGTTGTTGTTTTTTGATCAGTTGGTTTTTCTCCACTTTCTCTAAGCACAGAAAGCAAAGGGTAGACACCAAAAGCATTGCAGTATTAATATGTTAACAAGGTATTAAACCACATGTAAAAATATATTTACCCTGTGATCTCTTTATAAAATGTGAACAAGTTCCTTGATTGAATTTCAAGGAGAGTTTAGAATTGGTTAGCTGAAAATTTGTCATATCCCCAGAGGTCTTTAAATCACTAAATATGCTAATCTTGGATTATAAAACTCGAACTAAATCTAGTGGTTCTACCAATCCTAACCCATTTCAATTAAAGAACTTGTTTTCTATGTAAATATCAAATTACATAAAAGATATTGGATTAGATGATATCTGAGGTACCTTTCAGTTCTGAATCTATTTCCTTATGGTGTACATTTCATAATTACATTTAAAATGGATAAATAGGAAATCAGGCAGAATTTGTTTATATTTGGATCATATTCCTTTAGTATTTGATTTATTTATTTTATATTTTTCCTCAGTTACATCTAAAACAAAATTTTTTTTTACTTTTGTTTTTAAAATTTTTAAGTTCTAGGTTCTCTCCCTAATTCTCTGTTGACTGAATATGTAAAATCTTCATACATAGCTAACAAAGTTAGCCAATTATTTTCCTCTAAATTCTAAGGGCTGAGGAATGTTCACTATAGCTATTCTTTAGATTTCTAAAACAAATTCAAGAAATGCTTAGAAACATGTCATTAACAATTAGAAAGAGTTTCACTGCAACACTTTGCCAAAATCTTTTTAGTTTTGGGCTTATCAACTGTACCAGATTCTACTGGAATCTCTTTACAGATCCTTGGCTCTCAGACTTTTATCTTTCTTTTGGAAAGAGATTGAAGTGTCTTTGCTTATTCATGACTGAGCTTAAGAAATGAATCTGCCAGAAAATAGAGATCTGTAACAGTTAAAAAGGGCCAACACAGGGAAAATTTGGCATTATCATTATCATCTTATTATATTGTTATAATCTTATTATAAATTACATCTTATAATACTAAAGTTTAGCAAGGAGAGCTGATAAGATTCTGAATTAAGTAAGGATATCAAGTAATCAATAAATTTTAAATGAATATTTTTGATGACTAAGTCAGAGAATGCCTATGTCTCTGGTCTAGCAAAGGGAGCCAAGACTTAGTTGGTGAAAACTAATCCATAAGCTATAAAACTTCAGAACTTTTCAGAAAGTTTATTGATGAGTACAGTCTATCACTTGAAAAGTGTCACAATATTTCATTTGTTCTCTCTATTTTCCTTTTTTCATTTTTAGGCTTCTGCTCTATTCACTGAGTTTTTTCATCCTCATTCTGTGTGACCTCTTGGCTTTATAAAATTTGATGCACACAACTAGCATTGAGAGAGATAGGGATGGGACTAGACCTGTGTTTTCATTGGTATAGGAAATTCCTGCTTGAGGAAACTTTCTACTGACACAAATTGGAATGTTCTGTGCTACTTAGAGAGAAGTCTAGAGTCCTGAGTGGATAAGTGACTTGGATAGTACCTAATATGTGTCAGAGATCTCTTGACTTTGAGCTTCCTGATTTTAACCCAACTCTGTAATACCACATTGTCTCAGGTGAGGGAGGTACTGAAAATAAATTGAGAGTTAGAAGTGTAAAGTGATTTGCCCATAGCTGGTATCTCAGAGGTAAAATTTGAACCCTGATCTTCCTGATTCCATGTTCAACACTCTCCACTCCCTCCTTCTGGTTGGATGTGGATATCTGGGAGCCACCCTCTGAATCTCAACCATTGAAGGAAGGCCCGCAGAGAGCTCTCCTCATTATTTTCTTCCCTGACATTTTCCTATACTTCATTATCTGTGGAAATATCATTCTCTAAGATGAAATCAACTTTAAAATCAGTTCTGAAACTCACTTCCTCAGAGCCTAACCAGTTGTAGGACTTCATCATGTCCTGGCACTAAGTGACTTCTTTTTCTTTGTGACTGCCTTCTTTTCACCTTTTTTAAAAAATGAATTGTCTTTCTCTATTAGCTTGAGAGTTCCTTGAGTGGACTATTTAATATCTTTTTTTTTTTTTTTTGTATTTCTAGTACTTAGCTCAGTGCCTAACATATAGTAGATTCTTAAATAAATGTTTATTGAAACTTTGCAATATTTTTTCTCTGCCTTAAAAGTCAGATAATGAAGAGGAAAGTGAATAAAATACAATTTTGGGTGGAAGGCATAAATACACAGAATGGGGATGAGGGCATGGGGCTTAGGAAAGGCTTCAGGTAGATTGCTATGTTTGAACTGAGAGTTGAAGGAAGCTAGGGAATCTGGGACTTGGTAAAGGAAGAGTATATTCCAAGTATATGAGAGACAATCAATGCATAGATCTTGGATAGAATGCCACATAGAAAGAATGATAAAGCCAATTTGGTGGGATCATAGTGTGCATGAAATAGGGAGTAATACATAATAAAAACTAAAAATGTAAGTTGGAGCTTAGGTTGTAAAGAACTTCAAATACCAAACAGAAGAATTAATAATAGTAAGTTACTGGAGTTTATTGAGGAGGGGAGTGAGAATCAGACCTTCACTTTAGTAAAATCACTTTGGAAGCTGTGTGACTGATGGTTTTGGTTGGAATAAGACAGGGGGAGACTAATTAGCAGGTATTGCAGTATACTACGGGAGAATTAATGTGGACTTGAGAAACAATTGTTTGAGCTCAAATGATCTTGAGCTTATTTTCTATGGGAAAAGAATTAAAATATAATGAAAACTTAACTTCTTAACCAAAGTAGCACAGAGGATTAGAGTACAATTACAAAACTACCTTTCCTAGATCTTGTTTTAAATCTACTTTCTCTCTCTAATCCATTTTAGAATTATAGGAAATTCTGGATGCTGGAAAACATCTTCTAGTCCTATTGTTCTCTTTGTGGACCATGACAGTGAAGCTCAGGAAGGTTACTGAATTGCCCAAAGCCACAAAGAAACTTAGAAGTAAAATGGGGTTTAGATTCTACAATTCTATAATATAAACCATACTGTCCTAGATGGCTATCTGATTTTATACCATATGTATTAAATTCTGATCTAATTTTAGAGCACTAGCATCATTCCAGTTCTACCATGTGACGTACACGTGATAGCATGACATAGCATTGTTATTTATAGTTTAAATTTTTTTTATATTCATTTAATTACAAAGAAGTATATGACCAATGAGCAGTATTAGAAATTGTGTGGTCATTCTAGAATCTTACATTTAAAGTTCTTAAAATTTCTGTAGGCATAATAAAATGAGAATCCTTGATTCGAATTGATAACTCTACTGCTTGATTTTGTTATTTGGATTTAATACATTTATTCTGAAGAGAGTTGTTCATTTCCTTTCTTTAGAATAAAACTTTGCAGAACATACTATTGAAATAAAAAATTTAGCAAGCATTTATTTTCTCTTCTTCTCACCTTCCTACCTCCATTTGAAAAAAAAAAAGTTGAAAAAACATTGTAACATGTCTAGTCAAACAAAACAGTTTCCTACATTGGCCATGTCCAAAAATGTATATATCCCATTCTATTTTTAGAGTCTGTCATGTCACTAGCTAGAGGTAGTTAGCATGTTTCATATTCAGTCTTCTGGAATCATGGCTGGTCATTGCATTGATTAGAGGTTTCAGGTCTTTCCAAGTTGTTTTTCTTTATAATATTGCCTTTGTGTAAATTGTTTCTCTTGGTTTTAGTTAATTTCATTAATTATTTAGCATCAGATTTTCTCATTTTTCTTTGAAATCATCCATTTTAGCTTTATTATGGTAAACCCATGCTTAAAACCTATAGCTTTCTCCCTTTTAAAGGATAATAGTCATCCACTGGTCTTAGGAACCAAAAATTTTGGTGCAATTCCAAATAAAAGTAATTAACTACTTATTAAACTCTTCACACCTACTATCCATTATTATACTCACTTTTCCCCTAATCTACAACATTACTCTCCCACATTAAAACCAGCAACTTCCCATTTGCTTTCTTTACCAGCCTGTTACATACCTATGCCATAATTAATTTAACCATTTCCCACTTTTTGCTACTGCAAAAAAGAGTTGCTATAAATATTTTTGTAGACATGAGCCCTTTTTCTTTTTTAAAAATCTATTCATTGTGTAGACCTAGTAGTAATAATTGCTAGGTCAGAGAATATGTACAATTTATTAACTTTGGGAACATAATTCCAAACTGCTTTCCAGAATGTAGACTAATAACTCTATCAATAGTGTTCTTAACATTTTTCTATAACACATCTTACAAATGTAATTTTCTTTTTTTGTCATCTTTGCCAATATCATTGGTATAAGATAGAACTGTAGAGCTACTTTATTTTACATTTCTCTATTAGAGATTTGGACCCTTTTTATATTTGTTTATAGCTTGGATGTCTTCCTTGGAAATTGCCAGAACATATTATTATTTTAATAGAAACAATGTATCTTAAGATATTTTAAATAAAATTTTGGTTCATCTCTTTTAATTTTCATTGTTTTTAACTTTGGTGTTCACCTGAACAGGTGTGATGCTAGCATAGCTAGATTGTCTGCAGAGCATAAAACAACATATGAAGGCCTTCAACACCTGAACAAAGAACAGCAGGCTGCCAAACTTATTCTGGAAACTAAAATCAAAGATGCAGAAGGACAGGTATGTTATTTTAAAAATAGTTTTCTAAAATGGTTGATTTGCAGTTAGCACAAATACCTTGAGGTTAATAGTTTCTTGAAGAAGATGGCAATTAAAATTTTTTTAAAAAATATTTTTTATTTTTAATATTTTAAAATATTTATGCAGAACTGGAAGAATTGTTTGCTCTTTAAACTGCCCCTTGTCATCTTGAATATATTAGCAGAGTAGTCTTTCATATTATCTGATTTGCTTAAATGTTGCATACATGAAATGAATCAGTTGATTTTGTTGTGTGACAGGTACTCAAAAGAATCTAGGCAAATTCCTAAGTGTATTGGATGATCTGGCAGTATGGTTCAACCCTAGTGGTAAGTGGTCCAGATGGTCTATTCTAAGAAAGCTGGCTCAGTCCCAGGTAATTTCTAATTCCTAAAACCTTAAGAAGCCAAATTGAGTCCAGGGACATCGTGAAGACTCTTATCTGCCCCAGCATGGGCATGAACCTAATCCCTTCTAGGGATTTTCTATACTGAGGCTAGGCCAAATTTCTTCCAAGAAACCCAGACTAAAGAATACCTCTTTCCCCTCTTTTTCACTCCTCTTGCTCACCCTTGCCCGCTTCCTACTCCCAAACTACCATTCTTTAAATTCCTATCCTTGGGCATTTGTCCACACCAGGTCACCTTCTAAAAGAATGAGGTTAGCTGATGTATGTACCTAAGCATTTGCCCAGGTTCATTTGACTCTATTTCAGACTTCATTAGACTTTAAAATGAACTCATTTTCCACCAGCCAATTTGGGATGAGTTGGCAGAGCCAGGAGGAAGGCAGCATGGGCTGGGAATAGAACTACTTTGCCTTCTATAGTCTTTTTACTGAGCCTTAACTTAATTATAATGACTGGGAAGGATCTTTGAGAAGTGGTCATGTAGGTTCCAATTAGCGAGGCAGAAAGATGTTTTTTTCATAGGAAAAGAGATATAACCAAGTGGTTAAGCTCCGTTGTTCATTATGGGAGAATAAGCATTTATAGTGTGCCTGTTATTTCGCAGGCACTGTGCTACTGTGGGTAAATCTCAAGGCAAGCCCTGTCAGTTTTGTTAAACGTGGCCATTTATGTCAATATCTGAGCAAAGAGCAAAATAAGAAGGCTGTAGCCTTTCACAAGTTGTTTATTGCTGCAGCCTGGAACCGCTTGTCTCCCGAGGAGAGCCTATTCAGAACTTTTGCCAGAAAGGCTGCCCACATAGTAGATGTCATTACAATTAGAATTGTTCCAGTTACATTATTGAAACTGCCAAGAGATTGGAGCATTTGCAGTCACACAGATGGTACAAAGACTGAAGCAAAACGTCCATTTTACTAGCCAGACAGTTGTTAAAAAGATGTAGGGTCATTGGTTTGGACCTATGGGAAGAGATGATGTAGGATAGCAAATGAATGAAACCATCTCCTCTTTTTTCACTATAGCTCAGCTGCGTAATTGTGGCTGTGATAATGGTGACTTATGGTAATTCCTTCTAGTTCCTTCTAGCAAAAATATTGGGTATACTTTCACAATAATTTAGTCATCTAGTAGATATTTATTTAATATTTTATGTGTATAGTACTGTGCCAGGTATAGTAGGGAATACAGAAAAGTCTAAGAAGTGATCTCCATTGTCAAAATTTCACATCTAGTTGGTGAGAAAGATAAATATGTATAATTTAAATAGAAATACATGATATTATGTATTTAGTGGCTTTTTCTTCATTAGAAGTCATGCAGCCCAGGTTTGAGGGAAAAAAAAAAGGCTATAACTTCTATGTCAGTCAGTATTAGGAGCAGGCACTTCTGACCTCGAGAAAGAGGGAGGAAAAGGAGGATGAAGAAGATAGAATAAGGGTGAGAGATGAGGAGGAAGATGTACTTCTCTTTCCTCTTCTTCCTTCTTTTCCTCTTCTTTCTCTTGTTGGAATTTTTTTTTCCCATTGACTTAATAGGCCTTCATGAATGCTAAGAGACTCCTTCTTCTCCCTGCCCAGATAATTTTTACTTCTAGGCTGACCTTTGGGTGATAACTATCTCTGATTGTGTCTGGGCTGATTCTAGGACAATGGACCACAACCTATTATTGGGCCAGTATAAAAGTTTTTCCAGCTTGATAGTATTTGCCAGATCATGTACTTCACTGGCATAGATCTCAAGAACTCTGTTACTTTCCCACTTTGATGAGCATTGCGAGTAGGGTTTTAGTAGAAGTTTTCTAACAAAGCTAAAAATGTTCAACAAGATTATTGACTGCTTTTTAAATTCTTGATATAATTAATGAATTTCTCTTTCCTAAAGTTACTTTTTGTAAAGGTCTGTATAGGTAATGGCCTCTAAGTTCCTTGTTAATTTAAGTCTATAATTCTAAGATCCTATATGTAAGTTTAAAGCATCAATTCTTTTTTTTTTTCAGATTTCTCAGCTTTTAAGCAGAGTTGACCTGTCAATATCAGAGCAAAGCACAAAGCTAAAAATGACTCACAGAGATAGCAACCATCAGCTTCATCTTTTGGACATTAAGTGAGTAGCTATTATACTAACATTTTTTCAGTAAAAGGAACTCTTGAGAACTGTATTTCTGTTGTGGATATACATAAAAACCACATGTAGGATTTGATTTTACTGATATAACATAAAAAAGGGAAGTAAAAATAGAAAGGGGATAGTTTCAGAAGAAGGGAAAAGGGGAGATAAAAAGAGGGAAACTACATGCGATGATGAGGCAAAGGAAATCTATCATATCTGAGGGAACTTAGAGAGGGGGAGGAACATTGTGTGAATCCTACTCTCATCAGAGTTGGCTCAAAGAAGAAATAATTGACATATTTGTTTTACAGAGAATCTTCTCTCACCTCATTAAAAAGAAGGAGAGAAAAAGGGAAAAGGAAAAAGAGTAATAAGGGAAGGGTACAAGAAAGGGGAAGGGATTCAAAGGAAGGAGGGAGGGATCCTAAAGAGGGAGAGCTGCGTGACAACAAGTGGGACCAGTAAGTTTAATACTAGGGAAAGGGGGAAGTGGGGCAAGAAAAAGAAAAGCATAATCTGGGGATATTAGGATGGCAGGAAATACAGAATTAGTAATTTTAACCATAAATGTGAATGGGATGAACTCTCCCATAAAGAGGAGGCGGATAGCAGACTGGATCAAAAGTCAGAACCCTACAATATGTTGTTTACAGGAAACACATTTAAAATAGGGAGATACATATAGAGTAAAGGTAAAAGGCTGGAACAGAATCTTTTATGCTTCAGATGAAGTAAAAAAAGCAGGAGTAGCCATCCTTATCTCAGATCAAGCAAAAGCAAAAATTGATCTAATTAAAAGAGATAAGGAAGGAAACTATATCTTACTAAAGGATACTATAGACAATGAAGCAATATCAATATTAAACATATATGCACCAAGTGGTATAGCATCTAACTTCCTAAAGGAGAAGTTAAGAGAGTTGCGAGAAGAAATAGACAGCAAAACTATAATAGCGGGAGATCTCAATCTTGCACTCTCAGATTTAGATAAATCAAATCACAAAACAAATAAGAAAGAAATTAAAGAGATAAATAGAATATTAGAAAAATTAGGTATGATAGATCTCTGGAGAAAACTGAATAGTGACAGAAAAGAGTATACTTTCTTCTCAATAGTTCATGGAACCTACACAAAAATTGACCATATATTAGGACATGAAGATCTCAAAATTAAATGTAGGAAGGCAGAAATAGTAAATGCTTTCTTTTCAGATCATGATGCAATAAAAACTACATTCAACAAAAAGTTAGGTGTAAATAGACCAAAAAGTAATTGGAAACTAAATAATCTCATCTTAAAGAATGATTGGGTGAAACAGCCAATTATAGACACAATTAATAATTTCACTCAAGGTAATGACAACAATGAGACATCATACCAAAATTTGTGGGATGCAGCCAAAGCAGTAAAAAAAGGGGAAATTTTATATCCTTAGAGACTTATTTGAATGAAATAGAGAAAGAGAAGATCAATGAATTGGGCTTGCAACTTAAAAAGCTAGAAAAAGACCAAATTAAAAACTCCCAACCAATTACCAAACTTGAAATTCTAAAATTAAAAAGACAAATTAATAATATTGAAAGTAAAAAACTATTGAACTAATAAATAAAACTAAAAGTTGGTTTTATGAAAAAACAAATAAAATTGATAAACCTTTGATAAATCTGATTAGAAAAAGGAGAGAGGAAAATCAAATTAGTAGTTTTAAAAATATACTAACATTTTTTCTTGGTTTAGACATTTTAATATAGAGAACATTTATTAAGTACTTACATATAATATATTTTGCTAGGAGCATAGTTGAATCAAGTGGATGCAATTTGTAAGTTTCTGTAGAGTTATTCATTCCTGATTGCTATGCTATTCATATATGACAACTCCAAATCTGCTTCGTAAATTAACAGTTACAAGAATATGCTATAGCCCATTTGGAGAGAAGTGCTCATTTGCTAGTAGTAATATTCTTCTTACATTAGATAAAGAGGGAAAGGATTCATATGTATAAAAAGTATTTATAACTGTACTTTTTATTAAAGCAAAAAACTGGAAATGAAGTATCTATCAATTGGGGAATGGTCAAAATTATGCTTTATGAATTATGGAGTATTACTATATTATAAGAAATGATGGACGGGACAAATTCAGAGAATTGTGGGAAAACTTGTATGAACTGATGCTGAGCAAAGTGTAGAAGTAGAACTTTTTTATACAATGACCAATAACATAAAGACTAACATTTTTGAGAGACTTAGAAATTTTAATGAATTCAATGATCAATAACAACTCTGGAAGATTCATGATGAAGATGTCCCTCACTTCTTGTTGAAGAAGTGATAGACTATAGATACAGAATAGTACATACATTTATATATATAACCATTTAACAAAAGGGACAGCTTTTATTTGAAGAGTGCTAGTTGGGGAGGTAAGAAAGTTGGCAGTTAGTGATAGTGTAATAAAAAAAAAGAGAAGAAAAGAAAGAAAAGAGTATTGTTGAAACTTTTAAATGAATAGCCAGATGATATTAGAGAGGTGTTCTGAAGGAGACAAAGACAGGGCAGTGTTCTGGGTGGGGCTTGACTTTGGCCAGTCTCCTGATAGTCCAGGTTTTTTATTGGAACAAAATGAGACACTCATAGATCAGTTTAATGTTAATACAAAGAAATTTACTTGGTTAGAGCTAGAGAAGGATTTCTTTTTTTCCCCTATATATTTCTAGTGTTTATTATTATTATTTTTTAGTGTATATATTTATTTGATACTTGAATAGAAATAGGAAAAAGAAAAAAATTGTTATGTGCACAGCAGAGCATAGAAAGGATTCAGAATATGAAACAAAAAATTTCTACTTCATGAAAGCATATATAATAAATACTACATGTTGTATTCAGAACTGTCCATCTTTTCTTTGCTTCCTGGTAGGTTTACTTTTGTTCTCTGATGTGCATTTTTTACTTTATTCTATTTTCCTCCTTTTCTCCCTCTACTACTCCCAAGCAGGCTGTAGTTAAATTTACATATATTTATATACATGCATATACATATACACATAGATTTCTATAATCATGCACATATATACATATATACATTCATATAAATCATATACTTGCTTGTTATACTATGCTTGTTTGTCCTTTGTTTCTCTGAAGGTAGATAACATCATCTTTCTTAAATTCAAATTCTAAATATTTTTCTAAATCTATCAACTTATTGTTTCCTATACCACAGCAATATTCCAACCTTATACCATCTAGTTATTTTTTAAATAGTCTAAAACAGTATTGATTTGTGTGGTGGACAGTGTAATTTCCCTATTTTTCTTTTTTGATTTGAGTCTATTTTAACTTAATTTTTGTTTGAGAATAATGACTATTATCCCTACTTTTTCCCTAAATTCTACTTCTGATTCTTCTTTTTTTTTTTAATAACTTTTTATTGACAGAACCCATACCAGGGTAATTTTTTACAGCATTATCCCTTGCACTCACTTCTGTTCCGATTTTTCCCCTTCCTCCTTCCACCCCCTCCCCCAGATGGCAAGCAGTCCTTTACATGTTAAATATCCTAGATACAATATATGTGTGCAGAACCGAACAGTTCTCTTATTGCACAGGGAGAATTGGATTCAGAAGGTATAAATAGCCCGAGAAGAAAAACAAAAATGCAAGCAGTTTGTATTCATTTCCCAGTGTTCTTTCTGTGGGTGTAGCTGCTTCTGTCCATCCTTGATCAATTGAAAGTGAATTAGCTCTCTTTATCGAAGAGATCCACTTCCATCAGAATACATCCTCAAACAGTATCGTTGTTGAGGTATATAATGATCTCCTGGTTCTGCTCATTTCACTTAGCATCAGTTCATGTAAGTCTCGCCAGTCCTCTCTGTATTCATCCTGCTGGTCATTTCTTACAGCACAATAATATTCAATAACGTTCATATACCACAATTTACCCAGCCATTCTCCAATTGATGGGCATCCATTCATTTTCCAGCTTCTAGCCACTACAAACAGGGCTACCACAAGCATTTTGGCACATACAGGTCCCTTTCCCTTCTTTAGTATCTCTTTGGGGTATAAGCCCAGTAGAAACACTGCTGGATCAAAGGGTATGCACAGTTTGATAACTTTTTGGGCGTAGTTCCAAATTGCTCTCCAGAATACTTCTGATTCTTTACTTTATTTCTACCTATCACCTTGTCTTGTTATTCCTTCTTCTGAACCCTTTTCTTGTCTTCTCCCCCTACCTTTTCCTCCTATTTTTTCTTCCTTTTTATCCCATTCCTATTAATGTATACGCCCTTTTATGCCCTCTCATATCCTATTCCATTCTCTTTTATTTTTTAATAGATTTAGAAGACTTTTATACCCTTCTAAAAATATATGTATTGTTCCCTTTTTAACCCATTCCTTTGGTGAGTAGGATCTTAGAACTATCAGCCTGTCTCCCTCTTTTATCTAATTCCTGTCAGTTCTTGCTCTCACATATTATTTGTATAATCTAATTACTCTTTTTTACCTTTCCTATGTGTTTTTGCTTTTTGGAATCACATCATACTCAACTTTACCCCAATCTTTCTTTCAAACTATTCATCTACTCATGACAATCTTAGACATATGATTTACATTTCCACATATAAAGCATAAATAAAGGGACTTTTTGAGTCCCTTGAAATTAATCTTAGATGTTTACCTGATATTTCTCTTGGATCTTATATGTCAAATTTTCTATAAAGTTCAGGTTTTTTTTGCGACAAAATCTTGAAAGTCTGATAATTCATTTAATGTCCATTAAAAATATAAGATTATGTTTAATTTTTCTGGTATGATATTTTTGGTTGTAACCGTAGTTCTTTGACTTTTCAATATATAGTGTTGCAAGACCTGCAGTCTTTTAATATAACTGCTGGTAGGTCTTGTGTGATTCTATCATATTTTAAATTTTTTTCTCATTGCTTGTAATATTTTCTCCGTGATCTGGGGGTTTGGGAATTAGGCTTTGATATTCCTGCAAGATTTTCTCATAAGATCTCTTTCAGGTGGTGATCAGTGGATTTTTTTCTATTTCTATTTTCCTGTCTTGCCCTAACATTCTGGAACAATTTTATTTAATTATTTCTTATATTATTATATCAAGATAATTTTTTTGGTTGTAGCTTTTTAGTAGTCCAAACAGTCTTATGTTTTCTCTTTTTGATCTCTTCCCAGATCTGTTATTTTTCTTATGAAATGTGTCATATTCTCTTCTATCTTTTCATCCTTTTTTATCATTTCTTTGTCTCTTATAACTTTGTTGGCTTCCCCTTGCCAATTCAAGTTTCCAAGGAGTCATTTTCTTTCTTAAAATTCTGGATTTCCTTTTCTATTTGGTTGACTTTATTTTCATAATATTTGCTTTTCTTGGTTTTTTTAAAAAAGCTTTTCATCACCCTCTCTCATTTATTCTTTAAAGTCTTTTTAAAAGTTCTTTTTATAAATTCTTCTTGGATAGGTGAACATTTGATGTTACTCTTTGAGATAGGAGAGCTTTTTTATTTTAGTTTTGCCCTCTGAAAATGACCCCTCCACCCCGTTTTCTTTATTCCCATAGTAATTTTCTATGCTTAGGTTCTTTTTTCTTTTCCTTTTAATAATAGTTTATTGTGTAATCATCTCTTGTCTTGGAGTAGGGGGAATGGTGCCTCTGACCTCAGATCTTCCTTCAGGCCTCTTCTCTGGCTTAGAACCCAAAATCCAGAATCCCATCTTCCTGTAAGTGTTCATGGTGTGTGGTAAGGGTCACTGTAGCCCCTCCAATTAATCAGAGACTTGTTTTAGAAGAGGAAAAAAGGAATTTATTGATTTCTCATGAAAAAGGAAAACCCAAGAGAATGCAAAGGTGAGCTGTTCTTAGCAAATTTTTATAGAGTTTAAAATGGAGTCACCATCCATATCCAGTTTACGCAGGAACTTTTCCCAGCAACAAAAGAGTAAGAAACAAAATTGCTTGCTCAAAAGGGCTCAACAAGAGTCACAAGGAGAGATGTGATGGAAGAATGTATATGCACTGAGGGGGACTTCAAAAGTGCAAAGGTAGGGGAAAAGAATACCACCTCCATCACAAAACCCAATCCTTGCCCCTAAGAAACTTATATTCTTTCATTCTTTTTGGAGAGATAAATTCCACTCCAACACCCACCAATGTTCCTGTGGTTTCAGCCCTCCAATTCAAGCCTCTTTCCCCAATTTAACCTTTGCCATTGTGGAAACCAAATGCCCACCCATTTCTCACAGTGGCCCTCAGTGTCCCTGCCTTATTGCTTCTGTGTTCATCCTTCTCACCCAGGGCCAAATCTGGGCAGCACAGCTGGGCCTGATATTCTTTATCAACAGAGGCTCCCTCAGTCTTCCCTAACTCAGACATCTCAGACATTTGGACTCTCTCATCTGTCTGGGAGGTGTAAGTTCTGGGCTACGACTGTCTGGGAGGCCTTTCAGTGGAACTAACCTGGAAGTATTTAGTTTCACTGGGGCTTTTTTGGATCTTCTCCTTGTGCCCCAGGAAGATCTTATTCTGTCTCAATTCTTATTTGTTTTTAAGTCTATTTTTGCCCTGAGGCACAATTGTCTGTTTGTGGGGGAAATCTGGAGAGCTTGGAATTTTCTGATCTACTCTATCATCTTCCCAGAATCCTCTGTAGAGAAGGATTTTCCTCAAGAATAGAAATTCACAACCTCTTCAGTTGATTCAGGTGAAACTCCCATTACAACCCCTTCCCCACAAAAGCATCTAAAGAACCCTCTAACACCTTAGTCTGAATCCTTACTCCTCTGAGCTAAGTTTTTTTTTAAACAGTAGCTTTGTATTTTCATAATATATGCAAACATAATTTTCAACATTCATCCTTGCAAAACTTGTGTTCCAAATTTTTCTCCCTCCTTTCCCCTCACCCTCTCTCCTGGATCGTAAGTAATCCAATGTATGTTAAACATGTGCAATTATTCTATACATATTTCCCAGTCAAAATATTGCACAAGAAAAATCAGATCAATAAGAAAAAAAATGAGAATGAAAACAAAAAGCAAGCAAGTAACAAAAAAGGTGAAAACACTATGATTCACATTCAGTCCCCATAGTCCTTTTTCTGGATACAGATGACTTTCTCTATCACAAGTCTATTGGAATTGGCCTGAATCACCTTATTGTGGAAAAGAGTCAAGTCTATCAGAGTGATCATTGTATAATCTTGTTTGTGCTGTGTACAATGTTCTCTTGAGCCAACCAAGTCTTGAGGAATGACTCAGTGCTATTTAAGGAAAACTTGTCTACCCTTTGTGGACAGATGCGTTGGGATATTGCTCCTCTCATACATGTTAACTTAATATATATTTTAAAATTTTTTTTCAATTACACATAAAAATAATTTTTATATTCTTTTAAAAAATTTGAATTTCAAATTCTCTCTTTTCCTTCCTCACTTATTGAGAAGGCAAACAATTTGATGAAGATTATACATGTGCAGTCACATAAAGCATATTAGTCATGTTGTGAAAAAAAATACACAACCCCCTCTCAAGAAAAATAAAGTTAAAAAAAATCTGCTCTGATCTTCATTCAGACTCTATCAGTTCATTTTCTGGTACATTTTTCATCCTACGTGCTTCTAAATTTTCATAAATCATTGTATTGCTGAGAATAGCTAAGTTGTACACATTGATCATTATATAGTATTACTGTTATTGTGTACAATGTTTTCTTGGTTCTGCTCAGTTCACTTTGCTTCAGTTTATACAAATCTTTTCAGGATTTTCAGCCCTCCTGCTTGTCATATCTTATAGCACAATAATTTTATCACAATCATATACTACAACTTGTTCATTCCCCAGTTGATCGGTATTTCCTCAATTTCCAATTCTTTGCCTTCATAAAAAAAATGGTACTATAAATTTTTACACATAGATCTGACAGGTAAGCTTACATAATCCCGAATTTGCTTATGATTCCTCCCTTTATTTTTAAATCATGTAATCTATTCTGCTATCCATTTTCAATTTATGGGTGAGTTCATCCCATTCACATTCACATTTATGATTACTATGTATTTCCCTCCATCCTAATTTTTCTCCCTCTATCCTTTTTTCTTTCTCCTTTCACCCTGTCCTTGTAGGGTAAGATAGATTTCTATACTCAACTGAATGTGCATATTATTCCCTCTTTGAGCCATTTTCAGTGGTTCAATTGTTGCCTGCCACTTCTACCCCTCCTCCTAATATCCCCTTTAAAGTAAAACCTCTTTTGTACCTCTTTTATGTGAGATAATTTACGCCACTCTACCTCTCCCTTCCTGCCTCAGTGTTTACCTCTTTTTCATCCTTTAATTTAACTTGATTGGATATCTTATCATAGTCAATTCACATCTGTGTTCTAAGTTTGTATATATTCATACTTCTTCTCACTGCTCTGTTGATAAAATATTTAGGAACTAAAAATATCATCTTCTCATGTAGTAATGTAAATACTTTATTTTTTTATTAAATCCCATATGATTTTTCTTTCATATTTACCTTTCTATGCTTCTCTTGAGTTTTATATTTGAAAGTTAGATTTTCTGTTCAGTTCTGATCTTTTCATTAGGAATACTAGAAAGTCCTCTATTTATTAAATACCCATTTTTTCCACTGATGGATTATACCAGTTTTTCTGGGTAGATGAGTCTTAGTTGTAATTTTAGCTCCTTTGACTTCTGGAATATCATATTCTAAAACCCTTCAATCCTTTAACTTGGAAGCTGCTAAATCCTGTGGGTTTTTTTGACTGTGGCTCCTCAATATTCGAATTGTTTCTTTCTGGCTGCTTGCAATATGTTCTTCTTGACTTGGAAGCTTGGAATTTGACTCTGATATTCTTGGTAATTTTCATTTTGGGATCTCTTTCAGGAAGTGATTCTTTCAACTTATTTTACTCTCTAATTCTAGAATATCAAGGCAGTGTTCTTTGAGGAAGTCTTGTAAAACGATGTTCAGGCTTTTTTTTTTTTTTTTTTTTTTTTTTTTTTTGATCATGACTTTCAGGTAGTTCAATAATTTTAAAATTAACCTTTTGATCCATTTTCTAAATTATGTATTTTTCCAATGAAATATTTTATTTTTTATTCGTTTGATTTTGTTTGATTTTTTTCTTGATGTCTCATGAAGTCATTTGCCCAATTCTAATTTTTAAGGAATTATCTTCTTCACTCTTCAGTGGGTTTTTATGCCTCTTTTACCATTTGGCCTATTCTGTTTTTTAAGGCATTATTATTTTCAGTTATTTATATGCTTCCTTACCAACATATTGATTTTTTTCTCATGATTTTCTTGCAAACTCTCATTTCCTACTCCCCTCCACATTTCTTAATTGATTTTCCAAATCATTTTTTGAGTTCTTCTAGAAAATTTTTTTAGAGCCTGAGACTAATTCAGATTTAGAGGCTTTTCAAGTAGATGTTTTGACTTGGTTAATTTCTTTTGAGTTTGTGTTTTGGTTTTCCTTCTCTGCTTAATAACTTTATGTAGTCAGATTATTATTTTGATATTGTTGTTTGCTCATTTTCCAGTCTATTTCTTGGTCTCTGCTTCTGGTGGAGGGGCATTTATCTCAAACTTAAGCTTTTTTATGCTGCTTTTTTCAGAGCTAATTCTGGGGGTCTGTAAGTTTTCAGTTTTTCCAACATTTTATGATTTAAGGAGAGGAGTGATCACTGCTCTCCTGTCCTATGTTTTGGTTTGGGAGCAACCATAGTCATTCTTTTCCACCCTGGAACTATAATCAGGGTCTTCATTTTCATAATGCTCCTCCCCGCCTTGGGATTTCAATCTAGAACCACATATAGGCAATATAATGAAATCCTGTACCCAGTGACAGCAAAAGATTTCCTGTAGTCTCATTCTAATCAGTTTTCTGATTCTGTTATCATCTGTGGGTTGAACTCCAGCAGCTGCCATCACTGATGCAGTTGCCCCCCAGACTTACAATCCTCAAGGTTTCAGTTTATTACATTTTAAAAGAAACAGACTGTATAGTAGAGTTGTGGATTCATGTGTTTATATAATCTCCATTTTTCTGGTGTTTGTGTGTAGAAATGTTCATACTTATTGATAGTTTTCATGTTCATGGTTAAAAAAAGAACACATTAAAATGAAGTTCATTTGAGTCTACCTGTTTGTCAACTTACAAATGTGTAGAAGATATATCGTCATGCTGAAACGGCTTCTTTTATTCCTTTCATTAGTTTTGCTTCATCAGCATGAGAGTGGCATTATTTCCTTGCATTTACAAAGTTTTGGAATGATGTACCAACTATTTTGTAATTTGTCTTTTATTATTTCAGCATTTGGTTTGGGAAATTTTGTAGGATATGCTTGTTTTAGTCAATAAATTTTGAATTTTTTTCTTTTTCATTGTTTGGGTGAAATACATGAGGGAGCAGAGGCAATAGAGGAGAGTGGTTATGATCCAAATGGGGAAAATTATATTACCTAATAGTTAACATTCCCTATTACTCATAGTTTATAATTAGTCTGTGCTAGAATTCAGAATAGGAAAGATTTTATCTTTCCTGACTTCATCCCATAATAGAGTTTCAAATGGCTAAATATCCATAAATAATATCCATGCACACATATCAAGGTCCATTTTATTTTTAAGAACTTAAAACATTGCATTATTGAGCCAAGTTCAAATAGTCTTTAATATCTAGAATTCTGTTTAGTAAAAACACTGAAAAATGTATTGTAAGGGTGGAATAGTTGATGACATTCATGTTTTGGAAGTCTGTGATGGCCTATTTGAAAAACAAACATCTTAATTCTTAAAAAGAAACCAAACCCAAAACAATCCTACATAAATTTTGGTGCTTCTTGAAGAAATGAATGCTATAAATGTTTAACATCAAGGGATACCTACTAATTCTAGTCTTCTTTAATTTGGTGATTAAATCTATTTTCACGCTACCTCTGTTCCTCCGGATTTTATAAATGTCAGTTCTCAATCTTTATCATTCTTTAGCTCCCAATGGACTTTCACATTTTTCTCTATGATCTCTGCTAAGATATTTCTTATCAATGTGAGTCACAGTAACAATCTGAAAGTATTTTAGTATTGTGGTCATGGTAGCAATTACTTATACATCTCAATTAACAGTTTAATAATTTTATATTTTAGTTATTTTAGACCATTTCCCTCCCTTCTAAAGACCAAAGTAAATAATTTAGTTTCTCCTTTTAATCCCTAAATTCTTTTTTTGTACCATCAAGTAATCCCTATTATTTTCTTCCTTACTTTCTCCCTTTGGTATATTTTAAAGAACTTGTCGTTGTAGTCTCTTGAATCCTTTGTCAAGTCTTTCTTTGTTTGGCCCACCTAATTTATGACTTGGTCATACTTGATAACAAGTCAAGTGGGATTCCCTGTACTTCTAAATTAGATTATCACTTTTGATAGCCTTTTTTATTTTGCTTGTCATTTGGGGATCCTCTTCCTCTCAAGTTTCAAGAGCAACACCATATTCTACTTTCACTAAGCCTCCAAAATGAATTTTCAAACGTCTGATTTGTTTTTGCTTTTGTCCTTAGTACAGATTTTTATCCTGGGCTTTCAGTGATTTCTTTAAATAGTCTCCAGACTTCCTGTGGATTAGTCACTTTAACTCTTCCTTTTATTTTCTTCCCTAATTATTGCACCATGTTTGCTAAAAATGAATAACTGTGCTGGATTTTTTTGGTTTTGCTTCTCTCAGACGAATGGTGAATTGTTCTGTGATTACTCAGTGGAATCAACCAATCAATCAATCAACCATTGGCCCTAGTTGGCCCTATTGTTTATCTTAAGTTCTAAAAGTGATAGTCTTAGGAAAGACCACTTTACTGTTCCAAAGCTATCCTCTATATCTGTCTGAGTAAGGCCTTATACTAATTCTTGTTTGGTATTTGAATTGGTAATTGAGGTTTCCCTTTGTTTCTGGCTTAATCGTGTAGCTTCTTCAGTTTTTAACAATTACAACTCAATTTCATTAAATATAGATAGATGATCCTATTTGCCACATATATTTATAAAAGTATGGAAGTTTCATTAATAGAATTTCCATAGGATATTTTTAGACCTCTAAGATTTCTGTACTATTAATTTTTAAAGGACCTGTAATTTAATTAATGTAAGAATTTCCTCCATTGACACAAATTACAACTTATCTATAATTTACAGCTTTATAATGTTGCCTAAAGATCCAAGAAGTGGTCATATATCCGACAAATATTAAGGGGCATGAATCCAGGTCTTCTTGACTTCTTTGAGTACTCTTTTTATACTCTGCTACTGACCTGTGGCAGTAACATTACAGTAGCTAAAATTCTACATGAGGAAGTAGAAACAACATGAGAAAACAGACATGAAGAACAGCTGGTCTAGTCCAAACATACATAAAAGAAGTCTGTGCTAGAGGAAAATAATTTTATGAGCATTAACACATTGATTCTGAAGGTATCTCAGAGGGAAGTATACCAAAGAAAATAATCTGATCTTATTGTTACACTTTAAAAAAAGGTGAACAAAAGAATATTAATAACTACCAAGCTGTATTCCTATTTCCTCCATGCTGATTTTATGTTATTAATCTATACACAAATCAACACCCTCCTTGATAAACATGAGAAGGGAATTGGCAATGCTTTTTTCAGGTAGTATTCTATAGCAGGATATGTCTTTACAGCCACACAACTGACTAAGTGAAAGATATAGTTTATACATAATCCCATTGTTTGTTGAATATAAAAAGATATTGATTTGATAGACCAGCCCTCCTCCTGTAAGCCATTACCCATGAATGTGTCAAAATCACACACTATTCCTTGAAAAATATTGCAGCTGAGGTAATTTTATTTGATCCTCTGTTAAAACCAAGCCAGATATTATATGAAGGTAGACCAAAGATTCTTGCCTCCATCTTTGAGGATGTCCAAAATAGAGTCCAAATAGAAGGATTCTCTGTAGGTGCTGAAGTTCTTCACATGCTCCTGTTTGCAAATGACATTTTATTAATTTCATCCATCCTGGAACATTATAGGATTTCTTAAGTGAGTTCTACAGTGACTCAAAAGAGTTCAGCCTAACTCTTCACCCTGGCAAAAACTACTTGATGGAGCATGCCTCTTGCCCAGATTATGATTTATAAATTGGGTAGACAATCCATCAGTGTGGAATCTCTGGAAAGATTGCACCAAGATAAGTGAACTCATCGACAGTGTTCAAAACTTAACCGTTTGCTGTAACTGATGGTACCACATATGGATGGTGTGGTGCTGGCTGATGGAGTACCTGTGTTTTCTTAGTATTAATTGTTAGACCAAAATTAGCACAGGCAGCAGAAAAGTGATCCATACTTTGTTTTGCTTTGGCTTCAGAGTCTGCATTGAATGCACAGTCTTCTGCAAAAAAAGTGGAAGCATTTACCATCAGTACAGTTGCTGACTTTGATTCTATATTTGTCCTCCTTGAAGGTATTTGACAACATGGTGGAAAACATCATGCTAAAAAATAGCAGCAACCGCTCAACCTTGTTTCACTCCATTGGTGACCGGGAAAGTGTGAGAGCATTATCCATTGTCCAGAGCCCTGGCAAGCATGCCATCATGGAGCTGGCATACCATATTGATGAACTTCTCTGGGCAACCAAATTTTGACGTAATTTTCCATAAGTTCTTATGACTGACAATAACAAAGGCCTTGGTCAGATCTACAAATGTTATTTACTGACCTCTGTTCCTGGCATTTCTCCTGGAGTTGTCAGGCAGTAACACCATCTCAATTGTTCCTCAGAACATTCTGAAGCCACACTGGCTGTCAAGTAGATAACCTTTTTCCAGGTGCAGGATCAGCCTCTTAAAGAGTTCTCTGGCAAGAATCTTGCCAGCAGTGATGAAGAGAGAGAGAGACCCCCTTCTCTCACCCCATGATTGATTCTGTGTGCTTATGGTAATTTTGGTCTAACAAGTAACCCCAAGAAAACTCAGGCATTCTTCAGCCAACACCACAATATCCATATATAGAACTATCACTTACAGCAAATGGTGAAGTTTTGAATTCTATGGGTAAATTCAATTACCTTGGTAGTAAACTTTCCAGAGATGTCCACTTGATAACGATTGCCAGAGCTAGCTCAGCCTTTGGGAAACTTTAAAGGAAAGTGTGGGAGAGGAGAGTATTAGAGTTAACTATCAGACAGGTCTACAGAGCTGTTATGCTGATTATTGCTGGATTCCTATGAAACTTGGACAGTATTATCAGTGCCATGACAGGAAACAGAATCACTTCTGAAGACTCTGAAGATCACCTGGCAGAATGAGGTACTAGACACTGAGATCCTTTTTCAAATGAAACCGCTAAGCATTCAAACGCTACTGCAGAGAGTACAATTGTTATTGTACTGGCCACATTGTTGGAATGTCAGATGTATGATTACCAAAGACTGTTTTATGGAGAACTCACACAGCGCAAGTACTTACAAGGTAGTCAGAAAAAGCAATATAAGGAACTCACAAAGTCTCTCTTAAAAACTTTAGAAATGGTGTGCCCTCCTCAGAGAAGGTCTTGTGCTGTAGGAGCAAAGCAGAATTGAATTAGCTCAGAAGAAACATGAGATGCACAGAGTTAGAGAAGCTACTGCAAATGTTCATAGGGACTGTGTCCAACCTGTGGCAGAGCATTCCGAGCTTATATTGATCTGATCAGCCTCAATTGGATATACTGTAACTCGATTCTAACTTAGTATTGACATTTTGGTTCTCTTTGAGAGTGAAGTACACCAACCAACCAACCAACGAACCAGACAACATGTACTTTGGATAACCACTAAATGGACAGGGAGTTGGGCTCAGAATTGAAAACTAGAGCTTCCCAGATTGCCTTTGGGGAATTGCATAGTACTTTTAATGAGCAACAACTTCTCCTTAAGAATTTTTTTTAAACAATATTCTTTTAGTGAGGCTGTGAGTCTTAGAATATCATGTCACAGAGGAATTAAAGGTATTCAAAGGTCATTGTAGAAGCTCAAGGTGACTTCTCCAGTGTTTTAAAGCAAGCCTACAAAACATCATTAACCAAGAATTGTGCAAGAGAAGAGGCTGTTATCAAATATAAATATAGTTGGAAAAGAAAGTAGTGCAATCATTTAATAGTGAGTGAGAGAAAGACAACGTGTGGTCCATAGATATTCATATAATGACAAGAAATTTAGAGGAAAGCCCCTGTAGAGGACATATAGAAGGATAAGGAGAAGTATTATTGCTCAGAATGAGTGGCTACAGTTGGGTTGTAGTCTGTTGTTGGAGGGAATATCCACATTGAAGAGATCACAGGTTCATAGAAGTAGTATTAGTTAATTATTTTTCAGTTGGAATTTCTTATCCTCTTTCATTTGCCTTTTTAATGAATTTATAGTATAATACACCCATAATCTTTTGGTAAACTTCCCACCAGACTTCTGAGATGCAGATCAGGCGAAAGCACTAGTTTGCAAGCACCTGTCTTTGTTTTTGTTTTTGGCTTCTAGAATCAATAGAGAAGCATGAATATGTTCCATTTTTGAATCTGGTAGTGCAATAGTATAGGTTCTTTTAAAAACAAGTTACATGAATTTTATCTAAACTATTACCTGGAGAAAAAACAATTCTTCCTTTCACCCATTTTGCTTGGTGATTACATCACCTTGGATTCAATTATCTAATTGATTGAGGATCTAATTATCTTATTCTCAGATCTATTTATCTATGTCTAACCTCTCTTCTGATATGTAGTCTTTCATCTCCAACTGTCTATCACAATCTGGAACTAGATGCCTGACAGACATCTTAAACTCATCCAGTCCAAAACCAACTCAGTAATTCCCTAACTTCTTCCAGACTTGCCTATTATTACCAAGGGTAAAGCCACCCTTGTCATTCAGTTCACAACCTAGATGTAATCCATGACTCTTGTCTCACTACTTACCTCTTCCCACATTCAATCTGTTGCCAAGTAGCATTGATTTTAATTTCATGATATCTTTTGTATAAATTTCCATTCTCTCCTGATACCACTAGACCCCTACCACTCTTAATAACTTTAGACTTTCAGAGAAATTCTGCACATTCTGAAGAACAGCAGGCAGTCCATGGATAAATTTTTTTAAACTTGTAGTATGTCCCCTCCCACCTTTTTCTAAGCAACTAAAAGAAGAAACAAAATTTAAAATGAGAATCAAAGCAAGCTCTTTGCCAAAGTCTCCCCTGCTGTTATATGCCAAAGAAGATAATACCTCAGATATTTACTAAAAGGAAAGGAAACAAATCAGTCTACTTCTTTATGTTGACATGAAGAAAACCACTGGGCTCTGTCAACATTTGGATGCATTGTTTTTGCTCATTTGAAAAGAAACAAATGCAGATGGAAACAGAAATTGGTATGGGATGCTGAAAATACACCTTAACAAATATATAGTTGCTTCTAAATAAAATTCAGTTCACAACATATGCACTAAATTCATCACTGGTGTCAAAAGATCTGGGATCACTTCCAGCTTCATCACTTTCTATCGTGTTATTAGCTGTGCGACCCTAGGTAAGGTATTTGATATTTCTGAGCCCCAATTTCCTGGAAAGTGGCCATATTTTCACTACTTTACTTTATAATTTACCTCAGAGGATTGTTGAGGTGAAAAAAATTAAGATCATGAGTCCAAAGAAAATGTGAACTATTTCCTTTCAGTTCCTATTTTTCCTTGTCACAGTGTTAGTTTCTCTTTCACTTGGAGGAGAGGCAGCTTTCTTGGTACTATATTACGAAATAGGGTGGAATGCAGTTTTGTAGCTTTGTTGCTTATGTAAATAAGATGTACAAAATGAGATGTATATAGACTTATGGCTCCCACTGGTGTGGGGAAAAGCTACTTTAGAATCTGGGGGTCATCTTGTTCAAAGGGAAATATGATTTAGACAACATTTTGACATATTTTGTATAAATGTCTTCAGCTTTATCGATGTATAAACTCATTAGCCATGGCAACATTTAATTTCTGAGCTGTAAAAATCACGTTGCTCATTCCAACTGCCTAATCTCAAACTACCTTTTCTTCTGCCAAGTGCAATGGATTAGAATTGTATTGTCTTTGAAATGCAGCACAGTAGTTTAAGTTTTTGTTATATTATCATAGTTTTAGAGCTAGAAGGGACCTAAAACCCCATTTATTCTAAATTCAGCTCATTTATTCGGAATTTCTCATTTCAGAGATAAGGATATTGAGGCCCAAAGGGAAAATGACTTGTCCATAGATCTACAAGTACTGTAAAAATTGGCAGAGCCAGAATTTTGGAATTCAGATCAAAATTACAGTGCTTTGGAAAACTAAATGGTACAGTGGATAGAGCACCAATCCTGCAATCAGAAGACCTGAGTTCAAATTTGACCTCAGACATTTAACACTTCATAGGTATATGACAATGGGCAAGTCACTTAACACCAATTGCCTCAAAAAAAATTACAATGCTTTTCCCCCATTATACTGTAATTCTTTTGTGTATTTTCTCTATTAGCTTGTTTTTAATTGGTTAAGATTACAAAATGTGTAGTGATTATGATGATACATCTAAGTAAGAAAACAGCTTTGAGCAAAAACTGTTGCCTATTCTTCATAAGTAAAGATTTATGGTTTCCTCAGAAGCATTTTGGCTATATAGCAAGAAAGGTAGCAGCCTTTTTCATGTTTCCCTTCTTTCTTTTAATTATCCTTACATCTAAGAGTTAAAAACACTCAATCCCCCAAACTTTGTTGTTCATTTTGATATTTGGAAAAGTTAAAAGCATTTTCTTTTCTATGTTAGTTGTCCATTCTAACAATGAAAAAATCTTGTATCTTGTAAAAAATTATATGTATAGGATGTGTATGCATATACATACAGAGCCAGAGTCTTCTTTCTAGGTATAGTGGATATAGCAGAGTGCTCCTTGATTTTGGAGAAGAGGAGAATTTCTTTTATTTCCAGCCCTGGTTTCTTTGCTTTAATACCTCTTCTCTTACTTGGCACATTTTAGGTAATACAATTGCATAAACTGCTTAGGAGGAAGCAAAAGAATGGTAGATACTTGCCTTGAAGAAATAGGAAGGCACAGTACCAGCTTTATTAGAGTTTTGATCTTAGATTATGACTTTAAACAAGAAATAAAATCTTCTTTGTAAGCCTACATACTTTCAAGGGCACTGGTACTGGAACTCTTCCCATCAATGCATATTGCACTTGCAACCCTTCTCTTTTTCTCCCACACATAAATCACCTACTTGGTACCCAATCCCCTCTGATGATGAGTCTTTATTAGCTTAGTCCATTCTTCAGAGGGTAGGTCTTTTCTCTAAGCCTTTTCAAATTTTGCAAATTAGGAACAACTAGAGGTTGTGTTCTGTTAGTTTGCATTTTAAGACTCTATCCTTGTCTTGATGAGACACCTGATGAGAGTCCTTTTTCAGCTTGACTATATTTTCAGTCCGAGTCACAGAGAGGAATATACTAATGCTGCCTAAGGATGAAATCTCTTTCTTTTTGAGGATAAAATAACTTTAAAATTTGGGGAGCTTTTCTCAACATTTGAAAATGAATACTTTCTTCCCTTTCACAGCATACATTACTAAATCATGTATTTTGGTGCTTGATTATGTTCTATTTTTTATTGTTCTCTAATTGTCTCAGGTGTATTTTAAGTATTATTGCCTGAATTGACTCTGTAAGAGCAAGTAGTTTACTTTACTCTTTTCTGTTGTGGGTCTTTTCTGTTCTTCATTATCTTATCATAGTTCAGAACATGTAGTTGGTATGTAATAAGTAATCATGAAAAGCTGATATTTGTACAGAGCTATAAGTGAGAGAGTAAAATGCTTTGGAGTTCATTTCCATTTTCAATTCACTAATTTTCTTTTCTTAGATTTAAAGGTACAGTGGAAGAACTTAGCAGCCAGATTTTGTCTGCACGGAATTGGTTGCAACAGGAACAAGAACGAATAGAAAAAGAACTTTTACAGAAGATTGATCAACTTGCCTTGGTTGTTAAGGAAAATAGTGTAGGTATTTGTTATTATGTTTGTATTGCCTAATAAAATGACATTTAAAAATCTGTGTTAGAGACTATTTTGGTCATTCATAGCAATTGTTTGTCAGTTTGCTTAATTATATAAGTTTTTAGGGTTTTTTAAATGACAAGAGTCTTTTTTCTCTATTTTGTTTTCCTTTTAAAGAGACAAAGGGACTTAGATTTGTTTGAGCTTATTTAGCCTGTATAGGCAGATAAATTCAGGGATTTGGGACTAAATAAATTTAATTTAAAGTTATCCAAATTGATTGTCCTCATTAAGCAGCTAAATCAAGTAATAACAATCCTTTGACATCGGCTTTGTATTCACCTAACCTCAGAGATCTAGTTTTGACAATTCTATTACTAGGTAATTTCTTTTGCCCTAAAATCATTTATATCTGAAGAAGTTATATTTCCAAAAAGGTAGAGAGCAAAATTTTTATCTACCATTGCTTTTCTCATTTGCTTCTCTTCTTGTGCTTAAGGACTCCTAATAACTGCTCAGAGTTTCGCAGACTCATTTGAAAATTTGGTCTAGAACAATTTTGTGTATGTAGGGGTTCATAGACAATGGGAGTTGATGGAATAGTTTCTAGGATGTTACAGGTAGTCAGGAATTCCCAAGCTCTGGCTTTACATGGACTTGTCTTAGGGGATGTCCTTCCTTTCCTACTCTCCCTCATAACACACTTTGATTTCTTTATGCCCCCATCCAGAGTTTATTCCAAAAAACTTCTAATCTATCTCAGATGTGGTCTAGGTTCCTAAAGATGTGGGTAAGATATCTCCAGCCAGGGAACCTAGGTTCCTCTTAGCTCTTATGTGTTTCTAGGACCTTTTTGAAAGAAAAGGAAAAAGGACTGAAAAGATCTGATGTCACCCTTTCATAGGCCAGCACAAATAGGTTGCTCCTCCCTCAATAGTAGGTCATTGTGACAAATTATATAACCCACTAATTCACCTCCTCCAAACTAAATTCAGCCTCTATGGGGTATATCTATACCCTTCCTACGAAGATGTAAGGTCTCAAAGTCTAGCTACTTCAAACCTTAAGTTGATCAGGGAATTCCCTTGATCAGCCAGCTACACATCCCATTTTCAGAAGTTATTGAGCAGCAAAACCCTTTGGCTGACTCATTTTTATTAGTTTTTAACCTCAGATGGTGTGACACAGTCAATGTGCAGTCGTATATGGTGTTTGAGTTACAGCTTCACTTCAGTAATCTCGACTAATTCCATTTATCTCTCTAGGCCTAAATCTCTTTATCTGTAAATCAAGAAGCTGTGCTAGATAAATTACATGCTTTTATGATCACTTATCAACATTATCCCCACATCTTTCCCTGTGCAAGTTTTGGTTTATTTTGTTTTTCATTAAGCTAAGAAAAGAGAAGTGTTTGCTTGTTAGAAACATACTGTACTCATGTTTGTAAACTCCTGTCACATAGGAGGTGCTTGTGGATTAAGATATATGCTTGTTAATTTATGGTTGAATTGGTCAACATAATTTGACATCCGTCTCTGTTCTCCCCAAATTAAGTGCTCCTGAATTGACCATGCATGAATTTGGGTTAGTAATGAAAATGACTGGTTCCTTCTAATTTGGCCATATCACAGCCAGGTTATTTGGGGCTTCGATATGGCCTTCATGAATCAACTCTTAAAGGAAGATAAATAATGAAAATGAATTATGAAGTTTCTTTTAGATCATCTACCAGAATCCAATTGGTCCATAGTTTTAGATTCACATTGATTTCTTTAGACTTTGGATATATGGGACTCATATTCCTCACCCTGGCTTGCCCTCCATGGAATCAGGCACCAAGTCCTGTTGAGTCTGTCTAATAACTTTTAGGTTTTATCAGCTCTAATTTTATACTGCTATTACTCGAATTCCTAACTTGAACCAGTCTTCCCCTTCTTTAATCTATCATTCACACTGTGGCCAAAATAACTTTCCTCAATATACAGAATCTTGTTGACTCCTCCTATTTAAAAATCTTCAGTGGCTCCTTTGCCCAGAGCCTTGGACTATTGTTAAAGACCCTCCATCATCTAGTACTGCCTTATTTTACAAGATTTGCATTTTCTGTGCCTTTTCTTGCACTGATGCAGGCCCTTTCTCCTTCATGGCTGGAAAGCACTTGGTATTTCTACTTTTGAAATCTTTTGCTTTCTTTAAGAATTAACTTAGCTGCTATTTTTTTTTATTCCCTGGTCCCTTTTCATTGCAAAAGATGGTGCTGCATCTCAAAATTTCTTATTGTTCTTCCTGTCTTTGTATTTTCCCCCTTGAATGCTCCCCATCTCCTTTCTTCCCTATTATTGTAAAGGACAGCACCATCCTCTCAGTCCCTTAGGCTCATAACCTAGCAGCCATTTAGTTCTCCTCACCATCTCTCACTCCCCATGTCCAAGCTATTGCCAGGGCCTGTCAATTTCACCTTTTCATCATTTCTCAAACACATCCCCGCTCTGCTCTGACATTGCCATCTCTCAGTGCAAGTCCTCATCATCTTATTGCAAATATCCTGTTGATGGGTCTGCCTCAAGTCTCTCCTCACTCTACTCCCATCCATCCTCTATTCAGTCACTACAATGATTTTCTTAAATCACAGGCCTGGCTTGTCCCCTGACTGTTACATGAACAAGGCACTTCATTTCTCAGCTCTGGGCATTTTTCTCTGCTTGTCCCTCATTCCTGGAATGCTTTCCTTGCTCCACTCAGATTACTGATTTTTCTGGCTTTCTTTAAGTCCCAACTTAAATTCCACATCCTATTAGAATCCTTCCCCAATCCCTCTTCATTCTAGTGCCTTCTCTCTAGTGCCTGTTTAACCAGTGTATATAGCTTGCAAAGTATATATTTGTTTGAAAATTGTCTCCTAGATTGAATTGTAAACTCCTTGAGGGCAGGGACTGTTTCTTTCTTTTCTTTTTTTTTTAAACTTTTGTCACTGGTGATTAGCACAGTGCCTGGAACATGGTAAGCACTTAATAACCATTTGATTGATTTTTTTCCCCTTACATCAGTGTTTCCCAAACTTTTGACATATGTGTACCCCTTTCTATAATTTTTGTAATGCTGAATACCTCTCATCAAAAAAAGATGTATTTTAATAACAATCAAAATATTTTATTTTTTCTTTTTTGGTACATACACAAAATAATAATAAATGAAAAATAAAATTATCCATAATAAAATATAAATCCATGCCAAAAGGTTTGTCACATGCAGAAGAAGACCAATTGTTGGAAATGGCTTCAGACATATTCTTGAAAAAATAAACATAAGGAGTATACTTTAACATCATTCTGGTTATAAGTGCAACACGTGTATCCTGTTTTAACAGAAAAAGTTCTGAAATACATCTTGTCTTTTCCAACTTCATATTTATGTGAAGATATTTGTAGACATTAAGTCAAAAAAAAAAAAAGGAACATACTATTGGACATGGATCCGCATCTCAGATTAAAAGTAACAACCAGGGAACCAAATTATGATGATCTGTTATCTCAGCAGAAACAATTTCATCCTTCTATATAAGAATAATCAAAATCAGTGGGACTTACTAAAGCACATAACAAACCTTTCCTATAAGAAAAATCGTACGAAAACTAAAAATGCACAGGCACCTGGAGAAGCCACTAATTATTAACAAAGTAAGTTGTTTCTATAACAAAGTGATATATTCATGCCTTGTCACACCGGGCAGTGTCATAGTGGACCATCTCACATCTCACAAAATTGTCTTGACTCGACTCATGAGAATGTAGAATTAGGGGCAGCTAAGCTCAGTGCAGTGCATATCCCCACCAAACTCCAGTGCACTGTGTACCCCCACCAAATTCTTTGGTACATGTACCCCACTTTGGGAAACATTGCCTTACATCATTCTTATTTTTATATAGCTGCTTCCTTTCCCTTTTCTTGATTCCCCATTGGGTAACTTTTTTTAAAGGCTAGAACTGTCATTTCCAGCCATTTTTAATTATTGTATCCTCATTGCCTGATACCATATCTTAAATATTGTAGGTGCTTAATAATGTATTGAATTTAATTCACCTCTTGTTTATGTTCATGTTCAGCATAGTAATTAGGTGACTAGTACTTTCTATATGGAATTTCATTTTAGAATGATTAAGTGAAATTATTTTCATCCATCCCAGGAAATCAGTGAAAGGACCATAGAGAAGAAGTTCAGTCAGATGTCAGCAAAGCTAGATAAAATAGAAGAGATACAAAAGAAAAATATGGAAGCACAGAGACCAAAGTATGATGATGAGAAGATCAATATTCGAATCAGCAAGATTGAATTACAGATGAATGAAGAAATGAAAGAAATGAAAGCAGAAGTTAATGCTGGTAGGGCAAAAATTTTTTAAACATAATTTATGTTCTCTTTAATGTGAAAACAAAATGATTTGTATCATTCTCTACCATCTTCTAGAAACTATGTTAATTGTAAAAGTAAGTATACCATAGTGTCCCCAAAGTATATCAAACTACTTTCTTGATGAGTTAGGCTCTATTAATATATATATATATATATATACATATAAATGGTTTTAAAAGTTCCATACAACTACCTTTTGCTTGACAAAGTGAACTATTACCAGAACTTTTAAAGAACTATTTCAAGAGTGAAATTATTGTGCTGGCAACTTAGTTTGTCTCTTTAAGATTCATGTTCTTTCCAAACAGACAGTAAGTTGCTACCATAATATATTCAGGGACTTATGATGATATAGAAATCAGTATAAACCTTCACTTGCCTTTTAGGGGACGAGGAAATCTAGTGTTTTGTCCTTAAGGGTAGGAAACACAATTTTCAATGTATTTCACAGATATGCTTGTGCTATTACTTATGCTGCTCTTCCTTTATGAAGGAAATTCTCCATATGTGCTAATTTGTTTTTCTTTTGTCAGGTAGAAATTAAAATTGCTTATTAGCATGGGAATGACTTTGTTGAAAATGTTAAAGGTTTAATACTATTAGAAAATGACACTTTGTATAAATTAGATAATTATTTGGTAATATAGTTCTGTAGAAACTACTTTGTTCTAACTAAACTAAACTAAACTAAACTAAACATTATTTAGATAGGTTATTGAATTACTTAGGGAACTATCTATTGCATTACATCACAGTATAATTAATCCTTGTTGGAGTATTTTACTAATTTAATTTTTTGTAATTTCATGAATTAATTCATGGGCATATTTTCATACACCTATATATTTTCAGTATACTAAGGGAATTGATAAAAGGAAGTGGCATAGGGAATATCTTCCCCCAGCCATTTTGTAAAAAAGTCACTTTTCAGTGTCAGAGGCTTTTAAATACAAGGTTTTGCAACTTCATTTTTAACTTGTCTCTGCAATCAGTAGGACTGCATTGTAATTAAAAGTTTGATTTTGATATGGAATTTAACTTTGATGCAGCATTTGCAAATTTTTAACTCTTGTGAAATTTACATCTTTATAAGGGTTTGCAGCCATCTATGAAAGCATAGGATCACTCAGACAAGTTCTTGAAGCCAAAATGAAACTTGATAAAGACCAGATACAGAAGCAAATTCATCAGCTAAAGAAACAAGAGGCTCCCTTATAAAGAGTTTGGGACAGGGATGTTCTAAAAGAAGAGTTTGTCAGTGGGGTAGGAGTCTGGATGTTTGTGCAGTATGGTTTGCCTCTTTCTAGGATGTGCATGTGCCAAATAATGTGTCTTGGGCCTAAATTTTTAACTTGAGTTGTGAAGACAATCTTTATGTGAGAAGAGTAAGTACATTTTTTTATAGCTTAATTTTACTTATAAATATAAATTCTATGGAATTTGTTCCATTTTGGAAAGGCTTTTATTCATTTTAAGACTGAAAACTCTTCAAAATATTTTTCTTCTGTGAATTAAAATTAATTCTTGTAGTGATGCTTTAGCTAAGACTGTTCATCATTTTAAAAATGTCAGTGTGGAGATTTATGTTAGTAAGCTAATATATTTGTTAAAGCAGTTGGTATGCAAAAGATATCTCTTGACAGAAGAGATAATTCAATATTAAGTCCATGTTTGGATTTTGTTGTTGTTTATACATTTTCTGCTTTGTTTGCTTCTTTTAATTCTTCTTTCCCCTTCACTTGGAGTTTCCATGATAATTTGAGTTTTCAATTTTTAAAAAAAAAATTGTAATTTATCCTATTTGAATTCAGTACTATTTGCACCCAATTCAGATAATATAAGGAATTCATAATGTTTCTTCAACTTCAATATAGATTATTATCTATTTGGAAAGAAAGTAGACAATGAAGATAATTTTCTAGAAAATATGGAGCCAAAAATTACTTAAATTATCTGGATATTTAAGATGTCTATAATAAAACATGAGATATCTGAATTCTTTTCAACTCTCTACAGCTTGTGTGATAAGAACCATATTCTGTATAAGGGAATTATGGTTCACACTAAGCTGTTTATGCAGAATTGCCCATTAGCTACAATATGATGTGAAGATTTTTCAGGATTTTTATGAACCATTTCTTAAATGTTTCCAAAATGAAGATTAAAAATCTAGAAAAATACTTTGTATATTATAATTATTATTGTAAATGTATTATTGTGCCTTGTTTTTATTATGTCAATGCACTGTACACTGAAGGTTTTGCTGACAAAATAGAAGGCATGATAATTCAAAATGTGATGTAAAAATGAAATGCTATGTATTTTAAAATTGTATAATGTACTAGAAATTTTATCATTGTTAAAATATGATACTTCAGTATATTCTTTAATGAAATAATAATTCATACTTTTGTATGGATTGGGATTCAAGCTGGCATTGAATTTATAACATTGTTAAGATATTTTCATCCAGATGAATGGAATTTTTATGTTCTAGGTGTATTATTTTCAATTGCTACATTTGATGATAAATTGAAAATTAACACCTATGCTGTAATCTAATCTAGATGCTTATAAATCTATGGATGTAAGATCTATACTGAGAAAACCGTTCTAAACTGTGAGGGTGCTATAGAAAAAATAAAAATAGCATTATTTTACATTTTTTGTTATTTTATTTTATTTTAGCTAAGGACTCAGGAAAAGAAGCACCTTCTGTTTTTAAGGTTAGTTATACATGAATCATTTAACTGGCTACTACTGTTTACCCTTGTAAAAATGCTACAGAATTTTTTTTCTCCTTGTCTTGGCAAAAGTTAAAAAAGCCTCTAGGATTAAACAGATGATATCGTAGTTGTAAACATTTGGCCACCAATTTATATTTTCTTTATTTTGATTCAAGCTCTAAATGGGTGGTCTAAGGCAGCTCTCTTCTCTACAAACCTGCAGAACTGTTTCTCCTTTTGAGATAGAAACCAATCCTAGTGTAGAGCAAAGCTTCTTAAATTGTGAGGAGTGACCCTATGGAGTGACATCATTGAATGTGGGGGTTGTGAAATTATGATTTATTATCAGTAAATGTTTGATTTGTATATATATTATATATATCTATATACCTGGTGGCATAAAAATTTCTTGGGCAGAAAGAGAGTTGCAGGTGGAAAAATTTTAAGAAGTGCTGGTGTAGAGAACTTGGACTTTCTCAATTAGGAACATAATAATTGGGACCAGCTTGCTGGGATGTGGTTAAAAATGCTGTAGTGACTCCTTCCCTCCTCTGCCTTGAAGAGGTATGTGAGTTCTCAGCATGCTGGGCTTGTTTGAGCAGGCTCCGTGGAGTATGTATACATTGTTTACATAGACAAGGACCTTGTTTTTTCCTGGAGTCCGGGATCCTATGGCCATGAATGTTCTCTTTAAATCCTTGGACCCAGGACACAGGGATGGGATTGAGCCTCTGGGGAAATGAGCAAGTCTGTTAGGGCTTCATGGAGTAACAGACATACCATTACATCTACATACACTGAGCAAGGAGCAATCACCACAAAGAACATAATATTCTTTGAAAGTCTAAAATTATTTCATCTCTTTGGCATTATAGACATTTAGGCCAATTCCCTTTCAAGCCCAGTACACAGGATGCATGGTGATGGGAGGTTTGTCCTTCCTTAGCTGCTGATCTGTCCATTCTTGAGGGGAGAGCAACAGTGTCCATGAGCTTCTTTAAACGAAGTGACGAATACCAAATTAGGTTCTTAATGAAGGAGAGCCCATATGAAAGGAGATGATAATCAGCTGTGTGCTGAATTTCTCAGGTGCTTCTGATGTTATGGTCCTTCATGTAATGAGCTACATTATATTCTTATCACCAAAGTTTAAATGTAAAACATTTCCAGTGTTATTTTCCTTTATCAGAAATTTATAATAAATAGTGCCATAAAAACCCCACATGTAAAATTCTGTTGTATGGTTTTTAATAAAAAAAATGGTTAAATTTGGTGTGTGGACTTAACTCTGTAAAATATTGTATGAAATGTTACCAAAGCTTAGTTTTCATGGATACCATGTGTTCATTGAAATACCTGACTATATAGATTCCTCAATGGTACAAAATTCTCTATGTATTTTTTACACTGTCTTAGTACCTGTGTTGCTTGATTGTCTTGTCACAAAATTCTTGTTATATTTTTAAGTAACCAAATCCCTTCAGGAAGACCACAAATGAATGAGTATTTCTTAGTATTAGTATTAAGAGTATATCTTAATATACTAACTCCACTTTACAGATGTAGCAGTGAACTTTTAGATTTATGAGGGCCCTTTTTTTTAATCCATAGAAGTCTCTATTGCTTTAGTTGATACAGTGGCTTCTTCATGCTGTTGCATGAATGTATCATGCAAAGAAAATATCACAAATAGTATATTTAGTTGTTTTTTGGTAAAGCACATAACTTTTCTTTAATATAGGACTCTTATGCAAAAGTATAAAGGTTTACTAAGTATTGCTCTTACAGATACCCATCTGTTTGTGGATCACAAGGTAATTTAACTACACAGAGTCAAGGCCCAGTGTGCAGAGTATGGGAAAAGGTTGGAAGTTGGGCCACTTTGTAGAAATTAGTGGTTAAAGTACTATTCTGAAGATTGGAAGCAGAGGAGCAGAGCAGAATAAAGGCAAGAGCAAAATCTTGGGTCACTTCTAGGAAGACAAACTGAATTCAGGGTACGTACAAATATTACAGATCAGGGCAAATATTAGATTGGAGAGTGGGAAAGAAGGATCAGAACTGGAAGGGCACAAATGTGAGATGAAAGAGGAAGGTGGCTAATTAAAAATATAGCCAAATAGAGTCAGGAATTAGGGCATGCTCAAGAAGTAAATTATAATAAGATTTAGTTATCACCTCTATGCAGGTAATTTTCAGATTTGTTTATGCAACCTTAATCTTCAACTTGAACTATGGTCTCAGTTTTCTAAGTATATTCAGAACATCTCCCCATGTCCCAATTCATGCCTCAGATTGGACATGATTCCCCATCTCTTTTCCAAATTTCCTTACTTCTTTTGATGATACCAAAAAGCCTCAGAATCACCTTTTTGTTTTTTCCCCTCTTCCTTTCTCTATTTATTTTCATAAGATACAGATCTGAATGCATCATTCCCTTGCTGAAAAACCTTCAGTGACTTTCCATTGTCTTTAGGGTCAGATGAGACATAGTATGTACTTTTCAAACCTTAAATCACTATTCAATGTCAATTATAATCTAGTTGGTATAGAGGGAAGAATACTGAATTGGGAAGCAGGAGGGATCTGTGTTCAGATTTGGCCTTTGATGTTTACAAATTGTGTGATTTTGGATAAGTCAATCTCTCTAAGCCTCAGTTTTCGTATTGTACAAATGGGAGTTAAAAATCTCTGCAGTACATCCTTTATAGGACTGTTACTAAAATTGCACTCTGAGGTAGAGTTGGAATGCTTGCCAGGTAAGTTCAAGAAAGGACCTCACTATCTGGTACCTTGCCCTGTCAGGTGATCTCGAGAATCTGAGACACTTCAAATGAAAGTGATTCATTTTTCTGGCATGGCACTGGTAGATTGCCCAGCTTTCATACAACAATGAAGTCAGCACAATGGCTCTGTAGATATTCAGTTTGATAGTCAGTCTACTCTTCTCTCCCAAACCTTCCTTTGGAGCCTCCCAAACACTGAACTAGCTCTGGCAATGTATGTGTCAACCTTGTTATTAATGTGGACATTTCTGGAAAGTATCCTGCCAAGGTAAGTGAACTTATCCACAGCAATGAAAATTTCTCCATTTGCTGTAATTGATGGTTGCACATATGGATGATGTGCTGACTGATGAAACACCTGTGTATTGTTGTATTAATTGTTAGGCCAAAATTAGCACAAGCAGCAGAGAATCAATTTGTATTTATTTATGTTCACAATCATCTTTAAACAAAAAATCAGGAACTAACACTCTCTCCACTTTCGTCTTGGATTATGGCCTTTTCACGTTGAAGAATTTACCATCAGTGGGGTAGTGGGTTGATGCTGTTCACCCCAATGGAAGGCTTTTGACAACAACACTGAAAACACATTCTAAAAAGCACGGGGGCAAGCACACAGCTTTATTTCTTAAACTAAACTGCTAAGCATTCAAACTCTCCTGCAGCGAGAGCAACTCTGTTGGGCTGGCCATGTTGTTCAAATGCCAAATGGCGTGCTCACCAAAAATGCTATTTTATGGAGAACTCACACAGGGCAAGCGTTCACATGGTAGTCAGAAAAAATAAAACACAGACATTCTCAAAGTCAGTCCCTCTTAAGAACTTATAACTGATTGTGTGACATGGGAGACACTGGCATAGGACCACCTAGCATGGTGTGCCCCCATCAGAGAAGGTGCTGTGCTTTATGAGTGAAGCAGAATCGAAGGAGCTCAAAAGAAACACGAGATGTACAAATTTAGAGCGTCTACCTCAAATGTTCACATGGACATTTCTGTCTGACCTGTAGTATAGTGTTCTGAGCTCATATTGGTCTGATCAGCCACTGTCGGACCACTGTAACTTGTTTAATGTAGTGATGTCATTGAGACTGATGAATAACAACCAGTTAGGAATAAAATCAGTATGATAAAGATGTCCTGAAAGTTGGCGTGCTGGGCCAGTCATTAGATCCTCTTCCAGAATTTGTGTTAGTCATGGCTTTTGGAGAAGGATGAGAGATAGGTATTACCTATGTTTGGCAATGTTGGCTCGATGTGCATTATTATATTATTATATATATTATATTATACATATATTATTATATTATTGTCATTATATTGTCAGTTGTCATTAGCAAACCCTAGAATACTGATTAAATGGCAGTTCTGTTGAAAAGAACTGTTAATTAGTAATCTAGAGGATACTCTTGAAAATCCATTTCTTCTTGGTCAAATGAACATTTTTGTAATTTGACATACATGCAATACTTGGGCAGGTATTGAAGGAATAGTTGGACATAAAAGCTTTTGAGTATGTTAGAATGATTAGCACATCGTCAAGTCTAAAGTGACCAGGAATTGATTCAGGAAGTTCCACTGGATATTATTTTGAGATTTTGAGGCTTTGCAAAATTCAAATGTCAGTACACAGTATGTTAGGAATTGTTTTTTACTTATGTACCAGCTTGCATATTTCTATGATCTTAGCACATACAGCAAAGGGATAGCTGTTGGTGGGAAAACTCTGGGTGAGATATAAGACCCTTCAGCCCAGAGGGAACCTACTGACAATGTCTGGTTGGGCTCTCATCTCCCCTGAGGACTCTCGGCCTTTCTGAGAAGTCAGGGGGAGGTGACAACCTGTGTTGAGATTGAAGCAGAGGGATAGCAGGTGGAAGAGTGATAGCAGGTGGCAAACTGCGCACAATAGCAAATTGTTTATATGGTCCCATGTGGGCAGTGTTGTTTTTGTTACATTATAAAAAGGGGATAGCCTTAAAATAAACAGACTCCATTTTTTCACCATCCTCGGAAGTCCCGCCTCATCACTTCTCCACTAGGAAGGTATATCTTAATCACCCCAAAGTGGGGGCTCTAGAAAACAATGGTTCATTTTATCACCCCAGCTTGGGGGCTCTAGAAAGCAAGATAAAACAGATGGCTTTTCTAGATGGCAAAATATTTTGGGGTTTTGTTAGTGCAAAGATACAGGCCCTGCCCTTCTTACCTCAACTTCTTTGAGTTACTACTTTCAATGAAGGGGTAAAATTTGATTCCAAATTTCCCCGGAGATATCCTCCAGCTCAGGGGTTGAAGAGAAATATCTACTTTTTCAAAGACAAAATAAAAAGCAGTACTTTCTTTTAGGTAACTTAGATTATGTTGGGAAACACTACAGAACTTTGTTTATTGGTTAGAAATAAATCAAACAATCATACAGTAAGGCTTACCACTCTTTTTTTTTTCCCTTCAAGATGTCTTAAAAGTCAGTGGCAGGATTCTGGGACAAACTTGCCAAGATTGTGATAGCTATTGTTTTTTTTTCCCCCCTAAGGCAATTGGGGTTAAGTGATTTGCCCAAGGTCACACAGCTAGGGAGTGTTAAGTGTCTGAGATCAAATTTGAACTCAGGTCCTCCTGATTTCAGGGCTGGGGCTCTATCCACTGCACCACCTAGCTGCCTCTATGCTACTGTTAATCGTGAGGATTAGAGCTAGATATTGTCTGTAATAGGCAAAACTGATGTAATGAACCACTTGCTCTGGTTGCTTTGGAACGGTAATGAGAAAACAGATAAAATGACTTGCTTATGGTCACCCCGAGACAGTATATATATCAGAGGAAGGATTTGTATCTATATTTCCTTTACTCCAAGTCTATACACTAAGTCATGTTACCTTTCATTATATATCCTGTCTTTAAGGAAATGGTAATAGTTTAGGGTGAGATTATTTTCACTGTTCAATAATCCCTACTCTCTGCCTCAAGAGTTTTACAATCTGGGATGTGTCACTTTGGGAGAAAGGAAACAGCCAGAGTACGGGATATTTCAAGTACAACTCACATAAAAATACACTGACTTTTTTTCCCCAAAGAAAGCAAAGTTTAAATCAAAGTGAACAAAAACAAGACTAATCTGGCAAATTTCTTCCATTTGAAAGTAAATATAGCTTGCTGTATTATATATAATATAGATATGAAGTAAAATTTGAATCTTAGCACTTATGTCATCTACCACTGTGAACACTGGTTAGTCAATAAAAGTTTATCAAACATCTATTATGTTTCAGGCACTGTGTGCTAAGTACTAGGAATACAAATATGAAAAAGAAAAGGCAGCCCCCTTCCTCAAGCAGTTTACAGTTTCACAAGAGAAAATACACAGAGGGAATTTGAAAGGAGCAGGAGGGAAATAACTTATAGGGGATAAAGGTGATGGGGGTGGTCGTGATAGAAAATTTCTAAGGAACGCAAGCAGGAGGAAAGAAGGAGGTGGCTAGTCTGGTTAGTCAGGTTGAGGTTAGATTCATAATGTATATGAGTGAGCTGTGTAATTGCACTGATGCCTGAAGTTTGAGAAGTATGTAAACTCAAAGTTAAACACTTTGTACGAAGGTTCAAAGTACTGTAATATGTACTCTGTTTCTCAGTGGTATTTGTTTGAGAGAGAAATATACAATAAGTTATAAACTTTGCAAAGCTTAAAAAATTAGAATGACTTGAAAACTTATAATTACTGAAAAATTTAGCAGATCTAATATTTCAAATTTTTGTCTCTTATTTTAAAAATTAATATTGCTTTGTGATGGATAAATACATAATTAGCTTAAAGAGAAAATCTATTGGAGCAGCTCAAATTGGTGTAAGCAAAGATAATAGAGTCTGTTTAAATAATGAAGATATAGAAAGCCAGCTTAAATTCACAAACTAGAATTCATTGTTTTAATCATGGAGCTTCTCAAATGGGTTATTGATGAACTGGAAAAACCATTGTGTTTCTGTGGTACAAATGTTTAATACAGAAGTCATTTCAATTTATTGTTTTTTGCTTTCTTGAATGTGTTTATTCAGACTATATTGGCAAGACAAGATTTTTCCTAAATAAAATTAGTTGCTTTTAAAAAGTAAAAGGTAAAATTATATGCTTTTAAATAATAAAAGATAAACTAGGTAGTTCAGTGGATAAAGTATTAGTCCTGAAGTCAGGAAAACCTGACTTCAAATCTGGCTTCAGACAGTAGCTGTGTGACCCTGAACAAGTTACTTAGCCTGTTTGCCTCAGTTTCTTCATATGTAAAATAAGCTGGAGAAGGAAATGGCAAACATTCCAATATCTTTGCCAACAAAATCTCAAATGGGGTCACAAAGAGTCAGATGTAACTGAAATGACTCAATGACAGCAATAAGCAAAATTAAACTTTTTAAAAAATCAGGTAATACATAAAATACATGTAATCATAGGATTACTTGTATAAAGAACCTTGTAGAATTGCTGACTGTAAAAAGTTAATTTAATAAAAGAAACTGCTATTTATAGTTATGGATATAGTTGAAGTAAAATTATATGAAAAATAACATTGGTTCTATTTGTAGATGATAAAAGTTGGGAGGAAAATTACCCATATACTTAAAAACTTTTGTGACCAATTGAGAAACAAATCTTCCAATTTTGCATTGTAAGTAGAGGAAGCAATGTGTACTTAAAGATGCTTCTTTGATCACAGACATATAATAAGATGTTTTGAAACTTCCATTTGGGAATCTGTTGATGGCAATGAGACATCAAGAAAAAAATTTAAATATAATGGATGGATTTTACAAATAAAAATGATATAATGTGTATTTAACTCTTTTTTGATAGATTTTATGTCAAGATAAAATTTAGATGTTGTAAGCATTACTTTAAAATGTGTCCTTCCATTCAGTTTGGACATATATATGCTTTACAATCACTGTATCCAGGAATATGGGCAGCTAGATGGCATAGGACACTGGGCTTGCAAATATAGTTTCAGATACTTACTAGCTAATTGTGTGACCCAGGGCAAATACTTAACCCTGTCTGCCTCAGTTCCTCATTCAAATTTTATTGAACCAAAGTTATTTGGTCCTTAACCCAATCCTAACTTTAGAACTAAACTCGACTCTGACCTTATTAACCATGTAATTTTAATTTTCTCACTTAGTCCTAACTCTAAGATGTCAATTGGACTTGTATTATATTCATAACCATAATGTTATTCTTATCCTAAAGTTAATCCTAACTCTAACCTAAATACAAACCTTTAGCCTGAGTTTGATCCTGACCTTGAACTTTACCTTCACCCTAACCATAATTATAAAACTAAGTTAACTCTGTATACTGACCCAAAACTGCACTCTACAATAACCTTTTTTTGTGTGGCAATATTAACACTAACCTAGTATGACTGGGACATTCTGGACAATTACATTTCTTATTTAGACAGTTTTGCAACTTATGCATCCTTTAGGTTTGTGTTAGCCTTAGCCCCATCATTAATTATAGGAAAGAGTTAATCTCTACAATTAAGTTCGTGTCTTTCCTCTTGTCAAAAAACCAAACCAAACCAAACTAAACCAAAACCAAACACCCTCTATAACCCAACATATTTCTGGTAGCTGCCAGGAACAACCAGTTTCAGTCTCTAATTGGAGTGACCCACTCATTTATATTACCTGACAGGCTTGTTGTGCTACCTTAAAGCACTGTGTAATTGGTTACAGAGCAATTTGTTTGAAGAGATCTAAAGGTTGTAGTGACCTGCAAGAGAAATATGAATCAGCAGTCTGATACAGCTTCCCAGAAATTGAATGCAATCTCAGGCCAAGAACAAGGAGGTGTCCTTTTCTCTATCTGGCCAGATTACCTGAAATGTTACATTCAGTTTTGGCCATCACATTTTAGGAAAGACATTAAAAAGCTCTAGAACTTCTGAAAGAACAGAAGAAGCCTCAACGAAGGACTTTTGAGTTCATTCCATATCAGGACTGTTGGAAAGGAGAGGGAATGTCTAGCTTGGAGAAGAGAAGATTGTTTGGAGAAGACAGATGACAGGAGTAGGATGAGATGTAAGAGCTACTTTTACATATCTGAAGGACTGGTAAAGGGATGAGATGTGTTCTGTTTGATCCTTCCGAAGGCAGAACTAGGGCATAGGGTTTAAGTTGTAAAAACGTGAATTCAAGCCTGATGTAGGGAAAAGCAAAAATAACAAATTCCTAAGATTTACAACTATCTAAAAGTAGAATGGCTATTTTGGGCTTTAAGTCAAGATTGGATGTCCTTTTGCCAGGCTTGATTTAGAATGAATTCTTTTTCATGGGTGGGTTGACCTCTAAAGTTCCTTCCTATTCTAAAATTTTTTGATTATGGTAAATGTAATTTGATCTCATCAATTTTTTTCTACTCTCTTTAGATAGTCTTTGATCTGTTTTTCTCTTCTATTGATCTATTTATTCTGTATTGTATTGTCGATAGCAAATGACAAAATGCAAATATGACTTCTTATCATAATTCTTCTTTATAAAGTAGTAAAGAAAGTTAAAATATGCAAAGGATTACTAGCAAGTTCATCTCATCTCTGTCTTTTACAGCTGAATATTCTGAAGTCCTCTCAAGCACCATGGGGCATATTTTTTGACCTTTGCTGCCATCATATGGTTTGAGAAAGAATCCTCAAGGAAGTGGAAATGAACAATGTAGTTGGTGCATTTTTTGAGGGGCATTCTAGGCTAAAAGTGAAAGGATCATTATTGATCTAGTCCATCCAGGTTTTCAAGATAAGGTCCTGGACACCTTTTCAGAGATTCCAAAATGTCAAAATTATTTTCATAATAATACTAAGATGTTTTAATTTCTAACATGGTGAAAATAATTGATATAACACACATAAAGAAAAGCTTTTGGGTGGTGGATCTTTAAATTTTAACAGTCTAAAAGGATCCTGGGATCAAAAAGCTTGAGAATTGCTCATCTAGTTATTTTGTGGATGAGGAAGCTGAGTTTGAAAAAGTTATCCAGATGATTTAAAAACATTTTATGGAATAAAACAAGCATTTCCATAATATAGTATAATAAAAATGATTTCATTGGAAACTGCAAATTTATTATGTACAACTAGCTATTCCTTTTTTTTAAAAAAATAACTTTTTTATTCCTTTTAAATATATAATAAAGTCATGTAAATTTCTTTTTTTTTCTTCCTTCTGATTCTGCCATGGAATTGGCTATCATTAAACACAAAGATATATGTGATTTATTAATGTGATTTTTGTATAAATGCTTAATACTATATGACTTGATCTTCAATTTAGATAATTTATTTAACAGGGCCTCATGGCAAGAACAAATGTTCCCAGGCTCTTTAGTGACAAGAGATATTTCTTCTAAAATAAAATGTTAGGGTTGATATTTAAGATCCCTTTATGGTTTCAGACTTTCTATTTTGTATTATAAGTAAAAACAAATTCAAAAGGAATCCATCTCTGAAAACAATAGTGGAAATATGAATCCAAATAAGGATATCCCCTTTTACACCTGCCATACATGGTCAACTGGGTTCTGGTTTAAGATCTCCAGTTACAGGTAACTAACTTCTTTCTTGGGACAGTCCCGATGAAAGTGTTTAATATATATTGTAAAATGACCACATTTTCACTAATGTAGTGTTGTTGTGATTATCAAGATTGTTTTGAATTTACATTTTTTAACCGAAGCATAAAACAGGGAGCCAGATGCTCATTAAAATTCTTTGTTACCATTAAAGAGGATAATCCTATAAAAGGGATTCCTTTTAGGTGATGAGGTCTTTCCAGTGCCCCTCTTTGTGCCAATTACCTTGAGTTTTGTAATTTTTGGGGTCTTATTAAGAGATGCAGTATGTTATCTTAGGCAGGAGCTAGGTTTCAGATCTCTTTCATTATTCTAAATGCTGTAGAACAATTCACATGCACAGCAATGCTGACCTAGTGGAACAAGAAGATATGATTTGCATGTCACTACCATAAACAGCCACCTTGTGAACTTTGATTCTCAATGTGATCTGAGGACCCCTGTGGGTTTCTAAGACCCTTTCAAGAAGTCTGAAAAGTCAAAAACTTTTCATAACAATAGTAAAACATCACTTGCCTGTTAAACTACTTCTCTCTTTTCCAGCTACTTATCTGTGTGAAGCTGGATTTTCTTCATTTAAAACAATATATTGTAGTTGCTTTACTAGAATGTATTGCAGCAAATATTAACAACAGATGTTAATATGCATATCTAGTTGTCTTAACTAAGCAGACATGAAAAAAATTGCAAAACTATATAAAACAATGCCATTCTCACTATTTTTTGTTTTGAGAAAATAGTTATTTTTACATAAAATATTATTTATACTAATATGTAATAGGTTTGTTATTATTTTTTATTGTAACCTATTTAAAAAAAGAGTAAGAAAAAAAGAAAAACAGAAAAGGAATATAAAACAAAATAAAACAAAAGAGAACTTTGTCATGTGTCCAGCAGAACATCAGGGAGGATTCAAAATATATAACAACAAATTGCCAGATCAAGAAAATATATATAGTAGAAGAAATTATATTCATGAGTGACCATCTTTTCTTTATTTCCTTGTAAATTGTTCTTTGGTTCTCTGCTGCACACCTTATTTACTTTATTCCTTACCCCTTCTTTCATCCCCTCCAAGCAAGCTACAGTTAAGAAAAGATATATTTATATATACATAAGTAGATATAAGCATACATATACCTACTCACAGACACACATACTCTACATACACACGTTTTTGCTCTCCTGCTAATTATTTTTTTTTAATTCTTTCGTTCTTTTTTTTATTAATATTTTATTTTATTTTATAATAACTTTATATTGACAGAATCCATGCCAGGGTAATTTTTTTTACAACATTATCCCTTGCACTCGCTTCTGTTCCAATTTTTCCCCTGCCTCCCTCTACCCCCTCCCCTAGATGGCAAGCAGTCTTATATATGTTAAATATGTTGCAGTATATCCTATATACAATATATGTTTGCAGAACCGAGCAGTTCTCTTGTTGCACAGGGAGAATTGGATTCAGAAGGTAAAAATAACTCAGGAAGAAAATCAAAAATGCAAATAGTTCACATTCGTTTCCCAGTGTTCTTTCTTTGGGTGTAGCTGCTTCTGTCCATCATTTATCAATTGAAACTGAATCTTTGTCAAAGAAATCCACTTCGATCAGAATACATCCTCATACAATATCGTTGTCGAAGTGTAAAGTGATCTCCTGGTTCTGCTCATTTCACTTAGCATCAGTTCATGTAAGTCTCTCCAAGTCCTGCTAATTCTTTAATTAAATTCTAGTCCCAACTTATCTTACTATTACTTAATCAGCCCCCCATCTAAGGATCTCTCCTTAGTCTTCTTCCCTCACCCTTTGCTTCTGCATTCACCTATCCCTCCTTCCTTATTTCTTTATAGATTTTGGTGGATGCTATATCTTTCATGGTATATATGTAGTGTTGCCTACTTAACTCATTCCCAATGTGAGTAGGTTTTCAGAACTATGAGCCCTCCTTCCCCCTCTCATCCTCTGTGTCTATTTTCCCTCTGCACCTCGTTTGTATAACATGATACTATTTTTTACCTTAACTCTGCCAGTCTTTCTTTTGAGCTACCTCTATTGTTGATGTGAATCTTAAACATGTAGTATAATTTCCTATGTAAAAAAAAAAAACAATTTGCCCATGTTTAAACAGTTTATCCATGTTGAGGTCCTTAAAATTGATCTTTGATATTGTCTCTTATATGTTAAATTTTCTGTTAAGTTCAGGTTTGGTTGATAGAAAGTCCTGAAAATTTGCTAGTTCATTGAATGTTCATTTTTTTTCTCATTCAAAATTATAGATAATTTTTCTGGATGTGATATTTTTGGCTACAGGCTTACTTCTTTTGATTGATTGTAGATATGATTCTAGAACTTGTGGTCATTTACTGTGGCTGGTAAGTCTTGTACAATTCTAATTGTAGCTCCAGCATATTTGAATTTTTCCCCCCCTTGTTTCTTGCAAAATTTTCTCTTTGATCTGGGGATTTTGAAATTTGGCAATATTCCTGTGTGGTTTCCACAAAGGATCTCTTTGAAGTGGTGGATTTTTTTTTCCTATTTCAACTTTATCCTCATGTTCTATCACTCTAGTGCAATTTTCTTGGATGATTTCTTGCATTATGTGTCAAGGTTCTCTTTTTGATTACAACTTTCTGGCAATCCAATTATTCTTATATTTTCTCTTCTTGATCTGTTTTCCAGATTGGTCATCTTTCTTATATGATATTTTATATTCTGTTCCATTTTCTTATTCTTTTTTGTTGTTATTTCTTGGTCTCTTATAGATTCACTGGCTTACACTTGCCTGATTCTAATTTTTAAAGCATTATTTTCATCTTTGAGACGCCATCTCTTTCTAGTTGGTAAACTTTTTTTTCATAATCTTCTTATTTTTCTTGGATGGTTTTTTATTTTTAGAGTTTCCTCAATGTCTCTCATTTGATTTTTAAATTCTCTTTTGAGTTTTTCTATAAATTCTCTTTGGGTGGAGATCCAATGCACATTACTCTTTGGGATAGAAACTTTTTTTTTTAAACTAAAGGGTCCTTCTCTAAAGGGGAACCTTAGTCTTCCCTCTTCCCATAATGTTTCAATGGTGGTGTTCTTTCTTCTTTGCCGTTTCATTTTTTAAAATAAGAGGTATTAGTGTAAGCACCTTTAATCGTGGGGTGATAGTGCCCCAAGCTTCCCTTTGCTCTTCCCTCTTGACAAGGAACCCCAAACCAAGAGCTTCTTCCCTCTTGGAAAAATCCCTATACAGCCACCAAAGTCCCTACCCCACTGCCTCTTCACTCACCAGGAGCTGGTTCCTTCTCTTCCAGGGCTGTGTTTCATCAGCACAGTTGGTCCTGGCATTCCTAATCAGCCTCAGTCCTCCAGGACTCAGCCTCCCAACTAGACAAACAGTCTGGGAGGTGAAAATCTCTGTGGCTCCAACCACAACCAACTAATGAGAGGGGGTCCCCATTTGATGTTTCTGTGGAGCTAGATCAGAGATGTTTGAATTTCAGACAGGTTAATCCCTAGCCCTGGATCTTTCTTCACACATTCTTGGGTTGTATCTGGACAACCCCTGTTCTGCCCCAAGTCTTCTCGATTTTTCACCAGTCTGTTTGCCTTGAAGGGCAAATCTGTTCTATTTGTAGGGGAAATTGGGAGAGCTTGAAATTTAGCAACCTACTCTTCCATCTTTCCAAAATCCTCCCCCCTCTTTGTTATTATTTTTAAGCAAATTAATATATATACTTTAAAAATTTATCCTTTTAATTTCAAATACAGTAAATGTTGATACATATAACCCATACAAACAAAAACTCTTTGGAATCCTCAATATTTTTAAGACTGTAAAGGGAACCAAATGAGTAGCTCTTTAAAAAATTCATTATTTCTAACTTTTTAGAAAGTCCATTTCTTCTTAGAGGAGAACCACTGGACAACTGAAATCTTTCAAAAAAGTAGAACAGACTCCCCAGAAGAGCTGTATTTAAAAAAAAGAAAGAAAGAAAGAGAAAGAAAGAAAGGAAGAAAATGAGCTAATTCATGAAGTGGCAAGATCCCTATCCCTGGAGATCTTCAAGCAGAAAATGTTGCCCAGTGATGCTGTGCTGTAGAAAGGATTCATCCTTTGCAGGATGAATTATCTTTCTTTCTTTCTTCCCTCCCTACTTTCCTTCTTCCCTTCCTCCCTCCCTCCCTTTCTTTTTTTTTGCGGAGCAGTGTAATATGTAGTTTTCTTTTAAAAATTCTAAATTTAGTAACCATTAATGAACATCCCAATATGCAATATAAAAATGATCATCCACAAAACTAAACTCCATTAATAACATGGCCAAAAAAACCTGCATGTGTTAATTTAAAAAAAAAGGAAAACAAAGGCATCCTGTTTTTTCTTTGCTCCCTTAAAGATCTTTTATTTTAGTGTATTATGGATGGTAGGGAAGGATCAAAGGAGAGTTGGAAAAAAAAAGCACCATTGAGTAGTGAATTAGAAATTAGGAAAATCTGGATTCAAGACTGCCCCTTAGCTATGCTCTTTATGTCACCATAACTAAGAATAGTTCTAGAAATAAATCTAAGACTATGAACTGTAGAATATAATTGAGAAGGGTCTTCTAAATTGACCACTTCATTTTCAGATGAGGGAAATTAAGTGACTTGCCCATGGCATAGTATGGTAAATGGGAAAAGCAGGATTGAGTTTGATTCATCAAATATTTCTTAAGTGCCCACTGTGTTCTGGTCATCAAGGACCCCTTTTCCAAACTGAGAACTTTAAATATCTTTGTCCAATATCAGCAAGAGAATAAAATAACACAGTGGCAAAATATACAGAGTCATCTCAATCTATATCTTAACTAGAATGACTCCCTTGCCTTGTGTCTCTCCCCGGGTCAGTAGTGAGTGACTTTTAAAGCCCTTCCCAACATGACTCCAATTGATCTTTCCATCCTTTTTCCTCCCTTTCTGTACTCTATCATCTAAATTGTCTATTTTGGTTTTTCTCATATATGACACTTATCTCCTACCTCTGTGCTTTTGCAGTTACTATGCTGGTGTCTGGAATACATTTCATTCTCACTTTTGCTTTATAGAATCCCTCACTTCAAGACTCACATCAAGCCCTACTTCTACACAAAGTCTTTCCAAACTGCTAGTGCCCTTCCTCCCTTTCTACCTTGTCGTTGTAAGACGTTTATTGTGCATTTATTCTATACATATTCAATAGAAGGTAAGCTTTCTGAAGGTAAGGACTGTTATATTTTCTTTTCTTTTCTTTTCTTTTCTCTTCTTTTTTCTCTTTTCTTTTCTTTCTTTTCTTTTCTTTTCCTTTCTTTTCTGTCTTTGTATTCCAAGCCCCTAGCACAGTATCTGACATAGGAAATAATGAATAAACGCTTGCTTGCTTGTTCACCACCTCTGTACTTTTGAAAGCCAGTTGAGCATTTTTGGTCATTTGGCTAGAGTTTAGTAAAGTCACTGGAGAAAATGGCTCAACAAATCTTTTATTTTCTAAGATCAAATTCCTAAATGTGTTCTTGGCAGAGCAGAGAACTTCAGCCTTGGTACAAGCAAAGCAGAACCAGAACAAACATGACCTTAAACTTTGTGTGTGTGTATTGCCCACAGGTAGAAGCTGTGCTTCTGGTAATTGCCAGAGCACTTTTAGAAGCACTTCAGAACCCCACGGAAGACTCAGATGAACATCAGGTAATATCTAGTAAGAACTGGTCATAGACTGAGTCACCAGGTGTCACTGTTGTTCTGTAGAAATCTAGCTGCAGCCATTCTGAGCATTGTTAAACTCCAAGCTCAGGCCTTTTAGTCTACCTTTAGAATCCTAGATTTAGAGCAAAAAGTGGCTTCCTACAGACAAGGAAAGTGAATTTAGCTAAGTGATTACCTCCGGATCACACAGATAATAAGCAGCAGAGTTGAGATTTTGGGGAAACAAATTATATCTCACTAGATTTGGGAAAGACTTTAGAGATCATCTAGTCTAGAACTTTGTAAACTTTTTCCATTTGGAACTCCTTTTCTCCTGAGAAATTTTTATATGATCTCAGTGAATATAGGTATATAAAATAGGTATGCAAATCAAATATTTATTGATAATAAATTCTAAAGAAATTTATTTTAAAGCAATTCTTTGGTATACACATAATTTTACCATTTATTAAGGATGAAACCAAATTTACATACTTATGAAATGCATGTGTTTATTTATATATATATCTATTTATTTATTCATCTTACTGAGGCAACTGGGGTTAAGTGACTTGCCCAGGGTCACACAGCTAGGAAGTGTTAAGTGTCTGAGGCTGTATTTGAACTTAGGTCCTCCTGACTTCAAGGCCAATGCTCTGTCCACTGTGCCATCTAGCTGCACCAGCTTATTTATTTATTCATTTATTATTATTATTATTATTTTTTCTGAAGCAATTGGGATTAAGTGAGTTGCCCAGGGTCACACAGCTAGGATGTGTTAAGTAGCTAAGGCCAGATTTAAACTCAGTTCCTCCTGACTTCAGGGCTGGTGCTCCACCTAACTGCCCCATTTATTTCTATATAAAGAATAAATGTTGGAGGAATATTTGATACCTTTCCCTGTTGAATTCTTTTCAACCTCCACATTCAGTTAAGAAACTTTGTCCAAGGCTCTTATTATTGACACACAGAAGTGGGGTTAGGTTTGCCATCCACAGCTCTTCTAATTTTGAACTCAGTAACGCACCTATTGCCTGACACCGATGTGGAATAAAGGAATGTTAGGCTATCCATACTTTGGGAATAAATGCTTCACTTTCCTTATTCCATGAGTTGGTTGAAAAATCAACAAACAATTTGAGTGTTTACTATGTGCCAGCAGGCACTGTGGTGAATGCTGGGGGTATGAAGAAAAGCTAAAATAGAGATTCTCTCCTCAAGGAGATCACATTTTTAGGGGGGAGACAGTATTCAAACAACTGTGTTTGTGCAAGACAGTATAAATGTGAGGTAACGTCAGAGGGGAGGCACTGAGGAGAGCGCTGGGGGAGAGTGGAGGAGAAACAGGGAGTGTGTGCTTGAAGAAGGTAGATTTTGAGCTGAGTCTTGGAGCATTTCCAGGGAAGCAAGGAGTTGTTGTGAGAGGGCAGAGCATTGCAGGTATGGAGGACAATCAGTGCAAAAACAACCAAGAGACGTGAGCTAGAAATAGGAAGAAGGCCAGTGGAGCTGGAGAGTGCTGGGGAGTGAAATGTAAGATTTTATGTAGGAAGGGTGTTAAAAGGATTTTAAATGTCAAACAGGATATGATTCAGTAGTTTTTCAATCATATCTGACTCCATTTGGAGTTTTCTTGGCAGAAATGCTAGAGCAGTTTGCCATTTCATTCTCCAGCCCATTTTACCTAGTAGGAAACTGTGGCAAACAGGGTTAAGTGGTTTGTCTGGGGACACCAGAAAGTGTCTGAGGGTGGATTTGAACTCAGAATTTTCTGATTCTAGTCTCAGCACTCTATCCGCTGTGCAGCCTTGTTACGGCAGCCCAACCATAACGCGATGAGGGCCTGTGCCAGGGCAGTGGCTACATGAGCGGAGGGAAGGGATGTCTAAGAGAGATGTGGTAAAGGCAGAAATGACTGAACTTGTGTGAGACGAGTAAGAGTGAAGAGTCGAGGGTGACACAATGTCGGGAGCCTTGATGAGTGGGATAAGTTAGGAAGAGGGAAGAGTTTGGAGGGAAAGAGTATGAATCTTTCATGGGTGAGTTACACTTCCAGACCAAGCTTGGAAAGAAGGATCGTATAAAAAGCATGTCTGGGAGGTCAGATGACTGGTGTTCTGAGAGAGAGAGAGAGAGAGAGAGAGAGAGAGAGAGAGAGAGCGAGAGAGAGAGCGCCATCTCTCACATAGAGCCCAAGAATTTTTACAAGCAGATTACCATTAACCTGACCATCTTCTGACCTTAGTGCTGGTTCGGATGCTACTTCCCTTCAATCTCCCCCCACGCTGATATTAATCCAAAGAAGAGATAAAAGGAGGCACGATTCTGAATATTGTTTGAAGTTCTAAAATGAAGGCATAAATTCTACTTCATTCTTCTTGTCTTCCCAACTCTCTGACCTTGAAGTTGGACCAACTGGGTTCTTTGGTTCTTAATGACTCATTTCTAGTTCCAGGAACTCCACGTTGGTCGGCTGTCTTTCTGACCATCTGGTGAATTAGGAATTATAACATTTGTCACCTTTGAAATCTAGATATTTTTGGACAGTGGGTAAAACATTTGAAGATGGAGCCGAGCTAATGATCTGGACAGGACAGACACATTAGGTGTAATGCTATCTAATATTCCATCTGTACCTTGGCCTGTGACTAAATTACATATTCAAATGCCCTGGAAGCAAACTCTAAATCTCTACATTAGTCTTCTAAACACTCTATTATAGCAGGATTCAGTCTTATATAGACAATTCCAAATTCTATCTCCCCTTTTCTCCACTATACCACAAAAAACTATTTAACTATCTTTTAGTGTGTCCTCAAAAACAAACTATTTCTACTTGAATTTTACAATGAGTCTGGTATCCATTAAACCTATAGCCATGGCCTTTTGTCCTGCAGAGGAACATTTTGTGGGGATACCACTTATATGGTGGCAGAGATATATTTTCTTGTGAATTTTCATTATGCAAAGTGGTGTTGATCTCTTTTGGATCTTTTAAAATTGGGGTTTCTATGCAATGTCTAGAGCCTCAGGCCTGAAGTCAGGGAGATCTGGACCTGACTTCAAATCTGATCTCAGACACTTAATACTTCCTAGCTGTGTAATCTGGGCAAGTCAGTTAACCCCAATTTCCTCAGCATGACCCCCCCAAAATTGAGGTTTCTAGATTTTTTTCTAGTAAACTTGGAGGCACTTGATTATTTCCCATAAACCCACAATCTTAATTGGTAAAAAATTTCATATGAAATTCCTAAATCCTTCTCCCAAGGATCTCCCAACTATAATTTACAGTGGTAGAAAGTTGTCTGAAGCTCAGTGGAATACAGTGACTAGATTATGATTACTCATTCAGCATAAGAAATTGGGTTAATGCCATCTGGGGGGAGGGGATGGAGGGAAGGAGGGGAAAAATTGGAACAAAAGGTTTGGCAATTGTCAGTGCTGTAAAATTACCCATGCATATAACTTGTAAATAAAAAGCTATAATAAAAAAAAGAAATTGGGTTAAAATTCGAATTTTACAAGTCAATCACACTACCCATTGTGTTGTAGTACCTCTCACCAGCTGGGCAAAACATAGTCAAATTTGTATGACCTGCAAAAATTATTTTCAAGTCTAAAGTTTAGGATCCCTGGGGAAAATGTAACTATTAAGGGCTTGCCTTCTCAGCTGCATTAGTTTTTGCCTGGAACTTGTCGGAGGTTTTGAAAAAGAATTGAGTGAGTTGTTTAATACCATAAAATGTCATTATGTGCCCCCCATCTCCAAAAATATGAGGTGGATTCTCTTCTCTTTTCCCTTTATGTTCTCTCACTAGGTGAGATCATCAATTCCCATAGATTCAATTGTTACAGTTCAACATATTCTCGTTGCTCTACATCCACTTCTTATCCTTTCCCTTAGTTCCAACGTTTTTTGTGTTTCTGTAGGAATCTCAAACTCATGATCTTCTCTCCTACTTCCTCCCCACTTCCAAACTTTCCTGTTATTTTTAGAGGATACCCCTATCCTAGTTACCCAGGCTCTGCACCTTGGTATTATCCTTGCCTCCTCACTTTCTCTCATCCCACAAATCTGACTTCTTCTCGAACCCTCTTGTGTTCTACCTTTATTTCTCTCCTATGTTCTGCTTCACTTCACTCACCCAGCCATCATCCTTGTAAAGGCCCCATCACCTCATGCGTAGGTCTCCTTCACTCAAGGATCTCCTCACTGGAGCATTGGGTATATTCAGGAAGACTAGTGGTTCTGGCAGGAGGGCTGCTGAGTGCTTTTAAGGGTTTCTTTCCACTTTGGGGTCCACCTGATTCGCCTAATTTTCACCTGGGTCTCCAAGAAGCTGTAGCGTGCACAAAGGCTGTACCCCAGGAAACCACTTCATCAGACAGGCTGGACCAGGTTGAGGGGAACCAAGGGTCTAAAACCTTACAGTGAGTTAGGTCACCTTGGTGATCGTTTACTGCATCCCAAGGCATCATCTGTTGTCTTGACTCTGTCCTGCAACTGGATGGTGATAGAGAATGGGGAAGAGAGAATAAGGCCAGTGACTTTGTGCATCCCTATCTCACTTAGATCCAATTTATGAATGAATCAAAAGACATCACCCATAACATTTCACCATTTTTATCTGTCTCAAAGTCCTGTGATGACAAGCAAGGGATGAAGCAGCAGGTGCAGATAGACTGGGAGCTGTGGTCACCAACCCTGCACACAAGTGGCCCAGACCGTAGGGTCACCTTCTCACTGGAAGCAGCAGCCCCCTGGGTCTCTGAGCAGCCTTATTTAAGGACTGGACTGCTCACCTCCGTGTGTGAGGAAGAGGCTGGAAAAGGTGCCCTAAAAACTGTCTGCTGATCCAACCATGGCCTGATGACCAGCAGGAAGGGATCCCACCCTGTGATCAAAACAGGAAGAAAGGCACAAAAATTCTGCAAAGATGATTCCCCTCACCACACATGCACCCTTATAGACACCGCAGAATCCTGTAGATCTGAAAGATGGACAGTTCTTATGAGAGAACTCAGCAGGTGATGCACACAAATAGCAGTCTTGAGTGAAACACTATAACTTGACTCTAAAATACTTATGTTATTTTGGTTCTTTTTGAGAACAAAGGACAACAATCAAACTCCTCACTCCAATCTATTTTCCGCTCAACCGCCAAAGTGATTTTTCTAAGGCACATCTAACTTCCTTGCTCAATAAACTCAACATCTCCCTATTACCTTCAGAATATAAAGTCCTTGGTTTGGCATTTAAAGCCCTTCACAATCTGACCCAGTATTCTCACAGTTTTCCTACCTGCACTCTGCATTTCAATGACACTGGCCTCCTGGGCATTCCTTGACCTCTCTCCTCTTTAATCGCTAGCTTCTCATCTTCAATTTCTCTTCATATATTGGCTCTTTGCCTGTTTTCACTAGTACATTTTAGGTCCTCTCTGTCACTAAAACAAGCAAACAAAAAAAAATCACCCCTTAAGCCTCTGGATTACAACCAAGCAACCCTGTCACACCCTCAAGCATTGTTATATATCTCTCCTTTCTTTCACTGCTAAAAACTCTTAGTCCAGTTTAAAATCATTTCTTCCACTTCTATACCTATTATTCTTCAATTCTCTAAAATATGACTTTCAACCGCATAGATTTATTGAAAAATGCTCTCTGAAAGGTCCTATTCTCAGCCATTTCTTTACTTGGCCTTTTTGAATACTTTCTCTTCCTGAATACTAAAGAAGCTTCTTGAGCCTCAGCACTCTTCCATCTCTGTCTTTGTATCTCCAACAATTTAGGACTGGTCCTGGAAAAATAGTCATCTAATAAATTATTCTTTAATTAGATAAAATTGAACCAAAAAAACAAAGAACTGCAGACTTGGAAGAATGAATTTAAGAAATATTCTAATCACTTAATAACAGACAGAATTTAATTGATTCTACAATAGGAATTTCAGCAATAATATCTTTAACAAGGTCCTTTTTCATCATTTTAATGATGAAGAATTTATTCAATGCTATTTTAGGGAAATAATTAAATCTTTTGGACAGTTCCAACTGTTAGGATTCTTTTCCTTATGTGGAGCTAAAATTTACCTCTCTGCAAATTTCTTCTATAACTCCACCCTCTAGAACCAAACAAAATTAAGTCTAAGAAATGGAGAGTAATCTACTTTGATTTGTTCTTAATAAAAACAGGCTGGTGGCTTTTTGTGATTTCTTTTTTACTCCTCCTTCTTTATTTTTTTTTAAACTAACAATCTATTTAATAATATGTTCTAGAATTTTATGAGGATTTTTGATAAATCTCAGTGGCTTGTAGCTTTTTGACTATATGTTTTTTTTCCTTTTTCAAAAATTGAGACATTTGTTTTTCTCTAATCCTAAAGCACATTTCTTATTCTCCCCAGTTACTCAAGTTGATTCTTTCATTCATTACCTTAGGAAAATAACTAAATAGTTCATTTGAGTCTGCTAATTTGAATTAATCAAAGGGTAATGAGATAATCTCTTATTTCCCTTCTTATATTGAGTATGTATGTATGTATTTATTTTTTGGTGAGGCAATTGGGGTTAAGTGACTTGCCGAGGGTCACACAGCTAGGAAGTATTAAGTGTCTGAGGCTGGATTTGAACTTAGATCCTCTTGGTGCTCTATTCACTGCATCATCTTGCTACCCTCTTATATTGGGAATTAACCCTCCCTTAATTAATTTTTGTTCTGCAGAATCATAATAAGAGTTGCATAACTTTACCTTCTCTCTTTTATTGTTATCATTATTATCCGTCTATCCTAAGCAGTGGCCGTATTCTTTCTTTGATTATCTTGCCTTTTTTGATACAATTCTTTTTAACAATTAAACTTTATAATTATTTTCAAAGAAAGACTTGCATTTACTCTCTCCCCTTTCTTCCAGTGAAAAAGCAAAAAAGAAAATCAAAACCCAAAAAATTTTGTTACATTGTCAAGAAAAACAAATTCCTACCTTAGCTATGAAAAAAAATCTCAATATATACTCTGAATTCCTTTGCTTTTCTTTTAGGAGATAGGTGGTATATTTTATCATGAGGACTCTGGAATCATGGTTGGTCATAGTATTGATCAGAATTCTTGAAACTTAAATTTTTTTTCATAATGTTGTTGCATAAATCATTCTCCTATCTGTGCTCCATGCTTCATCAATTCATAAGTTTTCATAAGTTTCTTTGAAACCATCCCCTCCATCATTTCATATAGCATAATAGTATTCCATTACATTTATATACCCTAGCTTGTTTAGTCATTCTGTAGTTGGTTGATACACCCTCAATTTCCAGTTCTTCACCACCATCAACAGAGCTGCTATATATTTTTTGGTACATATGGGTGCTTTTCCTCTTTATTTAATCCCTTTAGGATTATAGGTATTGCTGAATCAAAGGATATACATAATTTAATAGCTTTTAAGACATACTTAGTTACAAATTGCTTCCCAGAAAGACTGGATCATTTTACCATCAATAGTTCTTTCCCAGTGCTACCTATAGCATTTATTATTTTCCTTTTTGGGGGCAACTTTTTCCAATCTGGCGGTATGAGACAGAACCTTAAGGATGTTTTTAATTTGTATTTCTTTAATTATTAGAGTTATTAACTATTATTCCTTTACATTTTTGTTATTTTTAATAGTTATATAAAGGAATTTCTTGGTATGGCACTAAATAAGTAAATTACTTTTGATAGTATAGTCATTTGATTATGTCTTGTAAATTAATGAGCAATTAGTATTTCTTTATTTAATTATTTAATTTAATATATTTATTATATTATATATATATAATATATAAATTAATTAATAAATAAATATATTTAAATCTATATTTGTATATAGATTGTTTTGAGTTGTATTTCTATGGTTTTTCTATATATCTCAACTTATAGACTCAAATATTTTACATTTTTGGTAATTATTTAAAATGGAATTTACCTATCTCTTCCTGCTGCTTTTTTGGGTAATATATAGAAAAATTTGTTTATATAAAGATTTTGTAATATGTAGAATGATTTGTGTGGATTTATTTTATATCCTGCAACTTTGTGGAAGCTGATCATTGTTTCAGTTAACCCTTTTCTTTATGGTTCTCTAAATAAAACATCCATGTCATCTGAAAAAAAGCAATAATTTTGTTTACTCTTTGCCTATATTTATTTTCCCAATTTCTCTTTCATTTTATTGCTATAGCTAGTATTTCTAGGATGATTTTGAATAGTAATAATGGAAATCCTTGCTTTATCCAGGATCTTGGAAAAGCGTCTAGCTTATCATCACTATACATAATGCTGGTCCTTGATTTTAGATAGATACTGCTTATCATATTAAGAAAAAATCCTCAATATAGTTTGTATTAAAAAAAACCTCTTTTTTGAGTTTTGAACTTTCCTTATTGCTCTCAACAGATTCTTAGCTTTGGTATTCCATTATATATCTTGCCAAAGATTCTTTTTTCTTTTTAAATTTATACTCCATTACCTGCCCTTTCTTATATCTTTTCTATATTCCTTTAAAAAAATCTAAGTTGTAAAGAAGGGAAAGGGACCTGTATGTGCAAAAATGTTTGTGGCAGCCCTCTTTATAGTGGCCAGAAACTGGAAACTGAATGGATGCCAATCAATTGGACTGAATAAAGTGTGGTATATGAATATTATGGAATATTATTGTTCGGTAAGAGATGAACAACACGATGACTTCAGAAAGGCCTGGAGAGATTTACATGAACTGATGCTGAGTGAAATGAGCAGGACCAGGAGATCATCATATACTTCAACAACAATATTATATGATGATCAATTCTGATGGATCTGTCCATCTTCAGCAATGGGATGAACCAAATCAGTTCCAATGGAGCAGTAATGAACTGAACCAGCTACACCCAGCAAAAGAACTCTGGGAGATGACTAAGAACCATTACATTGAATTCCCAATCCCTATATTTTTGCCAGCCACTATTTTAGATTTCCTTCACAGGCTATTTGTACAATATTTCAGAGTCTGATTCTTTTTGTACATCAAAATAACGGTTGGGACATGTATACTTATTTTGTATTTAATTTATACTTTAACATATTTAACATGTATTGGTCATCCTGTCATCTAGGGGAGGGGGTGGGGGGAAGGAGGGGAAAAATTGGAACAAAAGGTTTGGCAATTGTCAATGCTGTAAAATTACCTATGCATATAACTTGTAAATAAAAAGCTATTTAAAAAACCCTAAGTTGTGTGGGCACAATGATCTTTTTAGACAAATCTCCTTCTCACTTCTTTATGGAATTGTTTCTTTCTGTGTCCTCTGAATTTCATTCTTGAGAGATTTTTTTTCTTCTGAGATGATATCTCCTGTAGAATTTTAGTTCTTGCCATTGTATCTATTCTTTCTTTGAATCCTTTGAAAGCTGTTCTTCAGTAATCCAGTGTACATGTCAAACTCTATCCAAATTTCCTATTTCTCTGTTATTTATTCATATGTTCCAAGGAGACATGGTTATTATCCATTCCCCTCCTTATTACTAAGGTTCCCATCATTTCTTCTTCAGTAACCTGCTTCTCTGTGTTGGTGAAAATCACATCCAGAATGGAAATTTCCTCATCGCTTCCTCTAACTTTTGAAGAAAGAAACTATTATTAAGGAAAATCAAGAAATTATGAACTTCTCTGCTTTTTTGGGGGGGGAGAGAAAGAGAGAGAGAGAGAGAGAGAGAGAGAGAGAGAGAGAGGGAGAGAGAGAGAGAGAGAGAGAGAGAGAGAGAGAGAGAGAGAGAGAGAGAGAGAGAGAGAGAGAGAGAGAGAGAGAGAATATGTGTGGATAATTGAAGTCCCACATCATTACTATATCACACCTCATAGTTATGAGTCATAGGGCCGGAGATTGCTTTAGGCAAGGATGAACTTATCAAATGGAGTAAGGAACTGTCTATTATGATATGATTTAAGAGAACTGGGAAGGTTTTCCTACTAAAATATGATTTTCATTGGCCTCCCACTGATCCCTGAAATTCTGTCATTAGAAAGCTTTCTCACTTTGGGTTAAGGAATGACTCACTGTGAAAAATGTTAAGTATCATGTTATCTTTACAACTTAATATGAATTAATTGATTAGAACACTTTCAACTTGACAAAAACTGATATTAGATTTTAGTAGTACAGCAGGTAAGGAGAAAGTTTGTAGATTGAGGGATATTGTGTAGGTAGGTCAGATCTGTATGATGAGAGGATTGTTGGATCCCAGAGCAAGTGATGTTAGTGCAGAGGCATTTTATCAATGTTTGCTACTTATTAAAATGCCTTAAAGGGACAGTGCACTTTACATTAATATGACTTGAAGAAGAAAGGACAAATTCTCAAACCAAACAATCCTTAATAGTTCTTCCCAAGACTAGCCCTGATCTGGTTTATCACTCTGACTTCTGGCATCACAGGGATCCAACATCCTGTTCAGGGAATGGCTTTGCAATAGAGACCTTGATGATTGCTCATGTCGAGTCTGCCTCTGGCTTTCCTTGCTCTTTCTGTGTCAGTACACAAGAAAAGAATTAGTGACAAGAATCTAGCTGCAAACTAATTCAGGAAATCTTGGTTGGATATGCCTTTTAAGGTGAGCAGAACATCCTAGAACAAGTTATTAGGAAATTAGGGAATGAAAATTAGCTGTGGAGAGTCAGGAAATTGAATCAAATTTGTATTACAGCACACACAGTAATATGTTTTTCTAAATATCTACCCAAGAGGATCTTTGAAGGGTGGAAAATCAGTACGTCAAAGATTAAATTAGACACAATAAACTATTTAAAAGGAGACAGCAGGATTTCATGAGAAAATGGGTAAGTAGAAGGATAGCTAAGATAGTCTTGGCAAATATTCCATAACTACAAATTGTCTTACCTAGGATGAGGCTATTGGAACTTTGCTCCAGGTGGGAAATTTAGAGAATTCTGAACAGTCCCTTCCTGGCATTGTGGTTCTTCCCTTACCTGGCCCAGTTTTTGTCATTTGCTTGTATGCAACAGCTATATTTTAGGGGTACTTCTTGACCCCTTAATATCTTAAAAATCTCATAGTGTCACCCTTCTGAACCAACCCATTTCCAGTTATTGTCATTTACTCCAGGTGCAAAAATTTCTAGTTATAGTTCTGCCCCAACCAACATTAGGTTTTTAATTGGGTTTGTATTTAGATTTTCTGATATGCTCTTTTTGATGCTAGTTTTAAAAGATCTTAATCTAATTAATTATATATTAAAGATGTATGGACTAATTAATGACATAACTAGATTTTATCTCTGTAATATAAACTAAGTCATGAAGCTTATGTTTGAGTTCATAAATGAACAGGAATGGGCTATGTAGAGTTTGATAGGAAGTTAAGACTAGAAAGATTGGGAAACTCTGCAAAGCAATGATTTACTCATGATAAAGCACTAAAGGTAAAGCTAGTGAGTAGCCAGGAAAGCTTTATACCTAAATGTGAATAGCTTTGTAAACTTATCACATCAAAGGAACTCTGGATGGGTTTGATAGGCGACTGTCTCTCTTCTTCATCACTTGCATTCTTGAATTGTCTTGATGTGAAAAGACTGTTGCTAATGGAAATAAAGATAAATTTCCCCATGAATTCTTATGGTACTGATTTCCAGCAGATAGACAACAACTTTCTTGAAATATAAGTATATGTATATATATGTATGCACATATATACAATTGTATGAACATGTGCATATGTACATATACACATGTGTGTATGTGTATATATTATATTTGTGAATATATATTCTGAATAGATTTGTAGGGCATAAACCATTCAACACAGTAATTTTGAGCTTTTTGTACAATTGTGTCTCCTTAACTTCCAGAAAGCCCATCTATATAGTTGAAACAATCCTAATCTTATTAAGGAAAATGAAGAAAGCTTTATATCCTAGTGAGTCAAAGCATTTCTTATGATCGACAACAAATTTGAAATAGATTAGGATGTGATATTCTTAGTATTTTTCTGTTAGCTAGCAGGAGAATGAACTTGAGTATTTTTAATGGAATCTGGCTTATTTCCTGCGGGTATAGAAGCTTATGACCTCTTCAATATGATTAAATATCAACCTACTTATTCCTTAGTATATATGACAAAGAAGAGTCATTAGACTACTTTTGACTTTTATTTCTCCATTAAAATCTTGGTCTTTCATTTTTCTCCTTCCACTCTGTTGGAATATACTTGTTGATGATGTGTTTTCTTTATATTAGCATGTTGTTGAAGGTCACAATTAATTTTTGACCAAGGCTGTCTGTAGGCAAATTTGTGAGGTAGGTTCTGTAAAATCTTTTGCAACTACATTTATGTTTCTAGTTGCTCAGATCTCTCATTCACTATGAAACCTCACTATTTCCTGAAATCATCCCATGTTGCAACATCCTGATTCATCACTGTTTATTAAGCCTGTTTCCCAGTCCTTAACAGATTTGCTAGATGGCTAGCTGGCTAATTTGACAAACCAATTCATGGTAAATTGTTAATGAGTAATAACAATTTTATGTGTTAGTCTTCTCAGATGATGTTTATATTTATATTTTAATAGGGCCCTTTTCTGTTGCAATATAAAGGATGACTAATGGAAAGAATCTGAGGCAGGTCAAAAGGAAGAGCACTTTCAAAGCCTCTCTAATCATTCCACACAGCCAACCAGTCTCTTACTATGGCTATGTCAAAATGGCTTTTCTGATAGTAAAATCAGGACTAAAAACTGAATTTCTTGACTACTGAACTTAGAAGCTCAGTGTTTTTCCCACTAGATCTCACTTTCTGTAATCCAAATGCATAAAACTAGATGATGGATGAACTAGGATTAGATCACAGGGTCATAGATTTAGAATTAGAAGGAATCCCATAGGTCATCTTGTCTAATCCTTTTACTTTAGAAATGAAGAAATTCAGATTCAGTGATTTTAAGTGATTTGTCCAAGTTCATAAAGGAAGCAAATAGTGGATCTGAAATTCAAAGTTAGGTTCTTTGATTTCAAATCCAGTGTATTTTCCATCATTCTATATTGTCCTAGAATCTGGATTTTGTACATCTCTCCTTTTTAAAAAAATTTCAATAGTATTTTATTTTTCCAATCACATATAAAGGTAGTTCTCAACATTCATTTTTTTTTGGGGGAGGTTGAGGAAATTGGGGTTAAGTGACTTGCCCAAGGTCACACAGCTAAGAAGTGTTAAGATTTGAACTCAGGTCCTCCTAACTTTAGGGCTGGTACTCTATCCACTGTGCCACTTAGCTGCCCCCTCAACATTCATTTTTGTAAGATTTTGAGTTCCAAACCTGTCTCTCCCTCCCTTATCTCCCCTTTCCCAAGATAGCAAGCAATTTGGTATTACATATATACAGCCAATTTAAACATTTCCATATTAGTCATGTTATGAAAGAAAAATCAAAACAAAAGGGGAAAATGAGGAAGAAAAAGCAAATTGCTTTTATCTGCATTCAGTTTCCATAATTCTTTCTTTGAATGCAGATAGCATCAAAAGTCCTTTGACATTGCCTTGGATCCCTGTATTATTGAGAAGAGCTAAATCATTATATAATGTTGCTGTTACTGTATATGATTTTCTCTTGGTTCTGCTCACTTCACTCAGCATCAGTTCATATAAGTCTTTTCGGGCTTTTCTGAAACTATCCTGCTCATCATTTCTTATAGAAAAATAATATTTCATTACATTCATATACCATAATTTATTCAGTCATTCCACAATTGATAGGTATCTACTCATTTTCCAATCCTTGCCACTACAAAAATAATTGCCACAAACATTTTTGCATATGTGAATCATTTCCCCTCTTTTATTATTTCTTTGGGATACAAACCCAGTAGTGACTGCTGAATCAAATCATATTTATGCATCTCTTTCTATCCCATGATAGGAGGTTTTATTATAAAGTATTGAAACCAGTTTCCCTAAGTCATATCATTTGTTTGCAATAAGATGATATAAAATCATAAAATGAAATAAAACTTGTAAAAAAAAGCATTTAGTAGAGAGCCTGGCACATAATAGGAGCTATATAAATGCTTATTAAAGTGCATTTTCTCTTTCTCCCACCATGACAATAACATACTGTCTCACATGCATATTCCCTGACATTAATAAGGAAAATGTTATCTGGTAGAGGATGGTGTCATTTTAGTAGAGTGAAGGATCTTAAACAGATGTTATTTTTATTCCTATCACAGCCATGGAGGTCACATTTTTGAGGACGTCTTATGTGCTACTCTGTCCCATTATTTATAGAATTAGAAGGAATCATTTCCATCATGAAAATCCTACATTTTTTTGCCCCAGAGTTGAGATATTAATTTCCTCCTCAATTTGACATTTTTTATACAATCCCTTCTCATTTATTTACTTCTTTTTATACAGCTACATTTCTTCTTCATGTGTAAGAGAATACTAAGATAGAGAATTCAATTCTTTACAAACTCTAGAAGTGGAAAGATGAACCAAAATTAGACCATGTCAATGTCCTTTAGGAGACATCTAATTCATTTCTTGGTCTGGAGGCAAGATTGGAACTATTTTGTTTTTTCTATTTGCATCTTCAGGACTTGTCATAGAGTAATCACTCAATATTCTTTTCATTTGTTTGTTTAAAATGGGGGTGAATAGTCATTGAGAATCTACTGTTTTCATGCCAAAGTATTGAATTTCTGGAGTTGGTTTTGGCTGTGATATATCAGGTCCACACTGTCATGATAAAAGCCTTTTTATAGGTTTCAGAAATGGAAGGACTGATGATTCAGGAAGCACAGAACCAGAATTGAGCTCACATCCAAAATGATCTATATACCCCAAAGCCTGACTCCTTTTACATTTTCCTTTCCAATAGTGCTTGAGCCAAGAACTATTGTGAGTCACTGATGGAGAGATACTTGATCTCTCACCAGCCACTCTGTGTCCTTGAGGGCATTACTGCATGACTCCCCCTCCCCTTTTTGGTATTTTTTCTTTCCTGATCTTCGGTGAATGAGTATTAGAGAGTTCTTGGATAACAGGACAATTGGAGACAGAAGCAGCAGCAGCAGAGCCTATAAGGACTAAGGACAGCTCTAGATTGATCTGCTAGCCAAGACTTGCATTCGCTGGGAGCTTGCTCACCGAGTAAAGGAGTGACTTGTCCTTAATGGATATATGCCCCAAAGAGAAATGTGTGGAGATTCTTTGAAGGGAGAAAAGTTCTCCTGGGGCCAAGAGTCCTTCAACCTCACATGCCCCTTACAGCACCTTTGTGTTTTAAGTTTTAGCTTGTGTTCTCCTCTTTCCAGGGATCATATGTGTGAAGAATGCAGAATGTGCCCCTGATTTTAGGGATATTTTTGTAGCTTCTGTCCTTACTGTATTGATTGACCAATATTCCTATTAGGGAGTACACTAAATTGGGGTTCATGAGTAATAGTAATAAAAATTACAAGTCTTTAGAATTTTGAGAACAATCAGCCAAGCCTCTGGGGACCCAGCAGGCATGGCAAAGTAAACCTAGAGTGAGTGCTGCACATTTGTTAATTAAATGTCCGCTATGTGCCAGGTACTATTCCAGATAATTGTCATTTTTTCTCTTTAAGAGTTGCTGAAAAAAAGGATGCTGAAATTTCTCTAGATAACCGATACCACTGTATTATAGGTCTTGTTGTCATAAAGTTCTATCCAACATCCAGTCTAAACTTTTTTTTTAACTAGCAGCTAGGTGACCAAGAGTACTGAGCTTATATTCAAGATAGATTGGAGTTCAAAATTCACTGTCAGATACTCATTGATTATATGAGCCTGAGTAAGTGACTTAACCTCTGTCTGCCTCAGTTTCCTTATCTGGAAAAAGGGGAGAGTAATAGCACTTACCTCTCAGGGCTGTTATAATATATATATATATACACACACATACACACACATATATACATACATATTTATGTATATATGTATATATAGATAATATTTTGAAAACCTTAAAGTTCTCTATAAAAATTAGCTACTACTGCTACAACAACTACTACTGCTGCTGCTGCTGCTACTACTACTACTACTACTATCTTTTCCTTGCCTGTTTAGCTCTGTCTTATGTAGAAAATGAATTGAAACATACCAAAACTTGTCTAAATACCTTGAAGCACAGGATTACTGTTCTTCTAGGCTTCAGGAACCTGTGGTCTGGCTTTGGTTCTCAATCTTATGCTCCCAGGACAGCTCAAGGATCTCTAAAGCTTCTACTTATTTATTTGTGGAAATGTAGTTTTCAGCTGAATAACCCAGATTTTACTTCAACGACTGGTTGTAGATTGGATCTGTCTCTCTCTTTGTTTATTATATATGTCAAGTCTTAGATATGATTCAAGTATATGACCAGGGCTCATAATTTAGACTCTGAGTCATTCATCTCACTTACTGTTGGCAGTTATTTTTAATTAAATATGCATGGTGGATTGTGTGTCTGTCTCTGTGTATGTGTGTGTATGCTAGAAGATCACAAAAAGGCCATCAACTCGTTTTCCCCAATAGATTTTCTGTCATGCCATGTTGTAATGTTCAATTTGAATGGTTGGATTGTTATTATCTTGAAATTAATGGTCATCCTCCTTTTGGGGGAGAGTTATGTAGCTTCATGGAGGGAGCAGAGGTTGATATAACAACTCTATCCCTTTGGCCCTTTGACAATTTTCTTGTGAAAGATTTGCGACATAATGCAGCACTTTGGGTGTTTGTCTCATAAGAATTTTAGGAAATGTCACTAGATTATTAACTTCTCTGTTTTTTCTCTATTGATCTGGATCAAATTTTATCAGCAAGGTAGTATCTGATTTGGAAATTTTCTCCATGATGACAATTTTTTTAATTTAAATTTTATTTTATTTAATAATAACTTTGTATTGACAGAATCCATGCCAGGGTAATTTTTTACAACATTATCCCTTGCACTCGCTTATGTTTCGTTTTTTCCCCTCCCTCCCTGTACCCCCCCCCCAAGATGGCAAGCAGTCCTATATATGTTAAATATGTTGCAGTATATCCTAGATACAATATATGTTTGCAGAACCAAACAGTTCTCCTGTTGCACAGGGAGAATTGGATTCAGAAGGTAAAAAAATAACTCAGGAAGAAAATAAAAAATGCAAATAGTTCACATTCGTTTCCTAGTGTTCCTTCTCTTGATGTAGCTGTCTCTGTCCATCATTTATCCATTGAAACTCAGTTAGGTCTCTTTGTCATAGAAATCCACTTCCATCAGAATACATCCTCATACAATATCGTTGTCGAAGTGTATAATGATCTCTTGGTTCTGCTCATCTCACTTAGCATCAGTCCATGTAGGTCTCTCCAAGCCTCTCTGTATTCATCCTGCTGGTCATTCCTTACAGAGCAATAATATTCCATAACATTCATACCACAATTTACCGAGCCATTCTCCAATTGATGGGCATCCATTCATTTTCCAGTTTCTAGCCACTACAAACAGGGCTGCTACAAACATTTTGGCACATACAGGTCCCTTTCCCTTCTTTAGTATTTCTTTGGGATATAAGCCCAATAGAAACACTGCTGGATCAAAGGGTATGCACAGTTTGATAACTTTTTGGGCATAATTCCAGATTGCTTTCCAGAATGGTTGGATTTGTTCACAACTCCACCAACAATGTATCAGTGTCCCCGTTTTCCCGCATCCCCTCCAACATTCATCATTATTTTTTCCTGTCATATGATGACAATTTAACTGTGATTTATAGTTTTTGAGGATTAGCTGGAGCACTGGGAGGTTAAATTATTTACACATGGTCGTACAGCTTATGTGTGTATGTTTGTATTTATTTGTACATGTATGCATATATGTAGGTACATACATGCAAATAAATGTCACAGGAAAGACTTGAATTCAGATCTTTTTTGCTCTTTATTCCTTATGTCATGTTGCCTCTTATCTTGCATGTAAGGATAAAGTAAACAGAACTGGGATAACAATCTACTCATTGACCATAATAGTGTGAAGGAGAACAACACTGAAAAACATAAGATGTGTTGGATGATTTTACTGAGCTGCTTTTTTCTCTTTTAAAATCTTTATGAGGTGTTGGCTTGCTATGTAGGAAGGGGAAGGATATATTTGTATATGAAGGTAATGTAAAAACAAAAATGTCATTTAAAAACAGGATTAAAAATATAGGAAGGAATGAAATAGAATTTTAATCAGTACAATGAACAGTTGACTTCAGAAGACTGATAGAAAAATACACCTCCCTTCTTAGCAGAAAAGTGGTGGTTTAAAGGTGAAGAATAAGGCATAAAGTGTCAGAAATGGCTAAGAAATTGATCTGTTTTGTTTAGATATAATTCTTTATGACAAGAGAGAGTTTTATGATGGTGTTGGTGGGGTCATTAAGAAATGACAGTGATGTAAAAATGCATCAATAAAAGATGTCTTTAAAATAAAAATTTATTGAATGGAACTGAACCCTATTCATTCCAAGATTTTTTTTAAAAAAGGAACCAAATGTATTTTACCTTGTACTAAAAAAAAATCCTGTTCTTTGATACCACCAGGAAGGGAAATTAAATAATTTTAAATTCTAATTCTAAAGAATTTCCTTAATTAAAGAATCTTATTATTTCCCATGTTTAATTATCAACAGATTTTTATAGCCAGGTCATGTTTTTGTGGAAAGAATAACAGGCTTTAAAAGTGTTCAGGAATCAGAGGGGAAAAAACCAACCTTTTCAAAGAGAAAATGCTTGTTTGGCAACTAGGAGAGCAAAACACTCCACTAGGCACTGTACAGCTAAAACATTAAATGACTTCCACACTCCAGTAGCTCAAACATCTGATAGCCATCTTTAATCATTTACAGGGTATAATTGCTGATGGGGATTCCAATGGTTCTTTAATAGTTTAAGTAACTTGAGAAATCCCCATGGCCACTTTTATACTTGTTAGATCCAAGGTCTTTCCATCATACTGATAGTCTGATGAATTGTCTTTTCTAAGATGAGCTTAGGAAAAGAAGCCATGGGCACTAGAATCTTAGGAAATGCTTTCTCAGTGGGACACACATGGATACTATCAAATGAAGGCTCACAGTACCATTTATAGTGAATTTTAAGAGAAGAGCCAAAGGCTAGTTGAAATAAATACAGAAAGAAGAAATACTAAAGCTTTTTTGGGGGGGTTAAAAAGATCAATTAGGAAACAAATGAGTTTGGGGGGAAAGATGTGTAAGGGGAAAATTCTGGATCTGAATGTAGGGAATTGGGTTCAAATTCTAGCTCCTCTACTCATTACTTGTATGATTTCAGTAAAATGACTTAGCTGTCCCATAAGGGAGTAGGAGCAGATTATTTCTTAAATCCTTCTTCTTTAAGTCATTAATTCTAAGAAAAGAAATTTAAACTAAGGCTATTTGGGAGTTGAATACCAATGAAATTATATTTGAATGTATTTAAGAATGATAATGGAAAGGGTGAGACAATGATAATTTCTGACTCCTTCCTTTATCTCTCCCAAGGGAAATAAAGCATAGCTAAAAATATTTCAAACTCCAGATTGTGAACTTTTGTATTATAAGGTGTTCCACAAGTGTATCTTGTTCTGAAGGATCTGACTTGGTCATTGGGCTAGGGATTTAAGCTTCTTATGAGGTCCTGCATTAATTTCTTAACTACCTCTTTGATTTATTCAGTACTTACTAAGCATCTAGTTGATCTTATCTTCATCAGCAAGTAAAGGGAAGAAAAACTGAATTTAGATCCAGAATATCACAGATTTAAATTCTAGTTCTCCTAACTTACTGTTTTACTTTGTAAAGTCTTAGTTATCTTAACTGTAAGCTAAGAATCGTGTTATATCATCACATGGTTGTAAAGGTTAAATGAAATTCCCAAAGTCCTTTGTAAACTGTTAAGGATTATGTTAATATCTTACACAATCATAGAATCTCAATTTTGAAAGGGACTATGGAGGTTATCTTGTTCACCTTGCACCTAAGCAGCAATCTATAATATTCTTAATAAGTTGTCATAAATTTCTATATCTTGCCCAGACTGGAATTCTGATGACCAATTTATGAGACTGATCCCTGATTGTTATGGAAGCTTTAACTTCCTTTATTTTTCTGACCAGAGCTGTTTTGCCTCTCCTTAGGCAACTTGGAGGCTCTCCACTTCAGGGGGACATACCATATTGGTGATGTACTTGGTTATAGACACTTGATTGGCTTCAGAAGTACTGAAACTTAAAACTCCTGAATGTAATTGATCCATCCATCTCAGTCTCCCCAGAAGCAGGGACTTTACCCATATGCCACTAGACCCAGCAACTTACTATTTCTTAAATCAGTCCATTTTGCTCTTAGACAGATTGAATTATTGGGAAATTTCTCCTTATAGTGAGCTAAAATGTGCTTTCTGTGACTTCTAACTCTCTTAGTTCTCTTCTGTGAGACCAAGCAGAACAAGATTAATCCTTCTTCCAAGTGACAGTTCTTCAAATATCCGATGATAGCTATCATGTTATACCCAAACTTTTTTTTTTCAGGCTAAAGATTCTTTGATATAAAGGGAAAACCAAACCAAAATAATAGTCTCAGTCTCTCTCTCTCTCTCTCTCTCTCTTTCTCCCCCTCCCTCCTCCTCTTCTCTTTCCCTTCCTCCCTCTCATTTCCTCCCTACTTCCCTCTTTCGCCTTTCTCCCTTCCTTCTTTCTCCACTTCTATCCTTCCTTCATCTCTTTCTTTCCTTTCTTTCCACCTTTTTCCTCTCTTCTCTTTCAGTGTTATCATTATCTGAGGCAGATGAAATTAATTTTTTTCCTCCTTATCTGAAATCTTTAACATATGGAGCAACAGGACTTCCGGTTAAGATGGCGGAGAGGAGGCTCACAGTTGCATAAGCTCCACGCTTTCTCTCACTATCCACTTCATTACAAGCCTCTGAATCAATGCTTGACTGAAAAAAACCCACAAATAGTTACCAAGAGAAGCCATCCTTGAGATCCGCCAAGAAAAGTCTGTCTTTACTGGAGGGCTGGGACGGTTTTAGATCGGGCGCAGGCTGAGGGCAGCGGCAGTGAGAGCACGGGAGCATACTGGAGAGGGGGTGGGGAGTGATCGCAGCCGTCTCTGCGGGGAGAGCTTCGCTACAGGTTTGGAACCTGCAGCAAGTCAACAGCCCAGCAGAGAAGCTAAAAACACCGGGGCTGAAGAATACAACCCCAAACAGCTGGAGTCTCTCAGGACCTGGCCGCCCCCCCCTTCCCCCCCCTCAGTGACTCAGCACGCTCTGGGATCTCAGAGCGCAGGCGCAGCACAGTCCTGCTAGTGCCTCACTGCTGCCCCCTGCAGTCTGTAGAGGAAGCTCGATAACACACCCAGCCCCCCCCCCCAAAGAAAGACTCCAGTTTTTTCTGTTTTTCTTTGGTAGTTTGTCTCTGATTAATAGACAGAATGAGCAAGAAGCTGAAGAGGACTTTAACCCTTGACAGCTTCTACACAGATAGAGAGCAGACTAAATCCTGAGGAGACTAAAAACAGGCAGTCCCCAGGTGATTCCCCAAAGGAGGAGAGCATCTGTTCCTCAGCACAGACGAACCTCATAGAAGTGATTAAAAAGGCTCTCACAAGGGAGCTAGAAGAAAAATGGGGAAAGCAGAGTGAGGCTTGGCAAAAGGAGAGGGAGGCTTGGCAAAAGGAGAAGGAAGCTTGGGAAAAGGAGAGGGAGGCTTGGCAAAAGAGCCTGGAGAAGTCAGTTAAAGAGAGAGTGGATAAAGAAGTAAAATCCTTGAAAAATAGGATTAGTGAACTGGAAACAGAAAACAGCTCTCTAAAAAACAAAATTGGCGAAATGGAAAAAAATTCCACAGAACAAAAGAACTCAATTGGACAATTAGAAAAAGATTTTAAAAAAGTGAGTGAAGAGAATACTTCACTGAAAATCAGAATTGAACAAGTGGAATTGAATGACTCGAGGAGACAAGAAGAATCAGTCAAGCAAATCCAAAAAAATCAAACAATGGAGAAAAATGTGAAATACCTTCTGGGGAAGACAACAGACCTGGAAAACAGATCCAGGAGAGACAATCTGAGAATCATTGGACTCCCAGAAAAACATGATGAAAAAAAGAGCCTGGACACTGTCTTCCAGGAAATTATCAAAGAGAACTGCCCAGAAGTCATAGGAACAGAGGAAAAAATAAACATTGAAAGGATTCATCGATCACCCACTGAAAGGGATCCTAAAATCAAAACACCAAGGAATATAGTGGCCAAATGCCAGAACCCTCAGATGAAGGAAAAAATATTGCAAGCGGCTAGAAAAACCCAATTCAAGTATCAAGGAGCCACAATAAGGATCACCCAGGATCTGGCAGCATCCACATTAAAAGATCGAAGGGCCTGGAATATGATATTCCGAAAGGCTAAGGAACTTGGATGCAACCAAAAATAACTTACCCAGCGAGAATGAGCATCTTTTTCCAGGGAAGAAGATGGACATTCAACGAAGTAAGCGAATTTCATCTATTTCTGATGAAAAAACCAGAACTTAACAAAAAGTTTGATCTACAAATATAGAACTCAAGAGAAATCTAAAAAGGTAAAGATTAATCTTGGGAACTATATTTTGACTATATAGATGTATAAAGAATACATGTATACCTTGTTCTAGAAATTGATGTGGAAAGGACATTGTACCAGAAAAAGGGTAAAGTGGGGGTAGTACATCTCATGAAGAGGCATAGGAAACCTATTATATCTGAGAGAAAGAATGGAGGGGGATGAATATAGTGGGTATCTTACTACCTTCAGAATTGGCTTTAAGTGAAAAATCTTAAGACATATTCAATCTATGATGAAACTTCTCCCATCTCATTGAAAAGTGAGAAGGGAAAAGTGGAAAGGGAAGGAATAAGCTAAGCGGAAGGGAATACGGGAACTGGGAGGGAAAGAGGTAAGATAGGGAGAGGAACTCTAAGGCGGGGGGAGGGACACTAAAAAGGGAGGGCTGTGAGAAGCAAGGGGTGCTCACAAGCTTAATACTTGGAAGGGGGGGAAAGGGGAAAGAAGGGAGGAAAGCATAAACCGGGGTTAACAAGATGGCAAGTAATACAGAATTGGTCATTCTAACCATAAACGTGAACGGGGTAAACTCCCCCATAAAGAGGAAGCGGTTAGCAGAATGGATTAAAAGCCAGAATCCTACAATATGTTGTTTACAGGAAACACACCTGAAGCGGGGAGATACATGCAGGTTAAAGGTAAAAGGTTGGAGCAAAATCTACTATGCTTCAGGTGAAGTCAAAAAAGCAGGGGTAGCCATCCTGATCTCAGATCAAGCTAAAGCAAAAATTGACCTAATTAAAAGAGATAAGGAAGGACACTATATCTTGCTAAAGGGTAGCATGGATAATGAAGCACTATCTATATTAAACATATATGCACCAAGTGGGGTAGCATCTAAATTCTTAAAAGAGAAACTAAGAGAGCTGCAAGAAGAAATAGACAGTAAAACTATAATAGTGGGAGATCTTAACCTTGCACTCTCAGAATTAGATAAATCAAACCAGAAAATAAATAAGAAAGAAGTCAAAGAGGTAAACAGAATACTAGAAAAGCTAGATATGATAGATCTCTGGAGAAAATGTAATGGAGACAGAAAGGAATACACTTTCTTTTCAGCAGTTCATGGAACCTATACAAAAATTGACCATATATTAGGACATAAAAACCTCAAACTCAAATGTAGTAAGGCAGAAATAGTAAATGCATCCTTTTCAGACCACGATGCAATGAAAATTACATTCAACAAAAAAGCAGGGGGAAGTAGACCAAAAAATAATTGGAAACTAAATAATCTCATACTAAAGAATGATTGGGTAAAACAGCAAATCATAGACATAATTAATAACTTCACCCAAGAAAACGATAATAATGAGACATCATACCAAAATGTATGGGATGCAGCCAAAGCGGTAATAAGGGGAAATTTCATATCTCTAGAGGCCTATTTGTATAAAATAGAGAAAGAGAAGGTCAATGAATTGGGTTTGCAATTAAAAATGCTAGAAAAGGAACAAATTAAAAACCCCCAGTCAAACACTAAACTTGAAATTCTAAAAGTAAAAGGTGAGATCAATAAAATTGAAAGTAAAAAAACTATTGAATTGATTAATAAAACTAAGAGTTGGTTCTATGAAAAAACCAACAAAATAGACAAACCCTTAGTAAATCTGATTAAAAAAAGGAAAGAGGAAAATCAAATTGTTAGTCTTAAAAATGAAAAGGGAGAACTCACCACTAACGAAGAGGAAATTAGAGCAATAATTAGGAGTTACTTTGCCCAACTTTATGCCAATAAATTCGACAACTTAAATGAAATAGAAAAATACCTCCAAAAATACAGCTTGCCCAAACTAACAGAGGAAGAAGTAAATATCCTAAACAGTCCCATCTCAGAAAAAGAAATAGAACAAACTATCAATCAACTCCCTAAGAAAAAATCCCCAGGACCAGATGGATTTACATGTGAATTCTATCAAACATTTAAAGAACAATTAACTCCAATGTTATATAAACTATTTGAAAAAATAGGGATTGAAGGAGTCCTACCAAACTCCTTTTATGACACAGATATGGTACTGATACCTAAACCAGGTAGGCTGAAAACAGAGAAAGAAAATTATAGACCAATCTCCCTAATGAATATTGATGCTAAAATCTTAAATAAAATATTAGCAAAAAGATTACAGAAAATTGTCACCAGGATAATACACTATGACCAAGTAGGATTTATACCAGGAATGCAGGGCTGGTTCAATATTAGGAAAACTATTAGCATAATTGACTATATCAATAACCAAACAAACAAAAACCACATGATCATCTCAATAGATGCAGAAAAAGCATTTGATAAAATCCAACATCCATTCCTAATAAAAACACTTGAGAGCATAGGAATAAATGGACTTTTCCTTAAAATAGTCAGGAGCATATATTTAAAACCATCAGTAAGCATCATATGCAATGGGGAAAAACTGGAACCTTTCCCAGTAAGATCTGGAGTGAAGCAAGGTTGCCCACTATCACCATTATTATTTAATATCGTATTAGAAACACTAGCCTCGGCAATAAGAGTCGAGAAAGATATAAAAGGAATTAGAGTAGGCAATGAGGAAACCAAACTATCACTCTTTGCAGATGATATGATGGTATACCTAGAGAACCCCAGAGATTCTACCAAAAAGCTATTGGAAATAATTCATAATTTTAGCAAAGTAGCTGGCTACAAAATAAATCCCCATAAATCCTCAGCATTTTTATACATCACCAACAAAACCCAACAGCAAGAGATACAAAGAGAAATTCCATTCAGAATAACTGTTGATACCATAAAATATTTGGGAATCTATCTACCAAAGGAAAGTCAGGAATTATATGAGCAAAATTATAAAAAAGTCTCCACACAAATAAAGTCAGACTTAAATAATTGGAAAAATATTAAGTGCTCTTGGATCGGCCGAGCGAACATAATAAAGATGACAATACTCCCTAAACTAATCTATTTATTTAGTGCTATACCAATCAGACTTCCAAGAAAATATTTTATTGATCTAGAAAAAATAACAACAAAATTCATATGGAACAATAAAAAGTCGAGAATCTCAAGGGAATTAATGAAAAAAAAATCAAATGAAGGTGGCCTAGCTGTACCTGATCTAAAATTATATTATAAAGCAGCAGTCACCAAAACCATTTGGTATTGGCTAAGAAATAGATTAGTGGATCAGTGGAAAAGGCTAGGCTCACAAGACAGAATAGTCAATTATAGCAATCTAGTGTTTGACAAACCCAAAGCCCCTAACTTCTGGGAAAAGAATTCATTATTTGATAAAAACTGCTGGGATAATTGGAAATTAGTATGGCAGAAATTAGGCATGGACCCACACTTAACACCATATACCAAGATAAGATCAAAATGGGTCTATGACCTAGGCATAAAGAACGAGATTATAAATAAATTAGAGGAACATAGAATAGTTTATCTCTCAGACTTGTGGAGGAGAAAGAAATTTGTGACCAAAGATGAACTAGAGACCATTACTGATCACAAAATAGAAAATTTTGATTACATCAAATTAAAAAGCCTTTGTACAAATAAAACTAATGCAAACAAGATTAGAAGGGAAGCAACAAACTGGGAAAACATTTTCACAGTTAAAGGTTCTGATAAAGGCCTCATTTCCAAAATATATAGAGAACTGACTCAAATTTATAAGAAATCAAGCCATTCTCCAATTGATAAATGGTCAAAGGATATGAACAGACAATTTTCAGAGGATGAAATTGAAACTATTACCACTCATATGAAAGAGTGTTCCAAATCATTATTGATCAGAGAAATGCAAATTAAGACAACTCTGAGATACCACTACACACCTGTCAGATTGGCTAAGATGACAGGAAAAAATAATGATGAATGTTGGAGGGGATGCGGGAAAACTGGGACACTAATGCATTGTTGGTGGAGTTGTGAACGAATCCAACCATTCTGGAGAGCAATCTGGAATTATGCCCAAAAAATTATCAAAATGTGCATATCCTTTGATCCAGCAGTGTTTCTATTGGGCTTATATCCCAAAGAAATACTAAAGAAGGGAAAGGGACCTGTATGTGCCAAAATGTTTGTAGCAGCCCTGTTTGTAATGGCTAGAAACTGGAAAATGAATGGATGCCCATCAATTGGAGAATGGCTGGGTAAATTGTGGTATATGAATGTTATGGAATATTATTGTTCTGTAAGAAATGACCAGCAGGATGAATACAGAGAGGCTTGGAGAGACCTACATGAACTGATGCTAAGTGAAATGAGCAGAACCAGGAGATCATTATACACTTCGACAACGATATTGTATGAGGACATATTTTGATGGAAGTGGATTTCTTTGACAAAGAGACCTGAGTTTCAATTGATAAATGACGGACAAAAGCAGCTACACCCAAAGAAAGAACACTGGGAAACGAATGTGAACTATCTGCATTTTTGTTTTTCTTCCCGGATTATTTATACCTTCTGAATCCAATTCTCCCTACGCAACAAGAGAACTGTTCGGTTCTGCAAACATATATTGTATCTAGGATATACTGCAACATATCCAACATATAAAGGACTGCTTGCCATCTAGGAGAGGGGGTGGAGGGAGGGAGGGGAAAAAAAATCGGAACAGAAATGAGTGTCAATATAATGTAATTATTAAATAAAAAATTAAAAAAAAAACATATGGAGCAACAGGGGATTGACTCAGAAGGAATCATTAGAAGCAGTATTCTATTCTTTTTTCCTTCAGCTTTAATTTGGTTTTTCTACTTTAGTGATTTTCAAACTTAAAGTCTCAGAATTTCTTTATGCTTTCATAAATTATTGACTACCTTTCAAAGAGCTTTATTTGGGTTATATCTATCTATATTTACTATATTGAGATTAAAAAATGATTATTATCATGAAAAGAGTTTTGACCTTGAAAACCACCTGGAAAGGTTTTGAGAATTTTTAGGGGTCCCTGGACCACACTTTGACAGCTACTTCTAACCAAGTGTAAATTATTTGGAAGCCTTCTCTTTTTATGCCTTATGACTTATTCCCCCAAACTTTATTTAAAACTATTTTATCATTAATTTAATAATCATTAATGCATATTTCAATATACAGAGAACAAAAAAGATGATTGTTCATGAAACTGAACTTCTTTTACATTACAATGGCTTTTAAAAAATTGTTTTATTTTAAGATTTAGTCTTCTTATCTCATCTGAGTTGGAAGAACATTGGCCACTCAAGGACTATTCTCACTACCAATAGTCACAGAATTTTATGCCTACTTCATTTTCTACTTGGGTTGTTTCATATCTCCATAGGTAGTCTAATGGCTCTTTCTGCCAGGAGCTCAAAATACTGGTGCCAGACTTACTTCATCCATTGGATAAGCTTCAGTCCTCTTGAACTCCCAAATTCAAGCAATCTCTCAGCTTTCCGTCTCCCCAGCAGCAAGGTTTGCAAGGATGTGCTACCACATCTGGCCTGGCACATTTAAAAAAAACAACGACATTAACAAAACAATAACCATAATTTAAATTAATGCAGTAATAACAAAACTGCCTTGTTTGAATTCCCTTCAGAACTTTCTTTTATGTATTTTAATGGTTTATTGATTCTCTTTTTCTTACTTCTATTACTATATTTACTCCAAACCTCTCTCATCCCAGAAGCTTTCCTTTATAATATAGCTAAGTAAAATCAATCAAGTGATTTCTGAGAATATTTGTTTCATTTTATATTTCCAATCTATCTCCTGTCTTCTAAGAGGTATCTTTTCACCTTTCCTAATTTTCTTTATCTTCCTCTTAAACATATTTTTTTCTAAAAGAAAGTTTGAAAATTTCAGTAGAGATTATGGTATGAAAGACTCTGGCTAACCTTAACTCCCCCTTTTTATGTGTCATGAATTTCATCAGCAATTTGATAAAGCCTACAGACCATTTCTCACAATAATATTTTTAAATGCTTAAAAAAGAATACATAGTATGACAACAGGAATCAATTGAATTACTTATTGTGTATACCATTATATATTAAATACAATGTATTATATAAAATATATTGATTAGAGATTTACAGTTATCAAAATAGAAAAAATAGTAAAGAAAAGTTCATGGATTGCAGATTAAGAATTTGAGCTCTAAAAACCACATTAAAAATAAGAGGGAACAAAATTCAACATAAAGCATTTACAATAAGGTAATCCACAAGAAAAAAATGATAAAGAACCATACTACTAGCTTGCATTAACTAGAAAAGATATGGCTTCTATCTCCTGGCTATATTGAACCCTATTCTAAGCTATGGCTATGGTAGAGAGGTGTCTATGACTGCATGAATGGACACTGCCCTTCCCCCAGATCCCTATTGAAGTCAATGTTCTTTAATATGTTCTTTAATAGCCTTGTTTACCCTACTCAATATTGTCATCATCTAGAAATGTGTAGAGGAAAAAAGGCCCCAAAACAAGCCAGACTTGAAAGCTTCTCTGTTTCAGACTGAGGACTGAGAATGCTATTTGGCTGCTAACAATCCTTCTTTCCTATCCTAGGCCCTATGCTGAGGGATTGGCAGTATTCCCTTTGGAAGTAACTACCACAATTATTCCAGCAATTGCAATGACTGTAATTCCCAGCAATTGCATAGCCAAGGAAAGTTCAAAATAAATAGAAAGTTGAGGTGGGAGGGTGGGTCAGTTTTCCCTAGCCATTGGAGAGATGAAGAAATGAGCCAACATAAAGAAACTCTTAAATATAGGGAAGAAATCACCTCTTCCCCCCCAAAAAAAAAACAAAAAGAGAAAAACTTGGCAATAACTACTGTTTAAAATATCAGAAAAAGAATGGATTGGCCACAGAGATACTAAGAATGAAATTGTAGGCCTGGTGAAAAAAAATGAAAGAAGGTATGTGAAAGCAGACTAGAAAAACTTGGAAGGAAGATAAATAGTTTAGAAGAGAAGCTGGAAAACCTTGCCAAAGTAGCAGATGCTCTGAAAAATAAAATGAGAGAAGAAGAATTCAAAAATTCAAAACTATGATATGACTTGTTAAAGTGTAGTTAAAAGTTAGGAAAATTGAAAGAATATGCAAGGTATCTACTACCCAAAACAACTGACAGCAGAACAAAAAGAGATGATTTTAAAACCAATAACTCTACCAAAATCATGATAAAATAAACAAATCTGGACAACACAATCCAAGGAAGTATAGAAGAAAATTAGTTTCAGAACTATTGGAATCAGATATAAATAGAATAATCATACTAATGAGGATAATAATAATAATAGCTAGCTTTAATATAGCATTTTAAGGGTTGTAAAGCACATTACAAATATTATTTGTATTTACATAAACCTTTGGCGATAAGTGCTATTATTATTTTTTTTTCCATAGGAGTTTAATGACATTCCCATTCCTAATAAGTATTTGATACAAGATTTGAACCCAGATATTTTTTACTCCATGTTTAGGACTCTATCTACTCTACTACTTAGTTTCCTATTGAAAGTAGAATTTATAGGTCACTATTTGAAAGAAATCTCAATTTCAACACACCTAGAAATGTGTTTGCCAAACTTCAGAGCTTTCACTTAAAAAAAAATTTCTGTAAAGCGTAGGCAGAACAAGGACAGATTGTACACCAGGGAATCTCAGTCAAAAGGATTATATAGCGAATATGAGAAAGCAAAGGAAGAATGAAATGTGAAATAATAAAAAGTAATGGAAAAAAGTCTATGAACCCTTGCAAGTGCTTGAAGAACCTATTATGAAAAGCTAGAGATTAATCTTACAGAGGGAAAAAAGTACATTTAATAGGATGATGATTTCCAAGCTTTCCTTTTGAGAGAAACAATTGAGTAGTATCTTTGAAATGGAAACACAGGAGATAAGAGAAGCCTAAAAAAAAGTAAACAAACAAATTTGCAACTTAAAAGGGCTAAATTATGATCAAATGCTTTTATCTGGAAAGGAGAAGAAGAAATTATTTTTCTTGTAGACAACCATTCTCCTCTAGTATGAATTAGGAAATAAAAATGAACTTGGAGCATGAGTGTAAAAAAGAAAGGAAGAAAAGAGAAAGGAAAAAATTTAAGAAATGAAAGAAAGAAAGAAAGAGAAAAAAAGGAAAGAAGGAAGGAAATACCCTAGAAATGGAATAGGGAGCTGGAGAAGAAATCTAGTTATTTTTAGTAATTAAGGCCCCATAAGAGAATACACAAACATGGAGGTAGGCTGCATGAATTTCTCTTATCTAAATCAGGCAAGAGAGCTTTGGATGGAGGGCATAAAATAAATATATGAAGAAATAATAAAGGAATAATTATACTAGAAGAGGGATTGGGAAATGGAGGAGGAAGCTTGAAGAGAGAAGGTAAATTTGAGGAAATAATATTTGCAAGGAGAAAGAGAGAAGGGGGGTAAAGAGAGAGAGAGAGAGAGAGAAAGAGAGAGAGAGAGAGAGAGAGAGAGAGAGAGAGATTTCATTTTGATTTGAGGAAAGACAGAAAGGGAGTAAAATGAATTGAAATCATCTTTACCCTGAGAAAGGCAGCTAGTATACAGAGCACAGGACTTGGAGTCAGGAAGACTTGTCTTCTTGAGTTCAAATCCAGTCTCAAGACACTTACTCTGTTTGCTCATCTGTAAAATGAGCTGGAGAAGGAAATGGCAAGCCTCTTCAATGTCTCTGCCAAGAAAACCCCAAATGAGGTCAAGAAGAGTCATATATGACTGGAAAAACTGAATCAGAATAACAACTATTACCCCTTGAAATGCTTCAAGGCCCATCTATTCTATAAAATCTTTAATCCCCATAGTCAGAAAGGATATCTTTTCTTTCATGGATCTCCCATAGCAACTAGTTCATGCTACTCCCTTACGTCTATCTGTGGGACTTCAGATTTAGATGTACATTTTCTCCTCCCAACTAGATTATAAGGGTACAGATTGTGTCTGATCTCATCTTTCTATAAAGGCACATGGTGATAAAACTATAGATTTTGAGTTAGGAGACTTTGGCTTGAGTCCTGATTTTGCTTCTCACTATCCTTCATAAGTTGTTTAATACCTCTGGTCTTCTATTCCCTCATCTGTAAAATGAGAGGGTTGGATAGACTTTTATAACATCAGAACTTTTTATTCCAGAGCTTAACAAAGTATGTTGTACATAGCACACATTAGAATAAGTTTATTTAATTGAATTAATCCATATATATATAACTGTGTTTTCATCTATAGAAAGAAACCAAGTGCTGTGTCAGGTCAAGGTTTGCAATTGAAATGACACTGTCAAGGTTGAGTTTCAAGTTGTTGAAAGTATCAAGTTTTGTTAAAACTTTAATCTTCCAATGCACATTGCCTATCTCATTAATTCTCAAGTAAGGCCACAAAGTTCATGTTAGTTGTTGAAAATTGACTGAATGTTGAAATAATGGTGATCTCGACAACCCTGCATTAAAAAAATTGCATTATAAGCATAGAGTAACTGCAACTTGGTGATTACTTGGTTCTACCCTATTACCTATGCAATTCCAAGATAATTTAAATGAGTCCTAATGAAAAGATAATGTGACAGCATGGAATATTATTAACTACCTACTGAATTAAAATCTAAGATTATTGTTTGCAACAAAATCTAAGCAAGCATTTTGGGGGATGAAAGGGCAAAGGGAGAATGAGGTATCTTTAGATTTAGATCTTCAGGACAAGAGTTATTGATTTGAAGTTAGATTTCATTTAGTGGAACTCTCTCATTTAGTTCTCATTTGCATTGTTATTGTTCAGTCATTTAGTTGTGTTCTGTTCCTCATGACCCCATGAATAAGTCCATGAGATTTTCTTGACAAAGATACTTAACACAGTGCTTGGCTGAACAGTTGTTCACTCATGTCTGACTCTTAATGACCACTTGGGATTTGCTTGGCAAAGATACAGGAGTGGCTTGCCATTTCCTTCTCCAGCTCATTTTACAGATGAGGAAACTGAGGCAAGCAGGATTAACTGACTTGACCAGGATCATGTAGCTAAGAACTATCTCAGATCAGATTTAAACACAGGTCTTCCTACTTCTAGCCACTGTACTGCCTAGCTGCCTTCTCATTTGTCTTAGATAAATGAAATAGGACCATATGATTGTAAAGTTAGAAACTGAAAATACCATTTAATAGAACTTCCTTGCTTTGTGGATGAGGAAATTAAAATATAGAAAATTAAATGATTTACCCAAAATCAATAAGTAGAATTCAAGATCACATAAGTCCTGTGATTCCAAAGCCAATGTTTGCCCCCTGAAAAGCTGAAAAAATTACTGGATATAATAATAATTATATATATATATATATATATATATATATATATATATATATATATAAAATGTAATATAATAATCCAGTAATTATTCAGGGACTTAATATCTTGATTTTCTGAAGTTCATGTATCTGAGATGACTACTTTTTCCTCTTTCTCTCTCCCAGGATCACTAGTCTGGAGATTAAAGGGAGCTCAGAGACTGCCAAGACTCTCTTACAGATGGGGAAACTGAGGTCCAGGAAGTATAAATGACTTGTTCATCATCACTTGGGCAACCAGCATCTCATGTGAGATGTAAGCCCAGGTTCTCTGATTCAGGGCCAGTGATATTCCCTACTATCCTACAGCCCATTTTATCTCCTTGAATTATTAGATTATTGTCTCAGTCATTCTAGCCTAAGAGGATTTGGGCATTAGTATGAAAGGTGTTAGAGCTGAATCACAGGGGAACTTTGAGGTTACAGAATCTTTGAGGTTGAAGGGACCTAGGGGACTTTATTGTCCAACTCCTAACTGAACAAGAGTCCACTCTGCAGCGTAGTCTTTGAGTTTTCAGCTGAAGGTCACTGTGTGTACAAAACACTTTGTAAAGTCTAATATGTGATGTGCAGAGTGTCTGAAAAGCCTTAAAGCAGTTTTCAGCTTTAGTAAAACTGCCCTAAGAATCTTGGTATATGTGATGTCCTAAGCTACTACTGGGACATGCTGTAACTACCGTTGATTTATAAAGGCTGGCCGGTAGTCTAGACTTAGAGTCAGCAAGCTCTGGGTTTGAATGTTACCTCTCATGCTTACTGTCATAGACAAGTTAATTGGTTTGTTTATTAGCCAACAAGCATTTATAAAGTTCTTATTATGTGCTAGGTTTTAGGGATACAAAGGAGAGAAACATTAAGTATCTACTATGGGCCAGATACTGTTATAAATGTTATCTCCTTTGATGCTCACAATATCCCTGGGAGGTAGGTATTATTATCATACCCATTTTATAGTTGAAGAAACTGAGACAGAGGTAAAATGAGTCACTAGGGTCATATAGATAGTAAGTGTCTGAGGCTGGATTTGAAATCTTCCTGATTCCAGGTCTGGGCCTCTGTCCATTGTACTACCTAAATGCCCTCTGTGAAACACTCCCTCTGATTCCTACTTCTCTCATCTACCAAAGTGGGTAAGAATATCTGTACATCTGTCAAAAGCATTATTAGGAGATTCAGATAAAATGACATATATAAACTTCTTTGTAAATTTTAAAGGGTTATATAAATTTCAGATATTATTAGTTCCTTTCCTAATCATCCCTGGGCAGGCTGAAAAGGTCCACCTTTCAAGTTACTATCACATAGGCAAACAGAATCTACTTGAATACCTCCATGAATAGGGAACTCACCACCTCACAAGGCAATTGGTTCCATTATGTGACAGCCTGAGCTCTTCTGTTTTCTGCCTGAGAAAGATTTAATAACCATTCAATTGTGATGGAAAACTGGAATATTGCCAGCTCAGTGGCTCCTCAGAAATGCTAGCATGTTCTGCGGGTGATGGATCCACTAAAAATGAATTTAATAGGGCTGAAAGAAAACAAGAAACTCCTTGTAAATGTTTTTATGTTGCTCTATATAAAAGCTAAGAAATTCTTCTATTGTGAGGGTAAACCATGTCCTAAGGTTTGAATGAGATAATGTTCATTAAAGAGCTTTAGTGCATTGAAAGTGCATTATTATCTAAAGTTCATTATTATTGTTGTTTCCGTGGTTATCATTATTGTATTGGGTGAATATTTTCTAGGCAATCATGGTATATTCAGCAACTCCCATTTCCTTCAGAGGACTGCTAGGCTTTGCCTCTGTGTTGGACACCTGCCCAACTTCTCCCTAATATCTTATATTTAGGAATTCTTCAGAATTCAGGGTTGTCATATAGAGGACACATTAGACCCAGGGGAGTAACTATAGCGTACAGGAAAAGGATCAATGGGTGAAGCAGATTTTGGCTTAACCTGAGACAGAATTTTCTAACAACTAGAATTCTGACCAAGGAATGAACTGCTTCACAATGTAGAAAGGCTAAAGAAGCCGTGGGAATCAGCTAGTTAAGGGATCCTAACCAGTTTGTATCATGGACCTCTTTGGCCATCTGGTGAATCTTTCTCAGAATAATGTTTTAAATACATAAAATAAATATAACAAATTGCAAGAAAAACTCTCATGTTGGTATACAATTATCAAAAATATTTTTTAAAGTTCACACACCTTAGGTTAAGAGCCCCTGATCTATTCTAGACTTTTTCCCCATCATCTAGCAGATGAGAAAACCGAGACCCAGGGTCAATCAACTTGCTTGAGCAGTGAGTGGGCAGTGTTCTGTCTGTCATATTGCTTGTCTCCTTATCCCTGGTTACTCATCACATCTAACAGTCTGGGGTCTGAAGGAGTGTCACAGCAGGGAATCCTGTTCTAGATAGAGGCTGAACTAGGCTTTAAGATCCATGTTTCTTGTGATTTAAGTTTGAAGTAACAATGGAGATCCAGATTGATTCTAGCCATCCCCCCATCATCTTCTTATCCTTTATCCTGGTGGTGAACTTTCCACACCAGAGATCGTGCATGCACTGGGGTACTTGGCTCTTTCAGCTCTGGAACTCTTCCCTGGAGCCCAGGATGTTTTGACTATTGAATGCCTTGTCTATTGTACCACAACTGCCCGGCCCTACCATGATTCTCCTTATTCCCAGGCTATTCTTTTGTCATCTGTCCTGCCACTGAATGCATGCACTTCACTTCTTTCTAACTCTGGAACTATATTAAAATCAATAATTCCACTTCTCCTTTTCCTTCCCCTCCCTTTCTTTCTTTTTTCCTCCCCTCCCCTTCTCCTCCTTTTCCTCCCCTCCCCTCCTCTACACTATCTCTATAACTTGCCAAATCAAACTAATCTTCCCTGACTACCAATTCTTCTGAGTATTGTCTCCTCTTGTTAGAATGCAAATTCTTTGAGGACCAGGAGCTATCTTGTTCCTTGGTACATCCTTGGTGCATCCTTGGCATGAGGTAAGTACTTAATAAAGCATCATTCATTCAGTCCCTCAAAACTATAAGAGATCTGTGCCTGTGCAAAACACTTACAAAATTGAGTTCCTTTTTTGGCTCCTATTTTTACTCTTCACTGGTATAAGGTATTACATCAAAGGTCTATACTACTTAGAGTAAGTCAGTTATGGTTACTATTGAATAATGATTTTTAGAGCTAGAAGAAAGCTCAGAAGTCATCTAGTTTATCCCATAACAAAGCAAGAAATTGCTTTGCAATCACATAAGTGGTCATCCAATCTCTGCTTGAAATCCTCCAAAGAAGAAGATCTCTTGATCTCACATGATCTCACGAGGCAGCCAATTTCACTCTTGGATAGCTCTAATTATTATAAATTGCTTGGATTTATAAAGTACTACAGAATTTGCAAGCCACTTTGCAAAATTTCTCTCATTACAGAATCTTTACAGAAACTATGAGGCAGGTGTGATTGTTGTCCCCTTTTTACAGATGGGGAAACTGAAGTGCATACAGGTTAAATGATTTGCTCGTTGCAGTAAGTATGTAAAACAGGATTCAAACATAAATCAAGTTTGGCACTTTAGTCCTTACACCACACTGTTTCTTATTTAGAGGGTAAATTTAGGAGGAACATAGTAAAGACCTCCTTCATCTTCATTTTTGCTCAAATTACTAATGCCATGGGGAAAAATGCTCCAAATCCTTAATAATTAAAGAAATGCATAATAAAGTAATCAAATTGACAAAGTTGGTATTAAAAAAGGATAATAAATGTTAGAGGAGCTGTAGGTAGAGCAGCTCCATTACTGGAGCTGGAAGTTGGTCCAGTCATTTTGGAAAATAATCTGAAACGTTGTCCCTAAATTACTAAATTGTGCATCTTCTGTAAGCCAGCGTATATATTAGACTTAGATCCTCAAGAAATCAAAGAAAGAGCAGAAAGAGAACAACTCATAATATAACAAATTTGAGAAAATTAATTCTTATCAATGCATGATCCATCAATATTGCACAGGACCAATGATGAAAAGTTCCATTTACCACCCAACATGGAGGCGATGGATTAAATATGTAGAGCAAGACTCACATTTTTAGAAAAAGCCAATATGAAAATTTGTTTTGCTTGATTATGTGTATTTGTTCTAAGGGTTTTGTTTTTGTTTTCCTTTTTCCATGTTGGGGGAGGGAAGAAGGAGGAAGAGAAAAATAAATGCTTGTTGATTGAAAAAAATAATTTGAAAAGCTTTGATTTGATAAGGTTAGCTCTTTGATTAGGTGAGACCTCGTCTCATCTTGAAGAACACACTGGGCCAATAATTACACTAATTATTTATAATATACAGGATTCCCTTCAGAGAATTGTAATCTACATGCCTGCTACAAGCTTTCCCCCTCCTATCCATTCCCCCCCCCCCATTCATTGACACTTTTTCCTTAAATCAAACTTAAATCTGTTCCTCTAGAGCTTTTACTTCCATAGTTCTGGGAGCCAGCACAGCCTTTCAGATAACTTGAAGACAGCTGTCATATCCCCTTTCTAAACATTCTCTTCTTCAGGCTATACTTTCCCCATTACTCAGCCAATCAACATGTGGCATATTGTTTCAACCTTTTCATCATCTGAGTTGCCTTCTTGACAGCTCAGGCACATCTTCCCTAAAAATATGCCCCAAATTGAACATTGTACTCCAGAAATGATCTGAGTAGTTCAAATGTGGCTGACCACTTGTGTATTGTCAGAGAGAGGAAGCACCAGCTAATATTCAGACTGTTGAGATACTATATCTCTATAATATCATTCTTCATTAGATCTGAGATGTGTTTTTCAGAGTTCTCATCTAAATTTCTCCTTCTAGTTAGATGGTCTATGGAACATCCCTCCTCTAATATCATGTCTGATAGTTCCTAGTTGATGTGTCTAATTAATGAGAACTGACCAAGAAATGATTACAACTGATAGGAACAGAAAAGGGGATGGAGTGCCCCAGACAAAGGTATTTGACATGAGATGCCTATTTTAATCCTCATGCATATGTTTTCCAAAACATCTCTCCCCTTAAGTCCCTCAATTTCTTTTCAAAGAATTATGTTTTTAATATCTGTTTCTACTTCATTTTCCTTCTCTTACCTCGTATACTTTGTTCCTTCTGAATAAGAAATATTTTTTCACAGCCATATTACTGTTATGAATTTCATACCACCTGATTTCAATGATTGTTCCTTTGCTTTTTATTCTCTTTAGTTCATTTGGTTTATTGTTCATATGTTGTGTTTTTGTACATAGACATCTGAGGTCCAAGTATTATTGCTAGCTCTCTTTTTGGGTACTGTCTCCTGAATTATTGGGCCTGTCAAGTCTTATGGTATAAGGCTTGTCAGATTACATGAGTAATTTTCTCCCAATCCTTCCTCTTTCATTTTAAGTCTTTTGAATAGATTTTCCAGACTCTGCCAGACAAATATTTTTTTCTGTAACAAATATGTTGATAGGTATACTCTTTGCTTTACCAGGTGCACTCTATCCCTTGCCAAAACCCCATCATTCCTGTATTTTAGGCCATGGTTCAGTAACCCTAAACATTTTCAGATACCATTCTTTTATCCAGTTGATCACTCCGCAAATATAATTTCCCTCCCAGGTCTTCTACCTTTTTTTGGTCCTACAAATGAAAAATTCACTTATATCTTCAAAGTCTGAAGTACCTTTTTTTTTACACATTATGTCATATTTCTTAGCACCACTGTTTGTCAATGATAATAGTATCATTTGACCTCATATGAATTACTAGAAGTGAGTAGTGGTCATCAGGTTTGACAGTCCTTAGGATCCATTCTGTTTAATGCATGGGGGTCCATAGGATGGAGATCCAGTAAGGTCTTACCCTTGGGGTAGAATCAATGGTAATGCTAATGGTCAGAAGTGTGCTGGCACATCTTGGGCTTCCTAGACCATGTTCTATAACTGCTTAGGATCTTGAACTGCATTCATGACCCTGGAAACTTGAGATTTTTATTATATCATATTTGTTCCTCTAAGAAATATATGTAGTCATTTAATTCCTAAGTATTTCCTAAAAAGCAAAGTACTATATGACTACCAATGAAATTAACCACTCCTTTGTGATAGGTCCTGGTTGATGTGTCTAGTTAATGAGAATTGGCTAGGAGAAGATTGCAGGTGATACTGGCAAAAAAGCATTTCTCTGGAAATCAGAACTAAGAAAAGGGAACAGTGGCTAATACCAAGGGCAATAAACTGTTGAGTCAGAAAGCAAAAACAAAATAAATATTTGTTGAATTGAGTCAAATTTGAAAAGAATTATCACCAGCCTAATGGTTATAGCAAGAACTGGAATTTAGGTTTCCAATACTTGGACAAATATACCAGATTCCATAGTCTGAGAAGGAAGAAGCCTTGGGGAATAAAAAAAGCAAAACCAAAACTCAAAAATAGGAAAGTAAAGATGATGAAGTTAGTCTAAGAATGAGCTTATCACTGACAGGCAGTTTTCTGTGTTTGATCCATGGTATAACAACACCAAGGTCTTATACTGTGAATCATCAGACTGATGTTCTGGTTCTAGCTTAACTTGGGTAAATCAGATCAAATCATCTCTTCTTCCCTTCCCACTCTTCCAAATGAAGGTGGAATAGGTAATCAATCTGTAAGGCACCCACAAGACAGAAACATTTATTAGTATGAATTGGCCAGTATGAATGAAAATTGTTTCAATGGAGAAAATGTCTTCTTTTCCTTTGCACTGAATTTTAAAATTTTTTCCATTTGCAGATGGGAAATAGCACAATTGCAAAGGTCTAAGGAATTTGACTTTGTAAATTATTTGAAGGCTCTTGGAGAAAAAAATGAATTTACTTTTTGGCTTAGAAATAAAACCAGAAAAGGAGAGCTCACCCTATCCTTCAGTAGCCTAAAAACCTTGAAAGTTGTGTCAGGAAGGTTCCAGTGGAAACTGTTGATTTTCAAGATTAAACAATCCATCAGCATTTTCCTCCTAGCCCAGGAGCACATATTTTAGAGCTAGAGTGGATCTTAGACAATACTTAGTTATTTTAAAGAAGAGGAAACTAAGGCTCAGAGACGTGATGGATTTTTTCTAAGATCACACAATAGTCAGTAGCAAAGCCAGAAATTGAAATCATGTTCTCTGATTCCAGATCTAGTTTTCTTTTTCCTACAATAGGCTATCATCCTTTTCTGTTCCATTCTGATGTTCCACACTAGCTACTGCTTTGAGGCACATCTGCTTGGAGGACAATCCTAAGAACATACTGGGCTTGGTCATGGTATAATAGACAAGATTTTTTTTAAATAAAGCTTTTTATTTTCAAAACATATGCATGGATATTTTTTCAACATTGACTCTTGCAAAACCTTATGTTCCAAATTACCCCCTCCTTCCTCTCACTCTCCTCTAGATGGCAAATAATCCAATATATAATAAACATGTGCAATTTTTCTATATATGTTTCTACAATTGCCCAAAACATCTTCTGGTAAGATCAGATCAATAATCTATCAACTCTAATGAGTTAGCAGTTTGTAAAGATTCCAACAAAAAAGGATGAAATGAGAAAGAAAACAAAACGCTAGTAAGTAACAACAAAAAGATGAAAATGCTATGTTGTGATCCACCCTCAGTTCCCATAATCCTCTCTCTGGGTGCAGAGGGTTCTCCATCACAAGATAATTGGAAGTTGCACCAATCGTCTCTTTGTTGAAGAGAGCCACTCCCATAAGAATTAATCATTGTATAATCTTGCTGTCATATATAATGATCTACTTCTGCTCATTTCACTCAGCATCAGTTCATGTAAGTCTCTCCAGGTCTCTCTGAAATCATCCTGCTGATTGTTTCTTACAGAACAATAATATTCCATAACATTCATATACCACAATTTATTCAGCCATTCTCCAACTGATGGGCATACTACTACAAAATTGATCACTTCGCAAATATAATTTCCAGTTTCCAGTTTCCAGTTTCCAGTTTCTAGCCACTACAAAAAGGGCTGCCACAAACATTTTTGCACATGTGGGTCCCTTTCCCTCTTTTAAGATCTCTTTGGGATATAAGTAGAAACACTGCTGGATCAAAGGGGATGCAGAGCTTGATAACTTTTTGAGCATAGTTCCAAACTGCTCTCCACAATGGTTGGATCAGTTCACAACTCCACCAACACTGCATCAGTGTCCCAGTTTTCCCCTATCTCCTCCAACGTTCAAATAGACAAGATTCTTGACTGATAGTCTAATGCCTTTTTAACTAACTGCATTCCTTTGGACAAGTTACATATTGTCCCTGAACCTGAATTTTGTAATCCATATAATGAAAGTGATGGTTACATGACTAAATTAGGCTAAAAGATCTAAGGCTAATATAATGTAGAAGAATTAATTTTACCTAGATACTATGTCTATACCAACAGCAGCTTCCAGCTAATAACTGTGGTAGACATTTGAGATACAGTGGGTGACGTGATTAGGCTTCCTTCACATGCAGATAACTAAAAATAATAGATGCCAAATTTGATCCATTCACTTGTGCTTTTTTATATAAACAAATTGGAAAAAAATAGTGCATGTATTCAATATAGTATAATGGGAAGAGTACTTACTGGCTCCGAAATTAGCGGACCTGGGTTCCAATGCTACCTCTGACCTTACTAACTATATCCTTGATTACTGACCTCGGTTTCCTCATCTGTAAAATGTGGAGATTGGACTGTATGATCTCTGGATCTCTTCCAGCTCTAACTCTATGATTCCAAATGTAAAAAAAATGAAATTTACCTTATATTTGACATATTATGTACCCTTTACTAATATTTTATTGAACTGTTTTGAGAACAAAATTATCATCATACACCCACTGCAGGGCAGCTTTTCCTAGTGAAGGGATTAAGCTCTTTTTTTTTTTTTTTTGGAAGATTAGATACGTGGCTTCGGGCAGAAGCTAGATGAATCAGAATTGCAGCTGTGGTTCAATGGAAAAATTTTGGAATGAAGAGTTGGATTTGAAACCTGATTCTGCTACTGGTTATAGTGTGAGTTATTTAACCACTTTGGATCACCAACCAAAGGCTGTCCATTTTTACATTTTTAAAATGAAAGCATTGTTGTCGTGTGAACTGAACTCAGGTGCTCCTAATTCTGGGCCTGGCTCTCCGTCCACCGTTCCACCTAGAAGCCCCTAACAATGGCTGCATTAAGCTTACTCATAAACTTGTGCATATGGTAGTTCTTTGAGACAATGCAACTCTTACTGGTCTCACACAGTGCTGTTGTATGTATGTATGTATGTCTCATACGAGGCAGAGTGATCTAAAGCAAGGAGAGAAAGGGATGGTGTTAGAACTCTCGGTGGTTTGGTGATCATGGCAGGCTGCTTTCCTCTGTGTGGGCTAGAATGCTTTGGGGATGTGCTGGCCATCTTTGGGGAAAGGCAAGAACAGCAAAATGGTGTCTGTGTCTGCCTCTAGTCAGTGTTAGAGTCGGGCCACAGGAGTCTGGCCAATCAGAAAGGATCTGGGATACTCTGTCCCTCAGGTTTTGCTTGATCCCTTATAAGCTTTGTGATGATTTCTTGTTTGGGGAGTATGTGCTGGAGTCTGAGAGTGCCACAAACTACCTCAGCTTATTCTCAAAGCTACAGGTGCTAATTACTTCATTAGCACTTCCCTGTCTGGAAACTCATTAAGTATTAACCAAATTTTTTCTCTTTCTCCCTCAGATATTTTGAGATTATCTGAGTTATCATATGCTACATTTAAAAATATTATTTTCTTTATTATAAACTTCAGCAACATAAGCAGTATGAGCATTTCAATAAAAAAGAACAGAAAGAGGGTCATATATGAAACTGTCAAGTTTTATTACATAGCTTGTTTTTTTAAAAGTCTACATTGCATTTTATATGATAATAGCAGTTTTCTGTCCCTTTCCTTTTACTTGCCTGGGTAATTTTTAATGTTTCATTGATTATTCTTTTGTTTCTTCTTTTTAAAAAATTTCTTGCATTGCCTGTCAAATATTCTTCCCTTCCTATAGAAGCCCATCCTTTTATATCATCTAGCAAAATAAATCAACACTGTTTATATCATACTTTTTGAAGAAACAAGTAAATATTTTCAAATCCATACAAATTTATTGTGCAATGTTCTGTAATAGTACCTTACACTTTGTGGAAGTACAGCACTTAGATTTGGAGGAGACAATAGAGATGTCCTTTTAGTCATCTTTTCATTTTACAAATAGGGAAACTGAGGGCTGGAGGTTGAAAAACTTGCTTGTTGTCACATAGCCAAGTAAAGAGCAGACCTAGGGGTTTTGAATCCAAATCTAGTTCTCAGATCTCTGCATCCTGTTCCAACCTCTCTGCTGACCTCAATTTCACATCTCCCAAGTACCTTTCAGACTTCTAAAATTGGATATCTAGTAGACATCTTAAACTTAGTATGTGCAATATAAAGCTCATTTTCTTTCCCCATAAACCCCTCTTCCTATATTCTATTTTTTCTTTTACCATAGAGGGCATTACATCCTCCCAGTCCATCAGGTTTGAAACCTAACTGGTATGTCTGAGTTTCCAATGTGTTTCTGAGTCTTATGTCCATGGATTTCACCCTTGCAGCATCTCTTGAGTACTCCCTCTTCTCATCTGCCTCTAACACCACTTTGGTGCAGGCCTTCATCACCTCATCACCTGCTTATAGGTCTGCCTGCCTCAAATCTCTCCCTACTCCCATACATCCTCCATTCAGCCACCAAATTGATTTTCCTAAAACACAAGTCCAACCATACGACCCCCAATTTAATAAACTCCAGGGGCCCCCTATTTCCTCTAAGGTTAAATATAAAATGCTCTATTTAGCATTCAAAGCCTATTTAAAGACTATAAAGATAGTCTTCTACCTTTCTAATCTTCTTACACCTTATTTCTTATCATTTACTCTTTGAATCTAGCAACATTGATCTCCTTGCTGTTCCATGAATAAGACACTTCATCTCTTAGCTCCATATATTTTCGCTGGCTGCTCCCATGTCCCCAGACCCTTCCTTCTCATCTCTACCTACTGGCTTCCTTAAGTCCTAACTAAAATCCCATCTTGTACAGGAAGATTTTCCCAACATCTTTTAATCCTAGAGTCCTTCCTTTTCTAATTATTTCCAATTTATCTTGTATTGCTTGTTATCTCCTCCATTAGACTGTGAGTTCCTTGAAGTCTGAGATCTTTTGTCTCTGTGTATCCCCCAGTGGTTAGCACCTGTGCCCGACACTTAGTAGGTTATTAATAAATGGGTATTCACTGACTGACTGAAAACTTCTTTCACCAGCCTCAGATTTAGAAACCAGAGTCGGTATGAGTTGGCAGAAAACACCTGGGTTTTAGAAATAAAGGAGCTACAGTTATTTCCTTTGGGAAAACTCACTTAATCTCAATTTCGTTATTTGAAAATCAATAGGTAGGATTGGATGACCTTTAAAGGATCTTCTAGTTCTAAATCAGAAGTTCTGAATCTTTTTTGTGGTTCTGGAGCTCTTTGGAAATCTGGTGAAGCCCACAGATCCTTTCTCAGAATAATGTTTTTAAATAAGTTGAAAGAACTTTTTTTAGGAGTTTCAAATCACGATTGATCAGAAAAAATGCAAATTAAGACAACTCTGAGATACCACTGCACACCTCTCAGATTGGCTAAGATGACAGGAAAAGGTAATGACAAATGTTGGAGGGGATGTGGGAAAACTGGGACACTGGTACATTGTTGGTGGAATTGTGAACGGATCCAACATTCTGGGGAACAATTTGGAACTATGTTCAAAAAGTCATCAACTGTGCATACCCTTTGATCCAGTAGTGTTTCTACTGGGCTTATATTCCAAAAAGATCTTAAAGGAGGGAAAGAATGTGCAAGAATGTTTGTGGGAACCCTCTTTGTAGTGGCCAGAAACTGGAAACTGAGTAGATCTGCATTAGGTGGGGAATGACAGAATAAATTATATGAATGTTATGGAATATTATTGTTCTATAAGAAATGACCAGCAGAATGATTTCAGAGAGGCCTGGAGAGACTTACATGAATTGATGCTACATGAAATGAGCAGAACCAGATTATTGTACATGGCAACAAGACTATACAGTGATTAATTCTGATGGACATGGCTTTCTTCAGCAATGAGATGATTCAAACCAGTTCCAATTGTTTAGTAATGAAGAGATCCATCTACACCCAGAGAGAGGACTATGGGAACTGAGTGCCTGCATTTTTGTTTTCCTTCTCAGGTTTTTTTTTCTTTCTATATTCAATTTTTCTTGTGCAGCAAGATAACTGTATGGATATGTATACATGTATTGGATTTAACATGTAATTTAACATATTTAACATGTATTGTACTATCTGCCATCTAGGAGAAGGGGGGTAAAGGGAAGGAGGGGAAAATTTGGAACAGAAGGTTTTGCAAGAGTCACTGTTAAAAAAAATTACCCATGCATATGTTTTGTAAAAAAAAAAAAAGATATGATTGTCATAGAGGGACTGTCAAAAATACTGGATTATCTCCTACTTTTGTGAGAGAATCAGTAGATACCAGCCTTGCTCAATGAGTTTAAATGAATGTGTTTTTTTCCCCAAAATTAAAAAAAACTTTTTTATGTGTCCTGGACCTCTTTGGAAATCTGGTGAAGCCCATAGATCCTTTCTCAGAATGGTGTTTTTAAGTACTTGAAGGAAATGCTAATTTTCAGTTAAAAGTTAGTGGAAAATTTTTTTTTTCCCATCCAAAGTCTCAGATACTCTGAAATCTACTCATGAATCCTAGATTAAAAATCTGGCTCTAAATCTATGATCTGTCAGTTTGGTGACAACCAATCTTGATGTCCTTTCTCCTTTCTTTGATACCTTAAGGAATGCTTCTCAGTTATTTAGGAGCTGACAAACCATCTTAGTTTCTCCCTAAATGAGTCCCATTAAGTATTGAAAAACTTTTCTTAAATAAGTGGTTATAATTATTCAAATCATTCGGGACATATGATTTTAGATTTAGCCTATGTGCCAATAAATTTTACTTGATTATAGTTCTAACAAGGCAGGACTCTTATTTTTGTGGGGTGAAAGGAAGGTAGTAATAAAAAAACGCAAAAAAGCATCAATAAGAAACCAAAAAGAAGAACAGGAGTCCCTAAATAAAAACAATTTTTTATTACTTTGTTAAATTTGATATATGTTTAATTTAAAAAATCTATTTTATTATTATGATTCTGCCAAAAATTGCCAAACATGAACATCTCTTTATACAAAGAACAGAAAATGAGGGCTACATATGAAAATAGGAATTTTCATTATGTACAGCTGCTTTTAAGTTTAATAGACACTTAAAAAATCCAAATTATAGTGAAATTTTTTTATGCAAGTCTTTCTTGTACTTTGTATTTTGAAATGATTGTTTGCTGATGATTGTTATGTTCATAATAAAAAAGAAAATTAAAAAATATTTTTAAGTGGAGAGGGGATAGGAAGAGTTATAACTTCTCCAAATCTCTTAGGAAACACCATTCTTTTCAAGAGATGAGGAAGAATGAAAGATCCCAGCATGAGTAACAGTATGAATAAACTATATAGAAAGGCATACAGGTTGGAAAATATGGGACATTCAATTCAACTCAATAAACACTTATTATGTATCTCCTAAAGGCAAGATATTATGCCAGAGTTTGGGTCTATATAGTGATGAATAAAGTGTTTTCATTGGAGATAAAGAACATGAAGAGAGTAAAGTGGGATAAGGGCTTTCCTCATCTGATGTTTACTATCTGTGTGACATTGGGCAAGACAACTAATTTTGGGGGCGTCTTAATTACCTCAACTATGAAGTGATGTTTTGAGCTTCTTAAACTGTGGATCATGATCTTATATCTGGTAACTGAATGTGAGGGTAGCAAAAAATTTGGCAACAGTAAAAGGTATCATATATCCTGCCAAAATGTAATTCTTTATGTAAAAATAAACAAGCACATCCATTTCACTCACATGCAAATTTGTTTTTGTTTTTAATCGTAAAATTATAGATATATATCAAAAATTGGTTTAAAATAAATTTCTCTATGATTTATTATTAGTAAATGTTTGGTTTGTATACTTGTTTTATATGTCTATATATCTGGGGTTGCATAAAAATTTATTGGGCAAAAAACCCTCTAGAACTAGAAGTAAACTCAGAAGTCATTTGATTCAACCCTCTCCTTTCTTAGGTGAATAAACTGAGACTCAGGAAAATTGACTTGTTTAAGGTAACATAGATAGAGTAAGATTCAGAGATTGGGTTTGAACTCTGACTCCAAACCCACTGTACCATCCTCAAATTTAGCCTATCATTCCCAATTAGTTCATGGAAAAAGCACCATTAAGGAGCTTAGAACATCTCATTTATTTCTTCTAATCAGTCCCTTCCTTGGCAACAGAAACACAAGTGAGTACTTTCTGTGATATCTCACCAGAAAGGAAGAAGATCTAAAAATGGAGACTTTCAGAGGGTTTTGAACTTCAGAATCACTATACTTCAAAATCGGACTCTTTGAATTAACAGAAAATCACAGATTAGAGCAGAAACTGGAATGTATTTTGTGCAAGGGTTGCTTTTTTTTGTGCCAGATGCAGGGAGTATGTTCAGCACTTCTCTTGAAAGCTGTCCATTCACCCGGATCCTCATCAAGTGGGTGAAGAAAGAGATCCCTCTCATCTAGTATAATGATATGCTTCCTGCAGCTTTTCTAGCCAAGCTATTACTCTATAATGCCCCCAAATGGGTATGAAAGCTTTTTTTTTCTAGGATACTTTTAAATTGTGAAAGCGACCAACATACAGGTATGGAGGCCTTTCTACTAATTTTATGAGAGAAGATTTAACTTTGCATAATTTTGAACAATATTTCCAGCAGTGGGAAATATTTTTCTCTCTTTCTCTAATATTTTCATTTCAACCAGAATCTCATCATTAGTGTGAACGTTAAACCTTGGAATTGGGAAAGTATTTCCACTTGAGCATTTCCTATGTTAGTATCACTTGGCAATGTTGGGAAATATAAGTTTCTCTAGTCCTGTCTCTGTAAAGAAAATTGACATTTCAGTATGATTTCTCAAAGTTTTTGAAGTCACGAAGGCCTGCATCCCCCAATACTTCTTATATACTTTTTATTTGGAGCATAGTACTAATTTCTTGTTTCCAATCTCATCCTATTGTGATTTTTAAGTTAAATTTTCCTAACATATTAGTCTGACCCTTTGCTAAAATATATTTAGTGTCTCCCTGGTATCTATGGTATAAAAATTCCTAAGCTAAATATTTAGGGCCCTTCAAAACCTGGCTCTATTCTCTCTCTTTTTAGTCTAATATGATACTATGAGTGAGGTAGTGAAGTAGATAGAATTTTGGCCTGGACCCAGGAAAGAGTCGTTGAATTCAAATCTGGCCTTAGACACTCACTAGCTGTGGGAGTTGGGGTTTACTTCTATTTGTCTCAGTTTCCTTATTTGGGAAATGAGCTGAAGAAGGAAATGTTGGGGATACAGACACCAAACCAAAAGTCTCTGCCTTCAAGAAGCTTACATTATACTGAGGAATAAACTGTGTACAGTTTATAATAAGAATATATATATATATATATATAATTATATATGTATATATATGTATGTATATATGTGTATATATATATATATGTATATATGTGTATATATATATATAAAGAATTGAGCCCTTTCAATGTAGATGATGGCGTTTCAATTGTGATTTGAAGGGAGTCAGAAATTTAATGCTCCTCATGTGAAGGGGAATGTATTCTAGACATAGGGGTCAGGGAATACTGTGCAATGACAAGATGAGAGATGGAATGTTGGAATAGCCAGCAAGCCATTTTGTCTGGATTGGAGACTGAGAAAAAGAAAAGAATAGGAACTAAAACTGGATTATAGGGAACTTTAAATGCTGAGGATTTCATTTTTTATCTTAGAGATAAGGGAAAGTCACTGGGATTAGATCTTCACCTATGTTTCTTGCTTTAGGTTTTTTTTTTTAACTTATGTAAATGGTTTAGAAAAATAAACATAAGCATAACCAAAAGCCTTTATATTCTCTACTCCTATTCTTATAAGTTTTTTAACGAAGAATTTTTATCCAGGGACAGGAATATGTGACCTAACTCTCAAATTCTATTATCCAGTGGCATGCAAAGTACACAGTAGGTGTTTAACAAATGTTGATTAAATTGAAAACATTCTGCTGGGATTTCAAGAGTGTAAAATATTTCAGGAGCAGCAGCGCTTTGTGTTTTTAATACTAGACTAAAATGTGAATTGAGAGTGCACTTGGTTAAAGATAAACATTAATGAGCAGACTGATCCTTAAGGTGGGTGTTTTTTGGTCTCTTTTTCATTTTCAGTGATTTAGAATTCCATTACATTTAATTAAGTCATTAATAAAGTGTAGTTACCTAAGGGACCATGATGTAGTCTTGCATTATATATCAATGCAATCAGAACCCACTTAGGCAGCTTTGGTAAAGGAGTTTCAAGAAATTCCTTAAGGTAGGAAGAGGAACACGTAAATCATATATATATATATATGTTATGTTAGGAAGAGTCATCTTTGTGAGTTCAAATCCAACCTCAGACACTGATCAGCTGTGTGATTCTGGGCTTTTCCCTTTTTGCCTCAGTTTCCTCCTCTGTAAAAGAGGCTAGAGAAGGAAACCATTCCAGTATTTTTGCCAAGAAAACCCCAATTTGGAGTCATGAATTGTCTGGCATGATTGAAATGATTCAACAATAATCTAATGAAAGAAGCTCATATGTTGTAGGAGCCCACACATTGCAAGGACTGGATCTCCCCATGACGTTGCATGGAATTGTAGACTACATATCTCTACCCTCTTCCCCACCATCTTCTACAAGAGAAGCTTTAATTTCTTCTAGGAGGGAAAGCAGAAAGTTGAGGCTTTCCCTAGAGAAAAGAGTCCTGGAATAGAATTACTTTCCTCAGTCTATTAAATATCATTAGTTTAGGGGATGTGATTGTATTCAATCTCACTTCTGATGGCTTTATCATTGCTACTGGGAAAAGGAAGACCACAAGTTCTTTTCCAAGGTTTGATCCCTTTCTTCACTACCACTTCTACAATAAACACACATAGTGAATAGTAAAGAAACACGTTTATCCAAATTGTAGCAAAAGAGAAATTGTAGAAGGTATACATAGGAGAATATATAAGAGACAATACAGAGTGAAGAAACTCTTTTACTGAGAGCAAAATAACTCCACTCTGCCAGGAAAGTGAGATCTAGATCTCACCAAGGAGAAACTCCTCACAGTCCCTAGTAAGCTGGAGACAGATGTGGTGGAGACCACCAGCTCCTCTTGTGTCTTCCCAGAGTCTTTTTCTTCAGCAACCTGTAGTGGGGTTGACCTCATCCATCCTACTTCTTGAAGCTGGAAGCTAGAAGCACCAAAAGTGAGTCAAAACTTGAAGACTTGAAGCTTAAAGAGTCCCAAAGAGGACTGAAGAAGGCTGGAGTACTCTGCCTTTGCCTACTCTGCCTGGTCCCTCATGCAGTGGGGCATTCATTTCAACCAATAAGGAGAGGGTTCTATGCAACTGGATTTTAAGACAAGTGTTACTTCTATATATTCCATCATCTCAATCTACCTATCTAAATATAGCTATCTCTATCTCTATCTGTATCACTTCTTTCTTTCTTTCTTTCTTTCTTTCTTTCTTTCTTTCTTTCTTTCTTTTCTTTCTTTCTTTCTTTCTTTTTTTTCTTTCTTTCTTTCTTTTTTCTTTCTTTCTTTCTTTCTTTTCTTTCTTTCTTTCTTTCTTTCTTTCTTTCTTTTTTCTTTCTTTTCTTTCTTTCTTTCTTTTTTTTCTTTCTTTCTTTCTTTTTTCTTTCTTTCTTTCTTTCTTTCTTTCTTTCTTTCTCTCTCTCTCTCTCCCTTTCTCTCTTTCTCTTTCTCTCTCTCTCTCTCTCTCTCTCCCTTTCTCTCTTTCTCTTTCTCTCTCTCTCTCTCTCTCTCTCTCTCTCTCTTTCTCTCTCTCTCTCTCTCTCTCTCTCTCTCTCTCTCTCTCTCTCTCTCTCTCTCTCTCTCTCCTGGATCTTATAGACCCACTAGTCCAATCCCTTTATTTTTACTGAAATATAGAAATCTGAAGAAAAATACAACTCAAAAGTGGCAGGAAATTCCAAGGACTAGAACTTGAGTTATCTTTTTGACTTCAGTCCTGGGGTGTCATATTGCCTCCAAATCCTATCTTCTCCTACACCAGGCAGGGACCAATGAACTGAAACAAAGTTTTTTGATTACTATATTTCAATGTGATTAGTTATAATATAATGGATAAAGTGCTGGGCTTCAAGTCAGTAAGTCCTGAGTTCAAATATGACCTTGAACACTTACTAGCTATGTTACCCTGGGCAAGGCATTTAACCTGTTTACCTGTTTCCTAACTGTAAAAAGGGGCTAATGACAGCACTTACCTCTTAGAGTTGTTGGGAAGGTCAAATGAGATAATATTTGTAGAGTGCTTAGCACAGTGCCTGGCACATAAGTACTTTAAAATATTTGTTATTGTGAGTAATGCTGTGTATTTTATTTTATATGGTTATAAACATTATTCTAAGGAGTCCATGGGCTTCACCAGACTGCGCAAGGGAGTTCATGACACAAAAAGACTAAAAACATGCTCCGAGTTATATGGTTTTTTTGGGATACATCATTTAGCGTTTTATCCATTTTTTTTTTTTTGTTAAAACTTCACAGTATGGAACTGTACTAGATATGTAGTATAGCTGTTCACTCAGAATTTTTGCTTAATGATTAGTGGTTTCTCCTGCAGAATATTTGAATCTCCTGCAGAGGGAGGTAGGTAGACATTCAGTCAGAGCCTTGCTAACCATTTCAGATGCATACAAAACTTTGGGGTATCTCAGGTTTGAAATGCATTTCTTTCCTTGTCTCCCAGAATCTCTAGTTTCCTTTAAAGTATATAGTAAATAGATGTATTATCTACAGGAGGATTTTTTGATCTAATTATCTTTGTGCAGATGTTGTATCCTCACCCTCACTGCCAAGAATGTAAGTTAGGGTAGGTAAGCTTCCTGTTTCCTCCTTGTCTTCTTTTCCCAAGCTCCTGACAAGGTGCTTTATGCCTAGTTGGTACTTAAAAGTTTGTCCAAATTTATGCTGAATTGAATTCTTAGAAAAAAGAGATGGGACAGGCTCAAGGTAAAAAAAAAAAAAAAAAAAAGAAACAAAACCAAAACCTAAACTTAAACCTGTGCTTTCAGGAATGTAGTTCCCTAGAAGCAAGGCTCGGAAAATGTAGATCCTTCGGACCCAATCGGGCTCTCTTCTCTACGAGCAGATTGGATGGGGTTCTTTTTTCTTCAGCCCAAAGTGAAATTGGATTGGTGATATATTAAAAGAGGATATCCTATCAAGAATCTAGGTTGAGAATTTGGGATGAGAAGAAAGGAAATATAGAAGAAAAATACCTCTACATAACTTCCAGAAAGTAGTTGTTTCAGTTTAATTTTGGGGAGAGGGGAGAGGTCAGGGGATAGGTCTAGGAGACTTGGGCAAGTTCAGGAAGAATTCAGGGAAGTGATCTCAGTTCTTGGGTCTTTGTATCATAGGATCTTGGAAGTCGTGAAAGGGTTCTGAAAATGAATTAGAATTTTGAGTCCACACTAGATTATGCATTTTTAAATTAAATTATTTAATTTTAAGACTTCCAGAACCAAGCTGGAATCACTCTAGTAGAGCGACCCATATTCTTGTAATTAGCACGGAACCCATCAAACTTCTCTGAATATGGAAAAATTGGAGACTGGGAAAATGGTAGGCAATTCAGAAAACATTCATTTCTGTTCAACATCTTGGTGGTTGAGGACTGAAATAAGGGAGGGTGTGAGGTTGAACAGGGGTCAGAGAAAGGAAAGGAGGGGGATTTGGGACTGAGGGAATTCTAGGTGGTCTGAGGGTTTGAGGAAGGGCAGGGTGAAATGCGGACCGTAACCGTGAGTTGGCAGGAGAGTCACAAATCTCTGGGCATGCCGGCTGGGGTGTTCCATCCTTGCCTGTCAACTGCAGTTCTCCGGGCAAGCTCTGCCTTCTCATAATCCTTGCACCCGGCTCCCCACCTTCTCCCTCTGGCTGCCGGAGTGAGTGAAATCTTGGGGGTGGGCGGGAGCGGAGGGGATCCCGTCACGTGGAGAGCTTGCGGGGCGGAGCGGGGGGCGTTTCGGCGCTGCCGGCTACTGTCAGGGCTGCCTCCTCTTTAAAGGAAGGAGCGAAACCGGGGTGGCAGCGAGGGAGGGACAGGAGCTCGGGGAGGGAGGGAGCAAGCAAGTGACGGAGAGCCGGGCGGCGGACAAGGGCAGCGCGGCAGCTGCTGCTCCCGCTGGAGACAGGAGCCCGCGGGACCCGGCTGCTCGGCTCTTCGCAGGGGGGCTGTGCTCAACTTTGTAGCTGGACTTGGAGCGGGGGAGGTTGCGGGGGACCTCAGAATGAGCCGCCAGCAGGGGAGTGTGTGGCTGGTGGTGGCGGCTTCACTCCTTCACGGTAAAGCAGCGCTCGTGGTCTCCCCGCCCTCTGCTCCTCCCTTCCCAAGCGATAACTGGGCTTGGAGATCCCGTAGCGTTGGAAGGGTGAGGGGAACGGTGGGGGGCGGTGCCCCTGCGCTGTCCAGCGTTCTGCTTGGTACCGGCAGGGACCCCTCTCCTTCAGTGCTTGGGGTTGCGGAATTAGGGTGTGGAGTGGAGGGCATGGTGGCGGGACCCCCCTACTCCCCGAATCCACTGTCCTGGGTCGGGGTCTAGCCCGAGGGCGGGAGGATGGGCAGAAGGTCGGGATGCCCCGTAGACTCTCACGCTGAAAGGCAGACCTGGAAGCGGAAAGGGAGCGGGTTCCTGGGCTTCCCCACTCCAGGTTTCTCCTTTTCTGGAGACATGTGAGTGCTGGGCGAAGGGGGGAGAGGAGCGGGAGGAGCGGCTACACGGACGCAGTTGGGGCTCCCGGGCAGCGGAGAATGGGGGTGCAGTGTCCCTGCCTGGCCGACTCTGAGCGGCCTAACTAGTTCCCCGTCTATTGAAGCATCTCTGCAAGGCGAGTTCCAGAGGAAGCTCTATAAGGAACTGCTCAAGAATTACAACCCCTTGGAAAGACCGGTCGCCAACGACTCCCAGCCGCTCACAGTCTACTTCTCACTGAGCCTCCTGCAAATCATGGACGTGGTGAGTCTGAGGATGGCTCTCTGTCTTTGTTTTTGTTGCTCTGTGTAGTCACGGACTTCCTTCTCCCCTCCTACCCCAAGCTCAGCCTTTCACAGCCCTCTTGGCCATTTGCTAAGGACTAGTCCTCAGCGTCTCAATTATCATGCTACTTCAGTGCCTAGAATAGGGTGGAGAGAGCAGCCTAGTGAAATACAAATTAAAAATATTTTTCTTTATGTAAGACCGGGAGGCAAAACTGGTCGCTAGAACGGCAAAATTGTGAAGTCCAAAAAGAATTATCTTGGGTGCTCCCCTATGACGAATTTCTTAGGCTATAGGATCCCACAATATTGAAACACAAACATCATCCCCCAGACTCTTATTTCTCTCTCCTCCATTCCTTCCGAGTTTTCCCAGGGCCCTGTTCTTATCTAGATAACAATATAAATAAAATAATTCTGCTAGATGTCTTTACTGGATCCCGCACCTTTTTCTTAGCAGGTAACTGTAGTAAGAACTTTCCCCAAACAGTAATATCTAGAATGAATAAGATCAGCAGTGGTGCAGATTTCACTTTTACTCCTTGTTAAAATCATACCATTAATGCAGCATAAAGCAGTTCCACCAATTATCTATTCACTACATCCATTCACTTATTCATATCCACTGAGATGGGTTTTCTCTCTCCACCCTCTCCCCACATACAGAGAGAACTTATTTCAGATCTCCTTTCTTGTAAAAAAGATTCCCTAACGACCAGTTGGATAGACTCTGCATTGACAGTTTCCCTAAGTTCTCTTCTGTGATGCATCTGGTTAAGCTGGGGAAGTTTCAGGAATGCCACTGGCAATTTAAACAATAAGACTCTGAACACACTTCTTGCCTTTCTGGTGTGGATTAGACTAGCAGCATTGGACTATGCTTAGATTCTACCAAATCTGTTATTTACTTGCACAATGTCTTGCAACATCTTCACTTTCTCCAGGTGTTACTTATGCAGGGAAACACCTCTTTCCCTACAGGCTTGCCTAATACTGAGGCAAATCAATGATTGCTATGTAAATACAATTCCTTTCTCTATCTCTGATGTCTCTGGAACTCTGTCCTGAATGCATACTTGCTTTTATTATTTCTTTAACCCTGATGGTTCATCTGATTCATTTGGTTAATAACATTGTCAGACTAATGTCCTAACCATCCCAGATAACTTAATGTTTTAACCTAGTTAAAATGTAATGTAATGAATAGCTCCCTACTCTATTGCATACATTATAGATATGTGCTGGCTTGCTGGAGATGAAAGCTGGCTTGAGCATTAAATGTGGAAAATGTGGATATTGCTCCTCTGTGATAGGATAAAAATGGATTGAAGGGAATAGGAGTGTAAAAGGGTCAGAAGTAAAAAAAAAAGCTGATAAAAAAAAAAAAAAAACCAGAAACTGGAGTGTTGCCTTTCTTTTTATTAATTGGAGAATTAGTTGGAAGGGAACAGATTGAATAATTGATCTCAGCTGAATTTTTGAATATGGGGGACCCAGGGAGAAGAGGAAAAAGTCCCTTAGGATGCCAGGAAGTTGCCTGAAGAGCACTTTTGGCCTGAACCCAGGGGCTATGCCTGGAGAGTTTCTTCAAGGACCAGGGGCTGAGAGAGGGAGAGCACTGGGTGGCTGAGGATGGAGGAGAAAAGGATGAAGAAGAGCTGGAAATTGGATCTCATCATGCTTGGGTACCTGTGTGGTTGATACACAGTAGCTTTTCCTTTTAACAGAGCAGTTTTTTCTGTCTCAATTGAATTACTATCAGTGGCTGAATGTGAAAATGGTAATGTTTTTGACTGTATTGAGGTCTGGAGGATATATATATACACACACATACACATATGTATATGTACCACACACATGTACACATACATATATTCTATGTATAAAGTAGTGATGCTGAGTTTAAAGGCATTAAGGCAGGTGACTGTGATCCATAAGGCTGTGTGTAGTCAAAAGATGAGACTCACCTTTGAGGATCCTAGATATTACAGCTGAAAGGACCTTAGAGGGAAGGCCCATCCTCTAAGTCCAAAGCTCTTTCCACTACGCAATGCTTCCTCTTTAAGGCTCATAATATTAAGGAAGGTGGCTTCAGGTAACACTTGTATCAAAAAGGGATATGTGTGTGTGTGTGTGTGTGCGTGCAGGTATGTATGTAGAATAACTCCTTAAGAAGCCCTTAGGAAATGATCATAAGATTCTATAGAACTAGAAGGGAACTTGGGGATCATCTAGAACTTTCATTTTATAGTAAGGAAACTGAGATCTATCCTGATACTTACTGGTAGAAATTTAAACCCAGGTCCAGAGTTAGAGCTTTTTCTGATGTAACATATAGGTAGAGAGGGAATGGTAAGGAAGACCAGCAGAGTGTACTAGGACATTTTGATGCTTCTCAGATCACACCGAGTAGGTAGCAGAAAGTTGACTTCATTTTCTTATAATATCAGCCCTGTTCACAAAAACATTCTTAAAGAAAGTCAGCAAACATTTATCAAATATAGGGGCTTAGGAAGTACTACTAAGTATTAGGGATACAAAGAAAGGCAAACAAAAGTCCCTTCTTACAGAACCTCACAGTCTAATGTGGTAAGACAGCATGCAAACTATGTATAAACAAGATATACCAGGATAAATTGGAGACAGTTTCAGAGGGAGGAAACCAGTGTTAAAGAGCACAGGGAAAGGCTTCCTCCAGAAAGCCTGACTTGAAGGAAATCAGGAAGGAAAGGAAATAGAGAGAATCTCAGTTATGAGGGACAGGCAGAGAAAATGCACAATTTGGAAGATGGGGGAGAAATAGCAAGGAAGAACACATAGAGAGTAGAAAGGTATTATTAGCAAATTGCAAAAGTGAGGTGGGGCAGATTATCATGGACTTGAAAGCCCAAAAAAGGCTTTTACATTTGATTCTAGAGGTAATAGGAAGCCACCAGATTTACTGAATAGGATGAGGGGTATTGAAGTCAGATCTACCTGTTAGAAGGATCAAGTTTGACTCCTGAATGGAAGATGGACAGGAATGGGGAGAGATTTGAGGATGGAACACCAACTGAATGCCACTGGCAGTATCAGAGCAGAGAAGGGTGTATTTATTTACAAGAGGTGCAACAAAGGTGGAATCACTAGCACTTGGCTTCTGATTAGATGTGGAGGTGAGTGTAGGGAGTTAAAAATAACGGACTATGTGATCATCCTGGATGTCTGAGACTGAGGGATAATGCAACTTGCTCCCAAAGACAAAACAAAGGAGTGTGTGTGTGTGTGTGTGTGTGTGTGTGTGTGTGTGTGTTTCCTTGCCTAGAGAGCAGACCAATCTTAGAATCAAATTAGTTTTAGAATGAAAATATGGCTGTACCTCTGAATGGGGATTATATTTGAATGGATTTCAAAACAAACTGGAAGAGGTAAACATACTAGTGTATTTGCCTCTCTTCCTCCCTCCCTCACTTCCTCCCTCCCTCCCTCTCTCCCTCTCTTCCTTCCTTCCTTCCTTCCTCCCTCCTTCCTTCCCTCCCTCTTTCTCTTCTTTCCTTCCTTCCTTCCTTCCTTCCTTCCTTCCTTCCTTCCTTCCTTCCTTCCTTCCTTCCTTCCTTCCTTCCTTCCTTCCTTCCTTCCTTCCTTCCTTCCTTCCTTCCTATGCCTGGTGTGGGAATTTCTTTCACAAATGCAGGTCAACATTTAATCTGCAGTTTAGTGGAGCAGTGTGGCATAATGGATAAAGTGTTGGAGTTGAGATCCAGAAAACCTAGATTGGATTTCTGCTTCAGAACCCTTAATTGTTGTGTAACCCTGAGAAAGTGACTTCAGTTCTCTGGGACTAATTTCACCATCTGTAAAGGGAGAATAATAAGAGTGCCTACTTCTAAGGGTTATGTTGTTGCTCAATTGAAATAATATAGGTAAACTACTTTGCAAATCTTAAAGTGCTCTATCATTTTGAGCTATTACAATCTTAGAAAGAGAAGCCAAATAGCATCATGGCTTTAGGTCTGACTCAAGAGCCAGAACAACCTGAATTCAAGTCTTGTCTCTGATACATCCCAGCTGTGCCATTCTGAATAAGTCATCATTCTTGATGTGGCTTTCCAGGTTTAGGGACAGAGACCTGGACCTCTGATTTCATTGGTTTGGAGTACAGCAATGGACCCAGGGCAGGTCTGTACCTTCTGTGCAACTTAAGTCTTAGAGAATTGCCTAGAACGCTAAGAAGTTGTCACTAGCTTATGTTATACAATGGGAATCTGTTTTTGACTCCAAGTTCACCATTTTTATCTGCTATTCCAGGCTTCCTCATTAAGTTACATATGAGCTGTTCACCTGGAATGGTAGAGGGGTTTAGTATTCCAGTATAAATGAAATCACAGATAATCCCTCCTCCCAAAAAAGGGAAGGCAATTTCCTACCTGGTATTTCTTTACTGATATTTCCTACCTGTTGGGGTATGGCTTGAGTTCCACACCAATAAAAATCTTTATTCACAAGCAGAGATATGTTTCCTAGTCTAGATCTTAACACACTGAAAGGTTTAGCCATGGAACTTTGGGAGTTTCATATAGGAGAGAGGTAAGTAGTCAAAATTCTCTGTGAATCTATTTGCATGTGAAAAGCCGATTTTGGGGAACTTTTGCCAACTTTGTTTAGACTTATCTGGAAACTTGAATATTTGGATTTTATCTTGTCATTACTCACTATGTGTTGAGAGATATTTGCTGATCAAAGTTATAGAGAGACAAGGCATCTAGAGCCTAGTCATTTTTATTCATACGGGGCATCATCTGTCATATATAACTCTGTGTGTGTGTGTGTGTGTGTGTGTGTGTGTACAAGTATACTTGATAAAATGTTCTTAAATGTGCTCTTGTTATAGTTGGCACACCCTGTGCCATCTGATGAGTGTTGGGTTTATTGTGTTGGATCGAAGCTCTTAGTATCAAGAATGAGAAGGTGCCTGTGGATAAGTGCGTTTAAGAATGAGTGCTGTACAATCGTCAGGTTCTCTGACTAATCCTCCAACTTTCCCTGTTGTCAATGCATTTTAATAAATTGTGCTGGTAAGACACACATGACTATCCCACTATTAATATATAAATGAGTAAGGAATGAATGTGCTGTTTTACAGAGCTGTATCCAGAGGGCTGACATGTGAGATATTGGAGAAAATGAATAATACAAGTACAAATGGTGGCGTAATAGAATACTTTACTTATAATATTGTGATGTTGACTATCACTTATTGCTTTTGCTTTGCAATTTCAACTCTCATTAAGTTTATTTGGCTCAGAAGAACTGAGTCTGAAATCTGACTAACTTAGTGGGGTAAGAGATCCTTGTTCTAACTTGCAAGACTCAAGTTTTTCCTGAGATTCTTAAAGTGATTCTCTATCAAAGTCCATCAGGTTTATATCCTTAAGTTTTTGAGATCGTATTTATAGAAAAATATTTTGTATAATGGGAAAGAATGTGAGTTTGAGTCTGGTATCTAACACTGACTACAGCAAGTCCACTAATCTTTTTTTTCAGTTTCTTCATCTGTAACATGGAGATAATACATACATTACTTACCCTTTAAGGCTTTTATGAGAAAAAATGTTTTGTAAACCTCAAAGCACTCTAAAGATATGAGCTATCATAATTTTTTTAAATAGCTGAATTTGAGCAATATTGCCCAGTTCTGAGTTTAAAAGAAATAAAGGTAAAATGTTGGAAATGTCACTTAAACCTAATCTTCTTGGCTCAAGGCCTGCCTCTCTTCACCATTCCAGTTGCCTGTGACACATACTGTCTATGTGACCTTGGGCAAGATGGTGTCCTAGGCAACTTTCTAACATTATATATTACAGTAAAAATGCTGATCAGAATTGATGAAAGTAATTTTCTCATCTGAGCAATCACTATTTTGATAAAATCACTGGTTTAGTCCCTAAACCTTAGACACATTTAAAATTATGCTTATAATGTCTAAAATATACATTATAAATAAATATACATTTATAAGTACATTTAAAATATAAACATAAGTTATGATATAATTAAAGATCTTTTTCCTCAATAATAAGCTTTACTTAATCAAATTTTAGTCCAATTATTAGACTTTGAAGTATGTCTTTTGGGAAGTCATCATGGGCACATTCTTCCCTACAATAATTCAGAAAGAGCTCAGAAAGTGTTGCACTGATATACATGAGGGCTAGCTTCTGATCACTGTTCCTTTTTACTGATGTTTATGTTATACAGGGGGACACTAGGACACTGGACACTGCATTATCCTTTTAGACCAGAACTCATTGCAGTTAATGCTGGTCAGCTTCTTGCATTTCTTTTGCCTCCCATACAATTAACTTATTTTTCTTATGTCACATTAACTGTCACATGTGGCTTTATTCTTTCTCCACACACGACTACTGATTTACTCACTGACCACAAACACTAGGTTCACAGTCCATTCCCCTTCAAGATCTAGGCCAATTTTCAAACACTCTATTATTAATATCAGTTGTGAAACTACTGCTGCCTCTTAAATAAGGATGGGGAACTGGACCTAAAATTTCACTGATAGAGGGAATTCGCTAGTTAGGAAACTTCCTTTGTCAATTCAGGCATCTATACCTTCTCTGCCATTTGTAATTTTAAATAGGGATTCTTAATTTGGGGTCTTGTATGTTTTTATTTTAAAATATTTTGGTAACTATATTTCTGTATAATTGATTTCCTTTGCAATCCTAATTATTTTAGTTTATTCATTGTAAAAAACATTATTCTGAGAAAAGTTCATAGATTTAACTAGATGGCTAAAAGGACCTACAATAAAAAAGGTTAAAAACTCTTACCTTAGAGAATTGCTTAGAGCACAGCTGTCAGACTTGAGAATTAGATTAAAATGGAATTGGGAAATATTTAGCAAAATAAATCAGCATACAATAAAACATAGACAATCTTACATTTTAAAACTAAGTAAGTGAGCTTTAAGAATCCATATGGAGTAATGCCCCCAATTCCATTTGAGTTTGACCCCACTGGTTTAGGGCACTGGAAATTTATGTGATTTTTTTAGGGTTACATAGTCAATAGGTGTCATAGGAGACACTTGAACTCAGCTCTTCTTGGCTCCGAGGCTAGCTGTCAAGCTTCCTTGCAAATAGTTCCTGGGAACGATTAGTTCTATGTGAGGTACTGTGAAGATGTACTCTTGCCCTCTTCATACCACTTTGCTGATAAGCTTCATTGCTTTTCCAATATCTGACATATTCAAAATCAAGAATGCTTATTTTTATCTAGCACTTAATAGTATTTTATTTTTTCTCAATTATAAATTAAGATAGTTTTCAACATTTCATTTTTGTGATATTTTGGCAAATTGTTTTTTCAGTCCCCTTTCCCAATTTCCATATTAGTCATGTTGTAAAGGAAGAATTAGTACAAAAGGGAAAAAAAAACACGAGAAAAAAGCAAAAAAAAAAAAAAAACAAATAAAAAAATGAAAAATGTATAGTGGTACCTCGGAGTTGTTTTAATTTGCATTTCTCATGTTTCAATATGCATTCAGTTTTTCTCTTGTTGTGGATGGCATTTTCCATTACAAATTTTTTGAAATTGTCTTGGATCATATTGCTGAGAGGAGCTAATTCTATGATAGTCAATTACTATATAATGTTGCTGTGACTGTGTACAATGTTCTGGTTTTGCTCAATTCACTCAGTGTCAGTTCATATAAGTCTTTCCAGGTTTTTCTGAAATCTAACTGTTCATTATTTCTTAGAGTTTAATAGAATGACCTTCATGTACCCCAATTTGGTCAGTTATTCCCCAATTGATGGACATGCCCTCAGTTTTTAATTCTTTGCTAACATAGAAAGAGCTGCTATAAATATTTTTGTATATATGGATCCTTTCCCTTTTTTATGATCTCTGTGGAATCATTTTTCTTTTTTAACAGCCTTTTATTTTCAAGATACATACAAAGATAGTTTTCAACATTCATTCTTGCAAAACCTTGTTTTCCAATCTTTTTCTCCTTCCTTTCCCCCACTCCCTGCCCTAGACACTCTCTCTCTCTTTCTCTTTCTCTCTCTCTCTCTCTCTCTCTCTCTCTCTCTCTCTCTCTCTCTCTCTCTCTCTATATATATATATATATATATATATATGTAATTCTTCTAAACATATTTCCATATTTATCATGCTACGCAAGAAAAATAAGATCAAAAAGGAAAAAATGAGAAAGAAAAAAAAGCAAACAACAACAAAAATAATGAAAATACTATGTTGTGATTCACATTCAGTCTTCATAATTGTCTCTCTGGATACAAATGGCTCTTTCCATCACAGTCTATTGGAATTGACCTGAATTATCCTGTTGAAAAGAGCCAAGTCTATCACAATTGATCATCACATAATCTTATTTTTGCTGTGTACAATGTTCTCTTGGTCCTACTCACTTCACTTAGCATCAGTTCATGTAAATCCCTCTAGGCTTTTGAGAAATCATCCTTCTTATCATTTCTTATGGCAAATAATATTCCATAATATTCATATTCTATACCTTATTCAGCCATTCCCCACGTGATGGACATCTCAGTTTCTAGTTCCTTGTCACTACTAAAAGCGCTACTACAAACATTTTTGCACATATGAATCCTTTCCCCTTTTTTATGATCTCTTTGGGATACAGGCTCAGTAGAGACACTGCTGGATCAAAAGGTATTCACAGTTTGATAACCCTTTGGACTTAGTTCCAAATTGCTCTCCAGAATGGTTGGATCCCTTCAGTTCCACCAACAATATATCAATGTCCCAATTTTCCCACATCTCCTCCAACTTTTATCATTACCTTTTCCTGTCATGTTAGCCAATTCGAGAGGTGTATAGTGGTACTTCGGAGTTGTTTTAATTTGCATTTCTCTAATCAATAGTGATTTAGAATATTTTTTCATATGACTAGAAATAGCTTTAATTTCTTCATCTGAAACTGCCTGTTCATATCCTTTGATCATTTATCTATTGGGAAATCCTTTGTATTCTTATAAATTTGATTTTGTTCTCTATATATTTTAGAAAAGAGATCTTTATCAGAAACACTGGCTGCGAAATGTCCCCCCCAGCTTTCTGCTTTCCATCCAATCTCAAGAATGCTTATTTTGGAATCAAGCCCCACTTGGGTTTCTTTGCCATCCTATTACTTCAAGCAAACTTATTTTCAAAGTCCATCTAGTTTTTCCCAGCTGTCACCTGCAGGTAATCCTGCTTAAGGAATCATCCCTGTAACTTCTGACTTTCGCAGCTGGCAGCTGAAATAATTTCCCGTGTCTTTTAGATTCTTCAGAGGTCTGTTTCCTTCTTTCTGGATGGTCAAGGTGAAAGAAATTATGTAATTTGAAGAAAGAAATCATGTAATTTGATAATGTCATTGAAAAAACCACAGTAATTATTTTTTTCTCATTCAATAATAGATAATTTTTTATCCTCTCTGTAGAGAATAGATGTAGAGAAAATGTATGGATATTCATTTCAGAGAGAGCTTATTTTTTCAGGTATTGGATTCAGAGGTAAACTATCCTGCTAAGATCAAAGAAACATTTGAACAGAAACAGGCCATGTGGGCATTGAATTTGGGTCAAGAAAGGATGAATTTTTTTCCCCTTTAATAAGATGCATGAGGAGACAATCCTGAAGTGAGCCCTGATGCTCTGTTTTAATGACTATAAAACCCTGTCTGTGTTGAATATTGAAAGATCATTTGCAAAAGGATTGCTAGGTTTTATGGGGATATAGTGGTCAATGGTATAGAGGGAGAGTTGTGTTTTAAAGTCTTGTTTCTTTTCCTGAGAATAGGGTTCAACATGCTCTTAGTTGGTGCTTAATAAATATTTTTTGAATGAATGAATACCATCACAAAAAATCCTTAAATAGTTGTTGAAGTAATTGATAAGAGTGAGGCATTAACAGGGGAGGAAAACTGGTATAAATATGTGTGTATGTATGTGCGAGCACATCCCTGGATTGCTTTAATCTTGTTTTCATACAACATCTCTAACTATTTAAATCTGCCATTGAGAGAAAGCCAAAGTATTGCTTCCTATAGAGAGCCCAATTATAGAGTGGAAGGGAAGAACTTGAATGTCCAAGCCACAAGAATTTTAGTTTCATAGGTTTAGTTTCATAGTTTTAGATCTTAGATATAAAGCTTCAAGGGACCTTAGAAACCATCAAGTCTAACTATTATTTTACAGATGAATAAATTAAGCTCTAGAGAAGTTAAGTGATTTGTCCAGTGTTATATAACCAATATAACCAATCCAACCACATCTTCCTGATTCTAAGTCTAGTGAATTTTCCATTGCAATGAAAGAACTAACTTAGTCTACAGCATCTTTGTGTCCCCTTTTAGCCCTAATATTCTACCAGTCTAGGAAAATAAAATAAAACAAACCAAAAAAAATCAAACTTTTTTTCAAGGAATTTCCAGAGATATCTATAGATAGATCTTACATGAAATATGAGTGTAATCGACTTTCTTCTAAAGTTGAAGTTACTCTGAGAACAATTTTACTTTACATACACCCTCAGATATAAAATGCTTTAACAAAAGAATTCAGGATTGGCTTCTAAAAATGGACAAAACTCTAACCATAGTAGACAAAAATTCTTTCCTGTCTTTCTTCCCCCCTTCCTATTCCTTTCTAATTGGAGAGTGGGCAGGAAGGTAGAAAAACAGAGTATCAGGCATAGACATGTAGAAAAAGAATTTCTCAAGGTACATGTCAGAAATCAAATTAATTCTGTTATCTATCTATGTGATATAATATCTAATTCTGTTATAATAGATATATTCATTTCTAAGAATCACCAAGCTGAAAAGTTGCACAGTAAAAACTACAGGTCTTATGGAAAATACAGTGTTAGGGGGTGCAACACTCAAAAATTTCATCAGTGGTATATTATAATAGATAGGAACCTAGTAAAAACACTGTCAGAGTTCTCTACATGTTAATTGGTTAAGAAATACATAAATATCATAATAAATAGTGGCAACCTACATGGCCAGGGGCTCAATTTGCACCTGGGGTGGCAAAAACCACAGGTATTGGCAAGAGGGCATCCTCTGGTGACCTATAACTTTGGATCAGGACAGGCCTTGGCTATATTGGAAGGTTGGAGAGGAAAATGAAGTTCATATGCAGCACCAGCCCTTCTTTGCCTATGACTTCTACCACAAAAGAAGATATACAACAAATATCATTTTCCCTTGAAAAATATCTAAAGTTTGCTTATGGAAATGGGCACTGGAAGGATTGAAGCTTGTGAGCTAATGTTCATTTTTTCCCATTATTTTCTTATTTGAGTCATGCTCAAAATGCTCCCCAATATATCAATCATGCTGGAACAAATTAAAAATATTTCAAAGCAAGTGTTTTAGAAGATCTGATTGTATTGGTCAGTGTTGGCTTAGAGAAAGAGACATTAGGGAAAAGACAGTTGAAGAGAAACAGGGACACGAGGGAGAAGAGATTGTGAATAAGTGGCAGACTGGGAGGTGAAGAAGGGCTTGCTTAGGGTGTGACTTTGGAATTGTAAGGCTGTAAGTCACTATGGTGATAGCATCAGTAGACAGCTATGGAAGCAACAATGTGCTCAGCAGGTGACAAAGATAGATAGCAGCTGAAATGTAGCTATAGGTGGAGCAGTTAGGAGACTGAAATGCAGAGCCTGAATGTACCACACACAGCACAAGAGGTTGTAATGCTCTTGGATTGCTGGGGCTTCTCTTGGATATATCCTGTAGAAGAGGCATGAGTTTTTGGTGATTAAGACAGAAGCCTTTTTGGGGAAGAGAAGGTGAATAAAAAATGGTATTTATAGGAAACCAAGGGCACATTACTAATCACCTTTGTATTCATTATGGAAAACCTGGGTTATTTTCAGGAATTGATCTTATGCCCTTAAGTGCAAATCAAACTGAACCAAATTGTGATATTTTCCCCAGATAGATATTTTAGGTAGGGTACAAGCCAGATAAGATATTATTGACAATGCCCAATTTAGAATCCAGTCCAACTGCCAAGAATAGGGGAGTTTAGCAGCCTCACTTGACACTTGGATTATATAACCACGATTATGGCTCAATTCAGGTCAACATTTTTATTAATGGCAGCTGAAGACATTATTGATATCATGATTATTAAATCAGAAAATGATTAAACCAGGTAGGGTTGGGAAGAATATAGCAAAAATACCAGAATCTGAATTTTAGGCTTTTGCCAAATGGACTGAAATGTATAAGATGAAATTTAATAGGCATAAATCTAAATTATTATATACAATTTAAAAATAATATATGAAAATGAAATTTGGGAGATGTAGTTTGAGTTCCATTCACAAGAAAATTGATCACAATTAAACCATACATTTAATTGACCATAATAACAAAGCTACTAACAGCTAGTTCAGTCTTAGACCACAGTAGTCAGATAGTTGGAAACATCAGAAGTAGGATCTGGATGACTGTCCTTTGACTGCTAAAGTCATTAGTTTTTCCACTGTACCATTATAAAAAATCATCACCCAACACACAGAAATGAGCACTTATATTATATTAAATATTATGAACCTAAGTAAAAAGTACCATATTCCTTTTTAATCTCAACTAGTTATCATAGGATATGCACATCTATAGTTTGAAAGCTGACAGTCTCAGTGAGATTTTTAATACTGATAACTAGCTTTCACTAAGTGGAGTTGTTTTCTTTGGTTTTCCTTTATCTATGGAGGAAACTAAAATCTGTATAAGTTTGGACACTTATTTGTATAGTCTTTTTTTTTTCTGATGACTTATACCCTACTCCCACTAATGCTGACATTGCTAAGAATACTATTTGAATTTTTTACCTTGTCCTCTTCATTATTTTTATTGCCTTTCTATTTATTCTAGAATTTATTTTTTGATTCATAGACCTTATATTTATTTATTCCTTCTTTATTCTCTGTATTCCTTATGGATTTAAAGCTTCTAAGTTTCTTTTTTTTTGAATTTCCTCTTATAAAGAGATTCTTGACTTGATCTTGTTACCAAATGCCTTTTTTTTAAATGTTGTATCTCATTCCTAGAAATGTCAGTTCATGCATGTGATAGAGAAGATATTACTCCATGGTAGGATTTTTTTGGTCCCTGTTTGTTAAGTGCATTACTAACTTTTGTTCTTCTCATAAGCATTTTCTTATCCATTTGATATTCAATTTCCTTTCTGGATCCTTGGAATTCAGCTACTGTGGGTGTCATTTACCCCCAGGAGCTCTGATTCCCTTTTTCTTGTGGCATGATGCTGTCCATGGTAGCAATATTGTTATGTTCTCTCAGTGTCTCTAAACACCAGATCCTTACAAATTATGCCCATTGCAAGCTCCTCATTGCCCATTACCCTGTGTCCCTCCCCACATAGAAACATTCTTCAACAGGATTCCCTCCCACAAATGTAAACAGCTAAAATTATTTCATCTTTTGCATGTAATTCCTATTTTTGAAAGAAGTTATTTTAAGAGAAAATGTTTAGTTCTTTATTTTGTTGGTCATGTGCCTTGAAAGTCCCAATCTTTGAATGTTTTAATGATTGCCTGAGAGAATAACATTATATTTTGAGTATTTCAAAAAGAGTATATATTTTTTTTCTGTATGATGGACTTGATTTTTAGAACTACGCCCAAATCTTTCAGACCTAAGTTTTGGGAATAATTATTATGAAATTAGAAAAATTAGGAAATACCATTTTGATGACCAATGAGGAACAAAACACTTTTTCTTATATGACTTCTAAGCAGTTTCTGAAGGAATTTCCAAGAAGAATTCTAAAAGATAGTTGATCAATGGCAAGATCAATGGGTGACTGCTCTAAAGAAAAACTGTGACTTGGAACTATAAATCCTGGCAAGTTTGTATAAAAAAAGAAAAGTAATAAAATCTCTCTCATTACTTTATAGCCATAACTCACATTGAAGTAATACTATTTGTGGTGTAGGTCTATTTAAAATATGAAAAATCTAATATACAAGATTAAAGATTTTCTTTTAAAAGAACATTGAATTTTAGATACCCCAAGGATTACATATTCAGTAAATTTGGTACTGGCTGGTTTAGGACAATATTCCAATCAGACCCATGTTTTCTGGAGTGTGTGTGTGTGTGTGTGTGTGTGTGTATTAATAAGATTTAGATTCATGCACACTAAGTCAGACATCTAGATAAACACTAAAGAATTCATGAAATAATTTTCTATTTTCCCTGCACATCTTATTTGTTTGTTGTCTCCTCCATTAGACTGAGTTTTTTTGAGAGCAGGAACTATTATTTGCCTTTTTTTGGGTATATTTATCACTTAATATACAGTGGGTGCTTAATAAATGCTAATTGACCAAGTAATCTAGACCATTACAAATAATCCTCTTTGACATGTATGGATATCTAAAAAAATTTTTTCTGAATTGTTTTTCAATTTTTTTCTCTTTCTCTGAGTATGTACATGTGTATGATTTGTTGTATTGGTATGGTCATAAGTCAAGTTTTTATTGTATTTGAGATATCTTGAATTTGCCCAGAATCTCTAGAACATTTGTGCCTATACACTTATTCTAATCTCTAAAGTAAAGATCTTTTGAAATCATAGATCCTTTTGTCACATCTTTATTTGTATTGACTTTGTGGACCAGAATTTTGTTTGCCAAGGCTGATTTTAATCTAGACACTAACGAGTCTAAGTCTATGACTAGTATAGAGAACAGAAAAATATGATGTTGCAGATTTTCTTTTCAGTCCAAAGCAATTTGATTAGGGAGCAGAATCTGCTGCAAAATTTCTGTGAGTCATAAGCAAAGAAAGCCCAAACAGAGAATGTGACTCAGAACCCTATAAAGTCATTGTGGTTTCTACACAGCTAGAAGAATGTATATGGTTAATATGGTCATAGAAATGTATTCCTCCTCTACCCCCTTTAACAATGTAGATGTTACTTCCATATTTATTTTCCCTGCATGGGATCGTTACCACAACTGCCATGATAAATGGGCAATCCTTTTACAATAACTGCCTAGCATACATTAAAAAAACATTGTATTGATGGCACCTTTATTGTTTCTAGGAAAGAAAAATTATGAGCCATGGAATATAGTGAAAAAAAGGAAAAGAAATATTAATGACAGGAAACTTGTTTCTTTTTCTGAAATAAATTTTATTATTTTGGTAGCACCTGGGTCATTGCTGATGTCCTCAGGCCATGAAAAACTAAAGGAGTTAAACTGAATGTTATTAAATATAAAGACTAGGTTGTTTTTGTGTGCACATATGTGTATATAGGTATATACATTATAATTGTTTGCATGGGTATTCTATCGAGCTATTAAAATGCAAGTTCCATGAGGGCAGAGATCATTTCATATAAGAACTTTCTATCTCCCTCAGCACCTATCATACTTTTCTGTACATAGTTAAATAAATCTACACTGAAGTATTGTTAAAATAAATACTTCTTTCATAACTAAGAATGAAAAGGTCCTGTTAGGGCTTTAGTTCCAAGAGGGTCATTGTTGATTTGCCATTTGGAAACTCCTACTTATTTATAGCAGGAAAGAGTCTTTATTCATTAGATTACCATATTCTTAGGACACTGAAAAGCATATTGGACTAGGTGAAGGGAAATATGGGAACATTTATTAGAAAGAATTTTATTTTATTTAATTAGAAAAACTTCTGAACTTGGAATTGGGAAATCTAACCTGAGTTCAAATTCTAGCTCTGAGAATTATTATTACTACTATGAACAAATTATTTAATGTTATTGAGCTTTAGTTGCCTCAGTTATAAAATGGTACTATAGCACCTATCTCATACAGTTACTATGAATATCAAATAGGGGTATAATGTATGTAAAGTACATTGAAAACATTAGAATATGATACATATGTTAGCTATTAATAGTAATGGACCTCCTTTTCCCCACTTCTCCAATTTTTAAGAGTTTTTCCCTTCCTTCAAGGTCTCATCTGGATGTTTTTGCTTTTATGAGACTATATCTGAATCTTCTCCTTTCCCTTCAGTTTTTCCCTCTTCAAATTTATCAAACATCTCTCTTTTCCATTTATCTCAAGTTTCTTTGAATTCTTGGTACATAGTTATTCTTAGTTCAGTATTCTTTTTACCACACCATGCTATAGCATAAGGCAGTACATAATTGATGGACAAAATGAGTGGTAGTTAAAGTTAGATTAAAGGACTATGCTGTGGAGGACGTTGAATGTCACAATGTAGACTTTGTACTTTATCTTTGAAGCATTGGAAGGACTTTAGAAGTTTTGATACGAACCAATGAAAATGGCATTTTAGGGAGATTAATCAGTTGGTAGTGTGCAGAATGGATGGGAGAGGAGACCGTAATTAGGAAGACAAGTTAGGGAGTTAGTGCAGTATTACAGATAAAGTGGTAATGGTGGGAATAGAAAGCAAGGGACAGAGATGGGAGACATTTTGGAGGAAGAAATGCCAGAATTTGGTGGCTGATTGAATTAAGATGATTGAGCATATAGGGTAATTTAATGGTATCTCTGAAGGAAAATCTGAATGATAAGGAGAATGCAGTTCTACTGGAAGAAAGAGAAGTTGGGTTGGGAAGAGGGTAAAGAGTTGGAATATGCTCTCAAAAAGGCACTAGAAAAATTGAGAAGGAAGAGAACAAGTTCAATTTAGGACACACTGAATTTGAAGTATTGGCAGAATATCCAAGTCAAGACATGATAGTGATATTTAAGAGTCATTTGCATAGAAATGATAGTTAAAGCCATGGGAGTAAGTAAATTCTCTCCAAGAAAATACGAAGAAAGATACAGGGAGATCCAAACTAAGCATTTGGGAATATTCATAGTCATGCCTGAGAAGGAATAATACAAGAGATATGAAGAGAATTAGGATCTTAGTTCAGAATTTGAGAAACAAGCTTCAAGAAGGAAGTCAGCAATACTGGATGATGCAGAGGTCAAGAAAAAGGATTATTGACCAAAGGTTATTTTTTTATATGGGAGGTTAGGAGATAATCAGAGACCTTCAAATCTCAGTTGAATGATGGTAAAATAAAAGACAAATTGCAGGGGGTTAAGAAGGGGCTGGAAGTTGAAGAAATGGAGACAGTCAGTGTCAACTACTCATATGAATGAAAAACCATTTAATAAACCATTACTATGTGACAGGCAATGTGATAAACATGGGGAATACAAATAGAAAAAACAGGATAGGTTCGCCCTCAAGGAGTTCACATTTTAATGGGGGAAACAACACATATATAGAAGTGGCAAATTGGTCAGAATAGAAGGGAAGCAACAAGAGAATGATTGCAGGGGACAACAGGGGGCTCTCCCACCTTTTTTAAAGATAAGGAATCAAAGAGAGAGAAAAATAGAGAATTACAGACTAAAAGGTTTAGAGCTAGAAGAGGCTGTATAGATCATTTAGCCCACCCTCTCATTTTTCAGGTGTGGAAACTGAGAGCCACATAGATAAAGTGACTTGATCAATGTCACAAAATAGGAAGTAGCTGAGCCCTAATAGAGATCAATACCCTCCATCCCAGCTTTAAATCCAATGTTCTTTCTACTACATCATGAGTCATCTCTGGCATTTGACAAGCAGAAATGGGTTATTCTGAGCAAAGCTCATGGGACTGAAAGACAAAGCTGGATTGACCCCAACCCTCCCAGAAGCCATCACAATTGCTAGTGAAAGATCAGGTCATGTGTGCTCAGTGTGGAGAGGACAGCAGGTCAGGCACCTGGTTTTTTGAGCACAAACTCTTCTGTCTTCATAATCCTTAGGAGGAAGCATGTGTAAGGTTTGAATTTTTTTTTTTTTTTTGACATGGACCAGGGATGAAGGTAACTGAAAATTTAAAATGGTATAGGAGAAGAAGTCTCACCTTCTTTACCATTTAAGATATTTCTTATTTGCCTCACATATTTCTACAATTCTATTTTATGTGTACTTGTCTGGACTTCCCACCTAGATTGTCCTTCAAGACAGACACCATATTTTTCTTTTATTCTCTACAGTTCTGGGACATACAGAAATTTCTCAGTAAATACCTATTGGAGGACCCCACCCTTCTGTAATTGGTTATTAATCATTTCTTCCAGGGCTGAAGAGATCAATATGGAGGGAGGAGGTGGGAATCATTTCATGAAAGATGTTAGACATGTGCTCTTCAGGAGAAAAGAGTGGGGGAAGTAACCCCTAGGGAGATGTTGTCTGTCCTTCCTTTTCATAGAAGACTGTCACCAGGGAGGTGATTCCATGACATGCAAGTGAATTGAATTGGATTTAAGTGAGGGAGAATTGTACAAAATCACCAACCTCACTTTTTTTTCCAGAGCCATCTGGTTCCAGTGTCAAGATATAGATAAGCCAAGGTCTTTAATAGGTCTCAGAGGCAATGGCCAAACAGTGATTAAAGCTGGGTAAGAAATGAGGCAGAGAATGGCCTCTTTTACTTCAGAAAAAAATCAGTTAGAAAGGGGAAGACCCTCAGGGTTTCTGGCCAAAGCAGAAATAACTATTTAAATTCAGTCTGGGCCAGCCAATGAGAGCCCAAACAATGACCAAGTGGGACTTGGCTTGGGACCTATTCATTTCATATTGTGGTATCACCTCCTTGATGTTAAGGTCTTTTTTGAGAACGAAGGACAAAGAATAATCTCTGTAAGTAGGAGTTACCCAACTGGGGACCTAACTGGAACTGGCCAGTTCAACAACACAGCACCTTTTCTTTTCTTTCTTATTTCCCTCCCCTTCCCTTTGTCCATATAGGGCATTCTATCCTTACCTGAGGGTGCTCTGCCTAAAGACAAGTAAATTTTAATTGTGGAAATTTTGCCTAATATATTGAGGTTTTCAGGGAGATGCACAGCAAGAGCAAAAAGGAAGAATGAGGGCCTTAATGTTTGTATTAATGTTTAGAGAATAACTTGAATGGCTTTGAAAGTCTTTGGTTGGACAGCCATATGCTGAAAATTTTCAAAGCCACAAAGAAGTTGTTTAGGACCTCTTATCTCTGAGGAGCAAAAACAAAATAACACAAAAAAAGGATTCAGTACTTCAAAATTGGCAAAGGAAGGTACTCTAAGCAATTAAAAGTTCATCATGACCTCATTTTCTAGTGCTTTTTGAGGATAAAATACAAAATTCTGAGTCTGGCTTTTAAGCCCCCTCCACAATTTAGTGCCAGCTTATTTTTCCAAGCTCTTTTCTTATAACTCTCCTTTAAACACTACTTCAAGCCAAGCTGGACTGCCAGCTGTTTCTTACACTTGAAATTCAAATTTCTATCTCTCCTGACATTGCTTTGACTCTCCTGTGCCTCTAATGCATTTCTTGCTCATCTCCACCTTTCAGGTCTTTCTTTGTCTAGGCCCTTATTTTTTGCTGTTCTGATTTTCCTTTAAGGAAGGTGACTTAAGTGGTCACCTCTACAGAAGACTTCCCTGATCTCTCTAAATGTTCAAGCTTTTACCACTTCATATTTTTGTGTTTCCTCATCTGTTCCTGATTATATCCTGTAGTAGAATGAAAACTTCTTGAGGGAAGGGACTATTTCATTCTTTCCTTTGAATCTCTGGCACAGCCCATTGCATGTTTTTAGACTCTTAATCTACTTTCCATTCTGACCTCTGCCTCTCTCCCCATTAATCACTTAACTGAGAATGGGAGGGAAAAGGCAGAAAAGGAGATTAACTACTTAGTGAGAAAACAGGCATAGATGAGCTGGGGGAATTTGAAAGTCTATGTGGATTTCTGAAACGGATTTATAGCAAGAGTTCTCAAATTCCATCTGGGCAGAATTAAAAATTTTATTGATCCAAGCGGAATATATTTTTCTTTCTTCTGTCAGACTTGTGAGTCATCTTTAGGGCCACAGTGTAGCACAGGGAAGGGACCAGAGTTGTATTCCACACTAATGAGTATGAACCAGAAGTTTTTGAGATAAAAGATTCAAGCACCAAAATACAAAAGCTGGAGTCAGAAAGAAATACAGGGATTGTAAAACCAACCAGGAATTGTAAGATCAGCATACAGACAACTTAGAGGAATGGTGAACTTAGAACAAATATTTCCTTGTTTTATCTTCTCAGGACAGTGCTAGAGAATGACTGGACTCATTGGGGTGTATTAAATTTTGTATCTATTTTGTGTGGAAAAAAATTCAGGTGAGAAAGGACCTTGAAAGGGAAATTTTATATATGGAAAGAGTCTGGCATGAAGGGAAAATGAAGGACACTTTTCCACAGTATCAGAGTGATAATTATCCATGCATTGACTTCTACTTGTTGGTAATTTATTTCATAATCTTATAGGAGTTGCTATTGATCTGTTCTTGAAATTATTTTGTATAAATACATCTGTATTCATCTTATAACTTTTTCTTCTCTAGTAGAATGTGAGCTCTTTGAGGACCAGAACTGTTTTATTTTTTTGTATCCCTAGTATAGGCACTAATAGTAAACACTTAAGAAATATTTTTTGAATTTCAAATTTTGGAGTAAAGATGATTGGATAATTATTTCCAGTCACTTTTTTTCCCTTTGAAAAAATATTGCTTTTTTTTCCCCCTCTCCAAGCTTACCCATATACTGTGAATTTTCAAAATTATAATATGGTTCATTGATAAGGTCAGAAAAATCCTTTAATATTATATTTAATATTATAACATTCATCAAGACCTGATTATTAGTACAGATTTAGCCATCTGAGAGTCCAGAGACTGTTTTTATTCTACTAATTTTTCTTCAAGAGGAAGTGTGGTATATATCCCCCTCTGTATCCAGTGTCAGCAAAATTGGCGATCTCAGTGCTTGTCATAGTATCATTCTGTATCATTTATGAGGCAGCAAATAACCACCTTTCTATTCCAGTGCATCCATATTTTCTTTTTGTCAGTCTTTGAAATGTCCAAGCTAGTAGAATAAACCTTCACATTTATATTAAATATGCATATATAAGAAAGAGGAAAGAGAATTTGCCTGATCTTTTGCTCTAAATACAAAATTTGGATAAGGGTTAGGTGGACAGTCTCTGAAGATGCACAACTCTTAGGATGGAGAGAACATACAATGGGAAATATTTGAAATATTTTTATATAAAATACATTTAAAATGTTTATTAACATCATTTATCTACTTATTTATTTAAACATAGTCCCATGTATCCCTCCTCCTGCCTCTAATACGTTTTTTAAAGAAAAAGAAGGAAAAAATATTTAGTAAAATGAATGAATATATTGAAAGAATGATATATGCAATGTTCTATGCCCGTGAGGCCACTAGTTTTACAAAGGGATGAAAGGAATTATCTTCTTAAATGTCTTATTTGGAGCCATGCCTATACTCCATACTCTTACATTTTTTAAAATTGTTTTGTGGTGGTTGTTTTTCTTCCTTTCCATAGCCTTTGCCACGGTATCTATTGTTTTTTTGGCTTTTTAAATTTCATTTCAGTTCATGTAAATCCTTCCATGCTTCTTCGTGTTCAGAATATTTGTCATTTTTTACAGTTCTATTTTACTTGTGTACTTCAGCATTCCAATTAATGTATTTAGTTTTTCCTTAGTCAACAGACTTCAAATTTCCTTCTAGTTCTTTGCAGCCACAAAAAGCACTACTATAAATGTTTTTGGTGTATAAGAACCTTTTTCTTAACTAAATGTTTTCCTCAAAATTTGAAATTCAAACCAACTAGTATCATAAATGTGTTGGATCTCAGTTAGACCATGAGTGTTGTACATGAAATTAGGATTACTTGGGTTCAGATTCTATCAAGTAGTTGTATGACTGTGAGTAAGAAACATACTTTGCAAGCAACAATTTCCTTATTCATAGAGTTGTTGCAAGACCTAAATATAGTGAGATGCTTAAAGAATTTGGCAATTCTTAAAAAAACTATTTAAATGCTAGTTATTATTATGTGCCCAGTAGTAGAATCTGTAAGTCAAAGGATTTGGGCTTGTTATCTACTTAATTCCATAATTCCAGATTGCTGTCCAGAATGGTTGGATTAGTTCATAGTTCTACCAACACTGCTTTAATATTGTTTCTTTTTCTACTATCCCTTCAACACTGACCCTTTCACATCTTTTGTTATCTCTGCCAATTTGCTAGGCATGAGGAATATGTACGTTTTAAAATTCCTTGAAATTCTTTCCTTAACTTACAATTATTTTGTAGTCAAGTGAAATTGTGGGTGTTAGAGTGAAAGCTCAGAGTCTCTGAAGGGCACTTGCAAACAAGAAATGCCATCTTCAAATGTAAGGGAATAAAATTTTCCATCTTTGCTTAAAATGTAGGAACATCTTTCTCACTTAGTCACTTGAAGGCAACAGTAGGCTTTAGTTATTAGTATAAATAGGGCGCAAATAGCTTATTCATTGGAGGAAAGATTAGGAAAGGAACAAGTCTGTTTCTGTTGGAGGTCCATATATTTTGCATTTAGGAAAATCACAAAAAGGGACAAACTCTTAAAATTTTGCTTAAAACCTAGAATTTAAACTCTATTATTTATACAGACACATAAATCGTAATCTCAGCTAGACCACGGATGTTCTCTGCATGTTATCAGCCTGTTTAAAAAAGAAAACCAAGACCTTGTACATTTAGGTTAATATTTATTCATGGAAGGTATAAATGTAGCTGATTTATGCTCAGTCTGTCATACCCAGGAAAGTGCAAGTCACTTAATGACTCTGAAATATATTTGATAATGCACAGTATCCATGTATAAAAATCCAGAAACATGCTGACAAATGAGATGGGATTATAAGATATTGTTTAAACCAAATCCTTGAAAAATTGTTTTTTTAATTTCCCAGAAGTTTTGTGGAACACAGAGTTCATATCCTAGGAACTGATGTCTTTGCTGATGGTAAAAGTATAATGGAAAGTTGGTAAATTAGAGAACTAAGTATACAGAGATGTTTTAAGGAATTCAGAAGAAGCTGGGCTATTTTTACCTGAATTACTCAGATAGATTTTCTGTAGTCCCTTAGTAAATTGGATAATTGCCAACTTTACACATTTGTTCCTCTTCATAAGAGAGACGCATGAACCTTAAGTGTCATTTGTTCAGATAAATATTTGTACTGGTAGTGTGTCTAATAGTTACCTTTCTAGACTTAACTATCGCCATTGATGAATGGAGTAAGCAAGCATAACCTCAGAAAAATGATATTCAAAAAGGAATTATAGAAACTGGTTAATAGTCAATGGTAGCAACCTGAATGAATTTTTCCTATCATAAAACTCCAGTCTATTTTATGTTTTGTTGACTTACTATTGCTCAGAGACATTTCCTTAGACTTCAGAATAGTTTTTGATACTTTGGGAATATCTAAGTTTAAGGTGAGTTTTCTCAGTAGAAAGTTTATATCAGTTTCTCTGTTTTCTGTTATTTTTTTTCCTTCATTGTTTTGAATGGCTAAATGTAAAAAAAATCATTTTTATAGTAAATGTAAATAAATGACATTCATCAAAGAAGTAATTGATATGACTTTTTCTCCATACTGTCTTCCTTCCTTCCTTCCTTCTTCTTCTCTCTTCTTCTTTTCTTCCCTTCTCTCTCTCCATTTTCCTTTTTCTCATTCCTCTTTCCCTCTCTCCCTTCCTTCTTTCTTTCTTTCCTTCCTTCCTCCCAGAGGTTATTACTTCATCACCTTTTATTGGGACTTTAATTGTATTCTCAGCTTTTATCTCCCTTCTTTCTGATTAAACTTCCACATAGCTACCAAAACCAACATCCTGGAGTATAGTTTTGCCAAAATCACTCCCTTGATCAAGAATTCCCAGCCTCTGGGATCAAGTACAAACTTCATGGGATAGCATTTAGAGTATTCTTGTTGTTCTATGAACTTGACATCCTATCTTTTACCTTGGGGCCTTTAGATAAATTCTCTGCCATGCCTGAAATATGCTCTGTCCTCACCTCTAGGCTTACCTCATGTGCCAGCTTCTGTAGGGTGTCTTTCCTAAAACCCCTAATTGTTAATTTTTTCCTTTCTGAAATTATCACTTACTCACTTGCATGTTCCATTCCTCCCTTCTCCCAACAGGGTGAAAGTTTCAATCATGAAAGGGATTATTTCAAATTTATTTTTGTATCCCTAATGCCTAGTACAGTACCTTGTAGTTCTCATTTATTGCTTAGTATGGAGAATAGTGAAATAAGGGGGTACAATGTTTTTGATGTGACTTAAACCTATTAGCAATAATAAGCATCAGATATGTTTAGTTATTTTCTCTTTACTGACTGCTTAATCCTTGTCTAAATGTACATTCTTTTATTTTTTAGGCCAGGCCAGATTGGGACCCTTATCATCTATACGGAACCTATATAGGCAGATAAATCCTGAATTTGGCTCATAAACACTGAGAAAGATCATTTATAAAGCCTCATATTTAGCTTATTGGGATAGGGACTAAATCCTTGGTTTTATTTGTTTAGAGAATTTCTAAGTGAGGAAACTTCCTATACCAATGTGGATGATACCATCTTCATAATTATAATGTTAGAGCAACAGTTTGAGAACTATTTTTGTCTCAAGACCATTTACACTTTTAAAATTATTTAGGATTCTCCCATTTTAGTTTGGGGGTTATATTTATTGACATTTACCTAGTAGAATGCATTGTTGAGAATGGTTTTTTCCAATAGCCATGAAGACAGATAAAGCAAGTATTGAGGAACACTTAGGGCTTGGTCATACATCAAAGATGCAAAAGTCACCCACTGTATCCTGATCTATCACTAGTCATCTTGACTTTTGTCTTTCCGTTGGATTTTGATGACTGAGAGAATGAGTCTAAAGACTTTGTGCATCTTTGCCTCACTTAAAACCAATTCACATAACATGGTGTTATTGGTTTGTTTTGAAAGTGAAGAATAAATAACAACAAATGCAAGATTAATCTGAAAAGATACTAAGACACTTAAAAATATCATGTATACCTGCCAAAATAAAACCTACACCCATCCTTGAGATATAAAGAATGTCTATTAATGTTAAATCAAATGAAAAGATAAATTTTTGGAAAATGATCATGAAATAGTCTACATTTCTTTTAAAAATTTGATTTATTCCAGATAATCCTCTCTACTATATTCTTTACTTTGTTCTTATACAATTGCATTTTAAAAATCAGCAATAAATTTTTATATTCTTCCTCTAACTTTCCCCTCCCCAATATCTTTTGCTATAAAGCAGAGGTTCCTGAACTTTCTCAGTTCACAGTGCCCTTAGTACCTTTGTTATTTTTTTATGATACTCCTAGGACAAAAGAAATATTTAATGGTTCCATTTTAAAGTAGTGAGTTCCAAACAGTTTATTAAGTATTTATTAAAACTTTAGTAGTCATTAAAATTAACATGCATAAATTGAAAGAAAAAATACTTACAAAACATAAAAAAAACTTTAAAAACTACTAATAAAATGTGTATGTCTCTTGGATATTGCATAACTTCCAAACCTCAGAATCAAATTGGACAGCACCCATCCTCATTTTCTATCCTATGTTGATTTTCCCATCTTTCTTGCTTTTTATTACAGCAACTGTGGAAAACTCAATTTTTTCTGAGAAAGTTCAAAAAGTTATTGTTATAACCTAAAGGACAAATAAAAACATATCTCAAATGTTGGAAGACTGTTACTGAAAGGAGTATAGCATGATCTAAAGTTGAAACTGAACTACCTTGAGCTAGTAAGTTCACACAGGATAGATATTGTTTCCCTGGAAAATTTAAAATATGTAAAATAAAATGTCATATGTCCTGGATATAGTATACCATTTGTTAACCATGGATATATTAGGAAGAATTAGGAAATTTAGGTAATATAGCAAAAAAAAAGAGATACTTAATAAAATTTTATTACCAAAAAATCCCAACAATAATGGCAGGTCCAATCTCATGATGTAGTGAGTATTAAAAATAATATAGTAGTACTCTATGGATATATAGGGTTAACCTCAATCTAGAGCTGAGGGAAAATTATGGCTTAGAAAGTATCAAGATCTAGGTCTAGAATGGGGAAAACAGGGTCAGCTTGTAATGCCTGAGAAATTGAGAAAGATAGAAATTAGAGAGTTTTTAATATTTTATTTGAGAAGGAGAGATTGTGCTGGGGGAAGGTTGCCCTCAGGGCTGATATCTCAAAAGCATCTCACTGGGAATGTGAGGTTCCTTTGAAATACATATACACGGGGCTCCAAGCTATCTGGGCAGACAGAGGCAGGGGCAGAGTCAGAGCACTGAGGGCAGGAACGGGCTATCAATCCTTTTTTGACAGGATGGAGGGAGGCACCGGGCATTCTGATAAGTAGGGAAGGTCTGGGGTCACAATGTCTAAGATAGAAAATCTTTTTCCTTATCTGGATTGAACATTTACAATTTTTAATCTTAGCATAGCCAGCCCTAAATTATATCAGTTCTAATGATTAGGAGGGAAGGTGGTGTTGCAACCAGGGGGATTGAGGCAGAACAATTAAGGGAAACTGAGGCAGGACAATTAGAAAGGAACTGTGGCACAACAAGTTAACTTCTGACCCATAGATTTAAAGTTGCTAGGAACCTTAAAGGTCATGTAATCCAACCTTGTACTTGTACAGGGCTGAAAGAAATTCCAATTCTAATCTATGTGACCGATACCAAGGTCACACAGGTAGTAAGTAGTTGATGATCTACCTATTATCTAACTGCTCTTTTGGAGAGAGGAACCAATTCTGGGCTTCATCCTCCAGACTTGAGTTACTATTGATCCTGTTCAGAGAACACAAATGAACATCAGTGTTTGTGAAAAATAGGTTTAGCTGTGCATTGTTTATGAAAAACAGGATTGAGACCATTAACTGTCTTCATGCTGTTAGACATTAAACATTTAGCAACTGGTCTGTGTAAATTTTTTAGTGAGTAGTGTTTAGCTATTCAGTAAAGAAGGTAATTAAGGAATTTGCTTTTCTTAAAGTTCTCTGTTATTTTAAACAGACTGATGGCACAAATGGAAAAGGCATTGGATATGAAGCTCTCAAACCTCGCTCTGTTACTAATCAGCTTAAGGTGGCTCTAGATGGAAGAATGAGGAGCAATAGGTAGGAGTTGACCAAGAAGCAAATTTAGGGTCTACATCAGGAAGATTAGAATTGTCCCAAAGTGGAGCTGGCTACCCTAGTGGATTCTCTCCCACTGAAGCTCTTCAATACAAAGCTTGATAACTATTTGTCAAGTTTGTTATTGACGGGATTGTTTTGGGGGAGTATGATTAGGACTAGAATGCTATTGAGATCTCTTCTAACTAAAACATTCTGTGATTTTTTATAAAGTCAATTAACTTAGGAAATTAAATATACATTCTAGGAATATTGCTGATAAGCTTTGGAACATATAGAGGCAGTCAGCCAAAGTAGTGAAGGAACCTGAGATTCTCTTGCCAGGGAGTCATTGAAGGAACTGGTAAAATTTTAGCCTAGTTGAAGACCAAACTTTTACAGTAAAAAAAAAGTTCCTTTCAGTCTCTGAAAGCTAGGGCATTTTAAAAAAACCTCTCAGTCCCTAATACAGTGCCTGGCAAATAGTAGACAATTAGTCCATGCTTGTTGAATTGATTGAATTCAACCGAACTTGAAAAATGAAAGGATTGGATGAGATTATCTCCAAGATTGCCTTTTGGCTCTAAAATACAAGTATTATGATGTAGCTGTTTTGGTAAAAAAAAAAAATTAGTGATTTTACTTTAGGAGTGATTATGATATCTGTCTAGCCTCAGCTTCTGTTAAATAATTAGTAATTTATTATTAATGAATTATGCATTTAGTAATTATTAGTTTTTAAAATGCTATGAGATCCTCTCATGCTTCAAAAACACATTGAAACAGTAATGTAAAACACTTAATTTATGGCTTAGTTTGGATTCTAATTCTTCTATTTTCTCCCTCCCACTTGCTTCCCACCAGCTGTTCTACCTCTTTAATGAGGCAATTTTGGGAAGATGTAGTGTTGAGGGGAATGTGATGGAGCAGAATAAAGAATTGTTTTAACTGGCCCATACAAAGAAAAACAAAGATTTTGATGCTTCCTGGATTAAATGAGTGAGTCTGAAGTGAAGTGATTTTTAAGTGTGAAATGTCAAAAGGAAAAGTTCCATCTGGCATCCTCTGTAGAACTCATCCCTGTGTGCAGCTGGTAATGTCCTGAACTAGGACTTGTAAAAGTTTTAGAGCTCTGGCTAACTGCAAAAATTAAGACTGTTTATTCCCTCAACCCAAGAAACTGACTAATGAAAAATGCACAGCAATAGCTTATAATGACAAGCCCTAGAGGAAACATTTTTTCAAGTGACTTAAAAATTTCTTATTGGTGCTTTTATTTTATATTGCCATTTTTCAACATCACTCTATTGTAACAGAGAAATAGAGTTAAGCAAAATAGATGATCCTATTTACTATGTCTGACAGCATATGCTTCTTTTTGCATTTATAGCCTTGCACTTCCTTATTAAGAAGAAGGGGCAGCTAGGTGGTACAGGAGAGAGAGCACCAGGTCTGGAGTCAGGAAAACCCGAGTTCAAATTTAGCCTCAGATACTAGCTATGTGGCCATGGACTCTGTTTACCTCAATTTCCTCATCTGTAAAATGAGCTGGAGAATGAAATGGCAAAGCATTCTAGTATCTCTGCCAAGAAAACCATCAATGGAGTCATAGAGAGTCAGACACCACTGAACAACAACTAAAAGGAGAAAGGTATTTTAATCATGAGTCTTCTGCAATCAAGATCGATCATTTAGTTTATTTGAGTCTTAATAGCCTTAAGTGTTCCTTTCTTTCTTTAAGATGAAGCTCCATTTTTCTCCATTGAACCTTTCTTAATAATCCCATTTGCTGGTGCTTTCCCTTCCAAACTAACTTGTATTTAATTACTTTATTTTTTAAATTAATTTTACATTTGTATTATTTAAATATTTGTTTTCTCTATTGGAATATAAGCTCATGGTAAGTTGTATTATTTTTTTGTACTTGCATTTCCAGGCCCATACCTTTGTCCAACTTGTGTTTCAGTTGGCAACTAAGGCTGGTGCTGCCAGTGAGTAACATCTGGTTGTCATCCCAGCTGTGGTCAGCATGTCATTTGATGAAGTACTCCATCAGGGCCTACTGCATGAAGAACTGTTTCTGTCCTTCTCCCAGCCAGTGTCCACAGGTTACTCCATGGGCTAGTCTACCACATTGATAAAGTTGGTTATGGTTATACAGGACAGCTCAGACGACTCTAAAGGGTTCTGAATAGATAGCCATTTTGACAATGGATTATCCCTTATTTATGATATTTTTTGTGTTTTTTTGATAAATGAAATGTTGGTGGCATTTTAGGCAGGCAGAGGTAAGCCCATGTTAGGTAATGGTGAAAAGAGAAGATTTATGAAGGAAAAGTAGTTCTGTGGTCTTAGCAGGATACAAGGGACTGAGAGATTAAAAAAATGCTCTAGGGCTTATATTTGACTGAAAGGAACTTATTTTTTTACTGTAAAAGTTTGGTCTTCAACTAGGCTAAAATTTTACCATTTCCTTCAATTTTCCCTGGCAAGAGAATCTCAGGTTCCTTCACTACTTTGGCTGACTGCCTCTATATCCTCCAAAGCTTATCAGCAAACTCCAAATCCAATAATCTTTCCAAAATACCAACCAACAAAGAATTCAAATGAATATATTCAAAGATTCATTAATAAAGAAAAACTTTATGCCATTCCAACCTTAACCAATACACACACACATATTTATGTTTGTGTATCCATTCTAAGAATATAATGATTATTAACTTGATCAAGCCCGGGAAGCATCTTGGAAAAGCTTAGTTTTAAAAAACACATTTTTAAAAAAATTACATGTAAAGACAATTTTTAACTTTCATTTTGAAAATTGAGTTCTAAATTTTCTTCCTTTTGCCCTCCCTCTCTCTGATACAGTAAGTGATTTGATATGGTTTATAAATCATGCAAAACATATTTCTATATTAGTCAAAAAGCATATGGTTTTTATAATGTACTTGGCAATTTCTTCTGTTAGTTGCAGTAGAGTTCTCAAAACAGTTCATTTTGTGGGTCTTTTCATAATGGTTCAAAAGAGACTTAACCTCTTGAAATTTCCTTGCCATCACATAATCTGGAATATATTGAACTGAATTTAATTTTATATAATATAATAATACACTTATATATTACATATTCAGACTTATATGTTATTAATATTTAATTCTATATAAATTTATATAATTTATATGGTAATTTTCTATTTATATTTATGTGAAACATCACATCTTTCTCATCACTCACTGTTAGACATGGACAATCTACATTACAGGTGTGATCTTTGTCCCACTGCCACTTTGACAATGAATTATCCCTTATTTATGATATTTTTTGTGATTTTTTGATAAATGAAATGTTGGTGGCATTTTAGGCAGGCAGAGGTAAGCCCATGTTAGGTAATGTTGAAAAGAGATTTATGAAGGAAAAGCAGTTCTGTGGTCTTAGCAGGATACAAATGATTTGAAGTAGTAGGAACCAAAATATAAAACCCGAGAAAACCACTTGATGAAATCGCATATGACTGAAGCCTTGTAAACCAATATTTGAACTTGGGTCTTACTGATTCAGACGTGGTGCTCTGTCTAATGTGCCATCTAGCTTAGAAACTAGAGACATGGCTTAGTTACTAAAGATAGTGGCTATGGAGGCAGCTTTTAACTAAAATCTAATGAGATTTTGTTTTTCCAAAAACCAAAAAGGAGCTGGTGGTATCAAAATAGGAATGCTAGTAGACTACCAGTATGGTCAAATTTACCATGTGAGATTGAGGAAGGGAGAGAGTAGGATAAATTACTAATAATTAATAACTGACTTTCATATATGACTTTAGGATTTATCAGGTAGCTTTCCTTAGAGAAACAAATGTGGGAAGTATTGTGATCCATAACTGTTAGGAATCAGAACCTTGAGGCACATGTTTGTCTCTCAAATACTCTGTCCTGTTGTTGCTACATTCCTGGATTCTTTTATTTCTGGAAACATAATTTATTAAATTTCTAATTTGGCTTTTACCTACTTGTCATTCTCCTTTTCTTTGCTTTTCCATCTGTTGTTACATTTATCCACCTTAACTCAGTCATAATTTTGAATATATAGTTTAATTAGATTAGTAAGTGAATAATAAAAAGCATGCAATCAATTGGATATAATAGAGCTTTCACAGTCCACTCAGTCCCTTCTCCAGTGTCTCCCTTCCCTCCTCCACTCCTCCTATTATTTCCAGGAGGCGAACACACAATTTATAGGGTTGTTATATATTTTCCCTTCTAGTCCGTGTCTTAGGACTATAAGAATCAATACTGGCCATACCTGTTTCAGTTCCTAACTGCAGTGTGACTCTGGAAGGCATAGATTAAATTTAAAATATGTGACTGTACTGCTTCCTCTCCCTTCTAGCATAGAACCTTTCAAGTACATATCATCAGGTTACCCTTCAGTTTATGATCATGTTTTAAGGAAAGGGGACATTTTGTTATGGCTCGTAAATCTAAGATTTATTTCACTTTGATCGAGGTCCATCTGCTGTACCCTTCCACACTAGTAACTTTATCTGTCCTTTTATCTCACTTTTGTTATTTTGGACCACATGTCTTTGTTGAGGATTTAACTGTCCTCCTGGTTCTTGTTGTCAGTCATTTCAGTCATGTCTGGTTCTTCATGACCCATTTAGAGTTTCCTTAGCAGAAATCCTGGAGTGGTTGGCCATTCCCTTCTCCACTTCGTTTGACAGATGAGGAAACTGAGGCAAGCAGGGTGGGGTGACTTGCTCGGGGTCACACAGCTAGTGAGTGTCTGAGGCCAGACTTCAGGAGGATGAGTTGTTCTGACTCCAGGACCAGTGCTCCATCTATTGTACCCCCTAGCTGCCCTCTTCTGATACTTGGAGTAGCTGAAGCTTAAAGCTCCGAGAGCTTGTGTATTTTAGAGCCCAGTGGCAAAGAAACGGGCACATCGGTGTTGGCGTGGCCTCCATTTCTGTTCTTTACCTTCGGTCTTCCCTCTGTTCTCCTCCCAGGTGTAATGAATCCTGGGAGACTAAGGAGGCAAAAGAAGCTATGTGAGGACATTCAGTTCTTGAGAAAGGACTAGAATGCTTCCATTACACCAGTATTGTCATTCTCATTTTAGAAAAGAGGAAGCAGAGCTTGAGAGAGATTATGTAATTTCTGCATCGTCTTAAAAGTAATAAGCATGAGTTGGATTATGAACCATGTCTTTTAATTCCAGATCCAATGCTTTTCTAAAATGCCAACTGACAAAGAATGAAAGTGATGATATCAAAAGATTCATTAATCAAGAAAAGCTTTATTTCTCTCCAATCTCAACCAATACACACATATGCCTATTTATTCATTTGTGCATCCGTTCTCAGAAATAATTACCATTAAGTTGGCCAAGCCCTGGAAGCATCCCAGGAAAACCTAGGTTTTTGCAGAGTACTTAGCAACTTCTTCTGTTAGTTGCAGTAAGAGTCTTTAAAGCAATTCATTTTGGGAGCCCTTTCATAGTTCAAAAAGAATTTATACAAACCTCTTGGAGGCAAACATTTCTTGTTATCTTAATGAATTTCACTTATCACTGATTAGCTGCTATGCTTGCTAATTAACCCCCTGTTTGAAGCTTACCTTGCTGCGCTGTATCTTTCTGTGACGACCCACTGGCCAACTGCAAATGCCTGGTTTCTTCTTTTCCTTGACAACTGCCCTTGATGTCTTGTATTAAGTCTTCCGGTGCTTTTATCAGGTTTTTGGGAACTTTCCATGAACACACGGTTGGCACAGGCTCCCAACAATAAAGCAAATGCTTTCCATGCATTTACACAGACCATTCCCCCACTGTTCCAGAGTCTAATTGCATTTCTGTGTGATTCAATAACATATAAAATCATGTTAACTGGCTATTACAATTATTTAGTTGTTTCATTAATATAAAATAGCTACTGGAATTATTGATTGATTCATTAACGTGGAATCAATTATAGTTTGCCATTATAATTATTGTCAGCCTACAGTCATCATTATTGATTAATCACTTAACTGACCTATACTTTACCATAGCAGCATACGTTCTTCCATGGACTAGACAGCGTAGAAAACAGGATCAGATTAACATGAAGAATGGCAGCTCCAGAGGTTAGGACCTGAAGGTCCTATAGATTCCAAGGTGAGAGCACCTGGAAAGGCTGTTTAATGCTTATAGAACTGGAGCTGGAAGTGAAAATAGAAGTCATTTTTTGATCTCCTTCACTTTCTAAAAGAAGAAACTAAAATCCAGGAAGATTATTGCTTATGTCCACATATGGGACCCCAGTCTTACTCTTTTCCTATAAAATCACTATTATTTCCACTATTCTTTATTGCTTTCTTTTAAGTGTGAAGTAGGAGGTGGGATGGAGCCAAAATGGTGGGAAAAGAAGAGGGGCTTGCTTGAGTTCTCCCAATTTTTTCTTAAAAAAAATAACTTCAAATAATGCATCAAATGAATTTTTCAGCAACAGAACCACAAAAAAGGGGGCAAAATAATTTTCCATTCTAAGACAACTTAGAAGTGGGCAGGAAAGACCCTGGGTCAAGAGTGGAGTGCAGTCCAATATAGCTTGCACAAGCACAGGCCATACCCTAGCAAATCAGCACCAGGTCTTGGGGATGATTGGGGCTGCAGTAGTAGCGTCTGGAGTTCTCAGGCCTCAGATGGCAAGAGTATCAGATGTAGTCTGATGTTGGTCAGATGTAGAGTACTGGGGTCCCTTTGTTGACACAGGGAGCAGGACTCTATTGTATTGCTCATATTCAGATCTTGGTCTCAGTCCTGCATTACACACTCAGAACCTGGACCTTGGTTACAGTTCCAGGGTCGAAAAAAATGCTTGTGGTTACTCACCAAGCAGAGCATAGGCTAATAAAGTAGTAAACACACCTCTCCTTAGAAAATATTGAAAAATTTAGAAAATTTTTAGAAAATTGAAATCTTTAGAAAAATTGAAATCTTACAGACCCCTAGAACTAGCTCTGAAAATGGCTATTTTTCCTAAAGCTCCTTCCCAGGAGCAGAGCCCAATTTTAACACAAAAATCCAAGAAATAGGCTTGGAAAATGAACAAACAACAGCAGCAAAAGAACCTGATCATAGAAAGTTACCTGTGACAATGAAGCTCAAAACACAAACTCAGTAGAAGGCCAAAGTTAAACTGCTATTGCCAGAGATTCAAAGAAAAATGTGAATTGATCTCTGATCCAATTATAATTCCTGGAAGCACTCAAAAAATCATAAAAATCAAACAAGAAAGGTAGAGGAAAATTGAGAAAAGAAATTTGAGTGATGCAAGAAAATCATGAAAAAAGAGCCAACAACTTGGTAAAAGAGGCACCAAAAATGCTGAAGAAAATAAGTTTAAAAAACAAAATTGGCCAAATGGAAAAAGAAGTACAAAAATTCAATAAAGAAAATAATTCCTTAAAAGTTAGAATTTTAGAAATGGAAGCTAATGATCCTATGAAACATCAAGAAGCAAACAAAATCAAAGAATGAGAAAAATAGAAGAAAATGTGAACTGGAAAACACTGGAAACACAATGGATCTGAAAAATAGATCGAGATATTTTAAGAATTATTGAACAACCTGAAAGACATGATTTAAAAAAAAGTCTAGACATGATTTTTCAATAAATTATCAAGAATTTCCCTGATATTCTAGAATAAAGGGCAAGATAGAATTAAAAAAAAATAAAAATGGAAAAAATAGGAAAAAAAATCCACAGATTACTGCCTGAAAGGAATCTCAAAATGAAAACTTCCAGGAATATTATATTCAAATTCCAAGGCTCTCAGGCCAAAAGGAACATATGTCAAGAAGCCAGAAAAGAATAAATCAAATATCATGGAGCCACAGTCAGGATGACACAAGATTTAGCAAGTTTTACATTAAAGAACTGAAATATGATATTTCAGAATGCAAAGGAGCTAGGATTAAAACCAAGAATCACCTACCCAACAAAACTGAACATGATCTTTTGGGGGAAGAAATGTAGATATACAATGAAATAGAGAACTTTGAAGCATTCCTGATAAAAAGAGCAGAGCTGAATAAAAATTTTCATTTACAAAAACAAGATTCAAGAGAAGCATAAAAAAGTAAATAGGAAAGAGAAAACATGTGGGATTCAATAAGATTAAACTTTATATTCCTACATAGGAAGATTATATTTATAACTCATAAAAACTTTGTCATTATTAGGGCAGTTAAAGGAGTATATATAGATAGACATACATGTGAGTGGAATATGATGTGATGCTATCTAAAAAATTAAAATTAAGGGGTGAGAAAGAAGAATGCATTGGGAGAAGGGGGAAGGGAGAAGTAGAATGGGATAAATTATCTCACATAAAAGGTGCAAAAGAACTTTTACAATGGTGGGAAAGATGGGGGAAGTTGGGGGTAGAATAGTAGAATATTTGAATCTCACTCTTATTTGAATTGGCTCAAAGAGAGAATAACATACACAACCAATTGAGTATGGAAATTTATCCTACTCTACAGGAAAACAGGAAAGAATGGGAATAAGAGAAAGAGGAGGCTGATAAAAGGGAAGGTATATTAACAGAGGTGATAGAAGCAAAATGTTTTACAAGATGGACTGGGAGAGAGAGGATAAATGGGAGGCAAATAGTATTCAATAGATAGTAATCATAACTGTGAAAAATTACAGGTTTCTTGGATAAAGTCCTCATTTCTGAAATATAGAGAGAACTGAGTCAAATTTATTAAAATATAAGTCATTCCCCACTTGATAAATGCCCAAAGAATATAAACAGGTAGTTTTCAGACAGAGAAATCAAAACTATCTACAGTCATATGAAAAAAATGCTCTAAATCAATATTGATTAAAAGGTGTAAATTAAATTAAACAATTTTATGTAAATTAAAATAATTCTGAGGTACTGTCTCACCCCCATCAAACTGGCCAATGTAGCAGAAAAAGAAAATGATAAACATTAGAAAGGATATGGCCAAATTAGGAACTTAATGAACTGATTTCCTGGAAATCAATTTGGAAATAGGCTTAAAAACCTATAAGACTGTTCATACCATTTATCCAGCAATACCACTACTAGGTGGTATCACAGGGAAATAAAAAACAAAATGGAAAAAGATTTATATATACCAAAATGTGCTAAGCAAAGTAGAACCAAGAGAACATTGTACACAGCAATCATAAGATTATGTGATGATAACTGTGATGGGTGTGGCTCTTTTCAACAGTGAGGTGATTCAAGGCAATTTCAATGGATTTGTGATGGAGAGAGCCATCTGCAACCAGGGAGAGAACCATTGAGAGTGAATGTGGACCATAACATAGTATTTTCACCTTTTGTTGTTATTGTTGTTTCCTTGCTTGTTTTTTCTTTTTCATTTCCCCCCTTTTGATCTGATTTTTCTTGTGCAGCATGATAAATGTGGAAATATGGATAGAAGAATTGCACATGTTTAACCTAACATGTTTAAGCTTGCTGTCTAGGGAGAGGGAAAGTGGGAAGGAAGGGAGAAAAATTTGCAACACAATGTTTTGCAGGGATGAATATTGAAAACTGTCTTTGCATGTAATTTGAAAAATAAAAAGCTATTATTATAAAAAAATTCTTAACCTAGCTCTCTTTTACTTTTCTTCTTACACCTTTGCCTTTGGCTCTGTATTCTTTGATCCAGTGACGGTGGCCTCTGGCTTTTTCACCATCAAGAGACTTTGCCTCTCAACTATGGGCATATTTTCTAACTGTTCTCATGCCTGGAAGCCTTCTCTCCCCAACTCTACCTATTCTCTTCCCTGACTTCCTTTATGTCTCAATAAAACCCCATTTTGTACAGGAAGCCTTTTCTAGTGGATTCCATGTCTTAATTATTTCATATTTATTCTGTATATAACTTGTTTGTATGTATATTTTTGCTTGTCTCCCCATCATTAGACTGTGTGCTTAATGAGAGCAGAGAAAGTCTTTTTGACCTTTTTTTTTTATCCTCAGTGCTTAGCCTTGTGTCTGGCAAGTAGCAGATGCATTAATGATGTTTATTGTCTGACTTGAGTTCATAGGATCACAGCAGAGAGACCTAGAGCTAGAAGAAACCTGAAAGGGTATCTAGTTCAAATCTCTCATTTTTATAGACCCAGAGCAAGTGACTTGTCTATCATTATACAGGAAACAGGTTAGAGAGATGGGATTGGAACTCAGGCCCTCCAGTCTTAGATCTATGGCTCTCTTCCATAATGCTAGAGTCAGAAGGACCTGAGTTCAAATGCTGTTATAGACATTTATTAACTATATCAAGTCCCTTGATATCTCTGAGTCTCAGTTTCCTAGGGTGTAAAATAAGGATCATAACACTAACATCCCCCTCGATATGAAATTTCTTATAAACTTTAAAATGCATATAAATATGATCCAAGAGGCCTCCATTCCTTCATAAGTAAAATTCAGAACCTTCCATTTAAAATTCTTCTAAAATTCTTTTGTAGATAGTTCTCCTCCATCTTTTTTCCCCTCTTCCCCTTCTTCCTCTTCTCTCTTCCTTTCCTCCCTCTCTCCCTTTCCCCTCCTTCCTCCTCTCTTCCCTCTCTTCCTTTTCCCTCCCTCTCCCTCACCTCCCTTCTCCCCTTCTTTCTCTCTCTTTCTTTCTCTCCTCTCTCCTCCCTGAATGCAGGAACTACTTCACTTTTTATCTTGCATACTTACACTGTGCCTGTTATACAGTAGGTGCTTAAGAAATGCTTAATTTATGATTCACATCTAATATATGAGGAATTAAAAGTTGTCAGCTGTTATTATGTGACATTGTAGGTTGTGAGCCAACATTTCCTCATACCTTTAGTTTAGTTATAAGCTGAAAATTGACTGTGAATGATGGACTTCAGGGACCAGATGGTAGGAAGAGCTGCCACTGTGAGAAAGAGACAATGGAGAGAGTCAGGGATCTGGAATGTAATTTTTTGTGGAGAAATAATTCCTCTTTTCCACTTTAGGTTGTGGCAGGAAAAATTAAACTTCTGATCAGCCAGGGAACAAACAGACAGGCTGTCGTCCTGTTGTTACCTATACTTCATAAGTTACAGCTATTGGTTAAAATCATCACAGTCAGACATCAGGATAATCATTTTTGCACTGTAATTATCATATAGTACATAATGGACAGATAAAAATGTGTCTGTGAATATGCACAGTGTACAGTTTATGCATAATTAAACTGGCACACTGGAAAGTTAGCATGATGTAATGGGACAAAATTCTCCCCAAATCAGGAAATATGAGTTCCAGTCCTGATATTCTAACTTATTCTGTGATTTGGGATAACTCACTTCAAACCTCTGGGTCTCAGTTTCTTCATCTGTAAAATAAAGAGGGTAGATTAGATGATCTTTCAGTAAGTCAGTTAAAAAGCATTCATTCAACACCTACTGTGTCAGACATATTAAGCACTAGACTGGATTTCTTGAGCTCTTCTCTCTCTTTTTCTTTAATATTTTATTTTCCCTCAGTTACGTGGAAAACAATTTTTACATTGGTTTTTACAACTTAGAGCTGCAGATTCTCTTCCTTCCCCCTTCTCCTCTGTCCTTTGAGAAAGCACATGAAGTTGTGAAAAACATTTTCATAAAAGTCATGTTTCAAAAGAAAACATAGATGTCTCCCCCCAAAAAAAACCCTCAAGAAAAATAAAGTTTTAAAAAAGGTATACTTCAATCTATTTTCAGATACAGTTAGTTCTTTTTTGGGTTGTTTGGATAGCATATTTAATCATAAATACTTCAGAATAGCCTTGGGTCATTGTATTGCTGAAAATAGCAAAGTCATTCACAGATGATCATCCAACATCATCTAAGATTATCCTACTCATCATTTCTTAACACTAGTATTTCACCATAACCTTTTCACAATTTATTGTTAATCTATTCAATTTATTCAACATTTTGTTCATTTTTTATTCAACCACACTTTTTTATTTTATTCAATTTATTCAACCATTCACCAATTGATGAGTATCCCCTCAATTTTTAATTCTTTGCTCTGAGAAAACAGCTGCTATAAATATTTTTTGTACATATAAGTCCTTTTCTTTAAAAAAAATCTCTTTGGGGATATGTGTCTGTCAGTGGTGATTGTTGTTGCTGGTCCTTTTGTCTTGAAGACCATGACATCAGGGAGGTGATGCCATAACATGCAAGGGAATTGGATTTAAGTGAGGAAGGCTCTGCAAGGACACCTGACTCACTTTCTCCTCTAAAACCATCTGGGTCCAGAGATGGAGATCAGACAACTGGAGATGGCCCTAGATGCAGTGGGAGACCTTACCCTAAAGGCTAAGGTCAGTTTGACTGAGGCCATACTCACTAAATGATTAAGACTAGATAGCAATTAAGGCAAAAACTGGCCTCTTTCACCTAGTAAGAATATTGTCAGGTCAAAAGGTATGCATGATTTTGTAGCCTTTTGGGCAGATTTCATTTCTTTTGAACATTTATCAATTGGGGAATGGCTCTTATTTTTTATAAATTTGACTTAGTTCTTTATACATTTGAGAAATGAGATCTTCAGAAAAACTTGCTTTAAGATTCTTTTCACAATTATTATTGTTAACTATATTCCCTTCTCTCACCTTTATTCTATGTTCTCTCTTCTTTTGCCCTGTTCTTCCTCTAAAGTGTTTTGCCTCTGACCACTCCCTTCCCCAATATGCCCTGTATTCTATCCTCCTTTTTTCAAATATCCTCATCCCCTCCTACTTTCCTGCAGAGTAAGATAGATTTCTCAACTCATATTGAGTGTGTATGCTATTTTCTTTTTGAGACAATTCTTATGAGAGTAAGGTTTGCTTGCTCTCCTTTCTTTCCCTCTCTACTCCTCCATTGCAAAATTTTTGTTGGTCTTTTTTGTGGCAGATAATTTATGCCATTCTACCTCTCCTCTTCACTTTCTCCCAGTATATTCCTCTCTCACCCCTTAATTTTATTGTTTTAGATATTATTCCTTTATATTCAATTCACATCTGTGTCCTCTGTCTATATACATACATACATACATACATATATATATATATATATATATATATACACACACATATATGTATATTCCTTTAACTGTCATAATAATTTATGAGTTACAAGTGTCATCTTCCCATGTAGGAAGGGGGTTACTTTCAATTCCAGCAGTATATGAACTTATAAATTTAAGTTGCAGTTGAGAGAAATAAGATGATTATTCCCCAGAGGAGTGAGCAAGGGAAGCTAATAAATTTCAATTCATCTCACATGTCATTTCTCACAAGTCAGATTTTATTCATGAATGCAACCACCCAGCAAATGTTTATTAAATACAGCAACTTCCCAAACACAGTTAATTTGAAGCCAGAAGACCTGTGCAGAACTTTAGGGTTTACTAGCTATAAGAGCTTGCATTGGCTGCTTAGCTTCTCTGAGCCTGTGTCCTCATCAATGAAATGATTAGACTAGGAATCACTAAAATAATCTCTAAATTAATAAGTTTATGTATCATGTTCTCTCACACCACACTGGGATAAAATCAATAGATTATCATGAATCAAGTTTTCATTTAAATTATGCTAGATTTTGTAAATGGCTTTTTTGGGGGCAAGGGTACACACGCATATAATAAAAATTGGAGAAATTATCTAGAGATATGATATTAGAAATGTGCCATTGTTATTTGTAGATTACTTTAATTTTTAATATTCTACAAGTACAGTAGATACAAGTAGAGAAAGAAAGGAGAAAATACAGTTTTTTGATGATAGAAATGCCTGGCAATCTTTTTTTTTTTAATAACTTTTTATTGACAGAACCCATGCCAGGGTAATTTTTTACAGCATTATCCCTTGCACTCACTTCTGTTCTGACTTTTCCCCTCCCTCCCTCCACCCCCTCCCCCAGATGGCAAGCAGTCCTTTACATGTTAAATAGGTTACAGTATATCCTGGATACAATATACGTGTGCAGAACCGAACAGTTTTCTTGTTGCACAGGGAGAATTGGATTCAGAAGGTAAAAATAACCTGGGAAGACAAACAAAAATGCAAGAAGTTTATATTCATTTCCCAGTGTTCTTTCTTTGGGTGTAGCTGCTTCTGTCCATCCTTGATCAATTGAAACGGAATTAGCTCTCTTTATCGAAGAGATCCACTTCCATCAGAATACATGCTCATACAGTATCGTTGTTGAGGTATATAATGATCTCCTGGTTCTGCTCATTTCACTTAGCATCAGTTCATGTAAGTCTCACCAGTCCTCTCTGTATTCATCCTGCTGGTCATTCCTTACAGAACAATAATATTCCATAACGTTCATATACCACAATTTACTCAACCATTCTCCAATTGATGGGCATCCATTCATTTTCCAGCTTCTAGCCACTATAAACAAGGCTGCCACAAACATTCTTGCACATACAGGTCCCTTTCCTTTCTTTAATATCTCTTTGGGGTATAAGCCCAGTAGAAACACTGCTGGATCAAAGGATATGCACAGTTTGATAACTTTTTGAGCTTAGTTCCAAATTGCTCTCCAGAATGGCTGGATGTGTTCACAATTCCACCAACAATGTATCAGTGTCCCTGTTTTCCCACATCCCCTCCAACATTCCCCATTATCTTTCCCTGTCACTCTAGCCAATCTGACAGGTGTGTAGTGGTATCTCAGAGTTGTCTTAATTTGCATTTCTCTGATTAATAATGATTTGGAGCATATTTTCATATGTCTATAAATAGTTTCAATTTCTTTGTCTGAGAATTGTCTGTTCATATCCTTTGACCATTTATCAATTGGAGAATGGTTTGATTTCTTTTAGAGTCAATTCTCTATATATTTTGGAAATGAGGCCTTTATCAGAACCTTTGATTATAAAAATGTTTTCCCAGTTTATTGTTTCCCTTCTAATCTTGTTTGCATTTGTTTTATTTGTACAAAAACTTTTCAATTTGATATAATCAAAATTTTATATTTTGTGGTCAATAGTGATCTCTAGTTCTTTTTTGGTCATAAATTCCTCCCTCTTCCACAGGTCTGAGAGGTAAACTATCCTAGGCTCTTCCAATTTATTTATAACCTCATTCTTTATGCCTAGGTCATGAACCCATTTTGACCTTATCTTGGTGTACTGTGTTAAGTGTGGGTCAATGCCTAGTTTCTGCCATACTAATTTCCAATTTTCCCAGCAATTTTTATCAAATAATGCATTCTTATCCCAAAAACTGGGGTCTTTGGGTTTATCAAACACTATATTATTAAAGTTATTGGCTGTTTTGTCCTTTGAACCTAACCTATTCCATTGATCAACTAGTCTATTTCTTAGCCAATACCAGATGGTTTTAGTAACTGCTGCTTTATAATATAATTTTAGATCTGGTACAGCTAGGCCACCTTCATTTGATTTTTTTCATTAATTCCCTTGAAATTCTTGACCTTTTGTTTTTCCATATGAACTTTGTTGTTTTTTTTTTTAGTTCATCAAAGTAGTTTTTTGGGAGTCTGATTGGTATAGCGCTAAATAAATAGATTAATTTATGTAGTATTGTCATTTTTATTATATTTGCTCACCCAATCCAAGAGCATTTAATATTTTTCCAGTTGGTTAGATCAGATTTAATTTGTGTGGAAAGTGTTTTGTAGTTTTTGAGCAAAAAGTTTCTGATTTTCCCTTAATGCCTGGCAATCTTAAGAATAAGCTCAATATAGTAAGAAAAGAACAAAATATGAGTAATATGCGTGTTAACTTCCAAAAATCTGTCAGCTTCTCTTCTCATTTCCTATGTGTTTGAGAAGAATAACTTATTTCTCATAAACTACAGTTTACCTTTCCATTAAATTGGGTATTGTGAAACTTTACCTATCTAATTTGCTACTGTACAAAACAAGGATATTAAACAAACCTTGGTAGAAAAGGACACATCCTTGTTCTTCATGACTTTAATATGATCAACAAGATAGAGGACTAGACATTTTCTTACTAGAGAAATAAACAGGAAATATATTAAAAGTAGAAATGAAGATGCCCTCCAAGACACCGAAATGAGTGCAAACAGATCTAAATTAATATTGGAAGACAAAGAATATTGAATCAATACCTGATGAGAAAGAGGGTTCTGCAGATTCTTAAGAGAACATGATCCTATATTGTTTAAGAAAGAAATAAGACTCTTGAAAGCAGAAGCTAAAGGAAAATAAATGGCAGAATTTTTGAATTGTCCAGCAATACAATAGAAAAACTTGAACCTAGCTGAATACTTGGTCATTTTTCACAAAAGAGAGAAAGAGAACAACCAATTGGGAATGTGAATACAGTGAAGCAAAATTTAATCTGGAAGAAGAGAAATAAACCCAATAATGTTATAAGAACATTTTGTGTAAACTCTTGATGAGATCTCATTACTTCTTGTTGCTTATTCAAGTTCATTTCTCTTCTGGGTTTTCAAATTGTGTGTGTGTGTGTGTGTGTGTGTGTGTGTGTGTGTGTGTGTGTGTGTGTATGGATGCAGGAAACAGAAAAAGAGAAGGGATAGGATCCATATGTTAAGCAATGATTTTCTGTCTATTGATACAGAATAAGTTTATCCTATGTCAGGTAGAATTAGTTAGATTTTTGGAAGACTTTTTGACAGCATATTGTGAAACTGTATAAGAGATTATCAGACTGTAGTTTAGTTGTCCTTTGGAATTTTTAAGAAGGTATATCTGGCTTGGTTCGGTTTAAGTTATCAGGATATATTAAGTGAGATGGAACAGATGCCAGTGATTTTACTGATGAGGAAATTTTCATATTTTTTAAGTAGGTACAAAGAGAGGAAGAAGCCAATTTTAAAATAGAAATTTATCTGAAAACTCTTTATTTTATTTTAGTTGTTCCATCCTACACAACAAAGTTATAGTCATAAAATCCTAGAGCTACAAGGGATCTCAGATCAGTTCAACCTGTACTTGAATAGAAATCCCTGCTATAATATCTTCTACAGGGGATCATTTTGTATCTGTTTAAACACATGTAGGATCTGAGAAGTCTCCCCTCCTTCCACTTCCCCCATTGGCCTCCCAAAGCAGCCTATTCCAATTTTATACTGCTTCAACTATTAGGAAGTTTTTCCTTGAGTTGGTTCAAATTTGCTCCTAACTTCTTCTGGCCATTTATTTCTGGGGACCAACAGAATACATTTAATTCCTCTTCTATATGACAATCCTTCAAATATTTGAAGACAGCTAACTTGTCCCTCAAAACCTTTTCTAAAATGAAATATCCTCAGTTCATTTATAGTATGACATAATTTTCCGCCTTGTAGCATTCCTCTGAATACCCTCCAGCTTGTCAATATTACTTCTAAAACATGACAGTCAACACTGGATTCAATACTCTGAATTTTGTCTGAACAGAACAAATTATAGTAGAACTATTACTTCTTGTGCCCTGTATACTATCCTTTTATTAATGCTACCTAATACAGCATTAACTCCTTGCTAGCTACATAAATATTGGCGTGTATTGCCTTCCCTTATAGAATGTTGGTTTCTTGAAGACAGCTGTATTCTAGCACCCAGTATGTTGTTGGACACATAGTAGGCATTTAATAAATGCTTCTCAATTGATTTATTAAATTATATTCAACTCATATTGAACTTCTAATCAACTAGAACACCGAGGCCTTTTTCACCATTATGAAAAGTCACATTCCTTCCATTTTATATATGCAAAGTGATTAAAAAAAATCAAGTGTGGGATCACAAATTTCTCCTATTAAATTAAAACTTGCTATCTTCCCACAAGTAGAGATTTTTTTAGATCTATTTTGGCCACCCAGTGTATTAATTAAAATTGCCAGCTTCATATAATACAGTAATTTGGTAAGACGGCCATGCTTGATTTTATTCTAGTCACTGAATAAAATGTTGAGCAGAAGAGAAACATGGGGCATTCCATTAGAGACCATATTTCAGATTACAAGGCATTATGTAGTCAATATCTTTTTGTTTTGATCATTAAACCACTTTTGTCCTATAATTCCAGTTTACATTTCCCCATTGTGTCCATAAAGCATCCATTAAAGATTTTGTCAAATGCCTTTCTGAAATTCAGATATGCTATGATCATGGCATCTCCCTCATATAATTAGCTGATAAATCTACCAAAAAAAAAAAAAAGGAAGTGAGGTTAATTTGGCTTGGACTATTCTTAATGAAGACTCTTGAAGATGATCTCTTCTCTTTTTACATGTTTACAAACTGTTCCTCCAGTTACCTATTCTAAAATTTTATTAAGAATCAACATCAAATGGACTTAGCTTTTTTCTACAATGAGATGATTCAAGGCAATTCCAATAGACTTGCGGCAGAGCTATCCATATCCAGAGAGAGCACTATGGAGACTACTTCAAAGCATAATATTTTCATCTCTTTTTGTTGCTATTTGCTTGGATTTTTTCCCTATGTTTTCCCCCCTTTTTAATATGATTTTTATTGTGCAACATGACTAACATAGAAATATGTTTAGAAGAATTACATATTTAAAACTTAGATTGCTTAATCTAAGGAATTAAGGGGAAAGGGAGAGAGGGAAAAAATTTGGAACACAAGGTTTGCAAAGGTAAATGTTGAAAACTATTTTTGCATATATTTGGAAAAATATTTGAAAAAATACTTTAAAAAAGAATCAACATCAAAATCGTAGGCTTGCATTTAAGGGTTTACAATTTTCTTTTTGAAAACTGGGACATTTGGACTCCCCAAGTCCTGGGGAACTTCTCCAAATCATTGATAATGGCTCAGGAGTTAGATCTCTAGATTCTTCTACTTGGGGTCAAATTAATCTGAGATTCACGACTTCAACTCATTAAGGGCAAATATACTCTCAAAATTACACAGGGTTAGAGAGTTATAAGATCTATAACCAGGAAGCTATGTTATAACTTATCTATCCACTATCTATAAATTACTTCAACCCTTCATTTTACATGTGAGAAAATGGAACAATTTATACACTAACAATGACTCTGTAAAAACAGACAACTTCTGAATCTGTATAAACTATGATGAACACAATGATCACCCATTATTCCAGAAGACTAATGATGAAACATTCTATCAAAGGCATGAAAATGATAGATTTAGGATGTAGAATGAGACTTGTGTATGTATATGTACTTATACAGTCATTGAGGGAATTTATTTTGTTTGATTATATTTATTTGTTATAAGGGTTTTTTCCCCCATTAGGGTTAGCTAAAAAATAGTGATGGTGGCGGCAGTGTATTATAAATGTGAAATGCTGTGTACACTCCGTTGAGGTCACCATATTGTTAGTTTTACTTAATTATTTTAATGTATAACCAGAGACTGCTTAGGGGGTGGAGAAACACATCATTAAAACTTTAAAAAAAAAGAAAACAGATTTGGAGACATTAAAAATTTACCTAATTTAATAAAAAGAGTCAAATGGTAGAACTGGGATTTTTATTTAAACTCGGGTCTCATGACTCCATGTTCTTCTATTGAACTACATTTCTTCTTATTTAATTTGGGTATCAGCCTTTCTGTTAACCAATTTTTAAAAATCTTTCCCGCATTTGAAGATCATTATTGTTGGTAGAGAAAACAGGAGCAAAACAGTCCTGTCTTTTCTCTGCAGTCAGTATTATATTATCAATCCTAACTAAATGTCCTATCACTCCCTTACTTTCCCTCTTGCCCCCACATAGTTAGCAAGCCCTTCTTATTATGTTTAATCTTTATTGAAAGCTTCCATCTCTAATGGACTACAACTTTCCTAAAACTGTCATTATAAGTGGATTTTGCCATTCTTCTATTTGTAACCAGCCTTTATTAACATTTCTCATTATGTATCCTTTAAAAACTGCAGTGTGTCAATGAGTTATACATCCATTCTTACCTTGTCCAAGCTTCATGGAGGATCTCAATTTCTAGTCTGTCAAGATTTTTAGTGTACTATCTATCCTCTCTTTCCAATTGTGTCATCCTTTTGGTCATTTTAGTTGTTCGTTTCTGACATTCTCAAATGTATGAGATCATAGTTCTATTTAAGTATATAAGTATAATTAATATACTTTAAAACTATAGATTGCAAAGGAAAAATAAAGTGGGAAATTTATCTAGATAATTTGATATATGTGTGAACTTTTTTGGGATATTAACCAAGTAACTGAATTTAAAATATTTTCAAACTTGAATTGACTAGATATTGCTTCAATTACCTATTTATTCTGCATGTGGAGATATCAATCAAAGCATATAATTAGAAAAACCAATGCAAGGTAAAAACTGCCTCTTGAATTTTTGCCCTCTGTCTTTATTGGTTCATAACAAGAGCAGCTTTTAAAATGATAGCCTTCATTTCTAATTGCCTCCTTAGTCCTCCTTATTCAATGACAGAACTTTGAAATGATGAAAAACACTTTTGAAAATCATTAGAAGTCACTGTAGAGTCAGGGATAATTGAAATGCTATTTTTCTTCTCTAACAAGATTAGAAGAAGATTGGTAAAGGAAGAACCAATCGAGTGAATTAATATGAAATGACAAAGAATGTCAAGAATAGAAGCCAATCATACTACAGAACAACAGTTCTAATAAAATGCTTTGATTTTAAAAAAGTTTCCTTTTTGATGCCTTTTGTTTTTATGTCATGGTAATTTCCAAATATTCTCTTTCTTCTCAGCCCCTTGTGAAGTTTCCTTTCTAATAAAGAAAAGTACATTAAACAAAACGATCAAGATGCAAATCATTATCTAATAGTATATGCAACATTTCATACCCATAGCCCCCCTATATCCCCAACAAAAAGGGAGAGTTCATTTATCCTACATCAAGCTTGGTTATTTTAATTGGTTATTATAATACCATCAACAGTATCCTGTTTTGTTTCATTGTTATTTTCATTTATATTGTTGTAGTCATTTATATATGTGGCTATAGATTCACAGACACACATCTTATTTTCCCTGCTTCTTTTTAACTTGTGTCATTCCATAAGAAATTTTTCCACATTTCTTTGAATTTCTCATATTTCTTATTTCTTATGATTCAATAATATTCCATTATATTTTTGTACCACAATAGTTTTTTTAAAAATTATTCCTCAGTCAGGAATATCTATTTTGATTTCCATTCTTTGCTACCACAAAAATTGCTATGAATATTTTGGTGTAAATGGGAACTTCCTGTCTGTCTTTGACTCCTTTATGGCCCTATCTTATATGTCTAGAAATAGTCTCTGGATTGAAGGAATCCTTTTATTTTAATGGGATACATTATTAATATGAAGAACTTAATTATTGAATCTGCTATCTGCTGAGTGCTACTGGCTATCCAAAGAAATATGAGACGTGGCCTTTACTGAAGACAGACAACCTTATCATATGACACCTTATAGAGTAATATGACCATTTATAATTGTAGTACCCAGCCTGGGACTGGGTGGGATTGGTAAGGTCCACTATTAGATTCCTCCGTAAATTTTACTTTCAGACATCGTCTCAGTTTTGTACATTCGAACTCAACATTTACCCAGTAATACCCACTCCTTGGGTTTCACTGCTACCATATACTTTAGTTTTCTTGACCATAGCCTGGAAAAGTATTGAGAAAAGTGTCTGTGCCCATGCCCCAAATCTGTCTGTTCTGGATTTTTAGGTTTTGGTACACTTCTTGCCTATTATTTTTGAGTTCTATATTCTGGCCTTCTTGGAAGTTACTGTTTTTCTTCCTTTGTCCATTCTTCACGCTAGTTGGTCTTCTAGAAACAAATTGTATTGACCAGTAGATGCCTTAGGCTTTAATGGTGAGTGTTCCTCTTCTATTTTTGCCATAAAGGGCCCTTATAGGTCATATGCCCAAGACTGCCAGGCTTTTCTGAGATTGAGAACTTTTCTTCATTATTTTGTTGCTTGTACTCTTTTGTGGCCCTATCTTATTGCTTTATTGATTGGTGTGGCTAAGTGATACTCTTTAGGATTAATGGTTTTTGTACATCTTTTTTTGTATCAATCTAAAGGATCTAGTCACTTCCTTACCTTAAAATGTGGAGTCACAGACTCAGATATTGGAACCTTCTCTCTGGTAGTAGATTCCTAGGACCATACATCCTTACAGGTTACAAATAAAAACTTCATGGGCATATATCAATATCAAAATATTGCTGTCTCCTTGACAATTAGACCAATTGATCTATAACAGTATTTAAGAATCAAATTAGATGGAACAAATTAAAATGCCATAGAAGTCAAAGAAAACAGAAACCAATGATTTGAAGTAGTCGAGAAAGACTCCACTGTTGCACTATTTGAGCTGATTTTGTGGTTTACATTTTATTCTCAAAGAGGACCATGTCATCACATTCCCTCCACAGCCATCTGGGTCAAGAGGATTTCCATTGATGCCCTATTTGAAATATAGTGATTTTGAAGGAATGGGAGAATTTGAATGGTCATTCTAAGAATAATGAATAGTGTGAGCAAAGGAAGATAAGAATGAAAACATGTTCTGGAGACTATAATAGACTTTATTAGATAAAAATTTTGGTTAGGAGGGGATTGGAAAATAATATTGGAGAGGTGAATTAAATCCAGGTTGTGAGTGCATAAATTCAGCCAGCAAATATTTCCTATGTGTTCTTTTATACTCTTCCTATGTGCGGAACACTGTGTGAGGCACTGGGGAAATCACAAATTTTGGATAAGATATAGTTTCTGTCTTCATGGAGTTTATAGTCAAAAAACATAGATAACTGGGGCAGCTAGATGGTGCAGTGGATAGAGCACCAGCCTTTAAATCAGAAAGACCTGAGTTCAAATATCATCTCAGACACTTAACACATTCTAGCTATGTGACCCTGGACAAATCACCTAACCCCAATTGTCTCAGGAAAAAAAAACACCACATAGATCACTATAATATATATTATTCCATGATAAATGGCATAAAATGCCAATTTTGTAATTGGTAAGAGGTATAAAACAAGTTTTGATGAAGACTTTGAGCTTACTTTCCTCCCTTGGCAGGAAGAAGTCCCTCTGGAAATTATCAGGAATAACCAAATCCCAGACTATCCTGTTTGCATGGAGTAGTTTATAAGGATGGAACTTTTTAATTAGCCTCTATTGTCTCTCCCTCAAACCTCTGGGCATCTTTAAACAATCTTTGAGATATTGGTTAGCATATCTTTAGAACAGGTCTGGGATTTGGTGGCCCAGGTGCATTCCATCTGGCTCTTCCTTGAACCCTCAGAACTCCCTGGTACTTCCCTTCTTCTCCTGAGGAACCTCCAGGGTTATATTTTGTTAAGTCCTCTTCAGGACTAAGCTCACTATGAAGTACTCTCTCGTTTATAGTACCTTCTCTTTACTGGTGACTTTCTCCTAATTATAACTCTTCTGCTTCTGCTACACTCCTTTATGGATTTAACCTCAATCTAATATGCCAGGTCTCATGGCATATTCTTTTAAAGGATTTTTCCCAACTCATTTCCTTGGAATTCTATTGCTCTCCATCCATTTTATATTTGCCACTCCTAGAGTCTATTTTATTTCTTCATTTTGTCTCTAACTTCTTCTAAATAAACCCACCTTTTGACAAAGAGAATGGTCACTGTGAATTTGTTACATGTTTATTCTAAATTTAGAAACTGCTACCCCAATCTCATCACTGTTATATACAAGATCTGATGATTAAAGTTGTAAGAGTTTGGATTTGATCTTGCTGTAAGTATAGGATTTTTGAGCAGGAGACTGGTGGGATAAAATTTTTTTTTAGAAAAACTAATTTTTGCAATGATGCAGAAAGAAGGAAAGAAACATTTATTAGTATTCCTGTATGCCAGATATTATGGTAAGAAGTATACAAATTGTCAGTTGATTTTTGAAGAAATCTATTATCATCCTCACTTTGCAGTTGAGGAAACTGAGGCAAAAGTTAAGTGACTTGTTCAGGATCACACAGCTACTGAGTATCTGAGAATGGATTCAACTCAAATCTTACAGATTCCAGCCACTTAGCCTCCTTTAGGCTTAAATAAAGAGGGATTAAACAGAGGAAGACAAGTTAGACTTCTGAAGTCCAGATATGAGATCATTTTGGTCTAGACTGGATGGCTGATAGTGAGAATGAAAAGAAAAAGACAGAGATTTTAGTAAATGAATAAAATTTCTTTGCTAATTAGATTGGGACAGGGTTTTGTATAGGAAGTGGTAGAGAAAAGAGTCAAAGATGACTACTGAACCTTCAAATTTGGTACTCTTCTGGACATATCTTATCAATTTGAATGGAGGTGCTCATGTTTTCCCCAATTGCTGTATTATACAAAGAGAAATTTTATACTTTTCCCAATAACTGGGTAATATGAAGATTAACTTTCTCTGCCATATCTTGTACTGAAGAAAATGACTTTCTTACTATAAAGATGAATGTTGTGTTAAAGTCTACAGGCCCAACAGACTCTTATTTATTTGAAAAAAAAATTAGAGAATGAATATCTACAACTCTACCATAACCAGTCATAAGGCAAAAAAATTTTTTAGTAAAAGTCTAAAGTTGTGTCTCTATATAAGTAAAGTAAACCAAAAGCAATGAATGAGAGATTACATGGTGTAGTGGTTATGAGAATGGTAGAACAAATGACTGAAAAGCATGAAATCGGTTCAATTTAAGTCATTTAAACATTTATTATCTGGTGAGAGGTAATGTGGTATAGTGGATAGAGAGCAGGCCTCGAAGCCAATACATGCTGGCTTGATGACCTTGTTAAATCACTTCTGAGTACTCTAGGTTTCTTAGTGTTCTGATCTCTAAGAGTATAGAGTATAGAGCAGGTTCTAACCTGCATTAGTAGGAATTCTCTGTATCAGTGAAATATCAAATCCAGTTCTTATTTCAACCTTGTTAGTAAAAGTGAGCAGCTAGGTGGCGCCATAGTGCACAGAGCATTGGATCTGGAATTAAGCTTCTCACTGAGTTAACATCTGGCCTCAGATATTTATTAGCTGTGTAATCTTATTTGCCTCAGTTTCCTTATCTGTAAAATGAACTGGAAAAGGAAATGGTACACTACTCCAGTGTCTTTCCCAAGAAAACCTTAAAAGGGATCATGGAGAGTTAAACATGACTGAAACAATTGAACAATGACGAAAAAGTGTAAGGTAGGCAGAGGGTGTGATATGAAGGATAAGGTTTTAAAAATTGGGTTAAGACAGAAATCCTAAATGTATGCCTAAGCATCCAAATGAGAATGTCTAATAAACAGCTGGAAATTTGAGACTGGAACTTGGGATAGAGATCAAAGCTAGAGCTATTGATTTGGGGCACACCTGCATAGTGTGCTGCAAATAAGAGAACTGTAAATAAAATAAGAGCATCTGTAGGTGAAAAGCACTAAAAAAAGATGAAAAGGGGAAAAAACTCTTCTGGACATATCTTATCAATTTGAATGGAGGTGCTCATGTTTTCCCCAATTGCTGTATTATACAAAGAGAAATTCTATACTTTTCCCAATAACTGGGTAATATGAAGATTAACTTTCTCTGCCATATCTTGTACTGAAGAAAATGACTTTCTTACTATAAAGATGAATGTTGTGTTAAAGTCTACAGGCCCAACAGACTCTTATTTATTTGAAAAAAAATTAGAGAATGAATATCTACAACTCTACCATAACCAGTCATAAGGCAAGAAAAATTTTTAGTAAAAGTCTAAAGTTGTGTCTCTATATAAGTAAAGTAAACCAAAAGCAATGAATGAGAGATTACATGGTGTAGTGGTTAGAAGGCTAGTGTTAGTCAGAATTATTTGAATTAAAGTCCTTCCTCTAACAGATTATTACTAAGATCAAGTTAATGAGCATTTATTGAGCATTTGCCGTGTGCCAGGCACTATGCTAAACACTGAAAATACAAATAAAAACAGCAACAGAATCCTTGTCCTCAGGGAGCTTGTATTGGAATGCAGGAACACAACAAATAAAGTGAGGGGAAAGAAGGCTGGGGGTGTACCTAGTGAAGTCCAGAGAAGTGTAACTTGCTGAGAAATAAAGAGGCGACTGACATGATATTTTATTTATTTATTTTTTGGAGGCAATTGAGGTTAAGTGACTTGCCAAGGTCATATAACTTGTAAGTATCCTGAGTTCTCCTGACTCTATCCACTGTGCTACCTAGCTGTCCTTTGGATGCCATCTTTAAATATAAGTTCTGAGAGGGACCCTCCAATCAGAGGAGGAGCCACAGGGACTGAAGGTACTTCTGAGATGTGAATTCCAGGCCTGAAACGATCTTGTAGGAGTTTTCTGTGGGAAGGATGGAAAAGTTCCAATTGCAGCCTGGTGAGAAATAACACACCAACTGTGTGATTATGGACAAATCACTTGGTTTCTCAGTGTTATCTATTCTTTAAGCTAAGCTGTTGACTTATATTTGTATAATAGAGGGAATTTCTTTAATAGGAGTTGCTAATATCAGTTAAATCATGTTGAGACCAAAAAAAGAAAATGAAATGAGGAGGATGTGAATTATTGTTTTTTGTTAATACCAAAAGATTTAATTTGTCAAATTTCCTGTTTTAGTAGGGGACATTTTTGTAGTACTTATTTCAAATCAATAGGCCTTTATTAAATACTTTCTCTGTGCTATGGATACAAAGACAAAAATGAAGCTATTCTTGCCCTCAGGGAGGTTATAGCAAACTGGGGGAATAGCATATGTATAGATAAATGAATAAATACAACACTGACTCATACATAAAATAAGTTTTTTGTTTGTTTTTAGGAGTGTGACTTTCACATTTGGGGGAATTTGGAAAAGCTTCATGTAGGAGGTGACATGGAAATAAGGGCTCTAAGAACAGAGATCAAGAGGGGAGAACATTTCAGATATAGGGCTTAAACTATGAAAAATCACATAGGTGGGAGGTGAACTGCCATACATGAGAAAAGCAAATATGCCAGTTTGGGTAGAACATGTGAGGGAAAACACTAACTAGTCCTCCTAGAAGGATAGATTGAAACCAGATTATGAAGGATTTTAAATATCCAGATACATATAGTATCAGTTCTATCCTAGAGGCACTAGCATCTTGAACAGGGGAGTAATGTTTTAGGAATATCTGTTTGCAGCTGTTTGGAGCATGATTTAGAGACAGGAAAGGTGGAATAAAAGGAGAATAATTAGGAGACTATTACAATAGTATAGGCCTACATGAACATGTAGTATGAAGTACATTGATCATGGTATGTGAAGAGAGAAGGGGGTGGATGTGAAAGATGTATGGTCGGGGGCAGTAAGTGGAAAGAAATAATTCAAATTTATCCTGATTTGGGAGTAATGCCCATCAATCATAAATTAGTTTGAGGATCCTAAAATTGATGGGCATTAATCATAAATTAGTGGGCTAAAATATTACTTTTTCTTTGATTACTACCAAATTCCAATTATTTGACTGGCTAATTGGCTACGTTTTGTTTCCCAATGGATTGATTGTAAATTCTTTAAAGCCAAGAACCCTTAATTTTTGTCTTTTATTCTCAACACCTGGGATAGCACCTTGCATCAAGAAGATGACTCGGGAATGCTTTTTGATTGATGACAAATGCAACTTTTGATAGTTACCCTACAAAGAGAGCCAAACCCAGAGCTAAGGATAAGATGCTGTTTGTGTGTCTGTTCTAATGGAGAGGCTGTGTGAGGATGGGCAGATGGGCAATCTCCATTCAAAAGAAATTATGTCAATGTTTTTTATGATGGAAGACCACAAACCTTGTACTCTGGGGTGATTATTTTTGAATTCTAAAGCTGTTTCCTTCTGATTGCTCATAGATACAAACATTGATTCATAGCCTATAGAGGCAGTAATAGTAATTTTGATAGTTAAGTCTGAGGTGACAATTCAAAATTACTCAGTACATGCTGAGTTCTGTTAGTTACCAAAAGCTCTAATCAAAGACTTTTATCTCAGGTGAGGTAGAAATACTTGCAATAGCAATTGAAGAGTACACCATTTCCTTAGAGAATGAACTTTGGGAAAAGAAGTATAATACATCTCTTTTACAAATAGGCATTTAATAATAGCTCCCCTGAGATTAAAGAGTTTTAGAACCTTCCTATGAAAATGATGAAGGTCCCTAGATATAGATTACACCATGATGGATAGCTGGGAGGACAGGGACCAGAATGTAAAGCTTTCATAATTTACCTGGAATTACTTTTGGAAACAACAACATCTACTCATTGCCATGTCATGTAGTGATTATTAATGGATGCCATAAGCCCATTAATAAAATTAAATGATGATTTCTGAACATAAATTTTTGTTCCTTGATCTCAGTGTGGTTAAGGGGGATTGTTTCTTCTTACAACAAATGAGGTTTTTGTATCTGAAACCAATGTACTTATATTACTTCAGTCCCAAAGGCTGAAATAAAACCCCACCTGCTTATTAGTGGTAAATTTGCAAAGGCTTTCCAGTAATTTTGTTTTGGGAGAGATTTTTTTTTTCAGGATTGAAAAAGATGAGTATAATATGAACTTTAAAAATAACATGGAAAAGAATGAGGCTAATTTAAGAATTTGATAGAAAAATATTGTTAAATCATTTCTCTTCAGAATACATGGTTGCATCTGTATGCATGCTAAATTCTTTATATTAAAGCTTTTATTTGCACTTGTTATCCATGTGAACATTTAAGTATGATTTTTTGTTACAGTTTGTTTTGGTAATTGAGAGGCATTGTAATATAGTAGGATAGAATGTCTTGAAAAGACCTGATTTCAAATTCTATTTCTACCACTTACTATTAATCCTTTGTGACCTGGGGCAAATATTGTAGGCTTTCAACCTCTGTTTTCTCATCTGTAAAACGGGGATGACCATATATATAGCATTTACTGTGTAGGGTTGTTGTGATGATTGAATGAGATGATATATGCAAAGTTCCTTATAAACGTTTAAGCACTAAAAGAATAAAAAAGTATGTATGAAATGAATGAGTAAATGTCAATTTACTCCCCATCTTCATAAGATTGTAAATTCCATGAAGGCAGGGACTATATTGACAAACTGAAGTGCCCCAGTAAATAGAGCTTCGTCACAGAAAACCAGATTTTCTGAATGTTCAAGTCATCTTAGTGAAATTGGCCAAACTGAAATGTATTCCCAAATTTGCCTGGTTTTGATTGATTATAGTTTGAATTTATTAGAATTTATATCTATATTATATGTGGATTTATTTAAGAACAACTCATTTCTTCAAAATTTTACTATCTACAAAATGCTTATTTCACCAAAATCTTGTCAGTTAGTACAGGTATTATTATTATTATTATCACTTTAAATATTAGGAAACTGAGGCCTGAATGGGGTTAATGAAGTTTTCAAAACTGCACTAAAACTTTTGTCTGTGGTCACACAACTAGTAAATGGCAAAATCAGGCTATAGAACCATATCTTCTTTATCAAAATTTGTTGCTCTCTCCTACTCCATATGGCCTGGTACATTAAAAATCTTTCACAATTTGTTGTAATTCTGCTCTTCTATTTCCTTTTTCTATTCAAGCAAAACTGCATATCTTTTTAATCTGTATATATCCTGTTTTTTATCTTCCCCCACCTTGTTTTCCTCTATCCATTCCTATTTTTACATATACTGCTTTTTGTCTGAAAAGCCTTCTGCTCCCTACTCTATCCCAACCTGTTAAAAATTCTCCTTTTCCAATAAGAGAATGTAATAAGTTTTAAAATTCTTTTGACATTAAATTTAAAGTGATTACAAAAAAGGATACTCTTAATTTTAAATTATTGAATCAATTTAATTCTAGTGTTACCTCTTTATTCATAATGACCATGTGACTCTGGGCAAATCACTTGATCTGTTACTCTGAGATCATAGAGCTATAGATTAAGAGTTGGAAAAAATTAAAAGCTACTGGGTCCAACCTCCTTTTATAAATTAGGAAATTATGTGATTTATTATGTGATTTGCCCAGGATTGTACAACTAAAAACTATTTGAGATGAGATTTGAACTCAACTTGTCTTTATGTCTAGCATCTTATATACTAGCCCATACTACCTCTCACATAAAACTCTTGGTAGTCCCAAGAGTTTTAATGTAGTTTTGAAAACTTCATTAACTTTTGGAACATCCTGCATTCTTTATCAATTATTAACCTATATTGATAGAGGAAATTTTCTGCCCAGGAATTCCACAAACCAATGAAATTACAGGTCTGAGTTAAAAACCATATGCCATAAAATGTCATTTTGTAAGGAAAATTTTGCAACTGGGTCAAAATAGATCTTGTACAATTTCCAGCTCATTTTCTTGTCAGTGTTCTAAATATAGTATTTGGACCAGAGGCCAATCTTTAGAGTATGATCTTTACAATTCTTACAAACCTTTCTTAAATGGAGAGGTGGGCAGACATGAAGTGAATTATACTCATTAAATACTCCATTGAATGATGGACTAAACTCATTAAATAACTCCATTGAATGATGGACTAAAGTCTTCCTGACCAGTGATTTAATTATCATGTTTTTAAACAGATTTGATTAACAACAAATCCCTTCTAATGAAAGCCAAACACAAAAGACATGGGCTCATATATTAAAGTTTTGTTTAATCTTGCTGCCTGGTTTCCATTAAGCCTGTTGCCTCATTTCTTTGAGGCCTTTAGTGTATGGATCAAGGTGTATTTCTGCAATTCACTGGGAACCCAACAGAGTTTGTATATCTCCTGAAGGATGCTTTTCCTACTCAAGCTTAGTATTCCCATTTTATATATTATAATCATATAAATAATGGTATTCTATCTAGATTACTTGAGAGGGAAAGCTGTTCATAGTTATATGAATATACCTAATAATGTAATGAGCCTAATGACTGTATCATGAAAAGGAAGTTGAAATGATGACCCAAAGAATGTTCTAATTTCTTTTGGTGTTTAAAACTGTTTGCAGTAGAAGTATAGGTAATTATTAATAACTGCATGCAGACAGACCCCTGTGTTCCCAGCTTATGATTTTTAACCTCATTGGAATACATAGGATCAAGGGGAAAAAGAACAAGCAGACTGTTGGAATCCAAAGAAACATAGCATATTATTTAGGTCAAGAGCTTCCTGTGGGTAATTGGGACACAGAGGCCTAAACCAACAGTCTATAACTTTACTTAATTTCTCTAAAATCTTAAGAGCTCTGATGGAGAAAGAATGTGAGTGAAAATCTCTGAGTAGAAGAAGAGAAGGAATACCCCTATGATGGTATCTCCTCCCTGCTGGGAATAGCTAATAATAGCTAGCATTTATATGGCACTTTTGGTTTGCAAAGTGCTTTCCATATATTATATAAGGTGATCTTTACAATAATCTTATAAGGTATGTGTTTTCTCATCCCCATTTACAGATAAGCATTCTGAGTCTGAGAGAAGTTAAGTGACTTTCTGAGGATCACATAGTTAAAAAATAGATATAATAATAATATATAATAATAATAATAAATAGACCTGGACTGTCCTGACTTCCAGTTCTGTGCACCCCAACTATCACCAAAAAGAGCAGAGGACTGTGTGTGGGTAGAAGGATGTTGTGGAGTAACTGGTAAGTTTTTGGGCATCGAGATTTACAAGCAAAGAAGGATGAAAAGTATACAATGGAGATAGATGGGTATGTGCAAATATACATATGTAGAGAGGATTCCAATCTTCTGTTCCTTCAGGAAAGGTATCTATACTAGTAACCACAAACCTAATTCACTCCTGTCTCCCAACTTTGGGAAATCTTTTGCAAAATTATGGGGAGGGGTAAGAACTGTCTGAGGGAACATGGGAAAGGAGGATAAAAATACAAATGGAGAGAATGGAGGTGGCCCTTGGAATTTCAAATTCAGCAAGAGGCATATACACTGCTTGGATACTGGGGAAGAGATGAAGCCTTTGGATCTTCATATTTTTTTTAACCAGACCTTTTAATTTTAAGGAACTACCTAGGTGGATAGAGGGCCAGTCCTGGAGTCAGAAAGGCTGTTTCCTGACTTCAAATCTGGCCTTAGATGCTTCCTAGATGTGTGACCTTGGGAAAAGCACTTCACCCTGTCTGTCTCAGTTTCATTATCTGTAAAATGACCTGGAGAAGGAAATGGCAAAACACACCATTGTCTTTACCAAGAAAATCCCAAATCAGGTCACAAAGAATTGAGCATGACTGAACACCAATAGACGGATAAGTGAAGAACTGTGATTATCTTCTTTTATACAAGGCAATCCATGAGAGCACTTGGGAGCAGTGGCCAGGAATACCTGAAAAAACTACTAAGGAAGACAAAGGAGATCTAAAGGGGAATTCTGCTCCGGAGGAATAAACTTCATCCAGTTTTGTGGCCGGCGCTCTGCCCAAGAGAGTGCTGTAAACCATGGAAACTACCCAAATCTGAGGGAAAGGATGGCCCTGGACCCTCTTTAGGGGCTCAGCTATGAATCCTCCTAACGTGTAAATGAAGTATTTCCCTGTGTAAGCCCTGTGGATCTGAGTGCTTGTGAGAGTAGTTGGTGGGTGTCATTCGCTGGAAGGAATGCCTGTGCTGTCATTCTCAAGTCTGGGTGATAGAAGTGAGAGAGAAAAAGAGAGATCCTCAAGGTGAGAAGTAGTTATTATCATTCCCATTTCAATGACCTGCCTCAGACCAGCTCGGCTGCTAAGTGTGGGAAGCAGTTAGAAGCCAGGTCTCCTGTTTCTAAGATCTCTGTTCTTTCTGCCATGCAGTGGGTGGCCCTCCATGTACAGTATGGGAGATGGAAAGACTTAGAGTTACAGTATTATGTTGGTGAAATAAAAACAAGGCATTCCACCGACATATGCGAAACTGCATATGTCATTGTCTAGTTGTGAGGAAGGATGGGGTTTCAGGGACTGGAGCCCGACTCCGGTTCCTTTTCTGCCAGCATCGTTTTCTATTTCCTGGTTTGTTTTCACCACAATACACAAATGAACTAATGATGAGGTGACTTGTGGATCCAGGTGACTCCTGGAACCGCCTTCCAGGAGCTTTTTAATTCATGTTTAAATTAAACCTAAATGCAAAACTAGGAAATGGTTTTAATTTTAGGAAGAGGAATTTAGATAATACAAAGGGAAAACTTTTCTGTTGGTACTTTGGGCGAATTCTGGTATAGCTTTTGCAAAAAAATAAAAAATAAAGGTCCATCTACCTGGATTGGTTAAGTATATCTTTCCCATTATCCGAGGGATAGAGAACATCATTTTGCAAGCCCTATTTTTTTCTTTTTGATTTTAACTTTGGCTACTGAATGAACCTGCCTAAATTTCAGCTAATTAGGTGTAAGACATTTTGATGTACACAGAACCCTAGAGATGCATTTGAGCTGAGTCCCCTTTCCTGATGAGTTTTAATTCAGGATTGACAATATAGATTCCAGCTGAAATAGTGCCCCAGGGGAAAGGTGCCAGTCACACTTGGAAAAAGCTATTTTAAGAAATGTTTGGGAGGGCATACGATATAGTGTATTGTCTGGGGTGAGATAAAAGGCAGAATGCTGGGAGCAGTGGGAAAGTGCTGTGGGGCATTGAAATGGGGATGACATGGAGACATCTGCTGATGTCTAAGAGAATATTTGTAAAAATACTTCTGAGAAGAAAAAGGGAGAAATAGCTTTGTAGGAGGAGGGAGAAATAGCTTTGTGGGAAGATACTGTACATGTTGCCTTGGAATTATGCTTTGCTTTTTTCCAGTAGGATAGTTAATTTGTTGAATCTTCATTATCCACATAATATCTTAGACTTCCCCATTTTCACAAATGAGTGTAATGGGAACACAATAGTGTCAAGCAATAAAAATTAAATAAGACAATGAAAGGGCATAGTTTTACTTTCTCAATTAGAGACATGGATATAGAAATCAATCTCAAATAATGACATATGCTTTTCAGGGGAAAGCTTTGAGGAGAATTTGGAAGATCAGGGAGCTCAGCTCATATCATAAAGGAAAGAAAAAACACCCCTTGCTATCCCCAAAATGACTAATTCAGCTTCTCATTAAGTCTTGTGTGGGCCTTCAACCTCCTGGAGGAAGCCTGCTCAGTTTATAATGCCTAATTTGATTATTCAATTCAATTCTCTGCTGAAATACTGAAAGTCATCTGATTAACTTGCTGAAAAATAAGCATCTGGTTAAGATCAAGTATACTAATACCTCTCTAAACAAAGAGAATAACTGCCTTTCAGTTATACACTTTTGTCAGAAACTTTATAACTAGACAAAATATAGAAAGGGAAGAGAAGAAAGAAGAGAACATCAATGAATCATTAAAAGAATAAATCAAAGCAAGCCGAAGGAAGGTCAAAATGGGACAGAGACAAGCAGAGAAGTATTGGAACAAGAATGTTAACTTTGAAATATATATCCCCGTCCTCCCATAAGCTCTACATAGATAATACTTTTGATTTCACATGTAGATCTCTTTTTCTATTCTTGTTTATTGGTTGTAAAGTTTGTAATTATGAAAACATTTTTTTAAAGTAAATATATGTGGCCATTAAGAATGGGTTTGGGAATGTCATATAAGAGACAATGGTGCTGCTGCCAGAAAAATCCTTAATTATCTCTGCTAAAGTTCGATACTTTGTGTGGTGTGAAGTTGACTCTGGGTTCTTGAAGACTATTAAGGTGGAGAACGAGTTCTATCAGGTTCCAATAAGATGAGAAAGCTTTGAATACAGAGCTAAGGACCAGCCTAACCAAATTTGGAAAGACCCAACCCCAGAATGTTGGTAACCAAGTTTCTGAATGTTTTCAGTCATAGAAAGTAGGAAGGCTTCTAAATCATAGAATGCTTGTCATTTGCATCAATGCAGGGGTCCTCAAACTTTTTAAATAGGGGACCAGTTCACTGTTCCTCAGACTGTTGGAGGGCCGGACTATAGTAAAAACAAAAACTTTGTTTTGTGGACCTTTAAACAAAGAAACTTCATAGCCCTGGGTGAGGGGGATAAACATCCTCAGCTGCTGTATCTGGCCCGCGGGCCGTAGTTTGAGGACCCCTGATGTAGAGAGTACCCACTGCAATAAAATCTTTGGTCTTTGAAGTATTGAAGAACAAATTCAAATAAAGTTCACTGTGACAGGAAATGATGTATATACATAAAGTGTCAATTTATACTAGTAAAGGGAGTTGCTTCTCTTGGATGTTCCTTATACCAATGAAATTGCAAGTCTAGTTTCAATTTCAGTTCTCTCTCTCTCTCTCTGTGTTTCTATGTCTTTGTGTCTCTCTCCCCTCCATCTCCTCTCCTTGTCTCCCCTCTCTCTTTCTTTTTTAAATAATAGCTTTTTATTTTCAAAATACATACAAAGATAGTTTTCAGCACTCGCAAAACCTTGTCTTCTGAGTTTTTCTCCTTTCCTTCCCCCAACCCCTTTTCCCAGACAGTAAGCAATCTAATATATATTAAACATGTATAATTTTTCTATATGTATTTCCATATATATATATATCTATATATATCATGTTGCACTAGAAAAATCAGATCAAAACAGAAAAAAAGAAAGAAAAAAGCAAGCAAACAACAACAAAAAGGTGCAAATACTATGTTTTGATCCATATTCAGTCCCCCATAGTCCTTTCTCTGCATGCAGCTGATTCTCTCTATAAGTCCATTGGAACTGGGCTGAATCACCTCATTGTTGAAAGAGCCCTGTCTGTCAGAATTGGCCATCACATAATCTTCTTGTTGCTGTGGACAATGATCTCCTGGTCCTGCTCACTTCCCTTAGCATCAGTTCCTGTAAGTCTCTTCAGGCTTTTCTGAAATCTTCCTGCTGGTCATTTCTTACAGAACAATAATATTCCATAACATTCATGAACCTTAACTTATTCAGCCATTCTCCAGTTGATGGACATCCACTCCGTTTCCAGTTCCTTGCCACTACAAAAAGGGCTGCTATCAATATTTTTACACATGTGGGTACTTTTCCCACTTTTAAGATCTCTTCAGGATACAAGCCCAGTAGAAATGCTGCTGGATTAAAGGGTATGCACAGTTTGAAAGCCCTTTGGGCAGAGTTCCACATGGCTCTCCAGAACGGTTAGATTGTTTTTCTTTTTGGTTTATAAGACCCCACCCCTCTCTCCACGTACATATATGCACACTATATATGTTATGTATTTACATATATCTTTATTACATATACTATATATATACACTAAACATATATGTTTTGAGTATTGGGGAGGTAGACGGAGAAGATTAACTTAAAAGAGGAATACCATACATGGGACGAGAGCTGAAAGGACCTCAGAAGCCATTTAGTATCCAGCACTTCATGTGATAGATGGGAAAATTGAGGATCAGTTTTGAGTGATTTGCCAAAGTCACAAAAATAGTACATATTGAGGTGGGATTTGAATCAACTACCTCAGAAACCATAGCCTGTACTTTTTCCCTATTGGACCATGGATCTGAAGTCAGAGGACCTGGCTTCAAAATCAGCTTCTGCTATAACAGTTGAGTGATCTTAGATAAATAACTTAGGCACTTTAGGCTTTTTTAGCATCTTCTATATTCCAGATGCTATGCCAGGTCTAGGAAGGAATTTTTAATCTTTTTGTGTGTGCCATGGACCATTTTGGCAGTCTGTTGAAATCTATGAACCCTTCATTGAATGTTCTTTTCAAATGCAGAAATAAGATGCATAAGAAAGCAAAGGAAACCGATTATATTGATATGCAATTGTCAAACATTAAAATACAAATTAATGGACCCCAGGTAAAAGAACTCTCACTCTAGGGTTATAAAGGCAAGAAGAATGAACCAGTATCAAGGACTTATATTTTTGCCTGTAATCATTTCTATTCACTTTCAACTCATTCTGGATTAATGGAAAAGCTGTGTTGAAGGGTTTTTTGGTCCTTAAATTTCGAGTATTGCTTATTGTAATTTTTTTTAACAGAACTAACTTCTATGAATGCCTTTCTTCTCAGGGGAATGATTCCTTAATCCAGTTATCACTGTAGCTTTCTGTTGTTGGCTGTTAGCTCTTCGTTAATTACAGATTTAAAAAACCCTCCTCTCTTCAGCCCATGTCCCCATGCTCCTCAGGATTTCAGCATTTCATTATAGGAAGGTTCTTTCTAAAATGTTGGAAAGAAAAAGCTTTTTAATTAGATTGGTAGTAATTGAGATCCCAAACCAAAAAAAGCTTTTCTCCAAGAAATGGAGGCATATACATAATTAAAAGAAGGGAAGGCACATAAGTGGAACATCTTGCACATCTGAATCCCATTTTTAGTAAAGCTGTAATAAGTTGAGGCAGCAAATGCTGAATAGCTTTGTTTGCTGGAACAAGTTATCAGCACTTTCAAATAATATTGAGAATTCTGAGCTGGAACCATAGTACTCTTTTAATTCAAAGTAAAAGCCCTTTATGGACCATTTTCTCATCATTTACGCCTGGAAATACTATCCTGATTTGCAAAGAAAAAAAGCAAAAGATAAAAGAAAACTCGAAATCAATAATTCAAGTCTGTTTAGTGGTCTGGTGAGTGGGAGGTTTGTGCCTTTAATATATCAGTAATTTGAGATATTAGGACAGCTACAAAGAGCCAAGTTCAGGTTGAAGGGTATAGAATAAAAGACTGCATGAATCACTGAAGGAAAATAATGAGTTAGACAAGATAGGTTCCAAATATCGTGGGCCACATCTGTTTCCTGACTTGCTATAAATTGTAAGAACATTTCTCCCATTTTCCCAAATAACAGATGTAAAATGTTTGTGGGTATCAGGTGAGTAATGGCTGAGATTAAAGTTAGGGCATGAATGCTTATGTAGAGGCAGCATAGGGTAGGAGATAAAGGCATCGAACTTGAAGTCAGGAAGACTTGAGTTTGCCTCCTTCCTCAAACACTGTGTGTTCTTAGACAAGCCATTGAGCCTCTGTGCCTCAGTTTCCTTATCTGTAAATCTGACTCGATGACTGTTAAGGTTCTTTTCAGAACAAAATCTATTGTCTTAGGATTCTGTTCTGGGCAGTGTGTGTGTGTGTGTGTGTGTGTGTGTGTGTGTGTGTGTGTCTAGGGATAAGGGAGGGAAGCTTTTATTTTTTTCTCCTATTTCTTTGTCTAAGAACTTTTCCCTGGAAAAATACTTAAATGTTATATTTTGGTTGCCTTTAGAATAAAGAATAAAGCATTTAAAATAAGGTACTCACGTATGTTACTCCCCAAAGTTCTCCTCCGGCATAGAGGTGACTTTGTGTTCTTGAAGGGCTACCTGTGAGGGGCCAGAATTGGCAGGGTTACCGAGCTGGAAAGGCTGGGAGTTCCATTCTGGTGACAGACTGTTCTCTAAGGACCAGCCTTGGGAAGAGCGGAGAGGTTCATTTCCAGAAGGTTGGCTGCTAGGTGATGAATTTTTTGGCCGTCGAAGCCCATGAAGCAGATAAAATTTCAAAACCATCCTCAGTTGTGTATGGCCCCCTTCCATTTCTCAAGTGATATGGCAGAATGGTGGAAAAAGGGAGGGGAAGATACAAAAAAAAAAATCACAGTTACAAATCTCAGTTTGAACTGTTGGTTCTCTAAATGTATCTCTTTGCCCAACAACCAAGTAGATTGATTACTGGAAAAACAGAATCCTATCTAGCTCCACATTGCAGTAAATTAAAACCAAAAACATGACTGTCTATAGACTGTTCTACAGGAACATAATCAAATGGGCTTGTAGCAATGGTCTGAGGATCATTAGAGCTTGTGTAATACTTCTGACAGATAGTATTTGTACAGTACTTTAAAGTTTGCAGAATGCTTTACGTATGTTATTTTATTTGATCTTCACTATAATCCTCACTATAATTCATTAATATTACCACCATTTTTAGCTGAGGAAACTTCCCCGTCCAGGCTCAGACAGTCAAGTAAGTGTCTGAGGCAGGATTTGAACTTAGGCCTTCTTGGCTTCTCATTTACTACCTTGCTGCCTCTTCTATAGGTTCTTAGCTTGGTTGTGAAATAATTAATTTTAGGTCACTTAGTATAGGAGGGAAGAACTAGGAGCAAAGCATGGATATTGCAAAAGGTATACTTAAACTCAATGTGAAGACAACTATCCAAAATAAAAATAAGTTGGCTAGGGAAATAATGGGTTCTTTCCTACTAGAAGGTCACGCGGTTTGTTTCTCCAGCTCAGACACAGACCTGATTGTGGGCAGAACGGACCCTGGGAGTTTATTCCTGCCCCTTTTGAACTTGGCTCTCCAATAAGAGTAGCATCTACAATTTGGCTTCCATGAGATTCATACATTTAGAGCTGGAAGCCATTTATCTTAATCTACTTCACTTAAAAGATAAGAAGCTGAGAGCCTGAGAGGCTTAAGTGTCTCAGTAAATAAAGACCATACACATCTTAAACTTCACGGGGTAATTTGAACCCGGTCTTCTGTGCACATCTGACCTTCATTCCAAGGTACCTAGCATGAATGTCATGGTGGTTTGTTGCCCTTGAAGGGGCAGTGGTGCCGTAGTTGGAGTTGAAGATTTGGATTTATATCTAAATCTTTGATACTTATTAGCTGTGTGAACCTGGGCCATTACTTAACCTGCATGCGCTTTAGGACATCTCCTGAATCATAAGGCAAAGGTTGAGGAAGTTCTCCATGTTGCCTTTTACCAAATAACAAGCAGAAGTGACAATCTGTATGTATTTCTAAAATCTCAGCATTTGTAGGAACCCCACATTCCTTATATACCTTGTGATAGAACAGCAAGATTATTTTTTCAATAGTTTTTTATTTTTTCAAATACATGTAAAGATAATTTTCAACATTCATTTTTGTGCAACTTTGTGTCCAAATTTTTTTCCCTTCCTCCATTACCATCCCTTTTTGCAGGACAAAAAGTAATCTAAACTAGGTTAAATATGTACAATTATTTTAAACATATTTCCATTGAACAACATAACTAATTTTTTTTAAATTTAAATTTTATTTTATTTAATAATAACTTTGTATTGACAGAATCCATGCCAGGATAATTTTTTTTACAACATTATCCCTTGCAGTCGCTTATGTTTCATTTTTTCCCCTCCCTCTCTCCACCCCCCCTCCAAGATGGCAAGCAGTCCTATATATGTTAAATATATTGCAGTATATCCTAGATATAATACATATTTGCAGAACCGAACAGTTCTCCTGTTGCACAGGGAGAATTGGATTCAGAAGGTAAAAATAACTCGGGAAGAAAATAAAAAATGCAAATAGTTCACATTCATTTCCCAGTATTTCTTCTTTGGGTGTAGCTGTTTCTGTCCATCATTTATCCATTGAAACTCAGTTAGGTCTCTTTGTCATAGAAATCCACTTCCATCAGAATACATCCTCATACAATATCGTTGTCGAAGTGTATAATGATCTCCTGGTTCTGCTCATTTCACTTAGCATCAGTCCATGTAGGTCTCTCCAAGCCTCTCTGTATTCATCCTGCTGGTCATTCCTTACAGAACAATAATATTCCATAACATTCATATACCACAATTTACCCAGCCATTCTCCAATTGATGGGCATCCATTCAATTTCCAGTTTCTAGCCACTACAAACAGGGCTGCTACAAACATTTTGGCACATACAGGTCCCTTTCCCTTCTTCAGCACCTCTTTGGGATATAAGCCCAATAGAAACACTGCTGGATCAAAGGGTATGCACAGTTGGATAACTTTTTGGGCATAATTCCATATTGCTCTCCAGAATGGTTGAATTTGTTCACAACTCCACCAACAATGCATCAGTGTCCCCGTTTTCCCGCATCCCCTCCAACATTCATCATTATTTTTTCCTGTCATCTTAGCCAATCTGACAGGTGTGTAGTGATATCTCAGAGTTGTCTTAATTTGCATTTCTCTGATCAATAGTGATTTGGAACACTCTTTCATGTGAGTGGTAATAGTTTCAATTTCTTCATCTGAAAATTGTCTGTTCATATCCTTTGACCATTTATCAATTGGAGAATGGCTTGATTTTTTATAAATTTGAGTCAGTTCTCTATATATTTTGGAAATGAGGCCTTTATCAGAACCTTTAATTGTAAAGATGTTTTCCCAGTTTGAACAACATAACTATTAATAGCAATTATATACCTAGTGCTAACCTTTGGTTGGATGCTTTTCTGAGATACAAATTAGTAACCTTTCTCTCACAGGCAGCTGGGTGGTACCTTGGAATCAGGAAGGCTCCTCTCCCTGAGTTCAAATCTGGCCTGAGACATTTACCAGCTGTGTGACCTGGCAGCGTCACTTAATTCTGTTTTCCTCAGTTTTCTCATCTGTAAAATGAGCTGGAGTAGTATCTTTGTCAGGAAATCTCAAATGGAGTCATGAAGAATCAGATACAAGTGAAGCGGTTGAACAATAACAACCCTTTCTTTTCTTTAAATGATTCCTCCTACCTAACTGAGTTTCAATTGATAAATGATGGACAGAAGCAGCTACACCCAAAGAAAGAACACTGGGAAACGAATGTGAACTATCTGCATTTTTGTTTTTTTTCCCGGGTTATTTTTACCTTCTGAATCCAATTCTCCCTGTGCAACAAAGAGAACTGTTCAGTTCTGCAAACATATATTGTATCTAGGATATACTGCAACATATCTAACATATATAAAACTGCTTGCCATCTAGGGGAGGGGGTAGAGGAAGGGAGGGGAAAAATCGGAACAGAAACGAGTGCAAGGGATAATGTTGTAAAAAAATTACCCTGGCATGGATTCTGTCAATATAAAGTAATTATTAAATTAAAAAAATAAAATAAAAAAATAAATGATTCCTCCTTGTTTACATTTTACTACTCTATAATAATGTGATTTAAGGACATCTGGAAAAATAAATATTTTCATTTCATAAATATGTGAGTAGAATATAAGATCTTTGAGGGAAAATCTTGGGTCACTTTTATATCTTCTACCTACTATAGTGCCTGTCACTGATCAGGGCTCAATAAATGCTTCTTCATTTATTGATTAATTACTAATTCCTCCGTGTTGATAGGTTAATTTGATTTCTACTTTGGTTGCTGTTTCATCCAATTTATTCTTCATTCTCCTCAATTTTCTGTCTCCTTTCCTTGTAATTGAGCCATCTGTAAACATTTTTCATTTAATTATTTTTAGACAATCTGTAGGCTGGTAGATATACACACAAACATATAGATAAATATACACATACATACATACACACACACACACACACACACACACACACATATATCTATCCAAACATCAATTCCTAAGTGCCTCTATTCTAGCATATTCTGTATACATAGAATTGCAGAATTTTACACTTGGGTCATAGAGACTTGTAGATCAAACATCTTAAATTGTAGAGGCTGCATTTCCAAAATATATAGAGAATTGACTCTAATTTATAAGAAATCAAGCCATTCTCCAATTGATAAATGGTCAAAGGATACGAATAGACAATTCTCAGATGAAGAAATTAAAACTATTTATAGCCATATGAAAATATGCTCCAAATCATTATTAATCAGAGAAATGCAATTAAGACAACTCTAAGATACCACTACACACCTGTCAGATTGGCTAGAGTGACAGGGAAAAATAATGCGGAATGTTGGAGGGGATGTGGGAAAACAGGGACACTGATACATTGTTGGTGGAATTGTGAACACATCTAGCCATTCTGAAGAGCAATTTGGAACTATGCTCAAAAAGTTATCAAATTGTGCATACCCTTTGATCCAGCAGTGTTTCTACTGGGCTTATACCCCAAAGAAATACTAAAGAAGGGAAAGGGACCTGTATGTGCCAAAATATTTGTGGCAGCCCTGTTTGTAGTGGCTAGAAGCTGGAAAATTAATGGATGCCCATCAATTGGAGAATGGTTGAGTAAATTATGGTATATGAACATTATGGTATATTATTGTTCTGTAAGAAATGACCAGCAGGATGAATACAGAGAGGACTGGCGAGACTTACAATGAACTGATGCTAAGTGAAATGAGCAGAACCAGGAGATCATTATATACCTCAACAACAATACTGTTTGAGGATGTATTCTGATGGAAGTGGATCTCTTCGATAAAGAGAGCTAATTCCGTTTCAATTGATCAAGGATGGACAGAAGCAGCTACATCCAAAGAAAGAACACTGGGAAATGAATATAAACTTCTTGCATTTTTGTTTTTCTTCCTGGGTTATTTATACCTTCTGAATCCAATTCTCCCTGTGCAACAAGAAAACTGTTCGGTTCTGCACACATATGTTGTATCTAGGATATACTGTAACCTATTTAACATGTAAAGGACTGCTTGCCATCTGGGGGAGGGGGTGGAGGGAGGGAGGGAAAAAATCAGAACAAAAGTGAGTGCAAGGGATAATGTTGTAAAAAATTATCCTGGCATGGGTTCTGTTAATAAAAAGTTATTTAAATATAATAAAAAACAATGTCAAAAAATTGTAGAGGCTGTGAAAAGTTTGGCAACAGTAAAAGATTTCTGAGTGTAATGACCAAAATTAATTCAAAATTAAATATACAATGAATCTTTGCTTCCTGCTAACGGTAGCATTTAAGCTGATTTTTGAAGGAAGCCAGGTAATCTGGAGATAGAGATGGGGAAAGAGAGCATTCCAGGCATGAGGAGCATCTAGTGAAAAGGGTCCAGGGTTGTAGTATTATGGGAAAGGAGCAGCAGGAAGCAGTGTGGCTGAATTCTCAAGTATGTGGAGGAAAGGGATTGTATGAAGATCGAAAAAATATGTTGTAAGACACTCTTAAAGTCAAACAGAGGCTTTTAAATTTAATCCTTGGAGGTAATAGAAAACTATTGGAGTTTATTGACTAGAGGGATGACCTGGGCAGACCTATATTTTAGAAAGATCACTTTGGGAACTGAGTGGAGGGTGAATTAGAGTGAGGAGGACTTTGAGGTAGAAAGACCAACCAGGTGGCAACTACCACTGGCCAAGCTCGAGATTATGAGGGTATACATCCAGATGGCAATTGTGGAGAGAAGGGAGCATACATGCGAGATGTTGTGAAGGTAAAAAAGACAAGAGGTGGTAACAGACCGGATATGTGGAGTGAATGTGAGTGAGAAGTCAGATGAATGAAACTGCAGTTGTGGGTCTGGTGACTGTAGGATTCTGCTGCTTTTGAAAGAAAGAGGGAAGTTAGGAAGAGGGTTGGGAGCAATGCTAATGAGTTCAGTTTTGGACCTACTGAATTTGAGATGTTTATGGGACATCCAGTTTTAGATATCTAGTAGACAGCTAATAATGTCAGAGTTGAACTTGGAGGGTTAGAGATATAGATATGGAAATTATCTGTGAAGAGATGATAATTCCCATGGGAACTAATAAGATCATTAAGCGCTATGACATAGAGGGAGATGAGAAGAAAGTCCTGGACAGATAGTTGTGGCACATCCATAATTAATGAATGTGACCTGACTGAAAATCCTGCAAAGGAGACTGAGAAATATTAATTAGAAAGGCAGAGGAAGAACCAGGAGGGAGAAAAGTCATGAAAAGATATAGAGGAGAAAGTATCCAATTGGTAAGGGTGATCAACATATCAAAGAAAGGCTACAGATAAGTTAAGAAGGATGAAGATTAAGAAAAAGCACCTTAAAGTATTTGCATAATGCTTTAAGGATTGTAGTATGTCTTGTATATATTATCTTATTTGATCCTTATAATCCCAGGAGGTAAGTGCTATTATTAGCTCCATTGATGAGAAAAGACATTAATTAGATGAGCAAATGAGTCTGAGAGAGCGAAAGTAAATGATTTGCCCAGAGTCCTACCGCTAGTAAATAAATATCTGAGACTGGATTCAAATTTAGGTCTTCTTGACTCCAAGCCCAGTGACCTAGCCACGTATACCACCTGTATAGTTATCTAAAGAACTATGCCTCTAAATTAAATTCATGAAGCATAGTTTTATGAGAAAATTAAGTTATGCATAATACATTTTGTTTACTAAACTACCAGAATTACTTTAGAAGGGAAGGTGGAGAAGGGACTACATTGGAGATTCACTGAGATTCCTAAGATGAGAAAAGTGTCTTAGAATTTACTTCCTAATTATCCTTTCTACATTACAACTTTCCCCTATTTTGATTTTGATATATCATTAATCAAAATGAGAAATCAAATGGAAAGTTGTTGGGAGTTTAGCAGAAACTACAGATAACATGTGAAGGCCAGCAGATGACATAGAAAAAGTTTAGAAACCCAGAAATGCATAAAATATTTGAATGACATTGTATAATATCAGTATATTTTATCTTTTAATAATATAATTTAAATGTCTTTTTTAGTAGGAAAGGAAGACTAAAAAATTTTACATGGATTTTCTAGATTGCAGGGGCATTGTGTCCCTAATCCCCATGATATGGAAGGGATAACTGTATGAAGAATAATTCAAAGCATAGCATAAAATTTATCCTTAGGGATCAGTAGGCTGCTTCAGACATCTTACTTCATTGCTATTTTTCTGTTTTTGATTTTGTTTTGTCTTAGACTAAAGCTCAAGAAAAATATTTAAGATGGAGAAGCGGTGTTTTGTGAAGTGGGTTTTGTAGAGACAAAATGATGGAGTCTCTGGGATATTAAATAGTTAATATCAAATATTAAAAAGGCTCATTATATGGATGATCAAGTGGACTTGTTTTTGCTCAAGAGATTAGAACTAGCAGCAATAAATGGAAATAATAAAATAGTACATTTTGACTATCAAGAAGATCTTAACTATCTAAGAACCAGGTGCCTTCCAAGGCAGTAAAGTCCCCTCACAGTTACTATTTAAACTAAGGCTGAATGAGCATCTGTCAGGGATTCTATATAGGGGATACTAGCATTGGGCAAGAAGTTGAACTAGATTCAGTTCCTTTACTCAAGAACAAATATTTCTGTCAACTGATACCTCTGAGGCAATTTACAGCTTTATCATTTTCTGAAAATGTAATTATAAAGAAAATGGGAAAACCTGAACTAGCTTGGGGACCTTAGGCAAGCTTTTGAAAAAATGAAAGTTTATCTTTCAGTATTTCTCATATCCATCCTTCCTCTAGTCATCTCCTTTATGCCCTAATCAAGTGCCTGGGATCAAGCACATAGTTGGGAGAGTTAGCCTTGAAAAGGAGGAAGGATATATGGATTTGTAATATTAAAGCCAAGTAAAAAGGGATAGGAAACCATTAAAAACTAGATTTAAACTTCCTCATCTACAAAACAAGAAAGTAGATTAGATTGGCTTTTCTTTAAAATCCTTTCTGTCCTAAATTTCTAATTTTGCCACTTTTGGATAAAGATAAATTTATGATGGAGAGTAGAGAAGTTTAGGGAATTTATATCTTGTGGCCTTGTCCTTAAGATGATAGGAATGAAGATTATTGGTTGAATGTAGAGGTGTTTGAGCTCTTAATTTTGAAGCAGTCACCATGGGAAATAGGAGAGGTATTCAATAAATTATGAATAAAACCAATTTTTTAAGCAGATGAGATTAGATAGCATAAATTTTAGTGGATCCAGCTGGCAGGGTTTTGTGGCTTTTCAGCATTGTTCAGCAATCTGGAAGCAGGAATGAGTGATTGAGAAAGGCAAAAAGAAGGGCCTTTCTCAGGGTTATGGATTTTCAAGCTAGAATATTAGAAGTTTAAGAGGGCCAGATAGTCTAGTGTGATAGTTGACCACTGTGTCTAGGAAGTTAAGTAAAGCCTTAATGAGAATTAGAGACTGGTAGAATAGAGAAGGAGGGGCCCAGGACCTAGAGGTTTCAATGAAGCTGAAGAGTATGTTTAGTAAGAATATAGGAATGGAGAAAGAAAGGGTAGGAGGTTGTGATGAGAAAATAAAACTTCAGGATGCAAGATTTTGGAGAGGGAGCTATTTAGAGTAATGATAGGTTCAAAGGTATGATTGAATTGATATGTAGCTGAAATAAATAGAAATTGAGGTTCAAGTTGCTGAGAGACTATGACATCAAGTTGCACGTATTAAGAATCAACCTAGACAACAGCATCCAGGTGTAGATAGCAGCATCCAGATGGTGTAGAATGGCTTAGAGAGGCAGCCTATGAATTAGATACTGAGGGAAATGAGATGGGTGAGAATTCTCAAGTTGTATATAATGGTGAAATAGATGGGAAGAGAAAGCTATAGTCAAATGGCAGTGACTTAAAATAGAAGCTTTTGAATAGTAATAGTAAAATCTGGCCTCAGATACTTTTCTAGCATTGTGACCTTGCTCAAGTCACTTAACCCTGTTTGCCTTAGTCTAAACTTAATTCATCTATCATAGGAGCTAGAGAAGGAAATGACAAACCATTCTAGTGTCTTTGCCAAGAAAACCCCAAATGGGACCAGGAAGAGTCAGACATGATTAAAATGACTGAACAAGAACCAAGTAAAATCATGATCTGGAAGCCTCAATGCTGAACAGGACATCTTCCCTCCTCCTGGGTTTATGGATATAGGAAAGTGGATATACCAGTGGATAAGGTTGCTAGGAAAGTAGTGGTGACAAAGAAAAACCAGTAGTGGGACACTATTGGGGAAGGAAGCCTTTATGGAGAAAATAGAGAAAAAGGAGAGCTTGTTCATTGATGAATGGAGTTTTTAAATAGTATCATTGAGGGACCACCAGGACTGGAATGATCTGGGGAGGAATAGAGGAATAAGGTTGAGCTAGGGACTTCAAGATTTCCTCATCACTGAATACTTCAAGCAGAAGCAAGATGTTCACTTCTTGGGAATAATAATGCTTCAGATACTTTTGAATAGATGATTTCCAAGGTTTCTTTATGCTCCCAGGCTCTTGATTTTAGTGTTCCTATAGGAGGGATGAGAGGAGTTGAATTTTAGATAGTAGGCTGAAACCCATGGTGTTGAAGGGGGAGTGCTAAATAAATTGATTTAAATAAACGAGAAGTGTGTGTATAACTTACTGATGTGAAGTTTCCAAATGGAACCATATTTTTGACAGTGTGTTCCTCTAAAAAAATTGCGATCCAAATGGCAGATCTGGTCTAATGCTGTTCCTAAGAATTTAATACAGTATCTTACACATAGTAACGTAGTAAATGCTCAATAAATATTTGTTGAATGAATGACAGAAATAACTCTACTACTATCCTTTTCTGGAGTCTATTAAAGAGGCATGAAAGGTGGGCAAGGGCTTCAGAAGAGCAAAAATTGTAAAGTGATGGTAATGAAACAGTGGTTTGGAGCCAGAAATGGGGAATATAGGAATATACTGAGTATAATGGTCTTTACTGAACAACAGCTCACACCAACTCACTGGCTCTCTTCTTGAATTAGTTCTGTTTGTAGAACCTATTCATTTAATTTGAATTCAACAAGGATTGAATGAGGACCTGTTCTTAGGAAAAGTGTGTGGCAGCTCGGTGATACAGTGAATAGAGCACTGGGCTTAGAATTAGGGAAGATTCATTTTCACAAATTCTAATCTGATCAAATCTGGTCTAGACTTACTAGCTGTGTAGGCCTAGGCATCTCACTTAATTCTCAGTTCCTTATTTATAAAATAAACTGGGGAAATAAATGGCAAATCATTATATTATTTTTGCCAAAAAAACCCCAAATGGGTCATGAAGAGTCATATTTGATGGAAACGAATCAAGAAGTCTAGGAAAAAATATCTTATTTATGGAAGAAATGTGTGTAAGAAAAGACAAAATATATATTAAATGATCTTGCTGGGGGAAGAGCACATATCTTAAAAAGGAGAAGGTTTATAAGAAGTGGGTTCCAGGGGCATGATGGAAGTGTACAGTAGAATAGGAAAGGGACATCATGGAAATACTATTTTGTGCCATGATTAATTTTCATTTTGACATATCTAGGTTTTATCTGTCAACTGGATTGTAAGCTTTTTCTGGGCAGGACCCACAGAGTCTACTTTGTATTTTTCTATAGTACCTAGCTGAATGTTTTAAATACCGTGGTGAAAGTTGATAGATGGAGCTGGCTCTGTTGCCTAGAATAAGTCTAGTCAGAGCCATTATGATTGCTCTTCTACATATTTTGAATTTCAGACAGCAAAATACCCAAGAGAGGCAGCAGCATGATATTTATTTATATTAAATTCAATCTCTTCAGGTGCATAAAAGTCACATAGGGCCGGTTATTTAGGCAAAAAGTATCATGTGTAAATTGATTCTGATTTTTTCTCTGTACCCCTTGGAGAAATCATAAGCTCCTGTGAAGGTCTTAAAAGTAATAACTCATGTTTATTTTATTTTTCATTATTTCACTGGTAGAGGGAACTTCTGATGAAGAAACTCCCTTTAGCAATGCAAATAGGCACCTGCTCTGAAACTTTTTCATTTTTATTTTTTTTATCATCTTAGGGAGTTGCCTGGTCTAACTACAAGGTTAAGTGACTTGCCTAGGGTCTCATAGCCAGTATGTTGGAGATAGTATAGAGAACACACCAGAGAATGAAATCCTATCACATGGCCCCTCAGGACATGTTCACCTAGCAGTTAAAGAGTTTTTTTTTTTTTTTATATAAAGCAATAATCTTGTGAATTACTTTTTTTTTTTCTAAAAAGTAACTTTCCCATCCATTAAAATGTAAGCTCCTTGATAGCAGGCACTGGTTTTTCCTTTATTTGTATTCCTAGAACTTAGCATAGTGCCTGGCACACAGCAACTGCTTGTCTCCTCTCTGAACTAGATTGTAGTTTGTTCATAATGAAACAGTATTTCCATGCACCATAGAGAGTGGTCCTCAGATGTTAGTCTTATATTATAGATGAGAAAACTGAGGCTCAGCAAGCCGGAGAGTATGTGGCTAATTACTGCTTCGGTTAGAAGAGAGGTTACTACCTGCTTCCTCCATCCTCAGAGCTTAGAAAGACGAAGTTGAAGGCAGGCATTGAAGATCCATCTCTGGGAGGATGTTTTTTCTGGACCTCCACATAGTACCCTTCTGATTTTAGAGGCTATTCTCTCAGAGTACTTTCTATTTTTTCTCCCTCTCTTCCTTCTCTCCCTCCTTCTCTTTCCCTCCCTCCCTTCTTCCCTTCCTTTTTCCTTCCTTCCTTCCTTCCTTCCTTCCTTCCTTCCTTCCTTCCTTCCTTCCTTCCTTCCTTCCTTCCTTCCTTCCTTCCTTCCTTCCTTCCTTCCTTTTTTTCTTCCTTCCTTCCTTCTTTCCTTCCTTCCTTCCTTCTTTCCTTCCTTCCTTCCTTCTTTCCTTCCTTCCTGCTTGCCTTCCTGCCCTCCTTCCTTCCTGCCTCCCTCCCTCCATCCTTCTCTTTCTCCCTCTCTTCCTTCCTCCCTCCCTTCTCCCCTTCCTCCCTCCTTTCTGATACACAGTAAGCACTTAATAGACGCTTGTTTACTGCCTAATGAAATGGGGAAGAATTGAGGACTTCCTGGGTAACGATGAGATTGTTGGAAACAGGGTGGGGAACTGGAGATTAGTTCTGGGCTCAGAGCATCTCACACTTGACTATATAGCAATGAAAGATACTCTCAGGAATATGTGATTCAACTGGAACTCTTGGAGAAAATAGAGCATCTCTGTCTCTAAGAGATACTCCATACTCTCTCTAAGGTGAGAATCTTTGGTACTTAATGCCTGGGGATTGCTTATATCTGAGATACACTTCCTGGCATTTTATTTAGCCCATACCGTACGATGACTTGAGGCAGGTGCCTCAGCATCACCTCCGGACTGAAGGGGCCAGTCTCGCCCATGACAGGAGAAGTGGATCTTTCCCCCAGTAGGCAGCAAGGTTGTAGCCAGCCCAGTTTCCTCTACATTGAATAAAGAGGATCCTGAGACATGACAGGATATGTCTCAAACAAGAAGCAGTAGGGAAATCGTCTTGATCTCTGAAGCTCTTTTAGGACCAGATCTGTTTGTCTGGTGTGTCACAGAATAGAGACAGGATATTTGATAAACAGCTCTATATTGTGCTTGTGTTCTATGAAATGTCATGTATCACTGACTTACCCAAGCTGTGGTCCATCACAAAATAATTTACAGCATTTCAGCTTGTCTACTGGGGGAGACTTGGTACACAGAACTATGAAAACTGACAATCTGCTAAGCACCGGGAATACACTGATGATTTATTACATTGGAGAGAGTCTTTGGCTGGAAAGAACTTTAAAGAACACTTGGTCCATACCCTCATTTTACCAGTGAAATTGAGGCCCAGAGATATCACGTGATTTTCTTGAAGTTACCCAGCTAGTTAGTGGCAAAACTAGTACTGCAGTTCTAGTCTCCTGGCTTTTAGACCAGAATCCACCATTCTGTCACATTTTCTTCCTCTTATTGATGCTATACCTTTTTGATTGGGTTTGCAGATATAAATTATGGGAGCAAAGATCCCCATAGTCACTATAGACTTAGGTGAAAATTTCCCAAACTCTATAATACCCCAGCTTATTTATCTCTCCCAATTAAGTTTTTAAATTAATTTAAATTTATTAATAATTAATTAATGATAATTAATTAATTAAAATTTTAATTTTCAGCTTCAGATTCTCTTCTCCCTTCCCTGTTGAGAAGATAAGAAATACAAAACTCACTATTCATCTGAAATAATGTAAAATCAATTTCCACATTATCTGTGTTTATCATTAAGTTTGTAAATTTTTCTTCTGCTCCAAATTGCCTGCCATTTTGTTATTGTCCAAAGGGGATTCCTTGGAGATAAAGGGCTTACTTAAACTATGGAGGCTAGTGAGCTCAAAGCAACCTGATAGGATATTGAATGTTGGGGAACCTAAGTAGCTCGGGACTGAGTCCAGCATGCCAGAATTTCTCCCTTTCTGAGAAGTCTAAGGATTTGTCCACAGCCATATCATTAGTAGATATCAGAGGGAGGGGTGGACCTACCTAATCTCTTTGCTGTTAGTGTGCTTTCTTTCCCAAACTGTGTTTTATTTGCTTTTGCAGAAATTATTACATCCCTTTTAATACATAAGTTCCTTGTGAGTAGGGAATGTTTCATTCTTTGTATTTGTACTAAATTGATAATAGAATCGATAAATTTTTTTTGAATTGAATGATGCTATCTCCTGTACTCTAACCTCTGGGCTACCCTTTTTTCTCTCAGTGGTTATTTACTTTAATAATTATTTTAATAAACTTCTGATCCCTTTAAATGAAGAAGTTCAACCCCACCCTCAACAGGTAAACTGAGTCACCCTATAAGACAGCAGTAAGAGACTGGATCCCCTTTTCTGCTAGTGGGGAATTTGAATAGCAATTAACCTCTGATTTCCTTGAAGTCCTTTGTCCCTTCTATAGCATGAATCAGCATTGACCCTCAAGTGCAGTTTCCTCATTCCCTTTCCACAATTCAAGGCTTCTGCTAAATAAAGAAAAAACCCTATAAAAACACAGAAACTCGACTGATTTCTGGGAGGGCAACCCTTTTCTTTAGGATCTCAATAAAGCACCTACTTCTATTCCAGACCTTAGTGAACTATCTTTTGTTCTTCTTCTCTGATTATTCTTTCAGTCTATATCTCTATTCAATAAAGTTGATTTGCCTTCTTGTCTTGTGGATGCCATACTTCCTTGAACTTGATGAACGGTATCCCACAATTTTCCAAATTTGTATGACAGCTTTTTTTTTTCAGTTAATTGGTACTATAAGAAGGGTTGTAAACACATTTTGGGGTATATGGGACTATTCTTTCTGTCTTTTATTTCAATGAAGTGTATGCCCAGGAGTGGTAATTCTGAGTCAAGGGGAAGACTCTTGAGGACAGAGACCTTTTAGTCTTCATCAAGCACTTATTAAGACTTATTATGTGCCACCTTTCTGTGGTGCAGGGGATAAAGTGCTAAAGTAGAGTTCGGAAGATTCATTTTCCTGAGTTTAAATCCAGTCTTAATTGTATGATCCTGGGCAAGTCATCTAATCCTGTTTACCTCATTTTCTTCATCTGTCAAATGAATTGGAGAAGGAAATGGCAATCTACTCCATTATTTTTGTCAAGAACATCCAAATTGGCATATGAAGAGTTGGGTACAACTGGAAAAAAAAACTGAACAACCAAATGTGCCAGTCACTGTGCTAACTCCTGGAGATAAAAAGAAAGACAAAAACCAGAGTTCAAAGTCTAATGGATAAGACAATATGGAAATAATTTTGTAGAACCATAGTAAATATAGGATAAATTGAAATTAATTCAATTTATTCAATTCAATTCAATTCAAAACAGTGGGCTTTCTTAGCAAAATTCCAAAAGGCTTTCTAGAATGATTGTGTAAATTCACTAAGACTGTATTGGTATTTTCATTTCTACAACCCTTGAAACTTGACTTATCCTATCTTTATCCTTTGTTAGTCTGCAGATTGTGAGATGAAACCTTAAAATTGTCTCAATTTATGTTTCTCTTATAATTAATGATTTTGAATATTTTTTCATTTGATTATTTGTAAACTGAAATTCCTGTCTAGAAAACTATTTGTTCATATTCTTTGGCCACTTATTCAGTGGAATGCTTCTTGAAGCAGAAAAATTATTAAGCACAAAAACAAGTCACACATTTATTAAGTCTGCCAATGAAGGCAACTTTCTTTAGTTGGAATTTTCATGTGGAAGATTTTTATTTTTAACTCCTAAGATTTTGATTATAACCTTTCCCCCCTCCCCCCCCATAAATATTGGGAACTAACACAGTGATAAGGAAAGAAAAACTGAAAAAAACCTGATTGTGCAATAGCAATATTGATGATGTAGCACTCAGCACAGCATCTGAAACAAACTTAACAAATGCTGAATGATACTATTTTAGGTGAACTTCTTCCACTAAAAGATGCATCCTCTGGTGCTTCATTGTGATCCTGGCTTCTCCAAGCCTATGCTAGCAGGGTAGGGTAGGTTCTACCAACCTAGAAAGGTGTTGATCTAGTAAGTGAATAAGCATTTTATTAAGCACCGACTATATACCAGCCAGTACTAAGCACTAAATCAAAAAGCTCCCAAGGAGTTCCCAGTTTAGTGGTAGAGACAATATACAAACAACTATGTATGAGCAGGATTTACACAGGTTAAATTGGAGCTAATCAACAAAGAGAAGGCATTAGAGAGAATCAGGAAAGACTTCTTATAGAAGGTATGATTTTAGTTGGGATTTGAATGAAGCTAGGAGGCAGAGATGAGGAGGAAAAAACTTCCAGATACACGAGAATGAACTAGGTTTCTATTATCTGTGGATCAGCTTAGCTGAATTCAGATAGTGGCTCAGCTCTAGGAGGTTGATCTAGTCCCTGAAATTTTTTAAAAGTCAAAGCATAAGATAGTAGATTATGACTGAAAGGTGACAACAGAAGTCATTCAGTCTAATCCCTTCTTTTTTATGGAGTAGGAAACAGAAATAGACGTAAGTGACTGGTCCAAGATCAAGATATTAAAAAAAAAACCAGCTGAGATTTGAATGCAAATCCTCTAAATCCAAATCTGGCCTTCTTTCCTGTGTGCTACAGCTTGCCCTCAAATGACTCACCAGAAGACATGCTGATGCTAATCAGCATGGCTGGCATTTGAACTTTTGCTTGAGATTCCTGGTCTTTCCATTATTAAATGCTCTCTCGCTCGTAGCAATTTCTGAAATGATCTCCTAAGGTATAGAGGGATTTCATTCTGATGAAAGCATAGTTCTTTGAAAGTATTATGGTGTGGAAATTGCTTAACATATATGTTTGATTAAATTTCACTGTAATAACTATGAGGCATATCATTAAGTATGTCAGATTAACTTGACTGTAAGTTTTATTTTGGTTATAACATAAAAAATATCATTTTTTTCTTGCTCATGTAACATAATTGTCAGTTTACAAATTTAAAAAAAAATTACCCTCTCTTTCAATTCCTGACCTTTTCCCTAAAGTTAAGAGAGAACTGTGAAATAGGAATGACTATTTTTTTCTAGAGACATTTAGACCTTTTCTGCTTCCATTGCAAACACACACTACAAAAGATTTTGAGACTAAGTGCCTTTCTATGTCTTGTGGCTTATTCAGCTCTTGCTCTTCTCCTCTTGAGAGGGAGAAGCTGCATCTATTCCCCTGAATTTCAGAGAGTTCAGTTCCTTCTTTAGCAAAGTTACCATGAAAGTGGGTTGGTCACTCCAGATAGATGAGATACTTTGCTAACTAGTCAAGGATTTCCTTTTCCAATTTGCCATTGTCTTCATTCTTTGCCCCAAATACTCCTGCCACTACTTTGTCTAAAAAAAAAAAACAGCAACAACAAAAAACCAAGACTTCAGTGTCTTAATAGTGTATATTCAAAATTTTAGCTTCTTTCTCCGGCATTAAAGACCCTCCAACTTGCTGCTGATGGTTTACCTTACAAGCCTTATCTCATACCACTTCCTATTACTGTTGTACCTCCCAAGCCTTGCAAAACGCACTCTTATATTCTTATCTCCATGCTCTTTTTTTATATCTGTAATGTCAGAACCAAGTATTTATTGAGTTAAAACAAACAAACAAACAAACAGCCCAACTAGGGGCAGTTTAGGTGGTACAGTAAATAGAGCACAAGCCCTGGAATCAGGAGGACCTGAGTTCAAATAGCTTCAGATATGATCATTTACCAGCTGTGTGACCCTGAATAGTCACTTAACTCTGATTACCTCTATATCTTCCCCCCCAAAAAAAATTAAATATCTATTAAGTGGAAATCATTGTGCAAAGTAAGGATATAAAGAAAGGCAAAAACAGGGCCTGTTCTCAAGTTTATAGTTTAATGTGAAGGAGGAGAGACAACATACAAACAATTATGTATATATAGGATATAGATAATAAAAATTAGAGATAATCTTAAAGGGAAGGTGCTGGCATTAAGGCGGTTTGGGAGAACCTTCTTGCAGAAGGTAGGGTTTTGGCGGGGACCTGAAAGAAGTCAGAGAAGGTAGGAGACAGAATTTCAGGTAGGAGAGGCAGTCAGTGCAAAAGTCCAAAGTCAGAAGATGGAGCATCCTGTTCAAGGAGCAAGGAAGTCAATGTCATTAGATCACATATGTGGAAGGGAGTAAGATGTAGGAAGTGTGTCCTTCATTTCCCTCTTAGCCTGCTGAGAATCCTCTCATTCTTTAAAATCACATTCAAGTACCCAATTTATTGAAACCTGACTTGATTTTCCCCATTACTTGCTCCTAAACATCCTTCTCTATTGTCTCTTCCTCTGATCTCCATGATTTGCCTCCACCTTTCTTGGCAGCCCTCGTTCATATTTTCTCCTTCCCATAATTTGCATTGTAGCCAAATTATATTACTAGCTGTTCTCTAGAGTTCATCTTCTGCTTCTGTGTATTATATAATCTCTTCTGTATTCCTACAATGCCTTCCCTCCTCTTCTCTGATCATCATTAACTTCCTGTTAATATTATTATCTAAAAAAATGAGAAATGTTCAACTCCAGTGTCACCTCCTTTGTAAACCTTCCCAGATCTATCCATTACATTCAGTTTTGTTGTTGATTCTGTCTTCTTACTAGGATCATAGATATGGATCTAGAGAGAATATGTGATTGTTCAGTTGTTTTAGTACTGGTTGACCCCATTGAGGTTTTCTTGGCAGAGATTTTGGATTGGTTTGCTATTTTTATATTTATTATTATTTTTTAATTATATTAATAATTAATTATTATTATTGGTATTGCTATTGCTCCAGCTCATTCTACAGATAAGGAAATTAGGGCAAACAGGTTAAACTTACCCAAATTATATTTTTAAACAATGTTTCTCTATTTTTTTCAGGATGAAAAAAATCAAGTTTTAACCACCAATATTTGGCTACAAATGGTAAGTTCTTCAAGTTCTCTCACAGTGCTTTGTTCTACTTCCCTTCTTCACCTAATATACTTTAGGTATGATCCACTCAAGGAATAAGGTCCTTGAATATTTTATTGAGGATCTTGTATTTTTTTCATTCTTATATTCCCCAGGACTTAGTATTTAGGGACTGTGTTGTTCTTTAATGAATGTTTGAATAAATAAATAAATGCATTTATAGATAAATCTTATCTACTTCACTTCCTACTCTTTCCTGTTAAACTCTAATATTTTGGATCCATGTTTAATTTTTTTAAGGAACTAAATGACTATGCATTTCCCAAATATCCACCAAACTATAACTATACTTTTTTTGAATACAAAACATCTCATTCTAGGGAAATTTACAAATTTTAAAAATAGGATAGAAAATTTTATTTTGATGGCAGGCATGCCCCTTGAAAATGTCAAAGACATTTACAATATGAATAGTAGCAGTTTGACCTTTTTCTTGCCCTGATATATCTTGGATCTGTAACACTTTATCTCAGGGATCAAGGTATCTTTGCCACACCGTCTTCATGTTCTTATATATGTACTGTTTATCAAAATAGAATGTTGAAGCTGCTCCATGGATAAACTAGATAGCTCCAGAAACTTTATCAGCTGGTCTTCAAGAGAGCATTTTCAATTCATTTTCATCCTGGTAGTCTCAACAATCACATAAGTACATTTTGAAGAAGATAGACATTTAAAGAGCAATTTAAGGTACTTACTCTTAAGTTCCTCCAAATCAAACAATTTAGCATATTGGTTACACAATCATATTGAAGACTAAAGTTAAGCTCTGTGTACTCAGCTAAAAATGTTCTAAAGGCTAACTTTTGTTAATTGCAAAATAAATGATTTCCAGCAGTTTTGCATTTCAGATGCTGCTTCGGTAGCATTTTAAAAAAAATGGTGTAGTACCTCAATGATGCAAAGATTTGATTTAGTTGGCATGATGCAAAGATTTGATTTAGTTGGTACCTATGGGGCAAATTACAGCCTCAATTACAGATCTTTCAAGGGATCCTCTGGAGCTGGAACTGAAAAATCCATCATATGGTAGTCAGCTTGGGAATGAGTGTTTTTAAATTTGGCTAAGCTGGTTCTTAGAAGAGAGCTAATATAGTTCATGTTAGGTTATACACTGAGCTTTGAGGCCCTGCCATATCTTATGATTCTCAGGCATTGCCTTTGAGAGTCCAAAGTCATTTCCATGCTACTCTGAAGCAAAAGAAGCAGACTTGGTTGAAGATTTTTCTGTGTAGAGAAAAATGAGACAGGCAGGGAAAGTGACAGAATCTATCTCTTTCTCTGATGTTCTGTCTTTTTAAGCCTCATTATGCTAATTGGTTTTCCTCAAGTTAGAGAGCTGAACTATTTAAAGGAAAGTCTTGAGTTCCTGAGATATAAGGGGAATAAGGTTATTATGGTCTGTATTGTTTTTAGTAGCCCTGATATAAACATCTTTACTTTATAGTAGGTCCGTCATCAAATATTTATTAAATTTTGCTATATCCTAGATATTATTCTAAGTACCAGGAATTCAGAGTTATAAGTCTCTCTCTTCAAGGATCTTTGTTCTAATTGGGGAGAAAGATAGTAGGGAAAAGGACAAAAGTTGAATAATTGGAATTAATTAAATTTATTTCTTATTGTTCAAGTCAGTTCAGTTCAAGTCAAATATTTACTTGCATGTATTTACTAAGTGCCTACTATGTGCCAGGCACTGTGGTAAGTACTAGGGATACAAAAAAGGTAAAATTAGTCCCTTCCTTCAAGGAGTATACTTTATTACCAGCAACTCTTATGGTTCTTTAAAAGCATATTTTGACCTATAATAGTCCCTTTGGTTAAATTTTACTCAGGAATCCCAGGGTTGTAAGCTGAACATTTGCTATTTTGGAAATATGTTTCATACTACATATATTTTATATTATTATATGCTATATATTTTATTTTATATTATATATTATAGTTTACCATATATTATATATATTTATGTGTATATATATCTGTAACAGATCTGTGATCTCATTGATAGAGGGAGCTACCCTCTTTTAACAATATGGGTTGACACTTGCTCTGTTACTTAATAGTCTTAGAGAGTTTCTCAGGATACTGAGAGGTTGGGTCATTTGCATAAGTTCACACAGCCAACATGTCAGAGGTAACACCTGGACCCAGATCTTTTTGACTCTGAGGCCCTCTCTTTGTCCTCTATGCCAGCTGCTTCACACTTATGAAGAATAAACGTTCCTTTCTAAAATGTTCATTTTTTTCCATTAGTTCCATGGTTTTTTTGGTTTTGGTTTTTTGAGCACCTGCAATGTGTAAGGAATATTGCTAATAATTAAAGAAAACACAAGGGGCAACTAGATGGCACAGTGATAGAGCACCAGCCCTGAAGTCAGGAGGATCTGAGTTCAAATTTGGTCTCAGACACTTAATACTTTCTAGCTGTGTGACCCTGGGCAAATCACTTAACCTCAATTGTCTCAGAAAAAAAAAAAAAAGAAAAAGAAAATACAAAGCATTATATAAGTATTCTTGGTACCTATTGGGGTGTTAAGATAGACATGGAAAGTTGAATAACAATCCAAAAATGACAATATGAAAGGAGTTTTAAAGTTCTAACAGTGGGTACCTTGAGTTCCTATGAGAAAGCAACCCCTGCTTTTGGGCTTAGGACATAACAGATCCTGAGTCTCTGAGACTCAGTTTCCTTAACCTGGATAAAATGAGGGAGTTGAAATAACTGTTCCTCCTATTCTTAAATGGTTAACACTAAAAAATGTGTTATTTAGGAATATGAAATTGTGGACATCAGCAAAATCATGTGTCCTTCAAGTATTGGAGTTTATTAAACTCAGTACAGTCAGTAAAAACTGTTCCAAGTCGTTTATCTCCCAGGGAATAGCTATCTCCTCTAACTCATATTGTATTTCAATAAATCAAGTACCTTTGGTTACATCAATGTGGATTATTTTATCTACAGATGCAAATCCCAAACAACTCTTCCAATGCCTTAATTCTCAATTTAGTTTGATTTTGTCTTGATGAGTTGTTGTATAATGTCTTAAAATTTTTTCCAGGTGAAGAAATTTCCTAAACTTAGCTAAGATAGGTAGTCTATTTCATGTTTCTAGCCTGGTATCACCTGCCAGAGCTCAAATTTTTCTGACATAACCCATGAGATACCAAGGTCATCTTCACGTCACAGAGTAGGACTTTTTTTTTAACCCCATATTATGTCATGGAAAATGTAAATGTAACTATTGTTCCACAGTACCCTAAAAACTCTGGACTTACCTGGACTGAGTCTAATTGTAGTAGATCACCCTGAGAGTTATATTTTTTCTTTGATTTATATTCTTCCCATATCCCTCAATCCAAGTATTGTTGGAAAAATCTCTAAATATTTTGATGGTATTGGATCACATATCCGTGTTTTCCCAAACATGGGAGAAAAGGGTTCCTAACTCTCACATAGGAAGTTGATGGATTTTGGGTATGAAACAGTCTTTATTTTGCCCCAAAGAAAATACACCACCCAAAGGAATTACAGGAACACATGAGTAGGTAAAGAAACAGTCCAACATATTCTAACCAGAAGATCTGAGACCCCATATGAAGGCTTGTAATTGAAAGTGGGGGTTGTGAAATTATGATTTATTATCAATAAATGTTTGATTTGCATATCTATTTTATTTACCTATATGCCTGGGATCATATAAAATTTCTTGGGTAAAAAGGGGTCATGAGTAAAAAAAGTTTAAGAAGCCATGTACCAAATAAACACTCTCTTTAACCTCGGACAGTTGCAGGAAGGATTGGAAATGTCCACAGATGTCTACCCTAAGCAGTAGCCATGTTCTTGCTCCTTCTCCCAGGAGCATGCTGATAAGAAAATAATAATACTGGTTTTTTTTTTTAATAGCTAGCATTTAAGCTTTAGGCTTAAAGCTAGCACAATAGTTTTAAGCACTGCAAAACACTTTCCAAATAAATCATTTTGTCTTCATAACAATTCTAAGAAGTAATTGCTATTATGATTTATATTTTATAGAAGAAGAAACTGAGGTAAACTGATGTTAAATAACTTATCCAAGGTCACGTAGCTAGCAAGGGTCTGTGGCTGGAATTGAATTCAGGTCTTTCTGACTCTAGAAATAATATTTTTATCCATTGTGCCAGCCAGCTACCTTTTTCCTTGAGGAGATCAGTGTTTGAATTTGTGAATTTTCAAATGTGGGATTACCCATGGCCATAGCCCCTCAGACTAAGAAAGTCTACCTCTCAGGCTGAATGTATTCAGGAATTCTATCAGTGACCCCAGTTACACTGAAAGGGAACATAATAGCTAGCATTTATATAACATTTTAAGATTTTCAATTGCTTTACGAGTAAGACCTCATTTTATCCTGACAATACCCCTAAGAAATAATGCTATCATTATCCCTATTTTACAGATGGGGAAACTGAAGCAGACCGAAGTTAAATGAATTTCTGATTCATACAACTAGTGCTTTTGAGGCTGGATTTGAACTCAGGTCTTCCTCACTTTAGATCCAATGTTCTGCCGATTTCTCTAACTAGCAGTCTGTCTTCCTGAGGTATAGTCTTGGACTAGTATGTAGAAAAGAATTAAAAAGACAAAAGGCACCAGGAATTTTCATGTCCAGATATTTCTAGGGGTCCTCAAACTACGGCCCGCGGCCAGATGCGGCAGCTGAGGTCGTTTATCCTCCTCACCCAGGCTATGAAGTTTCTTTATTTAAAGGCCCACAAAACAAAGTTTTTGTTTTTACTATAGTCCAGCCCTCCAACAGTCTGAGGGACAGTGAACTGGCCTCCTATTTAAAACGTTTGAGGACCCCTGCTAGGCAGTGGGCAAGGATGTACAGGTGCTTTTCCTAAAAGTTGTAATTAACTGCTCATGGGGATGGGCAAAGACCTTCTGACTTCTTACCTTTCTCTATCTCTTCCTGCCTTCTGTCTCCCAACTTCTCCACTCTGTGGCATTTCAGACTGGGCATCCAAAGGAGACAAAGTTAATCTCAGGAGTTAACCACTGGGGAGAGGACAATCTTGTCCTCTCTTGTAAGAATCCTTTTCCTCTAACTTGTAGTCACCAATCAATTCATATTGGCCCAGGTTTTTGGAAACCAATCAGATGCATTCCCCTTAGTCTCTCTCCTTGCTCCATGGAAACCCCTTCCGAAGCCTTCAGTCAAAGGTCTGTGTCTATAATCTCAAATTGGTTAAAAAATTAATCCACATGATCTGATTCTCTCTGAATTCCTCACTCCCCCTTTCTTTCAAATATCTATAGATGTGTTCCAGAGTAAAATACTTTATGGACCAGAGGGAAACCTTAAAACATTGTTTTATAGGAAAGTTACCTTTCACTTTGGTTCTATGTTACCTTAATTGAAAGTAACTCTAGTAATGGACAGATTCATTGTTAAGAGGAAGAAAGAGCAGAGAGATGGTTGGTCCAGTTCTGAGAAGGAGAGAGGAGGGTGATTCAAGAGTGGAGAATTATTCACATCCTTTGGCACTTCTCTTTAAGCATGTTTCAGATTCCGAATATCCTTTACCTCTAAGTCCAGTATACAAATGTACTGAATATTGACTGCTCGCTTTTAAAACTCTGGAGTCCATTCACTATAAACAAATCTCTTACAGAGCCATAATGGGAGAGACAGGAAAATAAAACTCAACACATTAAACTTTTTTTTTGAATTTTGTTTTTTTCCTCTCTTTATATATAAATTCCCATCTTGGTTTTGGTGGACTTGTTAAATATATTAAAATGTATCTGTATAACAGATCACCTAAGGCTGTTTGCCATGACCTAAAAAGTCAGCAGTAAGTGCATGTAGTTTGGAGATGAGTTTTACAATTCTATTAAAGTATAATATTAAGTGCAATTAAGTATAATATTAAAGTAAATTAGGTTTAAGCTCTGCATGGCTCATTGCTGTTGTTCATTTTATAGGGTTTTCTTAGCAAAGATACTGGAGTAATTTGCCATTTCCTTCCTTACCTCGTTTTACAGAAGAAGAAACTGAGGCAAGCAAGGTTAAATGACTTGCTTAGGGTCACACAGCTAGTAAGGATTTGAGATCAAATTTAAACTTAGGTCCTATTGACTACAAATCTAGCACTACTAGCTGCCAATAGTGATAGTCATAATGATATCAGAAAAGAGGCTAAAAAAGAGTTAATGAAAGCTTTCAGAGATGATGATTTACTTAAAAAAAATCTTTTCTCTTACTTTGAAATATTTTCCATTCTTTTGATTAAAATTTCTTCCTTTTATATTTAAGCCCTTTCTATTTTATAAGTCCCTAATTCTAGCTATATAATTCATATATATATTACATATATATATAATAAGATGCACAGTATAGTAAAATCTAAATGCCAAAATATTTTCCTTCAGAAATTTAGAATTATAACTAGGGTAGGACAACGGTACCTTTGCCCTAGAGCACTGAGAATTTTAGGTAACAACAAGTAGAAACAATAGAGATTAGTACCTAGCTAGAAATAATAATAATAATATCTAATAATACCAATAACAATTTATGTAGCACTTTAAGGTTTTGATGTCATTGTTCAGTTATTTTCAATCATGTCCCACTCTTTGTGATCCCATTTAGAATTTTCTTGGTAAAGAGACTAGAATGGTTCACCATTTCCTTCTCTATAATATCTATTATTATTATTAATGATTCATAATTTATGTAGTATTTAAGGTTTACAAAGTGCTTAACAAAGAGTATTTATCTTTATTCTCACAATAGTGGTGGGAGGTAAGCTCCCATTTTACAGATAAGGGCAATGAATAGATGGAATGAATCTGAGTAAATGTAAAAAAAAAGTTGGGCCAAGTCAAAACACAAAGTGAACTTCAAACACAAGCTTGTGTAGACCCCAAACAAGCCCTGGGTGTGTGGACCCCAAACAAGAATTCTTTGGGTGGGTCTAGGATCAAGGGTGAACTCAAAATTCCTTGTAGTTATCTATGTCATTTCTAGAGAGGTTGAGTGACTTGTTTAGAACCACACAACTCGTAAAAATCTGAGACTGGAATTGGACTTATATCTGCCTGACTCCAGAACTACCAGTCTATGCTAATTAGTCAAAGGAGGGAACTTCCACATGATCTATTTTGTGCACATATGCACATACACACACTTCTCACTGCCTTTTTTGTGTCACTGAATCTCTGTGAGGTAAGGAAAAATTATTCTCAAATTATGAAAAAACCTGAAGTATAGTGTTTAGATGGTTTGTATAAGGTCACATAGTGTTTCTTGGTTCCCAGTACGGAAAACTTTTCTCCCCAAAAGAACTTTGAATGACTAAGAAAACTTGGGAATGATATGTCGACCAACACATTCTATTTGAAGTCACTTTTGGTCTGTTTCTTATGAATACACCCAGTTGTAGTAAGACTATGTGAGGAAATTTGTAAGCATTGTCAGTAAACAGATTGATTTTAAGTCATTATCATAGCTTTTACTTATAAAGTCCTCTAGGATTGGTAAATGTTTCCATGTACATTATCTCATCTGATCCCCAAGATAGCCTGTGAGGCAGGTAGTTATTGCAAGTATTCTTGTCCTTATTTAATAGATAAGGACATTGAAACTCCCAGAGTCAGGGACTTGCTCAGGGTTAGACTAGTGAGCAGATAGGAGAGCCTGGAAGCAAACAGGGATCTTCACACCCCAAAATGTAGTGTTTTTTCTACTATTGGTAGCTGCTTTTAGGCCATTTAATGTAACTTTTCTTATTCTGAGACATCATTGATTATAAACAGGACTGAAAACTCAATGCATCTTCAAATGATTGCTCGGGTTATTTCTGTGCTCTCTCTAAGGCAGTTAAGTTCCCCAAATGAATTAAAGTCAAGGTTGAATTACCTGATGTTTTCCCTAGTGACATCAAAAGCATGTCTTACTCTGGGTGTCTTGTCCTTTGGCATGAACTCTGGTGGTTCTCCTCTGGATAGGAGGAAGCATTTTAATTGAAGGTCCAGTAAAATCTCTTAATGGTTTTAGTTCTTGCAGAAAAGCACTGTCAAGAATCCTCAGTTTCTAAACTGAAAATAACTAGGGAAGACAACTTCAAACTCTGTCTTTCCAGGTAGGAAAGGGGTTAGAAAGGACACTTGTAGATCTGATTTCTAAGTTGTTTTAAAGTCTATGAATTAAAGATGTCACAGAATAGAGTTACATAAGTAAATCTTAAGAAGAAGATGCACATTTTATTGAGAAACCAAATTATTATTATTTTTTGTTTCAGTGGTAATAATGCTATATTAGTATGCTTTGTATTGTCAGTTTATATTACAGGTGAAAGAATATTATTATTAAGGTTTATTTTCTTATACTAAGCACTATTCAAAGTCCAAGACAGAATTATATAACATCAAATTTACTGAATCATTCAATCATCTATTCATCCAATTATTCATCAAACTCTTATGGAAGACTTACTTAGGTGGTTCATCATTTGTATATTACAGTAAGCTTTCTGGCATAAGTAGTTCACTTGTTTAGTAGTAAAGATTTTCCTTAGTTTTTTCCCGCATAAGTATTTTATTGTTCATGCAACATGGTTGCTCTGGCCCCATTCCCTTTTCATCAGGACTTGTTACATTTTTAGGCATCATGGGTTTCTCTGCTAGTCTAAGGAGTTTGGGGAGTTTCTTTCCCTGCCAGTGACTCAAGTCCCAAGAAGATATGTTCCCTCTGATTTTAGGAGCTCATTTCCACTTAATCACTTACCAATGTGTTGGCTTTTACAAAAGAATATGTATTACAAAATTATAGCAAGAGCTAAGATATAAATATTTCCTCCCCACACCTGGGCAGGCATAATGTGTTCAAATCTGGAATCTGAAATAATTTAGAAAGAAATGTATTAGGTCATTTGGGATGGAAGAGAGGGAGGGGAAAAGAGAAAGAAGGAGAGGAGCGGGGATGGAGGAAGAGAGGGGGAGAAAAGAGAGAGAGAAGGGAGGAGGGAAGGAGAAAGAGAGGGAGAGGAGAGAGGAAGAGAAAGTGCTACAAAGAATAAAGGTGGCTCCATCCCTCCAAGTTCTGGAATGTTTATATTATATAGGATTTTTAGAAAGGTCATGAGTCACGTATGAATCACATATGCTTTAGCTAAACAATTTCATAGAAACAGTACTTGAAAGTCAGATAGATTGAGACTAATCTGAGTAAATTTAAAAAATAAAATTTGGACAGTCAAAACAAAGCGAAACTAAAATACAAGCTTGTGTAGATCCCAAACAAGTCCTGGTGTGAGGATCCAAAACAAGAATGTCCAGGACCAGAGGTGAACCCACAGTTCCTTGTAGTTATCTCTGGCATTTCTAGAGAGTTACTAAGGTCAAGCAACATTCTGGGTGCAGATCACGTAAGATTGGATTTAATGAGTACAATTATTTTCCTGAATAATATAGTAAATCATTTTTCCCCATAGTGATAATCCATCCTATACTACTTCAGAACATTACCTCAGACTCTGGTGAGCAGGATGGGATGAATTAAACTCATAGTTTAGCTCCACTCCTACATATCATTAGTCTCACCAAGTCCATGTCCAAAGCTAGCAGTCCCAGCAGGCATCCCTTGCCCTCCCCCCCATTACATTAAAATAGAAGTGAGATCAGTTCAGGGAACTGATAATCATGGAGTACTATTGCTCTAAAAGCTGGACATTGGTGGCTTTTATCAGGAAAGACCATAACTTTTCCTTTCTTCCTCCTTTCCTCCCCATCTCCATCAGGGCCTGAAAGTCTCTGGATAATTAGTTTAAATGGAACCGATAATCTTTCATCATGTATAATTGGGCAAGGGCTAACCGAATCTGGAGAGAGTTTTATAGTGGAAACTATGCTAGGTTTGAAATCAAAGGACCTGAATTCAAATTATGCAAAGTCCCTTCATTTCTCTGAAACTGTTCTAGCCTCTAAAAGGAAGTATTTAGATAAACTCTAAAATTCCATCCAACTCTAAATACATAATACTATATATGGGGCCATTAAATCCTTACTAAATAATGTGATGATAGCAAGATCTTTTTTTATTTTTGGTGGTTATTTTCTTTATAAATGCCTGAAAAGGAAAAAAAAAACAAACTATCAGAAATCTTCATGATTTTACAGAAGGAGACAATGTGGTACAACAGGAAAAACCGTGGCCCAAGTGCCAGGAGACTTGGGTTATCATCTCTGCTTTCCCATTGGGACCTTAGGCAAACTGTGGAAATGTTCTGACTGTTAGTTTTTCTTTTTTTAATCTATAAAATGAGGAATTTGTTCTGTATCAGAGATTCTTAATCTTTGATCCTCTTGGCAGTCTAGTGAATTCTATGGGCCACTTCTCTGAACAGTGATTTTCGATACATACAATAAAATGCATAAGATTGCAAAGGAACTAATTATATTAAATCACAGTTATCAAAATATTTTTAAAAAACAATTTCAAGGATCCAAGTTTAAGGACTCTTATATCTATATGAAAACTTATTTCTCTTCCAATGTTAATATTCTATTATACTTTGTGAAGGCAAAATAGAGGACAGACCTAAATATGGATATAATAATGTCATGTAGACAGTATTTCTTCTAATTGTCCAAACTTTTATTTCATTTTTTATAGTGCTTTTCTTACATAACCAAGAGGGAAATTTTTATCCCTATATAATAGAAAGGAAAACAAGTCCAGAGAAGTCAGATTATTTCTCTAAACTTATTATAGTTATTTAGTGACTAAACTAAGATAGAATTGGGATCTTTTGATTTCTAGTTCTGCTTAACTAGATTCAGTCATTTAAGAGTTTTTTGAACCCAGTGTTATTTGTGTTTTTAACTGAATTGGTCCCATCACATTTGAAAATGTTGCCTGATTGGAGGGAGAGGTGTGTGGGGATAAAAGATTTATTGAAATTGAGCCAGTCTTAAAACATAACATTTTCTTGAAAATCTTAAGTTTCCTAGAACATTCAATTGCCCAAGTCCTGTTCCTGTTCCCTGTCTCATTAGCCAAAAGAGAAGTCAGGCATCCTGCCCACAACAAATGCACATATGCCATACTTATATAACCATTAAACTCTGAGCGAGGCATGGAAAATTCATTGTTTTGAGCCATGCAAATGAGTGATTAATATTGCTGCAAGATTAATCTGATGGAGAGTGTTTGGAAATTGCTCATTAATGAATCCCTATCCTGAATCATTCTCAAATAAGTTAGTCATTTTGTACAATGGAGTCTCTAATCTTTAGGTGAATTGAATGACAGTTATCAAAATATTTTTCAAAAATGATTTCAAAGACCCACAGTTAAGAACCTTTGGATCTGTATGATAACTATTTCTCTTCCAATGTTAATTTCTGTGAAAGCAAAATAGAGAACAGGTCTACATACGGATATAATAATGTCATATAAGCAATATTGCACCTATTTTTGCATTTTTCTTCAGATGAGAGATAGTAGGGGGTAGGGTGAGGGATTATGAAGGTAGAATACAGAGAAGGGATTGCTGATATTTAAGAGAGCAGAAACGATGGTGCTAGGAAATGGAGGACTGGTGAGGGTCATTCAGAGATCTCTTTTATGGAGAAATATAGGTTTGGGGGTTGAATTTTATAGACTCAAATTCCATGAATAAAAGGGAATATAAAAAAGAAGCGGAGATTTGCCTTCAGTCTTTCTTTTAATTTCATGCTAGACATGTTAATCTCAGGCCCATTTCTCAGTTTTCATTAGAATCCTGATTTCTTTTATAATGATGATTAGTATTGGCTGGAGATGGATTGTCTCCATTGGATCACAGGGCTTTCTCACTAGTTCTATGAAAGCACAGTAAATGAGAAAAGGTACATTTATTTAGGCAAATCTGGAATTCTGTTCCTACTTCATCTTGATAATTCTGGGGTCAAAGTCTAACTCTATCTTAATTTTCTGAGTCAACTAACTAGACAGTCCTGAATTATTTCTAATTATACAAATGGTAATTTATATGCCTTGTGTAGACTTAGTCTAGGTTTAAAATAGGGAATGATTATATGATTGGGAATATCTTTCTTCATACTTTGTGGAAATATATCAACAGTGATCATAATGAATCATAAGGAATAGAGCTGGAGGTGTTTTCAGGGGTCTTCAAAATAACCAACCCCTTTATTTTACATGGAAACTGAGGCCTTGAGAAGTGATTTGCTCAAAGTCTTACAGGCATTAGGAGAATGAAGATTTGAATGTGGACCAGTAGACATCAAATCCAATATCCCGTTAGCTCTATCGCATCCAATTTCTATTGTATTTTAGATATATTGTATCATGGGGGAAACGGACTTTACAAGGAGTCAGGAAACATATTCCAGACTTGGTGCTAAATTTATTTATCTGGTGAATTAGGTTAGTCACTTAACCTTTCTAAGTCTCATTTATTTTGTTTGCAAAAAGGGGATCCTTGTCTGTCTACCCTGTCTATTGTACAGGATTGTGTTGAACACCAAATGGGACAGTGAAGGTTAAAGTGTTTTATAAACAGTGATGTGTTATATACATTAAAAGTAATACAGAAAATCTTGAACTGATATTTTGTGACTGGGAATTTAGACCGGGTAATAGCAATGATTGTAACATCACAATAATTTTAGTCATTTAATATTTATGAAGCACACTTCTTTTCAGAAGACTTCCCTATATTTCATTTGACATATTTTATTCCTTTGTTGCAATCTAATAACCTTTAAACAAAGAAATAGTCACATAAAAGCCTAAAAAGAAATGAGTTAATTTCCCTTCAAACAGGAATGCCTCCTCTCAAGTTTAGATATAAGACTCTCCTTCCTACTTTCTCCTTGACTCTCACCCCAAGCACAAACACTTTATGTACAAGCATTTGAAGATTAAATATGGAATCGGCATAGGAATAGCTGCTGTTCAAGTGTCCCCTGAAGTTTTTAGGGACCATTAAGAGTAAAGAAACCACAAGAATTCATGTTAAGGTTGTTTCTGGGTTGGGAAACTTAAAAGAAGGAACTGACGGCTTAGTAAACCTTCCTCAGGGGCTCACAATTTGATCTGTATTATTTTACTAAGAGACAGTCCTGACATAAATGGATAGGAAGCTGAACTCAGAGTCTAGAAAATCTGGGCTCAAGTTCTGCCTTTGACACATTAATCGATCAATCAAAAAACATTTATTAAGCACCTACTCTGTACTAGACATAGTTACACAGGCAGCAGATTGTGGTGAAGTGGATGGAGCACTGGGCCCGGAGACAGGAGTCCAGTCCCAGACACTTCCCAACTGTGTGACCCTTTTTTGCCTGAGTTCTCATCTTTAAAATGAACTGGAGCAGGAAATGGCAAACTACTCCAGTGTATTCGCCAAGAGAACCCCAGAGGAGGCCATGAAGAATTGGACATGACTGAAATGGCTCAACAATCACGTGTCAGGCCCTCTGCTAAGCACTGGACACACAAAAAGAGGTAAAAGTCAGTTCCTGATCTCCAGGAGCTCATAAACACATACTGGCTGTGTTGCCCAGGAGTTACCCTGAGGGATACCCCTGAGTGACTCTTTAAGACTATAAGTTTCAGATCAGGTGGTAATTCGTGGGTCAAGAAAGTCTTCTCATCAGGAGTTCTCTATAGGACATGGAAGAAATCCATTTGTATGATACAAAAAAATTAGCAAATAGTTACTTGATGGTCTGGTTTCTCAATGTTTTATTGATAATAGCTAAGTAAATAATATAACAGAATATAAGTAGTTCCAATTGATTTGAAGTGTGGGTACATCTCAAAAGGAATATGAACAAGTGAGCAAAAATGTTACTAATTTCATGTTCTGTGTGTGTTAGTATTGGACAGATTACTATTTACAATGGAATGTATCTGAATATCCGGGTGTGAAGAATGTTCGTTTTCCAGATGGCCAGATTTGGAAACCAGATATTCTTCTGTATAACAGGTAAGCGCACTGGGAGCAAAGGAAACTTATTTTTTGGGTGCTTGTACATTAACTTTGTGTTAGAAATTATTGGGTGTCTATGTTCTAAAACTGATTTAGAAGCCAAAGAGTAAATCCCACAGAGAATTTCTGATGTTTTGGACCACTTCTTGCTTACTTGGTATGTGTCCTCAGGGACTTTTTAAATCCCATGTCATTTTTCTCATTCTCATAAAGGGACTATTTGCCTCAAAGGGGATGCTGTATTAGAGCTAGCAAGATTTTCAGGTTTATGACTGAAAGGTATAAGGTACTATTTCTTGCATTCTGGGCATTGTAATAAGCATCTTTGACATTTGAAAAAACTTAAAAAATAATAAGTAAATAATTGGTCAGTGGAGATTCTTTTAAAAATTATTTGTTATTAATTTATTTTTTTACATTGATTAACATCTTTTTGAGTCCTGAATTCTCTTCCTCTGACACCTTTCCCATCCCTTGGAGAAGGCAAGAAATATGATATCAATTATACATGTGACATTATGCAAAACCTATTTCCATATTATCCATATTGAAAAAAACAAAAACAAGAAAAAAAAAAAGAAAGTGAAAATCTACATTCAAATTCCATCATTTTTGACTCTGGAGATAGATAGTATTTTTCATCCTAAATCCTTCCAAATTGTTATGGGTCATTTTATTGATCAAAGTAGTTAAGTCATTCATAGTTGATCATCATACAATATTTCTGTTATTGTGTACCATGTTCTGGTTCTGTTCACTTCACTTTGCATTAGTATTTCATCATAATTATAGACCTCAACTTACTCCACTATTCTCCCTTGGTGGACCTCCCCTCAGTTTCTAATTCTTTGTACATATGGGTTCTTTTTCTTTGATCTGTTTTGGGGTCAAAAGGTATGCAAATTTTATAACTCTTTGAAAAATTTCTCTCCACACCGGTTGGATCAGTTCACAGCTAGTGAAGATTATTTCTGAATCTGAGTTAAGGCTAGAGTTGGTTCCAAGGTAAGATGTTGCTCCTCCCACAGTTTATTCCCATTACTTTGGTCATCTCTGCTCCTTGACCTAATTGGGAGTGGGGGGAGGAGGGGTAGGCAGTACATAAAAGAAATCTGAAAAGGGTAACGAGAGAACATTGTTAGAATTAATCTGGAGAGGACTGAGAGCAATGATTGAAAGGGTAATGCATAATAAGGCTGGAAATGCAGGTTGGTTAGCTTGTGGAATACTTTAAGTACTAAAGAAAGGAGTTTGCATGTGATTCTATAGGTAATAGAGAACCGATGGTGTTTACAGAGCAGGGCAGTCACCCGGCCGGGCTGCCATAATAACCCTCTTATTGACTGCTCTCTACTCACATGGACAGCTCTCTAGTTCAAGCCCTCCTTGCATCTCACCAAGACTATAGCAGTAGCATACTAATGTGGTCTTCTTGACTTGAGTCTATCCTTCTTTGAATCTATTTTCCACATAGCTGACAAAATTACCTTCCTAAGCTACAAATCTGACTTATGTCGGTTGCCCAGTAATCAGTTCCCTATTGCCTCTGTGACTGATGAATGATACCTATTTCTGTACATGTTTTTCCTTCCCTGTAAAGAATGCAAGAGCCTAAAGGATAGTGAATGTATATGCTTTAAAATTTATTTTATTCTGAATTTAAGAACTAGTTTAGAAACAATGCCTTTCATATAATATATATTTATTAAATTGAATGAAGGTTGATGCTGAATCATGCTGGTAAAATGTCATTGTGTGGTTGAATTCACCTTATGTATTCATTTTGCGGGCAGAGTCAGAGAAGTTGTTGTTCGTCCTTCCTTCTTGAAGAGAACTGATGACATCAATAGGGTTTTTGGTATTGAAGAAAAGCCAACATCATATTATGTTTTGACTTTTTTTCCCTAAAATAACAGGATGGGAAGAAGGTGTGAAACCCAAAACAGGAATGCACATCATATCTAATTTTATCCTATTTCTGGTTGTTTTGTTTTTTTGTCTTTAAAGGATCCTGAATCCTCTTTGTAAATGAAGAACCTGGAATTGCTGCCTACACTTGTTTTATACTTGGGCTATTCAAAAGTCTAAGTATGAATCAGATGTCTAATCTCCTTTTCCTCCTGCAAGTAAAAACATCAAGGACATGATTATAATGGATAACATGGGGTGTTGTAGTGAGAGGGTTATTTATGACACAGCTTACCATTTGAAATGTCTCCTGCTGTAACTTTTGAGGGTCATAGATCTGCAGCTAAATTAATCAGAATTATGATCTTTAGCTTCCTGCACTGGGCCTGACAGCAGGGCTGTTCTGATTCAAAGAATAAAAATCAATAAGGGTCATGCCATCGGTACTTGAGGGGACCTCCTCACATGAAGGTTTGACAAACCTGTCATTTAGCCAAGCAGATCTTTCCTGTGATCAGGGGCTATTGTAGACACAGGCTCAGGAGTTCTGTCAGATCCTTGCTGGGAGGCAGGGACCCCAGCCGGGCAATTAAAGCAACGATAAAGGTGCCTTCACCAGCAATCAACCATGAGTATGGAAGGAGGGCTAATGTATAACTTAGGCTTCAATACTTCTAGAAAGTCCTGTAAAGTGCTTATTTTTTTATGGGAGAGGTTAAAGCTGATATAGTAGAGACATGGTTTCTAAACATTTGACACTTTAAAAATTATGGTTTTATTATTGTTGTTGGGCATATCTATGGAAGAAACCTATCTCCTGATCAGACAGTTTGGTGATACAGTGGATAAAGGGTTGAATCTGGAAAACTCATTTTCCTGATTTCAAATCCAGTCTTAGACTTTTACTAGATGTGGAACCTTACGCAAGTCACTTAACCTTTTTTGCTTCAGTTCCTCATCTGTAAAATAAATGAAGAAGGAAATGGTGAACCACTTCACCATAACTGCCAAGAAAACCCTCAATGGGAAAACATTTTTACAGTTAAAGGTTCTGATAAAGGTCTCATTTCCAAACTCTATAGAGAATTAACTCTAATTTATAAAAAATCAAGCCATTCTCCAATTGATAAATGCTCAAAGGATATGAACAGACAATTCTCAGATGAAGAAATTGAAACTATTTCTAGCCATATGAAAAGATGCTCCAAATCATTATTAATCATAGAAATGCAAATTCAAGACAACTTTGAGATACCACTACACACTTGTCAGATTGGCTAGAGTGACAGGGAAAGATAATGTGGAATGTTGGAGGGGATGTGGGAATACTGGGACACTGCTACACTGTTGGTGGAATTGTGAACAAATCCAACCATTCTGGAGAGCAATTTGGAACTATGCTCAAAAAGTTATCAAACTGTGCCTACCCTTTGATCCAGCACTGTTTCTACTGGGCTTATACCCCAAAGAGATACTAAAGAAGGGAAAGGGACCTGTATGTGCCAAAATGTTTGTGGCAGCCCTGTTTGTAGTGGCTAGAAGCTGGAAAATGAATGGATGCCCATCAATTGGAGAATGGTTGAGTAAATTGTGGTATATGAATGTTATGGAATATTATTGTTCTGTAAGGAATGACCAGCAGGATGAATACAGAGAGGACTGGCGAGACTTACATGAACTGATGCTAAGTGAAATGAGCAGAACCAGGAGATCATTATATACCTCAACAACGATACTGTTTGAGGATTTATTCTGATGGAAGTGGATTTCTTCAACAAAGAGAAGATGTAACTCAGTTTCAATTGATCAATGATGGACAGAAGCAGCTACACCCAAAGAAAGAACACTGGGAAATGAATATAAACTGCTTGCATTTTGGTTTTACTTCCCGGGTTATTTTTACCTTCTGAATCCAATTTTTCCTGTGCAACAAGAGAACTGTTCGGTATCTAGGATATACTGTGACATATTTAACATGTATAGGACTGCTTGCCATCTGGGGAGGGGGGAGAAAAGGAGGGGAAAAGTCGGAATAGAAGTGAGTGCAAGGGATAATGCTGTAAAAAATTACCCAGGCATGGGTTCTGTCACTAAAAAGTTATAATTATGAAAGGAAAAAAAAGAAAACCCCCAATGGCACTATTAAGAGTTGGATGCAATTGAAAAATGACTGAACAATGATGATATTGATCTGATACCTGACAGTTAATTTGATATATCTTAATAGTCCTATTGAATTGCTACATTTTGATCTGATAGTGTTGTCAGTTCAATTAAAGAACCATTTTAAAAGTAATTGTTATGGGTGATGCTAGATGGCTGTTGTTATGACTGTGAAGGGATAACAAAAGAGACAAATGGATTACTCCCTGTCTTCAAGGAGTTTATACTTATTATGATTTTTTCAAGGATAGATTTTTCTTGTTAGTGATTATTAAGATGTTTGAAAGCAGAACATTCATCTTAATTTTGCTGATGTGGATATAGTATATAAACAAAACTTTAATTTGTTTGAAATGGATAAGAGAGCTGTTCTCAGAATCAGGAAGACCTGATTTCAAGTCCTTTTTCTATGCATTTAATGATCACTTTTATGTGAATGATACTTAGACTTACTTATCAGTTCTAACCTCTTTTCTGAATTCAGTATCTCATTATTAATTGCCTATTGTGCATCTTAAGGTGAATGTGTTTTAGCCTTCCTCCATTTAACATTTATTTCTAAGACAAAATTGTCATCTTATTCCCCATTTCTGCCATCTTCTTAGCCAATCAGGCCCATAACTTTCATAGTGTCCTTGATTCCTCATTTGCACTTAACCCCTCACATTCACTCTATTGCCAGATCTTCTTTTTACCTCTACAACATGGCTCATGTACATCCCCCTCTTTCCACTCACATAGTTGCCACCCTACTGTAGCCCCTCATCACCTTTTAGCCCGCTGGCTGATATCTTTGCTTCCTTATTCCTACTCTATCCTTCACTCAGGTGCCAAAGTGATCTTCCTAAAACACAAGTCTGCATCCTTCCCTCCTTCAGGGAACCCCACTAGCTCCCTCTTATCCACCAAAGCATTTTTTTTCCAAGCCCTTTCCTACCTTGGCCCTTTCCTACCTTTCCAGTTTTCTTAACATTTTAACTTTCCTCTAGGATATATTGGCTTCTTTGGCTGCTACTTACCTCCCAGTTTTGAACCTTTTTCACAAGCTTTTCCCCATGTCCAGAATGTTTTTCCCTGTCACCTCTGCCTCCTGGCTTGTTTTAAGAAACAGCTCAACTTGCATTTTCTTCACGAGGCACTTAACCTGTCACCCCTTCACTCTCCCTGACCCCATCCTAGTGAGATTACCTCTTACTTAGACTTTAGATGGCATATATACATAATTGTTTGCATATTGGCTTCCACATTAGAAGGTGAGTTCCTTAAGAATGGGGAATGCTTTATTGCCTTTTCCTTGTATTCTCAGCCCTTAATAGGATTTAGCAGTAGCAGGTGCTTAATAAATATTTGTTGATGATGAAAAGCAGTAATGTGCAGGATGGATAGAAAGCTTAGTTCAAATTTGGTCTCAGACACTTCCAAAAGTGTATCACTGGGCACATCACTTAATCTCTGTGTGCCTCAGTTTCCTCATTTGTAAAATGTGATCCTTCCAGGGTTGCTTTGAGGATCACAGGAGATAATAATTGTAAGGCACTTAGCACACTGGCTGGTACATAGTAAGTGATAGTTATATTAGCTACTATCATTATTAGGTCTTACAATAATGGTGCTTTCCTTTGGGCAAGTCTCTTAAGTGCTCAGCATTTTAGGCAATGCTTTAAGATGCAGAGAAGATGATGATCTGCATTAGTAAAGGTAGTTTCTCATCTTTAATTCTTTAAACACAGGTCTGATAAAAAACAAAAAGTTGTTTAACACTTCATTTCCTTGGAATCACTGAGGAAATGAAGGATTCCACATAAAGGAGTTTCCAGGTGGTTGAAACTTGCTTCCCTATATTTAATTCTTACTTTAATCATTTTTGATGTACCTTTTAAATATGTTATATATCATTTTGCCTTCTTAACCAGAATTTATTGAACATCATTTATCTTTTCTTAATGACTTAGGATCAATATTATCTCATTATTATATAATCACCTTCAGTGTTTATTGAGGTGTGACTCCTATATGGCTGGGTTTTCTGATTTCTTTCATCTATCCTGTAAAGTTTTCCTATTTTTTCCATAGGTTATAAGCTGTCATTCTTTGCTGGTGTCATTGTCCTGACTCTAGAAGATATGTCTCTTTCTCCTATAGTGTAAATAACACTGACCTTCAAATCAGAACATCTCAGTTCTGGTTTGGACACTGACTTAACATTGTATTACTGTGAACTTGTCACTTAAATCTTCTGGGCTTCATTTGCAAAACAAAAATAATACAGCATTCTTGTAACTACTGAAATGAAATACATGAAAATGCTTTGAACACTATCGTATAAGTCATTTAAATGATTTTGTTTTATATAAACAAATTCAATAATTTCTTGTGAAGGAAGAGCCGATTAGATTATAAATTCCCTGGTAGTAGAAATTATTTTATTCATTTGTACTTGTGTCTCAAGCACTTAGCACATGGGCTACTGTTATTAATAGGTAATAAGCAGATTCTTGGTTAATTGATTAAAAAGGTTATGAGTAAAACCCTGTGGGGATAGGGAGGATTCATAAGATTTAAATCTTAGACTTTGTGACATCTTTTATTATTTGTTTAGATATCATTTTTGCTAATTGCATTCAAGATTGTTAAGACTGCTAAACAGGTGACCGCTAGTTAGGCGCAACGTCCATTGAGAATAGTGATTTAGAAGTTAAAATTTAGAAATAATCTAGTCCAACTCCCTCCTTTTGCCAATGAAGAAACTTAGTTCAGAGACATCATGTCATTTGCTCAACATAATCACACAGATGGTATATGAAAGTCAGGACTTGATTCTGCTTCTTTGTCTCCAAATCTAGCACTCTCCAATATACCAGAGGAAGATTTTCATTGTTCTTTTGTTTCCTTTGGTGAGACAATTGGAATTAAGTGACTTACTTAATGTCACACAGCAAAGAAGTGTTAATTTGAATCAGGTTCTACCTACTTTGGGGACTGGGGCTCTATCACCTGCTCCAACTAGCTGCCCCAACATTGATTGTTCTTAAACATAGTTTTCAAAATTAGGAATGTTTTCTAATATGGTAGAAACCCATCTTACAAAGTCAACTTATACTAAACTTTGTATAGATCAGGAATAGGGGATGTTCTTATTAGCCAATTATCTTGTTTAAGAGAGTTATCATGTATGAATTATCAGTTTTTAAAATTAATTTTGGAGATATGGACTTATTTCTTTGGTACAGGGAACACAAATTGAGAAAATTCTTTTTACCAATGTAGGCTGAACCTGTTCAGTTAATTTATTTTATTTGTCCCGAGTCAAAATATTTCAGAGGAAGACTTAAACCCAGGCTTTTTTTTTTTTTTTTGACAATGAAGTCAGCTTTCTGTTTGCTACATCATGGCACCTCAACATAACAACCTCAGTACTCATTACTAGCGAGTTATGTTTTGTAGAAGGCTTGATTTACAGCAAAGCTTCTTAAACTTTTTCTACTTGTGACCCTTTTTCACCTGAGAAATTTTTATACAATCTTGGATATACAAGTATATAACGTAAGTATACAAATCAAACATTTATTGATAATAAATCATAAAGAAATTAATTTTAAAGCAATTCTTTGATGCCCATATAATTTTACCATTTGTTAAAGAGGAAAGCAAATTTGCATACTAATGAGATAGATGCACTTGTTTATTTTTAAATAAAGAATTAAATCTTGGTAGAATATTTTATATCTTTTACTGTTGCCAAATTTTCATGATACCTACATTTAGTTATATGATCCCATATGGGGTTGTGACTCACAACTTAAGAAGCTTTGATTTATAGAAGCTTGTCTTTATCAGATTTTTCCATCATCTAGTGGAATTTTACTTGAAGGGCAGCCAGCCTCAAAGACAGGATGAAATAGGTGTAAGCCATATCTCAGATATATATTGGTTGTGGGTTACTTGGTCTTCCAATGCTATAAGCTGGAGATGTTGAACATGAGTCCCTATAATACTCCTCATGCTGCTGCAGCCAAATTAAAATGTAAATGGGAAATATTTAGCAAAACAAATAAAAACATCAGTAGACTATAGCAGGGATCTTATGGAAGCATCCTGTTTTATTTGAATTTTAGGCAAGCTTCTAAGACTATAAGTTGCAGAAAAGGCACCATTCATTCTGCATTAGTAGAGGGAATTTTCTCTTCTGAGAATTTTTTGTACCAATGAAATCATCTTGGGTTTTATCCCTATGTTTCTGGGATAGAATTTGTTCTTTTGGTATTTGTATGATAATTTTTGCTGTTGTTGTTATTATTATATAGCAGAGCTAATACTTGCAATAAAGAAGGAAAAATTTAATATATTCCTTATTTTTCCTTTTTTGCTAATAAACTTTATTGTACTGGGGCTTTTAAAAATTGTATGTTTAAGTAACAGTGTTCAAGGAATTTTTTCTTTTTCCTTTTCCTTTTTCTTTATTTACCCACAGCTTAGTACAGTATCTGGAGTGTAATGCTTAATACATGATTGTTGATTGATTCAAAATAAAGACAATATGTCATCAAAGAAGTAAGGAACATGTGTTTGTGTGATGGGTGACAACACACATAGAATAAAATAGAAAAGATTGTGTAAACACCTTAAAGAATGGGACAATAGAAAGATCAGTATGAGAATTCAGAAAGAAATAAGCTGAAAAGCATAATAAGCTCAGATTGGCACCCCTGATCTTGGTCAAGCTGAAAGAAAGAAACAGAGAGGGCTGAGAATGATATTCTTGAACAAGAAAGGACTAAAGGTCATGTCAGTGCTGAAAAAAAATATAGTAATACATTTATAAAATAAGAGATATATAATGGCCAAGCCTATTGTCCGTTTGCAATACGCATTAAGTGATACTTTAAAATTCTCTATCAAAATGTGACAAGTAGAGAAATAGCATAGAGTTTGGTTAAAAAGTGTTATTTTGGGATTTTGCATTGTTGGGGATTTTGATATATTCTCAACTTAATAGATCTTGCTGGCTTACCAGCATTCAAGCTAATAGGCCTATAAGTCACACATGACGGGTACAGCACTGACTCATTTACATTTGGGTGTCTTGGCTTTTTTTTAAAGAATAAGATGAGTTTTATGACATTGCTTATTAAAATAAATACCACTTTTATTAAAGAGTGTCAATTATTGGGGAAGAATATGAAAAATACCATAACAAACCCGGGAAAACTTTGCTTTTAAGGAAACACAGATTGAGGATGGTAGTGAAGCCGTCCTACATTTCTCTTCGGTATCGTTTTAGCTCTGTTCCAGGCAGATATTGGCAGCATGTCTATGATGCACTAATGGTCTGTGGGCTGTAATTTATTTTCTATGCTTTGAAGAGGCTGGGCCAGGACAAAATAGCCATCTCGGCAGCATTTCTTTGATGGGTCACTTTATTTCCCTGATGAATACAGAGCAAGTGATGGCATTTTCATCCAAATTGCTGGGGCGTGGAGGGAGAAAAGAATGTGGGTACAAATAGAACCTTCTTTGCTTTAATGCAGAGGCTGCCTGTTTCCTGGGGCTGCCATAGTCAGGGTTGTTTTAATGCCAGGACTTCTTGCTGAGAAAAATCACAACTCAATACAAAGAGCAATTATTGGTGCCTTGTCGTGATTTTTCCTTTCAGAAAGAAATAAACACCCTATCAGAGTCAGCACAGTCTCCTGAGGAAAAGGAGCCTTCTTGCCTGTGAATTAGGAGACTTAATGTCTATTCCAGCTCTGTGCCCGGATTCCCAAGTGACCTTGGGCCAGTCACAAAAATTATGCTTCATTAATTTATCAAATTGAAGATTTTCTCAAACTCCTCCTGGTCAAGTTCATCATGCTGCTTTGACTTCTCAGAAATAAAGTGATGGAAGAATTAAGTACCCATTAAGCTCTCTCTTTAAATATAATTTTTTAAAATTAAAGCTTTTTATTTTTCAAAACATTTGTGTGGACAATTCTTCAACATTAACCCTTTCAAAATCTTGCATTCCAAATCTCTCCCCCTTCTCCCACACCCTCTCCGACATGGCAAGTAGTCCAGTGTATGTTAAACATGGTAGAAATATATGTTAAATCCAATATAGGCATACATATTTATACAATTATTGTTCCACACAAGAAAAAACAAATCAAACCAGTAAAAAAAGAGAGAAGCAAAATAAAATGCAAAATGCAAGCAAACAACAACAAAAAAAATGAAAATGCTTTGTTGTGAACCATACTCAGTTCCCACAGTTCTCTCTTTGGGTGTAGATGGCTCAGTTCATCACTAAACAGTTTGAACTGAATTGAATCATCTCATTATTGAAGAGTTCCATGTCCGTCAAAATTGATCATTGTATAATCTTATTGTTGCCATGTAAAATGTTTAGATGCAATTAAAAAAAAGTTAATATTTTCCCCTTTTCATCGTGCTTTATTATTGTGAGAGACAATGTCAAGTGTCCTGGATTAATAATCAGAGGACCTGATTTCAAATCTTTGCTCAGTTACTTAAATATATTATCTCATTTGATCTCTGTTTTATTTATTCATATATACATATATGTATAATATACACACATACACAATATATATGTATTATATATATACACATATATATACATATACAGATATTTTCATATATCTCCATGTACACATGTATGTATCCACATATACATAAAGCTGTAGCTGTAAAATCTATATTTATATATATCTCTATATTTACATCTATATCTATAAATCTATTTATATATCTATATATAAATATTGATATATCTCTATTTATAGCTACACATATATTTACATGTCTATACATATTTCTATATTTATATCCATAGGTAAATATATCTCTAAATCTATAGATCTATGTTTATACATATATAGTCTATATTTATATCTATACTTATATTTACATGTATCTCCATCTCTATACCTCATATATACCTCTATATTTATAGCTATAGTTATATATTTCTAATCTATATCTACCTATATTTACATATCTATATCTATATGTATATCTACATATATCAATATCATTTCTCTTAGGTAGGAGACAAGGAGGATTATAACTGGTCATCAAAAATAAGTGAAATAAAAACGCCTCTTTTTCTAAGTGAATGAAAGCATTTCACCACTGGAAAATAAATTCTCCCCATAAGTGAACTGTATAGTTTTCTGGAATCCAAGTCTTTAGGCATTAAAACTTTTAAAATGGTAACTTTTTTGATGGAAAATTTCCCCCAATATACCACAGTTTGCTACCTTAGGGGACTAGAATATGCAGAATCTAAGTTAGCTTTTTCTTTATGATTCAGGGTAATTTTTAATATACAGTGAAAAGAATTTAGAGTGCAATTTAGGGTCAAGGGACCCTCATTAACATCCAAGTTTTGCCACTAATTAATAATGTGCCTTTGAAAAAAAATCACTTCACTTCTCTGGGTCTTGGTTTCCTTAGCAGTAAAATAAAGGTGTAGAATTAGATGACCTTTAAGGTCTCAGTTCAATGTGACCAATTACTGTGTGAAGTGATGAATCATTATAAACTGAGAACTGTAAGGGACTTTGAAGCTGTCTGGTGCAATGGGTCATCTGGATCTAAAACCACATAGAGATACAGCTGGAGATAGTTATAGTCCATAGGGATGAATTGGTACTGATTCTGGGAGTTTCTCTGAAGCTTTGAGGAAGTCTGTGATACTAACTTAAAAAAAATTGATCATTCTATTATTTCTCATAGAAATATAATAAAGGATACAGAGATAGCTTTATGGCCTTCCAGGAAATTCCATGACTTATTTTCTGTAAAAGTAATTATTGAAGGAAAATGTGTAGGTAACCTTTTTCTAGGTTATTCTAAGTCACAAAGTCACCCATAGAAGAATGTTAGCATGCTACTGTCCCTAATAAGTCTACCTCCTTCACTTTAAAGTTGAAGAAACTGAGCTGTGGCAAGAGGGAAAGGATTTGTTCAGGGTCTCAGAGTGAGTGGGTGGCGTTGTGCTTTTTAAAAAACTAAAATTATTATTATGAATATACTTTCAGTTGTCACAATATTATGAATTATTTATGTACCACAGGATGGAAACAGCCATCTAAAGTGGAGGCAGGCAGGTGGCATAGTGTAGGAATACCTGAGTTGAATTCTGGATCAGATACTTTGCTGTGTGACCCTGGGAAAGATACTTCTGCCTCTGTTTCTTCATCTGTAAAATGGGGATAATCATATTACCTAGTTCCTATATCCCAAAAGAGTTGTAAGGATCAAATCACATGAAATAACATACCTAAAGAGCTCTGTAAACCTTAAGGCATTCTAGAAATCTAGTTTCTACAATCATCATCATTGTTACTATCATGGGGATGTCTCTGAACTAAATGTGTAAATAAAGTAAATGTGTAAATAAGTAAAGTGTGAAGGATGAGTAACTTTCCCTCATCCTATCGAAAATTTGTGTTGTGGAAAATCTGGAAACCTACTAAAAAGCAGAGAGTTCAACCTACTGACAAACTATAACCACAGTAGCTATGTATAGTCGTGAGAATTGGATTGTAAGGAAAGCTGAGTGCCATAGATAGAATCAATGTTTTCTAATTTGATCCTGGAGGAGACTTTTGAGAATTCTTTGGACAGCAAGGAGAGCAAATCAGTAAATGCTTAAAGAAATTAATTTAGATCATCCATTGGAAGGACAAACAATGAAGCTGAAGCTTAAATACTTTGACAACTTAATGAGATCATAGAACTCATTGGAAAAGATCCTCTTGTTGGGAAAGATTGTAGACAGAAGGAGAAGAGGACAGCAGAGGATGAGATGGATGGATTGTGTCCTGGAAGCAATGAACATTAAACTGGACAGACCTTGGGACATAGTGGAAGATGGAAGGGCCTGGTGTGCTACGGAGAGTTGGACATGACTGAAAAACAATAAAAAATTTTGGAAAGCTTTCATACCACGCCTACTAATGCTTTCATTTCCTTCTTATCAGAAAGGCACATCTGTGAATATAATACCATGAAGATTCATCAGAGTAGGCACTCATATTTCTTGGAATGATAAATAAAGGATTTCTCCCTAGTTTTCCTTCGAGTTTGACTTTTAACAAATTTCCAGGAATAAGTCTCATTCAAAACTGTAACAATGTTATAAAGGGATTGAAAACCCTTTGTTTGGTCCTTTCATGATCGATCAGCTTTCACATAAAAATGTCTTTGGAAATAACATCCAAACATTCAGATATAATTGGTAATCCATCAATCAATAAGCATTCACTTAGCATTTCCTAGATGCTAGAAACTAATCTAAATATTGGGGATACAAAAACAAAAAAAGGGAAAAATCATACTTGCCTTCAGACAGCTTTCATTCTAATGGGGAGACAAAAGGTGCCTAAATAGATTTATATCAAAATAAATATATACATTATAGGTGGAAGATAATTTTACAGAGGGAAGTACTAGGAACAGGCAGCAAAATTGCAAAATTATTGTCAGACACTAATCCTGTGTCTTCATAACTAAGCTCAGGGTAGAGTACAATTCTTAATGGCTTAAAAAATCTACTTCTGTCAATATTTAAGCCAAGAGGAAGGCACTGAGACGTGGTGAAAAGAACTCTGAATTTGGAACATCAAAGGACCTGAATCAGAATGCCATTTCTGCCATTTAGTTTGTGTGTGATGTTAGCCAAGGCATTAAATCTCCCTTTGAATTTCCTGATCTGTAAAATGAAGAGGTTGGACTCTGTGACCTTTATTGTCCCTTCCAGTTATATAGATCTGTCATCCTGTGATCCTGACTGACTGAGAGAATCACTAAAGAAGAAGGGAGGGAAGGAAAACAAAGAGTGGACAGAAGAAGGAGGTTCCTGGGCTGCAGAAGCAGTAGCAGAGACATAAAGCACTAGGCATTGTTTTGATCGTCAGGAAGTGACAAGAGAGAAAAGGAGATGGAAGAAATCATCAGAAATTATAAGTACTTGGCAGCCGTGAGGAATGGAGGCAATTAGAATTCTGTATATTTGAACACCTTTCTCTTAGATGCCCTGGTGTAGTAGATAGTTGAAACAGGAGTGAGGAAGTTAAATCCCACTAGAGTCATTTATTAGCTGGAAAATCATGTGATCTCTCTCAGTCTCAGTTTTCTCATCTGCAAAATGAGGATAATAACATCTCTACCTCAAAGGCATTGAGGAGATGCAGTGGATACAGTACTAGGTCCAAAGCCAGGAAAAGTTCATCTTCATGAGTTCATATCTGATCTCCAACACTTCCTAGCTGTGTGACCCTGAGCAAGTTACTTAACCCTGTCTACCTCAGTTTCCTCATCTGTAAAATGAGCTGGACAAGGAAATGGCAAACCAACTCAGTATATTTGCCAAGAAAATCCCAAATATGGTCATGAAGAGTTGGATATGGCTGAAACAACTGAACAAACAACAATAGCAATAATATCACCACAGGGATTTTTAATGAGGATGGAATTCAATTATACGTGTATCTATCCATCATCCATCTATCCATCTATCTAAATATATCACTCTGAAATCTTGAAAATGCTAGAATATATAAAAAATATTGAGATAACTGTATTAATAATTAGTAATAGTAATAATAAACAATGGGAAGAGAACTCAATAATATTTGTAGAATGCTTTGCAAAACTTAAATATGCTATATACATGTTAATTATGGATAATAATGATGGTAAGCTATGATATGTCTATAAAGTATTTTGCAGGCTGTTATTGGTAGTCAAATTAACAATAATTGTGTGTGTGTATACTTATGAGACTTAAAAGTCTTTGTCTAATCTGGAATATATTTGGCACGATTTTGGGTGGGTATCAGAATCCAGAAAAATGTTTATGGAATGAATCAGATAAGACTGTAGTATAAAAACTTCTTAAGTTTATTGAAGTAGTTCTCATTTTTAACAGAGTTGACACGACACAGACAGCCTTATTCAAGGTGAACTTATAGAGACCTATTTCTCATCATGTGCCCATTTCATCCTAGTGAGATTTTTAATACTGTTTTCTCCTTGATCCTCTTTATCCTCATTTATTTGCTGCTTCAAGCTTTTAACACATCATGTTTGCTTTCTCAGTTCTTGCTGTGTCTGCTCATATGTATTTTCATGTTATGATGGTGGAATATACTTTTATTTTTCTTGCTGTGTCAGTAGGTTTTGATTTTGGTTTACTCTTTTTCTTGTTATATCATATGTCTACTATGAAATGCATATAATATGCCTCCTTCTTGTCATGTATTCCCATTTTATCTCTTTCTAATCCTTTACCTAACAGTCTTGAGTAATAGATTATATATACATATTTTATTTGAAATCAAGAGATGAATAATGCTTAATTTCAAACTTTTGATTACTACTCGCTTTTACATTGAAGATTCATCCCTCATGTGTTATAGATGTCTTATGGATTCAGGAGCTTTAAAATTTATGGTTTAGATAATATTTGCTTCTTTTGACTGTTGCTGTCACCTCATATTTTATGTGTAAACATTTGGGAAATTTATTTGTGCCCATTAATTACTACTCTTCAAGGTTAGTTATGTTGCAGATGGCTTTAGTGGTATTCCAAGGGGAAGTATCATAGAGAATGAGGGAAAAAAAAAAAACATGAGTGCTTTTCAAATAATCAATATTTATTAAGTACTTATTATGTGTTTGAGGCAGAGATGTTTGCTGGTAAATGTTTAACAACCAGCTCTCCAAAGAAAGAAAGAAAGAAAGAAAATCATCCATAAAATGCATTTTAAATTTTATATGCCTTGTTAAATCTTTCTTTTTTTCTTTTTTTTCCCCTGCGGCAATTGGGGTTAAGTGACTTGCCCCGGGTCATACAGCTAGAAAGTGTTAAGTGTCTGAGACTAGATTTGAACTCAGGTCCTCCTGATTTCAAGGCTGGTACTCTATCCACTTAAATTTTTCTTAAACTTTGAAAATCACTTTCTTAAATTTGAAAATGAATGAAATAATAAACCAAACTAATTTATATTATTTTCTAGTTCCAAGGTGTAAATTCTCATTATGGAAACATAACCTCCATAACCAAGAGCCTATTTGAGAGTTGGCTCTAGTGCGTCTTTGATGTGAAGTCAGAGATTAGCATGTTTTTTTCTAACTTTTAGATGAACGATATTCTCTATTAAAGTAGCTAAATTTAAATATTAAATGAACACTTGATTCAAAGTGCAAACTTTAGAGAAATCTTATTTAAATAATTTACCTGAATTCATTAACATTTATTTAGCACTGACTGTGAGTGGGGAGTCATTCCAGGTGTTGTGAAATAGTTCAAAGCTTCATAAACTGAGAGTCATGACCTCATATAGGTTACATAACTGAATGGGGAATCATGAAAAATTTGGCAACAGCAGCAGTTATCAAATATTCCACCAAGTTTAATTATTTATGTAAAACTAAGCAAACATTCAGCTCATTAGTATGTAAATTTACTTTTGTCTTTAATTAATGGTTAAATTTTATATATATATATATGGATATGTACCAAATAATTGGTTTAACATAATTTTTTGTGATTTATTATCAGTAAATGGTTTGTATACCTATTTTATTTACCTATATATCTGAGATTTACATATACATGTAAAAATTTTTCAAGTGAAAAGGGGTCACAAGTGGAAAAAGTTTAAGAAACCCTCAAACAGCTGATATTTGTACATTATTTTACAATTACAAGAGATATGAAGTGATTAGAGAACTGGCTTGAAGTGAATGAGACATGAGTTCAAGTCCTGATTCTTATATATCCTGACTGAATGACCCTGGGCAAGTGTCAGTGTCTGACTTTTCTGTCTTACAACAAAGTGTTATATGTGCATTATTTCACTTGATCCTCACAAGCTTCTAGGGCATATAGTATAAATAGAATCTTTAAGGTTTAAATGAGAAAATTGAGATTCTGGGAAATCTGATGATGACTCCTACCCTTATTTTTTTTCTTTTTGTGTATTTTTCTTTTCTCATCCTAATCCATTATGTGAAATAGCAAGTTCCATGCCTTTTTATTTCATTTTTCTACTAATGTAGTATTTTTTTTTTATCCCCACCTTTATTCCCTTACTTTTCAATTTTAACTCCTTCAGTATTCTTTGAAGACATTAAGGTTTTGAAGGGACACTTATTTTTCTTCTCCTGAGCAGAATTCGAAACCACAAGAATGTTAGCATTTCATCATCATACAGTTTCTTCCAGTTGCTCAAATAGATTTACCATTTTGAATTTCTTTGAACCTTTATTTTTATCTCACAGTTCCTACTCAGTTTTTGCCTTTTCATCAGAAATACTTTGAAGTCTCTCTATTTCATTAAAAATCTATTCCCTCCTTTCCCATTTCTCACCCTTAGGATTTAGTTTTGCAGGTCAAATTATTCTTGTAATAAGATGTAAACCATCTTCTGCTTTTTGTAATTTTGTTTTCTAAGATCCCTTCTCATTTGTAGTAGAAGCACAAGGTCTTGTGTGATCTTTACTGTTTTCCCTTGGTACTTGAAGTGCTTCTTTCTTGATGCTTGCAGGATTTTCTTCTTTATAATGGGAATTCTGGATTAGGGCTATGACATTCTTGGGATTTTTCCTGTTAATGTTACTTTCAGAAAAAAAAATTCATGGATCCCTTCTATCTTTACTTTGCCCTCTGGTTCTAATAGATCTGAGTAGTCTTTATATATGATTTTTTGAAATATATTTTTTCAGTTCTTTTATAAAATTGTGGTTTTCAAGGATTCTAATAATTCTTAAATTATCTCTCCTTGATCAGTTTTCTAGGTCAATTGTTTTTGGTATAAGATAAGTTATATTTTCTTCTATTATTTTAACATGGCTTTTTTCTCCTGTTACATGGAGTAATTTTTTGGGCGACTTTTTTTTTTTTTTTTTCTGAGGCAATTGGGATTAAACGACTTGCCCAGGATCACACAACTAGGAAGTGTTAAGTGTCTGAGAAACGATTTGAACTCAAGTCCTTCTAACTTCAGGGCTGGTGCTCTATGCATTGTGCCATCTAGTTGTTTTTTTAGAGGGGGTCTGGTAAGGCTTATCACTTTCTCTTCTAAACTATTCTACTCCCAATTCTTTCCTCTAGAGTTATTTTGGTGCTCATCTTTTCTTTCATTTTTTTCTAAGTTTTTATCTAGCCCTTATGGGAAATCCATTTTTTCTCTATGAATCTCTGCTTGTAAATGTTTCAAGGATACTCTATTTATCACTGGGGATATGTAGATCTACAATAATTTTTAGAATTCTTTTTTTTAAAGTTTATTTATCTCTCTAGTTTTAGTTTCTGATTTGATTTATTCTAGAACCCTACTCCATTCTCTGAAGCATTTTTCAATGTGGTCATCTCTGCTTGGTCTTGCCCTAGGTCACCACAGTTCCTTCTCTGACCTGTTCCAAGGGTCAGAATTTTCTGGGTCTTCAGGGCCTTCTATGACATCTCAGGACAGAGTAATGGGAACCTGGGAGCCCCTGAGCCTAGGAGCATCTGTATTAGAGCCCCATGTGGTATCCAAAGTCTTTACCCTGGGGCTTTCTTGGTGGAATCCTCTGTCCTTACTACCTCAGGCTCTCAAACCTTGTAGGCTATTCTGGTTAAGTCTGGTTGTCTTAAGAATCTGTCCAATTTGCCTGTCTGGGAGGTCTCCTTCATTAGTATCTGCCAACTTTTGCATGATCACTTATTGTTGTTTCTCACTGGATTTCACGATCATTCTTTGATCTGATGTAAATTTCATGTTTTTCCTGGATTAGATATGTAGGAACTCAGTTACTTGTCTCCAGTTTTAGCAAACGGTTAAACCCAAATTAAGCTCATATGATTTAGAATTGTAAGTAATTTAAAAAATGATTCAGAGATCACTTCTTCATTTTACAAATAAGAAAACCCAGGAGTTAAGTGATTTTCCTAGTGGTACCTAGGTAGTGAACAGTAAGCCACTGCCAATCCACAACTCCATTATTTAAACTTGTTATTTTATATTTGTAACACTAGTACCTTGTATAGTGTGTCACAGATAGAAAATATTTGACAAATATTTGTGGTTCATGCCCATTCTGTGCTTTTATCATTATGCTATGGCTGCCTATAGAGCATTTCTAACAGAAATACCAGAATAAGCAAGCTTTAGTATATTCATATTTTTAGCTTTTCTATTAGGTTAGCAATGAATTGTTGTTGTTTTTTTCCTTTTGGATGTTTTTCATATTGAAATCTAAGTACTGTCTATATTTCTGGGTAGGAAATTATCTCCCCTCTTACCTTCAAGAAGCAATTGGCTACCCTTCTTAGTCTCAAATGAGGACATTTCAAGATGAGACTATTGATTTTTAATGACATTGAACATAGAGTAGGCTAGATAGTAAGTGATTGTATGTGGTAAATATTTGAGATGAGAATTCAATAGGAAAGATCAATCCTTGCCATTGGACCTACTCTAATTACCTCTAGGATTAAAAGGAAGGTAGTAATAAAGTTGACAGTATCTATTTGCAGAAGCTCGAATTAAGAAAAAAACAAAAAAAACTTGTATTTCTCTATGGAGAAACCACTTTATATCTCACTATGTTTTTTTTTAATAACTTTTTATTGACAGAACCTATGCCAGGGTAATTTTTTACAACATTATCCCTTGCACTCACTTCTGTTCCGATTTTTCCCCTCCCTCCCTCCACCCCCTCCCCCAGATGGCAAGCAATCCTTTACATGTTAAATATGTCACAGTATATCCTAGATACAATATATGTGTGCAGAACCGAACAGTTCTCTTATTGCACAGGGAGAATTGGATTCAGAAGGTATAAATAACCCTGGAAGAAAAACAAAAATGCAAGCAGTTTATATTCATTTCCCAGTGTTCTTTCTTTGGGTGTAGCTGCTTCTGTCCATCCTTGATCAATTGAAACGGAATTAGCTCTCTTTATCGAAGAGATCCACTTCCATCAGAATACATCCTCAAACAGTATCGTTGTTGAGGTATATAATGATCTCCTGGTTCTGCTCATTTCACTTAGCATCAGTTCATTGTAAGTTTCGCCAGTCCTCTCTGTATTCATCCTGCTGGTCATTCCTTACAGCACAATAATATTCCATAACGTTCATATACCACAATTTACTCAACCATTCTCCAATTGATGGACATCCTTTCATTTTCCAGTTTCTAGCCACCACAAACAGGGCTGCCACAAACATTTTGGCACATGCTGGTCCCTTTCCCTTCTTTAGTATCTCTTTGGGGTATAAGCCCAGTAGAAACACTGCTGGATCAAAGGGTATGCACAGTTTGATAACTTTTTGAGCATAGTTCTAAATTGCTCTCCAGAATGGCTGGATGTGTTCACAGTTCCACCAACAATGCATCTCACTATGTTTTTAAAAATATATTCATAAAAGTTATGTTCTGAGATTTTGGGGGGGCTCCAAGCCCTGTAACAGAAAGCAGTTTCTAGCAAAACCTGAGTCCAGCCAGTTGATAAAGGAACTGCTCATATATAGATGCAAAATGTTGATTAGAAGGGATGTGGATGACTTCTGAAATGAACAATAAAAGAATAAAAGACTTAAATGCTAGCTGTCAAGGAAAATAAAAATAGAAAAAAAAAGATAATCATAGAATTTCTAAATGACCAGCAGCATCACATGCTTCTATAAATATTTCCTTCTTTTTCTGTTTGAGCATGGGATAAGCAACAGGGACTACTGTAGGGAAATTTAAAGGGCAGAAGTGCCAAGGGAAATGGAAGAGGAATCTTTCCTTCCACTCAAAAATCACTTTATGTTTTGTATGTTTCTGCATATATCTCTAAGTGATCATGCTATTTACCATAGCTAAATTGTAAACTCCTTGAAGTTTTCACATTTCAATTTGTGTCACCAGAATTTAGTGTGGTGCCTGACTCTGATGAGAGTGACATTCATGTGTCTCTCTCACACACACATTCACACTGACACTCATATATTTATGTCTACAGATATATGCTGAGGGAGACAAAAGGGGGAATAGAACACACACAAAAGCACACACATCTGAGATATCTGATCACAGAATCAACTTCTCTATTCCTGACAAGTCCACCTTTTATTTAAAGATCTCCAGTGAAAGGGAAAGGGACCCACATGTGCAAAAATGTTTGTGACAGCCCTCTTTGTAATGGCTAGAAACTGGAAACTGAGTAAATGTCCATCAATTGGAGAAGGGCTGAATAAATTGTGGTCTATGAATGTTCTGTAAGAAATGACCAGCAGGATGAATACAGAGAGGCTTGGAGAGACTGATGTGAACTGATGCTGAGTGAAATGAGCAGAACCAGGAGATCATTGTAAACGACAACAACACGGCTATACAATGATCAATTCTGGTTGATATGACTCTCTCCAACAAGAGATGATTCAGACCAGTTCCAATTGTTCAGTGAGGAAGAGAGCCGTCTACACCCCACCCAGAGAAAGGGCTGTGGGAACTGAGGGCGGATTACAAAAGAGCATTTTCATTCTCTCTGTTGTTGTTTGCTTACATTTTATTTTCTTTCTCAGTTTTTTCCTTCGTGATCTGATTTTTCTTGTACAGCAAGATAACTGTATACATATGTATACATATAATGGATTTAACATATATTTTAACATATTTAACATGTAATGGACTATCTGTCATGTAGGGGAGGGGGTGGGGGGAAGGAGGGGAAAATTTGGAAGAAAAAGTTTTTCAAGGATCTTCGTTGAAAATTTACCCATGCATATGTTTTGTAAAGAAAAAACTTTAATTAAAAAATAAAAAAAGATCTCCAGTAAGGAGAGAAACCTGAACCTCCTTGAGGAAACTCATTCCACTTTAGGCAGTTTTACTTTTTAGAAAGTAAGTCCAAAAGTTTTAGGGAATAGCATGTTTCCCCTTTCTCCCCAACTCTTCACTATACCTCTAAATCACCATTCCTCCCTTTCCAACCTTGGCCTGGCAATTTTTATCAAGGGTAACAATACTTCTGAAGAAAGGCCATGCCATCTCTGTTACTATCAATAATATCTCCCACTAATGGGATAGGCAAGGCAGACTAACTAAAGCAGATAAGTATCCTGAGGGAGAAAAAGGAGGTACATTGAATCAGACCAAAACCACCCTCAATTCTTGGAAGAGACAGTCCAGGACTCTGAGCCCAAGAGCCTTGGATGTAAAAATGCCTTCTCAATGACTGATCTTGGTTCTATTTTCACCCTGGTAATGATTATTGAGGAGGAATCCACTATTCTCATTATTACTGATTTGACCACTGAGCAAATATTGCAGCTGTTTCCAGCGGACAGCTAAAATTGGCTGAAACAGCAGCACCTCTCAAATCACGGCCCCATTTCAATCTAACCCCTCCCACAGCCATCATTCAAAGAAGTTACCCTTGTAAAGATGCAACCTGACAACTTTCTGTAAAGCTCTTTCCTTTTTAGCAAACATAGCTCCTAAAGACCTGAAAAAGAAAATTCTTACCACCGAAGTTCTTGGTGTTAACGAAGAGTTCAACATTAGAAACCAATATGGTTTTGTTAATGACAATAATATTAAAGAAAATTCAACACTGTCTGCTTTGTGGCTGCATGCTAAGGACTTTTTCATTCAAATTATGACTTTTTTTTCTTTAATGTATTTTATTCTTCTAGCAGAAAGTGAATTCCTTGGAAGCAAGAACTGTCCTGCTTTTCCTCCCTCACTTCCTTCTTCTTGTTCTTTCTTCCTCCTTCTCTTCCTGTTCTTCTAAAATGTTATCTCTAGAACTAATTTTAGAACTTCAGTTGGTATTTGAGAAGGAAAAGAAGAGTAGAACTGCCATATCATGTCTCCCTGACTTTATGCCTCTTAATGCTAACTGTTGCTTAATGTGTTACATTGTTGACTCAGAGCTGTACAAAAGTAAACTAGGTTACATGGGAATGGAAGGAGGATTGGGGTAGTGGTTCCTTCTTTCTGAAGATTTTCAAGCATTTATGGATAGCCATTATTTGGAAATGTTTGTAGAGGGGATTCTTGGTCAGATGTCAATTGGATCAGGTGATCTATGCGATTCCTTCAAACTCTTTGATTCTCTGATTCAATAATACCATGTATGAACTTAAATTCAGCTTCAATTACTTGTTAACCATGTTTTAATCCTTTTTAGACTGAAATTCTCTTTGCTGGAGAAACAAAAAAAATAATTAAAAAAGAAAAAAAGTTGACTCATTAAACTTCTTTTCTATTGTCCACATATAGAATACTTTCCACTTAGAGATTCTCTTTAATCTTCTTACTTATAATATACATGAGTTTTAAAAAGACAAAATCCTTCTTGTTATCCTTGGTATTCATAACTAGATTGTTTGTAAGGAATTTGAGCATTTTCATCATCTCAACATCAATCTTATAGGTACTGAATGGTTGAATGAAATAAATGAATTCTGTTAGCCTTGAGAGATCATTTTCAAAAGATTGGCTTCAAGTGAATGGCACATCAATGGTTTTATGATGAAGGAGAAAAAACTCAAAGCAGGAAGAATGGAGATTTCTGTAAAACTTTTTGTTTATTAGGTTTTTTGTTTGTTTTTTTTTTTTTTTCTATGACAATTGACAAGGTTATTCATCTCAGCTTCAAATACCATGAAGAATCAGTTCATGGGGATATTCCAATTCCTGTAACTATGTAGGTAGATTTGAATATAGATAAACTATAATTTTAGGGAAAAAAAGTTGATTTCCTTCAGAGGCAATGAGTTTTTTCCCTTAGGGCCTCCTAAAGAAAGAGTCATTTCTCTTTAGTAACTTTAGGTCTTCTATTTTATAATAGAAATAACTGGGTTATTTCCAGTGGTCCCTCAAAACCAAACATGATGTATCTGTTTCCCTTCCTTCTTTCTTCTTATTGAATTACTCTTTTAAAGGTTTCTGCACAGTAATTTTTCCTCTTTTTTTTAATTAAAGTTTTTAATTTTGAAAACAGATGTATGGACAATTGTTGGAATCTTTATAAACTGCTAACTCATTAGAGTTGATAGATTTTTGATCTGATCTTACAAGAAGATGTTTTAGGCCAGAACCTGAAACAAGGTATTAAGTAGAACTAATTGATACAATGCTTGTGTTCACACCTTTACTCATTGAAGTTCACACATTTGGGAGATTTCAGGGTTTAGTATGAGATATCTGAATTCACACCTTCCCTGACTGCTCAAAAAAGGAGTGAAAACACCATAAAAATTGTTGATGAGACTATTGCAGTACTTAAATTTTCATGTTGATTCATGTTATTTGTTATATTACTACTAGCCTGTGTTATATTGCTATGTGCTTATGTAAATTATGTGTAATGCCTCCCATATTGATGAATTTATGTATACTATGTATATCTGTTTCAGGTTCTGGCCCAAAGCATCTTGTAAGATTAGATCAAGGATATTGAACCATGCTAAATTAGATAATTATTATCTCTATCAACTCTAATGAGTTAGCAGTTTGTAAAGATTCCAACAGACAATTCTTCAACAATGACCCTTGCAAAATCTTGAGTTCCAATTCCCCCTTCCTCTTACCCCCTCTCTGAGTTGGAAAATAATGCAATATATGTTAAACATTTAACATGTAAAAACATGTTAAATCCACTATATGCATATATATTTATACAAGTATCTTGCTGCACAAAAAAAAGATCAAAAAGTAAAAAAAAGAAAAAGAAAATAAAATGCAAGCAAACTACAACTAAAAGAGTGAAAATGCTATGTTGTGATCCATCCAGTTTTCTCTGGATGCAGATGGCTCTCCATCACAAGACAATTGGAACTGGCCTAAATGATTTCATTGTTGAAAAGAGCCCTCGTCCATCTGAATTGATCATCATATAATCTTGTTGTTGCTATGTACAATGATCTCCTGGTTCTGCTCATTTCACTTAGCATCAGTGCATGTCTCTCCAGGCTTCTTTGAAATCATTCTGCTGATCATTTGTGATAGAACAATAATATTCTATAACATTCACATACCATAACTTATCCAGCCATTCTCTAGCTGATGGGCATCCACTCAGTTTTCAGTTCCTACAAAAAGAGCTGCCACAAACATTTTCACACATGTGAGTCTCTTTCCCTCTTTTAAGATCTCTTTGGGATATAAGCCCAGTTGAAACTGCTGGATCAAAAGGTATGTATATTTTGATAGCCCTTTGGGCATAGTTCCAAATTGCTCTCCAGAACAGTTGGATCAGTTCACAATTCCATCAATAATATATTAGTATCCCAGTTTTCCTACACCTCCTCTAACATTCATCATTTTTTTTGCTGTCATCTTAGCCAATCTGATGGCAGTACCTCGTAGTGCCTGAGTGGTATCGCAGAGTTGTCTTAATTTGCATTTCTCTGATCAATAATGATTTAAAACACCTTTTCATATGACCAGAAATGGTTTTAATTTCTTCATCTGAAAATTGTCTGTCTGATTCCTTTGACCATTTATCAATTGGAGAATAGCTTGGATTTTTTATAAATTTAAGTTAATTCTCTATATATTTTAGAAATGAAGCCTTTATCAGAACTTTTGAATGTAAAATTTTTTTCAATTTATTGCCTCCCTCCTAATTTTGTCTGCATTAGTTTTGTTTGTACAAAATCTTTTTAACTTAATATAATCAAAAGTATCTGTTTTGTGTTCAATAATGGATTCCAATTCTTCTTTGACCACAAATTTCTTCCTTCTCCACAGATCTGAGAGGTAAACTATCCTTTCTTCTTCTAATTTGCTTACAATATCACTCTTTATGTTTAAATCATGAACCCATTTCTACCTTATTTTGGTATACATTTTTAGGTGTGAATCAATGCCTAGTTTCTGCCATGCTAATTTCCAATTTTCCCAGCAGTTTTTGTCAGATAGTGAATTTTTATCCCAAAAGTTGGGGTTTTTGGGTCTGTCAAACACTAGATTACTATAGTCATTGACTATTTTGTCCTGTGAACCTAATCTATCCCATTGATCGACCACTCTATTTCTTAGCCAGTACCAAATGGTTTTGATGACAGCTGCTTTATAATATAGTTTTAGGTCTGTCACAGCTGGGCCACCTTCTTTTGCATTTTTTCATTAATTCCCTTGAAATTCTCGACATTTTGTTCTTCCAGATGAACTTCATTATTACTTTTTCTAGCTCTGTACAATTATTTCTTAGGAGTTCGATTGGTATGGCACTAAGTAATTTAGTATTACTAAATAATTAAATTAAATTACTAAATGATAATTAAATAATTACTAAGTAATTTAATATTACTAACTAATTTAGGTAGTATTGTCATTTTTATTATATTCTCTCAGCTAACCCATGAGCACTTAATATTTATCCAATTGATTAGATATGAATTTATTTGTGTGGAAAGTGTTTTGTAGTTGTGTTCATATAATTCCTGACTTTGCCTTGGCAGATAGACTCCCAAATATATTATTGACAGTTGTTTTAAATGGAATTTCTCTTTGTATCTCTTGCCATTGTACTTTGTTGGTAAATTATAAAAACTCTGATGATTTATGTGGATTTATTTTGTATGCTAAAGTTGTGAATTGTTTCTATTAGTTTTTTAGTTGATTCTCTAGGGTTCTCTAAGTATACCATCATATCATCTGCAGAGTGTGATAATTTGATTTCCTCATAACCTACTCTAATTCCTTTAACCTCTTTTTCTTCACTTATTGCCAAAGCTAACATTTCTAATACAATATGGAATAGTAATGGTAATAGTGGGCAACCTTGTTTCATCATTGTTCTTATTGGGAATGGTTCTAGTTTATCCCCATTACATATGGTGTTTGCAGATGGTTTTAAATAGATGCTACTGATTATTTTAAGAAAAACTCCATTTATTTCTAAATTCTCTAGTGTATTTAATAGCAATGAGTATTGGATTTTATCAAATGCTTTTTCTGCATCTATTGAGATGATCATATGGTTTTTGTTAATTTGGTTATTGATATAGTTCAATTATGCTAATAGTTTTCCTAATATTGAACCAGCCCTTCATTCCTGGTATAAATCCTATTTGGTCATGTGTATTATCCTGGGGATGATTTTTTGTAATCTTTTTGATAATATTTTATTTAAGATTTTTGCATCAATATTCATTAGGGGGATTTTCTTTCTTGGTTTTCATCCTACCTGGTTTAGGTATCAGTACCATATCTGTGTCATAAAAGGAATTTGGTAGGACTCCTTTCCCCATTTTTTTCCAAATAGTTTACATACTATTATTAATTGTTCTTTAAATGTTTGGTAGAATTCACATGTAAATCCACCTGTCCTTGGAGATTTTTTTTTTAGAGAGTTGATTAATAGTTTGTTCTATTTCTTTTTTTCAAAATAGGACTATTTAAATAATTTATTGCCTCTTCTATTAATCTGGGCAATCTATATTTTTGTGGGTATTCCTCCATTTCACTTAAATTCTCAAATTTACTGACATAGAGTTGGACAAAATAATCCCTAATTATTGCTCTAATTTCTTCTTCATTGGTAGAAAGTTCTCCCTTTTCATTTCAATTTTGATTTTCTTCTTTCCTTTTTCTAATCAAATTAACCAAAGGTTTATCTATTTTGTTGTTTTTTTCATAAAACTGACTCATAGTTTTATTTATTAATTTAACAATTTTCTTACTTTTATTAATCTCCCCTTTTATTTTAAGAATTTCAAATTTGATATTTAATTGGGGGGGTTAATTTATTCTCTTTCCAGCTTTTTTACTTGCAAGCCCAATTCATTGATCTTTTCTTTCTCTATTTTATGCAAGTAAGCATGTAGAGATACAAAATTTCCCCTAATAACCACTTTGGCTGCATGCCACAAATTTTGGCATGTTGTCTCATTATTGTCATTCTCTTGGATGAATATTATTGATGCTATCTATGATTTGTTGTTTCACCCACTCATTCTTTAGGATTGGATTATTTAGTTTTCAATTAATTTTTGGTCTATTTTCCCCTAGCCTTTTATTGCATGTAACTTTTATAATATCATAATATGAAAAAATGCATTTACTATTTATGCTTTTCTGCATTTGACTTTGAGGTTTTTATGCCCTGATACATAGTCAATTTTTATATAGGTTCCATGTATGGTTAAAAAAAAGTATATTTCTTTCTGTCTCCATTCAATTTGCTCCAAAGGTGTATCATTCCTAACTTTTCTAGGATTCTATTTACCTCCTTAACTTCTTTCTTATTTATTTTGTGGTTTAATTTATCTAGTTCTGAGAGAACAAGGTTGAGATTCCCCCACTAGTATAGTTTTGCTGTCTAATTCTTCTTGCAGTTCTCTTAACTTCTCTAGGAATTTGGAGGCTATACCATTTGGTACATATATGTTTAGTATTGATATTGCTTCATTATCTATGGTACCTTTTAGTAAGATATAGTTTCCTTCCCTATATCTTTTAATTAGATTTATTTTTGCTTTTGCTTGATCTGAGATTAGGATTGCTAACCCTACCTTTTTTTTAACCTCAGCCAAACCATAATAGATTCTGCTCCAGCCTTTTGCCTTTACTCTAAATGCATCACTCTGCTTTAAATGAGTTTCTTGTAAACAACAAACTGTAGTATTTGGATGCTTAATCCAATCTGCTATCCATTTCCATTTTATAGAAGAGTTCATCTCATTCACACTCAAAGATAAAATTACTAACTCTGTGTTTCCTGCTTTCTTGTTTACCCTCAGTTATACTTTTCTTTTCCCTTTCTCCCTTTCCCTTCTCCCCAGTATTTTGTTACTGACCACCCCCTCCATCAAACAACCTTCCCTTTTTGCAACCCCCACTTCTTATATCTTTCCCTTTACTTTAGTTTTCCTTTTTATTAGCCTTCCTACTTCCATTTCCCCTTCTCTTCCTACTTTTCTATAGCCTGAGACAAGCTTTTCTGTGGAGTTAAATGTGTCTGATATTCTCTTGTTGAGCCAGGTCTGATGAGAATAAGATTCAAATGGTGCTTATCCCTTTCCCCTCTTTCCCTCAATTGCAATAGGTCTTTTTCGTCTTTTCATGAGATGTAATTTACCCCATTTTAATTGCATTTTCCTCTTATTATAGTAGACTTACCTTTCCTCCTCTAGATTCTTTTTTATATCATCACAATAAAATCAAATTATCTCTGCACCCTCTAAGTATACACATAACAGAGATACAGATCTCAAGAATCAAGCATATCATCTTGCCATATAGGGATAAAAGCATTTTAACTTTTAAAGGAAAGTTATTTTTTCTGTCCTTTTTGCCTTTTTATATTTCTCTTGAGTTCTGCATTGAAGACCAAATTTTCTATTCAGCTCTGGTCTTTTCATCAGAAATAGATCAAATTCATCTGTTTCATTGAATGTCCATCTTTTCCCCTGAAGGATGATGCTCAGTTTTGCTGGATAGTTGATTCTTGGCTGCAATCCAAGTTCATTTGCTTTCTGGAATACCACATTCAATGCCTTTCAATTCTTAAAATGGAAGTGCTAGTTTCTGGTTAATACTGATTGTGGCTCCTCAATTTGAATTGTTTCCTTCTGGTTGCTTGCCATATTTTCTCTTTGATTTGATAATTCTGAAATTTAGCTATGATGTTCCTTAGAGTTTTCCTTTTGGAGTCTCTTTCAGGTGGTGATTGGTGAATTCTTTCAGTGATTATTTTGCCCTCTGGTTCTAGGACATCTGGGCAGTTTTCCTTGATGATTTCCTAAAAGATCATGTCTAGGCTCTTTTGTTCATCATGGTTTTCAAAAAATCCAATAATTCTTAGATTGTCTCTCCTAGACCTATATTCCAGATTGGTTGTTTTTCCAATGAGATAGTTTACATTTTCTTCTATTTTTTTCATTTTTTTTGGTTTTGTCTGACTGATTCTTGAAGTCTCATTAAGTCATTAACTTCCATTTGTTCAATTCTAATTTTTAGTGAATTATTTTCTTCAGTTAGCTTTTTTATCTTTTTTTGCATTTGGCCAATTGAACTTTTATATCAAGTGTTTTGTTCATTGCATTTTTTCTATTTCACAGATTTTGTTTTTCAATGAATTGATTTATTTTTATATCTATTTTGTAAGGAATTCTATGCTTTTTCCATTTTACCAAGTCTATTTTTTTCAGAAGTTTTATTCAGTTAATCTTTGGTTTTTCTTTTCCATCCCTTCTTGCAAAGATCTCATTTCCTTTCTCCATTTTCTTCTAACTCTCTTTTAAGATCCTTTATGAATTCTTCCAAGAGAGCCTTGGGAAATGGGAACCAATTCATATTACCCTTTGGGGCTTCATCTGGAGCTGATTTGCCTTTAGGATCCTCAGTGTTTGAGGTTTGTTCTTATCTTCTCCATAAAAGTGATCTATAGTCAGAGTTCTTTTTGCTTTTTTGCTTATTTTTTTGAAGGTTGAGGTCTTCTCTTAAGGAAAAGGGCAACAGCTTTAGTTTGCCGTGGGGCTAGTGCTGCTGACTGAGTTCTGGTGCTGGATAGGCACAGCCAGATTCCAGATTCTTCTGGAGCTCAGTGGTTCACAATTTGCCTTTTGTATTTGCTTTTGGTGTCTTTCAGCTAATTTGCTGAATCACTGTTTGCAATAAGGACACAGTAGTCTAAGAGCCTCTAAGAGTAGATTCTTTTGGGCATGGACACTGTGATGGCCTGGCTCCTTGCCCCGGGCTCCCTATCCTGTGGTCTAAGCTCAGCAGCTTCTCCCCCTCCTGATTGAAAAAGACCTTTTCTAAAGTTCTTCCAAAGTATCTTCTTCTGGAAATCTGTTGTACTCCAAATATTTGTGGATTCTGTCTCTACAGAATCAGTTCAGAAGCTTAATCTGCTGTTAATTTGAGGGGAATCTTGGAGGAGGTCAAATACAGGCTTGTCTCCTCTCTGCTATCTTGGCTCTCCATAATAATTCTTAATCTGAGGAAATGATTGTCTCCTTTTCTTTTCCTAGGAGCCCTTACTGATTTTATTTATCCTTTTTGATTCTTTTGTCACATGTTAGGTTGATTTATTGCCAACCTGCAATTCTTCTACTTCTTTGGAAACTATTGTTTGAACAGTTGTGTAGCATGGTCTTCAACATTCATTTGACGTACCCTTTTTTTTCTTTTCCCAAAAACCCTTTTCCAATATTATTGACTGGATTAATCTGGTTTTTCTTCATTTTGAAGGATGGAACTAGGACCGGTGTATGCAAGGAACAGATTTTGGTTCAGTATAAGAAATAAATTCCTAAAAGTGAGTTGCCTCCCACAATAGAATGGATTATTTAGGAAAAAAGTGAGTTTCTAATCATCAGGAATATTCAAAAAGACCATAGAACACTTAGTCATGGTAGATAAAGTTCATCTAATTTGGCATATGTAAAATCAGGATAATAACACTTATACTACCTATAACAGGGGGTTGTTGTGAGAAAGTATTTTGTTAAAAAACCTCTGAAGTACCACCTCATCCCTATTAGCTCGGTTAATATGACAGAAAAATGGAAATGATAAATGTTGGGAAAGTTGAGATATTAATGCATTGATGGCGGAGTTGTAAACCAAAATAAACCATTCTGGAGAAAAATTTGGAACTCTGCCCAAAGGGCAATAAAATAATCCCTACCCTTTAGTCCAATTATGTCACTATCAGTTCTGTATTTCAAAGAGATTGAAAAAAAGAGAAAGAAGCCTATTTGTACAAAAATATTTATGGCTATTTTTTTGTGGTGGCAAAAATTAGAAACTGAGGGCATACCATCAGTTGGGGAGTGATTGAACAAGTTGTGTTACATGATTGCAATGGAATAATATTGTGCTTTAAGGAATGATGAGCAAGACATCATGAACTGATACAAAGTGAAGTGAGCAAAGATAGAATATTATACATAGTAATAGCAACATTGTATGATAATCATCTATAAATGACTTAGCTATTCTCAGCAATACAATGATCCAGAACAATTCCAGAGCACTTATGATGAAAAATGCTATCTACCTCCAGAGAAAGAATTGGTGGAGTATGGATTTTTAATGCAGACTAATGCACATTATTTTTCATTTATTATTTCTTTCATTTTTTGAGGGGGGAGGAGTCTGTTTTTCACAACATGACTAATATGCAAATATGTTTTTTTGTGATTGCAAATATATAATTTTATATCATAATGCTTATTGTCTCAGGAAGGAGTAAGGGGAGAGAAGGAGAAAATTTGGAATTCAAAATGAAAAAATATGAAAACTAAAATTTTTTTGCAAACCTAAAAATGCTATATACATATGAATTATTATTATTCTTACTGTCCTGTCTACAGTATACTGTATGCCCTTCTTTTGAGGATAGAAACTTTTCCTTTTGGTTTAATAGCTCTAGAATTTAGCACAATTCCTTGCACATAAACAGATGACTTTTTGATTAATTTTTGTCTTTATACGACTGATATTTTGTGCATTTCCTGGCATGTTGTAAATGCTTAGTAAACATCTGTTGCATTATGTTGAATTGAATTTTTGTTTCAGTTAAGGGTTAGAGTAGATGACTTCTACAATCCTTTCTAAGATTAAGATTTTATTTCTATTCATTATACTGTGATTTGTTAACTTAGGGAATCTCTGACTCATTGGCTTTGGGTGTAAAATAAGATAAAAAAATCTACATTATTCAAAGAGCTTTAAATGCATGGGGTAATGCATAAAAACTATCTTGAGAACACTTCCTAATTATCCAACAACAGTTGCATTGCCTGTATCCATGGGGAAAAATATGGTTCATTATAATAGAAATAGGGTCTTTTGAAATTGGTCATGGAAGGAAACAGCAGGATTTTGCACTGGCCAGATTACAACACAAAAGTCTGAGTTTTTATTGCTGGCAGATGTATATAATCAAGGTCGGAGTGAGGTTTGGTGCTTCATCTGGCCTCTTTTTGCCCTAACTTTATTTACATGTTGATTACAAGGATCACGGGTGGACTTCATCATCCCAGTATATAGATACTAATACGTATATATACACTTTTTCTAAATGTATGTGTGTTTTTTGTGGGGGCAGAGTCCCTAGAATAAGTTTGGGGTCATAAGCTCATAATTGGGCTGTAGTAGATATATCTTAATGCTAAATTGGACAGATGTTTGAGACCATGGAATTCAAATTAGCACGAGACATGTGGAGTCAAAAAAGATGAACTTAATCAAAGCCTCAGGAATTCTGCAGGTTTTTCTTGGTTTCCTGGCCCTGTGTGGTGGGTCACATCTTAACTAGGCATTATAAGATCTACAGAGAGCAACTCAGCCATGGGAAGATCAATAGAGCTGTCCAGCAGAGTCATTGGGTCTAGTAGAGATGGAACACCTTAGATACAATGCCCAGCCTACACACACACACACACACACACACACACACACGCACACGCACACACACACACACACACGCACATATATGTATAGAGTAGCCATGGGGGTTCCTGGTATTTATTTCCATGTCTGTTTCTTATGTGTGTGCTGTCTGTGTGTATTCCCAATACTGATGAAGGGAATTTAAGCACTGAGAACATTTCCCATGGTTACAGCTACTCTTTGGATGTGTACCCTGGTAAGTTTGGTGATATGTGAGAAGAGTACATGGGAGAATGGAGGTGGGGAGGGAGAGTGGATTGTTCCTTGTCACAGCTTGACATGCTGTTTGATTAAATGCTCTTCTGCTTTGAAGTAATGGGTCTTCTCAGTTGGCTGGTGAAATTTAAGCATATTTGTGCAGCCTCATTAGCTATAGTTTTGAGTGAGTATTGAGCCAGAGTGCCTCTCACTTGGGCTAGCTTTTCTATATTTGTGCTTAAAGGGGAGTCAGGCTAGATGCTACAGCTCTATTTCATCTGAAACAGGTTCAGTCAGTAGACTGAAAGTATTTTACTCACTTTGCTCACTTTCATTGAGAACAACTGGATGCGATCAACATAAATTGGTGTATGTTGAAGGAATTCTCTGAAATCCTGTAGTAGCAAATGGTGTATTCTTTAAAATAATTGATGATGCTTCAGGCTTTCTATATATTCAGATTAATGTTCAGAACTCTTTTTAAAAAAAACATATTTTAGCCTAAGGAAGAAAGCTCACTGTACACATTAACTTGATTATGAACTAGTCATATTGGTGAGAAAATCCTTATTAAGTTTGGTTTTTTTCATTGTACCTTGATATAACAGAACACAGAAGATCAGGATGAGGAGTCCAGACAGACTCTTCTGTAGAGGGGGCACCACAACATGGGAGCTAGTGGGGATAGTTATTTTATGAGTGGGCATGTAGAAACATGCGTCTGAAGGTAGGAGATCAATCATTGATCTTCAAACTGAATCCAAGATCCAAGGTCAGGAGCTGTACATCTGTTGAATTTTTAAGCCCTAGGCATACATGTGGGAGAGAACTAAGCAGTCAAGCTGTTTGATATTGGGGTGGTCAAGGAATTAGGGATTCAGTGTTGGAGCGATTATAGTTCAGGAACAAAAAAAGATCTAGACTCCACAGGAATTTGGTTACAGGGTGACATGATATAAACTCAACTCTTTAAGCCTTGAGGTAGGGAATAGGTGCTTGGCCACAGAGGAACAAGACCAGAACTCAGTTATTGGAGAGGTTAAAAATCAAAGCTCAACTGCCCTAAATTTTTTAAAAAGAACTTTACTATACCATTGGTTTAGGGACAGAATTGGTTCAATATCTGTTTTGAGGCCATAGATAGAGGTGGGAATTAAACAGCTTCCAAGATTAGAGATGTGCAAGGACAGGGGCCAGTCAGGACTTGATACCTCTAATGTTCCAGTTTCCATCCAAGTACCTAATACATATGAGCTCTTTCCCACCTCTTCAGTGTTATCTTCTGGAGTGCTGCATCTCCTAGGAGATTTTGTTTGCTTCACAGATTACATTCTATTTCAGCTGCTTCTCTGATTCTAACAAATAGTACAATCCATGTAAATGAATTCAATGTACCCAATACTGATGAGGGAATTTAAGCCCTGAGAACATTTCCCAAGATCCTGAATATTTATTTGGATGCACATAGGAATGATAGGAGAATTACTAGGTATTGCATATACAGAGAATACTCTAATTGAGGGGACTTTTTTGCTTTTCTTTTTATCATTTCCAAAAATTCATTAAGTAATCAACTTTCATTTTGATATTCCATAATCATTTCTTCTTATTCATATTAACATAAAACTGGTTACACTGGTCCTTCTTTTGGCAATGGTTAATATCCCTGATTCATTTCTAATCAACACAAAACTGTTTGTTTCATTCCTTAAAAAAAAGGGAAAGAGTGTGAACATATGGTTACCTTACCAGGAAAGAAAGGAAACCAAATTTAAACTAAGGAAAGAGGAGGAGGAGGAGAGAGAAAAGTATTCAGGTGCAGCTGCTAAACCAGATAAAATAAAAGACCAATATAAATGTGAGCAACTAATGGGGGTTCTTTGGGATTTATGGGTTGAATTAAATGGCACCCTCCAACTATGAAATTCTATGATTCTCTGAAGTTACAGGAATATAGAATTTGGTTTCATATAAAAATAAAACAATATATGAAGAAACCAAAAACTTTTTTAATAGAGCTGCCCAGAGGCAAGAGATATATATTTATATATATATGTGTGTAGAGAGTAAGTTCTCCATTACTAGAGGAGTAAAAATAGAGGGTAAGGAGCATTTATTGGTGGTAAATAACATTCATAATTTCAGTGGAGATTGACCTGAGATGTGTCAACTCTGAGATTTTGCAAATGTAGAATATCCTCCATTTATCACGTTATTGAAAAGCAATTCAGGAGTCACAGAAAACTCAATCTCATTTCCATAACTTTCCTAACAAATCATCTTCCATCCTTTAGTTATGTGATGGGGAACCCATTACCTGATGAACTAGCCTGAGCCACTTTACAACTGTTCTGTTATTGTTAGAAAGTTTTTCCTTATGTCATTTGAAATGTGCTTCTCTGTAGTTTCCAGCCATGACTCCTAATTATATCCTTCATGGACAAGCTATCTTTCTGTTGCTTCTTCCTAGGCTTCCAGGACTTTCAGGAGATGATCTTCTCATCTCTAGTTTAAATACCACTACAATTATCCCTTCCACATACATTGTGTGCTTGTGATCTGGAAAACCATGTAAATTTTTTTGAATCTCCCTTCATACCAGAGAAGTTTGATTTTTTCCTTTTTGTGGAGTATTTACAGTACCTTAAAACATAAGATATGTTTTAAAATACAATATTCTATGTATATTTAATGCATTCTATGTATATTTAATGAGTTTCCAAACTTTTTCTATGTTGTCTTCTGATTTTTGTGTGTTGCTGCAGTTTCTGCAAAACTCCTCCAAAATTCCATTCAATTTCTTACGCTGATCTGATATATTGAGACCACATTGAGTCTCAATGTGGAAGGTATAACTTTTAATTAATCCTCTTTTGTATTGGTGCTTCTACCATACTCATCACTCTTCTTTGTTTGCTTTTCTGTTTGCCAACCTTCATCTTAAAATGGGGTAACAAAAGAGAATATGATGTTCCATTTGTGATCTGACCAGGAAAGAGTACAATGGGACTATTATCTTTCTCATTTAAGATATCCTGCTCCTTGATTTAGTCAACAATCATGTTAGCTTTTAGGAGGACTGTAATATAATACTATTTATTCATTAAGCTTGGATTCCAGCAGTGCCAACTCATAACTGCTCCATTCTATATTTATGCAGCTTATTTTTGTCTTCTAATATGGAAAATTATATTTATTTAAAGTTATTTATTCACCTTTTCACCTCAGTATTTATTAATTTTTATATTAATAGCTTGAGGATCATTGTTTTATTCTGTTAATATTATTTTGAGTCCGGTTATACACTGTGTTGCCTATGCCTCTAGTTTCATGTCACCTATGAATTGAGACACTTTTTAATTAGGTATAATTTTATCCAGATCATTACTTAAAATGTTGAATAGCACAAAACTAAATTCAAATTTTTAGATAGTCTACTATAAATTATCACTATGCCACTGTTAATTAAATAATGCATCATTTCTTATTGTAAATTATTTTATTATATATTGTAAATTTATTATATAATTTTCATTCATATTATTATAAATTATTATATTAAACAATTATTAAATAAATCAACATTCTACCACTGAGTTACATTAATAGCTACTTTGAGTTCATTCACTGACCAGTTCCAAGTCAATCTAACTATATTATCATCTATTCCACATTTCTCTATCTTGTCTTTAAAGTTTATCATCATCTATTCACAACTATTCCTTTCCTTCCCTCCTTCCCCCGAGTTTTCTATTTGCCTTGTGGTGTGGCTCATGTGCTATTTGGAGTCCTTTTATTTCTTTATATTCTCAATGATCTCACCAGCTTCTAGGGATTTGATCATCACCTCTACATAGATGATTCTTAAATTTATGTATTTAGTTCTTTTCTCTCTTTTACTCCACTCTACTATGACCATCTATTCATTAAACATCTGTGCCAATGTTTCAAATGGAATTTCACAGATCCATGGAATCTTAGCTTGGGAAGGGACATCAAAAGCTATTTAGTAGCTTTTTGTAAGAATCTCCTTTACAATACAATCTTCTTTGCTGGATCTCATTCAGGTCCTGTCCATTAATTATGAATATCCCACAGGGCTCTACCCTCAGCTCTCTTTGCTTCTTCCAAGTTTGATTATCTTGTCAGCTGCCATGGATTTAATTATCATCTCTCTCTCTGATGATTCTCTCAAGTATATTTATTCAACCTTTACTTCTCTACTAATTTCCATTCTTAACTCTACTTTTCAGACTTCTCAATTGAAGGTCCAATAGACATCTTAAAGTCAATGTGCCAAAACAAAATTCATTATCTTTTTTTTTTCACAGTTTACAAAGTCATGCTATCTATTATGTTGAAAAATGTTTCTTTTACTTGTGTAATTTGCTAAACTGATATTTTATAGAAACAGATTGAAGACCTTATACAACAATTGGATGCAAAACTTCAGAAAATAGACATTTGCCTTTGAGAAAAGTTATATTTTATGAAATTCTTGCAAATTCTTTTTTTTTCTTTCTTTCTTTTTTTTTTTTTTGCAAATTCTTGCAAAAGAAATACGTAATTCTGGATCCTAAGAATACTTAAACTAGAATACAATCAAGTAAAGCAATAAAGATTGAAGATTAAAGCACAAGTGAAGCAGGAGATTGAAAAACAAATAGAAAAAGTCAATCTCTTGTTACAGGTTACTTTTAAAAATCACTTTTATGTTTTAAAAATATATCTATGTAAATGAAGATTTATGATTTTTACCTATTTTGAATCCAGAATATTTTTTATTAAAAATTTTCCCTCTTTCTTCTTTACTATTAGCCTCTATAAGCTTGGATTCACTATTAACAAAAAAAGAAAACAAAATATTGCCTTTTGATGTGAATTCTGAAACTAGATTATTCTCTTCCCTTGTCAGGAAATGCTAAATTGCTCATCCTAGATACTTAGTTTCCCAGATAGTCTTATAGCCAATAGTTAAAGCAACCATAATGCCTTGAATTAGCATCTTTAAGATACTTATGATGAGAACCCAAGCTGTCCCAGACTGTCTTTGTTACTATGTTCAAGGCAATTTCCACACCTCTAATATATATCCTTGTTCCTTCCTTTATTTTCCCTCCTCCCCTGATATGGTATGAATTCCTTTGGGTTATATTTTCCCTATAAAAGATGTGCTTATGGTGAAGACTTTTGTTGAATCCTTTCCTAGACTAAGCCCCAAATGAGGTACTCCCTACCTCATAGCATCTTCCCTCTATTGGATCCTTCCTCCTGCTTAATTGTGAGTTCTAATAGGAGAATACTCTTTCTCCTTGTTAATTTACATAATAAATAGCATAACTTGGTAAACTTGATGGATTTCTTGTCATGGTTTTTCCATGTCATGGACCAAATCTTTATTTTGAAGTTTTCATATAATATTCATTTTACAACTCTTTTCTCTCCCAAATCTAGTTCTATTTACCACTCCTGGTGCCTATTTTACCTCATCATCTTTGAAATCATAAATGAAAATAACGATATATACTATCAAGTGTTTAAAAATAATTAGCATAACAAAAATTAAAGCTGAATTGTTTTTGTTTTTTCAATTAATACTAAGTTCATTATCTTTCTCTTTAAACCTCCTTTAAACTCTCCTTCAAACTTCCTAGTCACTGCCACAGGCACCAGCTTCTTTCCAGTTCCCTAACTCAGTCTAGACATCATTCTCAACTGCTCACTACCTCTCACCTCCCATATCTAATCTTTTGCCATGGCATATTAGTTTCACCCTTATACTCTCTCTCTTTCCTCTGCTATTCTAATACTCTGGGACACTGGACCTTCTGGTTGGTCTGCCTGCTACATATCTCTCCTCATTCTACTCCATTCTCCATTCAGCTACTCAAGTGATTTTCCTTAAGCGCAGTTCTGATCATGTCATCTTCCATTCCCAATAAACTCTAATATTACCTTCAGGATCAAATGCAAAATGTTCTGACTCAAGGTCAAAGCTCTCCCTTCATTCCCACCCTTCTGTGTTTTTTACTGTGTATTTAACTCTCCCCCCCACTCTATGATCTAGTGATACTGGCTCCTTTACTGTTCCATGAACAAGATTCTCAGTTTTCTGGCTCTGTTTATTTTCTTCTGCTGTTTTCCATGCCTGGAATTTTCTTCCTGATTCTCATTTTTGCCTTCTGGCTTTCTTAAATTCTCAGCTCAAGACTCTCACCTTCTACAGAAAACCTTTCTTAACCCTTTTAATTCTAGTGTCTTCTTTCTGTTAATTGTTTCCATTTATCCTCTATGTAACTTGTTAGTTTAATTTGTTTGCTTGTTGTTTCTTCCATTATATTGTGTGCTCATTGAAGTAGGGAGCTTTTATCTTTTTTTGCATCCCTAGCACTTAGCACAATGTCTGGCACAGAGTAGGCACTTAATAAATGCTTATTAACTCATCAATATTCAATAATGGGTCACACAGTTTTTATTTGAAGACTCAGTGATGAACAACTGCTAAGATAGTCCATTTTACTTTTAGACAAGTCTTAATAGGAAGTTTTTGTTTATGTCAAACTAAAAATTTGCTTTTTTTCAACTTTCATATATTTCTCCTATGTCTAATCTTTTGAGCCAAACAGAAATAGCTTCTTTCCTCTTCCATATGATCCTACTATAATATACTTTTGAATGCTTAAAAACCATTTTTCTGTTCTTCTTCATGTAGTATGTTCCAAACTGGAATTCATTATTCCTGTTCCCCAATCCCATCCTTCTTGCAAATAACCCATTTCCTGCCCATGACAGAACCATTCTCCCTCTCAATTATGCTGAAAATTTCAATTATTCTAGATACTTTCATCATTTCTTTCCATATTTAGTCAACTGTCAAATTTTATTGGTTCTCCATAACATTTCTCACATTTATATTCTTTTCTCTACTTTATTACCCTAGTTCAACTCCTAAGCCCCTCTCACTTAGACTTTTAAAATAGCTTTCTAATTATTTTTTTTTGTTTCTCGTATCTCTACCAGTCTAATCTATTCTTTAGATAGCTGCCAGAATAATTTTCCTAAGACTTAGGTCTGATCTTGTTATTTCTCTGCTCAAAAGTCATCAATGGCTCCCAGTTGTTAACTTGTTAACTTGGCCTTTAGCGTTTTCGAAATTCTGGTTACCGCTTGCTTTTCCAGCTTTATCTCATATCACTCCTTTTCATGTTATTTATGTTCTATAAAGCCCAGACTGTTGGTGTTTGCTGAAAAAAGTGTTCTTTCTCTGTTTCATGCATTTGCATAAACTATCCCCTCCATTTGGAAAGCGTCAAGGTGGCACAATGGATAGGGTAGTGATCTGGAGTCAGGAAGACTCATCTCTTTCTGAGTTAAAATTCTGTCTTAGACACTTACTTGCTATGTGATCTGGGCAAGTCACTTAGCTCTATTTTCTTCATCATCTATAAAATGAGCTGGAAATTGAAATGACAAACTACTCCAATATCTTTGCCAAGAAAATCCCAAATGGGATCCCAAAGAGCTGGACACAACTGAAATGACTAAACAATAACAACATATTCAGAGTATACTCATTCCTTTCCTATACCCCTCAGAGTCCTGAATGTGCCGCAGGGGAGTTTAATGCCTTGTTTTTAGTGGTATTTTTGATTCTCCTTGTTGTTAGTACTCTTCTTTGTCTTTTGACAGCAATAACGATTTAATTTTTATCATTATTATCTTTTGCACACAACATGAACTTAACTGAACCATTTCAGTATATTAAATTGCTATCCAGAAATACAAATAAATGCCTTTTTTAGAAACTATTTTTTTAAAACATGTTTGGTCCTCAAACTCATCTGAATCCCTTGCTTTCAATTCACTAATTAGTCATTGATTAGTGATTGATATCAATCACTGGTAGTGATGAAAATGCTACGTGTCCCTAAGGTCTTCAGTTTCTTGCTCAGGCCACCATAATTTCTTAAAATGCTTCCTAGGTTTTTTTTCTGATGCTGTAATTTTCCCCATGTGAATCAGTAGGAAAGGTTAGTTATCATTATTAGGTTTGATTATTAAATCATGTCCTAAATGGTTTGCTTTTTCCATAGTTCATATTAGGTTGACGTATTGCTATCTTGGTATCCCTCATTAGGGAGTTATAACTATTTGCCTTTGTCTTTTTTTCTATGACTGTTATTGACTTTTCCCCTGATGGTGTGTATATATGTGTGTGTTTGTGTGTGTGTGTGTGTGTGTGTGTGTGTGTGTGTACACACACACATATATATATAATATATAAATATTCATTTTCTCTTCCTATCATGCAGAGGAAAGCATGCTGAATGTGGAATAAAATAACTCATGTTTGAATCTTGATTTACTTCTTTCTAACTATGTTATCTTGTACTTCTTCACCTATGGGAAAATTAGACTATACAGTCTCTAAGATCTCTTGTAATATTAAATTTACAATTCCATTATCTTCAGATGGTCCAGCTCTACCTTCTTTAGGAAGAACTTTGCCTATTGCATATCTCCAGACCTTCATAGGCTTTCTTCCCTCCCTTCCCTGAGTAATATTCTTCTATCTTCCAATTTCCTGATCAAAGTGAAAAATCCCCATCTATTTGGATCCTTTTTTCCCGTTTTTGTTTCTCTTTTAAAACACTTTTTAAAAGAATCATTTCATTCTCCCCAATAACTTGAAGATAGTTAAGTTGTGATTCTTCAGTCCTTTTACATACACTATTAGGGAGGCCAACTTGCATTTTGTGCATCCCTCACTGTTCCTAGATACAGAAGCACAAATATAATCCATGCTCTTCAGGTCATTACAAAATTGATGTCATCCTTCATCCTTGCTTGGAACAAGACATTAAATATTCTGTCTTTTTTGTTGATAGCTCAGTTGGGATAACACGATGAATTTCTGTGTGCTGGCTGGGCTGTGGCTCATCTTAATTCCAAGGTTAAAGCAGAAAAAGAAAAATATTTATTTGCTTCCTCTCTCTTGCTCAAAGAATTTCTTTGTTTTTACTTGAAGTGGGAAAATGTTTCCAGATATTCTGCCACCTAAAATTCTAAGCTAGATAACCTTGTGACAAAGAATTTTCAAAATATTGGAAAAAATCAAGTAATAAATATTCATAACAAATTCATAATATAAATTAAATATAAATTCAAAATATAATTCATAAAATAAAAATTCATACTATGGGAAAAAACCTTATAGTTATCTTTGTTCAATAACTGCTGTCCTAGGTGGGTTTAAAAATATTAGTTCACTGTAGGTATAAAGTCTGCCATCGGCTACTCAACTGTCTTTGATATGAGCAGTTAGGGAGTCTCTGGGTAGAAGCTTCAGATGATTAGCCAGGGCCATTGTAGAAAATGGAGATGAAACACATGGTGGGAAAAAGCCTATCAATAGGAAAGTCCTGCTGTAGATGCAGAGATATGACAGGCCTTTATTTTGGAAATCCTTTGAGTGAATCCCAATGTAGGAAAGACGACAAATTTGAAATTCAGACCAAAGGCCTTTGCTTCAAGATTGTAAGTAATCTGGCATTCCTCAGCTGGGTAGCAGCAAGATGCTTAAGGAGGCAGTTAACACCGAAATTTTGATAATAAATTGAAGAAATTAGCTAGCCACTGAGAAAGAACCCTTGGGGGCAGGGAAGAAAAATTAAATGAAGACTTATTAAGAATCAATCAATCAATCAAGAAGCATTTGCTAAGCTTCTATTGTGTGCCAGTCACTATGCTGGATACTGTTCCTGTCTTCAAAGAACTTAGATTCTATAAGGAAGGGAAGGGAAGGGAAGGAAACAAGCATTTAGTGGGCCAGGCCTGGACTTTAGGAAATCCTCTTTGACAGTTCTATGGACAATGGAGAGGAGAGAGATTTGAGGAGGGAAGAATAATTGGCAGGCTATCATAAGAGTTTAGATGATATGGGTTTGAGGGTCTGAGATACATGGGCAGTTTCCTCATATATGGAATCCTCCACTTCCATCTCTCTCTGCTTTCTGATTTCTTTCAAGACTCAAGTCAAATTCCTTTTTTTTTTTTTTTTTTTTTAAACAGGAGGACTATCCCAGGCTCCTGCTCCCCCCACTGCCTTCTGCCTAAGATTCTCTTCCATTACATTATATCTTGTATTTACTTAATTATTTGTATGCTACCTTCCTCATTAGAGTGTGATCTCCTTGAGGACTGGGACTGTATTTTCAGTGGTTCAAATCTGGTTTCAGATACTTATTAGCTGTGTACTTATAAGTAAGTCATTTAACCTTTATCTACCTCAGTTTCTTTACTGTATAATGGGATAATAATAGCACCTACTTCACAGAGTCCTGGTGAGGATTAAATAATATTTATGAAATCACTTAGCACAATATCGGCCGCACACAATAGACAATGCTTATTGATTTTTCTCTTCCCTTTCTGTTCCTTTCCTTCCCTAGCACATTGTTGCTCAGTTGATCAGTTGTTTCCAACTCTTTTTGATGAATTATATGATCCGTGAGGTTTTCTCAACAACGATACTGGAGTGGCTTGCCAATTTCTTCTCCAGTGGATTAAGGTTAAATGACTTGCCTAAGTTCATGCAGCTAGTAAGCGTCTGACACCATATTTTGAACTTTGGGCTCACTGACTCCCAGACAAAGCAGTTTATCCATTGGGCCATCTTACACATAGCTGTCATGCTTAGGATATACTTGTAGACTGACTGACCAGAGAGAAAATCAATAAGAATTGATCTATGATTAAAAATATGTAGTTTAATGAATAAGGAGTTAAGATTGTTCTGAGATTTCAAACCTGGATGGCTAGAAAGATGGTAATGCTCTTGACAGAAATAGAGAAATTTGGAACAGAAAGTGTTTGGGGGAGAAGAAAATGAACTCTTTTTTGAATGTGTTGAGTTTGAGATGCCTAAGGGATATCCAATAGGAAATGTCCATTAGACAGTTGGTAATATAGGTCTAGAACTTTGGAATAAGACTAGGGCTGGATAGATATATCTGGAAGTCATGCTTGCCATAAAGAACAGTGAAGTTTAATGATAAACATCCTTGATTTGAATTATAAACTCTTCCCTTGAGCTTTTTTTTTGGTTATTCCACCATTATATATAGAAATGGGAACTTATCAAACTATTTGGTTCTTTTTAATAAAAAGTATTATTATATTTGGAAAATGCACTAAGTTGATGATGTTTGGTAAGAATGAGCTTTTCTTAGTTATCCATGCCTGAGGAAAGCTTAACTTAGGAGCAAATACTTATAATACAATTATGATGCTTAGGAGCAATTAATTAGGCTTTATAGGCCTTGATTCCTAACCTCAAACCTAATTTATTTAATGACAGCAAATATCTAAATAAATTGGTTTAAACAATGAAAAATATTCCCTGAATAGCAAAAAAAGTGAATGACAATCAAATAGTTTCATTTTTAAATTATTGGGTGGCTTTGATGCATTTCACCTTTTTCATTATCACCCTATATAGAGAGAGCCTAGAAATCTCATTTTGCTAGTAGTGTCCCCATCATTCATTGAAGTGAATCCACTGGCCTGGTTTAAAATGTTAATTTCTGGTTCAGGAGCTCTGATACTCAGAAATACTCAGAAAATTCCGTCCCTTGAGAGAAAACTCTCTCAAAAACTCTCAAGGTTTATTGGTAATGGGCACTGAAATTCCATGCTGCCAATTGCTAGCATTTAAAATGCGTGAACAAAAATGGAAACCAGTTCAAAATGTCCATCATGTGGTTTCTTTCTTAAAGCTTTATTTCTTCTTAAGCAATTTCGTATGTCCACTTTTTCCCCATTCATGCCATTTCCTAGCTACTTCATCTTCATTTATTCTGTTTCTACTCTGTCTCACAGGGATGTTATAAGCCAGAGAGAATGAAGGATTAATAAGAAGCATTATTAATCATGCTTAGGCCTGGCACTTACATAGTCTAGAAGCACATCGCATATGGACTTATGGACTCAAAAGATTCTGTTTTTGTTATTATTCTCCATTTTTCTGCTCTTTTATTTTCCTAATATTATCATCCCCTGCCAAGCGGCAGGTTTTTTTTTTTTTTGGTTACTGGATTCTTGCAGTCCCTTCATTTTGTTCTCTTGCTGTGTTGGTATTTGTTTCTCTCTTCTTCACATCATTTATTCTCTGCTGAGCACTTAATCATGTTTTCTCCTTCCCCCCCAATATCAGCTTCAAGTCTACCTTAGTCAGTGTTTTCTGGTCTATTTAAAATTAAACAGATTCAATTCTGAGAGGCCTTAAGGCTTGGGACTGCTGACTTAGTAATAATAATGATAGCTCCATTTTATAGAGTGTTTTAAAGTTTACAAATCACTTTCTTCATAAGCTCCTTGAGAATAGGGATTGCCTCATTCTTTGCATCTGTTACAGCACCTGGCACATAATAGTTGTTAATAAATGCTTATTGATTGCTGATCCCTGTGACTGAGCTAATATAAGTGTTTTAGCCACCTTTTACAATTGAAAAAATCAAAAGTCTGAGACTTATAAGTGATTTGGGTAAGATCATATTGTTAGTAGCGTGGTGAATAAAGTGCTGGGACCAAGGAAGACCAATCTTCTTGAGTTCAAATCTTACTTCAGACCTGTGGGACGCTAGGCAAGCCACTTAACCCTGTTTGCCTTAGTTTCCTCATCTGTAAAATGAACTGGAGAAGGAAATGTCAAATCATTTCAGTATCTTTTCTAAGAAAACTCCAGAGGATGTCATGAAGAGTTGGATATGACTGAAATGATTGAATGATAATAGCAAAATGATAACCAGATTCAAATGCAGGTTTTATGAAGCAAAATGCAGCAGTCTTTCTATCATATTATATTGTCAACATATTTTTGTTCTTGATCATGCTTAAATGTAATTAAATTTTCTTCTAGGTCTTAAGAGTTGATTAGTTACTTAGTTTACTTATCTTTTACTTGAACTGGCAAGAGGTGGCTTCCTCATTTTGTAGACTGGGTCCAAGAGACTGAATGATTTGCTTAAGGTGCCAAAGCCATCTAAGGTTTGGCAGGCCTATTCCTCCTCATCATAGTGCATTCTTTACCAATATCCCACAGTCACGAAAAGCAATCACAGTAAAACAAAAACCCCAAATACCCAACGATTTCCTTTTGTAGTCTTGATCTGTTTGGGGCAAATAATTCTGGAGGGTAGCTAGCCCTCTGACCAGGGATGGCTTGGAAAATCACCTGGTTTCTATAAGAATGCTTACTATTTATCCCTTATGGCCCAGCTAAGATACTATGAAGTATAGTAAAAAGAACAGTAAATTTGGAACCTGAGACTTTGCTGCCTAACTGCAGGAATGACTTCCTGCAAGTCATTAAACTGGAACTAGTTTTCCCATCTATAAAGTGACTGATTGGCCTATCAGGGGTCCTCAAACTTTTTAAATAGGAGGCCAGTTCACTGTCCCGTTGGAGGGCCAGACTATAGTAAAAACAAAAACTTTGTTTTGTGGGCCTTTAAATAAAGAAACTTCATAGTGCTGGGTGAGGGGGAAAAACGTCCTCATCTGCTGCATCTGGCCCGCGGGCCATAGTTTGAGGACCCCTGGATGATTGCTAAGGTCTATTGGAGTTTTAAATCCTATATTATTACTTTTGTGCCTCTTCTCTTTTAACATTGCCTTATTTCATGTGATCCTTGTTTCAACATTTGGACTAAAGATGCTTGTTTGTCTTGAAAAATATCCCTCTCTCTGCCTAGGATCCTGCCCAACATGCTGAAAGGGTCGAAGTTATATCCCAATAACTATGCTAGTGCTAGCTAACACATTGCAGAACTGACAACTAAGAAGGAAGAAATGGAGTTCCTAGGGGCATACAATATATAATCATCCTAGTATCTCTGGGAATCAATGAGAGGTGAAGGCATTTCTGTATTTGTTCAGTCATTTTCAGTAACGTCCAACTCTTTAGGATCCCATTTGGGGTTTTCTTGATAAAGATACTTGAGTGGCTTGCCATTTCCTTCTTCAGCTCATTTTACAGATGAGAAAACTGAGGGAAGCAGAGTTAGATGACCCATTCAAGGTCATAAGATAGTAAGTGTCTGAGGCTTTGAACCCAGGTTTTCCTAACTCCAGGCCTGGCATTTTATCTACTGCGCCACTGGCTATATGAGGGAACCTTTATTCCACAAAAGTTATTTCTTCCATTTCATGGGATGCTACCATTGTGTCTTTCCTGGATCAATGCATCAGCAAGCATATATTAAATGTTCCAGGAACCAGGATAAAAAGACCTATGTGAAGGTATCACATACACATGTAAATCTGTACAAGATAGATACAAAATAAACATAGGCTACGCTTTGCCACTAGTAGCTGGGGAGAGTAAGAAAGTTTTCATATAGAAGATGGTATTTAAGATGTCTAATTTGGCCATAGTGTAGGGTACATCAAAATGATTGATGGGTAAGTTATGAAAAAATAGGTTGGAGCTGGGTTGTTAAGGAGTTAAGGATAAGAACCTTAAAAAGGTAAGAACCTACAAAAAAGGTAAGAACCCATTCTCTAAGAAGAAGATGCTTAGAATTAGTTTAATATAAAATAATAAAAATTGTTTTTGACAGACTTGTGATTAAAATGCAGAGTGCAGAATTTTCTTCCACACGTCCTCAATGATCTGCTCAAGTCTTATATATTTTTTCAGAGGTCTCCAAAGCAGGAGGGCACATGTATGGCTTGAAAAACTGGTTACTTTGCTCCCTCTTTCGATAAATCTAGAAAAACAGAAATAATGGGAAGGGAGCTCAATTTGTGGAGTTATCCCTGGGGATGTAATCCTCTCACAGCCCATACATTTCTCTGTTCTAGCTCTGCCTTTCCTTCTCCCAAAAGCTGACCATCTAAAAAAGAACTAAGCAATCCAGAAGAACCTGCACACATTTGAGATATGGAGGCACTACCTTGTAGGGGTATGGAATCCCATTGTCGCCCACACTGTTCACAAAATTCTGGATCTCCTTCAGATTCTCTGGGAGCTCATTCAATGTCAGACGTAGTAGGCATTTTCCTCAGTAAATTCAACTTTGTTATCACTTCTCTTCTGGAATGTAGCAATCCGCAGGCAGATGTGCTGCTGTGAAAAGCTGAATTTGGAAACCCGAGGGATCAATCACCTTGACAGTACTTTCTACAGACTATAAACTTTGCAGCCAGTGAACCTCGGCCAGAGCTATTATGGCAATAGGCACGATGTGACTGTACTCAGGCATATTTGTCTGTCCTCCAAGTGTGAATGATTCCAGCATCCAATGGAAGGTCCGTCTTAGGTTTCTGTACTTCTCTCCCATCAGCTTGTCCCTCCTGGTAAGGCTTGCTGGGTAAGGATGCTCCATCCCTGACATGATGGCTCAGTACCAGGTCATGGGTGTCTGATTGAGACGTTCTCCATCATCACTCATGACTTTAGTGGCTGCAACTCTGATGTGTAATTTCTGGCTTGTATTATTGAAAGACTCTTCTGATTGATCTCTCTGCTTCAAGTCTCTCTTCATTTTAGATAATCTTTCAATAAGTTGCTACCGCGATCTTCCTAAAATGCATATCTAATCATGTCATGCTCCTCCTCAGTAAATTCCAGGGACTCTCTATTACCTCTAGGATCAAATATCAAATGCTGACTTTGACATTTAAAGTCTTTTACAATTACCTTTCTAGTCATCGATTTTCTTCTCTTCATGTACTCCGTGATATAGTATGACAACGGACTTGCTGTTCTTTGCACAGAACACAACATCTCATTCCTGTGTCTTTTCCCTGACTTTCCCCCATTGAAATATTCTTCCCCCTCATTTCTTCGTCCTAGAGTCTGTAGTTCTGAAAGACTCAGTTCAAATGCTACCCTCTTTAGGAGTCCTTTTCCAGTCCCTCCTCTACTGCAGGTAGTTTCCTAGAGCAACCTGAATCAGGTTAAAATGTAATTGGGAAATATTTGACAAAGCAATTAGAAATACAAGACAACACAGATAATATTAATTTGTGGTTTTCTAAGTCATTTTGCAGGATTTGTTTCTATCTGAGTTTGAAACTTGTTCTATTTGTTATATATATTATTTATGTGTATACATACATGTGTACACATACATATATACATAGATATGTATGTAATATAGTTATTGCATGTATTTTTTCCTAGTAGAATGTGAATTCCTTTGATAGGGGCTGTTTTTTGTTGCTGTGTTATTTTCAGCTCTTAGTAAGTACCTATCACTTAGTGTTTCATCATCTCCTGTTGACTGCCTGACTCATCCAATCATTCAAACTGTGTTTGGGTACCCAGAATTCACAGGACCTTATGAAAAATCACTGCATGGTCCTATAAGAGAAACTTCAGGTGGACTAAATATCTCAGAGTGAGCTGAGGCTGGGTAGAAAAGCTAAGGATAAAGGAAGTGGATTAAAGATGCATAGGGCCACAGCTCAGGGTGCATAGCATGGGGATAACTGATGACAGAAAATGGAACTGCTTAACTTTTGTTTTCTTTGTGAAAGAGACTGATCTTTGGATTGGAAAGGACAGAACAAAAGATGGATAACTGGCAGGGACTACCCAAGATAAGTTAGGACATAGTAAGAAAAAACTGTATCCTTTATGAGTTCAAGTCAGTGGGTCCTACAAACATACAAATTAGGGGCACTACTAAGCCCTGTGGATACAAAAACGGGGCAAAAAGTAATTTCCTGCCCTCAAGGAATTTGGATTGACTATAGAGTAACAGAGACATAATATACTGTTGGAAAAGTAGATGTTATAGTTTTCAAAAAGTGAAGAAAACTGAGTTTATAGACTATAAGCCAATGAACTTAGCTATTCTGTTTTTGCATATCAAAATCATCTGGACACTGTGATCCAGTTGACATGCTACCTCATCTGTTTAACTTATCCCAGTGAATAATGGCTGCTTCTCCCCCACCAAATTTCCCTTATAGCAGCAACAAAGATGACCCTTGAATGGGATTAAGTTGAGAAAAGCTTTCTCAGATTCTTAATGGAGTAGTTAGATGAGAAAGGACTGTAGATTTAAAGGTGGAATGGACTAGAGCATATGTAGTCCAATCCATCATTTTCCTGATGAGGAAATTGGGATTCAGAAGGAAAAGTGACTTACTTAGTCACACAGATTGTAACTAGAAAATCTAAGATTTGTGCCCAACTATATTTACCTCCAAACCAGCCTTTTTCTCTCAGAAGTTGTTTTACTGCACTGTCTTCCTGAAGTGATTTATTTGAGGTGGCAAAGGGGAATCAAGATTTTTCAAATGGTGGCTTCTCTGATGAGTGCTTAATTCCTGATACCGCGCTTCTCTTTATTGCTGTACCAGAAAAATGCTGATGAGGTCGGACAGTAGAGCCCCCTGAGAGAGGAGAGATTGGCATTTTTTGCACAGGTCCCAATTCAGTGCCCTAGCTCAGGGTTCTCCCTGGGCAAAGCAGGCTTTAATCAATGCTAGGCATGTCTTTGTATGACTTCCTCCTTGCCCCTCAGAATGTGGCAAAGGAGTGACTAGGGTATTCCTTGACAGCTTCATAGCAGCCTATTTTCTCCTATCATCCTGTTCCCAAGAGTATGGTTGCCTTTATTATTTCCAATACAAAGCTGCATTTTTAAAGAGCTTAGTCTTGATTCTTTTACTTGCCACGTGATCAAATTCCATTTGAGAGTTGATTTTGAATTGAATCAGACACAGGCACTTAAAAACTGTCTTTGCCTGAGTTACATTAGAGATAGGTAAGGTGTATCTTGTTGGTTACTTGATGTTAAGAAAATCTGTCTATATTCACATGCAAAGCAATGCACACTTATGGAAAAGGGGAAGGAGTAATTGGCTTTCTCAGGGCAGTGCTCTGGGAATATCTTTTAGCTACTGGTTTGTGCTATGACAAATTCAGCCCTAGATCATGGGTTGTCTGCCTTCTCAGGGATGTTGTCCACATTAATCTGACCATATTAATCTGACTAATATAGGGTCATTCAGAAAGTTAACTCCTTATTAACATTGGTTTATGAAATTTTAAAAAAAACCCATCTTTTAAAAAAAAGTTTTTGTAAACAAAACCAATGCAAACAATTTTAGTGGGAAGTAGAAAACTGGGAAAATTTTTTTACATCCATGGGTTCTGATAAAATTCTCAGTTCTTTCTAATTAATTAATTAATTAATTTTTAATACACATTGATTTATGAATCATATTGGGAGAGAAAAATTAGAACCCAAGGGAAAAACCACGGGAGAGAGGGAAAAAAAGAAAAAAAGAAGTGAACAGAGCATATGTTCATTTACATTTAATCTCCATAATTCTTTTTCTGGATGCAGATGGTATTTTTTATCCAAAGTCTATTGGGATTGCCTTGGATCACTAAACCACTAAGAAGAACCAAGACTTTCATAGTTGATCATTGCATAGTCTTCCTGTTATTATGTACAATGTATTCCTGGTTCTGCTTGTTTTGCTCAGTATTAATTCATATAAATCTTTCCAGACCTTTTTGAAACCAGCTTGTTCATCATTTTTCATAGAATAATAATATTCCATTACCTTCCTATACCACAACTTGTTCATCCATTCCCCAATTGATGGGCACCTACTCAGTTTCCAATTTTTTGCTACCACAAAAAAGAACTGCCATAAACATTTTTGCACATTTTTCCCTTGTTTATGATTTCTTTGGGTTACAGACCCAGTAGTGTCACTGCTGGATCAAAGGGCATGCACAGTTTTATAGCCCTTTGGGCATAGTTCCAGATTGCTCTCCAGAATGGTTGGATCATTTCACAACTCTATCCACAATGCATTAGGGTCCCAATTTTTTCACATCTCCAACATTTATCATTATCTTTTTCTGCCATCTTAGATAATCTGAGAGATATGAGGTGGTACCTCGGAATTGTTTTAATTTGCATTTCTCTAATCAATAATGATTTAGAGCATTTTTTATATGACTATAGACAGCTTTAATTTCATTATCTGAAAATTGTTCATTTCCTTTGACTATTTATCAGTGACTTGTATCCTTATAAATTTGACATAGTTATTTATATATTTTAGAAATAAGACATTTATCAGAAACATTTGCTATAAACTTCCCCCCTCAGCATTGTACTTCCCTTCTAATCTTGTTTCTGTTGATTTTGTTTGTACAAAACCTTTTAAATTTAATTTAATCAAAGTTGTTAATTTTGCCTTTTGTAATATTACCTAGTTTTACTTTGGTCATAAATTCGTTCATTCTCCAAAGGTCTGCTGTCCCTTGCTCTTCTAATTTGCTTATAGTATCATTCTTTATACCCAAATCATGTACCCATTTTGACTTTATTTTGGTATGGAGTGTGAGATATAGGTCTGTGCTGATTTTCTGGCATATTATTTTCCAGTATTCCCAGCAATTTTTGTCAAATAGTGAGTTTATCCCAGAAGCTGGAAGTTTTTTTTTTTTGGGGGGGGGAATCAAATACTAGATTACTATAGGCCTTGATTATTGTGTTGTGTGCATTTAATCTATTCCACTGATCCACTACTTCTATTTCTTAACCAGTACTAAATGGTTTTGATGACTGCTGCTTTATAATATAAGTCCTGCTAAGCCACCATTCTTGAATATTTTTCATTAATTTTCTTCATATTCTTGATCTTTTGTTCTTCCAGATCAATTTTGTTATTATTTTTTCTAATTCTACAAAATAATTTTTTGGTAGTTTGATTAGTATGGCACTGAAGAAATAGATCAATTTAGGCAGAATTATCATTTTTATTATATTAGTTTGGCTTCCTATGAGCAATTGATATTTTTCCAGTTTAGATTTGACTTTATTTGTATAAGATATGTTTTGTAATTGTGTTCATATAGTTTCTGGGTTTGTCTTGTCAGATGGATACCCAAATATTTTATTTTGACTGTGGTTGTTTTAAGTGGAATTTCTCTTTGTATCTCTTGCTGCTGGGCTTTGTCTGTAATATATAGAAATGCTGATGATTTATGTGGGTCTATTTTATATCTTGTAACTTTGCTAAAACTGTGAATTGTTTTGAGTAGATTTTTGAATGATTTTCTAGGATTTTCTAAATATATCGTCATATCATGCAAAGAATAATAATTTGGTTTTCTCATTATCTACTCTAATTCCTTTAATCTTTTTTTCTTCTCTTCTTGACAAAGCTAACATTTCTAATACAATATTGCATAGTAATAGTAATAGTGGGCAATCTTGTTTCACCCCTGTTTTTTTGGGAATGGTTCTAATTTGTCCCCATTACATATGATACTTGCTGATGGTTTTAAATAGATGCTACTGATCATTTTAATGGAAACTCCATTTATTCCTATGCTCTTTAGTGTTTTCAATAGGAATGGTTGTTGGATTCTATCAAATGCTTTTTTTGCATCTATTGAGATTATCATATGATTTCTGTTGATTTTGTTTTTGATATGATTGATTATGGTAATAGTTTTCCTTATATTGAACCAACCCTGCATTCCTGGTATAAATCCCAGTTGTTTGTAGTGTATTATCCTACTGATAAGTTGCTGTAACTTTTTTGCTTATATTTCATTTAAACTTTTTGCATCAATATTCATTAGGGAGATTGTAATTTTCTTTTGCTCTTCCTAGTTTAGGTATCAGTACTATATTTGTATCATAACAGGAATCTGGCAGGACTCCCTCTTTATCTATTTTTCCAAATAGTTTGCATAATATTGGAGTTAATTGTTCTTTAAATGTTTGGTAAAATTCACTTGTGAATTCATCTGGCCCTGAGCATTTTTTCTTAGGAAATTCATTAATGGCTTTTTCAATTTCTTTTTCTAACATGGGACTATTTAAGTAATTTATTCCTTTGTCTGTTAATGTGGACAATTTATATTTTTGTAAATATTCATCCATTTCAGTTAGATTGTCAGAATTTGTTGCCACACAGTTGTGCAAAATAGCTCCTAATTATTGCTTTAATTTCTCTTTCATTGATGGTAAGTTCATCCTTTTCATTTTTGATGCTGGTCATTTTTTTTCTTTCCTTTTTCTACTTAAATTAACCAAAGGTTTATCTATTTTGCTGTTTTTTCCAACTCTTAGTTTTATTAATTAGTTCAATAGTTTTCTTAGTTTCAATTTTATTAATCTCTCCTTTGAGTTTCAGAATTTCTAATTGGATATTTACTTGGGAGTTTTTAAAATTGTTCTTTTTCTAGCTTTTTTGTTGCAAATCTAATTTATTGATCTCCTTTTTCTCTATTTTATTCATGTAGCTATTTAGAGATAAAAAAATTTCCCTAAAAGCTACTTTGGCTGTGTCCCATACATTTTTGTATGTTGTCTCATTATTGTCATTCTCATGGATGAAATTATGGATTGTTTCTGTTATTTGTTATTTGACCCACTCATTGTTTAGACTGGATTATTTAACTTTCAGTTTGGTTTTAATCTACCTTTCCCTGACCCTTTATTTAATATAATTTTTATTGCATGGTGGTCTGAAAAGGAAACATTTACTATTTTTGCCTTTCTGCATTTGATTGTAAGGGTTTTTTTGCCCTGATATGTGGTCACTTTTTGTATAGGTGACAGAAGGGAAAAGTGTATTCCTTTCTATTTGTATTCAGTGTTCTCTAAAGATTGACCATATATAGGTTTTCTAGGATTCTTTTAACCTCTCTAGTTTCTTTCTTGTTTATTTTGTGGTTAGATTTGTCTGATTCTGAGAGGGGAAAGTTGAGGTCCTCCCCAATATAATTTTGCTGTCTATTTCTTCCTGTAATTGACTTAATATCTTTAGCAATTTGTATGCTATACCACTTAGTGCATATACATTTAGTATCATTAGACATACTTTCCCTCCCTCTCTTTCTCTCTCTCTCTTTGTCTCTCTCTCTCTCTGTCTCTTTCTCTCTCTGTCTGTCTTTCTCTGTATATACATTTGATCTCTCTTTCCAACACTTTAGTAGTGTTTTTTTTTTTTTTGACCCACTACTTCTTTATGGGATTAGAGACATTTCTTTATCCAACTGAATGACTATCATTCCCTCTTTGAATTAAAACTGATGAGATCAAGCTTCAGACAGTACTCATTCCCCTCACTTTTCCTCCTCTATTGTAACATAACTTTTGTGCCTCTTCATGGGATCTATTTGTCCCAATATATTTACCCCTTCCTTTTCTCCCAGTACAGCCATTTTCTACCCCTCCATGTCATTTTCTTTGATATCGTCACATCAGAGTCCATTCACAACCACATCCTCAGTCCATGTGATGTCCCCCTCTGTTTGCCCAGATACAGTTCTGTCCCAATATTCTAGAAACAGAGAGGGGAAATATAATCATTGAAAGAATTCATAACCTTTGGAAAGAGATCCCACAAGGAAAACAGATACAGATACAGTTCTCAAGAGTTACAGATATCATTTTCCCATCTAGGGATGTAAACAGTTTAATCTTTAAATAATATATGTTTCCCTCTGTTTATCTTTCTATGCTTCTCTTGAGTCCTGTGTTTGAAGATTAAAATTTCTGTTAATTGTTTTTTTTTAATAGAAATGATTGAAAGTCTATTATTCACTGAAGATATATTGCTTCTTTCAAGGAAAGCTGAGTAGTTAATTTTTTATTGTAACCCAAGATCTTTTGCCTCTCAAAATATGGTATTCCAGCCCCTCTTTTCCTTTATTGTAGAAGCTGTTTGATTCTGGATAATCCTGACTGTTGCTCCTTGACATTTGAATTGTTTTTTGGTCTGGTAGCTTGCAGTAGTCTTACCTTGAGGTTATAGTTCTAGAGTTTTGCCTTACTGATCCTTGGGGTTTTCCTTGTGGGATCTCTTTCCAAAGGTTATGAATTCTTTCAATGATTATATTTCCCCTCTCTGTTTCTAGAATATTGGGACAGTTTTCCTTGATAATTTCTTTAAAATGTTATCCAGGCTCTTTTTTTAGTCATGGTCTTCAGGTAGACCAATAAGTCTAAATTGTCTCTTCTGGATCTATTTTCCAGGTTGGCTGTTTTTCCAATTTGGTAGTTTACATTTTCTTCCATCTTTTCATTCCTTTTAGTTTGTTTGACTGATTCTTGATGTCTCATAGAGTCATTAGCTTACATTTGCTTCATTATAGTTTTTAATATGTGATTTTCTTCAGTTAGCTTTTGTATCTCTTTTTCCATTTGATTAATTCTACTTTTGAAGTTGGTGTTTTCTTCAGTGGATTTTTTTTTTTGCATTTGGCCAACTATTGTTGTAATTGTAAGAAATTAATTTCTTTTTCTAAGCTGTTGATTCTCTCTTGCATACCTCTCATTTTGTTTTCTCATTTTTTCTTCTACCTCTCTTATTTGCCTTTTAAAATCTTTTATGAGCAGTTCCAAGAATCCTCTTTGGGCTTGAGACTAATTCATATTACTCTTTGAGATTTCCTCTGAGAATATTTTGTTTTCATCTGAGTTGGTGTTTTGGTCTTCCTTGTCAACATTGTAGCTTTCCATGTTCAAGATTCTTTTCTGTTTCTTGCTTGTTTTCTTTCTTTTTCTTTTGGTATTTTTTCTTTCTTTACTTTTAAGGTCGGGCTCTGCTCCTGGGATAAAGGGGGTACTGTCCCAAGCTTCCTGGGCAGTTCTGAGTCTTAGCTTTGAGTACAGGGGCCCTTTATGTTTGCAGGGGATATCTTTATCTGCTTTTTCTAGGAAACAGCCTCCTGCTATTTTGCCTTGTGAGCTAGGACTGGGAAGAGTCCTATTGCTTTGTTTTGCTATTAAGACAAGACTGAGGGTCCCAGTTGCTGATCTGTTGTGATTAAGACCTTCTCACTGGATTTCCCAGATTCTTTCTGTGCTGTGCTGAACACTCTTTTCAACCCAGTAAGACTGATCTTTCTTGAAGTTTTTCCATTCTATATTGAGTTGGAGAGGGGTTTCATTGCATCAGACTGTCAGAGACTAGGTTTCATGAGGTTTTTGAGGGAAACTGGGAGAGCTTGAGCAATTTCCTGGCTTCACTCACCATCTTGGCTCTACTCTTGTCCTTTCTTAAATACCTCATTTCTAAAATATATAGAGAATTAACTAAAATGTATAAGAATATAAGCCATTCTCCAATTGATAAATGGTCAAAGATATGAACAGACAATTTTCAGATGGAAGAAATTAAAGCTATTTCTAGTCATATGAAAAAATGCTGTAAATCACTATTGATCAGAAAAATGCAAATTAAGACAACTCTGAGGTACCACTATATACCTTTCAGGTTGCCTAACATGATAGGAAAAGATAATGATAAATGTTGGAGGGAATGCAAAAAAATTGGGACACTAATACATTGTTTTGTGGAGTCATGAACAATTCAACCATTCTAGAGAGCAATATGGAACTATGGACAAAGTGCTGTCAAACTGTGCATACCTTTTGACCCAGCAGTATCTCTACTGGGCTTATATCCCAAAGAAATCATAAAAAGGGAAAAGGACCCACATTGCAAAAATGTTTGTAGCAGCTGCTTTTTTATAGTGGCAAAGAACTGAAAACTGAGTGGATGCCCATTAGTTGAAAAATGGCTAAATAAATTATGGTATATGAATGTTATGGAATATTATTGTTAAATAAGAAATGATCAGCAGGATGATTTCAGAAAGGCCTGGAGAGACTTAACATGAACTGATGCTAAGTGAAGTGAATAGAACCAAGAGAACATTGTACACAGCAATAAAATTATGCAAAGATCAATTCTGATGGATGTGGATCTTTTCAACAATGTAGTGATTAGACCAATTCCAATAGACTTGTGATGGAGAGAACCATCTGCATCCAGAAAGAGAACTATGGGAAAAGAATATGTATCACAACATAGTATTTTCATCTTTTTTATTGTTTACTTGCTTTTTGTTTTACTTCTCATTTTTTTCCTTTTTGATCTGATTTTTCTTGTACAGCATGCTATATCTTTGCATATATTTAAAAAATAAAAAGGTATTATTAAAAAAAAAACCTTTGTTTTTTCTATGGGTAAGTATTTATTTTTTCTTCCTCTCCCCTCCATCCTCAAAGGTGAACAATGAAAACAAAATTCTTATAACAAACATATATAGTCAAACAGGTAGATTTCTATATTAGCCATATTAATTCCATATTAATAATGTATATCTCATTACCCATATTTATTCTATTGCCTTAATATTTCCTTTATTACCCAACCTTAATCACTGAATGGGTGTTGCCTAAGTCAAACTAAGACCCATTAAAGAGGCCATTTCATCCAGGGCTTTCTCCAGCTGTTCTGAGCTTTATCTAGTCATTGGATCCAGATGACTCCTAAAGAAAAAGTGAGATTAGTGGTTTTGGACAGATATTCCTTAATTAAATTCAACTTATTTGAGTGTTATAGCAACACCTCCCTGATATTATTGTCCTTTTCAAGAAAGAAGGACAAACAACATTGCCTCACTGTAAGGAGATGGGTAGAATTATTGGTCCTTTAAAGTCATAGTGGATCTTTGCTTTAATCAGTGTTTTAGAACTTTCAATGTTGTAGTTAGAATAGAAATTGTTCTCCTGACTTTGCTATTTTTCTTCATTAGTTCCTTCAAGTCTTCCCAGGTTTTCTAAAACTACTTCCTTCTTATGACACACGAGTATTCCATTATATCTACATGTGATAATTTTTTCTTTCTTTAATCTCTTTCTAGTGCTGATGAGCGATTTGATGCTACATTTCATACCAATGTTTTAGTGAATTCTTCAGGACATTGTCAATACCTCCCTCCAGGTAAGATTGCGAACATATGTACTCATGTGAGTGTAAGTTTAGAAAAAAAATTTAAGAGTGCTTTGTTCAGTTATGTCATAGACATACTAAATGATGGCTTGGACCAGTACTTTATGCTCATATGACAGCCTCACTCTGTCAAGGGTACTACCAGTTTTCCTTTCTAGGTACTGCCTATCTGCTACTATTGCTTTCTTAGATCACTAGTTTTTCTCTAGAAATCAGGTCTCTCTCCTTTTGCCTTTGAATTTTAGATTGTCTGCCATACCATAATTCCTCTTTCCCTTAACTCTTAACATAAAGCACACAAAAGAAAAATCGAAGAAATGACTTGCTTAAATTTTTGTTGAATCAATAAGAATTGTTTGATTAAAGTAAGAGACAAAATCTTACTCAAATCCTCTAGTTTTTAAAGCAGAACAACAATTATTAACAAACAAGTCAAGATGACTTTAAATCTTTATCTCTTTCTAGCTCTCTCTGAAATTTGGACACTTTGGGACTGATTTAACTCAGATTTTATGGAAGTTTTTCCAACCCCACCCATTCTCCAAACAAAAGACCTTGAAGTTTTTGAAGCAGAAACCAACAAAATATTTCAACTTCAATCCCCTCCTAAAAGTTATTGAAAACTACCTGAATTTTAAAAAAGCCAAGAACAATAAGTGAATCATTTCCGTCACAAGTCAGTGAAATGCAGATCCCCTTCGATGACAATATTATAATTATCATATCATATATTATAATATATCATATTCCATGTCTTTCCACCACTCTATTTCTTTTGGATTATAAACACCTTGGGGGCAAGAATTTTCTTTGGTCTTTATTATGTTCTATAGGTGCTTTATATATGACAGTGAACCCTAAAGGTATTTAATTGATATCTACTGAATTAAATTGATGAGTTGATTATTGCTGTTACTTTTATCATATTAGGTATTCAGAGGGTTGAGAAGTAGTATGATGATACAAAGGCAACTAGGTAGGACACTAGAAAGAATTCTGAACCTGAAGTCAGAATGATTTGTCTTCTTGAATTCAGATCTGGCCTCAGACACATACTAGCTGTGTGATCCTAGCCAAGTCACTTAACCCTGTTTACCTAAGTTTCCTCATCTGTAAAATGAACTAGAAAAGGAAATGGCAAACCATTTTGTTATCTGCCAAGAAAACACCAAATGAAGTCATGAAGAGTCATACAGCAACAAACAGAGATACACTAAAATACAATCTAATCATTTGTGGGAAAGAAATAATTGACAAATTGTGTCCAGATCATAGATTTAGAGCATAGATAGGAAGAGAACTTGCAATGATATGATCTGATCCGTTTAACATTGAGGAAATGGACCTAGAGGGGGGAAAGTGATCCTACTCTCTAGGTCACATAGAAAGTAAGTAACATCAAGGATTTCAACTCAGGGTCTCTGCTTTTATATCCGCTACTGCATCAAGCTTCCTCTTTATTACCAGGCTTTGCTGATCTACTTTCTTTGATTGATTCTCATTTTCAGCAGCTCACATCATCTTGACATGAATTAAGTAAGGTGAATGAAGCCCTGTCTACCCCCAAAATTTTCCTCATTAATCTTTACCAAAGGAAGGTTTGTTTTCATTAACTTTTTTTTAAAAAGAATTTTATTTCTTCCAATTACATGTAAAGATAGTTTTCAACATTCATTTTTATAAGATTTTGAATTCCAATTTTTTTCACAGGGTGCTTCAATGATGCAGTTGACAGAGCACTAGCCCTAGAGTTAGGAGGGTCTGAGTTCACACTTGATCTCAAACACTTACCACTGACTAACTGTGTGGCCCTGGACAAGTCACTTAACCCCAATTGGCTTGCAAAAAAAATTTTTTTTTCTACTCCTTTCCTCATGATTCATTTATTGTTCTTGGCTTTTCTTTCGGAAATTCAGACAGTTTCCAATAATTTTGGGGGGAGATTGAAATTGAGATAGTCTGCTGGTTTCTGCTTCACAAACTTCAAGGTCTCTTGTTTATTTATGCTGTAGTTTGTATAGCAGGTTTGGCTTATCAGCACTGGCTATTCTATAATCTGTCCCATGATGGCTTTTCTATTCTGTGCATGTGTTTCTTCTCTGTGCTTATTGGTAACAACTCCCAGTGTAAGGTCTTTGGAAGCATTATTCAGTCATCACCACTGGAGAAGAACATTGATTATTCAGCTGGATGGAACTATTTTAGATATAATTAGTTTTGGTTTCTCATGGGAATTTGACATGCTAATCCTAGTTCCCCCTTTTTTTTGGAGGAAGGAGTGGGAGTAGCATAAACTGATTGTCCAATTCCAACTCAAATTATGAATTGATTATCCCCTCAACCATCATTTTGTCCATTTTTCTGGCTCCAGGCAGGGCTACTTTTAAACCATTCCAGACAGGTGTCATTTCTTCTCCTAAAAGCCCTTAGGGAATGTCACTTGAGAACCAATTCTGTGTTTTAACAGCTCCTGCCAGGCAAAATTCTTATACCCATTCAAAAATCTCACCTTTTACAATTTAAGGCCATTGCATCTTATTTGTCCTTGTGGTATTTGGGCCAGTTGCAATGACCTTGGATATATTTCTAGCTAGAAAATTGATTTCTCAATATTTTCTCCCGAAGTCATATCTAACATGTCCCCAAAATCTTAGTGCAATTTTAAACAGTTAAAGTTTAAGTGATTAATGCTAAAAGATACACTAAAACTTTTGGGACTGTCTTTCAAAACTCTACTCATTATTTTTTGGGTCCTTTGGGATTTTCTCCAATTTCTTCTTGAATTTTGAAGCTTGCTGTTGCAAAAGAGAGTGATTGAATAGGCTTATATTGGTGAGGTGGTCATTGTTCGGATAAATGCCTGATCTCTGATCTTATTATCTGCAGAAGATGTTCTGGGAACATTTGATTTGAATAAAGTTGAGTCATCCCCAACTGAATCTAAAAATATAGAAATACAATAAAGTGTTTTTGCCTTAGAGATTTTAAAGAAAATAACAGTTCTCAAACGGGGAATTTTTCTATGTAGTCCTGTCTGGAGACAGGAGAATGGTTTGGATGGCTTATCAAGGCCCTCTGTCCTGAGAATCAGTGATTTGAACATCCACAGACTTCAGTCCTCAGACAGTCTGCTCTGTAAAGAGACTATTAACATCAGAAAGAAAATAAAAAAGGTTCAGCTTGTGAAGCATAGAATGAAGAGCTTTGTTAAAGGAGGGACCTTATAAATATTTTAACATGCCGCCCTCTAATCCATCTAGCAAGTTGGCAAACATTTAATTTCTTAAGGTACAAGTAATGGATCTTCTCTAAGGCTCTGAAGTTACATACCATTAAACCCATTGTTTTTTAGGACAAATTGCTCGACCTGAGTTGGGATAATGTAAATGCTGCCTTTCTCTTTGATCACACTTCAATCCATCTAGGCATATTCAAGAGCTCATGCTACATCGATGTGCGCTGGTTTCCCTTTGATGTACAGCAGTGCAAACTGAAGTTTGGGTCGTGGTCCTATGGAGGATGGTCTCTGGATTTACAGATGCAAGAAGCAGACATCTCTGGCTATATCTCAAATGGAGAATGGGACCTAGTTGGTAAGCCCCTCATGTTTATTAGTGTAGACAATGTAATTAATTCACAGTGCAAATACTGAAGAATAGTATATTCTCATTCATGCTGATCTGAAAATTGGTGCAAACAATAATGCAATCAGTGTTTGTGAAGGGCCTGGCATATTGTGGGTACTTAGACCCAGGACTTATCCTCAAGGATGCTCTCTCCTTTCTAGTTCATTCTTCAGACTGCTGCCAGATTAACATTCCTAAAGCTTGACTCTGGTCATATTGCTTCCCTATTTCAGTGACTCCTTCTTATCCCTAGGATCAACTACATTTTTCCTGTCATTCAAGGCCCCTTATAATTGGAGTCTAACTAAACTTTTTAGATTTGTTTCTCATTTCTCCTTTTCATGCAGTTTATAATTGGATAACATGTCATTCCATGTGCAGCTTTCTGAATGTCACTTAAATGTCAACATCCGTGCATGGAATATTCTCCCTTTTTACCTCCACCTCCTTTTGAAATCCTAGGTACAGTCAAGAAACAGGTCAAGTACTACCCCATCATCCATGAACCCTTTATTCCTTGGTGCTTCCTACCCCCAACTTATATTACATTTCCTTTGTGTATCTTTTGTATTCCCTTGTTTTGTGTATATGCTTTACTTACTGCCCTGCTTCAAGGCAGCGAGGTGATCCAGTGGATCGAGTGCTGGGTCTGGAGTCAGGAAGTTCTGAACTCCAAATCCCACTTTAGAAATTTACTAGCGAGCCACTTAACCTCTACCTGCCTTAATCCGGCAGAGAAGGAAATGACAAGCCATGTCAGTGTTTTTGCCTAGAAAATCCCCCGGACAGTAGGGTCCATGGGGTCAGGGAAGGATATCACTGAACAACAAAGCTCTCCCTCTGCCCCACTACCTTGTGGATTCCTTGAGGGCGTGACTCTTTAGCTTTGGTCTTTGGCTCTCTAGCTCTTATTACAATGCCTGGGGCAAAGTCTGTACTTAATACATTCTTTGAATGAACCAGAATCTTACCATCTAATCAGAGACACAGATATGAACAAACCAGAAAACATTTTAAAATCATGATATGAGTTATGTGATTAGATGGTCAAGGAAGGATTATTAGGAGGTGGGTTTAGTTATGGAAAAGTAAAGACAAATATGGAGCTGGAAGTTTAGTCTTTGGCTACAGAAGGGGAAGAACAAAGCCATTTCATGATGGGGAGCAGAGTGAGTGAACTCACAAAGGCAGGAATGAACAGACTGAATGTAAGGGATTAGAACAATGTTCACAGCTTACTGCGATTACTGGCACATAGTGGGCTCTTAATTAATGTTTGTTGATTCCTAGTTTGACATCAGTTGGTTAGTGGATAGGATTAGAAATTTAGAACTAGATAGAACTTTAGAAATCATCCAATCCAATCTACTACCTTTTTATTGAGTATTAGGAGGCTAAGAGACTTGCCTAGTGTCATAGCCAGTAAATGAGAAAGGGTTTGACTTCAGTTGTTCCTGAAACCCTGTCCATTACTCTACCTGGGGCCATGCCATCTTCCCATAAAGTTACATCGATTTCTGAAGTCCCAAATGGTAGGCTGATGACGTTGGATTTGATCTGACAGATGAATTGTGCATAAGGGTAAAAGGACAAAAATGTTGTATTAAATTATTGTTCTGTCAGGATGTATGGCACAGAGTGAGGAGGGGACAGAGGAGAGTTGGGGTCTGGTTAGTGGCTAGGATGCTATTGCAGCCATCACTGATTTAGACATGAAAGGGACCTCAGAACCTCATCCAGTTTCCCGATTTTACAAAGGAGAAGCTGAGACCCAGAGAGGTCACACAAGGCTGGGACTCAAATTTGGTTTATCTTGAAATATTCTTCCTACTCTACCATACTTCTTGCCCAGGTAGGATGGGATAAGGACATGAATTTAGAGATAAGGAGGAAGGGCTAGATTAAGGAAGGAAAGAAGGGAGAAAAGAGGGAAGGAAGAATTTGGTAATTCATTAGATAAAGATAGGATTGAAGGAAGGAAGGAAGCAGAATGAAGAAGAGAGGGAAGTTAAAGGTAAAGGGTTGAAAGCCTTGAAAATCTTAGAATGGTGGTGATGTGTTAATAGAAAATGGAAAGTTGAAAATGGAAATTAATTGAGAGAGGAAATTCAGTTTTAGATAAGATTTTACATTTTCCTCAAAGCTAAATAAGCCCTGTAAATTGCTACTTACACCTTAAATCCACTGGAATTGAAAAGCATGTATATGTTATTCATTTTCTACTTTCTCCCCCTTGGAGAGGATTGGAAGCAGGATTAGAAGAAAGAATCATAGGGTCATAGGTTTAGATTTGGAAGAAACACTAAATGTTATCTACTTTAACCTCCTCATTTTACAGACAAGGAAACTGAGGTCAAGAGAGAGTAGGCAAGTTAGTTACAAAGGTAACAAAAGAGGCAAAGTCAAAATTTGAACTCAGGTTATCAATTGAAATTAAGATGGAATCAAAAAGAGAGCAAGCATTTTTCTTTTGAGCTTCTAAATGTCTGTGCTATTTTTGGTTCTTTGGTTTTTGCCTTTCACCAAAAGCATTAGAAATTGTATGATTAATAGATATCTGGCTCTCGTTCAAATAGCTGATGGAGTTATTCCTCTTCATTCATTTGCAATTTTTTTCTCCTCAAAAAGCAACTCTCCATTTATAAAAGATGCAGGGTATTATTAATGGGAATGAGAGCAACAGCTTACAAATGTGGGTGATGGTGTGCATATATGAATTTAAGGGAACTAAAATTTAAGATGGAGTACAAATGGCAAAGTATATTTACTGAGGTTTGGACCAGGATAGTAGGAAGAGAGAAAAATAATTTTTTTGGAGTCTACCAATCTGTTGCTCTTGGTTTTATTTTTGTATTTTTAAAGTGTAACTAAGGGAAAATAGGAGTAGAAAGAAATGTTTTTTTCTCAAGAATAAGATATCAAAAAAACCCAAATGTTAGAAATAGCACAAAATGATTTTAATAAGTTATTATTTTTCCTTCTTTTCCACCTAGAAATTCCTGGAAAGCGGAGTGAGAGGTTTTATGATTGCTGTAAAGAACCATACCCAGATGTAACATTCACCGTGACCATGAGACGCAGGACACTCTATTATGGCCTTAATCTTCTCATCCCATGCGTGCTGATATCTGCACTTGCCTTATTAGTGTTTTTGCTTCCTGCAGACTCAGGAGAGAAAATTTCACTTGGTAAATACCATGAATATATTGGAAGGGGGAATTCTCAAGCCAGGAAAATATCTAGGAGGGGATAATAGCTTTGTCAGAGATGCAGGACTCTTGCTGGTCAGGAAAGAGGCAGCATACTGCTTTGTTTAAATTAAGAGCGAATTCACTATTTCAACCATAAAACTAACCCAATATACTATTGCACTAATTGTTATCATATACCTCCTACAGTACATAGTTTTGTGTCTGAGGGGCCCATTACTTGGTGTACTTCACTACCACAATGAGGTACAGTTAGGACGATGATTAAATCCTATATATATATGCCAAAGAATCATGAACTACCCAAGAGATACCTCTGAATGGTTAAAGATGCTGCTCCAGACTCCTTGTCCAGGGCCACACCAGAATGGAAATAAATATCCTAAGAGGGGCTGAACACTGAGAGAGGAGGTAGAAGAGTAATGGTACTTTTGACTGTGTGTTATTTCAGTGTTTCTCATCCTGTATGATAATCCTGTAATATGATACATATTATAATTATATATTATGTAAAAATATATAATTACAATTATAATGTTCCTCATGTTTTACCTTCAATTTTCTATCTTCCTGACTTTATATAGGCTCTCCCCCAGGCCTGAAATTTACTTGTTCCTCACTTCTACCTTTTTGAATACCTAGTTTCTTTCAAGGATCAGTTCAAGTATTATTTCCTGTATCCTCACAGTTGCTAGTATGCTTTTCCCAATTACTTTAAATTATTTTGTACATAGTTTGTATTTTTTGACCAGTATATATGTTGTCCTTCTTAATTGCCTTCCCATTTCCTACTCCCCAGTTTTTTGTTTGTTTGATTATTTTTGATTTGGTCTTACCCTTAGCACAGTTCCTGATTTAAATGCTTGTTGATTAAATAAATGAATTAATTGTGTCCAATCAAAAATCCTTTTCTTCATTATGTGATAATTGGAAAAGAAACAGTTATAGAATTAAGAAGTTATAAATGCTTTGATTGCTGTAAGATAAAGAGGAAAAAGTGTTTCAGAGCAACTTATAATTTATTCTTAAGGAGATGTCCTACACAGATCTGTACTTTATTTTTTGATACACTCCTGGGATGGTTGATTGATTTTATTAAAAATTTGTATTTTTATTCTATTTCATTCTATTACATATAGAGAACTTGTATCTGACTAAACAAAACAAAATATTATTGAGTTTGTCATTCTGGGTGAGGTTTTCTTTTTTAAACTCTCAGGGCTCCTATTCAACTTTCTAAGACTGTAGGTCACAGAGAAGGTACTAATCTTTATTAGGAGAGGAAGTTTCTTCATTGGGAGTTCTGTACACTGATAAAACTACAGTTAAAAAAACCGAAATTAAATGTTCTGATCCTTCTTCAAGGCCTCTCACTGGTGCAAAAGTAACCCTGAATATTTGGAGGCAGTGTCAGAGAAGTGAAAGTTCTTGCAGATCTACAAGTCTGGAAAGACTTGGTGGCTCAGGAACAAACTGTGTGCTTATCACTTACTAAATTCAGACAGGTTCAATTCCAAGTGAGCTACAGGGAGATTAATTTCTTGGCTATAGCAATTCACTCTCTGCTAAAGTATACAGGTTTGCAATCTGTATGGAAAAAATGAGGAATCATACTGACAAAATCATAGCCCCTTAAAATACTGAAGAATTATTGTTATTTTTGGAGAATGGTTTTCAACCTTACATGAGTTTTTTAAATAGACTTGTGTGAGATATTGGAGGAGATGGGTAATAGGAATTGTGCTTTCCTGGACATCTAACAAGAACTGAGAGAATTATGATGAGCTCTCTCCTGTTTACCTTGCACACCTGCAAATGACATTCTTCTAGAAGAGTTTTATAGAACATTCCATTTCCTGATTCCGAACATTTTCTTTGGCTGTTGATGGTATCCAGAATGCTTGCTCTTCTCACCTTTTGCCTTTTGGTTTCCCTGGCTTCCTTCAACTCCCATTTAAAATTACACTTTCTTCCTAATCCTCCTTAATTTTAGTGCCTTTGCTCTGTTGATTATTTCCTACCTAACCTTTATGTAGCTTGTTTGTACAACATTGTTTGTGTGTTGTGTCTCCCATTAAACTGTGCTTCTCTTTATATTCACTATGCTTAAAATAAAACCTGGCACATAGTGGATGCTTGATAAATGTTTATTGACTGACAGAAGTCAATCAATTCTTTGACAAAAGTATTTTGATAACTGTATTCCAATATAACAAATTTCCTTTATAACTTTTATATTTTATTTTATGCATGTGAAAACATTGTCATGAGGAGTCCATCAACTATTAACCAGGTGTTTATGACGCACAAAATATAAAGAATCATTAACATAAAGCAAATTTGTTAAAGTCACCAGAGAGCAGAAAATAATTGTGTAGAGCTAAGTTTTAACCAGATCAATAGAACACTCTTACTCTGGACCATTAGCCGGGGCATCCAAATGTCTTGATCATGATAAAATTTTCTTCATACTGGTGTTTTTTGTTAGAGGGATTTTTATAGACTTGGGATGTCTTAGAACTACAAATTTAAATTCTAACATTCCAGTGTAGCAGCAACAGTGCTTTTAAATTATCCTCTCCTGGCCTGAAAGAATAACTATGTCCCCTGAGGATATAACTTGTTTCCAGGGAGTGATTTAGTCCCTTTTGAGTATTGAGTCCAGTGGTAAGTCGCTTGCTAGGCCATTTTCAAATAGTGGAGGGTCTTTATGGTCATATAACACGGAAGGAAATTGGAGAGATTCCCAGTGAAGTAAATAAAGAAGGAAAAGAAATAGCTTGAATTTTTTTCCTGTAGCACTCTAAGGTTTTGAAAGCAGATTCCTCACAATAATTTTAAGAGGTAGGGAGTGTAGATTTTATCATTCTCATTTTTTTTTATAGGTGAGGAATCTGAAATTTAGAGAAAGTAGGTGACTCATTTAGGGTCAGAAGTTGGTATTCTAAAGGAGAAATAATGTTTTCAGTTCTTGGCAACACTTCTCACCTATTCTCTAATTCTGTACCATTTGTTTTGCTCTAGGAATAACGGTTTTGCTGTCTCTCACTGTCTTCATGCTGCTGGTGGCAGAAATCATGCCGGCAACGTCTGATTCAGTGCCATTAATAGGTAAAGCCAAAAATGCAAAGGCTGGTTCCAAAGACCCAGAGAGAGGGGATATCCCAGCTAGGAAGGGGGGCTTGAGAGAATTAGGCTTTACAAACAGGGAAAGCAGTGCTTCATAGTGGCGGGAGTCCTGGGCTTGGACACAAGACAAACACTGAGTTTCCTGCTCTTTGACACTTGTTAACTATGTGACTTTGGGCAAGCCACTTCATTACTATGTGTTCCAGGAAGCTCCCTTGGACTTTTCAATTCAATCATAGTTGTTAGTTTCCAAATATTCTTGTGGACTTTATGGACAAAAAGAAAAAGATCTAATAAAATGAAATTTGCCACTTTACTAAAATAACTGCAGTTACTTTTAATCCAGTAGACTTCTAAATAGATTTTAAGTTGTTGTTTGGGCATTTTTTCACTTGTGCCCCACTCTTTTTGAGCCCTTTGGAGTTTTCTTGGCAGAGACTGTAGAGTAATTTGGTATTTCCCTCTCCAGCTCATTTTACAGATGAAGAAATCAAGGCAAGGTGGATTAAGTGACTTGCCCAGGGTCATAAACTAGTAAGGGTCTGAGGTTGGGTCTGAACTCAGGAAGATGAGTTTTCCTGACTCCTGGCCCAGGGCTCCATGCATTGTAGTGCCATTAGCTGTCAAGTAACTATAGAAGAAGTAAGCTATTTGGTTATAGGCTCAAACTTGGGGAAGTTGGATCTTAGATTTGCAGCTTGAAAGAATTTTAGAGATTATTCATCCCAGATCTCTTATTATTTTGTAGATGAGGAAACTGAGGATCAGAAGTGTCTCATCACATTTATGTAGAAAATGGTGGAGTTGGTATATGAACCCAGGTCCCCTGACTTCCATTCTCTTCTCTTTTCACTGCACTACCTTATAATGCAGCCAAATAGGTTTTGTTATTTTATGTTCTTTCCACCTCATTCACTTCTCCTCTTCTAATTTCCATACTTCAAATATCTGTCTTTTGTAATGGTTCCCAAGCTGATATCTACCGAGTACTCTTCATGTCCCCCTTTCCTGGAGGGGATTCCCAAATTATGCAATAATAGTTGTAATAATAATAATAAAAACTCATTTTTATGTAAGTTCACATTTTGATTGATCACATCAATGCTGAGAGGTAGCTAATAATAATGATAGCTAGTATTTATATAGTGCTCTAAGGTTTGTGAAATGCTTTTATGTGTATGATCTCAGTTGTTCCTCTTAGCAACTCTATGAAGTAGGTGCAATTATATGCCCATTTCACACATGAGAAAACTGAAGGTAAGGGGATGGAGAGAGTGCAGGAAATGGAGTAAAAAAAATGCTGGTCCTAGATAATACCTTCCTGGCCCCAGACAAATCATTTAGCCTCAGTTTTCCCAACTGTAAATGAGGATGATTATAAACCTGTAATATTGTGATAATTAAATGTGAGGTATTATTTGTAAGGTGTGATATAAGTATTGATAGTTCAAGAATTATTATTCCCATTTCAATAGATGGATAGTAGAGAGGGATTTGACACCAGGTTTTCTGTGGCTGTCCAGGGTTCATTTCACTCATTAGATCTATTTTCCCTACAAAGTGTCTGACTAAGTAGAGTCTTCAAACAAGGACTAGCCTTACTCTGTATAGACCCACACCAGGGGACATATCAGCTCCTATCTACCAGGGACATGACACTTAGCAAGGTCATTGTTCCTCAGAATTTTTCCAGCTAATTGGGATTCCTTGCAGCATATGAAATAAAAACAGTGAAGTTCAGCCTGTTCTCTTTATAGTTGAAACAGATACTGAAGAATTATGCTGCTGACTTTCTATGGCTAAGTGGTTCTGTTCTCTCTGCAGCTCAGTATTTTGCCAGCACGATGATCATTGTTGGTTTTTCTGTTGTGGTGACGGTCATTGTTCTGCAGTATCATCACCATGATCCTGATGGAGGGAAAATGCCAAAATGGGTAAGTCAGAAGAACTCTTACCACCTGCATTCAGGCAGATTTCTACTTAAAAGCACAGAAATAGTATATACTGCTTTACATTTACATCCTGTCTGTCAGCAAGGACCTATTTATATTTCTGTATTTGATTTAATTATATGAGCTTTGATTATGAAGTTTTTTTTTTTTAAAATCACAAATAAGCCAGAGTATTTGCATTTGCATTTGGAAGAATATTGTTCTTCAGATTAATTTAATTTATATTCCTGGACTTAGAGATACAATCAATATATAGCTGAGCAAACAAGGAATGTGACTTGTCTGCTTCTTCCTCAAAGATTTTGCTTTAGTTTGAAGCACTGCATTCTTCATTCTTCCACCCTCAATGCTCGATTATTTCCTTATTGTTTCTCCCCATAGATTATCCCTCATACTTTGGGCTGATTTGCTACTAGTCTAAATTCATAATCCCTGTCTATACCTCTAAATTGATTGCTTTTGTAAACATTTAAATCTGGTCTTAACTGTTCTTAAACAATTTTTATTGATATTATTTGTTTTTACCTCTCCTTCATTCTCAGTGTATTTCTTCCTATTGCCCCACTCAGAAAACTGTCCTTTATAACAAAGAAAAAAACAAAAGAAGGGCAAGAAGCATTAGAACAAAGATAAACAACATAGCAGCTAAATCTGCTGGTGTATGCTGTATTCTGCACCTATAGAGCAAAGATGCTTAATCTTTGCTGGCTCTAGGAGCCTTTTGGCAATTGAATGAAGCTTGAAAATTTCTTTTCAGAACAGTGTTTTTAAAAGCATAACCTAAAACATGTAGGATCACAAAGGAAACTCGTTATGTTGAAATGCAGTTATCAAAATATTAGAAAAAATAAAGTTCACAGACTCCAGACCCAGAGGTAGATGTCACTTGAATGGAATTTTGAAGGAAACAAGGGGATTCTACTAGGAGTAGAAGTTAATTCCAGGCATAAGAGACAGTCAGTATAAAGGGGTAGAAATGGTATGTCTTGGGTGAGGAACAACATCACACCAAACAGTTCTTGCTGTTGTCACATTGTTCAAAGAAGGGAAGTAATCTACAAAATAAAGTTAGAAAAGCAGCATATGGTGAGGTTTGAAGGATATTAAAAACTAAAGAAAAGCTCTGAGTTGTACTAGGGAGCCACTGGAGTTTATATTGAATAGGAGAATGACATTGTCAGTTCTGGATATTAGAAATATCCCTTTGCCAGCTGTGTGAAGAATGATTGGCGAGGTGGGAGATGTAAGGCACAGAGACCATTTAGGAAGTTATTGTAATAATCCCTGCAAGAGGAGGTAAGTGTTTGCTTCTCTATATTTTTCATGTTTATCATTGTTTACAATACAGTGATATTCTAAATATTTGTAATATAATTAATTTGTATATCATAATTCATAAATATAAAATAATTTGTAAATAAACGATAATTTATTTAGCTATTTTCCAGCTGATAGGCATCTACTTGATTTCCAATTCTTTGCTACTTCAAAAAGTTCTCTAAATACTTTAGTGTATGTGAGACCTTTCAATTTTTTTGTCTCCTTGGTATATATGCCCAACAATGGGTTAGCCAGACAATTTACTCAATCATTTGTATTTCCTTGTTGCTTTGTTCCCCCACTCCCAGTATATTTTCAATATTGAAGTCCAGATAAAATTCTTATTCAGAATTAGAGAATTTCACAGTTGGAAGGGTCCTCAATAGGCATCTTGGCTAACTTGTATTGGAACAAGCATCTTTTGTATGATATACCAGGCAACATATCGTACGAGAGGCCATCCCAGCTTTGCTAGGAGACCCCCTCCCCTGTAGTGAATGAGGACTTCCAAGGAGGCTTAAATCTTTGAATCAGGAAGTCATAGTTGGAGTCTCAGATCTGCCTTTTGTTTGGTGATCCTGGGAAAGCTGCTGAACTTCTCTGGGCTGTGTATTTCTCATTTCCAAAACAAAGAGGTTGAATTAAATGGACTTTAAGGTCCCTTCTAGAATCAAAAGCCACATTATATCATTCTAGCAATGTTACCATTGCCCCCCAAAATCAAAATATGTTTTAGGGAGTTCTGTTTTGGAGTGTTCTTTGGGGCCAGTGTAGGATGACAACCACTATAATCTATATAGCATGACTCTATAATTATACCTCATTGTTGGGTTTTAGTTTTATTTTTACTTTAACCAAACAGTGAAATGGTATTGTTCAGTTTGATCACTTACTTAATAACTTTTGGCACTTCCAAAAATCAAATGTATTCTAATGCTTTGGAGATTCTCCTCCTATGAAAACGTTTTCTCAATATGCCATAGTCTTTGAAGGTGATTCCATAATAGGAATTACAAAACTCTGTCAAATAAGAGCAAACTCAATGGAATAAGTATATGGCCTCCCAAGGTGAGTACTCTGAACATTATGAACAAGATGAAGTTTTAACATTTTGAACAAGGAAAAACTTTAGTTGGGATCTCTAAGTTCTCCTCTTAAAAAAGACAAAAAACAAAAAACAAAAACCTCATTACATGACTGTAATATTTTATTTAGTACAACTTCCTCATGGAAGCTCTGGGTGGTGCTCCCCGTCTGGGAACACTTCAGGAAGCTGGTTGGTTTGCTTGTGCTCTTGGGAGCTTCGATACCCTTTGAGAGGTTACTTCTCTTTTGTTTTAGGCTTTTGTTTTAGTCTAGTCCTTTTAAAATTGTTCTTTAGTTTCCTGAAACTTATGGAGTGGTAGAAGTAGTTTGGGAGGAAAGGGGAGGATATTGTGAACTGCCTTGTTTTCCTCAGAAGTCCTTTCAACATTCTGTTATTACAAGTCTACTAGTGGTAGTTTAGTCACTCCCCTAATCACTGAGCTCTAGTGGCTCCCTATTACCTCTATAAATTTCTTTGACATTTAAAGTCCCTTATACCCTTATTCTTTTTTTATCTTCCCAACCTTATTGCAAACCACCTCTCCCCTATTTTCTGAAAATTACAATCAAATCAAATTGTCTTCTTACTATTCTTCATGCTTGACACTTGATTTCCCAACTCTGTGACTTTGTTGTGGTGCTTCCCCATGCGTGAAAAGCATTCTTTCCTCACCCTGACTCTTAAAATCTTTAGTTTTCTTAAGGTTAAGTTCAAACACCATCATCTACATGAAGACGTTTCCAATCTCTATCCCTGTTTGCTAGTGCTTTTCCTCTCAGAATCATCTGTTCTTTTACATATCTATACATACTGTTCTCCCCCAACAGACATGTATATCTTGTTTTCCCTGAGGAGATTGTTACCTCCTCCTTAAAGTATATCCCCACTCCAATCTTCAATAATTCTCTATCTTCTGCTTCCTTCACTGATATCTATAGATGGTCTAACTCACTGTACCAGTAGGCCCTATTATTTCTTCAAGCTGTTTTCTGTAGCTCTCCCTGGCTCTGATCTAAAATTCTGAGATAATCTTAGGGTAGAGGTGGCTGACTCTGGAGCAACTGGGATTCAGAATTTATTCCTTCTACCCCTAGCAACCTCAAGGCAATTGCAAGATTCTTTGAGCTGATTTTAGAGTCCTAATGACATCTGAAAAACAGTTTGAGAACAAAAGGCCAGGCCTTGCCTTGTGAAAACACAGCCCATATAAACATGTTTGCTGCCTGATAGGGTTGAGTCTTCCTCTTGTTCCAACCTGCCTAGTTTTTTTTTTTTTTTTATCAATCCCTTTTCAAAAGCTATAAAATCTGGTTGTAGTTTGAGCCTTACTTTAATTAAATGCATGTGCTTTTCAGGCTATAGTCCACATTTGCTTTTCCATTTTTCTTGTCCATGTGTATCAGCGATAGCTCTTTAATGCCCTTTTCTTTGCTAGGAAATGGAAATGCTCTATATTCTATTATACAACTAAATATTCTATGCTTAGCTTGGTGGGCAGTTTTTAATGAGGTTATAGAAAGTGCTATGGCAGGCAGACATCACAGTGAGGACCTTAATCATCTCCAGGATCTTATGTTTTAGTATGGGTCTTGAATTCCAAAAGCCTTATTAACCAAATTTTCTCAATTGGGGTTTCATTTCCTGTCTAAATCCTATAATGTAGTTTGTGCCATAATTGTCCCCCTCCAGAGGTTAATGCTGCCACTCCATTTAATCAACCAGGCTTCTTAGTGCCCTCTACACTCCATTTACACGTGCCTTTGCACTTGGATGAGGATGGCCAAGGAGACCAGTCTGATGAGGTGGGGAACAGACATTCCCAGTGCTTGCCTGAGACCAGACACAAGTACAAGAAGAGTGTTGTCCTGACCAGTTATTATTTCATTTATTCTTTAATTTATCTGTCTATTCATCTATCCATCTCTTTTTTTCTCTCTCTCCATTTATTTCTGTCCATCCATCTATTATTATTATTCCTTCCTTTCTTCCTTCCTTCCTTCCTTCCTTCCTTCCTTCCTTCCTTCCTTCCTTCCTTCCTTCCTTCCTTCCTTCCTTCCTTCCTTCCTTCCTTCCTGTTTTCCCTTCCTTTCTTTCATTTCTTTATATATAAACACTTACTTGATCTTACTCTCACTTCTACTCTACTTAGACTAGTCTCCTTACTTTGTGGTAAAGTGAGAAGAGCACTGCTTCTAGAATCAGTGGCAGTTCAAGTTTTACCTCCGATGCTTCTCTTCTCTGGGATTTTATGCAAGTCATTTAAGACTTCTGAGTCTTAATTTCCTCATCTGAAAATTGAGAGCATTAAACTAAGTGGCTCTGAGGTTCACTTTAGCTCTAGATCAGAAGTTATTATCATAGGGTCTGTAACTTTAAAAAGTATATTTTGACAACTATATTTCAACAAATTAGGGATAACTGGGGGCACAGTGGATAGAACACTGAGCCTGGAATAGAGAAGACCTATTTTTCTTTTTTTTTTTTTTTTTTTTTATAATAAATTTTATTTTATTTAATAATAACTTCGCATTGACAGAATCCATGCCAGGATAATTTCTACACGACATTATCCCTTGCAATCACTTATGTTTCGTTTTTTCCCCTCCCTCCCTCCTCCCCCCCCCCCCCCAGGATGGCAAGCAGTCTTATATATGCTAAACATGTTGCAGTATATCCTAGATACAATACATATTTGCAGAACCAAACAGTTCTCTTGTTGCACAGGGAGAATTGGATTCAGAAGGTAAAAATAACTCGGGAAGAAAATCAAAAATGCAAATAGTTTACATTCATTTCCCAGTATTCCTTCTTTGGGTGTAGCTGTTTCTGTCCATCATTTCTCCAATGAAACTCAGTTAAGTCTCTTTGTCAGAGAAATCCACTTCCATCAGAATACATCCTCATACAATATCGTTGTCGAAGTGTATAATGATCTCCTGGTTCTGCTCATCTCACTTAGCATCAGTCCATGTAGGTCTCTCCAAGCCTCTCTGTATTCATCCTGCTGGTCATTCCTTACAGAGCAATAATATTCCATAACATTCATATACCACAATTTACCCAGCCATTCTCCAATTGATGGGCATCCATTCATTTTCCAGTTTCTAGCCACTACGAACAGGGCTGCTACAAACATTTTGGCACATACAGGTCCCCTTCCCTTTTTTAGTATCTCTTTGGGGTATAAGCCCAATAGAAACACTGTTGGATCAAAGGGTATGCACAGTTTGATAACTTTTTGGGCATAATTCCAGATCGCTCTCCAGAATGGCTGGATTCGTTCACAACTCCACCAACAATGCATCAATGTCCCCGTTTTCCCGCATCCCCTCCAACATTCATCATTGTTTTTTCCTGTCATCTTAGCCAATCTGACAGGAGTGTAGTGATATCTCAGAGTTGTCTTAATTTGCATTTCTCTGATCAATAGTGATTTGGAACACTCTTTCATGTGAGTGGTAATAGTTTCAATTTCTTCATCTGAAAATTGTCTGTTCATATCCTTTGACCATTTATCAATTGGAGAATGGCTTGATTTTTTATAAATTTGAGTCAGTTCTCTATATATTTTGGAAATGAGGCCTTTATCAGAACCTTTAATTGTAAAGATGTTTTCCCAGTTAGTTACTTCCCTACTAATCTTGTTTGCATTCGTTCTGTTTGTACAAAGGCTTTTTAATTTGATATAATCAAAATTTTCTATTTTGTGATTGGTAATGGTCTCTAGTTCATCTTTGGTCACAAATTTCTTTCTCCTCCACAAGTCTGAGAGATAAACTATCCTATGTTCCTCTAATTTATTTATAATCTCGTTCTTTATGCCTAGGTCATGGACCCATTTTGATCTTATCTTGGTATGTGGTGTTAAGTGTGGGTCCTTGCCTAATTTCTGCCATACTAATTTCCAGTTATCCCAGCAGTTTTTATCAAATAATGAAATCTTATCCCAAAATTTAGAATCTTTGGGTTTGTCAAACACTAGATTGCTATAGTTGACTATTCTGTCTTGTGAACCTAACCTTTTCCACTGATCAACTAATCTATTTCTAAGCCAATACCAGATGGTTTTGGTGACTGCTGCTTTATAATATAATTTTAGATCAGGTACAGCTAGACCACCTTCATTTGATTTTTTTTTCATTAATTCCCTTGAGATTCTCGACTTTTTATTGTTCCATATGAATTTTGTTGTTATTTTTTCTAAATCATTAAAATATTTTCTTGGAAGTCTGATTGGTGTAGCACTAAATAAATAGATTAGTTTAGGGAGTATTGTCATCTTTATTATATTTGCTCGGCCTATCCAAGAGCACTTAATATTTTTCCAATTATTTAAGTCTGACTTTATTTGTGTGAAAACTTTTTTGTAATTTTGCTCATATAATTCCTGACTTTCCTTTGGTAGGTAGATTCCCAAATATTTTATGCTATCAACAGTTATTTTGAATGGAATTTCTCTTTGTATCTCTTGCTCTTGGATTTTGTTGGTGGTGTATAAGAATGCTGAGGATTTATGGGGATTTATTTTGTATCCTGCTACTTTGCTAAAATTATGAATTATTTCTAATAGCTTTTTAGTAGAATCTCTGGGGTTTTCTAGGTATACCATCATATCATCTGCAAAGAGTGATAGTTTGGTTTCCTCATTGCCTACTCTAATTCCTTTAATCTCTTTCTCGACTCTTATTGCAGAGGCCAGTGTTTCTAATACAATATTGAATAATAATGGTGATAGTGGGCAACCTTGCTTCACTCCAGATCTTACCGGGAAAGGTTCCAGTTTTTCCCCATTGCATATGATGCTTACTGAAGGTTTAAAATATATGCTCCTAACTATTTTAAGGAAAAGTCCTTTTATTCCTATGCTCTCAAGTGTTTTTATTAGGAATGGCTGTTGGATTTTATCAAATGCTTTTTCTGCATCTATTGAAATGATCATATGGTTTTTGTTTGGTTGGTTGTTGATATAGTCAATTATGTTAATAGTTTTCCTAATATTGAACCAGCCCTGCATTCCTGGTATAAATCCTACTTGGTCATAGTGTATTATCCTGGGGATGATTTTCTGTAATCTTTTTGCTAATATTTTATTTAAGATTTTAGCATCAATATTCATTAGGGAGATTGGTCTATAATTTTCTTTCTCTGTTTTCAGCCTACCTGGTTTAGGTATCAGTACCATATCTGTGTCATAAAAGGAGTTTGGTAGGACTCCTTCAATCCCTACTTCTTCAAATAGTTTATTTAGCATTGGAGTTAATTGATCTTTAAATGTTTGATAGAATTCAGATGTAAATCCATCTGGTCCTGGGGTTTTTTTCTTAGGGAGTTGATTGATAGTTTGTTCTATTTCTTTTTCTGAGATAGGAGTGTTTAGGATATTTACTTCTTCCTCTGTTAGTTTAGGTAAGCTATATTTTTGGAGGTATTCTTCTATTTCATTTAAGTTGTCGAATTTATTGGCGTAAAGTTGGGCAAAGTAACTCCTAATTATTGCTCTAATTTCCTCTTCGTTAGTGGTGAGTTCTCCCTTTTCATTTTTAAGACTAACAATTTGATTTTCCTCTTTCCTTTTTTTAATCAGATTTACTAAGGGTTTGTCTATTTTGTTGGTTTTTTCATAGAACCAACTCTTAGTTTTATTAATCAATTCAATAGTTTTTTTACTTTCAATTTTATTGATCTCTCCTTTTATTTTTTGAATTTCAAGTTTAGTGTTTGATTGGGGGTTTTTAATTTGTTCCTTTTCTAGCATTTTTAGTTGCAAGCCCAATTCATTGACCTTCTCTTTCTCTATTTTATACAAATAGGCCTCTAGAGATATGAGATTTCCCCTTATTACCGCTTTGGCTGCATCCCATACATTTTGGTATGATGTCTCATTATTATCATTTTCTTGGATGAAGTTATTAATTATGTCTATAATTTGCTGTTTCACCCAATCATTCTTTAGTATGAGATTATTTAGTTTCCAATTATTTTTTGGTCTACTTTCCTGTGGCTTTTTATTGAATGTAATTTTCAATGCATCATGGTCTGAAAAGGATGCATTCACTATTTCTGCCTTACTGCATTTGAGTTTGAGGTTTTTATGTCCTAATATATGATCAATTTTTGTATAAGTTCCATGAACTGCTGAAAAGAAGGTGTACTCCTTTCTGTCCCCATTACATTTTCTCCAGAGATCTATCATATCTAATTTTTCTAGTATTCTATTTATCTCTTTGACTTCTTTCTTATTTATTTTGTGGTTTGATTTATCTAATTCTGAGAGTGCAAGGTTGAGATCTCCCACTATTATAGTTTTACTGTCTATTTCTTCTTGCAGCTCTCTTAATTTCTCTTTTAGGAATTTAGATGCTACACTACTTGGTGCATATATATTTAATATAGATACTTCTTCATTATTCATTCTACCCTTTAGCAAGATATAGTGCCCTTCCTTATCTCTTTTGATTAGATCAATTTTTGCTTTAGCTTGATCTGAGATCAGGATGGCTACCCCTGCTTTTTTGGCTTCACCTGAAGCATAGTAGATTTTGCTCCAACCTTTTACCTTTAACCTGCATGTATCACCCCGCTTCAGGTGTGTTTCCTGTATACAACATATTGTAGGATTCTGGCTTTTAATCCATTCTGCTAACCGCTTCCTCTTTATAGAGGAGTTTACCCCGTTCACATTTATGGTTAAAATGACCAATTCTGTATTACTTGCCATCTTGTTAACCCCGGTTTATGCTTTTCTCCCTTCTTACTCCCTTACCCCCTCCCTTCCCCCCCTTCCCAGTATTAAGCTTGTGAGCTCCCCTTGCTTCTCACAGCCCTCCCTTTTTCAGTATCCCTCCCCCCCTTAGAGTTCCCCCCCCCAACTTGCCCCTTTCCCTCCCAGTTACCGTATTCCCTTCCACTTAGCTTATTCCTTCCTTTTTCACTTTTCCCTTCTCACTTTTCAATGAGGTGGGAGAAGTTTCACCATAGATTGAATATGTCTAAAATTCTTCTCTTAATGCCAATTCTGAAAGCAGTAAAATACTCACTATTTTCATTCCTCTCCATTCTTTCTCTCAGATATACTAGGTTTTCTTTGCCTCTTCATGAAATGTAGTACCCCCACTTTCCCTTTTTTCTAGTACAATGTCCTTTCCACAACTAGTTTCTAGAACAAGGTATACATGTATTCTTTATACATCTTTACAGCCGAAATATATTTCCCAAGATTAATCTTTACCTTTTTAGATTTCTCTTGAGTTCTGTGCTTGTAGATCAAATTTTTTGTTAAGTTCTGGCTTTTTCATCAGAAATAGATGAAATTCGCTTATTTCGTTGAATGTCCATCTTCTTCCCTGGAAAAAGATGCTCAATCTCGCTGGGTAAGTTATTTTTGGTTGCATACCAAGTTCCTTAGCCTTTCGGAATATCATATTCCAGGCCCTTCGATCCTTTAATGTGGATGCTGCCAGATCCTGGGTGATCCTTATTGTGGCTCCTTGATACTTGAATTGGGTTTTTCTAGCCGCTTGCAGTATTTTTTCCTTTGCCTGAGGGTTCTGGCATTTGGCCACTATATTCCTTGGTGTTTTGATTTTAGGATCCCTTTCAGTAGGGGATCGATGAATTCTTTCAATGTCTATTTTACCTTCTGTTTCTATGACTTCTGGGCAGTTCTCTTTGATAATTTCCTGGAAGATAGTGTTCAGGCTTTTTTTTTCATCATACTTTTCTGGAAGTCCGATGATTCTCAGGTTGTCTCTCCTGGATCTGTTTTCCAGGTCTGTTGTCTTCCCCAGAAGGTATTTCACATCCTTTTCCATTGTTTGATTTTTTTGGATTTGCTTGACTGATTCTTCTTGTCTCCTCGAGTCATTCAATTCCAATTGTTCGACCCTGATTTTCAGTGAGGTATTTTCTTCACTCACTTTTTTAAGATCTTTTTCTAATTGTCCAATTGAGTTCTTTTGTTCTGTGGAATTTTTTTCCATTTCGCCAATTTTGTTTTTTAGAGAGCTGTTTTCTGTTTCCAGTTCACTAATCCTATTTTTCAAGGATTTGGTTTCTTTATCCACTCTCTCTTTAACTGACTTCTCCAGGCTCTTTTGCCAAGCCTCCCTCTCCTTTTGCAGAGCCTCCCTCTCCTTTTCCCATTTTTCTTCTAGCTCCCTTGTGAGAGCCTTTTTAATTTCCTCCATGAGATTCATCTGTGCTGAGGGACATAAGGTCTCCTCCTTCGGGGATTCACCTGGGGACTGTTTGTTTTTAGTCTCCTCAGGGTTTGGAGTCTGCTCTTTATCTGTATAAAAGCTGTCCAGGGTTAAATTCTTTTTCAGTTTCTTGCTCATTCTGTCTATTTATCAAAGACAAACTATCAAAGAAACAGAAGGAAAAAAAACCCCTTGAATGGAGGCTGCTTTCTTTGGGGGAGGGGCAGGGTATTCGTGAGGCACAGGTCCTACTGTGCTATGGCGCCTGCGCACTGAGATCCGAGCGCTCTGAGATCCGAGCGGGCTAAGACACTGTGGGGGAGGGGTGGCCAGGTCCCGAGAAACTCCAGCTGTTTGGGATTGTATTCTTCACTCCTGGTGTTTTTAGCTTCTCTGCTGGGCTGCTGACTTGCTCCTATAGCAAAGCTCTCGCCGCAGAGACGGCTGCGATCGCGTCCTACCCCCTCTCCGCTCCACCCGGTTCTGAGCTGCTATCTGTGCTCTGGTTGCAGCTGCTGCCCGCAGACTGCTTCCAAATACCGTCCCCACCCTCGCGCAAAAACAGACCTTTCTTGACGAGTATCAAGGATGGTTTCTCTTGGTAAGTAATTGTATGGTTTTTTTTCAGTCGAGCATTAATTCAGAGGCATGAAATGAAATGAATAGTGAGAGAAAAACACGGAGATTACACAGAAGTGTATTTCCTCTCCGCCATCTTGGCCCAGACCTATTTTTCTAAAGCCCAAATATTCCTAAAGCCTAAGACAGTCACTAGCTGTGTGACCCTGGCCAAGTCCCTTTACCCTTTTTGCTTCAGTTTTCCCATCTGTAAAATGGGCTAGAGAAGGCTATGGCAGGCTACTCCAGGATCTTTGCCTTAAATGAGGTCATAAAGAGTCAGACATGATTGAAAAACAATAATAACAAATTTCAATAAATTAATTTTCTTTGTATACTCTATTTTAATTTATGACTTTAAAAATATTATTTTGAGAAAAGATCCACAGGCTTTATTAAATTGCTAATGGGATCCAGAACTCTTAAAAGTTAAGAATCCCTGCTTTATATTTCATGCTTCTAAAGTGTTGTCCCTGCTCTGCTTCATCTTCTCCATGTATCTTTCTAAAGTCCCACTCCTTCATAAATACTCCCAACTGACATCTTTGAGCTTCCATTGTATATCATCATTATTGTTTATGTCACAGAATTTAAAACTTCACAATATTTGTGATAGAAGATGGTCGGGATAACAGATAAGCATCAAATAAGAAAGACCTATACCTAAGAACTTTAGAACTTTTTAAAACATTACTAAATTATAGCAAGTGGTGATTTATGTCAATAGAAGGAATTTCCACACTGGGAGTTCAAGTTGCTGATGAAACTACAAGTTGTTCTTGAAATGTCTAATTCCCTAATAATTATTTCTTATTTATGAGTCTTGGATCTCCAAAAATATTTTGCAGTTTTTTTGAGGGCATGCTTCATTTTTTAAAATTGATACCCCCTGCACTGCACCTCCTACATTGTATGAAATACTTAATAAAAAGTATCATCACTTTTTATAGCTGAGAGGGACCTAAGAGTACAAATCCCTCAGTTTTCAGATGAGGAAACTAAGTCCAAAAGAATGGAAGTATCTTGTCTGAGGTCACAAGATTAATAAGTAGCAGAAGTGACATTCAAAAGCTTTGGCTCCGAAATTCAGTGCTTTCCCCCCAAAATCATATTCTCTGGATGTATCACTGGGATCTAGATGTACACAATTCATGTAAAAATAATGGGATTAGGGCTCTTCGATAATGATTCACTTATATTTCCCTGATAACCAACCCAATAAAACTATCCAGAAAAAAACACCTTATTTATAACATATATTTATTGTTCACATCCAGCCACAAGTACATATTGAAACTATAGTCGACTACAACTGAAATACTAAACTCAGAGACTTAGTTCTATTGCTTTATCTGGTACATGCTTCTGTTTATTTTCTTATTGAAAACATAATAGCATCCCAGGGAACAGTTGCAGTGATCTGTTATTTGAAGATGCTATTGTAGCATGCTATAATATTATGTGACATTTGCAAGGAAAGAAGCTAGACTATAACCTAGTAAACCAACACTGGCAAACATAAGCAGCATTTGATAAGTGTCAAGAGGATAATCTCACCTGTTGAGATGCTTTAGTTTGAAAAGCCAGTGAGTTCATGGAATTGAAAATAAAATCAGCTGTTTGAATCAGTTTGAGATTGACTGTCCCCCATTTTAGAGAGTATACAGACTCTAAGCAGAAAGGAGGAAGAAAGATTCCTCCATGCTCCATCAGGTATTCAGTGTATACTTTATTCTGGTGCCAGCTGAATTACTATACCCATGTGGGAGTGTTTCTGTCCTGCTCAAAATAATGACCAAGAGCCTTTTCAGAGGCATTTAGTAAACATTTATCTGGGGCTTACAATTTGTCAGGTGCTAAGTTCTGGGATACAAAGAAAGGTAAAAAGAGTTTCAATCCTCAAGGAGATTATGTTCTAATAGGAGAGACAAAAGAAAAATAAACATGAACAATCATGAAATGTGAACTATCTGCTCTTCCATTTGAAGAAATCCCAGAGGCATACATGCCAATTTTTTTTAAAACCTCCACACAAACCCAGAGGAAGTATGGCAGAATAGATAAAAGGTTGAATTCAAGAAGAAATAAAAAAAGATTCAACTTTTGATTGTGACACATGCTGGCTATGTGACCATTATCAAGTCACTTCAAGAAGTCATCATCAGTGATGATGATGATGATGATAATGTTACAGCTGTATAATAGATGATCTTAATTAGTTGAAGGAGTTTTCACACAAGGAATTCTCTATCTTTTCTCTAATAAAATGATGAGTAAAAAATCCATCAATCTTTGGAGAATATGCCTCCATATTCATGACTGTTCTTGTGGTTCTTGTTTTCATTAGAGCTCCCATAACCATTTCCACTCACAGATCATCCACATTGGCTTTTTGACTAACTAGTGGATAAAAAAGTGTATGTGGAAAGTGAATTAAAAAGTATGAACATCCCCTTTCCACCAGTACCATCGAGGTCTTATATATGGAGAAAACTAATGTAGAAGTAAGTCATCTGATTTGGTAATAGTGTTGGTTCAAGATCAAAATCTACACTTAAGTAAACATTCTGAAATTCTAAGAAACTGGTTGAGTTACAAGGAAATTTTACTATAAATGTAGCATTAGAAATGACATTTGGATTATGACCATGAAAAAGAAAATTTGGATTAGCTTTTGAAATCTTATTTTGGGGGATTTAGGAAGCCTGAATTTCCATGGAAGCATCTGAGCTTACTTGTCCTTTCTCTGTGATTGCTATGAAACAAGAGAATGTAAATAAGTTGAAGATTAAAAGTTTGCTGTGCAACTAGGATGAAACCAATCTAAAGTTTTTCTTTGTGTATTTCCATCTTTTCCTTCCTGTGCTTCTTACCTTCCCTTTCCTTTCTGTTTCTCCTCTTCCTCTTTTCTTCTCTCCTTTTGCCTTTATTTTCTTTGCTTTTCTTGAGAGCTATTTACTGAAACTATCTTTCATCAGATGTCATAAAAGCAATTACCAATGGTGAATGTACTGCATATTCAGGATCACACATATTCCTCAGATGGGAAGCAAATGCACTCAGTTGCTGAATAAAACTTTGCCTATTCTCACAAAGTAAAATAGACAACTAAAATGGTTATTTGATAACTTTTTAAAATATCTTTTTCTCTCAATAAATTAGATAAAATAGGCAAGAAGTTTTTTAAGCTAAATGATTTAGATTATTCCTTTCACCTTTTTAACCAAAGCCCCTCATTTAATTTTTTTTCAATTAAGTATTCATTTATTCTTCACTCCCACCTCCCCATAAAATAAAATCGCTATCAAATTTCCCCTTGTACTCACAAACTATCTCCATCTGTTATCACTAACTAACCCATGAAAGGTGCAGTTTTGTTAGAAAGAATTTTCCCTTTTTGTTGTAGAAAAGTAAACATGTGATACTGCCGTTGATAGGGACCAGACCTGTGATTTCAGCATTGTAGGGAATTGTAGGTTGAGGAAACAAACACTCTTTACTTTTTCTGCCTTTTATATAATAATCTGAGTTGCCTCCAAGAGAGGTGTCATATAGCAGCCTATAATACTCCTAAGTGTGGCCTAGAACCAGATTAAAATACAGTTCTTCTTTGATGCTAGAATACTGATGTGTTAATAAAAAAGAAATGTATACATGTGTGGTTTTTAAAGTTGATTTGTGGCCCACAGGGATCCTTATGTTGGTTTAGATGCTTTTATTTCTATCTGATTTTGATATGACTAGCTTAGTGCACTGAGAGGTTAGGTGACCTGGCCTTCCAAGGCAGGAAATCCCGGGTTCCCACCCTGCTTCTAACACATACTGTCTGTGAGACTATGGACAAAAATTTCAGTGCCCTGGCAACTGTCTAAGACTGTAAGTTGGAAAAGAAATGGACTTTTCTTTCTTTCTTTCTTTCTTCTTCTTCTTCTTCTTCTTCTTCTTCTTCTTCTTCTTCTTCTTCTTCTTCTTCTTCTTCTTCTTCTTCTTCTTCTTCTTCTTCTTCTTCTTCTTCTTGTTCCTTCTTTTTCCTCTTTCTTCTTCCTCGTTCTTCTTGTTCTTCTTCCTCTTTCTTCTTGTTCGTTTTTCTTCTTGTTCTTGTTTTTCTTTTTGTTCTTGTTTTTCTTCTTGTTCTTGTTTTTCTTTTTGTTCTTGTTCTTCCTTCTTCTTCTGCTTCACAATGGGGATAAGTGACTTGCCCAGGGTCACACAGCTTGGAAGTGTCTGAGGCCAGATTTGCACTCTTGACTTCAGGACTGCTGTCTCTCCACTGCACCACCTAGCTGCTCCGCCTAGATAATTTCTGATTGCTTTTCTAGCTATCTAGACCTATGAATAAATGCATTTTACATATGTTATCTTATTGGGACTAAGTAACTTCAACTCTATATGGAATAGGGAGAGGGACTGAGGTCTGGTTCCGTTTCCACAGGAAATCCCCAGGGGAGAAGATTCTCTTTCGCAGCACCTTCTCTGTAACTTACAATGTTAAAAGCAGTAAGAGATGGAAGGGGGTGACAAAGCCGTGGGGGACTTGCTCTGAGACGGGCTCCCTGTCACCAGACCGCACCGCTAAGCCTGTGCTGAAATTAAACATGCTCAGTTTCATTTCAGAAATGTCCCATCCTAGTGCTCCCTCAGCCAAATGTCTTCTTTATGGCAGCTTGGACCAGCTTTTTTCCAGACTACTGGCTTTCTCAGAAAAAAATTGTTGCATCAAGGCTAATGTTATATGTTGATTTTCATTCATTTCTCTCAACCGGCCCAGCAGTCATGGCCTGTCATCCTTGATCAAATATCTAAAATCAATAGGGAATGGGAGAGATTAGATTCTGTTTCCCTCTAGAATTAATGAAACGTCTGTTTGACTCGGGAAGCGCACTCATTTCTGTTTCCCCCCCTCCCATTATATTCCAGTAAATTTCACTTGGGAACAAATATTGACAGATTAGCTTCAGTCAGTCTTCCTTCCAAGTGCGGGTTGTTTTTGTGCCGTTCCCGGCATGCACCAGGGGCTGGGGGCTAACGCCTTCTGCATCTCTTTCCAGACCAGAATCATCCTTCTGAACTGGTGCGCCTGGTTTCTGAGGATGAAGCGGCCCGGAGAGGACAAGGTCCGCCCTGCCTGCCAGCACAAGCAGCACCGCTGCAGTCTGACCAGCGTGGAGCTCAATGCCATGGCAGGGCAGCCAACCAGCAACGGGAACATGCTCTACATTGGCTTCCGCGGCCTGGAGGGGACGCACTGCGTGCCTGCTAGTGACTCGGGCGTGATCTGCGGGCGGATGACCTGCTCGCCCACCGAGGAGGAGAACCTCCTGCACAGCGGGCACACCTCGGAGGGGGACCCGGACCTGGCCAAGATCCTGGAGGAAGTCCGCTACATCGCCAACCGATTCCGGGACCAGGACGAGGAAGAGGCTGTTTGCAACGAGTGGAAGTTTGCAGCCTGCGTGGTGGATCGCCTCTGCCTGATGGCCTTTTCCGTGTTCACCATCATCTGCACCATCGGCATCCTGATGTCGGCGCCCAATTTTGTGGAGGCCGTGTCTAAAGATTTTGCTTAACCCAGCGCTGGTTTTGGTTCCGTAATGCTCACTGTGTAGGAAATATCTGGGGCAGAATTCTGTTTGGCTTTGGCGGGAATTGGGGGTGCTCATCCCATAACAACATGGAACCCACACTGCACAAATGTGTCACTGTCATCATCAGTATCGTTACTTTCTTATCTGTGATACAGGGATGGAGTTTATTCTACCGTCTGACATGTAGAATCTAAGACTTTTTCAGGGTTGGAAGGAACTGGACTTTGTAGGGCTGGAAGGGATCTGGTCATTTTGTTAACTTCCTAGTAAAAGAACACTTGAAGTACCCCATGCAGCCTAAGTATCACCCCACTTTTAAAGTTGGTTAAGACTAAAGTCCCTTCCTCAGTATCATTGTTAAAGCATGTCTGCATGTCACGTGCTGCAGAGGGCTGAAATGACTCCACACAAACTGGTTTGAAAAGAAATCTCAACTAATTAAATGTAATAAAATAGCTGGCTATTTTAAATGGCAGAGTAAAGAAGTGGTGGTTTGATGGAATTCAATTTTTTCATTTATTTATTTTTCTTACTCATGAGATTGTAGATTAAAGACATCAAGGGAACTTGTAGATTATTTAATTCAGTCCCCTCATTTTATAGACAGGGCCCACAAATTCAAAGCTAGAAAGGGATTTATTTATCTAAAGTCACTTGCCTGAGCCAGGATTTGAACCTGTTCTTTCCAAATTAATGTGAAGGTCGTTACTACATGCACAAATTCCTTTAACTATATTGGCTAACTTTTAAACAAGACAAATTAATAGCTGAATATAGAAAAACAACTTGCCTTTTAACTCTTTTTGAAAGACTCATTTGATTGTTAGCAAAAAAAAATTTTTAGTTAAGCCAATCAAAAAAATCAAATTATTATTATTTTTTGGGGGGAGTGAGGGGACTCAGAACATAACCTAAGTGTGTCTATAAAATTGCTTCATTAATGTGCAGTCTTTTAAAATATTTTTAATTTTTTATTATGAACTTGGCAAACATTAACCAACATGAATATTTAAATATACAGAGGACATCAACGAAAGATTGCTTATGTATGAAACTGAACTTCTGTTACACAGTTTCTTTAAAGTATTAAATTCAACATAATGAAATTGACTTGCTTATCTATGTTACTTTTCTATTTCTATTTTTCTATGTATTTTGTTCATTATCTTTTTGAGTGATATTTTCTTTTTTCAATTACATGAAAAATAATTTTTAACAATCCTATTTTAAAAATTTGAGTTCCAAATTTTTTCCCTCCTTCCCTCTTTTCTCCTCCTTGAGACAGTAAGTAATTAATATAATGTAAGCATGTGTAAACAAGTGTAAGCATGCAAAACATATTTCCATATTACTTGTTGTGTTGTGAAAGAAAACAAAGACCAAGAAAAAAACATGAAAAAAATAAAGTAAAAAACAGTATACTTCAATTTTCATTCACACTCCACCAGGTTTTTCTATGGAGGTGGATAGCATTTTCCATCAGGAGTCATTTGAAATTTCTGAGAATAGCTAAGTCTTTCATAGTGACTATCGTCCAATATTGATGTTACTGTGTGCAGTGTTCTGGTTCTGCTCACTTCATTTTGAATCAATTCATATAGTCTTTCCAGGTTTTTTCCTGAAATAATAGTATTGATCATTTCTTATAGCACAATAGTATTCCATTACAATCACATAATACAACTTATCTAGCTATTCTCCAACTAATGGGCATTCCCTCAATTTCTAAATCTTTTTTTTTTCTGAAATTATTCTACTGTTCATTTCTTATAGCACAATAGTATTCCATTACAATCACATAATACTACTCATTCAGCTATTCCCCAATTGATGGGAATCCTCTGAATTTCTAAATCTTTGCCACCACTAAAAGAACTGCTATGAATATTTTTTTGGACAAGAGGTTCTCCTCCCTTCCTACTTTTATTCTATTTGGGATACATATTTAGGAATGGTATTGCTAGATCAAAGAGTATGAACAATTTCATAGTCCTTTACACATAGTTCCAAATTGTTTTCCAGAATGGTTGGACCAATGTAGTACTCCATTAGCAATTCATTAGAGTTCCTATTTTTCATGACCCCCTCCAGCATTTGTCATTTCTGATAGGTATAAGAGACCATCTAAATCTCCAATCAATAGTGATTTAAAACATTATTTTCATTTGACTATAGATTGATTATGTCTTCTGAAAACTGCCTGTTCATATTCTTAAACCATTTATCAATTGGAGAATTTTTAATACAAATTTGACTCTATTCTATACTCAGTATGTATTTGAGAAATGAAGTCTTTATCAGACAAACTTGCTGTAAATTTTTTGATAATACATCATTGTCTATGGTACTTAAATGTGGTTTTCCTGTATCTCTTCTAATTAGGTATATTTTTGCTTTTCCTTTGAGATCATGATTGCTACCCCTGCCTTATTTACTTCAGTTGTAGTGTATTAAGATATTATTTTGGTCTCTTATTTTAATTCTGTATGTCTCTCTCTGTTTCAACAGTATTTCTTATGAACAAGGTAGTAGGGATTCTGGTTTCTAATCGATCCTGCTATCTACTTTCATTTATGAGTAAGCTAATACTATGCCCATTCATAGTTACCTCTGTGTTTCCCTTCATCCCAGTGAGTAGGATCCCTGTTTCTTCTATCTGTTTTTATTCTGTCCCTCCTCAAAAGTCCATTTTGTTTCTAACCACTATCTCCCTTAATCCTCCCTCCTTTTGGTCATCCTCCCTCCTTTTTATCATCCCCCACACTTTCTCTTATCCCTTTTCTCTCTATTTCCCTATTGGGTGTAATAGTTTTCTATATACAATTGAAGTTTCTATATACAATTCCCTCTTTGAACCAATTCTAATGAGAATGAGTATCAATTATTGACTCACCCATTTCCCCCTTTACTGCAAAAGCTCTTTCTTGTGTGCCTTTTTATATGAAAAAGTTTTCCTATCTTATCTCTTCCTTCCTCCTTCTTCCAGTGCAATCCTTTTATCATGTCTTATTTATTTTGAAGTCACAGTTAATCCAACCCCATGCCCTCTGTTTGTGTAAACTCCTTTTAATTTCTCTAAAATAATATAGTTATTGAGAATTATGTGTATAATCTTCTCATTTGTGTTGTAAACCATTTGACTTTATTTTGTCACTTAGCATTACTCTTTCAGATTTACCTTTTTCATGCTTCTCTGTCTTATATTTTTTATACAGCTCTGATCTTTTCATCATCTTGGAAGTCCTTTATTTCATTAAATATCCTTTTTTTCTGCCTGAAGAATTATACTCAGTTTTGTAGAATAAGTTATTTTAGATTGTAATTCTAGCTTCCTTATTTTTTGGAACATCATAATCCAAGCCCTCTTCTTCTTTACTGTGGAAGCTGCTAAATCATGTGTGATATGTGAATGGTTTCTTTCTGGATGCTTATATTTTTTTCCTTGACTTGGGAGCTCTGGAATTTAGTTACAATATTCCTTATAGTTTTCATTTTTTGGATCTTTTTGAGGAAGTGATTGATGGGATCTTTCAATTTCAGTTTTACCCTTTGAACCTAAGATATTGAAGCAATTTCATCTATAATTTTTTGAAAGATGATGTCTAGGCTCTTTTTTATTATTATAGCTTTTAGGTAATTCAAAAATCCCTAAATCATCTCCTCAATCAGGTCAATTGTTTTTCTGATGAAATATTTCACATTTTCTTCTATTTTTCCCATGCTTTTGACTTTGATTGTTTCTTAATGTCTCATGGAGTCATTAGAACTTACCCAGTTCTAATTTTTAAGCAGTTGTGTTCTTCAGTGAGTTTCTGTACTTTATTTTCCGTTTGGTCTATTTTGCCTTTTAAGGAGTTCTTTTTTTCAATTGAGTTTTTGTGCCTCTTTTACAATTAGGCCAACTTTGTTTTATAAGGTGTTATTTTCTTAAGTATAATTTTGTGCCTTTTTTAATCACACTGTTAATTCTCTTTTCATAATTTTCTTCCATCACTCATTTCTTTTCCCAATTTCTCCTTTTTTGCTCCTATATTTTCTTGAATTCTAGGATTCTTGTTGAACTCATGTTTGATTACATTTTACTTTGAGGCTTTGCTTGCAGATGTTTTCACATTATTGTCTTCTGATTTTATGTCTTGGTCTTCCCTGCTATCATAGTGGCTTTTAATGGATAAGGATTTTTTTTGTTTGTTCATATTTCAATCTTATTTCTTCATTTTGAACTGTATGTTAAAGTTGGGCTCTGCTCATCTTGGGATAGGGAGTCACTGTCCCAAACTTTAACCTTCTTTGTGCTGCTGTTTTCGGAGTTAATACTGGGCATCTTCAAGTTTTTGGTGCTTTTAAGATGAGATGAGTCAGGGAGAGATGTGGTTACTACTCTTCTGATTTATATTTTCTGTGCTTACAAAAGAAGGACCTCTGTTCCCCTGCAGCTGCAAGGTCTTGGAATTGTGATTAGGTACCCTTTTCTCTTGTGATCACAAATGCTAGTATTCTTTTTTGTCCTGAAACTGCAATCAGGTTCTCTATTCTTTGTGATCCACCACAATTGCTTTTCTACATCTGGAATTGCAGCCCAGAACTTTGTAGTACTAGCTGTACCCAATGCCAACAAAAGATCTCTTGTAATCTTTTCCTGACCAGTAGTCTGGCTCCTCTTCACCATTTCTAGTCTTAGAATTCCTGAAATTGCTGCTGATCCTGCTGCTGTTGCTGCAGATGTGTATGTATGTTCTACAGGTCTCCATCGATGTTATAGACTTCTCCTGCCAAGCTTCTAAATATTTTTAGCGGAAAAATGTCTCATTCAGACTTTTGTTGGCTCTGTTACTCCCAATAATTGATTTGAGGCATTCTTTTAAAGTTGTGTGGAGGAGAATGTTGGGAGTTCTACTGGGTTGCTATCTCCAGTCTACCATCTTGTTCTCTTTTGAAGAATTTTGTTGCTTCCAAACATTTCTTTATTACTTCAAGATATTTGGGGATTTAGTTTGGTTTCCTTTGTGTAGCAGAAGCAGAAATTTCTGGTCTTGTGACTCTTTGAGTCCCTCCTTTGTTTTTTTATTGTGTTTTTTCCTCTTTTTTGCAGCAACTGAAGGAATTCTATTACAATTTTCTGCACAAATTAACTTGGTTTTCAGGAAAAGCAATTTGGTATAAAATCAACAGTCAGTGGGCATGACTGCAACTCAATGAACTGTCCAAGTGTTCTAAAATAATGCATGAAATGCCTTAAAGATGCTTGAATTTGTTGACATAGAGCTCTTTAAATAATCTGTTGAATCATCTGAATGAAATTCATCAAATGAGAATCAACCCCCTCCTCTTTCTCTTTTGGTTCAGGGAGCTTCTCTAGGAATTCACTGGGGTTGGTTCTTTTGCCAAGTGCAGTCTGTGACTCCCACAGCACACTAATTATTCAGATCAATTGGGGACTTAATGATCCAGCTAAAAGAGTTTTTTGGATAACTGACTGTGTCAGCAAGGAAGGAGGAGGCTGAATATCTATGGTTGGAAACTCCTCAACCATACTAGTTTTTGCCACTAGGGCTTAGCTACTCTCCTGAAAGGAAGAATCCATGACATTAATCAGGTTCAATGGTCTTTGGTTAATTAACATTTACATAGGAAAGGGATGGTTTTAAGATGATATGAATTTTTCTCTTTACTTTTCAGTGATAACTAGATCTTTTTTTTCTTTCTTTAATAATTTAGCTTTGCATTGTCATTCTGCTTCTTTCTCATTAAAATAAAAGTAACAAGTCACAAGAATACTCTGTTCTACTCTTGCAGAAAGCTCAATCTAATAATAAGACAGTAAGCAGGTACAACAGAATTTCCTGTCTGAGACTTGATGAGGTGTGATGAGGAAAAAGTATAAATGCAGAGCAACACCAAGAAATTAGAATCTAAGAAGACCTTGGTGAAGTCCCAATTTTTCCATATACTGCCTGTCACTAAGGAGAGATCATTTAACCTCTTGGTGCTCCCAAATAATGCTTTAAGACAAGTTATAAACTGGTACTGATTCTCATTGGTGGCAGGAGCTTCCATAATGAAAATTCTACAACACAACGAGATTAACAACAATAAAAATGGAACAAGTCAAACTTAATAATTTATACATTTTTGGACTCCTAAGCATGAGAAATTGGATGCACTTTTCCCCTACCCTTTAAACTTTTCTTCTAAATGAATTATTTATACATAAATTCCTAAGAATCAAGATGAAACTGAAATCTTTTATAGCACATGTGTGTTTGTGATATATGTGGGCTACAGGGAATGTCTTGGTTTCTGCCAAGAAGTGTTATGGACTTAGCTAGGTAGACTTTAAAGTGAGTTAGGTCATCCCATGTCACACCATTAGGGGCTAGAATCAATCTCACTCCTACTTATAGGATATGTGTGAGCAATGTGCAATCTTTTCTTGTGTTTTTCTATTAAAGTATCTTGAATGTAAGAAAAATAAGCTTTTTTAGCTATTTAAATATTTTACCTTATTTAATATCAGTATGCCATCAGTATGCCAAAAAACTACTGTTCCCACCTTAAATTAAAAAATAAGTTAGTTTTAAGGAAGAATACATGGCATATTTAAGGAGTATCCAGTGGTAAATCATTCTTTTTTTTTAAGTGGATTTAAAATGTTATAATAGATTTAAAAATTAATTTTGAAAGTGTTCTGTCTAGAGCTGTGGAGTTTAAGATTTCTTCACCTATATTGTTCCACTCTTCCCTCTTTGTGAAGTGAAAGTAACCAAGTGTCTCATACTTCTTGCGACAGTATTGCTTTTTTGTTAATTTTGTTAAATGTATAATGGCTTTTTAAGACATGTAACCATGAAATGTTATTCTAGTTAAGTCTTGCAAAAATAAATATTTTAGATCAAAAGTATGTGTACTGTTTTCACTTTTGTATTTTACCATGTTTAGAAATGGAAAGGTCTTTGAAAGTCATTGAATCTATCTTTCTGATTATTGTAGATGATGAAATTGAATCTCAAAAAGGTATGTCATCATTTGTGCAAATAACCCTGTACTTTTAAGTCAGAAGACCTGGAATTAAATATCACATGTCTCTATCACTTACTAACTCTGTGACTGCAGGTAACTTTGGGCCTCAGTTTCCTTATTTGTAAAAATGGGGAAAATAATACTTTTATTTCCTGCCTCAAAGTGTTTCTGGGAGTCAAATAAGAGTTATATAATCCTTCAAGTATTTCACAGAAGTGAAAAATTATCATTGTGTATCATGTGCCTCATTATGTCTTCAAATATAATTCGATTGATACAAATTCACTGACTGACATTCATTTAGTTTATTTTATTTTGACATCTATTCAGGAATATTTTTTCACTTCCTCTTCTCACTATCTTCATCTCTTACTTCTTAGAGTACTAGGTTAATGGATCTAATGTATACTAGAGGAGACAAGCATATCTAATGGAGCTAGTTAACCCCAGTAATCTCTCCTCCCCCATTCTTGTGAAATTGATAATTCAGCATGTTTTATTGGGTAGAAATCCGGATTAGAAGTTAGATAGATAGACCCAAATTAAATTTCCACCTCAGATGCTTATTTGTTGCATGAATGACCTAGTGAAGCCATATTGCCTTTCTGTTCCTCAATTTGTTTTTCTATAAAATGAAGGAGTTGGAATCAATTCAAATTTATGATCTTTTGAAATGGGACAAGATAATGTGGAAACTGTAAATACCTGAGGAAGCTACAATTTTATAATTGTGGAGGAAGATCTCAGCCTTGAATAGACAAGTTGGCACATATAGGTTAAATCCTCCTGTTCATGGAATCAGTTTTAGAGCTGGAAGGGACCATCTGGTCTATTATACTCACTTTGTGGATCAGGAAATTAACACTCAGCATAATTAGTCACACAAATGATAAAAGTGAATCTGGGGTTTGAAATCTTACCTTTTTGACTCCAGTACTCTTCCCACTCTTAGGTTATGTCTTCTGTATCATAGATTCAAGTTAAAAGTAACATTTACATTGAAGTAACGTATAATGGGGGCAGGCCTTTTGTCTTCAGAATATCATTTCATTCTTAGTTTTCAATGATCTGTTATTAGTTTATTTTTATATTTACATCTACATTCAAGGGAGCAGCAAAGCAGATAATTAGATTTTTTTCCTCAGGAGAGCCAAGTTCAAATCCTGCTTTTGACACATAACTGTAGGACCATGGGCAAATCATTATATTTTTCTCATTCTCAATTGTCTTATTTTTAAAATGGGGACAATACTATGTGTTGTACTTGTAAAACTTGTAGGACAGCTAGGTGGTGCAGTGGATAGATTCTAGGCTGGAGTCAGAAAGAACTGAGTTCAAATCTAGCCATGTAATCCTGGACAGATCACTCAATCCTTGTTTGCTTCAGTTTCCTCAGTAACATAGGGATAATAATAGTATCTACCTCCTAGGATTGTTAAGAAGTCAGAATAAGATAATATTTATAAAATGCCTGGTACATAGGAGGAACTATATAAATGATAGCTCTTATTGTTGTTATCATTATCATTGCCCACTTACAAGTTTTTGTCTCTAAAGTGCTTTGCAAAATTAATTATTTTGAAAAGTATTATATAAATATCAGTTTGTTTTACATGATCTTTTTAAATTCTCACAACCACTCTAACTCAGGCAGCACAAAACTTATTCTAATTTTAAAGATATTGAAAATAAAATTTAGAAAGGACTTTCTAGGTCAATAGCTGAGAAATAGTGGATATATACAAAGTTTCCTGGCTTGTTTTCTTTCATTACATCATGCATTATCTCTTAGAAAGACCATTTTTTACAATTAACTCATCATTTGGGACAGACACATTTTCCTGCAAGTTAGAATATACCAACTTAAAACAGATAACACATTAATAATAACTCATTAATACATTAATTAAATAAGTCTTTAATAAAATATTTCATAAAATGCCTAGGAGTTCTCAAACTCAAGAGTGTGCTGAGGATGCAGAGCATCCTCACATATAGTTGACAGCTAGCCAAAGAACATACTTCTATTCATTCAACTGAACCACTCCAGGTAGCATCAGTATTTCATATGCTAATACACAAGATAGAGCTGGGGTGGTTCTTAAAAGGTCTACCTATGTCTAGGTAATCCACCAGGTGGTGCTCTACACCTGAACTCTCTCACTAGACATGTGCAAACTAATCATCATCCCGGTGGATTGCTCTACCCAACTTAGCCGCCTGGTGGAACCCAAAGAATCCGTTATGTCCATCACTAGGCTATTACCCCCAATCTTGGCTTTTCCCAGTGCTTTCTCAGGGTAGGAACACATTCCTCAAAATAATTCATAATTTCCCAGCTAGTTCAGGCTCCATGCAATCTTCATTTCCTTCCCAAATTTATGTAACCCAAAAGGCATATGCTCCTAGGGAAAGGGAATGGACATGATTTTACTGATGTAGGAGCTAGCAGATGAAGGAACTTGCAGTACGAATATACATTAGGAATCTCTTTGCAATGAGTTTTAGAGAGCTGCCTAGGACTCTGGGAAATTAAGCACTAGCCGAAGGTCACACAGACAATATGTGTCAGAGATGAGACTTGAGACCGTGTCTTACTAGCTATATCTCCCTACTCGTTCATGTGTAAGTGAACTATTTACAACAAGGAAGATGAAATTACCAGGGTCAACTTTTGAAAACCCCAATCCTCAACTTCCAGAAACCTTCCTAATTCCTAGTGAAGTGTGAAATCCCAGCTCTTCTCCCACAATCTTCTAGGGACATTCAAAGTGCCTATTGATAGGGACCACTCCTCCCGTATTTTATCCCAAAAGTACAAGGTTGGAGACAGTCTCTAATTTAGTTTGCCCATTTGGTTCCCAACTTTTAAAAATGGCCATCATTGGAAAGCCGTCATGGGGGTCTTCATATTCATTCTAACAAGAAGTTAAATGAAGCCTTGATATATTCTCAAAAAGCTGGTTAACAAAGCACAGGGATTTAATGTTGACAGATAGTGTTTTACTTGTAAAGCGCAGGTACTGTTTTTGTTTTTAGATGTTTCACTATAGGAAAATATTAAAAGACTTTAGGCAAATGTTTTTTGATTGAATGTCCAAGGTTTTAAAACTCATCTGTTTCCTAATTTCTCTCCTGGAGAGAAAAAAGTAAAACTTATCAAAGTGTTAATGTAGTTATGTGTGTATTCACATTCACATGAATTGTCCAAATTTAGCTCACAGAAGGTATATCTATATCTATATCTATATCTATATATATCTTTACAATCACACTTGCCCTTTAAAAACTTTAATTCCTGCCTGGGGAAGAATAGAAGATTCAGGGCATTATGTCAGCTACTCAGAGAGGGGATATCAAACTAGAATTACATCTATTTGTTTACCCCTATATTGTTAGTCACAGGGAAATTATTTTTATGTTCAAAACACTTTTTCTCATCTTTTCCCTTAACAGTGGAATGGTGGAATCTCTCTCTCTCTCTCTCTCTCTCTCTCTCTCTCTCTCTCTCTCTCTCTCTCTCATCTATCTATATCTGGAGGCTTAACTTCCTTTCCGACAAGCTCTAGTTTACACAAAGACCATCATACATTGAAAAATGAATAAAACACTTATCCAAGTAATGAGACTATATCAGCCAATAAACAAAGTGAATTAACTACTTCACTGAAAATGATATATCTCAGTTAAGTCAAGAGAGAAGAAGAAAGAGTATTTGTCCTTGAGCTCACTGGAGAGGAAATTTTCTGAATTATTTTGTGGCAAAATAGAAACAGAAACATACTAGAGGTACCAGCTCCTCTATAAGTTGGGTCCTTTCCATAGTCATTCATTCCCTCTAAAAATTCTCTCCTTGAAAAGTTTCTGGAACTGACTATTCTGTCCTGAAGTCACAGCCAGAAGAAAAAAAAAATCTCTTCTATATTCTCAACAACTCCACTCTTCAAGAAGTCATGGACATTAGAGTAATTTTTATTTTTTCAGCAATAAGGAGAATCTCATTCAAATGCCCAGGCCCGGGCCCTGGGCTACATTTATTAAATACCTCCTATGTGCAAGATTCTGAGCTAGGTACTGGAAATTTAAAAATATGAAATCTCACCATTTGACTCCCTGCCTCAATTCACACTCATGGATTAGGTCCCCAGTAGAATGACCAACCCAAATTTAAGAATTTTCTGGGTCTATCTTCCTTTTATGTAGTTCATGAGCCCCTACTGATGCTATAATCATCCAGTTGACATGATAAGCTCAAACAAAGACATTTTCTGAAATGGCACAGTAAGAGCTGTGGCTTAAAAAAATTCCTTTAATAAACCTGGGGCACAATCTCCCACAAATAGAAGAGTGGGAAAAATGAGCACATGATAAAGAGCATATTAGTAAAGAGAAACAAAGTGAATATACATGACCAGGACAACTTGTGCCTCTGGCATTGTAGGACCTTGAGAGCTTTTCCCAGCTTGGAGATTCCTGATGTTGCTCCCACTGGGCTTATTGTCTCCGCTGGGTAGGTTGCTTTGCTGAGTTTCCTGAATTGGCTCCTTTTGCATCTTATCTCTGTTCTGCAGCTATACTTTCTAGGTCCACTTTGTGCTGAATATGGTGTCTCCTACTGGGGATTATTACACTATAAGACCTCAGAGCCAAGAGGGAAGCAAAGGAGTGAGCGATCTATTTCCTCCATTGCTCTCTAGGAAAAACTGAAGGGAAAAGGGCAATATTCTTCTCCATAGCTAACTCTCTTCTTATTGGTTGTCAGAAAATACTCCTACTAACAAAGGACTCTCTGCTACTTACCTGACAATGCTTATACTTTAGTCAGCTAACTGAGAAGCTTCATCAATCACAAAGAACAGTAAAATATAAACATTTTTCTTTACTTCCTTTAAAAGTTATAAATAATACACTTTAAGTTTCTTGTGCTCTAAAACATGAAAATAGACTTAGGGTTTGAACCACTCAAGCTTTCCCACCTTTTATAGATTTCTAATGCAAGTATTCATTGTCTTAATGACAATGTAGCCTCTACAGATAGATACTAGATAGCTATGTCCTATTTAAGCTCTCATTAGAGAAATGGCCCTACTCCCAAGGCTTTCTATAGATATACAGAACCTACTCTCTTGGAGGATATAGTTTAATGAAAAGAAGAATAAGGATAATAAGTGTAAGACAAGGAAAAAGGAGAAAAGAAGTTTGAGGAAGTTGAACTCATTTTCAGTTGGTGAATAAATTATATGTTTTATGATATCTTTTAATGAAGCAAGTAGTAGCTGAACCGAATCCATTTCTTTTTGCTATTATCCATTCTATGTCCACTATAACAACTTCTCGGCTGAGTTACTGCAATAATATTCTAAATGGTCTCCCCACACTCAATCTCTCCTCTCTCCTATGTATATTGTTGTTGTATATTGTTGACTGAAGTGGGGAGCTTGGTGCCTTGAATATTAAGAATGCTAATTGAATGACTGAAGCGCAAAGAAGCATCAGTAACTCCTATTGCCTGTGGGTTAAAATTCGGACTCTGGCATTTAAAACTCTTTACAATTTTGACTCCAGACTATCTTTTCAGGCAGTATATGCTTTCTTCCTCCTCTTACACTCTATGTTTTAGACCAGAGGTTCTTAGTGTAGTCCTTTGATCTCTAGAGTCCCCAAGAACCTTTCAGATCTTGCAGTTAAAATGACTTTAATAATAAGAGTACATGTTAATTTGCTAAAATACTCCTCCATTTTCCAAACTAAATATCTGTGGGAAGCTAGATTTTGTCCATATGCTTCTATAAAATTACATGCCACAACACAGTGAATGCAGAAGCAGAATCCAGTTGTCCTCTGCCTTGCCAGATGTTAAAGAGATTTGCAAAAATATGTAAAAAATTCCACTTTTCTCATGAATTTTTTTCTTATTTTGAAAAATGTGGTTACTTTTCATAAAATATGTTATTTACATGAACATGTAATGGGCTTGTAATTTTACAATGAATTGATGAATAAATATTTTAAAATATCAGTTTAATTTCTAATAAGTAACATAACTGAAAGAAACAAAAGCTCTTGGTGTCTTCCATAATTTTTTTTAAGATTAGACATAAATAACAACCATTAGACCTAAATATGTCTATATATTTTAGAAAACATTCTATACATATTTCTATTTATTAGTTCTTTCTCTGAATGTAGATAGTGTTCCTTCTTAGTTTCTTTATAGTTAATTTAGCAAACAAAAGAAAGATGGGAAGTCAAATAATTTCAACCTATCCAATAACTACTAATACCATGTATGATGAGAGCAATAGTTCAACCCTCACTCTATGAAAGTTTTTTTGTCCTTTAAAAGGCAAAAAAAATACTTGGAGTGGTTTGTCATTTTCTTATTCAGATCATTTTATAGATAAGAAAACTGAGGCAAATAGGAATAAATGACTTGGTTAGTAAGTATCTAAGGCCAGATTTGAACTCAGGAATAGAAGTATTTCTGATTTTAGGTCTGGCAATCTATCCACTGTGTGGGTCTAAAGTCAGAAGGAACTGAATTCAAATTTAGCCTCAGACATTTACTAACATGACTGTAAATAAATCATTTAATATTATTTGCCTCAGTTTTCTCATCTATAAAAGGAGTTAGAGAGAGAAATGGCAAAACATGTCAGTATCTTTGCCAAGAAAACCCCAAATGGGGTCACAAAGAATGGAACACAACTGAAAAACTATAAAGCAATCATCAGCTCTGCTGAACTATGGAGGTAAGTCTGAGAGAAGAACAGCTTTACAGAAGGCTGGTTACAAAAAAAAATCTAGTAATTTAGCTCTGTGATGAGATGGGAGAATAGAAGGGATGAGAATGAGACTGAACTGTTTCTAGCAAAACAAGACATAGATGACTGATGCTGATTTCTTTCCACTAGCCTTTCTTTTTTTCTCTTTTAATATAACAGGATTTGATTTAAAAAAACTTTAACAGTCATAACTATGAATATTAATGATATGAACTGGTACATAGAGATAAAAGTAGAATAGATTGGAAAATGGAACATAACCATCTGCCATATATAGGCAAGACATTGAAAATGTAAAGATTCATGAATGATAGGTCATAGTAGAATTTATTTCCACTGTAATTTATAAAATGAGGGATTAGAAAAGGATTCATTTTGATTCATTTGATTTGAGTTTTAAAAAGCAGGAATGACTTTCATGATTTCAGCCTTGACGAGATATTATCAAAAATAGATATTGTTAAGAAAGACAAACAGGACAACTACATTATGCTTCAAGTTATCAAAGATAATGAAGCTATATCATTGTTAAACATAGATATATGTGCATCAAATAGCAATACATGTAAGTCCATAAAGCAAGAATTAACTGAATTGTGGTAAGATAGTATGGAAGGTGATTCTTAAAATATCTCATTCAAACTTAAATCTAATCAGAATGCTAAATTGAAAGGACACCAGAGTTCTGAGCAGAATATTAGAAACTTAGTAACTATGACTGTTATTCAACTGAAATCCTAAGGAATATATACTTTTTAAATTGACTAGGGAACTGAAAAGACAAGTGACTTACTTCAAGGGTAACAAAGCCAGTCATAAGTAAGGCTGAATCCATGTTTTTCTAACTCCAAGTCCTATCTAGTGTACATAGCTATCTCTTGAACAGGAAAATTGTTGATCTAATTGATCCTATTAATAAAATCTAGGCATATTTAACACTACAACTGGCTTTTCTTTCTGAAACTATTGAGAATTCTAAATGAAATCATCATTTTTCATCAAGTCTATCATTTTCACACTAGCAACTAGTCCCATTTTTAACCCTTTAGGGATTGGGGCAAGACTCAGATCCAGGGTATGAATGACTTTGTTAGTTCTTATTTCTTTTGAATGATGAAATTATTATTTAAAAAGTCAAGACAGTATTAGCTTTTCTGCTTTCACTGGAGAGAAAACTCTTGTAGATTTTTGGATAATTGAAGCTCCTCATTATTATAATATGCTTCCATGCTAGACTTGTGATTGGAATCACAAATTCCTCATCTATTCTTTCTTTCTATCCAAGCAATTTGTAATATAATCCCATTATAATAATACTTATACTTCTTCCTCTACTAATCATTCAAATATACCTTCCCTCCATGATTCCAGGTTCCTAGATCTATTCCCGTGACAGCGATAGCAATGTATTAAACTTGACTCTTACGATCCTATTATTCTTACCTTAAGAAGTGTAATATTTTTAAAAGTCTAGATATTATATTTAGATATATGAGGGCATGGATTTCTGGTCCCCTTCTGGGTTTCGCCTCATGAATTTCTTAGTTTCTCTATTTTTATCCTTCCTATCCTACAGATTTTCACTATAATATCTAGTTCAATGTAGGAACATAAGAAATTTTCTTTTTTCCTCCTTTCTTTTCAATTCAAAGTGGGAGGTTGAGACAGGAGGAAGAAAACAAATATTTATAAAGTTCCTTCCATGTGTCAGGCACTATGCTATAAGCACTTTACAGATCTTATCTTTGATTCTCATAACAACCCTGGGAGTTAGGTGCTATTACTGTCTTCGCTTCATAGAAAAGGAAACTGCGACAGACAGAAATTATGTGATTTTCATGGAATCACATGACTACTATGTATCTGAGGCTGGATTTGAACTCAAGTCATCCTGATTCTAGATCCAGCACGCTATCCACTGTGCTTCCTAGATGTCCTTTGGATTGGTTTTTAAGACTCCAGGCAAATACATCCTTTTTTGAAAACACAAACTGAGATTTTTTTTCCCAAATTATTAAACATTTTTTTCTGCCTTTTATCTCACTTTCTAATTGAGAAAAAAAGAAATACAAAACCTTTGTAACAAAAATACGTAGTTAAGTAAAACAAATTTCTATTTTGGCCACATCCAAAAACATGTATCTACTTCGTATATTATTCCTCTACCCCTCTGTCATGAAGTGGGTAGCATTTATCAGACCCCTGGAATCTTATTTGATCATTACATTGATTAGAATCTTCGGTGTTTCAGAATTATTCACTTTTATAGTATTAAAGTTATAGTTGAGGTAACTAGTGACACAGCAGGACCTGGCCTCAGAATATTTACCAGCTGTATGACCTTGAACTTCACCTATGTTTATCTCAGTTTCCTTAACTGAAATGGGGATAATAATAGCATCTATCTTACAGGATTGATGTGAGGATCATTTGTAAATAGTAAACACTATTTTACAATGCCTAGCAAAGAGTAAATACTATATAAATACTAATTCCCCTCCTCTTTCCCCATTATAGTATATATTTTCCTCTTGGTTCTACTCACTCCATGTCACATTATCTCATATAAGTCATCTCTGTTTTTTTTGAAACTATTTTTGTTTCTTAATGTATAATAATATTTCATTATATTCACATGCTATAATTTGTTAAGGCTTTCTCCAATTGATGAGCAATCTTTAGTTTCCAGTTTTGAGACACTAAAAAAGTGGTGTCATAAACATCTTTGTACATATAAAGGAACCTTTTTTTTTTCTTTTTTCATTTACTATGAGGGTTAGGTTTACTAAAGGCATAACTGGATCAAAACTTATAAGAGTTTGGTAGCTTCTGGGATATAGTTCTAAATTGCTTTCTGGAATGACCAAACAAATCTATAACTTCAAGAATACTTTAATGCGGTTGCTTTACTTAAGCCTCTTCAATATTTGTCCTTTTAACTTTTTTGATCAATTTTGCCACTCTGATGGCAATTTTTCTTAATTTTGGTGATTTGGAACATTTAATTTGGCTAGAGATATTTTGGATTTCTTAAGAACTACCTGTTTATGTCCTTTGACAATCAATGAAGAAATAGCTCTCTTTCTTTAAAAATTGAACCAATTCTTTATATATTTTGGAAATGAGCCTTTTGTCAGAGAAACTTGCTTTAAAAATTCCTCTTCCTGCTCCCAGTGTATAATTGTTTCCCTTGTAGTTCTAGCTACGTTGAATTTATTTGTGCAAAACCTTCTTCACTAGAACTTCCAGGGGTGGAGCCAAGATGGTGAAGATGACACACATGTTTCTCTCTGACCTTCTCCTACAACCCTTCGACTAACTAGCAAATTCAGCCTCTGAATTAGCTCTGGACCCCCAGAATCCATGAATATTGGGAGTGCAACAAATTACCAGCAGAAGGTAATTTCAAAGATCACCAGAAAAGGTCTGTTTCAACTGGAAACAATGGGAAGTGGGCCAAGGGCAAGCAGGCTGAACACAGATGCCAGTGCAGATTGTGCAGAGTCCTGGGATGGTGCAGACTCTGTGGGCAGTCAGACTTCCCTGTGGCAGAGAATCTACAGGGAGGAATCTATAGCAGTGTTAGCCACTCTATCCTGGCTGCGAGCCAGTAGATCTGCAGAGAAGTTAGAAAACATGCAACTCAAACACAAAGGATCAATAGTGAACCCCAAAATGACAGAATCTCACGGAATCTAGCCATGCCCATCCATAACCAGGAAGTGAGTCAGCACGACCCAGTACAGCTGTGGCCACTCATAGAGGAAGCTTGGAAAACCTCCCTTGCCCTAAAAGCAAACTTTAATGTTTTTTAAAAAATGAGTAGAAAAGTCAAGAGAACTCTGACAATGGACAGCTTCTAAGGTAAAAGAAAAGAACAGATTTCAAACCCTGAGGAGACTAAAGGCAGATTGTTTCCAGATGAAGTCCCAAAAGGCGATATAACCTGGTCCCCATCACATAAAGCTCTCCTAGAAGAAATTAAAAAGGATCTTAAAAGAGAGTTAGAAGAAAAATGGAGAAAGGAAATGAAAACTTTGCAAGGGAATTTAGAAAAGGCAACATAAAACAGACATAGTAAAATAGAAAAAGCACATAACTCATTAAAAGATATATTTGATAAAATGGAAAAAGAAAACAATTCCCAGAAAAATAGAATTTGTAAAACAGAAAAAGAAAATAACTCCTTAAAAAAACCCAGAATTTGTGAAATGGAAATTCCATAGAACAAAACAACTCATATTTAATTGGACAATTACAAAAAGAAGTAAAAAAAAGAAAATGAAGAAAATAATTCTCTAAAATTCAGAACTGAACAAATGGAAATGAATGACTCAATGAGAATCAGTCAAACAAAACCAAAGAAAATGAAAAAAATAGAAAAAATGTAAAATGCCCAATTGGGAAAACAACGGATTTAGAAAATAGATCTTGGAGAGGCAATCTAAGGATTATTGGACTCCCTGAAAACTGTGGTGAAAAAAGAGCCTAGAGATTATTTTTCAGGAAATCATCAAAGAAAACCAACTAGATATCATAGAATCAGAAGGTAAAATAACCATTGAAAGAATTCACCAAACACCTCCTGAAAGAGACCCTAAAATTAAAACCCCAAGGAATATCATGGCTAAATTTCAGAACTATTGGACCAACAAAAAAATATTACAAACAGCCAAAAAGAAACAATTCAAATAGCAAGGAGCTACAATAAGGATTACTCAGGCACCTAGCAGCTTTCACTTTAAAGGATCAAAGGGCCTGCACGCTGATATTCCAAAAGGCTAAGGAACTTGGAATGCAGCCAAGAATTTTCTTTCAGGGAAGAAGATGGACATTCAATGAAAGAGATAAATTTCATTTATTTCTGATGAACAAACCAGAGCTAAACAAAAAAATTGATCTCCAAATATAGAATTCAAGAGAAGCATAAAAAGGTAAATGTAAAGAACTTTTGAAAACTGTATTGCTAATCAGAGCAATATTTAGATGTTAATTTGCCCAACTTTATGCCAATAAATTTGACAACCTAAGTGAAATGAAGGAACATCTACAAAAATATAGATTGCCCAGATTAACAGAAGAGGAAATAAATTACTTAAATAGTCCCATTTTAGAAAAAGAAATAGAACAAACTATTAATCAACTCCCTAAGAAAAAATCCCCAGGACTAGATGGATTTATATGTGAATTTGACCAAACACTTAAAAAACAATTTACTCCAATACTATAAAAATTATTTGAAAAAAATGGGAATGAAGTACTTCTACCAAATTCCTTTTATGATATAGACATGGTACTGATACTTAAACCAGGTAGGTTGAAAACAGAGAAAAAAAAGTTATAAACCAATCTCCCTAATGAATATTGATGCAAAAATCTTAAAGAAAATATTAGCAAAGAGATTACAAAAAAATCATCCCCAGGATAATACATCATGACCAAGTAGGATTTATACCAGGAATGTAGGGCTGGTGCAGTATTAGGAAAAAATGGACTATATCAATAACCAAATTAACAAAAAAACATATGATTATCTCAATAGATGCAGAAAAAGCATTTGATAAAATCCACCACCCCTTCCTATTAAAAACACTAGAGAGTATAGGAATAAATGGACTTTTCCTTAAAGCAGTCAGTAGCATCTATTTAAAACCATCAGCAAGCATCATATGTAATGGGGATAAACTGGAACCATTCCCAATAAGATCAGGAGTGAAACTATGAAGGATAGTGAATCCCACTATCACCATTAATATTCAATATTGTATTAGAAATGCTAGCTTTGGCAATAAGAGAAGAAAAAGAGATTAAAAGAATTAGAATAGGTAATGAGGAAACCAAATTATCACTCTTTGCAGATGATATGATGGTATACTTAGAGAAACCTAGAGAATCAACTAAAAAAATTATGAGAAGTAATTCACAACTTTAGCAAAGTTGCATGATACAAAATAAATCCACATAAATCATCAGCATTTTTATATATCACTAACAAAATCCAACAGCAAGAGATACAAAGAGAAATTCCATTTAAAGTAACTATCAATAGAATAAAATATTTGGGAATCTATCTGTGAAGGGAAAATCAGGAACTATATGAGCAAAACTATAAAACACTTTCCACACAAATAAAGTCAGATCTAAGCAATTGGAAAAATATCAAGTACTCTTGGATAGGTTGAGCAAATATAATAAAGATGACAATACTACCATTTTTTACTTTTAAAAAAACCAGGAAATGGTCCAAAAGGTTTTTCATATATATTGATATATATCATATATGATATATCATATTGATATGATCTCATGATTTTTATTGCTCTTGTTACTTATATGAGTAATATGAGTATAAAACAAATGTCACATAATCTTTGTGGTGTTTCTTTTGCCTCTTAATATTTTATTTAAAATTTTTGTATTGATGTTAAAAAACCATATTGGTCTATGGTTTTCTTTCTTTGGATTCTCCCCAGTATATCAAGACCATATTGTATCATAAAAGAATGTATGAAAATCCCTTTTTTGGCTATTTTTGCAAATAGTTTGTGTAATATCAAAATAATTTTTTTCTTTGAACATATGATATTATTTGCTTGTGAATTCATCTGGTCCCATTTTTTCCTTTGCAATTCACTTACAGCTTCATTGATTTCTGAGATTGGGTTGTTCAACCCAATTTTTTTTTTTAAATTCTCTATTTGTTCTTCTATTAATCTGGGTATTTTAGAATTTTGAAATATCTATCCATTTAATTTACACTGTTAGTTTTATTGACATAGAATTGTGGAAAATATTTCATTTAAAAAATTTGTTTTATTTTTGGTACTAATTTTTTTTCTTTTTTCCCACCTATTGAGAAGGCAAGAAATATATAACCCATTACAAATATGAAGGTATGAAAAACAAATTTCCTCATTAGCCATGTTCTGAAAAAAGTAAGCCAGAAAAAGAAAGAGAAAATATATGTTTCAATTTGTATTCTGAGTTCATAATTTCCCTATCTGGAGTTAGATAGTATTTTTTTAATCGTGAGTTCTTTGGAATTATTGTGGGTCATTGTGTTGATTAGATACTAAATCTTTCTTTCATACTTATTTAATTGTCCTTCTTCTGCTCATTTACCTTTGCATGCATTCATAAAAGTCTCCCCGGGTTTTTCTGAAACCAGACCCTTTACTATTTCTTATAGCACAATGGTATTCAATTTCCTTCATATATAATAGCTTGTTCAACAGTTTCCCAATTGATACCCTCCCTTTTTTGCCACTGAAAATGAAGCTTCTATACATATTTTTGTACATATGTAGCCTTCTCCTCTTATTTTGATCTCCTTAGGCTAAAGGCCTGGTAGTGGTATTGCTGGGTCTAAAGATATTTAAAGTTGAATACCTTTTTGGGAAATAGTTCCAAATGTAATAACTGAGAAACTGAGGCAGACAGAGATTGATTTTTAAAGTTTAATGTGAAGAGTTTAGACTAGCTGACCAAATAGGACTCATATCTAAAACATTCAGTATAGATAAACCAAGGCAGTGAACTTATATAGGGTTTTAGCTAAGTAGGGTTCACAAACAGATATATAACTTGAGTATCCAATCTTATAGGAGAAATTGGAATATGGTGGCCATAATTTTTTTATTCAGGGCATAACACAAATTGCTTTGTAAAATGATTAGACTACTCCAGAGCTTTGCCAAAAATGTATTAATTTACCTATTTTCTTATATCCCTTCTAGGCTTTGTCATTTTCCTTTTCTGTCATCTTAGACAATCTGATAGGTGTGATATAATTTGCATTTCTCTGATTATTAATGACTTAGAACATTTTTAAAAATATGGCGAATTGATAGCTTTAATTTCTTTCTCTGAAAACTGCATCTATCCTTTGTGGTTGTTTAGTCATTTTTCAGTTGTGTCCATCTCTTTGTGACCTATATTGAGGGTTTTTTTGTGATAGATACTAGAGTGATTTGCTGTTTTCTTTTTTTTTTTTTAATCATTTTAACATTTATCAACTGGAAATGATTCTTATTCCCATAAATGTGGCTCAGTTTTCTTTGTATTTGGGAAACAATGCTTTTATCTGAGAAACTTGCTAAAAAGATTTTTGGCATTCTTTACTTTTTTCTTAATTTTGGCTGCTTTGGTTTTGTTAGTACAAAAACTTCTGATTTTATGTAGTCATAATATTCATTTTCCTTCCTATGAACCTCTGTATTTTTTGTTCAGTCACAAATGCTTTCCATATCTAGAGATCTGACAGGTTATTTCCATAATTCATTAACTGACTTAAGATATCACCCTTTGTATCTAAACTATGTACCCATTTTTAGCTTATCTTGCTATACAGAGTGAAATATTGGTATAAGTATAATTTCTGCCAGGCTACTTTCTAATTTTCCCAAGAGCTTTTGTCAGATGTGAGTTCTTGCCTACAGAACTGGGGTGTTTGGATTTATCAAACATTAGATTAAAGTGTTCATTTGATTGTTTATATTAGGTACTTTGTTCCAATGACCAACCACTTTATTTCTTATCCAATACCAAATTGTTCTGATGGTGACAGCCTTGTAATATAGTTTGAGATCTGATGTGAATAGTTTCCCTTGCTTTGCATTTTTCATTGATTCTCTTGATATTGATGACTTTTTGTTCCTCAAAAAAGATGGACTTTTGTTATTAGTTGTTTTTTTTTTTAGTTTTCAAGATAGTTTCTAATAATAGTCTCTACTCTTTCTTCATGTTTTGAATTCTACTTTTTCATTTTTAATTCTGGTATTTTTCCCTCTCCTTTTAAATAAAATTAGTTAATATTTTAGTTATTTTAAAAAAAAGATCCTAAGTATAAAAAGTAATTCATTTTTAACTTTTAGTTTTATTAATGTCTTCTTTGATTCTTTTGGTGTTTAGTTGTGTTTTTTAAAAGTTTTGTTGGTTGCTTAGGTTTTGAAAAATTTTGTGCCTAATTAATTGATTTGCTCTTTTTTCTTTTGTTGATGAAAGTGTTTAGAGATATATAGTTTTCCATAAGAACTTATTTGGTCATTTCTTCCGAATTTGGCTTATCATGTCATTGTTGTTATTATTTTTAATGAAATTATTTATAATTCTTTGATTTATCTTTTTTTGTATTTAGGATTAAATTATTTAGTGTCTGATTTATTTTTAATCTTTTAAGTGGCGGTTTATTGAACATAATTATATTACATTGTGCTCATTAAAGGATGTGTTTAATATTAGTCCTTTTCTGCATTTATTTATGGATTGTTTAATGGCCTAATACTTTGTCACCTCAGTCACTGTAATTCAGGAGAATACTTGAGTCTCTAAATTCCTACTTTGGCAATCAAGATCAGAGCAATTGAGCTGAAGTCCTATTCCTCACCTGTCAGCATATTCAGGAGATCAGAATTAGAGGGTCTCTGCTGAAGTTTGCTTTTAAATTTTAGATCCTTCCTTCTCAGTTGATTGGGATAGGAGTGATTATACTGAGACCATATTCTTTCCTCAGGGGGTTGAGTCCAAGATCTCCCCATCTCCACACTTAGAGTGACAGAGCTCAGGTCCATGTGTTGCCATTTGGGGAACTCTATTGCCCTTCTTCCTATTCCATTTTCCTTCTATATCTTGTTTTTGGTCTCTTATTGTTCTTTTTAGATTCTTATTCTTTTTTGGATTTGTTCTTTTTCTTGGCCTTGTTTATTTTATTTTTTTGTTGTTGTTGTCATTTATTTTTGATTTTGATCTTCATGTTCTCATTCATCATTTTTTCTTCTTCTCTATCTTCTTTTCCTTCTCCTCCTTTTTCCTCTCTTCTTCCTTTTTCTTCTCCTTTTTCTCTTTCTCTTCCTTTTCCTTCTCCTTCTTTCTTAACTGGAAAACAGAAAAGTCTTCTTCAAACCCCCTAACTAAGTCTTCAAAGAGAGAGAGACTGGCCCAAATTTTGGGTATAGATAATAGTCACTTGACAGTGGCAGAAATACAAATATTATACACTTCATGAAAGTCATTGCAAACTCTCTATAGTTATTATGGGTAATATCCTTAATTTTCTATTGTTTTTGTGACTCTATCCCCTGATGAACAGTTTGGCACATTGTAGTTGTCCTCAATACTTGAGTCCTCAATCTCTTTCTCACTTTTTTTAAACTCCTTGACAGTCATATCCAATGATTTTACATTCTTTTCTCTTGAAATTAGTTTGTGTATACTTTGGATTTACTGGTCCATTTATTGTACCCATCTGTAAGAAATAATTTTCTTGAGTATATGAACCATTTTGTTTTTGTATATTCAATATCTTGCATATAGATACTTAATAATAATGTTTGTTGACTTGAATTGCCTTATAATACCTCTTATTTCAATAACTCACTATATCAATCCTGCTTTACTTCTCTTTTCCTTTAACTCAAGCCCTCCTTTAGCTCTAGCACCCCTCTTATTTGGTTCAATCTCTTTAACTTTTCCTCAAGTCCTCTGAAATTCCATCGTCCCAATCCATTCTCTAGCTTTCTTCACAATTTCAAAACCTCTAAATATACTTTACAATTTCTTTTACTTATTCAGCTAAAGTTGTTCTGCTATCTTCCACAATAGCAGGAAGCAGAAGAGATTCCTTAAACTTTCAGACTTTCATTTCAACCTTGATAATGATCCTCATAATTAAGGAGTAAATTTTCTCAGAGCTAAACTAAATTTCCCATGAATCTGTGGAAGATAAAATAAAGCTATAGGCTTATCACTGAGAAAATTCCCAGCCCTGAGTAAATGTTTCGAGAAAGAAATCAAAGAATGAAAATTTAAAGAGGTTCCAAATTTGTCTCCCTAATTCAAGTTTATTTCCACTCAGATGCAGCCTTCATAAAACTTCAAGAATGATCTTCCTAAAGTACATTTCTGACTATGTCACTTCCCTGCTCAAAAACTGTTAGTGGTTCCCTATTGCTTACAGGATAAAATCTGTACTGTTTACCCTGGTATCTAAAGTCTTCCACACTTTGTCTCTAACCTACCTTTATGGTTTAATTTCATATTATATCCTTCTATGTTCTAGTGAAAATGGACTCATTTCTCCTCTGAACTCAATGTGCGTGCCATCTCCTAATTTGTGCATTCAGACAAGTGATCTCCTCTACCTGGAAAGCATTTCCTCTCTCTCTGTCTCTTTGAATCTTTATAATCCTTTAAAACTTAGGTACTAAATTCTCTATAATATCTCCCCTGGTACCTCCAATTGCTACTTTCTCTTCTTCTTGTTCTCATCTAGTAACCTTGTTGTCTCTCCTGAATAGAATGTAAATTCCTACAGGCTAAAGACAATTTATTTTTTGTTTTTGTATCATCAGAGCTTGCACACAGTAGAAGCTTAACAGATGTTTGTTGAATTGATTTGACATGGCCAGGTGATTAGGAGATTTCTATCTAGAAATCTCTCTTTAGTAAAGCAGAAACAAATATTTTAAAGTTATGCATTTTCTAAAAGGAATTGTTTAATATATTTTGACATTTCAGCTCACAAATATGGCTTTTCTACATGACAGCCCCAAGATTTTTTGAAAGCTAAGTCAGTGATTTTGTCTTCACTGAGTTCAGTTAACCTCCTAGCATCTACCAAATACTCAGTCCTATGGTAGGTGCTGTAGGGAACACAAAGCTGTACAAACTATAGAGCCTGTCCTCAAAACAAATAACAATTTAGCTAAGGAGATAAGCTTGGAACACACAAAACAACAATAAATAACCCCAAATAAGATTCTTTTATATACAGACTACACACGATGATGAAGGAGTTCAAACTCTCATAAGGAATGTAGAAAGAACATGATTTTTAGGTGATTTTGGTTCATGGATCTGCCACTTTTAGCTGTGTAAGTAGTTTAAAGAATCTCCTCTGCTTTTTGTTATTGTGGAGGGTAGCAAAAGAACTTTAGCTGAATAAGAAAAATAAATTGTGAAGGATATTTAAAGTGTATCTAGGTGGGGTAGTGGATAAAACATCAGGTCTGGAGTTTGGAAAGTTCTGAGTTCAAATCCAGCTTTAGATAGTTAGTAGCTGTGTGACCCTAGGCAAGTAATTTAACTCTTTTGCCTCAGTTTCTTATTTGTAAAATGAGCTAAAAAAGGAAATGGCTATCTGCCAAGAAAACCTTAAATGGGGTCAGGGAGAGTTGGGCACAACTGAAATGATAACAGCAATCCTGGTCACTTAAAATATCCAAACTTTAATCTCTTTGGCCATAAAATTAATAGTTTAGATGAGATGATTTCTCAGTTCCTTTCCTCTCCTGAGACTGTATGATAGTACTTAAGCTGGTACTTGGGAGATCAAGAGGATTTGGAAAGACAAGGAAAAGAAGGGAGAAGAAGAGGAAAGAATATTGTATTTTTTGTGTGTCAGTGTGGATTGTGGTATTTAGATCTTAGGTCTTCTATATCCAAATTGTTTTTCTTCCACCATGCTGCAGATGGGACTGATCTTATATTTAAAAAATTTTATTCCCATAACAAATCATCATCATCATCATCATCATCATCATCATCATCATCATCATCATCATCATCACCATCATCTTATAAATCAGGAAACAGAGGGTGAAAGAAGTTAAATGATTTTCCTAGAATTTGTTGAGGTGTTTTTCAGTTAGGTCTGACTCTTCTCTTGGATTTTTTTTTTTGGCAAAGATACAGGAGTGATTTTCCATTTCCTTTGATATCAAGATAACATTGGGAAGTAGATGTAGCATTTTCTTTATTAAATATAAATTTCACTTAAAAGTAACTAAGGAAAACTGACCAGTGCTTTAAACTCTCTTCTTGGTTCCTCTCATTTCATCCCTGGGGCACAGCTCCATTACTTATTGTTAGTACTTAGAAAAATGCTCTCAGGAAAAGACCATAAGTTTTTGTTTTAGCCTAGGTTAAATCCAAATTTAATGCTAAGATAACACTCCTGAAGCTTCCTTAGAGACTTTTTCATACATAGAGCTTAGCTTCAATAAAAAAGAATCAATTAATCAAAAAAATTTAGTAGGTTTTTTTTTTAACCTTGTCTCCTGGCATCACCTTCAGCAATATTAATACTCATGTAGATGATCCTTTTAACACCCTGATTTCACAGTTCCTCAATCTTAATCCCAATAACTTTTGTCTTTATTTTCCTCTGGCCATAACACCCTAGATCTCATCACTCTGAACTTTATCCTTATGATTTTGAACTCATTAATTTCTTCTTCTGATCACCTTTTCCTGTACTTGTAATTCTCTCACTTCCTTACTCAACCTCTTCTTTCTCATTGTATCATCCATATCTTTTTAAACTACCATCCTCTGATGCTTTTGCTCCCTACAATCCTCTTTCTGATATAATAAGTCATTTTATCAATATCCTCATTGACCTCAGAATTCATAGGATCATAGATTTAGTACTGGAAAGAATGGCAAAATGAGTTCATTTCCAGCTAAGAAATTTAGTCTGAGAAAAGCTGAATCAAGGTGATACTCTATAAACCAGTAACACTGATCTTCTTGCTCTTCTGCTCATGAGAAACTCCACCTTCCAATTTGGAGTTTTCACTGACTCTAACCCATACCTGGAATTGTCTCCTTCTTCAATTCTTTCTCCTGGCTTCCCTGGCTTCCTTCAAATACCCATGAAAATCCCAACATCTGCAGTAATGCTCTAAGCCTTTCTGAATTCCCATCATGCTAGTACCTTCTTTTTGTTAATTATCTAATTTACCCTTTTATTATTATTTATTGTAAATAGGTTATTTCCATGGTGTCTCCCCCATTAGACTGTGAGATCCTTTGCCATTTATTTTTAACACTGACACAAAGTAGGTACTTAATAAATATTTATTGCTGGATTGACTGATACAGATAATTTGCATTACAGAAGGGATTTAAACTAAAGTTCTCTGTTTGAAGAAACATTGCTTTCTACACTATTTCCCAATATTGTGTTGTCTATTATTCCCAATCTATGTTCATCACCACCATCAGTTTTACAATTTCCTTTCACTGGCTGACAAGTTTTCTGGAGAAAGTGATGAATTAAGTTTTTTTGTTTGTTTGTTTGTTTTTGGTCAATGACAGTTCTATTCTGTTTTACCTCAATGTAGCTGTATTGCCACTCACCATTCTTCTATTCACATTTTCTTGATTCTCCAGTCATTTCTCTTTATCTGGTATCACAGATTTACAAAAGAGTAAAGGGCCTTAAAAGACTTATCTGACCAACTATTACCTCTACAGCACAATGAACAGGTAGCAGTCCAACTTTTACTGGAATAGGAGTAAATGAGGTATTTTATGTGTTAAAAATAACCTTGGCAAACCTTAAAGCATAATTGTTGCTATTATTATTGATTACTATTGCATTAGGGCAGGTAGGTAGCATGGCAGTACATAGAACACAGGGCTTGGAATCAGGAAGATAGCTTCCTAAGTTCAAATCTGGCCTCAAAACATTTAATAGCTATCCCTTAACCTTGTTTCTTTCAATTTCTTCACATGTAAAATGTGCTGGAGAAGGAAATAGCAAACCATTTAAGTATCTCTGCCCCAAACTCCCCCAAATAGAATCACAAACAGTCAGACATGACTGAAACAACAGAACAACAATTATTTCTTTGCGTGCAGATTTTGAGGGAAAGGCAGCCTACCATCTCCATTCTGTTTTTGTATAACTCTATATACAGAGTAACAGCAGACTAATTTCTTAAGAGAACTAAAACCACTGTCAGAGAACTAGTGTTCTGGAAGAATGTAGTTTACTATGAGTATAGAAAGTATTTTTCCCATTTTTGGGGTTGAGGGGTCAACTTTTTAGTTTAGCGAATACTCAGAGTTGTAAATGGAATTTTTAAATTTCCTCCTTTTGCCAATCCAATTGTATTTTATCTAGGGAAAGAGATTCAAAGCTGGGTAATTCTTTAAACAGTATTTTTCTCACATCAAGCTCATGAAATATTGCCAAGTGTGTGTTATGTGATCTCCTTAAAAGGTGGCCAATTTATTTTCTGTCTACCTGGCAGTGTCTATTGTTAATGTTGGACAAGAGACTTGGGTTATTTATGGAAGGGTTCAGCCGCTCAGCATTTTATGGAGTATATATGTGGAACTGGAGCTCTTATATCATCTAACAAAATGCAGCCTAAGAACTTCTGTACAGGATACTTTAAAAAGAGATAGGGAGATGTCCCCAGCAAATTCAGAGTTAGTGATGATGAGTTCTTGAGTTCAGATTATTTCCATACTAATCTGTGGCTTGAGATCACCTATGTTAGGAAAAAGATGACTTCTTATTTTTTAAGATAAAAGGCCTTATTGAACTCATCATTTGAATGAATCAAGTTAATGGGAAAAAAGTTGGCCTGTGTGAGATCTTAGATTTGGGTGGAAGTAATTATGGGTGAGTCACAATTGTGATGATGACACAATTGAATTCAACCTTCCAGTGGGATGAGAAAAACAAAGAAATTCATCATATGGTTATTCAATTTTAGAAAATAGAACTATGACAAAATGTAGGCACCAGGGAAAAAGTGGAAAGGAAGTACTGAGAGCCAATAATCCACGTGGAAGCCTAGGGAATATTTTTTAAAGTACATTTTTTGAAAGTCCAATATGGGGAAGTGCTGAGAATCTGCATTTTTTTTCTCTTAAGAACCCTGCTTGGGACTTTTCCATTCCAAGAGAGCAAGTATTGGGATCTTTTATGGTCGGTCATAAGGAGATTCTTGTGATCTAAATGACTCTCAGTAAAACATATAATTTTAATAGAATCATAGAATTTAGAGCTTGAAGGAAATGCAGAGATCCTTGTATTTAGCTTCTTCATTTTAAAGTTGATGAAATTGAGGCCCAGAAATATTGGGGACCTGCATTGGCTAATAAAAAGAACAGCATTAAAACATGAACCCAGGGCCATGGATTCCAAATCCTCAGGTATTTTTATTACAGGCATTCTTTTGGTTATTTTTGCTGTAGCTGGTAGTGTTAGTGATGATGCTGTAATAGTATAGGTTTTTAATAAAAACTAGCAAGTATACCTTGATATCGCAATCAAATGAGCCACACGAATGTTTTGATTTCCCAGTGCCTATAAAATTGTTTTTTTTAAAATATGAGACAGAGAGATAGACACAGAGAAACACAGAGACAGAGACAGAGGCAGAAAGAGAGGGATACACGCAGAGATAGAGACAAAGAAAGAGAGACAGGCAGACAGAGAGATAGATTCAAAAAGAGAGAAATAGAGAGAGACAGAGACAGAGAGATAAAGAGACAGAAAGAGACACAGAGAGATAAAGAAAGAGAGAGAGAAAAAGAGAGGAGAGGAGAGGAAAGAAGAGGAAAGGAGGGAAGGAGAGAGAGAAAGAAAAAGAAAAGGAGTAAAGGAGAGAGACAAAGTGAGTGAAAGAAAGAGGGGGAAAAGGGAAAGAAGGGTATTGAGGGAAAGAGAGAGGGAGAAGGAAGGGAGAGAGTAAGGAAGAGAGAGAGAGAGAGGGAGAAAGGGAAAGAGAAAGAGGGGGGAGAGAGAGAGGAACAGAGGGATATGGAGACAGGGAGTCTTAAGGACCACACCTAAGTGAGAAGCCCAGAAAGCCTGTAAAGGGTTAAAGGGGACTTCACCATTAAGGTAGGTCGGTTCTCCCAGCTGTGAATCATAACACACTAGAAGGAATTGGAAATCAGCCTTTATAGATGCAGATGTTCCTTGTGAATTGAGAGTGAAATAAATCTGAGGCAAGAGGGAAAAGGAGAGAGGTCAGAGAATGCAACTGCCTCTCAGTCTCCTTATATCATTATCATCCTCTCACACAAAGGGATCTATTCTGCTGGTCAGAATAGGTTCTCAGTAGCCACTAACAGGTGGCTCCCATAACATCCAACAGCCACTAGCAGGTTGCTCCTATAACAGGGGGAAAGAAAGAAGGAGGAAGAGAAAGAGAGAAGGAAAGAAAGAGGGAGGGAGAGAAGGAGGGAAGGAGAGACAGAGAGAGAGAGAAAAAGAGGAAAAGAAATGAGGCATCAGGTGAAGCAGTCAAACACGTATAACATGGCATCCCAAAACAATTGTAATAGTAACATCAAAAATCAGTGATCTCAGATTACTTTAACAAATATATAATAATGAAAAAGTCTGAAATATGGTTAGAATAATCAAAATGTGACATAGAGATATTTTGTGACTATAGGATGTTAGAAATAAATAGACTTAGACACAGAATTGCCACTAACTTTTAATTTGTAAAAAAAAAATACAATATTTTCAATATGCAATAAAGAAAATAAATCATGGTATATTTGTAATGCACTTTATAAAATTGAATTTTATTTTATTTCCATGAAGATATATTGTTTTTATCTTTCACTTCCTTTCCATCTCCCCCTATTGAGAAAGCAAGAAAAACAAAACTTTTGTTACAAATTTGTGTAGGCAAGCAAAACAAATTGCCACCTTGACTATATGTTCTTCTCTTAAAATGTCTCAGTGCATTCTAAATCTGTCACTTCTCTATCTGGATGTGGATAGCTATTTTGTTATGAGTCTTTCAGAATTGTAGTTGGTTATTAAGTTAATTAGAGTTTTTAAGTCTTTCAAAGTTCATTATCTTCACAAACTTTTTGTTGTTGCATAAATTGTTGTCTTCTGCTTATTCCACTTTGTATCAGCTCAGAAAAGTCTTCCCAGGTTTTTCAAAATTCATCTTCATTTCTTATAGGAGTAATGCACCATCTCAATTTTAAAATAGTTTGTTCAGCCATTTCTCAACTGATGGATGTTCCCCTAGTTTCTAGTTCTTTGCCACTGAAAATGGAGCTGATATGGATATTTTAGTGCACATGGTTCCTTTTCCTCTTTCTTTGATCTCTTTGGGTTATGGACCTAGGAGTGAGTGGTATTGCTGATTCAAAGAGTATAATAGAGTTTAACAGTTTTGGGGGGCATAATTCCAATTTGTTTTTAAGAATAGCAGGACCAGTGTATAAATTCACCAAAAGAAACACATATACATTAAAATTTACTTTATTTTAATAGACACCAAATAAGATGAACTTTATATATATATATATATATATATATATATATATATATATATATATATATATATATATATAAAATAGAAAGGACAGCTGTCACTGAACTCCATACAGCTCTCTTCTTCCTAGTACACAACATATGCAATAGGTTTTCAAAATTATCTTGGTTGTTTGTCTGTCTCACCGGTTTATCTTTTGTTTTTTCTACACATTGAAAACATTCTTCAATGATCCTCTTTTTTTACTTTTTCTAGCATACATATTTTCAGAAATATTTCTAGTGCAGTAAAACAGCATATACATACATATATATATATATATATATATATATATATAATTTATGACTTTGGTAAAAGTTTTTGAACTAAATCTGTGTTTTCATTAATATAAGGAATTCCCAATGAGGAAACTCCTACCAATGAAGGTAAAAATCTTCTCTGCTACTTGGAAAGTAGTCTGAGGTACTAAGAATTAAATGGGTTGTTCAGAGATACACTGCCAATACCTGTTAGAGACAGGACCTGAACCTTGGTCTTCCTGAATCTATGGACAGCTCACTATCCACCATACCATGCTGTTTTCATAAATTCAGAACATAATTTTAAAATAATAACTAATGGTGACACATTTCTAGTCATTCAGTCAACAAGTATTTGTTAAGCACTAAATATGTCAGTAGTACACTAAGCACTGGGAATACAAAAAAGGCAAAAATATAGTCTTTGACCTCAAAGGCACAATATGTAACTATGTAAATAGCTATATACATGCAAGATATATAGTCTTGGGGAGATAGTGGAAGAGAGCAATATGGCATATTATGGTCCATGGGGTTATGAAAAATTGGATATGACTACATGCCTGAACAATAATATGTGATATAACTGAAAGAAGATAAAATTAGATTATAAATCAGTATCTCTACTACCTCCCATTTGATTTGACTTTTACTCATACAGACTCCTAGTTTACTATTCCCAAAAATCAGGATAAAACATGAAAAAGAGGATGGTAGAAAGATGGGATGTCAAGTCTTTAGTCAGTGGCCTAAGTTAATAGACAAATGTGATCTCAAGCTTCTGGTCTGGTAAAAAAGAAAGACAGAAGGTGAATTGGTGTGTGTAAAAAAATGAGAGAATGATGATACCAAGGAACCAAATATAGAGAGATTGAAAGCGGCAAAAGAGGTGTCACTAGAAGCCTGATCAGGAGGATCAGGAGAGGAAAAGAGAGGGTGAGAGTCCTGTCTGCATTTTCCATGTGTTCTTCTCAATGCTGCTGTTTGAGTCAGTTCATTGGGGGAAAAAGCTTTTGCAGAAATGATCCTTTCTTTCATTGGCATCTCTATAATTACTGCTTCTCAGCTCCACTAAAGGGATGAAGGAAAATTATACCTCTTGTAGAATAAACTTAATGACAGATATTACAATCAACTCCATTTAGATGGAAGGAAGGAAAGAAGTATCTTTAATCACCTACTATGTGCCAGACATTGTACTAAGCCCTTTACAAATATCTCATTACATGTATTCTTAGCACAAGCCTGGGAAGTAGGTGCTATTATTATCCCCATTTTACAGTTGGAGAAACTGAGGCAAACACAGGATAAGTAACTTGTCCAGGGTCTACATGACTAATGAGTGCTTGAGGTTGGATTTTAACTCTGGTGTTTCTGCATCTAGACCCAGTACTGGGTGTCATTTTAAACTTTAAAGAGAAAAATGATATTTAATTCAAAAAGGTCCTGACCTTAAGCATAAAAAGGAATTTCTTCAATCCTGTCTCATCACCAATCTACTGGCCCCTGTTTTGATATCTACTATTCTGGTAGAAGTTGGAGATGAAGTCCATTGTTATCCTCAGAAATCAAATAACTTCTAGAAGACAGTGAGATGTCAGTAATAAATAAAATATCCAGTCTCCCTAAAACCTCTTACTTCTCTGATTATCCCTCTTCTGGCTCTAGTCCTGGAAACTCTTCCTACTTCTTATCCTTAACAACTGATCATACTTTATTCTTCTCTTTTACCTAATTATACCTATAGGCACAATTCTTTTCTTTTTATTAAAGCTTTTTATTTTCAAAACATCTGCACATTGACCCTTGCATAGCCATGTATTCCAAATTTTCCCCTCCTTCCCCCCACTCTCTCCCCTAGATGGCAAGCAATCCAATATATGTTCTACATGTTAAAATATATGTTAAATCCAATATCTGTAAACATATTTATACAATTCACTTCCTGTACAAGAAAAATCAAATCAAAAAGGAAAGAAAATAAATAAGAAAACAAAATACAAGTGAACAACAAAATGAGTGAAAATATTACATTGTGATCCATACTCAGCTCCCATAATCCTCTCTCTGGGTGTAGCTTTTTCTCATCACAATATCATTGGAACTGGCCTCAGTCATCTCCTTGTTGAAGAGAGCCACGTCCATCAGAATTGATCATCATATAGTATTCATTTTCCAGTTTCTAGCCACTACAAACAGGGCTGCCCCAAACATTTTGGCATATACAGGTCCCTTTCCCTTCTTTAGTATCTCTTTGGGATATAAGCCCAGTAGAAACACTGCTGGATCAAAGAGTATGCACAGTTTGATAACTTTTTGAGCATAGTTCCAAATTGCTCTCCAGAATGACTGGATGTGTTCACAACTCCACCAACATTGTATCAGTGTCCCTGTTTTTCCACATCCCCTCCAACATTCATCATTATCTTTTCCTGTCACTCTAGCCAATCTGACAGGTGTGTAGTGGTACCTCAGAGTTGTCTTAATTTGCATTTTTCTGATTAATAGTTAATTTAAAGCACCTTTTCATATAATTAGAAATGATTTCAATTTCTTCATCTGAAAATTGTCTGTTCATATCCTTTGACTATTTATCAATTAAAGAATGGCTTGAATTCTTACAAATTTGAGTCCATTTTCTATATATTTTGGAAATGAGGCCTTTATCAGAACTATAGGCATAATTCTTGCTATGTTGTACATGCAGTAAAATGTCTTTTATGCATATTTCCTAAGCCTATTGTGGACAGCTAGGTAGCACCATAGTGCACAAAGCTCTGGGCTTGGAGTCAGGAAGATTGATCTTCCTGAGTTCAAACCAAGCCTTAGAATTTAGTAGCTAATAACTTCTCTTTTTTGCTTCAGTTTCCTCGTCTGTAAAATGAGCTGGATTAGGAATTGGCAAACCACTCTGGTATCTTTATTAAGCAAACCCCAAATGGGATCATGAAGAGTCTGAAATGACTGAACAACAACAAAGGTTTCTTTCCTCTTTCCTCTACCTATTGAGAAGGTAAGAAAAACAAAGCCAATTAAAAATATTTTATTTTTCTTTAGTTGTTTTTCAAATGTGTCTAATTCTTCATGATTCCTTTTTGGGTTGTTCTTGGCAAAGATACTGGAGTGGAGTACCATTTCCTTTTCTAGCTCATTTTATAAATGAGAAAACGGAGGCAAACAGGGGTAAGTTACTTAATCAGTCACACAGTTAGGATCCAAGGCTGAATTTGAACTCAGGACTTCCTGACTCCAGGCCTGATGCTCTATCCACTGCACCACCTACCTGCTCTATTAGAAATATATGGTTATGTAAAATAAATCCCTGCATTAGCTAAGTCAGAACAAACAAAATAAGGAAGTGAAAAAAGAAGGAAAGGAAAAAAACAAAATGCTTTCCTCTGGATTTTTACTCTATCACTTCTTTTTTCTGGAGGTGGTGGACATAATTTATTGTAAGTCCTCTGGAACTGTGATTGGTCACAGTTCCCAAGTCTTTCCAAATTGATTATATAATATTCCTATTATGGTATATATTTGTTATGTTCTGCTCAATTTACTTTTCATTAGCTCATACTCATCCTCCTAGGTTTTTTTAAGTCCATCTCTTTTCTCATTTCTTATAGCATGATAGTATCGTATCATCTTCATATAAAAGAACTTGTCCAATCATTCCCCAATTGATGGATACCCTATTAGTTTCCAATTCTTTGCCACTGAAAACAGAGTTGGTAGAAATATAGTTTTATTCTTTTTCCTTTGATCTCTTTTGGGTATAGATCTAGTAGTGTTATTGATATGTCAAAGGATCTATTCAGTGAAATAGTTTTTGGGGGAACAGGTCCAAATTGCTTTGCAGAATAACTAGATTAACTTCTAGCTCCACCAATAGTGCATTAAAGTACCTGTATTGCTGGAGTTCTTCTAACATATGTCATTTTCCTTTTTTGTCAATTTAGTCAATCTGATAGGTGGAAGATAGTACCTCAGACTTTTAATTTACATTTCTCTAATTATTAGTGATTTAGAGCATTTAAAAAAATATGGCTATTAGTAATTTGGATTTTTTCCCCTGAAAACTATCTATTTATCAAATGGAAAACTTGCCATCAAATTTTTATAGGTTTTCAAACCTTTTATAAGTTCAACATCTCTAATCTATCTTTCATATCACCAGAATAATCTTCCTTTTAAAAAATTAATTTTTTCAATAAATGAAAATCCACTTTGTCTCCTTCCTACATCTTTTACCCCTAGTGAATAAGAAAGAAAAACAAAATCCTTGGAATAAATGTTCAGAGGGTGATATTTAAAAGTTTCAAGAGACATAATTTCTGGGTAATTTAATCCTTTCATTAATAATTCCAACACATTTATTAGTAAAAAGGATGCCCATTTAGATGTCTCTCTTTGATCAAAAACAATCATGGAGGTGGACTCGGGGATATGTCCATTAGAATAGGGATATTTCTGAAGGTGGCAGTCAATTCTGATTGGTTGATAATTAATGAAACAATTAACTTTATAAAGAGAAGTGAGCTCATTCCAATGAGGGGTTATGAGACATTATGTGACTTAGAAAACAAATGACCCATAGTCTTGGCCAATCTGGACAAAAGGATTTATTTCTACCTAGTAGTAGAATGGAATTCACCTGAGACTAGAGGTTCCTTGCAGGGTTGAATGGGTTCAGAGACTGAGATCTTGAAAATAGAAAAAAGGAGAACTCTGAATTTCCTCAAATCATTAGTTATTAATAATCATTTCTCTCAAGTCAGGAAAAGCAGATCCCTGAATTGGACATGAACAAATACCAAATATCAATCTGTATTATTACAATTTCAGAATGATCTTTTTTTAAATGTGGATTTAGAGATGGCTCATCTTAAATATCTTCCCTTTTGATCCATCATTAAAGTTTCCAAGAAAAGTACTTTTCTTGGAATTGAAAGCACTTCACAAACTGATTCCTCTCTACTTTTCCAATCTTATCTCTACTCCTGACTTACATATATATATATTCTACTCTTCAAACTTACTTTGGAGCCTCATTTCCTTGCTAGATTATTAGAACATTGGGAGGAAGGAAGCATTGTTTTTATTGGAACCTTTTCAATTTATACTTAGCACCTAGTATCGCATTCTATACAAAATAGATGCTTAATAAGTAGTCTTGGTTTCAGCATTAGTAAATTGCCTTTTGGTCTTTTTTTTTTCAGTTATATCTGACTCTTTGTGATCTCATTTGGATTTTTCATGACTGGTTTGCCATTTCCTTCTTAGTTTATTAGACAGATGAAGAAAGCAAGGCAAATAGAGTCAAGTAGTTTGCCCACGGTCACACAGCTACTGTCAGTACCAGATTTGAACTCAGGAGGAAGATTCCCCAAACCTTAAAGCTTGGTTCTCCGACTCCAAATCTAATTTATTTTCGGTTTCTCCCTGTGAACTTCACCTACATTCTCTAGATCTGCTTTCTCATCTAGAAGGTGAGGTTTGACTAGATCTCCCCTCCAGTTTTCACAGGTGAGGGGGATTGAAAAGCTAGCTTTTGTTCAGTTGAGTCTGACTCTTTGTGACCCCAGTTGGGTAAGGAAGCTGAGGCAAGCAGTGTTAAGTAACTTGCCCATATTCACTATATTGTGAGAGTCTTAAGGTTATATTTAGACTTCCTGACTCCAGGTTTAGTGGTGTACCCACTGTGTCACCTAGCTGCCCCCCCAAAGCTAGCATGTATCAATACAGAATAAGGCTATACTAATGTCTTATAAGGGTGAGGCTAGAATCATTGTTAGGGAATGGTTCTGGAATTCTGGATGGGTTCCTCAAAGAGTCAGGCCCTTGCTTTCACCCTGTGTTTAGAAGGGCCAGATGCTTTGGAACTGTAGTGTCCACTTCAAATAGAAATGGGTGCCTCTAAACCATTCATGAAGACCATTGCTGGCTTCTTATTCACTTAGAAAACCATATATAATCATTTTTTATTTTTATTTATTTTGTTAACACTTTCCAATTATATTTTGATTTTGTTTTATTTATTTTGTGCAGGTTTATTCTATCTTATTGGTTAAGGCCGGTTTGCTCCTTGTGTATGGGGATGGGCTGGGGGCTGGAAAGGTACTAGAATGAACGAGTATAATTTACAAAGATGTGTATTTCAGCTCAGTCTAAGGAATTGTTGAAGGATAGTTTGGCTTACAGCAGGTGGGTGCCTGACCATGTCAGCTAGATGATCAGGGAAAGTTACTTAGAATCCCCATAGTTTAAGTCAGTATTTAATAAACTATTTGACAGTGCCTTCCTATCAGTAAAAAAAAATTATTTATAAATTAGATGCATATACAATTGTACTAAGGTATTATTTTATGGAACATAAACAAATTTAAACATTAAAAGTGATTAGGATGAAATAAACAATTTTGAAATATTTTATTTTATTTATTAAAAGTACAAAACCCTTTTTACTCTCATGAAAATAATACTTTAGTGAGGTAGAGTAAATAAAAATACTTTACTTAAAAGCCCTAATGTTCTGGCAGATAGAGCAAACATATATTACAGTTGTTTTGATAATTATGCAATCAATTTGAATTATGTAGTTAGCTAAGCATGTAAATTTTTTTAAGCCACTTTATTGAAAGATACTCAATATAACAATCAATAATAGGTCATAAGTCAGTGAATGTTTTTATGTTAATCAGAGTAATTACTTTAAGGAAAAGGACTAAACCCATTAATTCATTTCTATACAGTAAGTTCCAAGGTGAGAAAATTCCCTTTACTTAAAACCTGGCCTGAATTTTCCCTGCAATTTATAGATTTAGTTACCTAGCATTGAGAGTCTCTGCCTTGCCCAGGGTCTCACAGCCTATATGTGTCAGTGGTAGATCTTGAAACCCATGTTTTCTTGACTCCAAGTCTCTATTTAATATTCCGTATCACCGTTCGTAATTTTTTACTGCTTTTCGAATTGTTTTTGGTGAAGTTATTTCATACTATACTTTATTTGAAATTGTGTATTGCTATTATTAAATTTTTTTGTGTGTAACTAGTTTTATACAATTACATTTCAGCCAGACAGAACTGGGAGCTGTTCCACAAAGTTTACCTGCTCTCCCCTGCCACTATGTCTTTATCTAGTCTCTCCCCAAACCTTAAATCACTCCCTCTGCATCTCAAGCCTGTCAAAAGCCTTCTTTCCATCCAATATTCAGCCCAGATTCCATCTCTTCCTTGATTTCCAGCATGTTCAGTTCTGTCTTTTTATGTCTTGACTTTTCTCTCACCATAACCTGCCCTACATTTTAGTTATTAGTGTATACATCATAATTTCTATGAAGGGATTTAATTTATATTTATGTCCCATTGGTTCCTAATTAATAAGCTTGTCTGAAGAGTTACCATGAGGCAGGTACAGTGCTAGGAGTTGGAGATACTAATATGAAGATGACGGTCAAAACCTTTGAAGAGCTAACATTTTATTAGGAGAAAGCAATGTGTTTACACATGAATACATACAATTGATATAAAAGGAGTGGGGCTAACAATGAGGGGAATTAGGAAAAGATGCTTGAAGGAGTTGACCCTGAGTTAAGACTTAAAGGATCCTAGGATCCTAGAGGTTCAAGAGGTAATGACTTGAAGGGAAGAAATTCTGGGCCTGGGAGACAGACAGCCTGTGCAGACAGAAAGAAAAGAGATGGGATTGTCATGTTGGGGAAGCAGCAGGTGTGGCTGGAAAGTTTGGTGTGGGAGGAAAAGCAACGTTAATCAGCCCGGAAGGAGAGACTGGGACCAAACAGTGAAAAGCTTTAAATGCCAGACTGAGGCCTTTCTATTTGCTCCCAAAGGCAGCATGGAACCACTCAAGCTGCTGGAATAAAGCAATGACATGGTCAGGTCTGCAGTTTAGAGATATCAATTTAGCAGTTATGTGGAAGGTGGCTGAGAGAGGGGAGTTAGAGCTGAATGAAGAGAGAACAATTAGCAGGTGATTACAATAATCCTGGCAAGTGGTGATGAGTCTGGTCTGGACTCTGCATGTAATTAGGACCCGGTAGTCACATTGTCTGCAGTAATAATCCAATGTAGGCAATAATTGTGGCTCTCTATTGTTTAGTGCTTTGAATCCCAAAACTTCTCATGAAAAGGTGAGTATTGTAAGCTAATTGCTTTGAATTAATATTGAGAAGGGACTGTGAATTTTATAACACTATTTTAGATCAAATTTATTTAGATAGAAGGTTTTCCCCTCCCTTCCCCCTCAACAAAACTTGCCGGGAGCTCAGCACATTTTAGGCAGGCCCTGGGTTAATTGGATAACTATTTATTTGGTAGACTATAAGAAGACTTTTGCATGGACAGTAATGTACACAGTGTTGTACAAGGATGAAGAAAACTATCTGTAAATGTGTTCTCAGGTCATCTTCTTTTTGGATATGATCCAAGTATAGAAGAATGATTAATTATACAAATTTTACAAGGCTAGGTCATTGCCATTGGTGTGGAACAATTTCAGGAAAGCAAATGAACAATGTTTGCTTTTTTTCAGTAAAACTATTGACACATAGGAGTAAGATCAATGTAACCGTAACTATACCATGTGAGCTGTCTTTATTAGGGGGAGAATGCTGTCCTGCTATTGGAGTCAAACAAATTAAATTAAATTATACATAAAAACTCACTTAATATGACACATTTTGCTTTGTTTATCAGTTTTGCTGGACTATGGGATTTTTCCTTTTAAATGATACCAGGTTTCTCCATTGCTTGCAAAGCATAGTTCATTTCACTTAATTAATTCCTGCAATTAAACTTGTAATTACCATTGATACCAGAGAAAGACTGTATTCAATCCTTAATATGTTGAATTGCAAGCTAATAATCTAGGCAATGCAACTCATTAACAATATTAAGATCATTCTTCTGGAATGAGCAATTTAACCAAATTTCTCAAAAGCCAGTTACTGAATTCAGTATAACAAGAACTACCAGATTCAGGGCACTGGAACTTTGGAAAATAATTTTCATTTTGGGGCTTAATTTCAAGAAGGAAATTGGCTGTTGTTTAAGGTACCACTTTCTCCATTTCCTAATGTAAATTCAGACAGCTGTCAGGTTACATTGTATAGGTGGTACAGAGCTGGATTGAAAAAAAGAAAAAAGATTAAAGTATTGACTTATAATCAAAAGACTTGAATTAAAATCCTTGCTTTCCTGCTTACTAGATGTGACTTTAAGGAAGTTGCTTACTTTGTTAGGGTCTGAGTTTTCTTCTCTGTAAATTTCAGGGAGTGAATTAGAACCAATTTAAGTATTTTAGCACCACATTATGCCAGATACTAGAGCTGTGAAAACAAAAATGAAAAATAATCTTGATATTTAAGCAGCACACATTTTTGCCCAGAGATGTACCTTGTGAATGGATAAATAGATATATAGGAATACTGTAAGGCTTTGTGCTGGATCACAACTAAAACAACTCTATCTGTTGCTGACATATAGATAATAAGGGCAAGAATACAGACAAGGAGGATAGAAAGGGATGACTTTATCATCTTCCCTCCGCTGTTTGTCCTTTCCTAGCTGAATTTGCATGCCAATTAAAGAGGATCTTGGGAGTAAGGTGAGCTTTGTTGCCACAGTCACTACATCACTCTTGTTAATGTTTTTCCTTTCATAATGTCACTAACTGTTTTGGGGACACAGAATTTAACTGGGAGTTAGAAGAACAAGACTTAAACGGAAGTTCCTAAATCTAGATCAGATAGTTGTTTAGAACCATGGATTATGGTCAGCACCAGCTATAATGAGATAGAACAAAAATCTTATGCAGGTGCATCCTTGATTCTGTTGGCTGTCTTCCTTGTCTGTCTTGATGTGGTAGTTTATTACTTTTGTCACTTCATTTAAAGAGTTGTATCTCTCTGTCAGGGAGAGATTTTTCGTGTGGATTATTATTTATCACTTATTAATATTGTTTGAACCTAACTGTATGTGACTAAAGATTGTTTGAACCCAGAATGTTGCCCTGACCGCAATAACTCTTCAGGAAGGGGAGAGTTGGCTACAAGGAATTTTGGATTTTCCCAGTTCCTAAGTTACCCCAACATTCTTGCTTTGGATTCACTTATGCAGGTCTTGTTTTGGCTCCACCCAAACTCATGTTTTGAATTCCTTTGTGTTTTAATTTTGCTCAAGTTTTATTGAAATTTCATATTTACTAAATTGAAATCTTTAATCTACTTTCCTTTCAAGCTGCCCTCGCAGTAAAATTGTCTGATTACATATAAATATGCCTAAATAGATATATTTAAATTCTATATAATGTACGCTTTTGGAGTGAGTCAAAGATAAATGACTGAGGAAACAAAACTTTGATCTGAGAATATAAGTTTATAAAGCAATGCATGTTAAATGCCTAATAAAGCAGCACTAGACCTCAGATTAGGCTGGGACCCCTGAATACAGGAGGAGGCATATTTTGTACATTAAAAACAATAAAAAGCCAATTAATCAAAAGGAAATGATACAACATTAGGCAATCCAATTTCTAATTGGAAACAAGTTTAGGGACCTTTCAAATTGGAAGGGGAAATGCAATTCTTCAAATTTAGAAAAAGAGGTACCTCACTCCTCTCTCCCCAGATGTTTGTAAACAATCAAAGAAATGTGGAAATAATAACTGGTTGATCAGTGTGGGACCAGTTTTGAGATCAGACATAGGATAAATCGAGATGTGCATCAATCTCTGAATCTGACCAGGGTTTCTGGTTAGCATAACCCATGTCCTTGCTTAATGGCATCCAAGCTACAGGTAGAGGTTCAATCAGTACAATAAGGTTCTCTCCCCGTTCCACAACTGAAGACTTTTTTCTCACAAGATAGAATTTGGATTAGATCATAATTGAATAGCAAGGGAACTGATTGGCTCCAGAAGTGAATCACAAGATGGAGTCAGCATGGTTCTCTCAATTCCCACAATGAACCACTTGCTGTCCTAATACCCTCAATTCCTTTATCTTCTAGATCCTGGACAGAAGGAGCCGCATCTCTTTTCCTGCTCATCTCCCTCTCCCAGATGATGCCATAAATTTCTTTTTAAAGCTATTTCAGATATTTGGGGTTTAGCAGTTGTTTAACATAGGCTGGCTCCCCGAAGCCCCGTCAGATGTAGCAAAAATGTTTGGTACCCTCAGGATCAATGAAGAATCAGGGGAAAAGTGATGGAAAGCAGGGAGGCAAGAACCAACCCAGGGACAGCCTCGGATGACAGAGTTCTGACTAGCTTTGACGGTGCTCGGGTCCTGCCCACACCGATTCCCTGCATCCTAGTCTCTGAATACACATTTGTCAGTCATAGCATTTTCTTCCTGGTCACTTGGCAGCCTGGTAGCGTATACCCATCTCTACATGGGAGCCGAGGGCAGAAAATCTTTTTTGGTCTTTTTTTCCCTATGTTCTTTTGTTAAGAATTTTTTGTTTTGAACTTATATGTCTCTGGACTCCTAGTGAAAGTAAAAACATTATTAACTGTGATTTTGTGGAGGTGCTGAGTCACACACAGCTTCAATTTTGGAGTAGTCTTTGGGGGTCCATGCATGAGGGCCTCCTACAGGTTCCTGATATGAGATAATTTGAGAATGGAGGGAACACTAATGATTAGCTGGTTTAGAAAAGACTTCCTGTAAGAGTTAGCCCTTGAGGCGAATTTCAAAGGAACTAAAAATTATTAAGTAAAGTTGACAAGTAAGTGTATTTTAGACACGGAAGAATCTCTACAATAATGATCTCTTAGGTCTCTTTCAACTCCTTTTTTGATTTTGTTTGTGGTATGCCATTGCTTCTTGTTTTTCGTTCTACTTCTCAAGTTCGTCCTTATGTATTATCACCTGGTTCTAGTGGCTGTTTTAAGATATATGAGATGGGAAGGAAGGGAGAAAATTTTGAAACACAAGGTTTTGCAAGGGTAGATGTTGAAAATTATTTTTGCATATATTTTGAAAAATAAAAAAAAACTATTGTTATTAAAAAAAATAAAGTGACAAATAGACATATGGGAAATTAATAAGATTGTAAGGAAGGACTCTGAACTATCACTTATTATTATTATACTTAAGTTGTGCTTAGAAATCCTTAGTGACTGAATCACTCTGTTACCATTTGATAGCAACTCTTAAATGGCAAACTATAGAATCATTGAATTGGAAGAATCATTTAGTTCAATCTTTAAATTATAGTAGGAACTCCTTATGTGATATTCTTTTCAAATGATCATCCATACTCTGAATGGATGAATTTTCATCTTTTCCAGAGATGAGGAGCTCACTACTCTACAGGAGTTCACTAATTTATACGGCAATATATCCTATTTGTGGGAAATGTGTTTCAAAGTCAGATAAAAAGAGCATATAAAGTGATTTATTATGTGAATTTGGTTTGCACAATGTTATAGCTAATTTTTGTTATTTTGTATACCAATGTAATACCAATGAGAACTAATCAGTTAATTTTGTGTGATGTCCACAAAGAAACAAACATTTCTTCATAGATCCATTTAGTAAAAGTCACTTACATAACAAATATTTGTTGTGCATATATTATGTGCCTTGTAGCATGTGAGGTGATAGTACAGGGATGAGTGGGTGGAAAACAAACATTAAAATCACAGTTCCCTTTCTTTGAAACGGTCACAATTCCACAAAGGAGCAAAAAAAAATCCTAAAAATAATTAAATAATTCATGAATATTTAGGGAAATTGGGTTCCATTTTTTGATCTGCTCATATTCTATTTTAGACTGTTCTAAATTCAGGTGCAATCCATGGTATAGAAAAAATTAATGCATCATAATTTAAGTTTTATGACCTCTTAAACATGAATTTAATGGAAATCTATAAGATCTATTTTTATCATTGATACATATTGAACTTGCATTGCTGATTATCTAACAGCTAATAATTATAATCCTAACTCATTTTGGAGGAGGCAGATTCCTTATCTGGAAAATGAGATGGCTCAATTGGATCATGTCTTTTAGTTTTGATATGGGAGGCAACATAATTTACTAAAAAAAAAAACAGCACTAGATTGGGAATTAAAAGTGGATTTGAATCCTCTCTGACAATTACTGAGTTTGTCCATGGGAAAATTATTTAGTCTCTCTGATCTTCAGTTTCTCATCTATGAAATCCTTCTAATTATATATATGATGCTTACTTCATAGTGTTTTTCCTCCCTTTTTACTTCTTTGTTTCCTTCTTGCCTATATTACAAGAAAAGCACTTTATAAACTTAAAAGTGCTATATGTCAATTATTCCCTTTTCCACTTTTCCATTTCTGCCAATGGCACCAGTTTCTCAGTCCCTCAAACCTGAAATTCTGCTTTTATCTTCTTCATTTTCTAAGCCCAACAAGTCATATCGATTAATATCAATTCTGCCTCCAGAATATTTCTCACATCTTGTATCTTTTTTTCCCTTTCTCATTGATACTATTCTATTCAAGGCTTTCATTTTTCAAGCTTGGATCCTTTCATCAGGATTTCATCTCTTCATACCAGTTTGTTGGCATATGTCCAAAACATAAAAAAATGAAAGCAATAGGTATAGAGGAAATGGGCAGAGGATAAAACCAATGCAAATTTTCTTAGATGGTAAAAGCTTATGAGTTCAAAGAATTTTAATGAAGGGAATCTTTGCCACACTGATGTTTTCATTTGTTTTTTGTCACTAAAAATCAGAATATATAATGTTATCAATAAGACAACTGATACTTATATAGCACATTAACATTTGCAAAGCATTTTTGGGTGTTGTCTTATTTGAACATTGTGACAATCTGATAATTTAGGTACTGGATCTCAAGTTACAGATGAGTAAATAGATGCTTATAATCACATAATTAGGAAGAATCAGAAATGGAATTTAAGCTCAGTTTTTCTTATTCCAGATAGAGTTCATTGACATGCTGCCTCTATAGCTGATTTTCCACATGTATATAGGGAGAATATACAGTTGCAGAACTACATAAGAATGAATGTCTTGGCAATAGTCAAAAATCAAACAAGTCATTTGTAATGACAGGCTACCATTAGCAGAAGTAATCAGTGGGAGTAAGGTTATATGTTTGTTCATAGGTCAGGAACAGAGACAGAAGCCCTAGTCATCCTGGAACCCTAAATAAGTCTTTGAAAGAGATTAATTGAATTACTTCTGAGGAGTGAATGAAAATCATTTATTAATTACTTACTAGATGCCAAGGATATAGATATGATATTGGAGATAGAATTACGTTGTTTAATCATTCAGTAGTCTTCGACTCTTTATGATTGCATGGATGATACTGTCCTTGTGATTTTCTTGGCAAAGATATTGGAGGGGTTTGACATTTCCTCCTCTAGTGCATTAAGGCAAACAGTTAAAGTATCTTACCCTGGGTCACACAGCTAGTTAGGTTCCTGAGGCTGTCTTTGAACTCAGGTTCTCTTGACTCTAAACATAGCACTCTCTCCACTGAGCCACCTACCTGGCTCTTTTGAGGAAAAAAAGTTTGTTCCAAAGTTAGGAAGATGAGAGCTCATGTCTTATTTTTGATAGATAATGAGCTTTGGACAAGACACTTCTTCGAGCTGTAGGAAATTCCATAACACTCTGAGTTACAGAGGAGGTCCCAGCCTCTTCCTCCCATTACATTGGTAATGGGAATTTCCTTCTCTTGTAGTTTCTTGTATCAGTGAACCCATAGATCTATTCCATATTCCCGAATGCCAAGTATGGTACCTGAAGATGCCCATGCAAAAAGCAAGAGCATCCTTGCCCTAAAGAAGCTTCTATTCTATTGAGGGATATAGCATCTAGGAGAGGGGTGACCAGAAAAAGTGATTATGGCCTGGAAAGTCATAAGAATGGTGAGTGAAACAATAAAATAATCTGTTAATGCCCTATTTTCAGAAGCAATGATAATAGTGACTTGATTACAATTCTAAGAGGCTGAACTAGAAAACCAGTGGGGATAGAATTTATATAGTATACATTCAATAACACGGCTAAAAATGACTGAAGTCAAGTCAAACACCAGAACTTTATGAACATAATTATAAAACACAAATAAAGTTATCTAAAGAACTGGAAAAATACCAATTATTTGGGTAGGCCAGGCTAATATAATAAAAATGACAATTTTACCTAAATTAGGCTATTTATTCAGTGCCATATCAATCAAACTGTCAAAATTTATTTTATAGAATTAGAAAAAATAATAACAAAATTCAGCTTGACGAACAAAGGTAAAGAATGAGGAAAAAAAGCAAAGGAACATGGCCTAGCTGTAACAGACCTTAAATTATATTATAAAATGGCAGTCATAAAAACCAACTGGAACTGGCTAAGAAGTAGAGTGGTAGATCAGTGAAATAAGTTAGGTAGGTAAGACACAATAGTCAATGATTATAGTAATCTAATGTTTAATAAACTCAAAATTCCTGCTTCTGGATAAGAACTCACTATTTGACAAAAAATTCTGGGAAAACTGGGGAATACTGTGGCAGAATCTAGTCACAGACCAATATCTCACACTCTATAGCAATATAAGGTTGAAATGGTTGCTGATTTAGACATGAAGGGTGATACTATAAACAAATTAATAGAGCAAGGGATAGTTTACCTATCAGATCTTTGGAGAAAGAGAAAATTTATCCTAAAGAACAATAGAAAACATTATTTAAAACAATTTGGACTATTTTGATTACATTAAATTAAAAAGGTTTTGCACAAACAATACCAATGCAGCCAGAATTAGAAGGAAAGCAGAAAGCTGGAAAAAAAATTTTAGCCAGTGTTCCTGGAAAGGCCACATTTCCAAAATATTTAAAGAACTGAGTCAAATTTATAAGAATACAAGTCATTCCCTTGATTGATTGATAAATGGTAAAAAAAAATTAATAAAAATTTTCAGATGAAGAAATTAAAGACATCAATAGTCATATGGAAAAGTGCTCTAAATCACTATTGAACAGAGAAATGCAAATTAAAATAGCAGCACTTCACACCTATTGAATTGGCTAAGATGACAGGAAAAGATAATGATGTATGTTGCAGGGGTGCAAGAAAACTGGGACACTAATGTAATATTTGCAGAGGTGTCAAGTAATTCAACCATTCTAAAGAGCAATTTGGAACTATCCCCAAAGGGCAAACTGTGCATACCCCCTCATCCATCAGTATCATCACTGGATCTATAACCTAGAAAGTTCATAAAAGGGGAAGAGGGAAAAAGGAATTAGGCAAAGATGTGCAAATAGCAGTTCTTTCTGTGGTCACAAGGAATTGGAAAATAAGTGAGTTCATCAATTGGGCAACGACTGAATATGTTATGGTATACGAATGCAATGGAATATTATTGTTCTATAAGAATTGATGAGCAGGTTGATTTCAGAAGAGCCTGGACTTACAAGAACTAATGCTGAGTGAAGTGAGCAGAACCAAGAGAATATTGTACATAGTAACATCAAGATTGTGTAATGGCCAACTATGATAGACTTGGCTCTTCTCAGAAACACATTGATCTAAGACAATTTCAATAGACTTGGGATGGAATATCCCATGAGTATTTAGAGAGAGAACTATAGACACTGAATGTGGATTGAAAATTGTCTATTTTCACATTTTATGTTTGCTTTTTTTTCTAGCATTTTCCTCTTTTGTTCTGACTTTTCTTTCACAATATGACATATACAATATTTTTAAACATGGAAATATGTTTAAAATTATTGTATATGTGCAACCTATTTCAGATTGTTTGTTGTCTTGGGCAAGGTGTAAGTAAAGAAAGGAGGGAGAAAAAATTGGGAACTCAAAATCTTAAAAGAATAAATTGTCGAAACTTATCTTTACATGTTGTTGAAAAAAATAAAATACTATGGAATTTTTAAAAATGGCTAAGATAAAAATGAGGGCATGGCAAGGAAAGTTTTTCAGCTTTAAAAGCTTATTTGGTTGATTTCACCCTCTCTCTGGAACTTTCTGGGAACTTAAAGGGATCATATCCTTTTTATACCCAAAGTGTTTATGGAACCAGGGATATCATATGATCTACAATCATGAATAAGAGATATTAGGGATGGTTAATTTTTTATTATAGCTTTTTATTTACAAGATATATGTAATGACAATTGCAAACCCTTTGTTCCAACTTTTCCCCTCCTTCCCCTTACCTCTTCCCCCAGATGGCAGGTTGACCAATACATGTTAAATATGTTAAAGTATAAATTAAATACAATCTATATATACATGTCCAAACAGTTATTTTGCTGTACAAAAAGAATTGGACTTTGGAATAGTGTACAATTAGCCTGTGAAGGAAATCAAAAATGCAGGCGAACAAAAATAGAGGGATTGGGAATTCTATGTAGTGGTTCATAATCATCTCCCAAAGTTCTTTCACTGGGTGTAGCTGGTTCAATTCATTACTGCTCTATTGGAACTGATTTTGTTTATCTCATTGTTGAAGACAGCCATGTCCATCAGAATTGATCATCATATAATATTGTTGTTGAAGTATATAATGATCTCCTGGTCCTGCTCATTTCACTCAGCTTCAGTTCATGTAAGTCTCTCCAGGTCTTTCTGAAATCATCCTACTGGTTATATCTTATAGAACAATAATATTCCATAATATTTATATATCACAAATATTCAGCAAAATTCATCAACATGCTGAAAATGTCTGACATCTGAAATGCTAAGTGCTTCATCCAACACACCCACCTTTGCAATGAGGTTCAGGGGAGAGGAATTCTTTTATATTTTCTTTGGGACTAAGCTTGGGTCATTATAATTTCACCATGGTCAGTTTCAATTGTTTTGTTCTTTCCATTTATGTTGTAGTAGACTTTGGGTATACTGTTCTCCTTCTTCTGCTTAGTTCACTTTGCCTCAGGTCATGTCTCCCAATCCTTCTCTGCAAAGTATTCATAACAATCATTGTTTCTTAGAGCACAGTAATATTCCATATTAATGTATCACAACTCAATTTAGACATTTTCTAACTTATGTATATCTTGGTTTCAAGTACCTTCAAAAAGTGCTATTATAAATAATATAGTCTTTCTGTTTACCCTTGATCTCTTTGAGGTATATTCCTAGCAGTGAGATCTCTGGGTTAGAGGATATAGGATCGCCTTGAATTTTGGAAGACCAGAGGTAAGCTTTTGTCACACTGGATGAATCTTTTCAGAAGGATAAATAACATAAGACCAAAAGGAAGGGATGCAGTATGCACTGGTGAATGGAGTATCCACACTGATGACTCTATCAAACCAACCCTTAATTTATTTGGGTGAGACTGAAAATGTGCATTTTCCTTTTGAAGTATAATGATAGAAACAGAAAGACAGAAAGCTTCTTAATCATAGTTCCTACAGATCTGCTTTACCATAGATGGTCCCTTATAGTGATTTGTTTCCTGATTGTTTAAAAGATTGTTTTTCTCCCTTGTCCTGTTCAGCATAGAATCGGAAGGAGAAGCTACATAACATGCATTAGTTTTAGGGGTACTTTAGTGGTAGTGCCAGGCTGGCAGACTCCCTATATGGAATGCTGAAGTAGCCAGAACCTCTCTGGGAAAAAATGTTGAATTAGTGAATCCTGACAGAGCAACCCTCTGAGGCATAATGCTCAGTGATCTTAGCCTGCATTATTTATTGACTAGCTGGAAGTTTGTGGTCTTAAAGTTTTATTGATATGACACAGGGTCATCCAAGAAAGGTCTAACCACAGGGAAAGTCCCCCCAGGCTAGATAGTTACAATCCAAATGCACATTTTCATATGACTAGGACTGCCTCAAGGGCAGGACTGTGTCCCCAATATTCTCTTTCCAGAAAATTTTGGGAGCAGATAGCAGGTGCTATATCTTTAGCAGGTTATCTCTCCTATGAGAAAAGATGGGAAAATGGGATTGGGGGGAAATTTCCCCTAGAGATTTTATTTCTTTCTATGATTCCTTATTCTAAGCCAGATTTTACTAAATGCTGCTTGGATGGCAGAAAGATAACCTGTGCCCTAAATTGACTTTGGGCATATCTACTGTTTACAGGAGGCAAAGCTTAGGAACTAAATGCATTCAAATTAATTCCCATTTATCAAGAATTCATATGTGGCTGGCACAGGCTCTGTGGACTGGGGAAATAAAACAGAGGCAGAGCGTAACTGTCCCGTCCCCATGGGAGTTTGGAGAGAGAACCAATTCAAAAAAACACAATTGTTATACAATTATATATATATATAATTATACAAAATTATACAGGTTATAAAAAAATATGAGGAAGTTTAAATAATCAGATTTTTTGTGGCACATTCTGTATCTTACTTTTTATGAAAGATAAACAAATGACAAATAAGCTGTCTATAAATAAATGACAAACAAATTTTCATTAAAAAGGAATTTAATACCATAGTTATTCATTCAACTCACATTTATTGAGCACTTGGAATGTGTAAGGCAGTATTCTGTGTTATACTAAAGTACAAAGATGAAGATATGATCGCTGTCCTTAAGAAACTTACAATCTAATATGTATGATTTTGTATAAAATAAAATATATATTATGAGAGCAAAGACATAGTGTTCCACACATAAAAGGTGATCCACAAATGTTTGTTGATGATGATAATTATGATACAAGGCAGAATGTGATCAAGAGAAGTAGACTAACAAAGTTTGCCAGAGCATGGAGTGCTTGGAGTGGAAAGGAGGCTTGGAGACTTTGGTGCAGATTTGAGTTCTGACACTGTTATTTACTCTCTCTGGTTCTTAGTTTCTTTATCTATAATATGAGGGAGGTGTCACCAGCGGGACTCTAAGGTCCCTTCTTTAAATTTGATTATTCTTTGTCCAATTGGAGGATTAAAGAAAGCTTTAGAATATCCTCCTGGAAATGAAGAAAGGGATAAAGGGATAAAGAAGGAAAATAGAAAAGAATCTTTGAGCCAGTATTTTAAATAGAATAAAGGAAAGAAGGGACAAAGAAGAGGTGAGATTTGATTATAAAATTAATAATTGATGGTAACATGTATTTATGTATAATTTGAAGCTTTATAAAGAATTACAAAAGTGTTACAAGAATTGTATGCTATTGGGATTGCATGCATTATTATCCCAATTTTTCATAATGAAATTCAGGAGTTAAATGACTGTCCCAAGGTCACACACTAATAGGGTTCATAACTGAAATTTGAACTCAGGTCTTTTGACTCAAAGTCCAGGCTTTTCCCACCAAAACATATTTGTTCTAGTATACTCAATTTAACAATTCAGTGATCTTGGTCTAAAAAAGCGTGCTTACCTATTCTTGGCACAACCCAAATGACCAGTCTGTTTGCACAAGAGAAACTGTCCAGAATTTATACCAACCTTCCCATAACAGCCATCTGCCAATAACTCCAGTGACCTTTTTGATTTTAAAATGCTCAGCTAAGCTTGACTCATGAATTAAGATGAGAGATTAATATATATTAGTGAAAAAGCATTTGTCTCTGCAGTATTATCTGACCGAAAGTCAGTCATAAAAACCAAACATTGTGGAGGTTTATTACATTTCTTTAATATTAATGTTCTCCATTGAGTTTAATCAATGGAGAAGTCCAGACATGGTGATAATATTTTAAATACTACTCACAAGGAAGAAAAAAACATCCTTTGTCATTTTTTCTTGTCCAGGCCATGATATAAAATTTAATTTGTTCCCATCCTCCTTGGCTGTTGAGCAACAGCTTGGAGATAAGGACAGATGTGGGAAAAGAGAGATACTGATAAAAAGAGGTTGCCGGTGTATAATAACAACAGAAATGATAGTAAATTTACTTGGTGGGATTCTAGCCGGACAAGAGTGGCAGCTTTTGTATGTTTGGAGTTGACTTATCAGAAGTTTGGAAGCAGACTACTTATCTTGTATAAAACTAGACCTTATAATGGTCCATACTGAACAAAGTTTTTTTTTTTTTAAACAGTATTTATACTGTTTCAGTTAAGAAAAACATACTCATTTTTTAAATTATTACTCCTTGACATTACTACTTCTTACTGAATTGGTATTCTTCTTTTGATCCTATTTTGATAACAAATTAAGAATTGTTTTCTTTTGTTTCCTCTCTGAATTTTCAACCTCTCTCTCACATCTGTACACATGTTTTTGTTTAGAAAGTTTAATGATGTTCATGATTGTGCTCACTCTTTCCCTCTCCCCCCCCCCCCCTCCTGGAGTACACACAAAACTAGGGAGAGCTAGGGGAAAAAAATCACAAAACAACAATGAAAAACCAAACTCTTATTACTACTATATTCTCTGTTTCACCATTATAGCCAAGGATAATTGTCAAGCTAGCAAGAGCATGGTCAGCATGGTTTTGGAAAGTTATAGGGCCAGGAACAGCTAGGTTTGAGCACCTGGGAACAGAATATCACAAAAATATTTAAAGTGTTGTCTGCTGTGAAGTCTTTAAGAAGATGTTGTTGTTTTCAGAGTTATTTAGACCAAGTTAATTGACATTTATTATTTTGAAAAGTGATTTGTAGATTTTCTCACTTGAGCTTTAAAATAAATGAGTCAATTTAAAATAGGAATTTATAGCTTTGATTATTCCCAATTTATATATTACCTCTCCACTCCACCCCCTTAGTCTAAATTCAGGGAAGTTAAATGAATTATCTATGTTTATATAGTAACTATTAGAGGTGAAATTTGAACCCAAGTCTTTCTGGTTAGAAATCTAGTATTTTATCTTTTTCATCCTCCTTTAGGGTATGGTTATACTGTTTGTTTTTTGGGGGAAGTCTTGCATTAAATGAACTTGTTTCTGTGAGTTTCTTCTAATATACTGACACATGATAAAGAGGTCAGGCAAGATGTACATTACTTTTGTATTTTCCCTTCCCTGGTTATCTGTATGCTGAAGCTATGATTGGAAATGTCAATATAGGAGTGTCTGGGAGCTTGGCTTTCTGGGATTTCTAGTCTGTGATTATGAGGTCTTTATCACAGAGTCTAGACTGGATCTCCTCACAGCACATTTCTGTCTCTCCCTTCCTTCAGTGTTCAATTCATTTACAATCTACTCTACGAAATATTTCTTGGTTCCCCATGTAAAATTTTTCTGTTCTTCTGTCTCTCAGCATTGTCTGTACTGTTCCTTTACACTTTTATACTTATGTTTGTTTGTGTAAGTTATTTGTGCACTTTGTTCTTTTGTTAGACTGAGAATTCTTTGAGACCAGGGTATATGTCATAGCTATCTTTACCCAGTGTCTAGCACAGTACCTTTCACATAGAATATACAGGTGTTTAAAAAATGCTTATAGAATTTGATGAATTCAGTTGGCTCATAATTTCTGGGAAATTCTGTTAGCCAGTTGAGAGGAACACCGGAGGGGAATGGAACACAGAATAGTTGCTTGGGGAAACAGAAAAGAAGTGATATAAACAGGTGGGAGAGCATAAAGAATACATTTTGCCTGCTCATTTTTCCTAGGGCTAGTCCTCTTTAGTTTCAATATTGTGAGTATTAATTCAAGCAGATCTTCATTGGCAACTTTTATGTTTGAAGATTTGTCCCAGTCAGCCAGCAGAAGGAACATTTACCCCAAGGCTTTTGGAAAAATGGAGGAAACATAGTTCACTGTTCAAGTGTTCCAGATGACATTATTTTTCATTGTCACTTTAAAAAATAACTTGGTAGCGAGTGAGAAATCAACAGGATTGAAGATATTTTGGTCTACCCAAACTCAAAAGAATCGAGCTTATTTAATTTTTGTCATAATTAAGCTTGGGGAATTAAAAAGACCAGCAGATTTTTTTTAAAAGGGGGTTACATATTTTGCTGCTTTGTCTAGTCACTTATTTCAGATCAACTGATCTTTATTTTCAACACATATTTGCTGATTAAATATTATATACCATGTATTGGTCATCATATAAGAGAAAAAATAGTAAAAAATACAGTATGTGCCATCGACAGACTTTTTAAATAGTTGCAGAGGGGGGGGTGTGTTTCAGTTTTTAACATCTTCATTTAAAGTTTTGAGTTTTAAATTCTGTCCCTCCTCCCCTCCTTTTCCCACCTCTCCCTGAGATGGTAAGTAATCAGACCTAGGTTATATATGTGCAATTAGGTAAAATATTTCCACACTAGTGACTTTGTACAAAAAGTCTTTTTAAAAAAGCACATTTCAGTCAGTATTCAGTCAACATCGTTTTTTTTTTTTTTTTTTTTTTTTTTTTTTGTCTAGTGGTCCATTGTCTGCTTCATCATTGGTCCTTTGGGATAGTCTTGGATCATTGGGTTGTGGAGAAATGCCCCCTCATTCACTGCTGGGCTGTCATTCACAGTGCTGCTGTCACTGTGTGCAATGTTCTGGTTCTGTTCGCCTCACCATGCATCAGTTCATACAAGTCTTTTCGGATTTTTCTGAAGTCAAGCTCTTTTTTGGCTTATTTTTCTGTATTTGCATGACCTTTTTAGGTGAGAGCTGGTTTCTGACCTGGCCCTCCCCAGGCATTCTCTGTCTCACTGCTGGCTCCCATGGGGTTCAGGGGTTTTGTCAGAGGGAGATTTCCCTTCCGGTTGGTACTAGGAGGGAGACCCCCTTAGGTATGGGCTGTGGCGGCTGGCCTGTCCCAGGGGTAGGACTCGGTGCGGGCCCTAGGTAGGGGGCTAATAAACAGGGGGCTCACTGCCTTGCTGGTGGCCCGGCCCGGGCTGCCCACACTGCTCCTTTGCCCAGGGGGCTGCCGGCTTGTGGAGTGGGGGGAGGGGGGTGGGAGACGTGAGGGGTGTGAGAGTGGGGGGGGTGAAGGGGTGGGGGTGGGGCTCGATGGTGGATTGCCCCATCCTTGCTGCAAGCCCCCCATGCCAGACCGGTTGCTGCTGCTGCTCCTGGACCCTACTCTCCTCCCCCACCCCGGTGAGAAAGAGCTTCCTGCCTGACTGGTGTGCTCCTCCTCTGCTCGTAGAATAATGCACTTTTCTGGTTGTTGGAGGGACTTGGGAGGGCTTCAGAGGTTCTTCTTCACTCTCCCCTCTCAGGCACCAGAGGTTCTAGAAGCAGATATGAAAATGATAAGAAGCAGCACAAAGTAACAGACCTTGTGACAAATAGTAGTCCAGCAAATAAGTGCCAGAGAAGTAGAGGAAGTTAGGGATGGAAGTAAGCCCTGACCAGGCAGCAGGGCTGCTACTAGGACTGGACCTGGGGGGCTAATATTAGCTTACAGTTATACGGTGCTTGAAACCTTGCTAAGTATTTCTCTTAGAGGACTCCACTTCAGCCTGGAAACGACTCTCTAGATTTTAAACTCATATTGCAACTGAGGAGTCTGAGACTCTTTGATCTGAAGTTTTAGTGCCCCATTAAAATCAGGGCTGTAAGGATAGTATCAGAAGTACAGTTTTAATTCCAAGTATCCCTGATTCCAGCCAGGAACCCTTTCCATTGCCCTGAGCCTCCTTTCTGACAGATAGGATTCAGGGGTCCTCAAACTTTTTAAATAGGGGGCCAGTTCACTGTCCCTCAGACTGTTGGAGGGCCGGACTATAGTAAAAACAAAAACTTTGTTTTGTGGGCCTTTAAATAAAGAAACTTCATAGCCCTGGGTGAGGGGAATAAATGTCCTCAGCTGCCGCATCTGGCCCACGGGCTGTAGTTTGAGGACTCCTGAGGAGGGAGAGCACAGCATTCCAAGCAGAGGGATTTTGTGAAATACGTATGTCACATTCATGGAGCCATCTATACTAGTGGGATGGAATGTGGGATTTGTGTACTGGGAGATAAGGTTGGAGAGCTCATGAAGATCCAGAGGATCAAATGGCTTTGAATTCCATATTCAAATATTATCTTCATCCTGTAGGCCATCAGTGATAAACTCAAAAAGAAATGGGGCCCACTAAGCCATGCATAAGGATGAACCACATAATGACTTAAAAAAACTACCTATTTCATCTATGTTTTGTTGTATTTTTATTTGTTTTGTTAAAAATTTCCCAATTACATTTTAATTACATCAAAATAGTTTAATAGCAAGAAATTGAAGCACTGTGGAAGTAGTGGGACACAAAGCTTGTCATTACTACATATATATTGGACAGATCTTTTTCTTTTTTTATTATAACTTTTTATTTACAAAACATATGCATGGGTAGTTTTTCAACATTGACCCTTTCAAAACCTTCTGTTCCAACTTTTCCCCTCCTTCTCCCCACTCCCTCCCCTAGATGGCAGGTAGTTATTGGATAGATATTACAGATGGACACTGATCTGGGCCCAGTGTGGAGCAGAAGGTGAAGAGAATCATGTTGCCTTTGGAAAATTATAGAGCAATTTTTATGTTTTGGGCTACACTCAGGGATGTTGTGAGTTGCATGTGGTGTTAACATCTTTCTTGAAGACATTGTTTTTGAGCCAGAAGACAATTTTTGGAATATATTAATCAGTAGAATGAATGAAAGGGGGAGATTGGAGGGAGGAAGACCAAGATTTAGGAAGTTATTGCAATAGTCTAAACATGAGAAGATGGGAACCTTGACTAGGATGATATTTGTGAAGGCAGAAAGGAAGGAACTGATTCTAAAAACTTCATGAAGGAAGAATCAAAAAGATTTGATGATTGGATGAGTCAGGGTCAAGTATAAGTAGAGAGGGTCAAAGATAATTATGAATCATCGGGCCTGGTTGACTGGGAGAATAAGGGTACCACTGACAAAAACAAAAAAAAATTGAGGTGACTCATTTTGATGGTCATATCACACACAGGAGTCTAATGTGGCAACAAGTATATTTAATTTGCTGCTGATTCTTTCTCTGACAAGGAAATGAATGAGGAATGAATATAATTACTAGAATGACTATTCAGAAGAATTTTCAAGGGAGAATTTCTTTTGTTTCTTAGCTGAAGCCTTCGCTAAATGCCTATTTTCAGACCCCCTTTTCCAAATTTTTTCCAACAAATTTTCAGCTAAGTGAGAAAGGCTTTGCAGATAGCCCTGGCAATGTATTTTCTGTCTGTTATCAGAGGTCAAGCCCATCTAAGTTTGGAGGACCTACCAGGAAATGAAATTTTCAGCTACAGAAATACATTAAGATAGTATAAAGTATGGAATATATTCCTATCTATTAATGAAGGAAGTAACCATAACAGGTGATTTAAGATCCTTGAAATTTTGAAATACCAACTGAATATCAAGAAAAGAAGCAGTGTGGAAGTAGTGGAACACAAAGTTTGTTATTAGTACATACATTTACTGGGTAGATATTACAGATGGACAGTGATCTGGGCCCAAATTGGAACAGAAGGCAAAGAGAATTATATTGCCTGTGGAAATTACACAGAGCTTTTAATTACCTTAAGTTTCTTCCCCAAACAGAGGCCCATCTATTTAACAATATTCTTCTGCAGATACTGCTTAGCTGTGAATTGTGGACTACCATAGCCTTCAAAGAATAAAAGTTGTGGATCCCCTACAACAATAGAGAACTGCTTGGTGGGAAAGACTAGATCTCACAATTCCATTTAGTTATATATTACAAAGATAACATAACTGATAATCTATATATTCATGATACACAATGGCCAAAGAACTATATGAAAGTTCTTATACTGGGTGGATACCCTTTAGAGGATTTAAAAGATCACATGGAGAAGAGTTGCTCAGGATGAAAAAGCATGGAGAGGTTGGACACTGCATCATTGGACAGAGGATCCACACCAATGAGTTCAGGAATCAATGGAAGGATTTTATGAGGAAGCATGAGGAGTATAGAATTGGCTGGAATCAGTGGTGAAACTGATATACATGGAAGATATACATAAAGAATTCTCTTTAAAATTTGTATGAAGAACAGGATCTGATTTTGTAGAATACAAAGGGGAGAACTTCCAGAGGATAGTTTGAATTCAGGAGTAGACTAGACACATTATGACATTTGCCCATTTAGAGAAAGATATGATAATGGTAGAAGCTTTGCCCATTTGCATGAGACCTGTTAGAGTAATAGGTTGGGGATCAAAATTTGAGAATTTAAAACTCAAGATTTGGAGATAATATTTGAAACTACCTTTAAGGATACTTTTAAATTTCTTTAAAATTCTATAGAATCAGAACTCTACAAGTGAAAGGGACTCCAGAGGCCATCTTGTTTAAATCTCTCATTTAACAATTTGGGAAACTGAGGTCCATGGACATTAATTGACTTGACTAAGATCACACAAATATTGAATATGGAAGGATTCAAACATAAACCTGAATTTAAGGCAAAAAAATTGTCACTATATTCTTCTGCCTCCCCTGTGATCCATTACCTATCATCAACTCCACAAGCTGAACAAGCTACCCCATTTGTGGCTTTAACTTGATAGACCACATGATCATAGATTTATGGCTGAAAAGGATTTTATAAGTGAATGAGAAATCCGTCATTCTGAAGATGAAGAAACTGGGGCCCAGAAAATTATGACGTGCTTGAAGTCACACAGGTAGTAAATGCGAGAGGCAAAATAGGAACCCTTGTCTTCTGATTCCAAATCTAGTTTCCTTTCTATTGTACCTCATCCCATCCTAAAAATCACATCCCTAGACAAGGTTATCGAGGAAGTCTTAAAGACTGCCTCTAAGACATGAAGGTAAATTAGGTAGAGGTACTTCTAATGGAACCTCCTGGTTTGTTTTGTGAGAAAAAGACATAGAGTAACACATGTAAGGAAAATATTAGGAATGTTCGCACAAGCTAAATTCATCCTGTTAGGATTTCCCTCTTCATCACATGAAAGAAAAAAAATCAAACATTTCTCCTAAGTTGACTTATGTGCATATTATAGAAGCTCATCCTCAGAGCGAATGTTGCTGATTCTGCAGAATCATAAAGCTCTGCGAGTACGCGGGAGTCCACTGGCTGTGCCCAACCACCAGTACTCTGTGCACAACGAAGCCAAGGGGTGATTCGTCTTCGTTCATTTGTTTTCTATAATAAACATAAACTCCCTGCTACATTTAAATAAAAACCTAATTACATTTCCATAGCTACAGATGCCATTACCTTTTTGTCTAACTATAAAACGTAATGGGCTTCCAAGGACTTCCCAAGATTCCAAATGAAAATAAGTTTGTTATAATCTGATGTTGTCCACTGACGTTTCACAATTTCGGGGATCCAGAACTTTTCCACCGGTGGCCAAAACGGTTGAATTTCTATTTTTATATATTAGCTAGTTTTTCATTCCTACTGTTTTTTTTTTTAACTGACGTGTAATGAAAAAACTATAACCATCACACAGCACATTGAAGGAAATCAAATCAAATCACATCAAATCAAATCAACTGCAGGCAACTGGAGTACATGTTTATGGGCTGTATGATTTTGTAGGAGATACACAAGGCTAACAACCTCATAAAAAGTTTAATAGCCTATGCCTACCTCTGTTTGCCTCAGGCTTGCAAGGTTTTCTGAAAAGCAAGTTAAGCCAGAGAACTTTTAGGAGTGATTGTCAGTAGTTAATCATCAATTAACCTTTCCATGGTACTTTTTAGGCTCATGAAAACAACCAGAATTTTTTTAGCTTATGTGTTTTATTTTTTTAAATTTGTTTGGAAATCTTTTTGGTTATAGAGAAAACCAACCATAATGGAAAGCTACAGATACTTAAATTTGTTTTTTCATGCAGAAAAAACATAAGTGTTTAGGATGATAGCATTTTTGGAGTAAGGAGGACCCTTAGTTAGACCTGATCCAATCGATTCATTTTTATAGTTACTCAGTGGTTTTATTAACATTCACAAATTTTGTAGGAAAGAAATAGAAAATATGTTCATGGAGTATAAAAATCCATATTTGTACATAATTCTTGAAAGAGAGAAATATAGAGAGAAATAAGTGAATGTATGAAAAAACATTTATCAAGTATTTTATAAATGCCAAGCACTGTGCTAAGTACTTTTGATAGAAATAGAAAAAATACTATATAGTCTCTGTTCTCAAAGAGCTTATATTCTAATTAGAGGAGGCAACAAATATAAAGGACCTTAACTGCAGGACAGATGGAAAGCCCAGGAGTGCTAGTGATGCAGTGATGGAGTGGATGGCAAACTCCATTGATGTTTAGGGTGTATTAAACTGAGATGATGATATCAGCAGAGTCTTGAAGTTATACATTCGGAGGAGGTAAAAAAAGCCCAGAAGATTTAGGCGTCAAAGGATGGCTGTCGATCTGTTGATGAGGATTGCTGGTCTACCATCCCCCCCCATCAAAAATATTTTATTCAGAGACCACAGACAAAGAAAACCAGCTGGGATGGATTGGAGCTGGAAATTCCTCTTTGTGGTAGCCATGTCCTACCTTTGGGTAGTAAGCAGTGGTTAGGGAATCATCAAAAAGTAAGAAACAAAAATAAAGCAAGCAAGTCTCCCATGCCCTTGCTTTGGACTTGACTAGGGAACACTTTGGATGGTATGAAGGGGCTTGGGAAGGACTTCTCCAGTTCCCCTCTAAGCTTCCAAGAGTTTCCCTAAAATTAGGAGGCTCAGGATGTTGAGCTGCTTGTCTAGGTCCATCTGTACAATGCTATCCTTCCCATTAATCCCTAAAATATTCCCTGTGGGCTCACAATCCTTTCTTATGATTATCTTTGCCTTCTTGTTCTTGATAGGAGTGATGGGCTCAAGATGTTCACTAAAGATGCTGACCACATTTTGTCTTTAAAATCTATGGAGCATACACCTCCCTTCGCTTAACGCTTTGGATGATGCTTGTCTGTCCAATGATCTGGCTGTCCAAAGGGAGTGTCTTGTACCTTCACCTGAATGTCTGCAGTTCCTGAAGTCTGCTCAGTACCAGAGCCTGATGTGTGAGGGCTGTAGCCATCAGGAACACCAGCCCAGGGGCCCCTGCTGTAGGGTTAGACTAGCCTGGTAAGCCATGGGTGAGGGAGTGGAATGGTAGGTGGCGGGTGAGTGTATTCTGGTAGTCAGCAGGACTGGACACCACCTGGAATGACTGCAGTTTGTGATTTCAAGTCTACTCAGGTAGAACATGTCTACCATTTGCTTCCATGTGGTTTTGGGTCATGAGATGGGTGACAGAAAGGCGAGGGGTAGGGTTGCTCCCTGTTATTTTCAGCCCTTTTGTCTCTGGAATTTGAGAATAAGGTGACATCAACTACAACTATATAGTATGGGGATCTTGTGAAACATAATCCTGTGCACACCATATATCCCACTGGGATATGGAAAGTGGGAGCAACAGTCTTTCAGGAGGCGCAGGAACAGGATTTGTATTCCCAGGAGCATACATATCACAGATACAAGAGACACTGCTTATGGGGACATTGTTGGGATAGTGTCAGGACAGAGTGGAGAAAACTCATTCTCCAATTAAAACTGCCAAACTCATTCATTTTAAGGATGCTGAAACTGAGAGATGAAATAAGTGCCCAAGGCCATGCATTAGTGGCAGGGCTAGGGCTTGAATATAGCTTTCCCAGTACTCTTTCTTCAATACTAGATTTACCTTCCTTGGGTTGGAAATCACTCAATTTACATTATTAAATAATTTATTTGTCGATGTGTTTTGAATATAAATGATCATTTTTCCAAATTTTTTTCCTATAACATGTAATACTTAGAAATGTGAAAAAAAGTGGAAAATGATAATAAAAAATGAATAGATTCAGAAGGGAAATGGCAGAATAGACAAGAAAAAGATCTGGGCCATCTCCTTCAGTGAAGTCACTTTACTTCTCATCCTTGAACTTCAGTTTCCTCTCCTGTAAAATGAAGGTGTTGGACTAGTTAATTTTTAAAACCCCTTTTTGCTCTAATATTCTCTGATTTAAGGAAAGTTCATTCAAAAATAGTCATCTAAAAATGATACCCTTTAATTATTTTTCTTCTGCACAATATGATAATCCTTTCAGCTGCTTGTAATGCAGACTATATATGAATATATTTATGCTTGTGCATGTACTTCCACATACCGTGGTAAAAAGATCAATTTGGGTATAACAAAGGCTTCTATGATCTCATTTCTTTTTGACAATATAATGCTCTAGCCAATGTGCTCTGAACTATTCATTTCTGTATGTCTTCCTTCAGGTATCCCAATGATTTATTTTGCTTGAATTTGTTGGAGAAGTGCTCTGCAGGAAAGTAAACCATTCCTTATTCCCAAGGCCACTCTTTCTTTTACAAAGTGTCATGTCTATTGACCTTACTGAGTGACCATATAAAAATAAAACTTAAAATTTTTGGAAGTTTGTAGGGGAGGTTTTATGAATATCTTCTTAAAATGTTATTTGCCTTTTATGTAGAATGGAATGATTTAAAAGAAAGTCTGAGTTGCTACTTCTAGCTTTTTGTCAGGTTTAGAGGACAAGGTCACACTATTGACTCCATCAACTTTGTGGTCAGATAAAATCCCAAGGTAATGTTCACCTAATTTGCTATTAAATCATCTCTTCCATCCTGTATTCAATGGTATTATCAAAGGAATTAATGAACAACATGTCACAGAGGTTTATGACCTATAGCAAGAAAAGAAAAATAACAGAATGAGACAGTTAAGAATAACATGTAGAGGGAATACCTCAATACCAATGAATTAATTCCAGTTTTAAAAAATTCTAGATATATAGATCCTTATTAATTTAAAGAGGCTGATCTATAATATTTAACATTAAAAAGATTTACAATAACCATAGTAACTCTGACCATTTTGACTGTTTTGGGATGCCTTTTTTTAATCCATCAATTTCTGGGGATCAGACTTGAATTGAAAAAGTAAATTACCTACAGATATACAGCACTGGTGACCTTTCAAGGAGAATGCCCAAATGAAATGAATTTGGGAAAGTTAAATGATAGGAAGACACCACTTATTTTAAATGACATTATTCTTCCCTGGAAGAGCTGTGTTCAACATCTGTACAACTTCATCATTCTGGAGAATATTGATATTTTGGAAATGGAATTTTTAAATATATATTGTTTTATGAATTATGTTGGGAGAGAAAAATCAGAGCAAAAAGGAAAAACTATGGAAGAGATTTAAAAAAAAATAGAAAAAGAAGTGAACATAGCATGTGGTGTTTTACATTCAGTTTCTTTAGTTCTTTTTCTGGTTGCAGATGGAATTTTCTACCCAAGATTATTGAGATTCCTTTGTATTATGGGACTACTGAGAAGCACCAAGCCTTTCATAATCATCACACATTCTTGCTGTTAATCTTGCTTGTGACAGCAAGGTACAAAGTATTCCTGGTTATGCTTGTTTCATCAGCATCTGTTCATGTAAATCTTTCCAGGCCTTTCTATAATCAGCTTGTTCATCATTTTTTATAGAACAGTAATATCCCATTACCTTCATATACCCACAGCTCATTCAGCCATTCCCCAAATGATGGGCATCCACTCCTTTTCTAATTTTTTCTACCTCAAAAAGAGCTGCTATAAACATTTTTGCATGTGTGGGTCCTTTTCCCTCCTTTATTATTTCCTTGGGATACAGACCCAATAATGGCACTGCTGGGTCAAAGATATGCACAGTTTGATAGCCCTTTGGGCTTAGTTCCAGATTGCTCTCCAGAATGGTTGGATTAATGCATTAGTGTCCCAGCTTTCCTATATCCCCTCCAAAATTTGTCATTATCCTTTCCTGTCATCTTTGTCAATCTGAGAGGCATGATGTGGTACTTCAGAGTTGTTGCAGTTTTCTAATCAATAGTGATTTAGAGCATTTTTACAGGCTGTAAAATGGCTTTAATTTCTTCATCTGAAAATTGTCTATTATCATTTAGGGAATGACTTGTATTTTTATAAATTTGACACAGTCCTTTATATATTTTAAAAATGAGACCTTTATCAGAAATACTGGCTATAAAGATTTTCCCCAGCTTTGTACTTCCTTTTTAATCTTATATCTGTTAGTTTTGTTTATGCAAAAACCTTTTAGTTTAATGTAATCAAAGTTGTCCATTTTGTCTTTCATAATATTCACTAGTTCTCCTTTGGCCATAAATTCCCCCTTTCTCCAAAGATCTGACACAAATTATCCCTTGTTCTCCTAATTTGCTTATGGTATCATCCTTTATCCCAAAATCATGCATCCCTTTTGACCTTATTTTGGAATGGAATTTGAGATGCAGATCTATGCCTATTTTGATATATTATTTTCCAGTTTTCCCAGTAATTTTTGTCAAATAGTGAGTTCTTATTCCAGAAGCTGGAGTTTGGGGGTTTGTCAAATACTAGATTGCTATAGGCCTTATCTAATCTATTCCACTGATCCTCCACTCTATTTCTTAGCCAGTACCTATCATTTAACTACTTTTTAATATAGGTCTATGTTTGGTACTGCTAAGCCACCATATTTTTTTCATTAATTTCCTTGTTATTCTTGACCTTTTGTTCTTCCAGATGAATTGTGTTATTATTTTTTCTAGTTATATAAAATAATGTTTTGGCAGTTTGATTGGTGTGGCACTGAACAAGTAGAATGTGTTAGGTAGAGTTGTCATTTTTATTATATTAGCTCAGCCTATCTATGAACAATTGATATTTTTCCAATTTTTTAGATCTTATTTTATTTGTGTGAGAAGTATTTTGTAATTATGTTCATATAATTCTTGGATTTGTCTGTCTTAGCAGGTAGACCCCCAAATATTTTATTTTGTCTATAGTAATTTTAAATGAAATTTCACTTTCTAGCTCTTGCTAATGGACTTTGTCAATAATATTTGGAAATGCTGATGATTTGTGTGGGTTTATTTTATGTACTGCAACTGTGCTAAAGCTGTGAATTGTTTCCAGTAGATTTTTGGATGTTTTTCTAAGATTCTCTAAGTATATCATCATATCATCTGCAAAGGGTGATAATTTATTTCCTTATTTCCTATTCTATTTCCTTTAATTTATTTTTCTTTTCTTATTGCTAAAGCCAACATTTCTAGTATAGTGTTGAATTATAGTGGTGATAATGGGCATTATTGTTTCACCTCTGATCTTATTGGGAATGTGTCATTACAAATAATGACTGCTGTAAGTTTTGATAGATACTGCTCATTATTTTAAGGGAAGGTCCCTTTATCCCTATATCCTCTAGTGTTTCTTAATGGGAATGGATGCTGTGTTTTGTCAAAAGCTTTTTTGGTATCTATTGAGGATATCATGTGATTTCTGTTGTTTTGTTATTGATATGGTTAATGATGGCAATAGTTTTCCTGATATTGAACCAATACTGCATTCATGGTATAAATTCCACCTGATCATAGTATATTATCCTATTGATAAGTTGCTATAATCTCTTTGCCAATATTTTATTTAGAAATTTTGCATCAATATTCAGGAAATGGGTTTTTTTTTGGCAAGAATTTTATAAATTAATTTATCCACCACTGTAAGATTTCCTTTTTCCTTTATACTGGTACTCCTTAAAATTCTTAGCCTCAGTGTTTTCAGGAAAGTTTGAAAAGTCTAACTCTCAGCCATTAACTGATATTCTGACTGAGAAAGATAGTGATTGGGAAAATTAACATGAATGCCTTTAAAATGGGCAAAACTGCTTTATTACATCATTTTTCAGGAAAGCTTTAGCAAAAGACACTATGATCAAGTTTACTATCCATGCCATTCTTTGGAGGCTCAAAGAAAACATGGATTTTGAGATTTAGTGAGAATCTCTCAAATTTTCATTGTAATTAAAGTCTTCACTTTAATCCCAGTAAGCCTGTCTCCAGATATGCCAATAAATCATGCTACAGATAGATAACACGTTTTTCCAATTTTCTCTTTCTTTTATTACAATTTGACAGAAACCTTTATAAGCAATGAAATGACTAAGGGGGGAAAAGGATGCAAAGGAGAGAAGAGAAAGTATGAAAACAAGTAGGGAGATAGCATCATAAATAGATGATCCCTAGTCCTCCATAGTCAGTCAGTGGATAACAGCACAGAGGTTCTTAAATCAAGAGCTAGAATGAATGAATGAATGAATGAAAGGAAACAAATGAAGGAGATAAAAGGGAAAAAACATTATTATGTGTTTTCTATGTTTAAATCACTCTTAAATACAAGGAATACACTTATAAAATTAAGGAGTTACCTCCTAATGGCTGCTGTATGAGAGTTTTCAGTGCAAGTGAATGGAAAGGCTTCATGGTCCTTAGAAGCAAAACAGAAAACAATTTATTTTCTTAATTTCATGTCTATGATGGAACCCTACTAATTTCTGATGTTAAAGCATCTGACAATTCCAAATAATTTGTTGGTAAAAACTTTCTTTGACAGGTCTTCAGTTACTGTGGGATATTGAGCTTATTTTGGTGTAGGAGAAAGGTGATAGTGAGTGTATGTTGCTGGTGGCAGCCATGGTGGATCTCTTGCTTACAAGAGTTCCTCCTTTCTCTTACAACTGCGATGGGCAGGGGAAACAGGACCACTTTTCTATACAAAGGTTAATATAGAGGCCACGGCATTATCATCAAGGTCTGAAGAAGAGGCATTGGTTGAAGTGACAGATAGTGGTTTGACTTGCCTTGCACATACCATATCTTGTCTCTTTCTCAAGGTGGTTTGCTGAAAAAAGACATCATCTAGTATAACTCTTGCAGTTTAAAGATGACTAAACTGAAGTCCAAAGCCAAAAGAGGTGAAGTGATTTACTAAAGAGATCACACAGTAATAGACAGAAACAGGATTTGTCTTCAGGCCTCTGATTTCAGAAGTATACATCTTTATAATCGCACCACTTTGCCTCAATATCAAGAGATAACAATATCAAAAAAGCAAAGAAGCTATCTCTGTCTCCAGAGATGAATTTTCTGAAATATTACTATTGTGGTGAGGTGGATCAGAGGAATGAACTTATATTCTAGATCTTTAACAAAATCTTAAGACATTTCATGTATCAAAGGATTAGTCACCTTCAAAACACTTGGTCTATTGCCACAAAGTGGAAGCAATGCTTTGATGATAATCGGACCAGAATGATCCAGGATTAAGATAAGTATGCTTGGATGAAAGAGATATACTTGGTTCTCTGCTTTTCAAAAATAGAAAAAAATGTAAATAATCTGCTCTTATCTCTAATATTATATTTTTTAGTTTCCAGGATGGTTAACTTTCTCATTAATTACCTGTATGCTTGTTCTCATCTAGTAATGTTGACCTGGGCATATGTTAGAATCTGTTTCTATTATAGAAGTATACAATTATTCCTCCTCTTCTCCTCTCTCCTCCCCAGCTTTCCTTTTTAGGGTACATATTACAAATTAATATTAGGAAAAATAATTTAGTCTAAAGCTCTTAGTCCCACAAAATGAGAAAGACTTATCAAAAAAAGAATAATTGGAGGAAGTGGTGAATGAAGGCTTGAATGATTTGGGATAGTCTAAAATGTATTGGTGTTTTATATTAAAAATTATTCTTACCATTTTCCTGAAGCTTTTAAGTAAACTCTGACCCCTGTCTTTTTTTAGGAATACTTCATATTTTAACTCCAAAGTGATTTGTTAGAGAGATTTCCAAAGTCACAATATTTGGACTTTTCTCTTACTAGGTAGACCTTTATTTCAGTATCAAGATTCTCCTGCTGGGACCTTGGGTCTTTATTTAGATGATTTTATCAAAAATCCAGCCTGTTTTCATAATCTTCTGCTCAATTTACCCAGCTACTTTTCTGAGGTCATGTGCTACATGGGTTATTGGTCTGGGTACAGAAAGTGTTGTATTATTCTCTTGGTTCATTTGAACTTTTGTATTACTGACTGTTTGCTTGCTCTTTAATCAACTGCCATGTCTTTGGATGTCATAATCTTTGGGGTTTTTTGAGTATCTTTTGAATTTCAAGCCTTGCTCAAAAACCTATAGTCCAGCAAGTCCATATGGAATCTTGTAATTGAATGTGGGACTTATCATCAATAAATGTTTGATTTGTGTAACTATTTTATGTACCTATATACCCAGACTTACATAAAAATTTCTTGGATGAAAAGGAGTCATGAGTGGAAAAAATTTAAGAAATCCTAGGCTGTGTCACCGATGTATAGGCAGGACTTATTTTGCTCCAAATCTAAGGTCCACCTTCTCCTGTTGATGCTTAGACCTTCTGTAGGTCAATTTTCCATTCCCGTGCCCAACTTGTTTCCTCTTTTCTAAACCTTCCTTTGGTTATCTAAAGCATTCCTTCTTTTCTCTTGTATTCTACTGTTAGCTACTATTCTATTACTTAGCATTTATGTTTCTCACTACTGCCTAAATTGTGGGTCTGGACATTAGGTTCGTTGTCCAGATCCTAGTTCCTGTATATTCTTTTGTTCTTGACTGCCCATTCAGAATTTGAGCATTATTTTCCTTCTTCTCCAGTATCTGTGTCCTTAATGGTGTGATCACTATGTTCCTTGAAGCTTTGAATCTAGTGTTCCCTTTGAATCCCAGACTTTATTTTGACCTAAAGTGCTAATCTATACATTGTGTTTTTTTTCAAAAATTTATGTAGTATTTCCCCTAAATTCCCAATTATCCTGAAGAAAGAAAAATTTTTAACATTTATTTTAAAAAGTCAGTTCCAAATTGTTTCCCTTCTTCCCTCATTTTTTCCCTCTTTAAAACAATGAGCAATTTGATATAGGTGCAATCATGTAAAGCACATTTTCATAATAGTCACATTGTGAATGAAGAAACAGAGCAAAAGGAAAAAAATAAAAATAAATGAAAAATAGTATTCTTCAATCTGCATTCAGATTCCTGTTCTTTCTTTAGATATGGATATAATTTTTCATCCTGATACCTTTGGAATAATTTTGGATCATTGTATTGCTGAGAAGAATTAAATCATGCATAGTTGAGCATTATACAATATTTCTATATATTGTGTACAGTGCTTTCCTGGTTCTTATGCATTAATTCTTATAACTTTTTAAAATTAAGGATTTTTTTTCAATCAATGAAAATCTGCCTTTTCTTCCTCTTATTTCCTTCCTCCCAATTAAGAAAGAAAAAGAAATCTTTTGTTACAGATATGTAAGGTTAAGCAGGATAAATTCTGGCACTGGCCATGAATGTGTTAAATGGACTTAGTTCAAATCATATCTTGTTCTGGTCCCCCCAAACACTCCACCCTATATAATGAGTACAATAATAAAGTTTGTAAGTAACCAGTTGTTGTTGATCAGTTGGCTGGATTATGCCTTATTCTTTGTGACCCCATGGACCCTACTGTCCATTGGGTTTTCTTGACAGATTCTGAAATGGTTGGATTTGAACTCAGATCTTCCTGACTCCAGGCACAGTGAGTGCACTATCCACTGAGCCACCTTGCTACTCCCAAGTGGGTCTTATAAAGTAATAACAGCAGGAATTGTTTGCAAAGGGAAACATAAAAGTCAGGTACAAACTGTCTCAAAGAACACAGGAGCATCATTTTACAAATTATATTCCATATTGTATCCCTGATTCTTTATTTAATTGTATAATTGTATCCCTGGTTATATGTTCAAAATCAAGGGAAGTCATTGAGCCTTTGGTTGTATGATATGTAAATTTTAGATAAGTTCCAGATGTCCCCAGTAAAACCAGTAGAACACCAAATATTATGATAACCTTGAGATGATGTTACCTTTAAAATTTTACTGATGACTTTGAGCCGATTTGCATATGTTAACTAATTTACCTAAAGGAGACACTTAAAATTTGTTTCCCTAAAAAAAAAAATCCTATAAAAGAGACTTCAGCGAAGTCTTTTGCCTCCCAATCACTCTTCCATCTCCACTGTGTTCATGCTGTTTAGCACTCCCAACTCAAACCCATGGTTACATGAGTGATTGTCTGCACCTCTCTCCCTCTGCAGCCTCTTCCCCATTTCTACCCCCCTTCCTACACCATCTCCTTCTCATCCCCCTTCTTGTCTATGTACTTTCTGTGTAGTTTGCACCTCTGAGCTTTGTTAGAGAGTGAGTGAAACTCACTGCTGCCATTGGGGTCTTTCTTGGCAAGTAATTAAAGAGCCATATGTGTTGTGTGTGTGTGTGTGTGTGTGTGTGTGTGTGTGTGTGTGTGATATTTTGTAATTTCATAAATTAGTTAGCAATTCATGTCTGAATTGATGCTATAAGTCCATCACCTTTTTTCCAGGAGGTAGATAATATGTTTTGTCATGAGTCTTTTGGAATTGTGTTTGCATTAGAGTTCCTCGACCTTTTGAAATTGTTTTTATTTTTATTTTTGTCTTTATTATTGTCTATATCAAAACTTATTTGACTCTGCAGTCTTTGTTGGTTTCTTTGAAACCATCCTATTTATTATTTCATTTTATAACACAGTAGAATTCCATCACTTTTTCAGTTACTCCTAATTGGTGGGCACTCTCTCAGTTTCCAATTCTTTATGAAATAATAAATATTGTGAAGTTGAAAGGTCACCCTCTCTCCTCTTCCTCTTCCTTATTATTTGTATAGACTTTTACATGTATGATCATAATCATAGGTAATTATTTTTCTGACCTTTATCCTACCTTCCTCATCCCTAGTATATCATATTTACTTTCACTTTTCATTTTTCTCTTCAGACTATCAAAAAAAAAATAGCAGAACTGTTCCCAGGCCTCCTATGACTCAAGGCTGACAGAATTCCGAGGGGAACATATATCATTTCCTGATGTTATAATGTAAATAGTTTATCTTTTTCTACCCCCTTAGTTTACTTTGTTATATTTCTCTTAACTCTTGTGTTTGAACTTCAAAGTTTCGGTACAGCTCTGATCTTGCCATCTGAAATACTTAGAAGTCTTCTATTTAATTAAAGATCCATTTACCACCCTCACCGCGTCCCCCCCCCCTTTGGATTATACTTAGTTTTGCTGGGTAATATATTTTTCCTTGTAAGCTTATAACATTTGCCTTTATTCCAAATTCTCCACTCCTTTATAGTGATAGTTTCTAAATTGTGAATGACAGTCTGTGGCTCTCAGATATTTGGATGCTTTCTTTCTGACTGCAAGAGTTTTTTTTTTTTCCTTTTCTTTGATGTGGAATTTCTGAATTTTGTTTTTAATGTTCCTAAAAATGTTCATGTTAGGGTTTATTTCAGGAGGTGACTGGTAAATATTTTTCTATTCCTACTTTGCCCCCTGATTCTAAATGATCTTGGCAGTTTCCTTTTTTGATTTCTTGAAACAAAAGAAATGGTCATGATACTTATGTAGGCCAATGATTGTTTTTCCTTTTTAAGTTTTCTAAGTCAGTTGTTTTTGCAATGAAAAATCATATACATACTTTTTCTATCTTTTGACTTTTTCTTGATTTTTCTTGTATCTTGGAATAATTATCTTTTATTTGGCTTTTCTAATTTTTAAAGTTTGTTGTCTGGGGGAGCTTTTATATCCCTTGTGCCAAGTTTTTAAATTCCATTTTTATTTCTTTTTGCATAGCTCTCATTCTTATTTCAACTTTTCCTTTTGTATATTCGTTTTTTATAAAATATTTTAAATAAATTATATTGTTAATATTAATAATTAAGTATTATTTCCATTATGCTATCTTGCTTTTCTTTGTTTGATAGTGTTATCACTAAAACTCTTAACTCCTTCCTGACTTATGACCATGTGCTTTCTATTATTTAGTACCCAGAAGTCCTCTACTTTTTGTCAGTCCCCTACCTCAAAGCAGAGTAAATGGTATTTACCATTGTGAATAGGAAGTATCTCAGAATCAGAGAGAAGAAGAATACTTTTTGGACAAATAAATATTTGTCTGTTTGTGTTCTTGAGGTTTAAAGCAGTTATTTCCCACATTCCTCTCTATTCTCAGAAGTATAGCCTAGAAAAGTTAGAGTTAAATCCTATTATTTTGTGTCATACTTTTCTGGGTTTTTTTGGAAAGTCTCTCTTGGACTCTGTTTGAAGGCTAGTAAAAGGAAGCCTTTCTTACTGATGGAAGATTAAAAATCTTTAGGTTTAGACTATATATAGTTTGCAAAAAGACCGTAACAAAATGTTCTCTAGTTCACCAGACTGATTTTGGTTTATTCCCACTTTCTAATAACATACTTCCAGACTCCACCCTGAAATATATTTTTCTCATTTCCTATTTTCTGCAGAGAAGAACAATCAACATTTGTTAAGTGACTAGGCATTGTCCTAAACCCTAGGAATAAAAAAAGAGGCAAAGACAGTCCTTTTCCTCAAGGTACTTACAATTTAGTGGATGAAGCAACATGCAAACAAATACACACAAAACAAGCTACTGACAGAATATATAGGAAGTAATTAATAGAGGAAAGGTACTAGAATCAAGAGGGGCCAAATTTCATTAACATTTGATAAATTTACTGGCATTGCTAATGACTGTGTTTGAAAGAAGAAAACTCAGAAGGATAATGGACTTCAAGGTGGCTGAATATAACAAGTCACTTCATTTGATGACAGTCTCTCCCACACCCCAAACAGGAAACAGGAATTATAAAATATTTTAGAGATACCCCCTTTCCCAGGACGAAGGCCTAGCAATAGCCTGTGCCCTGAGCTTGGAGTAAAAACAATCTTTTGTTCTTTGGATGATATCACTCTCTGGCAAAGTGTATGGCTTGGAGGAGCACCAGGTGCTCATTGAGGGATTTAGCTCCCCCTTTTTCCCAGGACCATCCATCACACGTTCACACTGCCTGTTCCTTGTAATTGCCCGGTACTGCACTCATTTCTTATGAGAAGGGATTAAAATGACAGGACTCTGGTTCTGTACCCCCACAGAGCAATCGTGACCCTAAAGACTTGAGACTGACTGTACCCACGGGACCCAAGAATGCCTGTATTGTTCCAAGAAATACCAACCATGAGAACTGTCTCAAGGCCTACGAATGATTTTGATGGGGTTCAACGGGGCCGTGTATATCCCTGTCTTTGTGTCCTGACTCTCCTGTCTCTAGCCTGCTCTCTTTCGGCTCTGGCTACCACAGATTAGAAGCCAGTTCTGGTGCAGTTGACAGGAGGAAGGGAAGGACTGATGATACACTAGTTTGTTCCTGCAATAGCTCTATTTCCTTATTTATAGCACATTAACTTTCAAGTCCATCTCTGGGCTGAGGAATTATTTGACAAACATCAATAGAGACAAATTTGCAAATGTTTCAAAGAAAAGTCTTATTGATCTACAATTTAGGAATTGAGGCAGCAGCAAAGATTTTTAGGTCTTCAACTGCTCTGGGTAAATTTTGTGTTTCCCTGGTGAAGGTCAATGTAGATAGGATCACTTTAAAAAGCTGATGCAATGCAATGATGAAGGGAATGATTATTTTGCAGCTTAGAAACTATTTGAATCCTGACCATGGGACAACCAACAGACCTTTAATTATCTAGAAAGTTGGGTACTCTTCTCTGCAGAAGGTGCTCAGTGAGACCATTGAAGGGGATGAGAAGGGATTAAAATGACAGGAAACACTTTTGAAATTACTACTTAAATTAAGTGATGTGGAGATAACAACGTCCAAAAGGAATCCTTTAGGGCACCTAGCAATAGTTGACTAATGAGTATTCAAGATATGGCTTTCTCTATAGTGTTAGCTGGGGAGATCAGTGATTCTTTTGATGAATCCTATCAAATATTTATTAGCCACCTCTCACATGTCCATCAGCATGACATGTGTAGGTGCTTTGGGGAGTAATGCAAAAAAAAGTGTAAAACATAGTATTATTCTCAAAGAGCTTGTCATCTTAAAATGAGTCACAATTATAGAAAAGACATGAAAAGCATAATGTAAAAACTTAGAAAGATATTTTAAAAAGTCTTTCTTTTATCTTAAAGTCATATTAAATTCTTCTGTAATGCAGACACTCTTGTTTGAATTTGAATTCATTTACTTGACCATTCTACAGGGATATATTAGGTTGCAAAGTACAATTGTAGATGCTGTGGGCATCACACATGTTTTAAATGGAAACTTATAAGATCTCAAGGAACTAGGGAAGAGCCTAAAATGTACCAGTGAATTAGGCAATGATACTATAAGCATTTATTAAGCATTTACTAAGAGTGGGACACAGTGCTAGTGATAGGTTATATCATCTAGGGGAATCATAACTGTTATCTTGAGGTCCCCTGACCTTAGAGTTGTTATTGTTCTAACAATCTGTCTCTCAATGATTTTAAAGTCTCCTGGCTATAATATAGTTATAGAAACTTTATAGACTTCCAGATAACAATCTGCTGATCTGTGAAAACAGCATTTCTGAGACAAGTGATGAGGTACATACCAGTCCACCTCTGGGCCATAAAATGAGCATATTAGTGACATGAAGAACCAGATCTCTTTGTCTTTTCCGATAAATTTGTCTTCTTGCTCCTGCTTCTTTGCTAAATCCTTTTAGAACTTTAGCCTGCTTCAATTGGTATTGCAATTACAATAAACTTCTGCTCTAGAGGAGATGGGTTCAAGCCTGCAAATTATTTTGAGATACCTTGTGACACTGGTCTGTGACCACAACCTTTTGGGGGTCTCCTTTTGAACCTCAACACTAGGTCTTAGAACAAAGACAGGATTGAAAGCAGTCTCTGCCCATAGTGAGCTTGCATTTTATTTCATGTAAACAATGTATATACAGGTAAATCCATCAATAATTCATACAGAAAAAATCAAGGGAGAAAAGCTCTAAAATATGGAGGGCATCAAGAAGGGAAAGAAATAGAAAGTAGTACTTAAACTGAGTCTTGAAGGGTGTCAGAGATTCCAGCAGATGAAGATGAGGGAAAAAGAGTGATTTGTTGTTTTTGTTTTTAATTTTTATTTTTTCATTAATGAAAATCAACGTACCAAACTTTTAGAATACACACACACACACAGATAATAAAACAAATTACTGAATTGGCCATATTTTTAAAAAGTTAGCATTTATATGTTATTTTTTGGTTGGCGAAGCATTTTCATAAATACAATTTCACTTGATCTTTACAACCACCATGAGAAATAGGTTCTATTTTTATCTTCATTTTACAGATAAGGAAACTGAAGCAGACAAATCCATGATCACATAGCTAGTAAGGATATGAAAAAATATTTGAAACAAATCTTCCTGACTTCAGGTGTTTTATTCATTGTCCCACATACCTGCTTGTTTCATTCTGCATCCTGAGGTAGCACCACTGATTCATTTTTCCTCCTCTGAAATCATGATTAGTCTTTGCATTGGTCAGAGATTTTTGTGGCTTTCAAAGTTGTTTTTTTCCTACAAGGTGGTTTTACTGTATAAATTGTTCTGCTTTCTTCTCTCTTTATCACTTTATTCATATATTTCCAGCTTTCACTAAAAAAACTGTCCCTTTCATTATTTCTTATAGTACAGTAGCATTTAATTACATTCATATACCATACTTTGTTCAGTCATTTTGCAGTTGATGGACTTTCCCTTAGTTTTTAGTTCTCAGGTTCTGCAAGTACTTATTTGTTTATATTATTTTATTGGGGAAGTAAATGTGCTACACTCAAAAGCCCATCCAGTAGTGAGTATTAAGTGATTTTTTTTTTTCTCTCTCAGTGCTCCTGAGGAGAGAAAAAGGGAACAAATGCCCTTGGGAATGAGCACCAATATTGAAATCAGAAGGGGAGGTTTAGGATAGACACAGAGCTTTCTTCTTCTCAGAGAAGGAGTGGATGGGAAGACATTCATCTGGATTCAAGTCAGGTTCTTTGCATGAAAAATCCTTTCTTCTCGGTAAGTAAAAGGATGACATATGTCAGGCCATTCATCCTGACAGGCAATGATGCTCGAGCAAAAGCAAAGCAAGTTGATATTTTGAATCTACAGCTCTTTATTGGCATGGCTTTGGAGACCCACCTTCCAGGCACTCTGATCCTGAGGTTTTCTTTTCACTTTGACCTTGTCTGGGGTGCTTGGGGTGGTGGTGGTGGTAGCTAGGAACTCTCCTCCCCCCGCCCCCCAGCTTGGTGTGAACTTCTGGAGGAAAGACAATAGTAAATGAACATAAGAATCCAGTCTGGTGATATGGAAAAAAGGCCAGGATTTCCAGAAGGACCCGAATTAAAAACCCAACCCTGCTACCCACTACTTGCGTGATGTTGGTCAATCATTTAAGCAGTCTCCTAAATTGCTTCTCAAGAACCAATCCCCAACCTAAGAATTTTTAGAAAGGATTTTATTAAGTCATATGGCAAAGAGAAAAGCAGGTAAGTCTATACATTCAAGGAAGTTTGGGTGAGATCAAACCCAAGCGTTGGGTAAAGTCTAAGCATGAGAATTGGGTGAGCTCCAAGCATTCCAATAAAGGTTATTGCAATGAAAGGTTATAACAATATAAAATTAATAAAGGTTATTACAGTGAAAGGTTATAACAATGTAAAGTTATAAAAGGTTATTACAATGAAAATTTCCCCACAATTGCCAAATAAGAAAGCTGTACTAAATGGATTCTGAGGTTTCTTTCACTTTTAAATCTATAATCATATGATCCAATAAACAAGTTATTTGACTGATTGATAGCTTGGCTGAAAAGGTGGAGTCTCTTTCTTTTGTTTTTTGTTTTTTTTAAGGAGACCTCTGGATGCTAATGTGGGTGCTACCATCTGGTGGCCAGCTGGTAGGGGAATCAGCAAGGGGAGGAAAAAAGGGGGGAGAGTGATTAAGCCTTGGTGCCCCCATTTTAATAATTTCAAGGCAAAAGTCTTGGGAATTAATTAGATATTAAAATCAAAGCACAGAAAATTTAATATTGAAGATGACTTTTGTATAGGAGTTACAGAATTTTCACATGGATGATATTTCCAGGTGGAATGTGGTTATGGAGAACCCAATAGCTTTTAATAATAACTGACATTTCTAGAATGCTTTACAGCTAATTGTACGTACATTTTACATTTACTCTCTTCTTGAACCCTCATACTATGAGATAAGCACTATAAGTGTTATTATCACGATCTCAGAAATAAGGAAACTGATGTAGCGAACAGGTGATTTATAAGGGTCACACAATTAGTGTTAGAAGCAGGATTTGAATGTAGGTTTGCCTAACTACAAAGCCAGTGTTCTAATATTTGTTGTTGTTGTTCAGTCAATTCATATCTGATTCTTCAGGACCCATTTGGGTCTTTTTTTGGCAGAGGTACTGGAGGGGTTTGCTACTCCCTTCTCCACCTTATTTTACAGATTAGGAAACAAAGGCAAATAGGGTTAAGTGACTTGCCCAGGGTCACACTGTGACTGGGTCAGATTTGAACTCAGGAAGATGAATCTTCCTGCCTCTAGGCCCAGCTTTCTGTGCATTATGATACCACTTAGTGACTATTTCTATTAAATCATTATTTCCCAATTAAAATTATGCTTTCCATGGATAAAATAAATTGGATATGGATAAAATTGGGGGAATTAAAGGCTGAGAACTGGGAATTTTATATAAGAGGGATCCAGGAGTTAGAAGAGTAGGATATACAAGGAGTAGGAGACTTTTTTTTTTAATTTATAGGTTTTAAGAAGTATGATTGCAGAATCATCCATATAAAGTTGGATGGGATCTAAGGACATCTATTACAATCTATTTTTTAAATAATATTTTTCCAATTATATATATCCATATAATTTTAATATTCATGTAACACTTTAATAGCATCATTAAAGTTTACAAATGACTTTTGAGCCTAATCCTTCATTTAATTATATCTTTCTTTCTTTCTTTTTAATACACATTGCTTTATGAATCTTGTTATGGGAGAAAATTCAGAACAAAAGGGAAAATTCATTAGAGAGGAAAAAAAACAGAAAACAGAAAAAAGAAGTGAACATAGCATATATTGATTTATATTTAGTCTATAGTTCTTTTTCTGGATACATATGGTGTTTTCTATCCAAAGTCTACTGGGATTGCCTTGGATCACCAAACCAGTGAGAAGAACCAAATCTTTTGTAGTTGATACCTTCTTGCTGTTATTATATACAATGTATTCCTGCTATTGCATTTTTTCACTCAGTATCAGTTTGTGTAAATCTTTCCAGGCCTTTAAAAAATCAACTTGTTCATCATTTTTATAGAATAATAATATTCTATTACCTTTATATAACACAGCTTATTTAGCCATTCCCCAGTTGATGGGCATCTACTCATTTTCCGGTACTTTGCTCCAACAAAAAAATGGCTAAAAACATTTTTGCACATAAAGGTTTTTTCCCCTTCTTTATGATTTCCTTGGGTTGCAGACCCAGTAATGGCACTGCTGGGTCAAAGGATATGCACAGTTTTATAGCCCCTTGGACATAGTTCCAAATTGATCGTCAGAATGGTAGGATCAATTCACAACTCTACCAAACAATGCAACAATGTCCCAGTTTTCCCACATCCCCTCCAACATTTATCATTGTCTTCCTGTAATCTCAGTCAATCTGAGAGGTATGAGGTGGTACCTCAGAGTTATTTTAATTTTCATTTCTCTAATAAATAGTGATTTAAAGTATTTTTTTCATGTGATTATAGATGGCTTTAATTCTGTCATCTGAAAATTGACTGTTCATATCCTTTGACCATTTATCAATTGGGGAATGATGTGTGTATTCTCATAAATTTGATGCAGTTCTTTATATAGTTTAGAAATGAGACCTTTATCAGAAATACTGGTTATAAAATTTTTCCCCAGATTTGTATTTCCCTTTTAATCTTGTTTCTCTTGGTTTTGTTTGTACAAAAGCTTTTAAATTTAATGTAATCAAAGTGGTCCATTTTGCCTTTCATAATGTTCTGTAATTCTTTGGTCATAAATTCCTCCCTTCTCCAGAGATCTGATAGGTAAATATACTCTTGTTCTCCCACTTTGGCATGGAATGTGAGATGTAGATCTATGCTCAGTTTATGACATATTATTTTCCAGTTTTTCCAGAATTTTTTGCCAAATAATGAGTTCTTATCTCAGAACTACAGTATGGAGATTTATCAAATACTAAATTACATGATGAGGGTATTGAGTGTATCTAACTTATTCTACTGATCCACCACTCTGTTTCTTAGCCAGTACCAAATGGGTTTGATGAGTATTGTTTTATAATATAGTTTTTAGGTCTGGTACTGCTAAGCCACCATCCTTTGTATTTTTCCATTAATTTTGATATTCTTGACCTTTTATTCTTCCAGATGAATTTTGTTATTATTTTTCCTAATTCTATAAAATAATTTTTGGCAGTTTGAATGGTATTACACTGAAAAAATAGACTAATTTATGCAGGATTGTCATTTTTATTATATTAACTCAGCCTACCCATGAACAATTGATATTTTTTTCAATTGTTTAGATCTGATTATTTGTGTGAGAAGTGTTTTGTAATTGTATTCATCTAGTTTCTTGGTTTGTCTTGGCAGGTAGACCTCGGGTATTTTATTTTGTCCACAGTAATTTTAAATGGAATTTCTCTTTCTATCTCTTGCTGCTGGGCTTTGTCAGTAATATATAGAAATGCTGATGATTTGTGTGGGTTTATTTTGGTATTCTGCAACTTTGCTAAAGCTGGGAATTATTTCCAGTAGGTTTTTGGATGATTTTCTAGGATTCTCTATGTATATCATTATACTTATGATATATCATCATGTCATCTCCAAAGAGTGATTGTTTTATTTCCCCTTTGCCTATTTTAATTCTTTTAATTTCTTTTTTTATTATTGCTAAAGCCAACAATAATAGTACAATGTTGAATAATAATGGTGATAATAGGCATCCTTGTTTTACCCAATCTTATTGAGAATGCATCTAGCTTCTCTCTATTACAAATAATGATTTCTTTAAATTTAGATAGATACTGTTTATTATTTTAAGAAAATCTCCCTTTATCCCTATGCTCTTTAGTATTTTTAATAGAATTGGGTGCTGTATTTTGTCAAAAGCTTTTTCTGCATTTATTGAGATTATCATGTCATTTCTGTTGTTTTGTTATTGAGATAGTTAATGATGATAATAGTTTTCCTGATATTGAACCAGCCCTGCATTCATGGTATAAATCCCACTTGGTCATAGTGTATTATGCTACTGATAAGTTGCTGTGATCTCTTTGCTAATATTTTATTTAATTTTTTTGCATCAATATTCAAACAATTTTTAACATTCATTTAATACATTTTTGAGTTTTAAATTCTCTCTCTTCTTCATATTTCTGTCTTTTCCTGAGATAGTAAGCAATTTGGTATAGACAACTTGCCAGTTTTAGAGATAAGACAAATAAAATAGGAGAGGTTAAGTGATGTGATTTGTCCAAAGATACATAGATTGTCTGTGAAAAACTTAAGTTTCTGATTCCAAAATGCTTTTCTCTGTACCTTGGCAAATCCAATTTTCCTAATTAATGTTTTTGGCCCATGAACCAGCAGTTGGGAAATACTAGTGACCCTCGGTATAAAGAAGAAGGAAAAGCAGTAGGAAAGTGAGAGAAAAGTAGAGACCAGTTTAAAGATTCAATTTATACGAGCAGAGCAAGGTACTGTTTACCCAGAGAGGAGAGTTAGAGTATTTCTTTCCACAATAATTATTAATTAATAGACAAGGGCTGAATAGGAGGAGCTGGCTTATATCTAAGAGCATCTTCTCCAAAAAAGATAGCACCCCAGATGATTAATTAGAGTCCGTGAACAAGGAGGCATGTGGACTGAATGGTTTAAAGATCATACACTTCTAGATTTAGAAATGGACAGGACCCTAGATGTCATCTAGTATAATTTTCCCATTCCTAATTTCGTAGATTAAAAAACTGAGCTGAAAAAGTTAAAGAATATGCCTAAAGTCTCTTGTTTAGTAAGGAGAAAAGACAGAATTCAGAATTCATACTAGCTCCTTAGACTCCAGATCCATCATTCTTTCTCAGTTGATGATTCAGTCTATCTTAAAGCTTTGATAGACTTAGATTCATGGGATTTTGCTATATAAATTCATTTTAAAGTAAAAGCCATAGGAGTGATATAAAAACCATACCAGAAAGAACCTTTTTCCTCCAGAGACTAGTAAAATGTCCAACTGGATAATTCATAACTGTATTTATCATATAGTAATATCTAATTTTATATGTATATATAGAAATATGTGACATATATAATATATAAATATTAGATATCTAGATCTATGTGATTTAGGCTTATATATTTCCTCATTTTGTAGCAAACATAGCTATATGTTACAATGACTTAAGTGTTGGAGACTCCAGTGATAAATTTGGGAGGAATATTTAATAAGTGAAAAGTTTTATGAATTTCAGATTCTAGATTTATGTCACATTTTTTTTTGGAGAAAAGAAAAAAAAGGCTTCTATCAATAATACCAATTCCCTCTAGTAGTATTAGGGGTTGAGCTAGAGTTCTTATGGCTATATAGAGTAATAAGACTTTCAGACTTTGTTTGAAACTTTAATTGCATATATTTCTGGGTACTTAATATTTCCACTGGATATGAATTGGTTGGTTTGTATTGTGGTTTGGAAGCTCACTCCTCTATTCTAACTATAGTTAGAATATAGAATATAGAATTCATGGCAAAATTGATTCATTTTTATCTTCTTCCCTTTTTGAAAGTTAGACTACAGAACAACAGAGTCAAAAACAGGTCTGAGTTCTGCACTATCTCTTTAAGCCTTTATCCCTCTATCAAAAATCATTAATGTCTCTTTTTGTTCAGTGGCAGATGTTGTATGTGCTCTTAACTGTGTAACCCAAAAGGATTATTTATGGGCTATTGTGAATCTCTTACATGTGTATTTTGGTACATTTTGTGGACTAAAACAGTGGCTAACCTTAACTCAATGTGCATTGTTATCTTTAGTTCTTGTTTGGGAGTTAGAGAACATTTTACTTATATCTATAGAGTCCTATTGTATATATCAACTATAGTTAGAAATATGCTGATAGCAAATATTCTGTCATCTTCCAGAGTGTGGGGAAATAGCTAAATAAATTTTATTCTACGGTCATATTTCAAAGATTGAATCTGGTCTATACAAGCCCAGAACTTGATACATTAAATCATGGCTACCCCTTCAATGTAAAGTTATCTGTTAGTAGGGGCAATAGAAACAAGTCTTCTGTTGGTAGGAGTGTCCTGGATGTTCCTAAACCAACGTGCTGCTGAAATAAGTATAGGAAGAAAGATTTATTTCAGGTGAAAAAATTCTTTTTTAAACTGAGAGAAATAAAAAAAAAATAGATTGAGCTGCCTGCTGAGGCAATGAACTCCTTGTCATTAAGAGTATTTAAAAAGAGTCTAGAAAATTGACAATTCATCAAATATTAAAGATGAGGTTCAGACTATATGACCTCCAAGATTTCATGATTCTAAAACTCCCACAACAGAGCTTTCTTCATGGTACCTTTTTTTCTTTTATTGCCTATTACATCAACAGTTTGAGACTTCTGCTTGGATTTCAAGGTTCTTTAAAATACGCTACCTAGTTATTCTTACTTCACATTTCTTTATAAAGGAGTCTCTGCATCCCATTTCCTCCCTTCCCATTATCCAGATTTGACATTCTTTAAGAACCAATCTCTTTCAGGAAGTCTTTCCCATATACACATGTGAATTTAAAAGTTGACAGATCAAAGGACTTCTTAGATTTTGACCCACAGAGAACTTATTTAGTCCAGTTCCTTTAAACTTACAGATAAGGAATTTGAAGATAAAATTCACTGCAATTCAACAGACATTTGTGAAGCACCTACATTTGCCAGGCACTGGGCTCTGTGCTGGGGACACAAAAAGATGCCAAAAACAAATTGCTGCCTTCATGGAGCTAATAATCGAATGCCTAAAGTTTGCATAGAAAATAAATATCACTGCTAGGATCTCTGAATCCAAATCCTGCACCTTTTCTCGAGAACAGAATTTATTTGTAGTTCAGACCTATGGAATTTTTTTTTTTAGTCTGGGGACTTAAACAAAATATCACAACAGTTGTCAAAATCTGTCTGGATATTTGGAACTTGATAAATGCTTGTTCCCTTCTTCTCTTTCCTCACCCGTGTGGAAGCTCTTTCTTATGATGCAACTTGGCAACTTATTTGTACATGACAGTCTTAGAGAGTTCCCTGGGGTCAACCAGACAATAATTGATGGGAGATCATACAGCCAGTATGTGACAATGTCAGGACGTGAATTCAGATGTTCTGACTTGAAGGCCAGGGCCTCGTGCCATTTTCCTTCTCTTAGTGATCTTCTAATCCAATTCTCTCAAATTACAGATGAGAAAACTGAGGCCCAGGGAAATCAAGTGAACCCAGAGTCATGTGAACAAGTTGACTTTTATGTGATTTTGCTGCTGGAAGAGATCTCCCAGAGATAAAGTGTACCAGATCACATACCGTAGGTAGTTAGCTTGGAATCCAGCTTCTCTGATTGCCAATGCAGGACTCTTTCTACTGTACTGTCTTCCCCTTCCTCTACCACTCCAGCTCACTTTAGCATCCTCCCTTCTCTGAATAGATTTTACCTCAGTCTCTATTGGTGCATCTTGGGGTTGCCATAGCACAGTGTCGATCCATTTCATAGAGCTCCCCATCTCTCCTGTTGATCCCATGGGACCTGATTTTGGCCATGTGATGATATGGTCCTGAGAGGACTGGACATGTTATGAGATGGCAGATTGTGATTTGTTTCTTAATCTTCCTCTTGACTCTGATAGCCAGTGGTATCCATCAGTCCAGTCCAATAAACATTTATTAAACATTCTCTGTGGCCCTCCTGGGTGCTGGGAATACAATTGATAAAGACAGCTCTTGCCCTCGATGAGTTTATGATCTAAAGGAGAAGACGACATACACAACAAGGGGGACTGGGAAAGAATTTGCTCTGTGTGAATGAAACCAGGCAGAGCAGCAGGTGCCTGGGGAATGGGGGGTGGTCCAGTTTCTGTCCTCCATGAAATAAGGTCTTGGGAGGAGTTTCTGCTGTTCTTCAGTCCTGTAATCAAAGGGGAGAAGAGACTAAGGAAGTAGAGTCAACAAAGGCTTAGATTAGAGTCTGTGATGGGCTCCATGGGGGATTATTACGCTTAAGATGCTGCAAGATAGACTTCAGCAATATGTGAAGTGAGAATTACTAGAACAGGTTTTCAAAGAAGCAGAACTAGAGGCCAAATTGCCAACATTCACTAAATTATGGAGAGAGCGAGAGACTTTAGCAAAAAAAAAAATCTTCTGCCAAATTGACTACACTAAAGCCTTGAACTATGTGTATAACAAGAAAATGTGGCAGCGACTCAAAGAGTGCAGATCTTACTTGTCTCCTGAGGATCCTACATACAGGCCAAGAAGTAACAGGTGGAATCGAACATGGAACAATTAATTGGTTTAAGATTGTAAAAGGAATATGACAAGGTTGTGGTTGCCATTTTATTATTTTAACTTATACGCAGGATAGATTGTGTGAAATTCCAGGGTGGATGAAACAAAAGCTGCAGTTAAGGTTATGGGAGAAATATCAGCAGTCTCAGAGATGGCAATGATACCACCCGGAGAGTAGAGAGTAAAGAGGAATTAAGAAACCTCTTGAGGAGAATGAAAGAAGAGAAATTAAAGTTGATTTGAAGCTTACCACAAAACACACAAACAAACCGATCCCATCATTTCCTGGCAAATGGAGGGAGAAGAAATGGAAGCTGTATCAGATTTTATATTCTTGGGCTCAAAGACAGAGACTGCACCATGAAATGAAAAGATACTTGACACAAGGAGCATTTTGTTGACATAGATTCATATAGTCAAAGCTATTATTATTTTTCTAGCTTTAATGTTTGGCTGTGAGACTTGGACCAAGAGGAAGGCTGAGGCTGCAGAACTGATGCCTTTGAATTGTGATGCCGGAGAAGACTTCTGAGAGTCCCTTGGACAGCAAGGAGATCAAATCAATCAATATTTATCCATGAGAAGAGCAAATATTGAAGCTGAAGTTTAAATACTTTGGCCACATGATGAGTAGATGGGACTCTTTGGAATAGACCCTGCTGTTGGGAAAGATTGAAGGTAAAAGGAAAAGGGGAAGGCAGAAGATAAGAGGGTAGATATTGTCATGGGAAACAACATGAACTTGGACAATGTTCCAGAGGAGTATCCAGAGGATAGACGGGCCTGATGTGTGTGGGCCATAGGATTATAGTCAGAGATGATTGAACAACAACAACAAATATCCTGGTAGGATTAAAATCAGGCAGAGTGGCAGATGCAATATGGAATTCATAAAATTGATGGTGTGGAGGTGGGTGGAGGGGAAAGGTGGTAGAATAGGAAGTTGGTAGAAAGGAAGGGATAATGTGGGGGACCAAAAAAAAGGCTTTATGTAGAAAGTAACTTTTGAATGATTTTGAAGAAAATGAGGGCTTCTAAGACTTGTGAAGAGGGAAGATGGCCTAAGAAGGGGGGGAGTGGGAGGAAGAAAACCAGAAGAAGAAAAAGAAAGAATAAGGTTAAATCAGAAAAAAAAAAAAGGTAGAGAAAAGGAATTGGGTACAAAAATAAGGATGAAGAAAAAAATAGTCCTGTGTTTGCAGGGGTTAGGTGGAATAAGTGCTGAAAAAACCACTTGTTGTCCTAGAATGGCAAAAATACATTATCTGCCAAAATCTTTCTTATGTTACCTGTTCCAACTTGTTATTTGCTTTTGAAGGGTCAGCAATCTTACAAGAGAACTATTATTATTTTAGATTTAGAAGTTTATAGATGAATCAGTGCTTACCTGGGGAAGTCAGATATCGCAGTTTTGTGAACCCAAATAATAAGACTGCTGATTCTATTCTGTCTTTATCAATTGGAATGGAGGGGAATCTTTTATGATTTATGTTTTTAAAATGTTATTTATTGCTAGATTAAGTGCAGTCCACAGATAGATGTATGTTTATTATTGCCCTGTCAAATCCAGCCCCACTCTTGCCACCAAACTGTCACTTCAATCTAATTTAATACTCTTTTATGAAGAGCCACGATGTACAAAAACATGTACTGTGACTGAGGGAAATGTGAAGATAAGTAAGACAGATACTCTGCCCTTGAGGAGTTTTTAATCTAATAAGGGAGATAAGCCATGTGTGTGTACACACCCACACCCATACACCAAAATTATAATACGATCAGGATATGAGGAAGGCAAGAAGTGTTCTACTGCAGAATTAATAATCTTTTGGACAAATCCTCCCTTTATAGCTTCAGGGAGGTATATAGATAATCCTCCCATTTATTATTATATTGTCTGTCCAGTTTCAAGCAACTTAAGATAATAAGTGTGGAAATGGTAGAGTGATGGTAGAGCTTTCCTATATGGCAACACATTTAGAAATTGTAAGGTGAAAGAGTCAAGAAAATGTACCTCCACTTTCTACTTTGCAGGGTTGAGGGATTATGAGGGATAGATTATTGCATTTTCTATCTTATACCAACAATGGTTTTGCCATTTTTTTTCTCTTTCTTTAAAACATTTTTGTTCTCAGGGATGATTCAATGGATTTGGGGAGGAAGAATGATCCATTTGGAAAAGGAGATGATATAAAAATAAAATGTATTAATAAATAAAATACATTTATAATAAAAGATATAAAAATTAAAAATAAATAATAAAATGTATTAATAAAATAAAAAATAATTTAAAATGTATTAATAAAAATAAGATTAAAAAGAAATATTTTTACTTGTGTGGGAGGGAAGAAGATAAGATCAACTTTTAAAATGAAATGTCTTTTTAATGGGACAAAATCAAGATAAATTCAATAAAACATTTGGTAAACATGTGTAAGGCTCTCCTATATTCAATATATTGTACTGGAGAGTGGAGATATAAAGACAAAAAAGGAGGAAAGATAAACATTCTGAGTGGCAGAGGTGAGGAAAGTGAGTTCCAAGCATAGGCAATGTTAATTTGCAGACATGGAGGGAGGAGTATCCTAGTGTGATGGAACAATAGGAACCATATGGAAAGGTATAGTAGGGAGAGACTGTGGAGAATCTTAAGTACTAGGATGAAAAGTTTGAATTTTATCCTTAAATTGAGAGTCACTGAAGATTTTGAACAAGGAATTTAATAAGTAAAATCTGTAGACCTATATTTGCAGAGGCATCCATAGCATAATGCATAGAGAGCTTGTCTTATAGTCAGGAAACTTGGGCTCATTTTCTGCTCTTAACACTGACTATGTAAGCCTGGGAAAGGCATCTAACTTCTTGGTGTTCTAGAAAACCAAGCTCTGTCTTTAAATTACGTAGAGAATCTGTATTGGGGGGGGGGGAATTTCTTCATCTGGGGCTTCCTTATATCATTGAAATAAATTCAATTCTGTCTTACACACCCCCTATATAATGCAAATATAAAAACATATATAAACATATATGTGTATGTTTATGCATGGCTTTCTCTGTTTCTTTGATCTATTTAGATATTGTCTAGTAGAGTTACCACTGGATCAAAGAGTATGAACAGTTTTGTTGATTTTGATTATAGATCCAAATTACTTTCCTGAATGGTTAGAACCCGTCAGAGTTTAATCAGTAATATGAAAGTATGTTTGTCTTTTCATATTCCTCGTAACTATCATCATTTTCTTTTTATGTTATCTTTGTCAAATTGATGACTTTGATTTAAAGTTTGAGTTGTTTTCATGTTCATTTCCATTATTATTGTTAGTGATTTGATATTCTCTAATATGGTTGTTGATAGCTTGCCTTTTCTTTTGTGAAAACTACTTGTTCCTGTCCTTTGAGCATTTAATCTATTAGGTAGATGACACTTGTTCTTTTGTATATTTGCATCAATTCCCAGTATATCCTGGATCCAAGATTTTTATCAGAGAAAATTATTGCAAAACTTTACATTAGTTTTGTTTGTGTAATGCCTTTAAATTTTGTGTATTTAAAATTGTTTATTTTATCTTTTTGATTCTTTGTTCCTTGTTTGGTCAAGCACTCTTTTTATCTTGTGTGGGAGGGAAGCTTTGAAAGGTCTGTTTTTCTCTTTTTTCTAATATATTTCTGATATATCCTTTTAAATCTAGGTTTTGATTTCATTTGGAGCTTATTGTGATATAGATGATGAGATGATGGTTTAAACATGATTTTTGTCAAATTACATTCTAATTTAATTCTAATACATTTATTGAATATTATGTTACTAGGTTTTTTCTGTTGCTGGATCTTTTGTATCTAATCTATTCTACTGATTAACTTTTGTATTTTTTTGTTAAAACTATTTAAAAATAGTTTTTATGACTTCTATTTTCAGTGTCATGTGAGATTCATTTTTCCTTTCCAATTTTGTTTCATTTCTCTTTAGATTCTTGACCTTCCATCCCTCTTCCCCTCCACCCAGATGCCTTATGATACTACTTTTTCTAGTTCTATGAAATAACCTTTTGGTAGTTTGATTGGAATAGAACTGGATTTATAACTAATATTGATAACTAATAGTGAAAATGTTGATAATGTTATAATAATTTTTAATTTTATTGGTGTGGCCCAAACATAAGCATTTAAGAGCTCTCCAATTATTCAGATTTGCTTTTATTTCTGAAAAGAGTGCTATGCAGTTTTGTTATTGTTTGTGTCCTAGTAGCTGAACTCACAGATGTTTTATACATTCTATAATTATTTTGAATGCATTCTTTTGTTGGGTTTTATTGACAATGTAAAGAAAGACTATTGGTTATTCTTTTGGTTTTTAAATTTTGTTATATTTGAACAAGGTTATAAGATTGAAAAAAAAACAGAAGAAAATGTAAGATACTTATTATCAGAAACTAGTCTAGAAAAAGTCAAAATTTAAGATATAAATTAAGAGATATAACTGGATCCCCTAAAATCCATGATCAAATATACCTGGATAGTATATTTCATTAAATTATAAAAGAAAATTTCCCTTTATTTTTACATGAATCATTCCTTGCACTATAATATTACTATATTATATATATAATAGTAATATTACTATAGTACTATACTATATTATATAATATAGTATATATACTATATTACTATAGTAATTCTAGTAATTCATATACCATAGTTTGTTTAGCCATTACTCAGCCGATGGGCCTATGGATCTATTCTTCTTTATAGCTCTATATTTGATTCCATGAATTACCTATCTCTTCAGAACAGTGAGCTTTTTTTCCCTCCTGACAGAAGGTTCACTCCTTGAAGCTTCATTCTACTTGAAACACCTTGTAGTTCTAATAAGAGTAAGACTCTACTCCTATTTCAAATTAACTTTAGAGATATGATCAATCTACCTAGCCAACAACCATCTGTTCTTCCAATTCAGAGAGCTTCATACTTCATAAAGATGTGACAGGGCTTAAATATGTTTTGTACTTCATTAGCATAGTAAATGTCTTTGTTATCTGGGTGTAATTTCTATGATTAAATCAAATATTGGGGAGGAAGAGGTAATTAAATCTCTTCTATTTCTATCTGTATCTATATGTGTATCTGTATCTTCTTTGCTATCTATATAATAATTTGTTAGGGGGGATATAATGCATTTAATGTTTACAAACTGCTCATTATAACAGTGATATATTCTCCCTTTGAGATTATATATGTGAAAATTACAGAATTTTATATTTAGAATAAAGAAACAGTATATTTATTGTTTAAAGGGTTAAGGAATATTGAATGGTAAGCTGCACTGTTTTATCAGTGGTAGCATATTCAGGAATCTGGTTAATTTTCCTAAAACCTAAATCCTAAATCCTAAAATGATATGGCATTTAAGTTTTTAAAAGAAAAGCTTAAAAATTAAAACTCAAAGGAAGGAAACTCCCTCTCAATCACTAGTCTGCAAACATATCACCTTAGAGAATTACCTGTTGCACATAGTCAATATGTGCCAATGGCTAGATTTGAATCCAGGCCTTCCTAACTCCAAAGAGGGCTCTTTACCTACTAAACAACGTTGCCTCTCACAAAAAGATATAACAACATAATACTAATAGAAGATTTTAATGTTCCTTTTAAACTTTGGATAAATCTGATAAATAGAAGAAAATGTAACTGAACATATTGTTGAAAATATAAGATTGAAAAATGCTGTCATCTCAATGACAATACAAACGAACATATATATAATAACACATATATAAACATCTTGATATATTATTTTGTTTTATAAATTGATCTTTTGCTCAGTCATAAAGTAATCATAAGTAAATGTAAAAAAGAAATAGCAAACAATCTTTTATATAACAATATAACAATAAAATCACAGTCAATATAGGTAATAAAAGCAAAAGATAGAAATGGAGACTAAATAATGACATCCTGAATGACATGTGAATCAAAAAGTCATAAAAATAATAACTATGTTAAAGAGAATAATAATGACACAACATCCTAAACTTCTTGGATATAACATATAATTTTTAGAGGAAAAATATTTTCTTTGAAAATAAAATAGAAAAAGAAGAGAATAATGAGAATACAATGATGGAACCTAAAAAATAAACTCACACAGGTGATACACTCAGAAGAGGCACAAAAGAAGACTTCTTGGCAATTAGAAGTAAAAGATAAAATTAAAAACAAAACTACATAGAAATGATAAACAAAACCAATAGCTTCCCCCACACTTAATAGTTATGTTTTCTTATTACATATAAAAATATTTTCTACAACCACTCATAAGATTTTGAGTTCCAATTTTTCTCTCTCTCCTCTCTCTTCTCCCTTTATCCCTTGCCCTCTCTCTTCCCTAAGATGACAATCTACTATAGATTATACATATATAATCATTTTAACATATTTCCACATTAGTCATAGTATGAAAAAATAATCAGAATAACAGGGAAAAAAACATGGGAAAAAAGTGAAAATATTATGCTTCAATCTGAATTTAGACTTTATAATTCTTTCTCTGGATGTGGATAGCGTTTTCTATCATGAATCTTTTGGAATTGTCTTAGTTCACTGTATCACAGAGGAGTATTAAGTCTATCTTAGTTAATAATTGTACAGTATTGCTGTTACTATCTTTATTGTTCTGGTTCTGCTCATTTTGCTCAGCATTACCTCACAAAAGTGTTTCCAGGATTTTTTGAAATCTGCTCATTATTTCTTATAGCACAATAGTATTCCATTAAATTCATACACCATAACTTGTTCTGAAATTCCCCAATTGATGGGTATTCCTTCAATTTCAATTTTTTACCATCACAAAAACAGCTGCTATAAGTATTTTTATACACATGAATCATTTTCCTTTTTGGGATACAGACCTAGTGATGGTATTGCTGGATCAAAAGGTCTCATACTTTTATAGCTCTTTGGGCATAGTTCTAAATTCCTCTTTAGAATGATTGGATCAGTTCACAAAATCCACCAACTGTGTATTAGTGTTCCAATTTACCACACCTTCTCCAACATTTATCATTTTCCTTACCTGACATATAGATCTTATAGGAGTGAGGTGATAACTCGGAGTTGTTTTGATTTGCATTTCTCTAATCAATAGTAATTTAGAGCATTTTTAATATGATTTTAGATGGCTTTAATTTCTTCATCTGAAAACTGATTGTTATAGCCTTTAACCATTTGTCATTTGGAAAATGACTTGTATTATCATAAATTTGACTCAGTTCTCTATTCATTTTTAGAAATGAGGCCTTTAACCAAAACACTGGCAGTAAAAACTGCTTCCTAGCTTTATGCTTTCCTTCCAGTCTTGGTTGCATTGGCTTTGTTTGTGAAAATCCCTTTTAATTTAATGCAATCAAAATTATCCACTTTGTATTTCATAATGTTTTCTGTCTCTTGTTTAAAAAACCAATCACTTTTTGATCAAAGCTTAGCAAAGCTGGTAAGTAATTGTTCAACTTGATTTTTTAAGAGGAGAGAGAAAAAATAAGCTACCAAAAATAAGAGCTGAATGTAATTTATTGAAAATGAAAAAAGAGGATTAATTTAAAGCCCATGGATAGTTATCTACAAAAAAAAATTCACAAACAAGAATTAGCAATATTAAAAAAAAAACTCAATCTCAGGAAGAGAAATGATTGCAATTATATATGAAATACAGAAGGAAAAAAAATCCCTGATCCAAATAGATTTATAAATGAGTTCTATCAATTAATCAGGAAAAACTTATATTGCAAAATGAAGATACAAAAATCAAACTCAATCATTTTAAAAAGTACTGTACCAAATTTCTTTAATGATATACCTATAATCTCAAGATATACACCAGAGAGGGAATAAAAATGTAGCTGTCTCACTATCAAGTATCTGCAAATTTTAAAAATAAAATCTTCACAAAAGACTACTGCAATATAGTGAGAAAATAATTCATTATGATCAAGTTTGATTTATATGAGAGGAAAAAGATTTTCACATTGGGAAAGCAATTAACATAATTGATAATATAAACAATTAAGCCATGTATATCAATAGGTATAGGAAAAATTCTTTAATCTAAAATCAACTTTTTTGGTTAAATATATTAAAAATATGGGGATGAAAAGGATGATCTCTAATATGATCTAAAATATATGATTAACTAAGAGCTAAGAGTATTTATAACAGAGAAACAGTAGATTTCCTAATATGTACAGAAGTAGAGCCAGGATGCTACCTGATCCTACTTTTATTTAATGTAGTTCTAGAAATATTATTGATAGCAATAAAATGAGAAAAAAATGAAAATTGTAAATATAGGCAAAGAGAAGGCAGTATTATCCTTTTTTTGTAGAGTTAAGTTAAATGATTGTTAAGTTAAAATCTTCACAGAAACAAGAAGTTGATTACTTTATTGGTGTGATTAATTGCTACTGTAAAGTAGCAGGATAAAGCCACAAAAATATAGTACTAGCAAAACACACGGGAAAATAATAGAATAGAGACATTTCATTCAATATAGCTAAAAAATGCATAGAATGTGTGGAACTTTACCTAGCAAGATCTACTCAAAGTTTAGGCAAAATAACTATAAAAACATTTTCCAGAAATAAAAGAAAGCAAATAATTGGAGTCATACTCAAAGGACCCTAGATCCAGAGCTGTCAATGACTTTTTCAATCATCCTACATAAAAGGTGATGTGAGAAAACAGGCACACAAACAATCTTTTTATGAGAATGTGAATTGGCCCAACTATTAGAACAAAACAAAACAATTTGCAATAGTACAAAGGCTTCATTTTACATATATAAAGAAGGAGGTGCAGAGAGATTGTGCCTTTCCCAAGTTCATGTAGGTAGTGAATTTTAGAGGTGAGATTTGAATCCTTCATTGTTTTATATTTTAAAAAAATCCAGACCTGTGATGTCATTAATGTGGGAAACTCCAGATGAGCTACCACCTCTCCACAATGTGTAGTCTTGGAGACTTGATTAGGGAACTTAGAGATTAAGTGATCAGCTCAGGTTCAAAAGTCAGTGTATGTCAGAGGCAGTCCTTGAACACTGGACTTCCTGACTCTGAGGTTAATCCATCATGCTATCTTACTTAAATTAATTTATATATTAGGTACCATAGTGATGTAACATAGCTTCTAGGGGAGAAAACAATGATTTTGTGACCCCCTGATTTTAGGGGGCTCTTCTGTTCTAACAATAAGTCAGTAATGCTAAATCCTCTGGCTTTGGAGTCTGCCTCAGGAAACTCATGCCCAATCTGTCTGATTCTGGATAGACCATTCCTCAATCAGACAGCTTCGGCCCTCAGGATAGCCCCACACATCAAACTCCTGAGACAATAGTGAACTGACCACTTGCTGACTGTGAGATAGATAATCTGTTGGTCAGTGATAACCAAACTCTGGAGACCATTCCTCTGGGCCATGGAATTAGCATGTCAGCGATACAAAGCTGGTAAATGTGTCTCTCTGCTTCTGTTTCCTTGATAATTTCTTTTGCAATTTAGCCTGCTTATAATGGCGTTACAATTACAATAAAACTTTGCCCCTTGACTAGGAAATGGGTTCAAGCCCGTCAATTCTTTTGAGACCCCTCATGACACTGGTCTATGACCCCAAACTTTTGGGGTCCCTTCCCCAACTTCGACATTTGGTAGCCCTGTACAGGGAGAGTCAGCTCTCCCCTGGCTTGATTCCCTCCTTGTCAAGGTAAGCCCCCTCCCCCATTTTTTGATTCCACAATCCTATAGGAGGATATCCCAATCATTGGGAGAAGGATTGCTGTGAGCTCCACACTCAACAAGTTTTCCTTGACTGGGGACACCCAGACTGGGAAATTCTTGAAATTTTCAGCCACTCTTTCACCTTCTCTGGGACGCCAGAGAAAATGGAGAGCTATAGGAGAGCTTTTGACAAAATTCTATGATTTTAGCAAAGATGGGACAATCCTCTTTCATGTCATTTTGTCTGTGTCTGCATTTCTGTGCATAATGTCTGTGTCATGTTCATTCTGTGAGCTAACTTTTGCTTTGAGAAAGCACCCCAGAAGGTATTAAGGGAGCCTCGTATCTCAGCTATGGGGATTGCTAGCAAGATCAATATAGCCCAAGCCCCTCTGTTTGCTAACCCCTTTCATCTCAGATCAGATTCAAACTCAAATTTTGCCTCCTGTAGAAAGAGAATTTCCCCCAGGCTGGGGGAAATGGGGATGGAGTGGGGGGATCAGGTTCCATGATCAGCATTTTCTGAGTCCTAGCACCTGAAATTACCATCAAAGGGATGGCACCAGTCACCCCAGCTTTCAGCAGGTTCTGTCCAGGAACTGTCTGGGAATAATTTTCATTCCTCTGACACCACCCAGCATAGCAGTGTGGGATGAGAAAACCAGGCAGCCTCTGCATTTCGTTAAGACCACCATTGTCTATTTCAGTTATGGATATATATTAGTGATGTTCTTTATGACAGATTATTTTATCTCTGCCCTGTTTTCCAATTTGTAAAAAGAAATAATAGTTATTGTAAAGACTACATGATTGCAAAAGTACTTAGCATAAAATGTGCTTTATGAATTTTAATTGCTTAATTGGATATAATTGCTTCATATTTGATAACTTTATGGATTTTTTTAGATGAAACCAACAGATAAATGATTTCTATGTGTGTGTAAGGTAATTTGGAAATTTGAGATATGAGAGCAATTTTAAAAGAGCTCTAATCAAAGCCCACTAAAAGGATATGTAAATTGTGATCCATTTGCCTTGATAGTGTTAACAGAAGAGTTTTGGAACTTTAGGAAAACAGTTGAAGGTGCTATCAGTAAAAACTCACACCTTAATCCTTTGCCTGGCTCACAAAAGAGAAATGATTTTCATGAATTGGAAAATAACCAAATTGCAATTCAATTTGTTTAGGACATTTAATCAGAATTTAGGTAATCTCATTAATTAAAGTTAAGTTAATTTAAAAATCTGTTCTGTCTCAATTTTGAGAATTGTTTTATTTCTAAAATAAAAGGGAAACTTATTTAAGGGAATAGAAACTACTGCTAAGATGATTTGGCTATTAGGAAAATTCTAAAATTGTCAACTCAGTTACTTGGAGTTATTGTCACCATGTTAAAACTATTAGTTTACTTTTAAATATGATGTGTGCAACACCTTTTCCCCCTTCACTGAGTGGAGGTGGGTATCAAACAACACAGCCCAGGAAAACACTAAGAATAGTTAGGGTGGGCACCAGCAAGCTCAGCCCCTTCTCTAGAGTCTCTATTAAATTCCCTTAATTTGTAAGCTTGCCAGTTTTCTTGAAACTATCAGCGTAAACAAGGTAATCAGCCCTGAGAACTGAGCCTGTTTAGGATTTATAGTTTCTAAACAAATAATGTGTTCATTAAGAATTTATAAGCCTATATATTGATTGATTCTTTGCACCAGGATAAGTTTAGACATATAAAACATGTTAAACAAAATTTTCTTAAACCCTTAAATCCCGGTAAACATTTAAAATAATGTATCTAGCCTTAAGCTGTGATTAGTATTATTTGCTGTTAGAGAGAAAATTTCTTGGGATTTTAACTGATATTTTTTTGAATTCTGAATGTGATTACCTGATCCTTAAATCAGTAGCCCACCCTTTGAGAGAAATGCCATAAGTTTCTAGGTAGATGTCTTATCTGGGCAAGGGTTGGGAGGACAACTTTAGCCTGGGCCTTACGTGGCATCCTTCTGACTCAGTTTCCCAGTTCTGTTTCTTTGTTTCCCATCTGATTATTTTTGAGTCTGGCTAATTATTAGTGCACGATTGGATCAAATAGATCTAAGGACCCTTCTGATTCAGTATCCCAATTCTCTTATAGCAAATTTCTATAATCAGAGCAAATGGTCAGAAGAAGCCATGAGCACAATATATATAAACAAAGAAACAAACACCTCGCCTCTCTTGCTTCCTGCAGAGAAGGAATTTCTTGGCCTGAGGCCCACTTTGCCTAAGTATTTGGGCCACCTCCCACCTCCCTTTTGCTCACTGAGAGAGGAAGCAGACAATCTTATCAAACCCTGATCAGGCCCAGGTTCTCTTGCCCTGGCCTTATCCCTACCCAAAGCATTTTACACTGTGCATTGATGGAAGGTGGGGCAGGTCCTAGGGGTTGCTGGAACCCCATCCCAGACCCCTTGCTTACTTCTCAAAGAAACTTGGTGTTTTGGGGGTGACCCTCCTGCCTTAGAACAATGGCTGCCACAGCCCTTCTAACTCAGGAAGCCTCACCATCGGGTTCGGAGCATTTTTGAAGCCAAAGGGCATTAGTGGCTTGCCAGTGGGAGGCTTACCAGATTTCAGGCTCTCCTGCTGTAGCATACCCTCCCGACTTGACTCTCCTAATAAGCTACATCCCTAATCCTGCTACTCTGCTCCCTGACAGCACTCAGTCGGGTGACATTGCAACTCGGATAGTGACTGGTTTACATCTGAGTCCAGTTTTCTTAGAACTGGGAAAGGAATGAGAGTGAACATCTATATAAACTCCAAGTATGCTTTTTATATTTTGCACATTCATGAAGCAATATTGAGAGAAAGGGGACTTCTGACAGCAAAAATTCTCCTGTTCTGACCTACATCCTCAGGCCAGCTTCTAATCCCAGAGGCAAGCCAGTGGGAACTTCTTTTGGCCTGCCTAGCTCTTTACAGAAGGACAATGGCTCAGCTTCACTTTTCAAATAACTCAAAAGCTGGCTGAGGCACTTGAGATTAGCTTTCTTTTTCTGGTTATTTCCCACTTTTCCAGGTGTACCTTTAACAACACTCCAAGGGTGAGAGCTTTGCTCTTAGTATTTTCTCTTCAGTTCTCTTGATGTCACTCTGTGGGCCCCTGCCAGTGGAGAGAGAATTTCTTAGTCTTTAGTTAGGCTAGGGAACTCCATGGGCAATGGGGGCATTCAGGATTGTTGGGAGGGCCTTCAACTTCCTCAAGGCAGCCCGCCGATGGGAACTGATGCATTATTTGCAAAGGCCCCATTCCCAAATGTCACATCCTCACCCTGAATACCACCCCATTTGTACTAGCTGTCCCCCAAGAGAACAACTTCAACCTCTCTCCTGTTCTTTTTCCATAAACGATCTCTTCTCCACATAATAATTGAGGGATATATACTCCAAAATAAGGGTCATTTCACTATAATGCTCCTATACCACCTTCCATGAAGCCCCTTCATAGCCTCCTGGGAACTAATATTCCTACTGATACAATGTCATGTAATTATAATTATCCTTGGGGACAACTAACTAGGAAATTACTACAAAACTTGACTTCAGGTACCATCTGAGCATCTACAGGATATGTTTTTCTTTGTAAAATGGGTTTTCTATTCTACTTCAATGTTTCTGAGGGACATGTTATGATGCTTGCACCCCATGCCATCCGAGAGCTCCTTTCTCTGTGTATAATGCCATTGCTTCAGACACTGCTCCCACCCTTTCAAGGAGACAAAAGTGGGGATTTGGGAGGAAACATTCTTTGGTATTTATGCTAGGAAAAGCTATTTGGATGAGTAGCATTCATGATACCCTCATCTCACCCCGACCCTTCCCCTGGATGGGATTCCTGGCTATTGTCTCTACTAATCTCTATACTAACTCCACTTTTATTTATTCTTTTTTGCTCATATTTAGCCCCTGAATTTTTAAGCTATTTGTGAGATTTGTTTCCTCTATGCTCCAAGCCAGTAGTTCTCAAACCTTTGTTCTCAGTATCTTCATGTTGTTAAAAAACAATCGAGGATCTGTTCAAAGAGTTTTTGTTCCCATGGGTTATATTTATAGCTATTTACTATATTAGAAATAAAAAATAATTTTGAATTTGTAGACCCTCTGAAAGGGTTTCAGAGACCCCAACAATTCTTTGGACTACACTTTGAGGACCACTGCTCCAAGTATGAACTTCCACCTACTCATTCATTCTGAATCTCATGGGTTGACTGACTTGGACACTCAGCGTTCCCTAGATGTCATTGCTGCCATCTTCAAGTCATGCACTTCCCCACATAGTCTGAACCTAAGTAGTAGGGACAGCTGTTTGACCCTTATCACTATGAAGCAGCTCCAGAAAATGAGATCTCTATTCCTTTGTCCCAAATGAATTTGCGAGATGACTGGTTAAGAAAGTGATGCAATATAGTTTTTAGGGAGACAACAATGGTTTTGTGGTCCCCTGATTTTTGAGGGGCTTCTGTTCTAACAATAAATCAGTAATGCTAAATCTTCTGGCTTGAGAGTCTGCCTCAGAAAAATTCCACACCCAGTCTATCTGATTCGGAATAGACCATTCCTCAGCAGACTCAGGAGAGTCCCACAGCTCAAACTCCTGAGACAATAATGAGTAGACCACTCCTCAGTTCAATGCTGACTGTCAGATAGATAATCTGCAGGTCAGTGATAACCAAATTCTGGAGACTGTTCCTCTGATCCATAGAATGAGTATGTCAATGATAGAAAGCTGGTAAATGTGTCTCTCTGCTTCTGTTCCCTTGCTAATTTCTTTTGGAATTTAGCTTGCTTGTGGTGGCATTGCAATTACAATAAAACTTTGCCTCTTGACTAGGAAATGGGTTCAAGCCTGCAAATTCTTACCCACGACACTGGTCTGTGACCCCAAACTTTTGGGTTATCCCTCCCCATCCTCAATAATAGCAAGGAATAACTTTATGGTATTAAAAAAAAACAATAACAAAATTCATTTGGAGGTACAAAATATTTAGAAAAACCAGAGTAAGAATTATCTTTATCATTAAGAATTCACTAAATACTATGTGCCAGGCATTGGACTAAGTATAAGGGACAAAGAAAGGTAAAATCATGGTACCTGACTCCAAGGAGCTTATTTTCTAGTGGGAGGAAGAGAACATACAAACAACTGTGTATAGACAAGGAAAATAAAGGATAAAATGGAGGTATTAGCAGGGGAAAGAGAAGAACAGTGCTGAAAATTTCCTAGTTGTCTTGCAGCAAGTTGGACTGAGCTGAATTTTGAAGGAAGCCAGCTAAACTAGAAGAAATAACATTTCAGATGTGGGAAATAGTCAGTAAGGAGATATGGAGTTTGGAAATGCAGTGTCATATGGGAGGTGAGAAGGCCAGTGTCTTTGGATCATAAAGAACATGGAGAAGAAGTGGCCAGGTTGTGAAAAGTTTTAAAAGTCAAATACAAAATTTGATATTTCATCCTAGAGGAAACCTGTATTTTGACAGCAGACTAGAGGATATATGGAAGTGGGAGAGACTTGAGGCAGGAAGATCAATTTAACAGACTATTCCAGTAGTTCAAGTATAAAGTGATGAGGGCTTGTGCAAGCCGAGGGCTCAATGAGCAGATTAAAAATGAAAGAAACGAAGAATTAAATGAGATCTTGCATTACCACATTTCAAAATATAGGATGTCCCAACAATCAGTGTGTTTTAAAACTTATTAAAACATATTTAAACTTAAAATCATATTAAAGCATTTGGAATGCTATATATTATAAAACAACGATCATCAAATTTTGGAGCCTTGTTTTTTTATGAGGTTAAAAATGCATTTTCTCATTTTTAAATTTTGGATAATAATACCTGAAGTAACACCTTCACAGTATTGCCTTGAGGTTCAAATCAAGTCACATATTTAAAACACTTTGTGAATTGTAAAGCAATCTACAAATGCCAACTATTGATTTTATAGTTTAAAGTTGTAAATCTGATTCATAGGACTGTTTAGATAAAGTTTACCCAGAAGCAATTGAAAATAGGGAGCTCATAGTGATAAATTGAAAAATACAAACTACGTGGGGAAGAACTCTATTTGATAAGAACTACTGGGAAAACTAGAAAGCAACTTGACAGAATATCAAATTAGATTAATATCTTACACCATACACAAAAATAATGTCCAAATAAGATAGAAGAATTAAATACATAGAGAAAAATAAGAAGGAACCAAAGGAGATAACTTTCACAATTATGGTTAAGAGAAAATTCTTAGTCAAAACAGTGGTAGAAAAGATCAAATAGAAGAAAAGCTGCAATTCTAATTATATACCTTTTTTTTACAAAAAGCTTTTTTCAAAAACAAGATTAATGCTCCTAGAATTAGAAGTGAAAATGTCAAGTGAAGAAAAAAATCTTTGCACCCGATATCTCTAATAAGCAAGATATGTAGAGAATTGACAAAAATATTAATAGATAAATGCTCAAAGATTAACAATTTCAAAAGAAGGAATACAAACTTTCAACATCATAAAAATGATATGATCACTAGCGATAAGAGAAATGGAAGCAAAAACAACTCTGAGGTGTCATTTTATGTTCAAAACATTGCCAAGAAAGATAAAGGCAAAAATCATCAATATTAGAAGGGATGTAGGAAGACTATGACTTAGACTAACTATTCCAAAATGTAACTTGCAATTGTGCAAGAAAAGCTATTAGTTTATATTTTTTTATTTTTAATTTTTACTTATTTAAAACTAAATATAAAATAAGAAAAAATAGAAAAGAAACACAGAATAGGAAAATAGAAACAAAAGAAAACAAAACGTTGTCAAGTGTGCCCAGCAGAACATTAGGGAGGATTCAAAATATGTAACAATAGATCTATTTCAAGAAAGTATTTATAGTAATAGAATGAATTGTATTTATAACAGTTCATCTTTGCTTCCTTGTCAATTATTATTTTTTTCTACTGTGCATATTTTACTTTTTTTTTTACTTTACACACACACACACACACACACACATATATTCACACCCATTCACATACATGTATCTGTATACACATATATCTGTATATATGCCTACATGCATACAAATACACATGTATACAATACATATATACATATTTATACATATGTAGTCATGCATCTAAAACAATATTAATATGACTGATAGCCAAGTTTGACTTTGAGATCAAAGATTATTAGCCGTACTTATTTTTTTCCTAAAGAATTCTACTCCTACTCCTTATTATATTTCTGGATTATTTCTTATTTCCTATCCCTGCTAATTCTTCTACTTTAATTCTACTCCTAAAATTGCCTTGATATTACTTAACTTTCCCCCACCATGGATCCCTCCTTTATCTTCTCCCTCCAGTTTTTCCTCACTTTTTATCCCTTTCCCATTAATCTACATACCTTGTCCTAGCACCATAAATCTATACACACTTCTATATGCTGCCTTATTCTATTCCCTCCTGGCTTATTTCTTTATAGGTTTTGGATGGTGCTATACTCATCATGTTATATACATATATTTTCCCCTATTTAATCAATTCCTGATATGAATAGGTTTTTGGAAGTACCAGCCCTCCTCCCCCATAATGCTTCTGTGTTGGTTCTTTCCTTATACTTCATTCATATAACATAATCACCATTTTAACCTTTTCCTATAGAGTTTTGCTTTTTAGAGTCAGATTATACTCAGCTTTGCCCCAATCTTTCTTTTGAGTTACCCAATTCTTATACCTTCACTGGCTTGTCCTTGCCCAATTCTAATTTTCAAAAAATGATTATTTTCCTTAATACTCTGTAGCTCCTTTACTAATTGGTTAAGTTACCCCCCCCCATAATCTACTTGTTTTTATTGAATGGTTCTTTTTATTTAAAAAAATCTTTTCCTCAATTTCTCTCATGTGATTCTCAAAGTCTTTTTTTGAGTTCTATAAATTCTTTCTGGATAGGTAGCCATTTAACATTACTCTTTGGGGTAGAAGAGACTTTTTTTTTTGCTTCACTGAGCAAGTTGCAGTATATGATGATAATGGAATACTATTGTGCTATAAGAAATGATGAACAGTCTGATTTCAGAAAAGCTTGGAAAGTCTTACATGAAGTGATGCTGAACAAAGTGGGCAGAATCAGAACATTGTATAAAGTAAAATAACATTATGCAATGATCAACTATAATAGACTTAGCTCTCTTTAGCAATACAGTGATTGAAGAAAACCCCAAGACTCATGATAGAAAATTCTATTCACATCTAGAGAAAAAAATATGGAGTCTAAATGCAGATCAAATCATATTTTCACTACTTCATGTTTATTGTTTTTTCCCTCCCTTGGTTTTTCCTTTTTCTTATGTCTTCATTTATAACATGATTAAATTATGAAATGAAAATATATTTAAGATCACTGCACATATGTAACCTCTATCAGATTGCTTACCATCTTGGGGAATGAGGAGGACAGGGATAGAGGAGGGAGAAAAATTTGGACTCAAAATCTTGTAAAAGTGAATGTTGAAAAGTATCTTTACATGTAACTGGGAAAAATAAAATATTATATACAAGGAAAAAATAAAATACTGTACTTTCTTAACTTTTGTCAGTTTTTTCAATATTTTGCTTTTTGTTTATCATTTTTGCAGGAAGTAATACATCCATGTTTGTATGATGCCTCACAATGACATTATAATAAGCAGCTTGTTGAATCCAGTGTCATATAGCTTTCTTGCAGATAGTCTATCTTCCAAGAGGATTTTTGCCTTTTATCTTGGAAATAATTGAATTTGAGGTCACTGCCATTTTCCTAAGTGTTTATTTGTGTAATTCTCACAATTCTCTTTTAAACAGTATGCCCTCTGTTTGAAACTTTTTCCTTTGTAATAGAGAAAGCAAGAAGGTACTCTCAAGTTCCCATGTCTTAGTGCATTTTATTCCTTATTAGCCTAATTCACCCTCCTCAGAACTTGGTGCCTTTGAAAGTACCTTGGACAGTGGATATTCTTAGACTAGAATGAACCTGTGAGGTGTCCCCCTTGTAGATGCAAAATAGATGAAGGTTAAAACCTTTTCCAAAAGCAATTCCTAAATTGTTTTTCCCGGTTAGCACATTAACATACTCTGGTCAGATTTATTTGCTTTATTTTTTTCTTTTAAAAGATCCTTTGCCTCATGATTCTTTCAGTAATGAATCACCAAGTATCACCTTTTGCCCTTGGTAGGCAAATAAAAAGTCTCAACAGAGCTCATGTTTTTCATTCCTATATTATTGCATCTTTGGGGTTTTTTTAATCCTGGGGCCAACCAGGAACAGTATCTTGTTTCCAATGTCAATATTCAAATGAGTGTGAATTCATGATATATAAAAACCCCACAGTTTCAACCAACAATATCCGATTGATTAAAAACTCTTATTTGACATCTTTGTTTTAATAAGATGTTGAATATAGAGTATGACATTTACTGTGTATAAATCTTAGGACTCTACTTGGTGCCAGTAATAGTTCAATAAATGATTGTTATGCATCATGTATCTACCACAGGTGACTTATCTTTCCTTTTCTCATTTTTCAGCCTATCACATTCTAGATAATAAGCTGCTGCCTCAGGAGATGATGGGCTCCCTCATCTGGAAATCTTCAGGCATAGGTTCTTCAGGCATGATCATTGTTGGGTGTGTTATTGGAAGTGTGGGTTCAGGTACGGTTTGGTCTAGAACAGTTTTTAAATTCTTTTTATCAAAGACTTCTTGGGCAATTTTGGAAAATCTATGGAAGGTTTTCAGAAGAATGTTTCTAAATTAATTAAATAGCATCTTTAGGATCACAAATTAATCTATTTATATTGAAATACAGTTACCTAAATATTTTTCGAAAACTTTTTAGATGTCAGGCTAAAATCCCTGATTTATAGCATCTCTGAGTTAGTTTCCTTTCGATTCTAAACATACTGTTATTCTTGGAACTTGCCAAATGCTTTGACAATGTCCATAATTCCACACTTAATTCAGGATTTTAATTTTCCTCTCATATTGAATAGTGCTTTAGGTTTTGAAAATATTTTGCATTTATTATTTTATTTGAGTTTCTCAAGCAACCCTGTAGGAAGTCCTATCATTAAATATATTTTATCAATAAAAAAACTAAGACTTATAAAAGTTAAGAGGCAATCCAGGATCGGGGAGTTAGTAAAGATTTCACTCAGACACTTAACACTTCCTAGCTCAGTGACCTTGGGCAAGTGACTTAACCCCAATTGCCTCAACAACAACAATAAGTGAGGAAACTGAGGGCTGGAGAAGTATGATGATTTACTGAAGGTTACATGGGTGAGTCACAAACCTGAGTCTTTTCCCCCAAAGTCAGTACTCTTTCAACTACATAATGCTGCCCCTTCAACTCCCAGTGCTCTTTATTTCTGAGTTCCCACATCATTCCCTATTTCATCCAAATGTATGCTACTTTTTTAAACATAACAACATAGGCCTTGTATTCTTGAATCTCCTTCAGTTTTCACTCCCATCTATCTAAATGAGCATTGGCAAGTCTTTTAATCTTGTTGGGTTTCAAGAAGTTTTACCTTGTTGAAGTTAAGTGACTTTCTCAAAATAACAGAGTCTAGATTTAAACCCAGCACCTCTGACTCCAAAATCCCTGGTTATTTCACATTTCTAAAAGTAGACCCAGTAGGTCATTGGCAAATAGAGAAGGGAAGAAGGCAAAAAAGATACAAGATGGAAATGAATCAATTAGTTAATCGACCATTCAATTAACAAGAATTTGTTATGTGCTCAGCACTGTGTTCAGCCCTAAGGAATAAAGGTTTGCCCTGAGAGATCTTCTATTCTAGGTTGGAGGAACCCACATATATAGGTTTTTGAGACTTTTTTTGGAGGAAGGTAGGGCTGATTTGTAATTTAATCCATCTGGAAAACTTTTTTCATTAATTAAAATTAGCATCTGTGGTTCATTTTATCTTAATTGGGGTGTGTGTGTGTGTGTGTGTGTGTGTGTGTGTGTGTGTATGTATAAAATCTGAAACATTAAAAGATTAAGTGAATTACCCAGGATCACGGTCTATATGTTTTAGAGGCAGGACATGAGACCAGAGCTTCCTTATTCCTATGTCATGGCTACCATATATGATTGCCTCTACTTCTTTCTCTCTATGTCTCTTTTGCTTCCTTCTTCTCCCTCTTTCTAACCTTTATCTTTGTCTCTTATCTGCCTATTTATCTATGTCTGTCTGTCTGTTTATCTGTGTGTATCTGTATAGTAGAAACATAATGACAAAATAGATACAAGATGATGGTGGGGATGGGGAAGGCACTACCAGCTGGGCATAGATAGAATCACAATTGAGAAAAAAACTAGAGACCTAAGTATTTAAAAGTCATTAAGAATTTAATTATAGTCATTTTTATATAGTTACCACCTCACAATGAGGCAATATGGCCTAGTGAATAGAAAGCTGATTTTCGAGCTGAGAAGACACGAGTTCGGTTTCTGAGCTGCTCATTTAACCTCTCATTGGCCCAATTAAATCTCTAAGACAAAAATGAGAGAAAAGATGTTTTGATTTTGTATTGATAGAGGTGAGTGCCTCCTCTGGGAGTTCTTTAAACTAATACACTCATGCTTCTATTCCCTAACTGGAGACAAGGAAAATCTAAATTCAAATATGGTTTCACTTATTTCTTAACTGTGTGACCCTGGAAGGTCATTTTTCTTAGTTTCTTCATCCATAAAATGGGAATAATAGTAACACCTACCTCCTAGGGTTGTTTTGAAGATCAAATGAAATAGTTTTAAAATGCTTTGCACGGTGCCTGGTGCATAGTAACTGCTATATAAAAGTTATCCTCATCATCATATTTCATTTCAAAATGGGAAAGGAGATAAGTAGCTATTTGGTTGAATATGAACTTGAAAAAGAATTCCCTCTAAACCATCCCCGATTAGCCTAGCTAGCTTTCTCTTAAACAGCTCCTTTACCTGACTTTTCCAGTTACAGTATCTCTGATCCAAGACACAAGTCTGGGGTCTCTTGTCACTGCACAATAGTGGAAAATTAAATTCTGTGTCCCTGAGGTTTATGCTTCAAGTATCTTGTTGCAAAACAGCTTATGACTTAACCCTTATCATTCTCAGATGCAGGATGATGGGAAAGAAGATAGAAAATGGAATTATTAGTGTCTGTCTCTTCCTGATGGATGAATGAGTGATTGCTATTGCTACCCAGGAGATTGGACACACACAATGAGATCATCCTGGTGGATGAAAAACAGATGCTACATTTATAGCACTAGGGGGGAAAACACAACAAGACAGTGTCTGAAAGAAGCAGCTCTCTTGAAGTTTTTAATCTCAAACAAAATAAACACATATGAATCAATATGAAGGAAGACATATTGAAAAATGAAACATTTTGCAGCAATCTAACTATCTACTTCATAGATTGCAGGAATGGAGAATGCTTTGAAAACTGCAAGGAATTATATAAATGAATTATTTTAAATTAGACAAGTATAGAATGATGGAAATATAGATGGGAAATGAAAAGATCTTTGGGTTTAAGAAGATTCCAAACTCCATGTAAATCATTAGTGCAATGTAGCAAGCCCTAAAGCTAATATTATAATAGATTGTATCAATAGTAGCATATTATCTACAACAAGACATTTGATACTCTGCCCCGATCTGACCACAGCTTCGCTATGTCTCATTTCAAGTACCACATTTCTGAAGAGATAATCATAAGCTTAAGCATGTCCAGAGAAAAAAGAATGAAACTCATTCCTGAAACAGTGTCTATAGAGACTCAATAGAAGGAATTGGGGAGATTTAGGAAATTATGTTGGGGATATATGCCTTAGGAGAGAGAATCAAGCAATGTTTAGAGATATGAAAAGAATGTTTTATGGAAGAAGGGGAGAACTTGATATATTTGGATCTAGAAGACTGGTAGATTTTGCAGAAATGCAGATTTTGGCTGGACTGTAATTTAAAAAAGAAACAACATTGTATTATTTCTGACTACTATAGGAAAAAGTTGTAAGGTGGGAGGGAGAGAAGGATTTAACCGAATCAGAAAAAAGGAAATTGTAAAAGTAATTTGGATGGATTTGGAATTGTGAAAGCTAGGGATTAAACCTGAGGAGGAAAAATTTGAAAGAAATTGAAGGAAATTTGTAGAACAATCTCTGTGTTCAGATTGTATTTTTAGTTTTTGTAAGAAGAGGTTGAAAGGGAAGTCAAGGATTAAGGAGGATTAGGATAGCAAAATATAAGTTGAAGATTCAAGGAATAGATTATCAAAGTAAGAAAAGTAAGTGTGACAAATTAAAGGGAAAACATAGGCAGAGTATAAAACAAAACATATAGGAAGTTAGAATAGGGAATTGCTGAAAGTAAGAAAATAAAATTGGGTTGGATCATCAAATTATTAAGAAGTGATAATTGATTTCAAAGATTATAATAGGGAGGATCTTGGGGATAAAATGTAAAAATTGACTAATAATTTTAAAAGAAATGGAAAATCTTAACCACTAGGGAGAGCTGGGAGAAAACTGGTGACTTGCATTAAATGACTTGCATTAAACATGCAGTATTTGTATTTCAGACTGGATCAAGTTTCTGTTCTCTGTGTTCTGATTATAGTCTTCTTTTTCTATGTCCTACCATTTTTCACTTTATTAGAGATAATTAAAGATTACTAATAAAAAGGGAAAGAGAGCATTAGTGGAAGGCAAGGCCTCTGAAGTAGAGGTGGAGAGAAAAATCATTTTAAGAGGTAGGAAAATAGAAAAGTAATACACAGAAGAAGAAGCAAAGAATTACTCATAAACTCAAGGGATCTCTATCCTAACAACTATTCTTGTTGGCAAGTTATATTCCTCGAACATTCTCAGGAGTCTAGGGACATCCTTGAGGAATGTTTTTTGGGGAGGAGGACAATCTTTATTGTGTCATCACTTAAGATCCCTTTCCAATCTTTGTTGCAGTGAGACATTGTATCTCAGGATGAATTGATTACTCGTTTGGAATAGTGACTGGTGTCTTACTAGACTTGGCCACTGGTGAATTTTGTCATAGAGTCTTATTTCTGTACAGGATCTTTGATTATTTATGTCTGGATGCAGGCTCACCTATCATACACATAGGTCACCTGTGCAAATATTCAGGACTGAGCTCTTATTTACCAGACCTTTATTATGGAAAGAAAGGACCAGCAGGACACTTAGAACTTAAGAAAAATAGAATACCTTTCCTGAAAGGGAGGGAGATGCATCTAAGAGGAAATACCTGCTAGAGAATGACATAGTTAAGTTCTGAAAATGATATATTAAGTAAAAAAATGACCTAGAAAAGGCTGGCAAAAAGTCATGTGTTAGTTGTGGATTCCCTCTTTAGTGGCTCTAAAAATACTTGTCAGTCCCAAAACAAAAACAGAGATCTTTTCCTGGGTTATGTATTCAAGTCTGCTGAGTCCAGAGGATTGTGACAATTTCCTTTCTATTAAAGTGTCCTGCTGCCCTAAACCTATGATAGTACAATTAAAGCAGATTCAGAGAATCTTGGTTCAAATAATGCGCGCGCTTACTGCCCATGTGAACATGGGTAAGTCACTTGAATTTTCTGGGCCTCAGTTTCCTTAACTGTGCAATGAGGCGTTGGATCAGATAGATGCCAAGGTCTCTTTCAGCTCTAGTTTTATATCTCTGTGTTCCATTTATATGGTAGGAGAGGAAATCCTAGAATAGAAATTTTAAAGGATGATTAGTAAACATCTAGAAAAGGAGAAAGTTATTGCAAAGGGAAAATATGGTTTCCTCCAGAACAACTTTATTTCTTTTTTACAGGACTATTGAACTAGAAAAGCTTGAAAAGTTGTGGAAATAGTTGACCTAGATTTTAGCATTTGCATAAGTACCTTATGATATTCTTGTAGAAAAAACAATAAAATGCATAAGTACAAAATGGGGAAAGCATGATTACAAACCAGTTTGGAAGACATTGAGGGATAGAAGCAGTTGATCTAGTTCCAAATGAGTCACAAGTATAGTGTGGCAGCCAAGAAACCTAAGGCATTCTGGAGCTGTATTATAAAAGTGATAGCTTTCAAGATTAAGGATTTGGCCATTCCTCTTTACTCTGCCCTGGCCATACCAAATCTAGAATATAACATTCAGTTCTGGAGACCGGGTTTTTTAAAAGAACACTGATGAACTAGATAATATCCACAGAGAGCAAAGGAGAATTGTGGTGAGTCTTGTTGTACCCATGTCATATGAAGATCAGTTGAAGAAGCTGGAGATTTGTGGCAGCCATTTTTAAATATGGGAAAAGAGATCATGTGAAAGATGGACTTGATTTGCACTGTTTGGTCCAAGAAGCAGTGAATGGAAGTTACAAGAAGCTAAGTTTAGACTTGATATTAGGGACAATGTTCTAGCAAGTTATCCAAAAGAGGAAGGTCTTATTCTGTCTAGCACCACACTTTTCTAAGACTATAAGTTTACTGAGTGTTTAGATTGTCAGACTTAGAATTTACATCTTCCTGAGTACCTCTTCTGCCCATAATAGGTACTTAATAAATCTAGGTTGTACCTAGGGAAATTGGCAGCAACTCTAGCTTCATCATTGTCCAGAGCTTAAGTGCACATTCACAGACTTGACTCCAGAGATAACTGCTGAGTATGCTAGTGTCCTTCAAGGTAAATATTCATGGTAAACTCTAGTAGAAACTCTGGATTACATAGACACTGTCTCTCTTTTTTTCTGTACAAAATATATTAGCTGAATGAGTTTCTAAATTGTCTAAATGAACTAATATTTGCAGACTTTCCATTCTAATTTCAGGATAAATGTATTTTCTTATGTCATTAAACCTTAGAAATTTCAGCTAGCAGATCTCTATCAGCAAGCTGTAAGACTCTGTTACCAGAGACCAGCACAGTGCAGTGGAAAGGCTGGTGAGTTTGAAGGGAGAAGACATGCTAGCCCTGTTACTTACTCCTTGTGATTAACGTATGACTAGGAGTCACCTATTTCTCTCATCTTCAGTTTTTCTGTAAAATGAGTTGGACTAGAAAGCTTTCAAAGTTCTCTTCCTAGTTGAAATCTGTGATCCCATGACCTTCCCTAGATAAGAAAAATTAGAAGAGAAAGAGAGAGATCTCAGTCTTTTGTGAGTAAGGGATCAAAGAGTGACTGGACAGACTTCTTATAACTGCTGTGGGTGACATGGTAATGGCCATAGTCAAAAAGGGAAAACCAGAGTTCTGAAAGAAGGCTCATCCAGCAGTGATAATATGGCAATTGAAGTCATATCACAGAAAAGAGGGTTTTGTTCAGCCATTTCAGTCGTGTCTTCAAGACCCCTTGTGGGGTTTTCATGGCAAAGATGCTGGAGTGATTTACCATTTTTCTTTTCCTGTTCATTTTACAAATGAGGTAACTGAGGCAAGGAGGCAAATCGAATGACTTGTTAAGTGTCACATGGCTAGTTTTTGTAATCAGATTTAAAATCTAGTCTTTCTGACTCCAGACCCAGTGCTCTGCCCCCATGTCACTTCAGTGCCATAGGTATATTTCTATATTTGGAAGACAATGCAGGGGACCAAGATGAAAGGTTCAGCCATCAAGGGGCTTGTTAAAGAGAGAGTACGGTTGCCAGGGAGAGCACTGACTTGTGGCCCAGGAGTGCATCTAATGGTAGCAGCATTGCTTGATTCTTCTATTGAAGAATTTGTAATAACACCTCATTAAAGTGTCTGTCTCTCAAAAAGAAAAAAAAAGTGGAACCTATCCCCTTTAGTTTTGTGTCTCGATGCTAGCAGCAAACTCTTGCCATATCCACAGTTTATTTCTCAACAATTTCAATCACCTCCACTGAAGAAGGTGAATTGTTTTGTTCTGAAAAATCAAGCCTTGTTTATGTTCTCTTCTCTATTTTTGGTTACTTTCATAGGTCCAATTGGATCCTAAACTTCTTTGTCTGTTGTTCAGACTCTCACAATGATATAAATGTTACTGTAGCCGACCTTAATAAAAGCCTTAAGGCTTACAGAGTATTTCACACAATAATGATAGCTCACATTTCTATACGACTTTGAGGTTTGTAAAACTTTTACATATACATATGTATAATTTCACTTGATCCAATAGCACAGTGAGATAGCTCCTGTTAATTTCCCACCTGACAGATAACAAAGCTGAGGCTCAGAAATGTTAAGGGGCAGAGAGAGCATTTAAATCCAGGTATTTACTATCTCTGAACCCAATATTCACAAAAATTGTGGAGGGCTTTAAGTTATGGGTTAATTTAATTAAAATTTAATTTTTTAAAATTTAACTTTAATTTAACAAAAATTTACTAAGGGCTTATTATCTGCCAGTTATTTTGTTAGGTGCTAGGATTACAAAAACCAAAATATAACAGTTTCTGCCTTTAAGAAAGATATATATGTGTGTGTGTGTGTGTGTGTGTGTGTGTGTGTGTATTTGCATAAATATATATACATACATGCACACACACATATATATGCTTAAGACTGATACTATTTCAAAAGGTAGAGTTTTCTAATAATTATAGATTATATTCTTCTCATCTGTGTTGTCTCTCTCATCCTCCCTCTATTATTTTGTCCTTTCCTTTCCGCCTCTGCCTTCTCTTCTCCCCCCTCTCTATCTCCCTCTTCTTTTCAGAGATGTTATGGAATAGAAGTGCCCCAGAAAGACTGTCGAGAGCTCATAGATATTCTGTCACTGGTTTTGGTTAGAAAGGAAAGCCTTATTTAACTTGGCTGTATTGCCAAATATGGAAGTATCTTTACAAAGGCATGCTATGACCTTAGCTCAGTCTCTTTTGACCTGTCTTGTTTTTGATTTTACTCCTTTACTCATGATATCCAGTGGAAGAGAGTGCTATAAGGGGAAGAAGATTTGGGACTTTCTCCCGTAGGCTACTGCGGCCCTGTGAAATGGGCCTTGATTTTGGGTTTTGGGATTTTTTCTTTTTCCATTTTAGGTAAAGGGATTAATGACTCTCATAATGACTTTGAAAAGTCGGAAAGCTATCCCAGCTTCCCAGAGTTCCCAGAGTTTTGTGGCCAGGTCGGTGTCAGTGTCCAGAAGAACAAGAAGTCCAGACTTGCCCTAAGGGACAGAGTAGCTGAGGCAAAGTCTCATTGGGCAATCAATATGTATTAGGACAAGAACTTGGTGTGACCAGGGCTATGTAGGTACTGAGCTAAGTTGTCTGCTGTCACCTTAAGTCTATGACATGAAGAGTGTGTACCCAGGAGTTGGGGCAGAGGAAATGTTTAGATGATATTTATAAAGATCTATAAAGAGCTACATAAATGCTAATTATTAGTTATTATTATTACTTCCATTATTGCTATAACTTCAAAATTAAAACTTTTCTAAAAACTAATAATAAGTGATTAAATAGGACTGGAGCACTAGTCACTGTCAACAAATGATGGGCACTGGAACACAGCGGTCCGGGCTTGTGGTTAACAGAACAAAGAGACATTTTCATACCTCTGGCTTATCTCTGGTGCCCTGAAGGCTGATATATGGTCTGCCTGACTGTGGGAGTAAGAACCAGAGCGTCCCCCTACCACATATAAAGTGTTTTGCAAATATTAAAATTCTAGATCTTGTCATCGGTATATTGTTGTTAAGAACAATATCCTATCATCTATTTCTCGTTGATCCTTTTCTATTCAGACTCTGTTCCCCCTCTGCTACCACAATTGTTTTACTAAAACTTCTAAAATCATCAATGACTTTCTCACACCAAATCAGTGACCTTTTCCCCTCCAGTCTTTATTCTCCTTGACGTCTCTGCAGCTTAATTAGTTTTTCATTCGTTTCTCAGAAAAGGTTACCTTCTTTCCCTATGATCTTGTAATCCAATTACATTTAATGTTTAGTAGTTATGTGTATGTGCTATTCCCTATTGAGCAATTAAGATCAAGACTGACATGTCATGACCTTACCTTGTTATGCAAAGAACATCACTTTGCAGGACCACAAAGCCAAAAAGAAGGTCAAGAAGCAATCATTTGTATTTGGAAGTCAAGACTTAAAAATTTAGAGTAAAAATGCAAACTAGCTGCAGATATTGTTTGAATTCACTAGATAATTATGTCAAATGTTTCTAAAACTCAATTTGCTTCATGGCAAATTCTTAATAGGGGTATAACATCATCAGGGCAATGGAAATCCACAGACTTTTCTAAAATCATAGGTTAGGGGATAAAGATTTTTTTTATATCACAGATAAGGGCAAACAGGTGTCTTACTGGCATTTCAGGCCACAATTTCATTTTCCTTCTCGCATTACTGTTACCAAAGCTGTGGATAAGGAATACTTGTCTTCTCCTTCCAGGTATTATTTAAATGCCTTAATGTTAGTCATTGGCAGAAGAGTGAAGTAGAATGGAGGGTCTTGGATGATTTTCAAAGGGAGAGGAGGAAATTCAGACTGAAAATGGTACCATGGTAGAAGAGCAGAGTGTTGAGTTAGAGAAAAAAACAAATAGATTAATGCATGTAGATGATCACTTGGGAGGAACTAAAGTGTAAGATGATTAGAAAGGCAAGAAGAAGGCCGATTGTGAATGGTTTTAAATGCCAGAGAATTCTATATTTGATGGCAGAGATGGGGAGCCATTGGAGTTTATTGAGAAACAATGGTAGTGATAAGGTCAGACCTACAATGAAGCACTTATTACTTTGGCAACAGACCAGAAAATATATTGGAATAGGAAGAGACTTGAGACAGGGAGACAAAATTAGAGATACTTATAATAGTTCAGGTAAGAACTGATGAAGGCTTGCCCTAGAATGGTGGCTATATAAGTGGAAACAAGGGAATGCATGTGAGAGATGTCATGAAGTTAGAAATGAGAAAAACTTCCCAACAGGTTGGCTGTGTAAGTCAAATGAGAATGAGGAGGGAGGAAAGACATCAAGATTTTTAGCTGAGACTCAGGAGCATCTCTTTTCCTGGAATCTCTAACCAATCTACAACATAATCAGGGCAAATTGTAGATAGGCAAATTTTGATTTAATATAAGAAAGAATTTCCTAATAATTAGACCTTTCTAGGAAAGAGCTGTCTTATAAGTAGTGAGTTTTCCATTATGGAAAGATATTGGAGGGGAGGTTATGTACTTATCTGTTGAGGGGTGCTTTGGTAGACATTTTTACACTGGGCATGAGGTTAGAGTTTCAAACCCTTTTCTAGCTCTCAACTTCTACGGTTTTATTGTTATTAATCTTGTGCCTCCCTATCCTAGTATACAACCTGGATGTCAATTCATAGGTCTCTACCTTTGCTCTTTCTTGTCATTTCTTTTTTTTTTTTTTTTAATATTTCTGGATCTGTGAGGACTTAATTTTTCTCTAATTGGGAAATCTCTAGATCTTTGAATCTAGAGCTCAAAAAGTAGTGAAGAATTTTTTGGACATGATTTCTTCTCTCTCTCTTGTGGTCTTATTCTGATGTCTATGTCTTGAATTTGTCATGTTAAACAGCAGATTGTGACAGCTGTTGAATAGAGTGGCAAGAGTACTTATAAATTTAGTAATGTGGTTTCATATCTCCTAGGGAAAAATTTCTCTTTTCTGAATATAGTGGCAGAAAACTCATAGTAATTTATTTTCAGAGACTCAACATTGCAGATCCTTGGTTTGGTTCTCATTATATTTTCCCAGCTAAACTTTCATCACTGTCTTAACTCTGATCAAAATGGCTTCAAAGGGTATATTGGTGACACCCTAGTAAATATGCTTTATGTAGAGTAAAATCAATTAGTGCAGAGATAAAATAAATCAAATCCCAAATCACCTTCATCAAGTCCTTACTAAATTTCCACTTTTGTGCCAAATTTTAAATGGTGTGTGTATTTGTGTGTGTGTATATTCATATATATTCCAAGTATCTGTCAGAGAAAATACACCACCTTGGCTAGCTAGACTCTATTAATAAAAGGGCAAGGAGAACATTTCCTGTGAATTAAAATTTCATGTATGGTTTTCATCAATTAGAGAAGGGTAGGAGTGATATTCTTAGGATTTTACTAGTAGGCAGAAGTGATGGATTTCAAATCTTGCAAATGTCATAAAATAATTTTTAAAATCTCATTTTCTCTATGTGGTTAGGAACAGAGAAGAATCAACTGAACACTTTCCTAGTAATGATTTCTCTATTAAACTCCCCATGAATAATACATCTCCTGCTCATTGTGAATGGAACTTCCTGAACCAAACTCACAATGCTTTTTTTTTTTTTTTTTGTAATTTTCAAAAAGCCATGGAAACGATGTTCCCATTAATTATTCCACTTCCTGATTAATACTATCATTTATCTGTTCAAGGGCTTTTTCATTATTTTGTACTAAAGGACTAAATTGGAGTAAATGGTAATGCTTAAGCTCAATGCAAAGGTCTTCTCTAATGATCTGAATAAAGTGTTTGTATTTAAAATTTTGAGAATTGTGTTTCTAATTTCTTTTAGGGAAATGACTCAGAGCCTGTTTTATCAGTGTTTCCGGAGTAGAGGTCAAACAGATGAATAGGCAACAGAATATCACAGAATCTGTTATTTAGAAGGGGTATTAGAGTTCTTGAAAAGAATAGGGTATAGGGAAAAAAAAAAACAGTGGTGTTGGAGTCATGAAATTTGAGTTCAAGTTCTGACTCTGACATTCAAGAGGTGAGGTCAACTAGTCTATTTGAGTTGTTAAAATCATAGTAACTTGGTAGCCTTGATACCCACATCATTTGCTTGGCTAAAACATTCTGTTAAACTATAAAATTATATTAATGTCAATTATTGTTTTGTTGTCCCTACATGTGTGGGCCATCCAACCATTTCATCAGGAAGGGCTTCCTGAGTTGACTTACTTGACTGGTTGCTAAAACCCTTATAAAGGATTATTGGGTTTAAGTGAAGTAGTGTGCTCCCTTAACCCCAATAATCTTCATTTATACTCTTTCTTTTTGTAAATTTATAGTCACCTTTTGGGTTTATATCATAAAATATTCCTCTCTCAATACTCAATGTTCCTGGTTGAGTCAAGATATTCTAATAAAAGTGATACTATTATTGATTTACAATTTAGTGCTATGTCAATGAAACTACCAAGAGAGTATATGTTATAGAGCTAAACAAAATGACAATAAAATTAGTTTGTATAGCAGATGTTCTAGACGTTCTATACTCTCAAGGGAAACAAGGTGGGGGACAAGTAAGAATGAAAATAAATACTACTTTCAGGTCTCAAATTATACAACAAAGAAGTACTCATCAAATTATTTGGTATCTGTTAAAAATAGAGATGTAAATAAGTGGGACATATTAGACAAGAATGAATCATAAACAAATGAACTAACAAACCAGTGTTTAACAAAGCAGAGAATGTATAGCTCTAGGGGAATAACTCCCCATTTGACAAGAACTGCTGGGACTACTGCTGAGGTCTGGCATAAATGAAGTATGGAAGAACATTCTTCACCACATGAAACAGTCAAGCCAAAATCAATGTTACCTCAATGTTAAAAATTATGCCATAAAAATTAGAATAGAACTCAGTCAGATACCTTTCACAAATAGAAATGCAGTTGGTTAAAATTTCAAGTCTACATTGGCATTTATAAAGTATAGACTGAATTATCTGTAAGAGGAAATTAAGTAACAAGTAATTTAATATGAATCAATTTTTTTCCAAATCTTTTTCAGGTAGCATTCCAAAGGCCCACGACAGTATTATGAACTTAATGCATATTTTTGCAGTTTTTATGTTTATACTTTTAAAAAATGAACTAATTAGCTTTTCTCCATTTTCATTAAAATTTTTTTCATTTGCTTTTAAGACTTTTGAGTTCCATATTCTTTCCCCTATCCCCATCCCAGTCCCCATTATAAAACCACCTGTAACATTATACAAATCATTTCCATAAAAAGTAATCTTGTGAAAGAAAACATAGATCTCTCAGCTTAGAAACCCTCAAGAAAAATGAAGTTAGAAAAAGAGAAAGTATGCTTCAATCTGTATTCAGATACAATTAGTTCCTTTTCTGAGTATGAATAGGATTTTTCATCATAAGTCTTTGAATAGTTATGCATCATTTTACTGCTGAGAATAGCAAAGTCATTCACAGGTGATTATTGCAGAACATTGCTGTTATTTTGTACACAGTACATTTCACTTTGTTTGAGTTCATGGAGAACTTCCTAGGTTTTTCTAAGAGTATCTGATCACCATTCCCCATCATAATCACATAACAAAATTTATTCAGCCATTCCCCAATTAATGGGCATCCCCTTAGTTTACAATTTTTTTGCTCTGAGAAGAGAGCTACTATAAATATTATTTTACACATAGGTCCTTTCCCATTTAAAAAAATATCTTTTGAGATTCATGTTTAGTAGTGGTATTGTTAGGTCAAAGAATATGTGCCAATTTATAAATCTTTGGGCATAGATACTATCTTTTGATTGTTTGATAAACGATTGATAATTGGGAAATGGCTCTTATTTTAAAAATAAATTTGACTCAGTTCCTCTATGTTTGAGAAAAGAGGCATAATCAAAGAAATTTGTTTCAAAATTCTTTTTATAATTACTATTGCTAATAGTATTTCTTCTCCACTATTTATTCTATGTTCTCTTTTCATCCTGTCCCTCCTCAAAAGTGTTTTGCTACTGACTACACTCTCTCCCAATATGCCCTCTTTTTATTACCCTTCCCCTCTCCCTGTATCCCATTCCTTTCTTATTTACCTGTAAGGTAAGATAGGTTTCTATACCCATATTGAATGTATGTATTATTTCCTCTTTCAGGCAATTGTGATGAGAATAAAGTTCACTCACTCACCCTTTGTTCTCCCTCTTCCCCTCCACATAAAAGCTTTTTCTCGCCTCTTTTTATGGCAGATAATTTACATCATTCCATTTGTCCCTTTCTCTTTTTCACAGTATATTCCTTTCTTACCCTTTAATTTCATTAAAAAATATCCCCTCTTTATATTAAATTCACACCTGTTTCCTCTTTATACATATACATACACATATATGTTTATATGTGTACTTCTTTTAACTGCCATAATAATGGGAAAGTATTAATTAGTTATTAGTATCAACCTTCCATGTAGTAATGTAAACAAATATTCCTTATTAAGTCCTTTATGATATTACTTTCCTGATTATCTCCTTAAACTTCTCCTGAGTCCTACATTTGAAAATCAAAATTTCTATTCAGCTCTGGTCTTTTTATCAGGAATGCTTGAAAATCCTCTATTTCATTGAATTTCTACATTTTTAGCTGAAAGATTATATTCAGTTTTGTTGGATAGGTGATTCTTAATCAGAATCCTAGCTCCACTGATCTCCAGAATATCATGTTTCAAGCCTCTTGATTTTTTAATATAGAAGCTGCTACATCTTGTGTTATCCTGACTATGGCTTTGCTGTACTTGAATTGTTTCTTTCTGGATGCTTGCAATATTTTTTCCTTGACCTGGGAATTCCTGAATTTGACTATGATATTCCTTTAAATTTTTATCTTGGGATCTCTTTCAGAACGTTACTGATGGATTCTTTCAATTTCTATTTTATCCTCTGCTTCTAGAATATAACAATAGTTTTCCTTGATAATTTCTTGAAAGATGATTTCCAGGCTCCTTTTTTATTATAGCTTTTTATTGACAGAACATATGCATGGTATCGTCCCTTGTACTCACTTCTGTTCCAACTTCTCCCCCTCCCCTAGATGGCAGGCAGTGTCATACATGTTATACATGTTAAGAGTATATCCTAAATACAATATATGTGTACAGATCTATACAGTTCTCTTGTTGCACAAGAAAAGTAAGATTCAGAAGGTAAAAATAACTTGGGAAGAAGAATAAAAATGCAAGTAGTCCACATTCAATTCCCAGTCTTCTTTCTCTGGGTGTAGCTGATTCTGTCCATTTTTGATCAATTGGAACTGAATTAAATCTTCTCATTGTTGAAAATATCCACATCCATCAGAATACATCTTCATATAGTATTGTTGTTGAAGTGTATAATGATCTCCTGGTTCTGCTCATTTCACTCAGCATTAGTTCATGTAAGTCTCTCCAGTCCTCTCTGTATTCATCATGCTGTCATTTCTTACAGAACAATAATATTCCATAACATTCATATACCATAATTTACCCAACCATTCTCCAATCAATGGGCATCCATTCATTCTCCAGCTTCTAGCCACTACAAACAGGGATCAAGCTCTTTTTTTTGGTCATGACTTTCAGATAAACCAGTAATTTTGATATTTTCTCTCCAGGATCTATTTTCCAAATCAGTTGTTTTTCCAATGAGATATTTCACCTTTTTTATTTTTAACTTTTTTTGTTTTGCTTCATTGTATCTTGGTTTCTCTTAAAGTTATCAGCTTCTCTTTGCTCACTTGTAATTTGTTAGTAATTACTTTTTTTCAGTGAGTTTTTATATCTCCTTTTCCATTTGGCCAATTTTGCTTTTTAAGACATTTTTCTTCTCATTAGCTTGTACTATTTCCTTTTACATAATTCTCAATTCTCTTCTTAAATTTTCCTCTATCTCTCTTACTTGATTTTTAAAATCCCTTTTGAGCTCTTCCATAGCCTGAGACCAATTCTTATTTTTCTTGGAGTCTTTGAATGTAGGAGCTTTGACTTTGTTATCATCTTATGAGTGTGTGTTTTGATCTTCCTTGTTACCATAAGATCTTTCAATGCTTACAAACTTTTTTTTTGTTACTTGCTCATTTTCCTAGCCCTTACTTGATTTTTAACTCTTTGTTAAAGTAGGACTGTTTTCAGGGTAGAGAGTGAATTGTCCAAGAATTTTGTGCAACTTTTTTCAAAGATCCTTCTAGGGACCTGATCACAAACTCTCTATTCTGCCCTGGAATTGTTAGGATTGTCCCCACCCCATTTAAGGAGCCTTCTTTATTGCTAATACAGGAATCTCCTGTGAACTGAGGTCTCTGGAAGCTGCCACTGATACCACTGCCCTTGCTCATTCTTTTTTTGCTGGTTTCCCAAAGTCCTCTCTCACTACGGACAAATCTTTTCTGCTGACCTTCCTAGTTGTCTTTGGTGTCTTTGGATTGAGAGGTCTGGGAGCCACCAGTACTAGTGCTGATTCAGAGTTCCCTAGGCCAGTTCCTGCTTTCTTGGAAGGGGACTCGGGTTGAGGTCCAGGATAGGCTGGCTCAGCTTTCACTGAGACTGCACGTTGGACTTCCACGCTGATGCCAGTTGTTTCCTGCTAACCTTCTAAGTTGTCTTTGGTTGGAAAATGTTCTACTTTGTCTTTGTAGGTGCTCTGACACTTTAAAACTTATTTAAAGCAACTTGGAGTAGTTTTGGGGAGGGGTAATTAAGGAGTTACGTTAATATGAGTTTATAAATATAAACAGTTTGACTATCAATTTCTTTATGATTACTCTTTTATGTTTACTTTTGTGTGCTTCTCTTGGGTCTTTTGTTTGAATGTCAAATTTTTTATTTAGCTCTGTTTTTTTCATTAGGAAAAACTGTCTACTCAGGCCTTAAGGGAAAAGGATTCTTTTCTGTGCTGTTTTTTGTTTCTCTTTACATAGCAAATCAAACAGTGATCCTAAGAGGGATTTTACTTAGGAGACAACCTCATTAATCTGAAATATGGGCAGATCTTGGATCCTGACTGCACTGTGGGAGGGTCTCTTAATTACTATTACAATATTGCTTAAATGAGATGACCACTGTTAGGAGAGTGAGCCCAATTAAATCCTAGCCTGATATTAAACTTAAAGAAGTTGTTTAGTTGGTACAGAGTTGAGATAAAAGTGAATTCTAATTAAATTCTAATTAAAAGCTTTACGGAAAGTCCTATTTTAAAACGTTTCATGTGTTAATGTCCCTAGAGAATATACTAGGAATTCTTGGTTATTGTGCCACGTTTTAAGTTTTTATTAATATACACATTTGGGTTTTTTATATTTGTAGCATTTTTTGAATTATTAAGGATCAAGTGACTTATCTAAAGTCAAGCAATTAATAAGTATCTTAGGCCATATTTAAACTCAAGTCCTCCTGACCCCAGGCAGGTGATTAATCTACTGTGCTACCATGGTATCATTTTTTAGCATTTATTTTGAGAACAAATAAATAGTTGTCCCCTATCTGATTTGTTTAAATACATTTAGTACCTTTATATTATTCCATTTTGGGATTACACTAGATGAGTCAAACCTATGCTTTAGGTGATTTCTTCCAGTTCTTGGAAAGATTCTGATACATTCCTTTACCTATCAGTCTCTACAGTACAAAGTTCAGATTTGCAAACTCATGTTTCTTAGTAGGAGAGGAAAAACACTTCATTTGTCCCAAGAACAACAGATAATACGTAGTTAAACTTATATATGTATATGCTTTCTTCCAGTACAGCTTAAGCTCCACTGGAGTCAGGAACTGTTTCATTTTTGTCTTTATAGCCAGTACATCTAGCACAGTGTTTTACACAGAGTAGGAACTTCATAAATGCTTCTTGATTAAATCATCTGTCATTCTTTTCCTACCTACTCCAAAGAAAAATTAATGTATCCCCTTACACTCGGAGGTGACTTTCTTCCTAGATGCTGATAGGCTTTAATACAACATTTAATTATTCTCTCTGTAGAGTTTCGAGAGCAGATAGTATAATATTAACAGATACAATGGAGGAAGCAGAACTACTCAATGCCTATTTTATCTCCATATTCTCAAATGAGAGGCACAGAACTTGCTGTAGAGTTAGGAAAACTTGAATTTAAGTCAATCCTTTGCATACATTTTGACTCTGAGTAAATACTTAATTTCTTAGGGCTCTACACAACTCTTTGAGATCATAAATTTTGTATTAATTGTAGTAAGTTTATTTGTTTTTAATACACATTACTTTATTAATCGTGTTGGGAGAGAAAAATCAGAACAAAAGGGAAAAACCATGGGAGAAATTAAAAAAACAAACAGAAAAAAGAAATTAACATAGCATGTGTTGATTTATATTCAGTCTCCTTAGTTGTTTTTTCTGGATGCAGATGGGATTTTCTGTCCAAAGCCTATTGGGATTGCTTTGGATCACTGAACCAATGAGAAGAACCACAGTTAATCATCGCACATTCTTGCCTATTATTGTGTACAATGTATTCCTAGTTCCACTTGTTTCTCTCACCATCAGTTCATGTCAATTTTCCTAGGACATTTTATAATCAGGTTGTTTGTCATTTTTTATAGAACAATAATATTCCATTATCTTTATGAACCACAACTTGTTCAGCCATTCGCCATCCCTTTTCCAATTCTTTGCCACCACAAAAAGAGCTGCTACAAACATTTTTGTTCATGTGAGAAGTTTTCCCTCCATTATGATTTCCTTGGACTACAGACCCAGTAACAGCACTGCTGGGTCAAAGGGTATGTACGGTTTGATAGCCCTTTGGGAATAGTTTCAGGTTGCTCTCCAGAATGTTTGGATGATTTCACAACTCCACTAACAATGCATTAGTGTCCCAGTTTTCCCACATCCCCTCCAACATTTATCATTATCTTTTTGTGTCTTCTTAGTCAATCTGAGAGGTATGAAGTGGTACTTAAGAGTTGTTTTAACTTGCATTTCTCAACTCAATGGTGATTTAGAGCATTTTTTCATTTAACTATAAATGACTTTAATTTATTCTTCTTAAAATTGTCTGTTCATATCCTCTGACCATTTATCAATTGGGAAATTGCTTGTATTCTTACAAATTTGACACTATTCTTTGTATATTTTAGAAATGAGACCCTTATCAGAAATGCTAGCTGTAAAGATTTTTCCTAGCTTTGTACTTTCCTTTTAATCTTGTTTCTGTTGGTTTTGTTTGTGCAAAAACATTTTTAATTTAATGTAATCAAAGTTGTCCATTTTGCCATTCATAATGTTCTCTAGTTCTTCTTTGGTCAAAAATTCCTCCCTTCTTCAAAGATCTGATAGGTAAATTGTCCCTTGTTCTCCTAATTTGTTTATGGCATCATCCTTTATGCTCAAATCATGTACCCATTTTGACCTTATTTTGATATGAAATGTGAGATATAGTTCTATGCTGAGTTTCTGATATAATAATATCCAGTTTTCCCAGCAATTTTTGTCAGATAGTGAGTTCTTATTCCACAAGCTGGAGTTTGGAAGTTTATTAAATACTAAATTGCTTTAGGCCTTGATTATTGTATCATCTATCTACTCTATTTCACCGATCCACCGCTCTATTTCTTAGCCAGTACCAAATGGTATTGAAAACTGCTGCTTTATAATATAATTTTAGTTTTAGATGAATTTTGTTATTATTTTTTTCTAGTTCTATAAAATAATGTTTTGACAGTTTGATTGGAATGGCACTAAACAAATAGATCAAGTTAAGCAGAATTGTCATTTTTCTTATATTAGCTTGGCATAGCCATGCATAAATGATATTTTCCCAATTGTTTAGATCTGATTTTATTTGTGTGAGAAGTGTGTTGTAATTATGTTCATATAGGTCTTAGGTTTGTCTTGGCAGGTAGACACCCAGGTATTTTATTTTGTCTACAGTAATTTTAAATGACATTTCTCTTTCTATCTCTTGCTGATGGACTTTGGTAGTTGTATAGGGCTGTCCTGCAACAGTCTTATCAACAATTTTTGATGCTCATGAGTCAATTGCCATAACTGCCATGTTCTTTCAATGGTGGGCACATTCAGCCATGGAGATGTAGCGGGCTGGAACTCTGGAGAAGTATACTTGAAATAAAGTGTTAACTCAGTGGAATTGATGAGATGATGGTTCTCTAGTTCACATATATACTTAGTACTTAGTATGATGATGTAATGGTTCTCTAATTCACACATAATCAATATGCTTTAATGATGTAATTACAATAAGGTATATAAAGGCTAAGAAGGACTGGAAGACAGACATTCTATCTTTGACCAGCCTCATGGGGGTCTCCTTCCTTTATCACTTTTTTATTTAAGAGAAGAGCAGGGAAGGGTTTATAAAACTGGTAGAGTAGGTAAAAAAGGGTGAAAGGAGATAAGGTAGTGGGTGGAGGTGTAAAAAAAAAACATACAATTAAGGACAAGGTAGAAAAAGAGAATAAAAGCATATACAGAAAATAGAATGGAGGGAAATACAGAGCTGTTAATCATAATTATGAACGTGAATTGGACGAACTCTTCCATAAAACAGAAATGAATAGCAGAGTGGTTTAAAAAACAGAATTCTACAAATGTTGTTACAAGAAACACTTTTGACACAAAAAGACACATATAGAGTAAAGGTAAAAGGCTGGAACAGAATTTATTACACTTCAGCTGAAGGGAAAAAAAGCAGGAGTGGCAATTCTGATCTCAGATAAAGCAAAAAGTAAAAATAGATCTTATTAAAAGATAAGGGAAAGAAAGAATGTCCTGATAAAGGGTACTGTGAATAATAAAGTAGTAATGATACTAAATGTGTAAGTGCCAAGTGGTAGAGCAGGCAAATTCCTAGAGAACATTTTATGCCAGTTACAGGAAGAAATAGACAGCCGTACTATACTGGTGGGGGACCTCAACCTTCCCCTCTCAAAATCAGACAAATCTAACCACAAAATGAACAAGAAAGAAACTAGGGTAGTGAATAGGATCCTTAAAAAAAAAAAAACAACCCAGAATATGATAGACCTCTGGAAAAATTGAATAGGGACATAAAGGAATCCAACTTTTTCTCAGTAGTTCATGGCACCTAAACAATTAGGGCATAAAATCTCACAATCAAATGCAAAATGGCAAATATAGCAAATGCTTCCTTTTCAGACCACAATGTAATAAAAATTATATCCAGTAAAGGGTTAGGGAAAGAAAAACTAATTAAATAACTTAATTCTAAAGAATAAATGGGTCAAACAACAAGTCACAAAAACTTCATAATTTCATTCAAGAGAATGACAATAATGAGAAAGCATACTAAAACCTATGTAATGCAGCCAAAGCAGTTTTTAGGGGAAATTTTATATCTCTAAATAGCTACATAAATAAAATAGAGAAAGAAGAGATCAGAAGAGATTTAAGGCATGTAACTAAAAAGTGAGAATAAGAAGAAATTAAAAAAACCCAATTAAATACCAAATTAGAAATTTTGAAACTCAAAGGAGAGATTAATAAAATAGAAACTCAAAAAAAATAAAATAAAATAAAATAGAAACTAAGAAAACTCTTGAACTAATAAACAAAACTAAGAATTGGTTTTTATGAAAAAACCAACAAAATAGATAAACCTTTGGTTAATTTGATCAGAAAAAGGAAAGAAAAAAACCAAATCTTTAGCATCAAAAATGAAAAAAGATAAATTTACCACCAATGAAAAAAGAAATTATAGCAATAATTAGGAGCAATTTTACCCAATTGTATGGCAGCAAGTTTGACAATGTAATGACAATGGATGAATATTTGCAAAAATATTGCCCAGATTAACAGAAGAGGAAATAAATTACTTAAATAGTCCCATTTTAGAAAAAGAAATGAACAAGTCATTAATGAACTCCTTAAACAAAAATCTCCAACACCAGATGGATTCACAAGTGATTTCTATCAAACATTCAAAGAAGAATTAATTTCCAATATTATGTAAAAACAAATGAATTCTATCAAATATTTAAAGAACAATTAATTTCAAAACTATGTAAACTTTGTAAAAATAGGTATGAAGGCATATGGCCAAATTCCTTCTATGACACAAAAATGGTACAGATACCTAAAGCAGGAAGAGCCAAAACAGAAAGAAAAATATAGACCAAACTTCCTAATGAATATTGATGTAAAAATTTTAAATAAAATATTAGTAAAGAGATTAAAGCAATTTATCAGCATGACAATACACTATGAGCAAGAGGTATAAATCCCAGGAATACAGAGCTGGTTCAGTATTAGGAAAACTATTACTATCATCAAGCATATCAATAATAAAACCAACAGAAATCATATGATAATCTCAATAGATGCAGAAAAAGCATTTGACAGAATGCAGCACTAATCACTATTAAAGAGAAAATATGGATAAAGAGAGCTTTCCTTAAAATAATAAACAGTATCTATCTAACACTTACAGCAAGTATTATTTGTAATGGAGAGGCCATTGTCACCACTTAATATTCAATGTTATACTAGAAATGTTGGTTTTAGCAAAAAAAAAAAAAGAAATTAGAATAGGCAATGAGGAAATAAAACTATCATTCTTTGCAGATGATATGATAATATATTTAGAAAATTCTAGAAAATCATCCAAAAACCTACTGGGGACTTCCGGTTAAGATGGCGGAGAGGAGGCTCACAGTTGCATAAGCTCCGCGCTTTCTCTCACTATCCACTTCATTACAAGCCTCTGAATCAATGCTTGACTGAAAAAAACCCACAAATAGTTACCAAGAGAAGCCATCCTTGAGATCCGCCAAGAAAGGTCTGTCTTTACTGGAGGGCTGGGGCGGTTTTAGATCGGGCGCAGGCGGCGGGCAGCGGCAGTGAGAGCACGGGAGCAGAGCTGAGAGGGGGTGGGGAGTGATCGTAGCCGTCTCTGCGGGGAGAGCTTCGCTACAGGTTTGGAACCTGCAGCAAGTCAACAGCCCAGCAGAGAAGCTAAAAACACCGGGGATGAAAAACACAACCGCAAACAGCTGGAGTCTCTCGGGACCTGGCCGCCCCCCCTTTCCCCCCCCTCAGTGACTCAGCACGCTTTGGGATCTCAGAGCGCAGGCGCAGCACAGTCCTGCTAGTGCCTCACTGCTGCCCCCTGCAGTCTGTAGAGGAAGCTTGATAACACACCCAGCCCCCCCCCCCAAAGAAAGACTCCAGTTTTTTCTGTTTTTCTTTGGTAGTTTGTCTCTGATTAATAGACAGAATGAGCAAGAAGCTGAAGAGGACTTTAACCCTTGACAGCTTCTACACAGATAGAGAGCAGACTCTAAATCCTGAGGAGACTAAAAACAGGCAGTCCCCAGGTGATTCCCCAAAGGAAGAGATCGTCTGCTCCTCAGCACAGATGAACCTCATAGAAGTGATTAAAAAGGCTCTCACAAGGGAGCTAGAAGAAAAATGGGGAAAGCAGAGTGAGGCTTGGGAAAAGGAGAGGGAAGCCTGTGAAAAGGAGAGGGAGGCTTGGCAAAAGGAGAAGGAAGCTTGGGAAAAGGAGAGGGAGACTTGGCAAAAGAGCCTGGAGAAAGTTAAAGAGAGAGTGGATAAAGAAGTAAAATCCTTGAAAAATAGGATTAGTGAACTGGAAACAGAAAACAGCTCTCTAAAAAACAAAATTGGCGAAATGGAAAAAAATTCCACAGAACAAAAGAACTCAATTGGACAATTAGAGAAAGATTTTAAAAAAGTGAGTGAAGAGAATACTTCACTGAAAATCAGAATTGAACAAGTGGAATTGAATGACTCGAGGAGACAAGAAGAATCAGTCAAGCAAATCCAAAAAAATCAAACAATGGAGAAAAATGTGAAATACCTTCTGGGGAAGACAACAGACCTGGAGAACAGATCCAGGAGAGACAATCTGAGAATCACTGGACTCCCAGAAAAACATGATGAAAAAAAGAGCCTGGACACTGTCTTCCAGGAAATTATCAAAGAGAACTGCCCAGAAGTCATAGGAACAGAGGAAAAAATAAACATTGAAAGGATTCATCGATCACCCACTGAAAGGGATCCTAAAATCAAAACACCAAGGAATATAGTGGCCAAATGCCAGAACCCTCAGATGAAAGAAAAAATATTGCAAGCGGCTAGAAAAACCCAATTCAAGTATCAAGGAGCCACAATAAGGATCACCCAGGATCTGGCAGCATCCACATTAAAAGATCGAAGGGCCTGGAATATGATATTCCGAAAGGCTAAGGAACTTGGTATGCAACCAAAAATAACTTACCCAGCGAGAATGAGCATCTTTTTCCAGGGAAGAAGATGGACATTCAACGAAGTAAGCGAATTTCATCTATTTCTGATGAAAAAACCAGAACTTAACAAAAAGTTTGATCTACAAATATAGAACTCAAGAGAAATCTAAAAAGGTAAAGATTAATCTTGGGAACTATATTTTGACTATATAGATGTATAAAGAATACATGTATACCTTGTTCTAGAAATTGATGTGGAAAGGACATTGTACCAGAAAAAGGGTAAAGTGGGGGTAGTACATCTCATGAAGAGGCATAGGAAACCTATTATATCTGAGAGAAAGAATGGAGGGGGATGAATATAGTGGGTATCTTACTGCCTTCAGAATTGGCTTTAAGTGAAAAATCTTAAGACATATTCAATCTATGGTGAAACTTCTCCCATCTCATTGAAAAGTGAGAAGGGAAAAGTGGAAAGGGAAGGAATAAGCTAAGCGGAAGGGAATACGGGAACTGGGAGGGAAAGGGGTAAGATAGGGGGAGGAACTCTAAGGCGGGGGGAGGGACACTAAAAAGGGAGGGCTGTGAGAAGCAAGGGGTGCTCACAAGCTTAATACTTGGAAGGGGGGGAAAGGGGAAAGAAGGGAGGAAAGCATAAACCGGGGTTAACAAGATGGCAAGTAATACAGAATTGGTCATTCTAACCATAAATGTGAACGGGGTAAACTCCCCCATAAAGAGGAAGCGGTTAGCAGAATGGATTAAAAGCCAGAATCCTACAATATGTTGTTTACAGGAAACACACCTGAAGCGGGGAGATACATGCAGGTTAAAGGTAAAAGGTTGGAGCAAAATCTACTATGCTTCAGGTGAAGTCAAAAAAGCAGGGGTAGCCATCCTGATCTCAGATCAAGCTAAAGCAAAAATTGACCTAATTAAAAGAGATAAGGAAGGACACTATATCTTGCTAAAGGGTAGCATGGATAATGAAGCACTATCTATATTAAACATATATGCACCAAGTGGGGTAGCATCTAAATTCTTAAAAGAGAAACTAAGAGAGCTGCAAGAAGAAATAGACAGTAAAACTATAATAGTGGGAGATCTTAACCTTGCACTCTCAGAATTAGATAAATCAAACCAGAAAATAAATAAGAAAGAAGTCAAAGAGGTAAACAGAATACTAGAAAAGCTAGATATGATAGATCTCTGGAGAAAATGTAATGGAGACAGAAAGGAATACACTTTCTTTTCTCATGGAACCTATACAAAAATTGACCATATATTAGGACATAAAAACCTCAAACTCAAATGTAGTAAGGCAGAAATAGTAAATGCATCCTTTTCAGACCACGATGCAATGAAAATTACATTCAACAAAAAAGCAGGGGGAAGTAGACCAAAAAATAATTGGAAACTAAATAATCTCATACTAAAGAATGATTGGGTAAAACAGCAAATCATAGACATAATTAATAACTTCACCCAAGAAAACGATAATAATGAGACATCATACCAAAATGTATGGGATGCAGCCAAAGCGGTAATAAGGGGAAATTTCATATCTCTAGAGGCCTATTTGTATAAAATAGAGAAAGAGAAGGTCAATGAATTGGGTTTGCAATTAAAAATGCTAGAAAAGGAACAAATTAAAAACCCCCAGTCAAACACTAAACTTGAAATTCTAAAAGTAAAAGGTGAGATCAATAAAATTGAAAGTAAAAAAACTATTGAATTGATTAATAAAACTAAGAGTTGGTTCTATGAAAAAACCAACAAAATAGACAAACCCTTAGTAAATCTGATTAAAAAAAGGAAAGAGGAAAATCAAATTGTTAGTCTTAAAAATGAAAAGGGAGAACTCACCACTAACGAAGAGGAAATTAGAGCAATAATTAGGAGTTACTTTGCCCAACTTTATGCCAATAAATTTGACAACTTAAATGAAATAGAAAAATACCTCCAAAAATACAGCTTGCCCAAACTAACAGAGGAAGAAGTAAATATCCTAAACAGTCCCATCTCAGAAAAAGAAATAGAACAAACTATCAATCAACTCCCTAAGAAAAAATCCCCAGGACCAGATGGATTTACATGTGAATTCTACCAAACATTTAAAGAACAATTAACTCCAATGTTATATAAACTATTTGAAAAAATAGGGATTGAAGGAGTCTTACCAAACTCCTTTTATGACACAGATATGGTACTGATACCTAAACCAGGTAGGCTGAAAACAGAGAAAGAAAATTATAGACCAATCTCCCTAATGAATATTGATGCTAAAATCTTAAATAAAATATTAGCAAAAAGATTACAGAAAATTGTCACCAGGATAATACACTATGACCAAGTAGGATTTATACCAGGAATGCAGGGCTGGTTCAATATTAGGAAAACTATTAGCATAATTGACTATATCAATAACCAAACAAACAAAAACCACATGATCATCTCAATAGATGCAGAAAAAGCATTTGATAAAATCCAACATCCATTCCTAATAAAAACACTTGAGAGCATAGGAATAAATGGACTTTTCCTTAAAATGGTCAGGAGCATATATTTAAAACCATCAGTAAGCATCATATGCAATGGGGAAAAACTGGAACCTTTCCCAGTAAGATCTGGAGTGAAGCAAGGTTGCCCACTATCACCATTATTATTTAATATCGTATTAGAAACACTAGCCTCGGCAATAAGAGTCGAGAAAGATATAAAAGGAATTAGAGTAGGCAATGAGGAAACCAAACTATCACTCTTTGCAGATGATATGATGGTATACCTAGAGAACCCCAGAGATTCTACCAAAAAGCTATTGGAAATAATTCATAATTTTAGCAAAGTAGCTGGCTACAAAATAAATCCCCATAAATCCTCAGCATTTTTATACATCACCAACAAAACCCAACAGCAAGAGATACAAAGAGAAATTCCATTCAGAATAACTATTGATACCATAAAATACTTGGGAATCTATCTACCAAAGGAAAGTCAGGAATTATATGAGCAAAATTATAAAAAAGTCTCCACACAAATAAAGTCAGACTTAAATAATTGGAAAAAATATTAAGTGCTCTTGGATCGGCCGAGCGAACATAATAAAGATGACAATACTCCCTAAACTAATCTATTTATTTAGTGCTATACCAATCAGACTTCCAAGAAAATATTTTATTGATCTAGAAAAAATAACAACAAAATTCATATGGAACAATAAAAAGTCGAGAATCTCAAGGGAACTAATGAAAAAAAAATCAAATGAAGGTGGCCTAGCTGTACCTGATCTAAAATTATATTATAAAGCAGCAGTCACCAAAACCATTTGGTATTGGCTAAGAAATAGATTAGTGGATCAGTGGAAAAGGCTAGGCTCACAAGACAGAATAGTCAATTATAGCAATCTAGTGTTTGACAAACCCAAAGCCCCTAACTTCTGGGAAAAGAATTCATTATTTGATAAAAACTGCTGGGATAATTGGAAATTAGTATGGCAGAAATTAGGCATGGACCCACACTTAACACCATATACCAAGATAAGATCAAAATGGGTCTATGACCTAGGCATAAAGAACGAGATTATAAACAAATTAGAGGAACATAGAATAGTTTATCTCTCAGACTTGTGGAGGAGAAAGAAATTTGTGACCAAAGATGAACTAGAGACCATTACTGATCACAGAATAGAAAATTTCGATTACATCAAATTAAAAAGCCTTTGTACAAATAAAACTAATGCAAACAAGATTAGAAGGGAAGCAACAAACTGGGAAAACATTTTCACAGTTAAAGGTTCTGATAAAGGCCTCATTTCCAAAATATATAGAGAACTGACTCAAATTTATAAGAAATCAAGCCATTCTCCAATTGATAAATGGTCAAAGGATATGAACAGACAATTTTCAGAGGATGAGATTGAAACTATTACCACTCATATGAAAGAGTGTTCCAAATCATTATTGATCAGAGAAATGCAAATTAAGACAACTCTGAGATACCACTACACACCTGTCAGATTGGCTAAGATGACAGGAAAAAATAATGATGAATGTTGGAGGGGATGCGGGAAAACTGGGACACTAATGCATTGTTGGTGGAGTTGTGAACGAATCCAACCATTCTGGAGAGCAATCTGGAATTATGCCCAAAAAATTATCAAAATGTGCATATCCTTTGATCCAGCAGTGTTTCTATTGGGCTTATATCCCAAAGAAATACTAAAGAAGGGAAAGGGACCTGTATGTGCCAAAATGTTTGTAGCAGCCCTGTTTGTAGTGGCTAGAAACTGGAAAATGAATGGATGCCCATCAATTGGAGAATGGCTGGGTAAATTGTGGTATATGAATGTTATGGAATATTATTGTTCTGTAAGAAATGACCAGCAGGATGAATACAGAGAGGCTTGGAGAGACCTACATGAACTGATGCTAAGTGAAATGAGCAGAACCAGGAGATCATTATACACTTCGACAACGATATTGTATGAGGACATATTTTGATGGAAGTGGATTTCTTTGACAAAGAGACCTGAGTTTCAATTGATAAATGACGGACAAAAGCAGCTACACCCAAAGAAAGAACACTGGGAAACGAATGTGAACTATCTGCATTTTTGTTTTTCTTCCCGGATTATTTATACCTTCTGAATCCAATTCTCCCTACGCAACAAGAGAACTGTTCGATTCTGCAAACATATATTGTATCTAGGATATACTGCAACATATCCAACATATAAAGGACTTCTTGCCATCTAGGGGAGGGGGTGGAGGGAGGGAGGGGAAAAAAAAAATCGGAACAGAAATGAGTGTCAATATAATGTAATTATTAAATAAAAAATTAAAAAAAAAAACCTACTGGAAACAATTCACAGCTTTAGCAAAAAGTTGCAGGATATAAAATAAATCCACAAAAATCATAACTTCTATATATTACTGATAAAGTCCAACACCAAGAGATAGAAAGAGAATTTTCATTTAAAATTACTGTAGACAAAATAAAATATTTCTCTGTCTACCTGCCAAGACAATCTCAAGAACTATATAAACACAATTACAAAACACTTCTCACACAAATAAAGTCAAATCTAAACATAAGAAAAATATCAATTGTTCATGGCTAGGCTGAGCTAATATAATAAAATGACAGTTCTAGCTAAATTGGTTTACTTATTCAGTGCCATTCCAATCAGACTGCCAAAACATTATTTTATAGAATTAGAAAAAATAATAACAAAATTTATCTGGAAGAACAACAGTCAAGAATATGAAAGGAATTAATTGAAAAAAAATACAAAGAATGGTGGTTTAACAGTATTAAACCTAAAATTATATTAAAGCAGCAGTTATCAAAACCATTTGGTACTGGCTAAGAAATAGAGTGGTTGATTAGTGGAACAGATTAGTTATACATGACAATAATAATCAATGCCTATAGCAATCTAGTATTTGATAAACCTCCAAACTCTAGCTTCTAGAATAAGAACTCACTATCTGATAAAAATTGCTGGGAAAACTGGACAATATTATATCAAAAACTTGGCCTAAAGCTATATCTCACACTCCATACCAAAATAAGATCAAAACGGTATAAATATACCACGTATATTTATATATACATGTATATATATAAAGCATGGTAGCATAAACAAATTAGGAGAGCAAGGAATAATTTATCTATTAGATCTTTGGAGAAGGGAGGAATTTATGACCAACTAGAGAATTAGAACTAGAGAACATTATGAAAGGCAAAATGGACTTCTTTGATTACATTAAAAAATTTTTACCAAAGGATATGAACAGACAATTTTCAGATGACAAAATTAAAGCCAACTATAGTCATATAAAAAAATATTCTAAATCACTATTTGAGAAATGCAAATTAAAACAACTCTGAAATACCACTGCATACCTCTTAGTTTGGCTAAGATGACAGGAAAAGTTAATGATAAATATTGGAGAGGATGTTGAAAAACTGGAACACTAATGCATTGGTGGAGTTGTGAAATGATCCAACCATTCTAGAGAGTGATCTTTAACTATTCCCAAAGGGCTATCATAACCCTTTGACTCAGCAGTGCTATTACCTGGTCTGTATCCCAATGAAATCATAAAGGAGGGAAAAGGACCTATATGTGCAAAAATGTTTGTTGCAATTTTTTTTGCAGTAGCAAAGAATTGGAAAATGAGTAGATGCTCATTTAGGGAATGACTGAATAAGTTGTGGTACATGAAGATAATAGAATATTATTGTTCTATAAAAAAATGATGAACAAGCTGATTATAGAACGATTTATACAAACTGATCCTGAATGAAACAAGCAGAACCAGGAATACATTATACACAAAAACAACAAGAATGTGAGATGATCAACTATGAAAGACATGGTTCTTCTCAGCAGTTCAGTGATCCTTTGATGGATAGTTAGGAGGTTCATTGAAAAGAGAACCAGCCTGGTGTTAAGAGAACCTGAGTTCAAATCTGACTTCAGACATTTATTAGCTGTGTGATTCTGGGCCAATTGCCTCAAAAAATTAAAAAGGAAAAGAAAGACTATTTGAATTCAAGCTTTATCTCTAGTAGTTACTGGATCTATCATCCTGGGCAAACCATTTAACCTCTCAATGCTCCAGGCAACTCTCTAAGCCTTTAAGTTTCAGAGCATGAGTTCCCTATGACAATGAATTCATATATCTGTAACTCTAAAAGGAGTGACCCTTTAGCAGAATCAGTTCTTTCATCTGTGAAACAAGTCTGGTTCTGAGAAAAGAACTTGGTGTGAGTTACATCTGGAGCATATGTCTGCTCAGAGTTTTAAGACAAGCAATTACTGAAGATTCTCAATTCATTTTTATTAGATAGCAATTACTTATTGGATTGTGGCAGGTTTTAAAATACTGGAACAAATAGGGATGGCAGTTTGCTTTAATGATTTTTATATGATGAACTAGAGAACTTTTAGGTAAATAAGCAAGGACATATCAACACTAATGCTGTTTTATGATTATGAGAAAATGTCATTTACCTGAATATAGGAAGAAGATGAAAAGTTAGTTACAGTAAAGTGTGTTCATTCCTAGAGAAGATTTGGAACTTATTCAGAAACAAAAGCAAGAAAAAAGCAACAAGACTGAAGGGAAAGATTTCATAGAAAAATAATGAAAGCTGATAAATCTTTTTCTATGCTGTCACTTGTTATTGGACAAAATGACCAATGAGAACCTGGATTACTCTACCACTTTGCTGTTGAGAAGAAGGAAAATAAAAAATGTGGCATGCTCTCTTGTGACTTACTGTGATGGAAAAAAAAGGAATAAAGAAAATTTACTCTATTTTCTGCTGAGAAAGAATAAATGAAGACAGAATGTACTTCTCTTCATTGCCACCTGTTGTTACTGAGAGGTGGAGAAAGAGAATCCAACAAAGGAGTTGGAGAAACTTCCAGCAACTTTAGAATGAAGGTAATTTCCCTTTCTTAGAAAAATACAAAACTACTTTAGCTGAAGGCATCATCTTAGCCTGAAGTTGGAAGGGATTTACACTATTGTTGCTGTTGAGGACTAAATGCATCTAAGCAGAAGAACATCTCAGGCCCAGAGAATCAGAGAAATCACTCATGGAACAATTCGTTTCACCAAAATGTACTCCCAGATTTTAGTCAAATATTGCATGTATCTACTCACTTTAGTAGTGGGAGGTACATGTTAAAGACAATATATTCATTAAGGAGCTTTTATGGACAATTCCTGAGACAGAAAGAGTTCATAGTTCCATAATTGTGAGATATTCTAACTTCATGCTTTTTCCTCACTCGTGTAAGGTACCAGGATTCTGTGAGTGCTTTGTCTTCTTCAAAGATATAGAGTATATTGATAGGAGAGAATGTTAGTTTTAACTTTGGATTATGATGTATTTATTATTCCTAAATTTGCTTTGTATGAATTGTTATTCTTTTCATCTTGTGTTTAAAATTTGATAGGCATAAATTTTTAAATTTTTAAGTCTTAATTTGTATAAATGGGAATCACAGGAGGAGGGTCTTGAGAGCTATAGTGGTCACTGAGGGAAGAGTATTATCTTACAGTAGGGAGCCCCTGGGATTCTGGGAACAGCTGCCTGTAGTTATGTGGTATTCATCTATCTCTAAGACTCCAGACCTGTCATTGGGAAGGCAGATTGGAATGAGTGATCAGGGTTGGAGAGTGAAAGTGGGAGCACCTGTGAGGTGTTAGAGTCAACCTATGTACATATCACAGAGGTAATTTTTGTTAGAACAATATTGATCATCTGTTGCCTTTCCAGTCTTCTTATACTTTACTTTCCCATATGTACTCTGTAGTTCAGTGGCAAAACTTGGCAAATAGTAGGTGCTTAATAAATGCTTCTTCACTTGACACTTTCCTCTGTACTGTTACACAAGAACTAAGTGGTTCAATAGAAAGAGTGCTGGATCCAGCGTTGGAAAGATCTGAGTTCAAACCCTGCCTCAGATATTTAATAGCTATGTGATCCTGGATAATACACTTAAACTCTGTTTATCCCAATTTCCTCAACTGAAAATTCTATATAACAATGAGACCTACCTCTCAGAATTGTTATGAGGATCAAATAAGATAGTGCACTTAGGGCAGTTATATAACACATAGTAGATGCTTAATAAATGCTTGTTCTCGTCCTTTCCCATTCCAAATCCCAACTCCGTGAATTTTCACTGACTCTTCTGCTTACTTGGAACACTCTACTTCTATCTTGCTGTTTTCCTGGCTTCCTTAGCATCAGTGTGTAAATCCTACCTTCTGAAAGAAGCCTTTCCCAGATGCCCATTAATGCTGGTGCTTTCCTTCTGATTACTTCCAATTTACCCTTTATATATGTTGTTTATACATGGTTGTTTTCATGTCTACCCCATTAGAATGTGACTCTGGGGTTACAGATTATCTTTGCATTTTTTAATACTAAATGCTAGTCAGAGTGACTGGTACATACTAAGTATTTAATAAGAATTGCTTATAGACAGACCAGCTTAGAATCTTTGTTATTATCTTCCTGTCAGTAACATTACAGATGGGACAGTCAGGTAGCTGTTGGGCTAGATGGTATATGAAACCTGAGTTTCAGCACAGATTCTGTTATTCCATGGTTTTTTAAAGATTATTGACAGTGGTCCTGTGGTTACATATGGCACTTAAAATGCACACACATACATAACCACACATCTGGGCTCTGGAAATGTACACTTCTCTCTTACTAGACTATAAGCTTCTTGAGAGCAGAAACATTTCCTATTGACTGAGTTTTTGAGGTTCAAAACTAGCCTAAGGTAAGTGGGAATATTTTCCAATTTAGCATGAATAGAGCAGCTGTAGCTTTGGTGGTTTTGTGCCCCGTTATCCATAAATTTCCAAGATAGTAGAGATCAGAGATCTGGAGGACACAGGGAGGAGTCTAGAACTCAGGCCACAAAAAAGCGAAGTGAAACAGAGCTAAGAAATTTGAAATGAAAGTGTATCTGTTACCCTGTTACATACATTCCCAAGACACCTCAGAGTTGGAAGTTTTACATAATGAAAATTAGTAAGAATTTTGGGGAGAGAGATTATTCTGTAGATTGGAGTATATGTGTGAAGATAGAGTATAGAACTGGATAAAGGGAGGGATGTGGACTCCCTTCAGAATCTGAAGGAAAAGGAGAAAATTGATCTCAATAGAGCATAAAATGCATTAAATCCATATGGCAGATATTTCTAGAACTTTTAATAAGCATTTTTATTTGTATGAGAAAATCACCAACTTCCTTTACTGAAGTTATATCATATTTTGAAAATTAAACTAAAGGATTTTAAGCTATCTACAATCCATTTCATTATCTCTAAGCTTCATGGAGATGGGAAATTCATGTAGGATGTTATTAAATCTTTGCAAGGCTTGTTGGGAAGCATAATGTGGAAAATGAATTTAGAGACTGCTTTGGAGGTTAAGAAGGCATCATTTTCATAGTGTTTGCAAATGTCTCAACTAAGGCACAGAGCTGTTACTCAGCAATTGAGAAAAGAAACTTAGCTTTCTAGAGGTTTAACCACTAAAAGGCTAAACTGCCTTTTAATTTGCTGAATGGTCTTCCTTCCAATAAACATTAACTGAGAAACTTCTATGTGCTCATGCCAGGTGGTAAGGTACAGAAAGTACTGTAAGATGGATCCATTTTAACATTGAGCAGACGGAATAAAACACATCCTCAAGCAAATATGATTCAAAATAAGAATGTGAAAGTGCATAAATGATGCCAAATAATATGAAAGTTCAAAGGAAAGAGATGTCATTGTTGGCTGAGATAATGGGGAAAGACAACATAGAGGAGGTGGCATTTGACCTGGTCTTTGGTTGATGGGTAAACCGTTTTTTAAGTATTCATTTATTTTTACAAGCATTTTATAAATATTATCCCTTTGTCCAAAGCCCTCCCCCCTCTTTCTACTGAACATCAATTTTAAAAAAGAAAGCCTTCATAAAAATATGGAAAATTCAGCAAAACAAATCTTCACATTGACCGTATCCAAAAATTTATTTCTCATTCTGCTTTTTAATTCCATTACTTCTCTGGTGGGAGGATGGTAGCATGTTTCATTTTCAGGCCCTCTGGATTTGTGGTTTATTACTGCATTGATTGAACTTCTTAATTCTTTCAAAATTATACTCCTTTATAATATCACTGTCATTGTATGAATCATTCTCCTAATTCTGTTCATTTTACTTTGCATCGGTTCTTGCCAGTTTCTTCTGAAACTGTCTATTTTGTCACTTCTTTTGGTGTAATAGCATTCCATTACCTTCATAGACCATAATTTTCTTAGCCATTTTACAACAGGGGGACATCCCATTAATTTTCAGTTTGGGACTACTCTGAAAAAGAACTGCTATAATATTGCTGTGTAACCAAACCCTTTTCCTTTTTATTTGATCTCTTTGGCAGTAGAGGCTCAGTACTGATAATGCTGGATCAATGACCGTGGACAATTTAGGGCATCGTTCCAAATTGCTTTCCAGAATGGCAGGATGAAATTCATGAGATCCAAAACCAGAATTTCAAAGATAATTATTTAAAGATAACTTTTACAAAAGGCAAGTCACTTAAACTTTGCCTTGGTTTTCTCATCTGTATAATGAGCTGGGGAAGGCAATGGTGGACTGCTCCAGTATTTTTGCCAAAGAAACTCCACAAAGAATTGGACACTACTGAAAAGTAACTGAACAAGAAACAAAAAGGGATTTTTAGAGACAGAGATGAAAAGTGCATTCTTTGCATGAGGGAGAATTTGTGCAAAAGCGTTAAGAAAAGAGACAGATTGTTCTGCATTAGGAGTCCTAGGCAGGTCAGCTTGGCGAGATCATGGAGTTCATGTGGAGATGGAATTTGTAATAAGCTAGGATAGGCAAGAAGCAGATTACAAAAGGTTCTAATTTCCAAAAGAGAAGTTGGTATCTTTGAGAAAAACTAAAGACCCTGGAGCTTCTTGAATCATAGAATGATGTAGTCAGAATGTGCTTTAAGAACTTCACTTTTGGCAGCTTTGGGGAGGATGTATAAGAGATGGGAGATACTTGAGGAAGCAGAAGGTATAATTTGGAACAGAAGGTTTTGCAAGGGTCAGTGTTGAGAAATTACCCATGCATGTTTTGTAAATATAAAGCTATAATAAAAAGTCTTAATCACTGATTGGAACCAGTCTCAGTCAAACTGAGTCTTAGCTTAAAAAAGCTCCAGGTCTCCCACTGCATCCAGGGCCATCTCCAGTCACCCTGATCTATATCTGGCCACTGGATCCAGCTGGTTCTGGAGGGGAGAGTGAGGCTGGTCACTCTGCATAGCCCTTCCTCACCCCAAATCCAGTTCCCTTGCATGTCATGGCATCCCCTCTCTGATGTCATGGACCTCTTCAAGAAGGAAGCACAAACAACAAGGCTGTACCCATGGAGGTCAGCACCTTTCTGTTAGTGTGGAAAATTCCCTAGAGGGGCAGCTGGAGATCACACCAGACCTGGAATCAGGAAGATCTGAGTTCCAATCCAGCTTCAGATACATACTAGTGGTGTGTCCCTGAACGAGCCATTTAACTTTTGCCTGCTTAAGTTTCATCATCTGCACGATGGAGATGATAATAACAACACCGACCTCTCACCTCACAGTGGTTGTGAGGATCAGGTGAGATAATATTCATAAAGCATTTAGAATGCTTTGGCGCATGGTCAGAGCTCTGCAAGTGTTCATGATGGGGTAAGATGTCCCAGGTAAGATGAATCCAGATGTTTCTGGTTTCAGGACTAGCCCTCTTGTTACTATTTCATGCTATCTTCATTTTTTCTTGGCATTTACTGCTTCTAGGCTCACTTTATGGCAATATGGGTTTGTATTTGCATTTAATCAATCAGCAAGAACAAATTATTTGCCAGGCACTGTTCTAGGCAATCAGGATAGACATGAAGAATCTTGTATGGGGAATATCAAACTGGGCGAGTTTGGTTGCTTTATAGAATATGGGAAGGGCAATAATTTGAAATAAAACTGGAAAAAGAGGGTGGACCACATTGTTAATGGCTTTAAATATAAAAAAGAAATCTAGAGACCCTAGGGAGCCACTGTTGATCTTGACTAGGAAAGTGACACAGTTGGATTTGGGATGGAGGAAAATCGCTTTGATAGAAGTAATAAGAATAAGGTGAGACAAAGCAACAAGGGCCTGGACTTATAGCAGATTAGCCATGTGGATTGAAAGAATAGGTCAGGTGTAGGGGGTTTTATGGAAGAAGAAAGAATATTATTTGGAACTGATTGTAAATCGATGTGCTATAAGGAAGAGAGAAGAGTCAAGAATCATGTCTGGCTTGAGAACCCCAGAGAATAGAAAAATGTTACCTTTAGCACAAATAGGGAAGTTTGAAAGAGAGCTATGTTTGTGTGTGGGGGAGAAGATAATGTTTTGTCTATATTGAATTTGGATGTCTTTGGGATATCCACTTTGAAATGTCCAATAATGGGACACTACCTATTTTATTTTCCTTTTGAGTTTCTATTGAGAACATATTTTGTACATTAGTTGACTCACATCTATTGCTCATTTTGGATGTAAGTGGATGATGGGTAGGACCTCAGATGGTCATCTGGCTCCTAGGCAGGGCATTAACCTTAAGGAAAGCACAGCAACTTGAAGAAGCAAGCAATCCTTCACAAATGGACCATTAGCTGCCACAATCAGATGGCAATTCACTTACCACTCTACGCTAGTATCTTGTTGCCTGGCACGGCTGTTTCCCGACCATCTGGTCTCAGAATATATGCCTAATGCGAAGACATTTTTACTCACTCTGATTTTCTCTCCCCAGTCTCCTTGTTGTCCTATTCTCCCCTTCCCAGTCTCTCCCTCCCTCCCCCAAACTTCTAATAACAGTTTTTAGTCCAAAGATAACTCATCATCACGGTCTGATTCTAGGAAGAGAAATGTCAATGGAAGCTGGCAAGCACAGATTGCCTTTCTGTCCGAAATAGAAAAGCAGCATTAGCCTCAGTGGCATTTCCTTGGCATTTTCCATCTTGCGATTGCAGCCTTAAAGAAGGGTGTGGAAATTAATCTTGCTCCTCTCCTGCTCACTATAATAACCCTTTTGTGAATCGAAAAGTAACGGAAACGGGTCCAGAGACGGGGCTACCTGGCATATGGGAGGGATGTTCCAATCAGCAGCCTTTCCTCTGGGCTTCGCTTTCCCAATGAGCATGAAGCAAATCGAGCTAAATCAGATAATAAATGTGACTTGACTATAAATGACCACCTCAGGGACGTGTTTTTCTCTCCTTTATGGACGACCTTTAGGTAAAATTCATTTTCAAGGCTTCATTTCTTTTGGATATACTATGAATTGGGGTGGAAGCCAGTATCTGACCATATTGGGACATCTGGAGGCATTGCTCCTTCGGGAGATTTTTGGGCTCCAGCTGGAACACTGCATCTCCCTCTCCCCAATTACTTATATTTTTCAACAGAACCATAACTGGGGAAAAATCGCACGTGGAGCAAGATTCAGGAAATTATACCTGAATGGGTGGGAGTAGGGAGTGCTACAGGACAGTCTGGGAGTTTGAGAAGGAAATCCTAGACAAAGTGAGGTGGGTAGGGTGCCTTTCTTTTATATGTACTTGTATGTATAGGGGGGTCCTGAGGAGAGGAAGAACTCACTCCTGAGGATTGTTGGGTAGATTCTCATGTTAGCTAATGATTCTTGCTAACTGGGGGCTAATCAGGTAGTGCCTGACTGGCTTAGGGCCCCCGAGATAGTGAAAGAGTCAGGGATGGGGAGACATCGTTCTCCATCTACCTATCTCTCCCCTTCACTGGCAATCTTATACTATGCTGGCTCAATCCAAGGCACTCTCATCCTTCCTACCTGTGCCAGGTGAGACGGCCCCAGGTAGGACCAAAGTCGTGGAAATGCTGGCTTGTGAGGTTCTCCCAGTGGTCTCCCTTCTTCCACGCTGATAGCAGGGAGTGCAGCTTAGGGGCTAGAGAAGGGGCTCTCTCTTGCTTTCCATACTAACCCACTTGGTTCTAGGACTTTTCTGTGAGTTAAGAATTGGCTGAGGCTTATGATAGTGCCCCCATTTCCATTTGTCACCTTTCTCTTCTATTTCTCTGTTAATTGTTTCTGCATTCCCTCCACAGCTCACTCTAAGCATTCCTTCCAATACAAAGTGTGGTCTTCTACATGGAATGTGTCCAGGGCAGGAAAATACAAATCCTTACATGGTCTTGGAATTTAAGGATTCAACAGATTCCCACTGTTCCTATCCCTCATATCGTCCTCTCAGTCCTGGTTTGGTTTGGAAGCAATTATTGGATTGAGGCTTCTTCTAAACATGGGGAAGGGGAGATACCCGTATCTGTCCATAGCCGACCCTATTAGAGAAATGAATGGTGGTCCTAGCAGGATTAGACCCCTGTGGTTGGTGCAATGTGGTTGGAGGAGGTTCTGGCAGTGTTATACAGCATTTATGAGTGGTGATGGTTTCATATATGTATGGGGAGACAATATTGGGGCTCCTTTGCCTCTAGCCATCACTATATTGTGGGTAGATCCAGAGAGTTCCTCAATCATCACCCAAGGGAAGAATAAATATTGTCAGGGTACCTGAAAATTTGGCAGTCTTCCAATAAAGGGCAAAACCCTTGATATCCCATCTGTTTGGGGGTAGTTGCACTTAAGCAATTTTCCCCTTATATTGAACAAAAATCTTCCTTTCTGTAACTTCTGTGCATTAATGCACTTCTACCCTCCAGAGACAAGCAGAGCAAACCCAGTGCCTTTTCAGCATGACAATCACAAAATGTCTGAAAATAGGGAACATGATGCCTCTAGGTTTTTTTCATGCACATGTCCTTTCACCAACTCTCCTGTGGCATGCTCGCGGGTTCCCACACTAGCCTCCAGACCAGCTTGTTAATGGGGTTTACTAGAATATGATGCAGAGAAGAGGATGTTCATGTTCCAGAATGGAAAAAAATGCTCAAGCTATAACTGAACAGGGGAGAGTGCAACAAGGGCTTTGACTTTTCTCATTCTGTACATTGCACTTCCAAAGGAACTTCACCATTTCCAGTTTAAAATAAGACAAACTTTTTGGGTGGCCCCATCACACTGCTGAACGACACTTGTATTACAACATGGGCCATCTCTGTGTATAGCTGATCTGGTCTAGTTCTGTTTTTCCCATTTTCACTTTCTTTAGCATTATTTCTATAGTGTTATTGTAGATGTTTCCAATGATCTACCTTTGTGGCCATATTACCCCTGCTTAGTGTTGACCTTGGAATCAGGGATATTTGAGTTCTAATCTGGCTTTAAATGCTTATTAGCTGTGTTACTCTGGGAAAGTCACTTAATTTTTGCCTACTTCAGTTTCCTCATTGATAAAATGGGGAAAATCATAGCATCTTTCTCTCCAGGTTAGTAAATGAGGTAATATTAGTAAATTAGATAATCAAATGGATAATATTTGTAGAGCCCTTTGCCAGTTTTGAAGCATTGTGCAAACACTAGTTAGTATTCTATAATCATGATTCAGTAATTGACAATCGAGATTTTTGGATCCAAGCAAGCCATAAAGAAGGGAGGTATATATTCACTCATGGTATTTGATATTCTCCTAGAAGATGTTCTGCACAGGGTCTAAATAGATGGAAAATTCTATGGATAGTAAAGTATTGTCTGTCTGTAGAGAACTTTGTTCTGATTGCATAAAGCCTTGGAGCACTGCAAGCCCACTAAATAACATCCACAATTACTCAAAAGAGATCAGTTTAATTACACGCAGGAAAATTAAAATAGAAGAACACATCTTAATAAACCAGACTATTCCATGAGAATTTAAGCTTAAACTGCAGAGGGAATAACAAACAGACAAAAGTAGAAAATATTTCTTAACATTTCTAAAAAAACTTTTATTTTTTCACCAATGGGAATGAATAAAACACATTTGGATTTTAACATTATAGTCCCCAATGTGTAGCATTGATATAGAAATGACATTAAAATAACAAAAACGAAGAAAGCAGAAGCTAGACAAGATTAAATATATGGAAAGGAGGCCCCTGCTGGAGGGATATAATTTTGGGATAGCAAAGGACTGGTTTTTAATATATCTTAATGAGGGGAAGGTACTGAATTACTGGGAAAAATCACAAATATTATTGCTACTGAAAAAGGCAGCTGTGAGGATATCAATAACCACCACCAACCCATATCCATATTTTCTCAGCTCTCCAAAATCGTTATGAGAATATATATCAAGGGCATCTTTGATAAAAACATGAGAAGGTAACAGGTTTTGGAAAATATTGTACAGAAAAACATTTTTGTAATCACAAATTGTTTGAAAAATTCAGACAGTACAAGATCCTGCTGTGCTCATTTGTATGTTATTCTTTTAAAAATTCATTTGATTGAGTAAGATACAATCTCAAAATCTTACCACAAGGGGTCTTCTATGTATATATTAAGATCATATAAGATTCCTTGCAAGACACAGCTTCCAGAGACAACCTGTGATAATACAAGCAGAGAAATCTTGATGGATGATCCTCTGATCATCAATACCAAGCAAGCCATAAAGCAGGGAGGTACATTTCCACTCATGGTGTTTGCCATTCTACTAAAACATTCTGCACAAAACCCAAATGGATGGGAAATGCTATGAATAGTAAAGTCTTTTGTATTTGTGGATAACTTTGCTCTGATGGCATAAAGCCTTGGAGCATTGCAGGTTTACTAAATGACATCCACAATTACTCAAAAGAGATTAGCTTAACTACACACAGGAAAATTCAAATGAAAGAACACATATTGTATTGACCATGATATATAAATTTGGATGGATGGTTCACAGAGCTGGCATATAATTGGACAGACAATGCAGATAGACAGTGAGCCAGAGACAACATTCAACGTAATGAACTGAATTAGATCTGGGAAGTTTCATGGAGTTTTTGGTAATTCTAAACTTCTTGCTGAAACATAAGCACTATTTTAAATTTCAGAAGATTTTTCAGTTCTCAAATGGACAGGTGATGTCATTGGTATGGTTAATTCATCCAATAATAGATACTTCAGTCTGCTCCTGACTGCCTCTCCTATGGGATCCTCACCTGTGTCTTCCCAGCTCTTCCCAGAAAGAGATTGTCCTAAAATGCCTACAAGTATTCATTAGATTCTCTTTTTATTTCATGGAAACCAAATGGAACATCTTAGTTACTGCCTGCTCTTGTTACTTGACTTTTATTTTATTGATTCATTTAAAAAATGATTTAACTTCCACTAGAGGTGTCAAATATCCAGTAGGCAACATTAACAGCCAGACAATAGAGAAAAATCTAAACCAGATTAAAATGTAATTGGAAATAGTTGACGAAATAAATAAAATACAATAGACCATAAATAATGTTAGTATATAGTTTTCTAAGTAAATATGTGGACTGCAGGGAGTTTAGTGGCCCCATTTCTGTTTGACAGCACTGCTTTATACCTAGCTAATTACTTGCTTTTTGTGTATAGCAGCTAGAGTAGATGACCATGTATTTTTCCACTGTGCTCTGGGTAAGTCTTAGCTTTAGTTCCCCAGAGACTGTAATGTTTCATGACTTGAAATCATATAGTACTAGAAGGGCATTGTGTTAAAAAAAAAAATGGTTCTTTGTTTTGGGAGAAGCTAGGAGTCATTTTAAAAAGTTTTGTAATTTCCCAGAAGCAATCCAGTCCATTCTCCTCCAATCCAGTTTTGGGCCATGTTCATTCTTAAGTTGTAGCATCTGTCTAAAAGTATATAGTCCATATTTTGTCTGTCTGACTACATATGATTCAGATAGCAGGCACTCTTTGTTTACTTGTTTTTCCAAAATGGATAGCATCACTGAACTAGGGACTGAATCATCTTTCCTACTCTTGTTTATTTTGGAGGTTTTTAGATGATTTTCCAGGTTATTTTGTTGAGAATCAGGGATGAGGTTACACTAGTTCAGGAATGAATGTTGACAAATGTTTTATTATTGCTTGCAATTCTGATTAGGCATTTAAATATTTTAATATATTACTCTTGCCTTCTCTGGTTGTAAGATGCAAGCTGAATTTATTTGACCATTAGACATTCCCAGAAAACAGAGTGGAGGCTTAAGCCAAAGAAGATAAATTATAATTATCATATCAAATACGTCCACCTTGAACCATTCATTCATTTGAATCCAGAATTGAGTGGAATGAAGATTATTGATATTTCATAGTGAGCAGACCAACAGAGACTCAATCTTTATAGACTCCGATATGTGCTTTGTCTGTTGTTAACTCACACATAGATGTTATGTGATGTTTATTTTCTGTCCACTTACTGTATGTCAAAGAGATTGGCTACTGAAATGGGACCAAAGTGTGCATGCAAAAGACTTGAAGAGCTAAATCACACACTTTTTTCCCCTTGTGGCAACTGAAGGAAAAAATGCTTTAAGCTTCTGGGTGGGAAAAAAATGCTCTTAGGATCCACTTTCTTCTCGTGGGCCAACACATGACTGAATATATGGTTCTTTGCTTCTGTGTATTTTTCTTTATAGTTCTTAAGTGAATGAGAATTATGATTTAATGGGACAGGTTGTGACTGTGAGGAACTGAGTGAAGACACCTGAGACTATAATAACAGAGGTAGAGCTGAAAGTTACAGGTATCTGTCCCCCTCCTCCCCCCACTACCCCTTAATTAGCATGTAAATACTTATTTTAAAGGTGACAATGGCCTTGAATTCTCTAAAGAGTTTATTTCTTGTATTCTTTTGTTTCTGGGTTAGATTTCCACTAATGTAAGCCTGGAGTCCCCAGACAATGAAGAAAATTTGGTCAGGAGGGGGGAACTTCAGGGTGGGGGGCTTTGCTATTTAATCTGGTGTTTCACACTTTATGCTTTGCACTTCTTTGTTGACAAATCTTGTCAGATGGAAAATGCCCTTTTGTAATGTTGGAGAAACTGAGGCAAGACAAGATTGCTTTTTAATCATTTTAATTGTGGAGAATTTTGGCTAGTCAGTCGAACAGGATTGATGTCCAAAAGATGTTCAACCCCCAGCAATTAAGGCACAGGCCTTTTATATGTTCTTTTAGCTACACAGGATATATGACCTGAGTAAAGTAGATAAGAAGGGGGCAAGGATACTGGGTGGGGGACAAGCCGTAATTCCAGGGAAGGATCATAACTTAGTCCCACCAGAATGGAGGTCAAGATAAGAAGGTATAGGGCAGGAGACAGCCAAGGGAGGGACAATACCCAAAAGGAGGGAGAATCAACCCAGCAGGCATTTGAGATAAGCCACCTGGAGTTTTATGACCATATGTAATGTGTAAATGTGAATGTAATATAAAATGGCCAGATCTTCGAGGTTTTCATTCTCTCAGTCCTAATGGCCAGGAAGGGGGTGTGTGTGGCTATAATAATTTTATTCAGGGCATAGTTAATAATTCAGGGAAACAGGCATTACACTTTCCTGAGATCATAATAAAGCCCTTTTTGCTTTTTCTTATACTGAGAGTTTCTGATTGTTTTTGTGGACAATACTGTCCCACATATGACCTTGTAAGCTTTGGAAGATTGGAGGAACCAGCAGAGATTTGTAAGACAAGGCTGGGAGGAACCAATCCTGAGAACAAATTAGCTACCATTTGAGATGCCATAACCTGTAGATAAGGATACTTTTTTTTTTTTTTTTTTTGATAAGGATACTTTTTAATCTACTTTGAGTCACCTGGATTTGATTCATTTGGTGTTGGAAGAATGTTTGTAGCAGCCATTTTAAATTTTAGTTCCTTATTTTCAGGATCTGAGTTAAATTGTAGAAGGGAAAATATGTTCCAGTTTGAGGATGGGGAGATTTTTATACTTTGGTTTTTGCTATATCTTTCAATAAATATCCTGTTGATAGTTGATTTTAATTGATTAGTGATATTGAAGAAATATCAACAGGTTAAATAATAGTGGATACAGTGCCTACTAAGTGGCACCGGAAAATAACATTTGGATATTTAATCCCTAATAATTGATTCTGAGGGGTAACAGGACTCATGATGATATCATTAAAAAAAAAAATCTCACGGTCCCTTGGTATACCCTAGACCTTGAGGAGGAGGTATAGCAAACCACCCTCTGGAGGTTTGGTCTGCTAATGGCTTGAGAGAGTAATTCCACATACTTCACATAAACAACTGTGCAAATACTATCTGCCAGCCTTTCTTTCCTTATCTATAAAAAAAGGCTTGAACTCACTGACTTCTAAGATCATTTCCCGTTTTAAATCTATGAATTTAAGATTTGTCCATAGTCACACAATAAATAAATAGTAGAGGCAATATTTAACCTCAGGTCTTCCTGATTCCCAACTGAGCACCCTATCTCCCTCCAAAGCTGCCTCTAAAGAGAACCATAAGACATGGTGGCACATGATAAATGCATTGGAAAAGCATAAACCATGACTTTTTGGAATGTTAGAGGGGAAGCGAGGGCTTCTTTATTTTAAGCTAGTGAGAAAATGATTTTCAACTGTCTTGGAAAGAAAAGACTAGCATTTTACTCAATGCCGTCCCAATTTAAGCAATTCCTATAAGTGTGAATAAAAGGTGAATTAATGTTTTTTAAAAGACTTTAAGGTCTTTGAGGAGAGGTCAGTATGAGCACAAATGCCTCCATTGTGGAATCAGCCTATGACTTATCAACGGCTGGAAGTTTTTTTTCAAATCATTTATATCTTAGACTTGGGTAAAGCATATGCTTGTGGCTTACTGTGACTCCTGTTAATAGTAAATTTACCCAAGTCTGAAAATCCTTTAAGAAAAATAGCTCTTGTCATCTAATAGCTCAAAATGATTCTCTTTCCTTAGCTAACAGAAAAAAAGAGAAAAAATCCAAAGTCACTGAGGCACTTCAGCAAACGTAATGCTACTTTTGAAAGGGATGATTGCAGAAAAAGCTGAGAAGAGTATATAATTCTACCTTCCACTGCTCAGAGTGAAGCAATAAGATTTAAGAGAAAAGGACAGTCATGTTACATTACACAGGTTCCCTAATCTGGATTGTAGTTATATCTTAAATTCACAGAATTTTTGAGCTGCAAGGGACCTTAGAAATAATTTATCTTGCCCTTCTCTTTTCATTTTATAGATTTGGAAATTGAAGCCACTTTTTTTTTCCTTTGGAAAACAGCCAGCAGGTCAGGGATGGTTTTTTAGGGGTGGGCAAGATATCCTTCCTGACCCCCACAAAAATCATGTCCCATAGACACACAGCTGCTTGCTCTGAAACTGATCTCCCAACAAAGACACTGTTGAGTGCTAAGGAGGAAGTCATATGGCCAAACAGGTCTATTATAGGTTTGAAGCCAATTCCAGGGCTTGTCCTGCATTGGGGTTTCTCTTCTAAAGAGCTTTTTCACTTGAGTTAACAGAAATCTCTTTTTGTATTTAAGCATCCCAACCCAAGTATGATTTGAGGAAATTTTACACATCCCTAAGGGCTTCTATGAAAGATCCTATTTGCATAAGTTTGAAGTAAACTGTGATATTTTCACTTAGCCTTTCAGGGTTGTGTTTCTATATATCAATTTGAGAAAGTGTCACCTTGACATATAGAGTTTGCCTGAGATCTGGGAAGGTCTAAATATCAGTTATAATTCTAAGACATTGATTAGTTTAACTAAAGTCAACTAATTTTTCCTCTCAATTCTCTTGGACAGAAGTGTCAAATACCCATCCCTGTCACTCATGACTGAAAAATGACTCCACAACATTGACAACAAAATGGGCCAGGATCAGCATCAGATTAAAATGTAATTGGGAAATATTTAACAAAATAAAGAAAAATGTAATAAAACAGATAATGTTAATATATGGTTTTCTAAGTCAATATATAGCTATCAGGGATCCTTATGTATGTTTCTTTTTTTTTTTTTTTTTTAAACTTTGACAGCACTGTTCTAGGCAACTCTCTAAAGGTAGGATTGTTCTTTGGATAGAACACTGGGACACGGACCAGCAAGACCTGACACATACAACTCCTAGTTGAGTGATACTGAGTAAATCATTGAATCTTTGTTGATCTCAGCTTCCTTATCCAAAAGGAGATACTGGAGTCCTGGCCTTTAAGGTCTCTTCCACCTCTGAGTCTAAGTTGCAAAGAAGCCTTTGACTTGCATCGGTAGAGGCAAGTTCTTCATCTAGGAATTCCCCATGCAAATAAAATGACAGGTCCAATCTCTGTCTCTTAAAGAGTGGATATTTGCATATGTTGTCCCATACACATGCTATAATCCACCCTTAAGTGTCCATCACAGTAGCAACAATTGAGTGCAATGAATCTTCTGGCATTTGCTTGATTTTCCCCAGCTCCAGTTTGATCAACCCTGATGGGCACAAAAAAAATGGAATGAAAATTCCTACTGTTAATGGTGATGTTTTATTTGTAAATATATTCATAACACTTTGGAATTGTTGAAAATGTAGAGATTTATTTATTCTACAAATATTTATTTCTTATGTTAATCAACTAGTCCTGTGCTAAGCACCCAGGTAAGGGGATAGCTGTGGGAAGTCTGGGAGATTTGAAATCAAAGTTCCTTGTTTTGAATCCTTCCTACCTCCGGCAGCATAACACAATGAACTTTCAGATTTAAGTTGGAGGTCTAGATTCAAATCTTGAATCTGAATCTCATGAGACATGCAAAACCAGGCAAGCATTTTAACCTCTCAAAGCACCCAATTCCTTATCAGTAAAATGAAGGGATTGGGTCAGATCATGCAAAGGTTTCTTCCTGTCTCTAAATCTGAATCCTCCAAACTGGCCAAGACAGTTAACCTCAGTGGCCCTCAGATTTTTCATTTCTCAATTGAACTGGATGACTTTTGAACTTGTTCCTGTTTTCAATCTATTACCACATATTTAGATTGAATCTCTCTCTTAGAGGGCAGGAATCTGAGCTACAGAAAGTAATTTGTTTCAAGTCACCCAGAAAAATGGTAAAGGCAGGATTGGAGAGTGAGTTTCTTTTCTTTTAGTTCAATCTTGGTCCCACAATACTATATTACCAACTCTCCATCACCATCAAGAGCCACTTAATAAGTATTTCATGGAGTCCAATTAGCATTGTAAGGATTTCAGAAATGATCTACTCCTACTTATAACTGAATATAAGTTCTATCTACTCTGCTTTCATGCCTTCTTTGAAGGTAAAGTCACTACCTCATCAGCTAGCTCATTCCACTTTTAGGAACATGTTCACTATAAGGAAGAAAATAAGTATTTATTAAATGCTTACTGTAAGCCTGACACAGTATGATGATATTTTGTTGTTCTGTCATTTTTTCAGTCTTATCCAACTCTCTGTGACCTCATTTGAGATTTTCAAAGAAACTGGAGTGATTTGCCATTTCTTTCTCTAGTTCACTTTACACATGAGTAAATTAAAGTAAACCTGGTAAAGTGACTTGCTCAGGATCACACAGCTAGTAAGTGTCTGAGGCCAGATTTGAATTCAGGTTTATGAGTCTTCCTGACTACAGACGTGGAATTCTGGCACCATGTGACTGCCCTTTAAGAACTTTATTAAGTATCTATATTATCCTTTGGACAACCCCACTTGACAGATGGAAAAACTGAGGCAGACACAGAGAGCTAGTTAAACTATCCCCAGGATCATACAGCACTGAAAATGTCTGAGGTAGAATTTGACCTCTGGTCATACTCACTCTGAATCCAGCATTCTGCTCACTCAACCACTTGCCTTTCTCCAACTCTCCAACTTACACACTCTTCACTATTCCCTCTGAGACCAAGCAGGAACAGGTTAAGCCCTCTCATACGACAGTCCTTCAGATACCTGAAGACAGTTGAGTCTCCTAAGTTTCTCTGAGCTAGACACCCTTAGCTCCTTTAGTGGCTTTGAGTCCTCACACTGACCGCCATGGCTTGGATACTTTCCAGTGTTCTAGAAGGAGGTATCAGAAAGCACTCCAGATAGGATCCCCAAGGCAGAGCTCGGCTTACTTTCACTTGCCTTGCTCCGAACGCTTTGCTTTATTATTTTATTATGCTTTATTAATGCTGCCCCAGATCACTTGAGCTGCCTTGCCATAATAAGTGTTTTTTAAAATTTATTTATATTGAATGGGGAGTTTACTAAAACTTGTTGCCTCTTTTCCACATGGACTATAGTCTAGTCGTACCTCCTTGATTATTTTGTACTGTTGATTTTACATTATGCAGGCCCCTAGAAATTGCATTATATTTGAGGGAGAGACCATATGTCAGAGCAGATAAAAGAGATTGCCAGTGAGACCTGGGCTCAAGTCATAACTGGGTATGTTATTTAACCTCGCTATGCATAGACATCTGTCTAAGACTGTAAGTCACAAAGAAGGGGTCTACCTGAATTGTTAAAGGGAGATTGCCTATAAATTTTATATACTAATGGAATCACAGGTCCATTTCCTCTCCTTCTCCCTTATTAGTTCCAGGAAGAATAGAGGCAGTGAGCTATATTCAAGGTTGAAGGGGAAGAAGATATTAAGTTAGACCAACTTTGGGGAAAGAGGTACTACTTTGAATGACCCCCAAGCTTCTTTTTGTCACAAAAGCTTATATTTTGAATGCCATTCTCCTGATAATTATACACAACCATGAATTATGGAACACTGATCTCAGAAGAATCAAAACTGCAGATGCCACAAAGGGTGATGGATGCATGGTGAGTGTCAGTAGGTTGAAGCACGTTGCTAGCAGTGACTTATTTGTATGTGAAAAATGCCGTTGTCAAAGAAATATATGATCAGAGATGGAAATGGACCAGTCACTTAATGACACATAAGTTGCAGTGGAGGATCTGACCCACATTCTTAGAGGAAATAATTTGTTCCCTCTAATCTGGGTGTTCCCCATATTAATGAAATCATGAGTCTGTCCCTTATAGAGTTGTTGTAAGGAAAGGGCTTTGTCAGTCTTAAAGACCTATACAAATATGAGTTATGCTGATTCTGTCATCTGATATGTTAGCTCCCCTTAACATCTCTAGAGATCCATGTTAAGAATGATAAAAAAAAATGAAGAAAAGCTCATAAAACTGCCTTCTGAGGAATTACAGTGGAAGCCAAAAAGTGCTGATATGGGCAGATCTAAGGGAAATATGGATGAGCCACATCCAGTGTGGGTTTGTTACCTTCTCTCATCTTCACCAAGAGAGTACTTCCTTCCGAATCTTTCTTTCTTACTTTTAAAATATGTGTGTGTGTGTGTGTGTGTGTGTGTGTGTGTGTGTATTAACACCAGAGAAACTGAGGCAAGATGGAGATTGGTTTTTAGTATTTTAATATGGAGAGTTTAGGCTAGCTGAGACTAACTGGCTGCATGGTTCTCATGGGACTCTTGTCTCAAAGCATTCAGCAGTGAGCAATTAATTCAAGAGACTTTTATAGCTAAGAGAAACAAAGGCAGATAAGGGGGGGGGGAGGATACCGGGTGGGGGACAAGCCATAATTTTAGGAATGGATCATAACTTAGTCCTGACAGGATCATGTCGAGATAAGAGGGCAACACCTAAAGGAGGGGGAATTATCCCAGCAGGCCTTTCAGATAAGGCACCTGGAATCTTATGACTATATGGTATATCAGGGCCTCTTTTCTAACTTAATGTCCTCATTCCTAAGGGACAAAGGAGTGGGGTTATAATAATTTTTATTCAGGGAAATTGAGGCATGGCAATATACACACACACACACAGAGAGAGAGAGAGAGAGAGAGAGAGAGAGAGAGAGAGAGAGAGAATATATGAAAAATAAGAGCTGAAGGTTCATTTTGATCAGGTCATGTCTGTAGGGTTGACCAAGCATCCCTGATATACAATCTCAGAAGGTTAGAGCTGGAAGGTCCATATGGATAATTACATCTCCTTCCCTCATTTTACAAAGGATAAAATAAGGTCTTAGTGTATCTTCTGCTATAGCAAATTACCATTATGTCAGTTAGCATTAGCTTTTTTTGGGGGGGGAATGCCATCTTTTGGCCTTATGTCCTGAGTATTTATACTGAATACATTAGCCTCTATATCCCAAGATTCTACTTTTTGTTTTTTTGTACAAAGACACCAGAGATGGGTCTGTTCAGGGAAAAACTAGTTTGTCTATTGATAAATTGATAAATTTCCCATGTTTCCCATAGTTTAGAGACATAACAGATATTCAGTTCTTTTTTAATTGATTGAACACTAGTTTAGTGGATTGTTCAGGGGCAGAAGAGGAGACAGAATGGCCAAGGAAACAATTTCCAGCATCCATATCCTTAGACCAAATGGCCTTTCCACACATTTTCTTCCTTTTTTTTTGTTGCCTCTTTCTTTATTACACCTATTTATAGATTTTCCTTCTTACCTACAAGAGGAAGCAAATGCTTGCTTTGCCCAACACTGAGTGAGACCAGAATGTTCATTGTTCTCAAAAACCTGTGTCCTACCAAGGATATCAAGGATAGATCTGAATATCAAACTTAGTTCTCAGGAGTAAGATTCTATGCTAGGTTCTAGTTCACTGGGAACCTAGTAGCTTTTCAATGCTTACTCCAAGGACCAGTTGTTAAATCCATGACAAAATTATACAGTAAAGGGAGCTTGTGTTTGGCACTCTGCCATCTCTCCTCCCTTTGCCAGCCATTTTCTTAGACTAGCACTCCCTAGAAACCCATTTTGCTCTCAGCTAGTTGCTAACTAATCCCTGCTAGAGTGTTTGCTAAGGAAAAAAAATAAAGCTTTTCTCCCCTGAGAAGAGGCTTTAAGGATGAATTCTTAAAGAACAGAAACATTAAAGACACAAAGGAGTGACTCTCTAAGGGTAATAACAGCAATGACTAACATTTATACAGCATTTTAAGTGCTATGGGTAGAGTACTAGATCTGGAAGCAATAGGATCTGTGTTCAAATCTAGCCTCCAGATACTTAATAATTGTATGACTTTGGAAAAGTCACTTAACCCTGTTTGCCTCAGTTTTCTCATCTGTAAGTGAATGAGAAGACAAAATGGCAAATCACTGCACTGTCTATGCCCCCAAAATCCCAACCGAGGTCATAAAGAGTCGAACCTGACTAAAATGGCTGAAAAATAACAGATGAACTTTACAATTACCTCATCTGATTTTCAGCTGACAGATCTGTGATGTTGTGTTACAGTGCTAATGTCATCCCCATTTTACAGATTGGAAAGAGGCTGGGAGAGTAAGTGACTTGCCAGAATCAGTAACCAGGAAATATCTGAGAGACAAGCCAGCTTCTCTCGACTCAGGGGCAGATAAATGATGGAAAGAATTTTTGAGAAAATGATACATTCCCAGGATCATTAAAAACCATTTCCTATAAAACTATTCATAAAGTTAGCCTTGCACAAAAGACTTCAATACTCATAATGTGTAAGATGGAACAAGCATTTACTCTTAATAACCTAAGATTTCTTGCTCTTCTTTCTCCTACATAGGAATGGGGACTATACTCGTGTTGATATAGGGAACTCTCAGATGAGGAAATGACCTCCTCCATGTCTCTTTAAATTAGAATCTTAAGAGAGTTGCCCAGAACAAAGTGAGCAGTTTGAAAAATTCCTGAATAAATAGTACCAGATTAAAACTTAATTGGGAATTTAAAAAAAAGAAGTTAAAAATACAATACAATATAGATAATGTTAATTTGTGGTTTTCTGAGTCAAAATGCCGCCAGAATCCATTTCTCTTTGAGTTAGACATCATTGTTAGAGCACTTACTTACAGAGTACTGTGTTAGAGCACAGTACATGTGGCACTTTTTCTGATTCAGAGGGTGGATATCTTATCTGCTATGCCATGTTGTCTCCTATGTATATTCAAAACTTCCACTAAAAGAACCCTTTCTGTTTCAAGATTGTGCATGTTCTTGACTGCCAGGAAAAAAAGAAAAAAAAAAACTTTTATTTATCCAGACTGACCAATTTGTCTCACATGCTGTCTTGTTTTGATGGTTTAGGGAAGGAGAAATGAGTGGGGAAGGGGGAATGTACAAATTCCCACAGGAGACATTTTATTTTTCAGATTTTGAACAATTAATGCCTTAATCATTCTAGCTCCTCAAGGAAATCTTCATTAAATTGCTAATTTTCTAGCCACCAGAAAAGGTAAGCCTGACATTTGGGAAATATTTCAGTTTTGCAAACAGAGCTGACTGTATTCTTTCTTTAGAAATAACAGAGTTATGTTCTCCTAAGGGGAAATATTTTAAAGATTTTCTTGACCAGCATTGAAAATTTACATGTCAAATACCTAGTGGCAAGAGTTTGGATGTGTGTTTGTCACAAAAATTTTCTCTCACAACTCTCCTCCAATGACTAGTTTTGGAAAATACAAAGAAAATGTCATTTACTCAACTAAAGGAAATCTTTAGTGCAAATCTTTGGATGTGTTTTCCTAGCTCACTTAGGTGGGAAGTGAAGCAGCTGGTCTGATCACAGACACGATCCCACTGCACTTTTTGGGGGGACTTTTACCTCTTCTGTTTTTGACCAGGTCTGGCTCCCTCTCCCTTGAAGATCTCTGAATCCCTACTCTTGAGTGTTCATTATATTTGTGCCAAACTGAGTGTGGATTCCTGATTGGTTTAGCTCATGTAGCTAGGAACTCCTGAACTCAAGCACTACCTCTACCTCAGCCTTCCCATAGCAGGAGTCAAAGGGATGTGCCTCTGTGTAATAGCCCTGGCTTTGAATCTTTAACACACACACACACACACACACACACACACACACACACACACACCTGTCTGGGAGCCAGGCTCACCTTCATCTCTCCTTAGGTCCTGTGGTCCCAAGAGATGCTCTTGGGATTTTTATCTGTTTTCCTTTTCCTTTTCAATTCTAGATAAAGGCAGGAATGTTCTCTTGGGAACTTGACCAGGATTCCAGGATGGATGTTGCTGCCAGCCCAGTAGGGAAGCCCTGAGAATAGAGAGAGCAGAGACAAAAGTTCAAGGAATCTTTGGATTTGGAATTTGATGGGACTAATTCAATATAAGAACTGAGTTAATCTGTGAACCTAATACCCTTCCCTTTCCCAGAGGGCTTAAGAAATATGGGGGATGTGTGTGGTTGTTTAGTATTTATTTTTGCTAGCAAATATTCCTTTGCAAAAGTTAATCAAAAATTAAATGGTTCAACATCACTGGAGTGTGTGGATTCTCAAAAATTGAAGAAATACAGTTTCTGAGAATGTAAGTCAAGAGCAGAGACAAGCGGTCCCCTAAACCCTTAAGGATATTGGAAAATACAGGGAGAGAATTGAAGTGTAGTAAATGTTGTTGTTCAACCTTTGTTTTTGAAGGAGATCAATGACATCACAGTATTAGTCAGGATATGATATATTTGTGTGGCTGATTAGACTAATAAGAATTTGGAAGGTACTACCACAGATCAGGCACAAGACTCTTGTTAGAACATTCACTGCCCTCACATGGTGGCTGGGAGCCAGAGTAATCACTCCTACTTGTGCAAAATTCTTGGCAGTCACAAAGGTATTCAACATAAGAAATTGTTTTGATATTATCAGTTTTTTATTTGTCATCATTTTTATTTATCAGTCACTTATCAAAAAATGACATTTTAAAAGGTGCATCACCATTTGCTTTGTTGCTGCATGGGACTTTTCCATCTGACTTGCACTCAAATCTTCCATGTGTGTTGTCTTCCCATTAAAAGGTGAACTTCCTGAGAGCAGGGACAATATCAGTTTTGTATTTGTTCCTCCAGTGTTTTGCACATAATAAATGCTTAATAAATATATTTTCTTTCACTTATTAACATAAACATAGGGAAGTTCATCAAACTATTCTTATGTTTTACTTTAAAAAGTTCAAATCCAAGACCACCATTATTTAGCTATTTTATTTATATTCTGGATAGTTCCTAAGTTCATAAATTTCAAGCTGGAAAGGAATTGGGAGCTAATCTCTCTCTTTATCTCTGTCTCTCTGTCTCTCTCTCTTTTCTTTCTTTCTCTCTCCCTATCCTCTCTTTCTATCTCGCTTCCTCTTCCTCCTTCCCTCCTCCAATCTTTTTACTCATCCTGAGACAAGGTTATAGCTCATGTCATATGAGGAGCTATTTTGGCATTTTCCTTTTTATTGAATATTTTTGCTAACTAATTATAAATAGATGTGTATATATATGTATATTATTTAGCACATAATTAACAATATAGATATGAAAAGTAGATATATATATGGAATATAAATAATGAAAATATATAGATAGATACTGGAAAACATATATTATTTATAAATTCTATGAATTTATCAATTCATAGACCTGGAAGTGAAAGAGACCTCAGAGACCAACTCGTTTATAACCTTGCGTTTTATAGATAAAGAACTAATATTTAGAAGAAATGAGGTGACTTGTCCAATGTCATATAGGAAATAGCCAAGATTTGAACTAAAGTCCCCTACATTAATATAGCTCCTTTCCTCCATTGTATCATATTATCTTATCCCCAACCTTGAATCTTTTACCCATTTTTCCTTCTGCTGCTTTAGTCCTACCAACCTCAAAAAATTAAGTGCCCTTCACCAGTCTTGACTTCTGAACCATTCCTGAGGTATTAAGTGCCGGTAGAGGAAATAACAAAACTATACTGCTTATATCTGCTAAAAATTCATGTTTTCTAACATCGATTGAACTGTCATTGCTAGGCAATCCTTTCATGCATCTCTGATTGATTTGCCTATCACATTCCTCCTCCTCCATTGGTTATTCCAAACTTCTCTATCCTTAAGCTCCAAATTCTATCTCCACAAGCCTTCTCAGCAGGATGACCTCACTTTCTATTTTACTAAGTTGAGTTTTTTAAATTCTCAGACTTTTCTCCCTCCTTCCCTACCCTCTCTGTCTGTCCGTCTCTGTCTCCCTTCTTTTCTTCTTCCCCTTCTCTCTTTCTTTCTCCTCACTCATACTCTGTTTATTCTCACTGGTAGATTTGTATCTAGGAATTTGTGGGCTTTGGCATAAACATCCAAGGCAAGTATCATAAAATATTCCCTTAGTTAATGGAAGAGGTCCTGAGACAGGGAAGAATTCATCCCATTTAAGAAACTACTATTTGGTGTATATGTATATATATTATATATATAAACTTAATGAAAAACTCTATTGTTTTAACTGCTGCTGAAGAACTGAAAATCTCTAGATCTGGTGCTTGGGGCAAAACCCAGGCTCTTGCCTTAGTTATAACAGGCTCACTTAAATTTTTTCCATTCATGACCCCTTTTATCCCCAGAGGAATTTTTACTTTACTCTGGGTATACAGGTATATAAAATAGATACACAAATAAAACATCTACTTATAATAAATCATAATTTCACAACTCACACATTCAGTTACATGATCCCTTATGGCATTGTGACCCACTGTTTAAGAAGCTTTGAACTCTGCAACTTTGGTCTCAGAGAATGAGATAGCCTTTTCTGATGTCAAAGCTAATTTCCCCCCTACTCTATAAACCACAAGCCCCTTCAGGTTAGATATTGCTTCATATGTTTGGTCTTTATCTCCTTAATGTCTAGCTTGGTTCATAAAAAAAAATTTGTTAATTGATTGATTGTTGTCTTGAACTCATCCTTCCATTTCTAAATCAATAATTCTATGACCTTACCCAAGACTCCCTCCATCTTACTTTTTGATCATAAATCATTATATACAATATATATGTATATGTATATATATACATATATATATACATAATTAAATAGTCAAAGAAAATAAAAATGCTTTACTCTAAGTTTGCAACTTATATTCTAGAAAGTCTATTAGATTTTTTTTTTTTGGTGCCTAGCAAACACAGGGAACAAAAAGAAAATCAAAAAGAACAGGTTGATTTCAAGTTCTGTACAAGTATGCCTTCAAGCCAAAAGCATTTTGGGAAACTGAAACTTCTATTTTCCCTTTTCTCTCACTAAGGTATTTCTACTGATGGATGGTCCAATAACAAACATACTTTTCCTTACCTTTCAAACCATAGCACACATAGTATGATATTCTCTTTCAAGTCTTAAAATATAAGTTTTATCGATGCCTTAAGTTTTTTTTTACACATTAGTAAGTTGCCAGAGGAATGGTATTTTGCTCAAAGTCATAGAGATAATAGAATAACAGGGTCAGGATTTGAATTCAGACCTCAGTACAGTTTATCGGTTGAATTCTTAAAGAATTCAATGCAAAATATGCAAAAAACCCACAAAATATCTTAAAGATATTTTGATGTCTGTATTAATAGTATAATGATTTGTGATTTATTATTTTATGAAAGATAAACTTCTGGTATATGTTTGTAGCCATCAAGTCAGATTTGTTAGGGGTTCAGAAGGTGATAAATTATTTCAGACTGCAATGTTGCCTTGCATAATTTCTATATCTACATTGCTTAATTTTTAAAAACAAATCTACATGACCCAACCATTTGTTTGGTGGTTCTTTGTTGACAATCTGTTAGTTGAATTCATGTGGATAACACTTAAGGAGAATCTTTTGATTACACTTTTGAATCTTAGCTGTTTCTTATTTTTCATGTGGAGATAAACCATTTTCATAAATTATAGAAAGACATCAGATAATATTTGGCTTATAGTTGCAAAACAGCACACTGCAAAATCCATCTTTAAAGTCAATCAACAGTATCTAAAAAATTTAAGAGTTGGAATTATTGCAACATGAAAGAATGCTCTGATGAAGGGGAAAAAATGTAACATTCCCTATTTTCTTGATCAGAAAGTAAGAGTTTTTTCTCCTTTAATAAAAAAGAGGGAGGGAGAATTTAAAAACCGCTATACTTCCAATTTTTGCTAAGAATAAAAAGGGGAATTACAGCAAGTTCAAGCATGGTTCACCCATGTTTTCAATATGGAAGGTTATTTTTTCAAAAGCTAAATATAATTCTTGCCATCACTTTAGGCAGAGGTGTCAAAAACACAGCCTCCAAAGGCCAGAAGCATTCAGAAATGTGACTTGAACCAGATTAAAATGTAACTGGGAAATTTTTAATAAAAGAAAAATATTTAATCAAACATTTTGAAACTAAGCCAATATATGGGGCAAGGATCCTTATGTATGGATAAGTGGTCCCCATTTCTACTTGAATTTGATATCATTGTTTTAGAGATTTGGGTTTTACAAAACTAGTCCTCTTGAGTCTGTTCTATGAACCAATTAGCCTGAATTTAAGATAAGGGACTACCAGATACCATTGTTATGGCTTAGCTTAGAAAGTTATATTTGGGACATCAACTACTTTAACCTTCTCATTGTCAAGAGTTAATAAACATTTATTAAGCAATTACTTTATGCCAGGAACAGTGCTAAGTGCTGGGGATACAAATATGAAAAATTAGTCCTTACCCTTAAGGAGCTTTACAGTCTAATGGAGGAAGATGTTAAAAAGGAAGCTGAAAACATGGGGAAGAATACTTAAGGTGGGGCTATGCTGTAGAAGTCAGAAGAGTTCTAAAATTGTGAGAAATGAAGAAATACATGTCCTGAGCTCTTCATTGGGAGGTTTTGGAATTCATGGATCCACCATCCAATTAGATTGGCAGAGGATAGTGAATCCCAAGGCTGATTAGATCTTGTAAGATGATGAGGTTTCCTAAGGATGAAGTTTTGGGACCATGGTTGTAGATGAGGCCCCAAAAAGCTAAATAACTAACTTGGCTAGCTAAGATTTAAATTTCAGTCGTTCAGTTCTAAATCTGATGCTCTATCCACTACCTCATGCTATCAAATAAAAAGTGTAATTAAGAAATGCATATAAGCATGCTGTTCTATACAATTATGCTCCATGCAAATATAAATTTATTTTGATCATCCAGAGTAAGTATCATTAGGAAAGGATGAGAGATAACAGATGGATGGCCCAAGTACTGTATTAATCACCACACAATTATAGAAGAATCAGAAGTTTTTAGCTTGTTAAATAGTTCCTCTTGGGCCTATTTATGAAAGATATGAACAAGAATCTTGAAAGATGATATGATGGAAATAATTGAGTGTTCTCTAATCTTGTTCTTAAGAGATTGAAATTACTTTTATTAAAAGGCAAAATTATAAAATTATATAAAATGTATGTTGTGTTTAAATAGGATCTATAATTTAGAGCAAAATTTACATAAAATACAAACACTTTAAATATCCATTCTTAGCTGTCATCAATCACTGATTTTTTTCAACTCTTGATTTTTTTCAGATTTAAATAGAAAAGAAAGTGCCCCCAAGCCTCACTCATACCCTATTCATGTTCTTATGTAATATTAGTCAGAAATGTAAATCACTAGAAGATACTTATAAAAGTATCTCAGATGAAGAAATTGAAACTATTTCTAGCCACATGAAAATATGCTCCAAATCATTATTAATCAGAGAAATGCAGCTTAAGACAACTCTGAGATACCACTACACACCTGTCAGATTGGCTAGAGTGACAAGGAAAGATAATGCGGAATGTTGGAGGGGATGTGGGAAAACTGGGACACTGATACATTGTTGGTGGAATTGTGAACACATCCAGCCATTCTGGAGAGCGATTTGGAACTATGCTCAAAAAGTTATCAAATTGTGCTTATCCTTTGATCCAACAGTGTTACCACTGGATTTGTATCCCAAAAAGGTTTTATAGAAGGGAAAGGGACCTGTATGTGCAAGAATGTTTGTGGCAGCCCTCTTTGTAATGGCCAGAAACTGGAAACTGAGTGGATGCCCATCAATTGGAAAATGGTTGGGTAAATTGTGGTATATGAATGTTATGGAATATTATTGTTCTGTAAGAAATGACCAGCAGGATGATTTCAGAAAGGCCTGGAGAGACTTACATGAACTGATGCTGAGTGAAATGAGCAGGATCAGGAGATCATTATATACCTCAACAACAATACTATATGATGATCAATTCTGTTGGACGTGGCCCTCTTCAACAATGAGATGAACCAAATCAGTTCCAGTAGAGCAGTAATAAATTGAACCAGTTACACCCAGTGAAAGAACTCTGGGAGATGACTATGAACCACTACATAGATTTCCCAATCCCTCTATTTTTGTCCGCCTGCATTTTTTGATTTCCTTCACAGGCTAATTGTACACTATTTCAAAGTCCGATTCTTTTTGTACAGCAAAATAACTGTGTGGACATGTATACATATATTTAGTTTATGCTTTAACATGTTTAACATGTATTGTTCAACCTGGGGGAGGGGATGGGGGGGAAGGAGGGGGAAAATTGGAACAAAAGGTTTTGCAATTGTCAATGCTGAAAAATTACCCATGCATATAACTTGTAAATAAAAAGCTATAATAAAAAATATTAAAACAAATAAAAATATCTTTAGATTTGATGGAATGATGTCCTTCCATTCTGTTTTATCTAGTTTCTACTTCAAATGTAAATACTTTATTCCAAGGAGAAAAAACAAGTGGCATGATAAATGGAGAATTGTTTAAACAAAAATGATTCCTGTACTCCTTAAAATGAGGATGTCCTTGTGCTATAAGAGGAATTGTGTCTATAATTTAGAAGACTGGAATATTTTACATGAGAATTTTATTTATATGTCATATTTCAAGAAAGATCAAGTTATTGTATGAGTCACAAATGGTTGTATTAAACTTTTATCTTGCTAATTGTTAATTTTGGATTTTCATGATTATATATTCAAAGATCCCAGTGATAATATGCCAGCAGGGTTCGTATGGTGCTCTCATTTTCTTTAAGGGGAGACAGTAAATGTATTATTCCTTTCTGGCTATTCAATCAAAGATGACAGATTCTTCCTTAAAGAAGAATAGCTTATCCTAAAGAAATATATTACCTGAACCTTTATGGCTTCCTATTCCAAAACTTAAATTTAAAGCATCTGGGGCAAACCAAAAAAAAACTCCAAACAAACACATTTTCAATCAGAATTGACCATATTTCTTTTAACAAAAATGACAGAGTGATCTAGATCCTCATAAAATGCTACCAAATGGTACGTGAGAGTCGGAAGAAATTAGGCCAAAAAATAAGAAGACACTCTAATCTTATTAGGTGACCCAGTGCTCCATCACCTTGGGTAATAATCATCTTTCGATATGGAAGTCTTCAGCTGTGCTCACAATTCAGTTGAAACGATTGGACTAGATAGCATATCTTTCAACTCAAAATTTCTGATCCCAATTAATATTCTAGTTTTTCAGTACTATAGTATAGCAAACTGCTTAATTATTCTAGAGATAGTAATATCTTTATTTACCCTTTGGGGGGATAGGAAAGTTGGGGAATGGCATCTTGATCTGTAATTTCATCGGTGAAAAGCCTTCTTGATATAGAAACTCTTTCCACTTGTTGAAGAGCAGCAACTGAACACAACTTGTCTTTGAATATTGGAAGGTTATCCATGGCCATATAGCTGATTTGTATATATGAGACACAGGACTCAAACGCTGATTTTCCTGACTTAAGGTCAATCTTTTCTCCAATTGTCATTCTTGTTCTTCTTTTCCTTCTCATTTTCTCTCATTTCCCTTCCTCCTTAAATCTTCTCTTTCTCATTTTTCTAAACTTCATGATGTCTTGAAAAGTAAAATATCATACCAGCCTGTAGGCAGGAGCAAAGCTGCTCTGTCAATGCCCGAGAAGGAATCCAGCTAAGCAAACGGGCTCATGGCATATGCTAGAAATCCCAGAACTCCAGAGATCAAATGCCAAAGTGATGGGGGTGAAGTCCGAAACTGTGTCCCCGTTAATCTGTAAAAGAAGGGAGTTTAGGGGTTGCAGACTCCAAAAAGTCTGGGGAAAAGCATACTTTCCCAGACAAGTCTTTTCCAAGTTAAGGGGCTTCATTTAATTGGAGATCTTGGTCAAATCATGCTCCATTGATCTTTTGGGGTGGCCTGGATCCTCTTCAGGAAATTCCAACCTCTGGGAAAAAGTCTTCAAAATAATTTTATTCAGTTGGAGATCTGGGCCTGATATTCCTATTGGGTGGTTTGAAACTCCAAGATAAGTATCTAGGCCTGGGGGCACTGACTTTCTTTTCAACTGGAACCTAGTGCCAGACCACCAATAAAATGACCATTTTGAACCCCAGATCTCTGCAGAAGTCTGAAGCAGGATTATGCTTTGCCAAGGAACCTCTCTTCTTGCCTGCCGGGACTCTTGCTCCCTGTGAAGAGACCCTGTTTTCAGTGGTAACGTTTGTTATTTCTCTGACAGGACCTTGCCACTGAGGAGTCTGTCTCCCCAAAGCTGGCTTCTCAGTGCCAATAAAAATCCCTTTTGCCAGTCAGACTTTTCAGGTTTGTGAATTCTTTCATGGCACCTGTGTGCCGACCAGAGGGGATTCTCACAACTCTCTGCACTGCCAAGAACAGCATCAAAAGGGCTGGGCAGGAACAGAAGGCTTATTTAGGCACAAAATTGAATCTAAGAAGCAAAGACAAGAAAGATTATGTATGAGGACAGGACCATTCCTGTGAGTCTAGGCAACTAAGAAATATCAGTTAAGGGCAAGAAGGTTTAGGCAAATATTATAGAACTCAGTGAGAGGACAAAGTCTGGGAGGTTAGAAAAGTAAGAACAGTGACCTTTGAAAGCAGGAGACACCAAAGTAAACTGTGAAATTAGGATACAGGGCTGTCTGTTCTTCAATCTGTTTTATATTCTCCAATATGTGTGGATGGGTAAGGGGTTGAAAGATAAAGTTTGAAGTTAGATGTTGAGAAGGCATCCTTCTGGTACAGCTTCTCTCTGATTAAGGCAAGAATGGAGAGCCAAGTCTCTTGAGAAGAGCTTACAAATACACACTACTAGCAATATTTTCTTTTTAGATTTTGGGGCGATTTCAAGAGGAACCCTCAGAGAACACTGTTTGAAAAACCACTTGGGACACTTATATACCATTGGCAAAGTACTGAATTCTCTCAAGCATTTTAGAAAACAATTGGTATTTATGCAAGAAAAGTTTCTTTACCATTCATAACCTTTGTCCTAGTAATCCTGGTCCTGGGTTTATACCTCAAAGAAGGACACAAATTCTTTTCTTTTTCTTCTCCTCCTCTTCCTCCTCCTTTTCCTCCTCTTCCTCCTCCTCCTCTTCCTTCTTCTTCTCCTCCTCCTCCTCCTCCTTCTTCTTCTCCTTCTCCGAGATCCGATTAATTTTTTTTATTAAAGCTTCTTATTTACAAAACATATGCATGGGTAATTTTTCAACACTGACCCTTACAAAGTTCCAAATTATCTCCTTCTTCCCCCAATCCCTTCCCCTGGTTGGCAGGTACAAGAAAAAGTGGATCAAGAAGGAAAAAAAAACTGGGAAATAAAACAAAATGCTATGCTATGTTCCACACTCAGTTCCTACGGTTCTCTCTCTGGGTGTGTAACAATTGAAACTGGCATCAATCATCTCATTGTTGAAGAGAACCACATCCATCAGAATTGATCATCATATTAATGTTGTTGTTGCTGTGTACAATGATCTCTTGTTCTGCTCATTTCACTTAGCATCAGCTCATATAAGTCTCTCCAGGCCCCTCTTTGTTTTTTTGTTTCTTACAGAACAATAATATTCGATAACATTCATACTTATTACTTATTCAGCCATTCTCCAATTGATGGGCATCCTTTCAGTTTCCAGTTCCTTGCCACTACAAAAAGGGCTGCCACAAACATTTTTGCACATGTAAGTCCTTTCAGGAGGACATAAATTCAAAGAAAGAAATGTCTAATATTTACAACAAAACATTTCTAGCACAGCATCACTTTTTGCAATAGCAATACACTTGAAATAAAGTAGATGTACATCAATGGGAAATGACTCAATAAATTGTGACATATGAAAGTAATGAGAATTACTATGCCATAAGAAAAAGTGTGAGAGAAAGGATGATGCAGTCAGTGGCTGTGAAGAAAGATCAGTGTTCAAGTTCTGCCTATGATACATAGTGCTTTTGTGAATCCAGGCAGATCACTATAAACTCTCAGTGCCTCAAGTAAATCTTAAGGACTAATAAATTGCAGACCAATTGCAAATCTGTATTGGTAGAGGGAATTCCTTTATTGGTAGTTTCCTATACAAATGAAATTATAACAAATCTGTGGGGGAGCAAAGATAGGAGGAATATGAGAAATTCAGAGAATCATGGGAAGACATATGAATTGGTACAGAGCAAAGAAAACATTATATATAATGACTACAAAAATATTTTTTAAAAAAGACCTCAAATAGCCAAATACTGATGAATGAAACAATCTTGGCCCTAGAAAATTGATAACAAAATACATCTTTCTTTTCTTGTGAGGGATGGAAACTACAAATATGCAATGAGATAGTGTGATGCCAGAGAAACTGAGGCAAGCAGAGATTGGTTTTTAATCTTTAATGTGAAGTTTAAGTTAGCTGACTGATTGGTATTTGGTCAGATAAACTGAGGCAGATAAACATAAGTTTTTTTAGCTAATTAAGGTTTGCAAACAGAATATGTAACACAAGTATACAATCTCACAGGGGAAACAAAAGCAGATAATGGGATGGGGTAAGGACACTGGGAGGACAGACAAACCATAATCCCAGGAAAGGATCATAACTTAATCCTGACAGGATACAGGGCAAGATAAGGTCAAGGGCAAGAGAAAGCAAGGCATGGGACAATATTCAAACAGAGGGGGAATTTTTCTAGCAAGGATCAAGATAATGCACCTGGAGTTTATGACACAATAGTATGATTGGAGTTCCAAGTTTTTTCCTGGGTTCTTTTTTAAAACTCAATTTCCAGTCCTAATGGCAAGGAAGGGGGAGGGTGGCCATGATTTTTTTTTTATTCAAGGCTCAACAATATATCCTACTAGAAGTAATTACTGTTAGGTGGCTTTGCTTAAATGTTTTTTCAATGTGTGTGTATGAAGAGGATGGGAGAATGGATAGAGCCAAGAAGAAAAGATTGTAATATAAAACCAAAAAATGGTAGTGTGGCAAAGTGGACAGAGTCTCATTCCTGAAGCCAGGAAGATGTGGGTTCTTGCCTCTGACACATAATGACTGTGACTCTGTCACTTAATTTCTCAATGCTCTCAGCATTTATCTCACACTCTACGTTATAGATAATTTACTAACCTTCAATGGTTGGAATTTCTCTCTCCTAGCGTTCTTCGTATCACTCAGATCATCTATCATTTCCCAGTCCCTAAAGTACAAAACCAAAAGGCAACATGAAAACATAAGAACTACTTGTCAGTGGATCTGATTGTTTCAACCAATGTTTCTGTCTTTTCTACTGGCTTCAAAATTGTTTACACAAATTATCAATAAACATGGAAGAAGGAAGAATGAGACAACAACATGCTTCTGGTGCAATGTTACATTTCTTTCTTGGGACTCCCTTATGTCATTTACATCAGAAGTGTCAATCCTCCTGGCAGATCCCATATAGCCTTCAAAACTCCCCAGATCAAACTAGGAAAATATATATGTGTGTGTGTGTGTGTGTGTATATATATATATATATATATATATATATATATATATATATATATATATCTGGGAAATGTTTAACAAAATAAATAAAAATACAATAAAACATAGATAATGGTAATTTGTCATATTGAATTATATTATTGTATACTTAGGTTAGATCTGGGGCTTGAGAATTAGTAGGTTTGTCAGATTTATCTAGCTTTTGTGGTACTTAGATTAGTGATCTGAAATATATTTGTTTTCCTATTGCTTAAAGAAAACTCTCCTAGGACTCTAAAGCTCTAGTCTCTGGTTCTTTTTCTGGAAAGTCAGTGGTCCTAGAGAATAGGGATTCATAGACGACACCTCATAGGCCATCTAGTCCAACTTGTACATGTTCCATGAATGGTATAAAAGTTGGGACCACCTCTAATGAACCTGGATATTTTAGTCTGATGGTAAAACATAGCTGGAAAGAGAGCCCAGGTACACTGAACAAGATCTTAGGTCAGCTGGAGGACTTTGTATTTCTCTCAGAAAGGACACGGAAGGGTTCTACCTAGAAAAGAAGGAATGACTTGCATCTAAAGATGATCCTATTTTGCTTTTTTGGGTTTTTTAAGGATCAGAAGACTCTCCCTAGGGGTGCAGGATGACTGTAAGGCTCTGAGCTATTCAAGATGAAAGGTTTTAGTCTGAAAAGTTTCCTTATCAATGCCAATAATCTCCGTTGTAGAATTCTCTTTCTAACTAAATTATTTTCTCCTAGTCTATCAAATTATTCACTTTGGATGAATCCCTGACCTAGACCTATATAACTTGCCTCTTCCAGACCCACTGCTTCAATGGGACTAATTAGGACAGCTAAGGTGACACAGTGAATAAAGTGCTAGAACTGGAGTCAAGAAGCCCTCAGCTGGCATCTAGTCTCAGGTATTTCCTATAGCTGTATAACCTTGGACAGGTCAATTAACTTGGTTGCCTCCATTTCTTCATTTATAGAATGATGAAATCAGACCAAATCAATTATCTGCTGTCTGTGGAATAATCTATGATTAGATTTCCTTTTGGTTTTCCTTATTTAATTTCATTTTATTCTCAGTAGGAGTTTTTTCCTTCTCTCCTTCTATTCACTGAGAAGTCAAGAAAAACAATACTCATTACAAATGTATGTGTATGTAGTCATGAAATATAAATTCTCACATTAGTCATATCTGAAAAAAGAAAGAAAAGAACATATGCTTCTCAGATTCTGAATTCATTAGTTCTCTGTTTGGAGGTGGAAATCTTTATCTGGAAACTTTTATCTAGAGGTTTCATCTTCAGTCATTTGGTATATGTTTGGCTACTGTGTAATCTAAGAGTTTTTAACTTTCATGAATAGACTTCAAGGGGATCTGAAAACTTGGAATTTTTGACATTTTGATATTTTTATTGAATTGCTTTCCTTTGTAATCTTATGCATTTTTAATGTATTTAAATGCATGATTCTGAGAAGGGATCCATCAGCTTCACTAGGATGCAAAGATAAAGAAGGTCCAGACAAGATGATTTTGGAAGGATCACTTCCAGGTCTAGATACACATGAGCCTATTACTATGATCTTTTGTTATCTCACCTGTATTTCCAACCAAACACGCAGATCTGTCTAATACAGTCATATTTGTTACATAGCATCCTTTGATAGTTTTCAATATTTCTTTTCTTTAATAAGACAGGGAGAAAAGAGTTTGCTTAGTCCCAAAACACCGATGGCTAATCAAAGCTCAAATTCTTTTCAGTCTCCCAGTCCATATTCAAAAATTGGGAGATGGGATAGAAATATTTACAAGGTACATTCAAATGCAAGTAACCAGTGGAATAGAGACAGTAGAGGAAGCAAAAAGGACTTTCAGCTGGAGCTTGATTGTATCCAAATAATGCAATGTCCCCAGATACCCCAACTGGATTCCAGGCCTGCCAGGCAGCCTAGCGAGAATTAGATGTGAATAATGACATGAAATGACAAAAAAAAAATACCCAATAATCTTGTAAAACAGTCGGGAAAAATATTCAAGACAGGTAGAAATGGGGCCAATTTAGCTACAAACAATTCTTCAAACAATAAGGGAATTTGGAAGGCTCCTTAGTCATACAAACATGTTCCTTTTTAGTAGTCAAATCTGGTATACCTCCTAACATCGATGTTATTATAGGCCTTAGCAGTTAATTGTGTCTAAACAACTATGTGTTTTGATATTTTTATTCAAATCGTATCCTTTCCACATGAATTCAATTGACCAATTTGTATGCAAAGTAAGTAGCTGAATTCTAAAATTGGTAGCTGGTTAAAGAGTCTTTTTTTTTTTTTTTTGGCTTTTTTTGGAAAATGAAACAGGCAAAATATGCCTTTCTGAGAGGCAATTTTTAAACTAGAATGAAAAAGACTGATGCATCAGAGAATTTTCCTTGATTTCTCCATGCAGCAGGCTTCAAATATTTGCTCTCAGAACATTTCTTTTTCTGTAGTGTATGATAATTGCCAACAGACAGAAGCCTAAAGTCACAATTATTAACTATGCTCACAGGTCAGTCACAAACTCTCTGAGGCTCAATTTTCTCATCTTTAAAATGGGGGTAATAACAATAACAGCTCATGTTCTTGTGGTGCTCGATGGATTTGCAAAGAATTTCATATTGATCAGAAGCTGTTTGGTGTAATGGCTAAAGGGCCAATCAGGAAGTCCCAGGCTCAAGTCTTACTCTAAATTTTGTGAGCATAATTAACTTGCTTAACCTCTCAATGACCCAGATAGTTCTGAGGGACTATCAGTATAGAATAGCTGATAATCAGTATTGGTGAAGGGAATTTCCACACTATGAATTCCTTACCTAATGAAAAATAACAAATGAGGAAATAAGAAAATTAATAATTAAGAATGCATACATTCTTTTTTTTGGATATGTTTTGGATAATGTAAGACTTTATATCAACTAGTGTTTTGTTATTATTCTAGGGTTTGCAAATTATTTGGGCCAACTATTTTTATTCTCTTTCATTTGATTGTGGATAATAGTAATAATTGTTGTGAATTATATATTTATAAGGTACACAAAGAAAATTTGTCTGGGGGTGGAGCCAACATGGTGGATGAAGCCAGAAAGTTCCTCATACTGTCCTAATTTCTTTCAAAAACTTAATGAAACTAAGTCTCTGAACAGATTCTCACAAAATGAAACCTCTCCAGTTGAAGATAGATTGGAAAAACTTCAAGAAAGGTCACTCTCACTTGGGTGAAAAGAGTGTTCAGTCCATCTTGGACAGAGTCTGGGAAAGCAAATGAGAGGGTCTTAATCACAGCAAATCAGCAACCGAGACCCTTAGCCCTGGCTCAGTAGAGGAGTGGACCCTTGGGTCAGCCTCCAGTCCCAGCTCAGAAGGCAAACTCTGGGAAAGCAGGCTGTTTCCTGAAAAATAGCAGGCTAAACTACCCTTATAAACACTGTACTCAAAGCCAAGACTCAGAGCTTCCCAGGAAGTTTGGGACAGTACCCACTTTATCCCAGGAACAGAGCTCCACCATAAAAGTAAAAAAGAGAGAAATACCAAAAGAAAAGGAAAGTAAGTGAGCAAGAAACAGAAAAGAACCTTGACCATAGAAAACTACTATGGTAACAGGGCAGACCAAAACACAAACTCAGATGAAAATAAAATGTCCATCAAAGAAATCTCAAAGAGTGATATGAATTGGTCTCAAGCCCAAAGAGGTTTCTTGGACGTGCTCACAAAAGATTTAAAAGGCAAATAAGAGGTAGAAGGGAAAAAAAGGAAATGAGAGGCATGCAAAAGAACGACAACTTGAAAAAAAAAAAGGCAATTTCTTAAAAAATACAATTGGTCATATAAAAAAATTCCACCAAAGAAAACAACACTTTTAAAAGTAGAATTAACCAATTAGAAAAAGAGATTTAAAAAAAAGTGAAGATCACAATTAAAAACTAAAATGGGGTAAATGGAAGATAATGACTCTAGACCTTAAAAATCAGTCAAACTAAAAAGAATTAAAAAATGGGAAAAAAATGTGAAATACCCCATTAGAAAAATACCTGAAAAATAGATTCAGAAGAGACCATTTAAAAATTATTGGCTTACTGGAAGACCATAACCAAAAAAGAAAAAAAAAGAGCCTAGATAGCATTCTACAAGAGATCATTAAGGAAAACTGCCCCAATATTCTGGAAGCAGAGGGGGAAATAGTCATAGAAAGAATCTATCAATCACCTCTAGAAAGAGAACCCACAAGGAAAACACCAAGGAACATTGCTGCTGAACTCCAAAACTTCAACCTCAAGGTAAAAATACTGCAAAGCTGCCAGATAAAAACAATTCAAATATCAAGGAGCAACAGTCAGGATTACTCAGGATCTGGCAGCTTCTACAATAAAAGATTGGAGAGTTTGGAATTCAATATTATGGAAACAAAGGACCTGGGATTACAATCAAGAAAAAAACTACCCAATGAGACTAAGCATAATCTTTCAGGGGACATGATGGATCTTCAATGAAGTCAGAAACTTTTAATCATTTCTATTCGAAAAAATGGAACTAAACAGAAAGTTTAATCTATAAACACAGGACTCAAGAAAAACATAGAAAGATAAACAGGGGAAAATTTATATTATTTAAATGTTAAACTATTTATATCCTTTATCTATAAAGAACTGTATCTGTTATTGGGACAAACAGAGGGGGCATCACATGGACAGAGAATGTGATTGAGAATGGGCTTTGATGTGATAATATCAAAGAAAAAAAACAATAAGGGATAGAGAAAAATCTGTACTGGAAGAAGGGGAAAGGGGAGATATAATGAGACAAATTAGACAAACATGAAGAGGCACAAAACAACTATTACAATCCAGGAAAAGAAGGGGAGGGCATTGTCTCAAACTTGATCTCATCAGCTTTGGCCTTTAGAGGAAATAACTTAATCATTCAGTTGGGTATAGAAATTTATCAAAGAAGTAGGAGGAGAAGGAGGAAAGAAAAGGGAGGGGCTGCAAAGAAGGGAGGGCAAAAATACTAGGAAAAATGTAAGAGAAGGTAGGAGGGTGATAGAAGATAAGTTAATAGGCAGAATGGGTTAAAAATCACCACTGAGAGAAGTAAGGAGGGATAATAGGAAAGAAGTAGTTCATATGATGAGTAAAAACAAAACAAAACAAAACACTACTAAGGACAGGGTAGAAAGAGAGAGCAAAAGTATACACAGGGGAAAAATAGAATGGAGGGAAATACAGAGCTGGTAATCATAACTGTGAATGTGATTGAGATGAACTCTCCCATACAATGGAAGTGAATAATAGAATGAATTAAAAAGAGAATCCTACAATATGTTGTTTACAAGAAACATATTTGACACAGAGAGACACATACAGGATAAAAGTAAAATGATGGAATAGAATTTATTATGGTTCAGCTAAAGTAAAAAAAGCAGGGCAGCAATTCTGATCCCAGATAAAGCAAAAGTAAAAAAAGCAAATTAAAATAGATCCAATTAAAAGGAGTAAATTAAAGAGTATGTTAACAATGAAGTAGTAATGATATTAAAAGTATATGCACTGTCTTAGAGCATACAATTTCCTAGATAATATATTAAACCAGTTACAGGAAGAAATAGACAACAAAACGATATTGGTGGTGGACCTCAACCTTCCCCTCTCAGAATCAGACAAATCTAACTGCAAAATAAACAAGAAAGAAACGAGGGAGATTAATAGGATTCTAGAAAACCTAAATATAATAGACCTCTAGGGAAAACTGAATACAGACAGAAAGGAATACACCTTTTTCTCTGCAGTACATGACACCTACACAAAAACTGATCATATATTAGAGCATATAAACCTCTAAATCAAATGCAGAAAGGCAGAAATAGTAAATGATTTCCTTTTCGCATCATGCAAAAAAAAATTTATTTAATAAAAGTCCAGGGAAAGATAGATAAAACCCAACTGGAAATTGAATAATCTAATTCTCAAAAATGAGTGGGTCAAACAACAAATTACTGAAATAATTCATAATTTCATCCAAGAGAATGATAAAAAATGAGACAACATACAAAAAATTTTGGGATACAGCCAAAGCAGTTCTTAGAGGACATATAAGATACATGACTTAAATAGAGAAAGGAGATCAATGCATTGGGCATGCACCTAAAAAAAGCTAGGAAAAAAAAACAAACTAAAATTCCCTAATTAAATACCAAATTAGAAATTCTGAAACTCAAAGGAAAGATTAATAAAATTGAAACTAATAAAACTATTGAACTAATTAATAAAATTCAGTTGGTTTTATGAAAAAAAAAGATAAACCTTTGATAAAGGAGAAAAAGGAAAGAAAAAAAAAACTAAATCACCAACAACAAAAAATGAAAAGGTGAACTTACCACCAAAGAAAAAGAAATTTACACAATAATTAGGAGCTATTTTGTCCACCTTTATGGCAGCAAGTCTGACAATCTAACTGAAATGAATGATTTATTTACAAAAATATAAATAGCCCAGATTAATACAAAAGGAAATAAAATACTTAAATAGTTCCTTTTTAGAAAAAGAAATTGAGCAAATCATAAATGAACTCCCAAAGAAAACAATTTATAGAGCCAGATGGATTCACACATGAATTCTACCAAACATTTAAAGAACAATCAATTCCAATATATTGTAAACTATTTGGAAAAATAGACAAAGAAGGAGATGTGCCAAATTTCTCCTATGGCAAAAATTTGGTACTGATACCTAAGCCAGGAAGAGCCAAAACAGAGAAAGAAAATTACAGACCAATCTTCTTAATGAATATCAATGGAAAAAAATTAAATAAAAATTTAAGAATAGAGATTACAGCAATATATCAGTAGGATAATACACTATGACCTAGTGGGATTTATACCAAAAAATGCAGATCTGGTTCAATATCAGGAAAACTATTACCATCATTGAACATATCAAGAACAAACCAACAGAAATTATATGATAATCTCAATAAATACAGAAAAAGAATTTTGACAAAATAAAGCACCAATTCCTATTAAAAAACACCATCGAGCATAGGAATAAAGGGAACTTTCCTTGTAATGGAGCAACTGGATGCATTCCCAATAAGATCTGGGGTGAAACAAGGATGCCCATTATCATCACCACTATTATTCAACATTGTACTATTAAAGTTGGCTTTAGCAATAAGAAAAAAAGAAATTAAAGGAATTAGAATAAGCAATGAGGAAATAAAACTATCACTTTTTGCAGATGATATGATGATATATTTAGAGAATCCTAGAAAATCATCCAAAAATCTACTGAAAACAATTCAGAGCTTTAGCAAAATTGCAAGATGCAAAAATAAACCCAAATCATCAGCATTTCTATATATTACTGACAAAGTCCAACACCAAGAGATAGAAAGAGAAATCCCATTTAAAATTATTGTAGACAATAAAATATTTTGTTGTCTACCTGCCAATACAAACCCAGGAACTTTATGAAAACAATTACAAAACACTTCTCACACAAATAAAATCAGATCTAAACAACTGGAAAAATATCAATTGCTTATGGCTAAGCCAATACAATAAAAATAACAATTCTGACTAAATTGGTTAGTGCCATTCCAATTAGACTGCCAAAACATTATTTTGTAGAAATAGAAAAAATAATAACTAAATTCATCTGGAAGAACAAAAGGTCTAGAATGTCACAAGAATTAATGAAAAAAAAAAATACCAAGGCTTAGTAGTACCAAATCTAGAACTATATTATTAAACAGCAGACATCAAAACCATTTGGTACTGGCTAAGAAATAGTGGTGGATCTAATGTATAGATTAGATATACATGACACAATAATCAAGGCCTATAGCAATCTAATATTTGATAAACACCCAAACTCCAGCTTCTGGAATAAGAACTCACTACTTGACAAAAATTGCTGAGAGAACTGGAAAATAACATGTCAGAACCTTGGCATAGACCTACAGCTTACAGCCCATACCAAAATAAGGTCAATATGGGTACATGTTTTGGGCATAAAGAATGATAACCTAAACAAATTTGGAGAGCAAGGGGTAATTTATCTATCAGATCTTTGGAGAAGGGAATAGAGAACATTATGAAAGGCAAAATGGAAAACTTTGATTACACTAACTTAGAAAATTTTTGCACAAACAAAACCACTAGCAACAAAATTAAAAAGGAAGCACAAAGCTCAGAAAAAAATCTGTTTCTGTGTTTCTAATAAAAGGTTCATTTCTAAATATATAGAAAACATTGTCATATTTATAATACCAAATCATTCCCCAATTGATAAATGATCAAAGAATATGAACAGATCATTTTTAGATGATGAAATTAAAGTCTTCTATAGGCATATGAAAAAATTCTCTAAATTACTACTGATTAAAGAAATAAAATCAAAACAACTCTGAGGTATTACCTCACACACCTCTCAGATTGACTAAGATGACAGAAAAAGGATAATGATAAATTTTGGAGGGGATGTGGGAAAAGTAGGACACTAATGCACTGTTGGTTGAGATGTGAACTGACACAATTATTCTGGAGAGCAATCTGGATCTATGCTTAAAGGGTTATAAAATTGTGTATACCTTTTGACCCAGCAGTGCCATTACTGGGTCTGTATCTCAAAGAAATCATAAAGAAGGGAAAAGGACTCAAAAGTGCAAAAATGTTTGTAGTAGCTCTTTTTGTGGTAACAAAGAATTAGAAATGAATAAATGCCCATCAGTTGAGGAATGGCTGAATGAGCTTTGATATATGAAGATAATGGAATATTTTTGGTCTATAAAAATGATGAAGAAGCTGATTTTAGAAAGCCCTGGAGAGGGCTTACATGAACAGATGCTGAGTGAAACAAGCAGAGCTAGGGATACAATAATAGTAAGAATGTTTGATGATCAATTGGAGAATGGTTGAGTAAATTGTGGTATATGAATGTTATGGAATATTATTGTTCTGTAAGAAATGACCTGCAGGATGAATGCAGAAAAGACTGGTGAGACTTACATGACCTGATGCTGAGTGAAATGAGCAGAACCAGGAGATCATTGTATACCTCAACAACGATACCGTATGAGGATGTATTCTGATGGAAGTAGATTTCTTCAACAAAGATCTAACTCACTTTCAATTGATCAAGGATGGACAGAAGCAGCTATACCCAAAGAAAGAACACTGGGAAATGAATATAAACTGTTTGCATTTTCGTTTTTCTTCCCGGGTTATTTATACCTTCTGAATCCAATTCTCCCTGTGCAACAAGAGAACTGTTCGGTTCTGCACACATATATTGTATCTAGATATACTGTAACCTATTTAACATGTATAGGACTGCTTGCCATCTGGGGAAGGGGGTAGAGGGAGGGAGGGGAAAAATAGCAACAGAAGTGAGTGCAAGGGATAATGTTGTAAAAAAAATTACCCTGGCATGGGTTCTGTCAATAAAAAGTTATTTTTTAAAAAAGAATATTTGATGACCAGCTATGAAAGACTTGGTTCTTCTCTATGAAAGACTTGGAGCTTCTCAGTGGTTCAGTGATTCAAAGCAATCCCAAAAAATTTTGGACAGAAAATTCTATCTGCATCCAGAAAAGAACTATGGAGATTGAATGCAAATTAACACATGCTATGTTCATTTTTTTCTCTCCCATGGTTTTCTCCTTTTGCTCTGATTTTTTCTCTTCCAATATGATTCATAAAGCAATTTGTGTTAAAATAAATTAATTAAAAAGCAAATAAATAAAAACGAAAAAGAAAATGTCTTTCATTTGATGTCAGAAAAGTATCACAGTGATAGAAAAATGGTTTTATTAAGGAAAAAAAAACTACCAGTCTCTCAGTTTTCCTGTTTGGCAATTGGGAATAATCTGCCTCAGAATAGCATCTGTTGTGCTTAGTTAAGTAAGCATGTAATCAATACAACCCTCAAAAGACTGTCTCTTACCTTTTAGGGCATTTTATTCAGGGCATAAATAGGTGGTACATTAACCATTTGTGTCCCCCATGCCTCACATACTATATTCCTATATAAATCTGTTACATTGTATTCAATGGAATAATTTAGATGTGAGAAAAACCTGATTAATCTTACAAAGTTAAAAATCAAGCCAATTCAAACAGAAGCTTCAAAACTTCATTGAAAGAAAAATGTTGAATTAAAATAAAAGGATATCCATCGGATTTGTCAGTTCAGTCACTATTAAAAAAGTTGAACCATAGCAAAAAAATGTATTCTATACTTTAAAGGGCTTGGCATTTAAGTGATGCCATGAATTATTTCAAATCTATTAGAGGGATTGTTTGCTTGATCACCTCCATGAGCAAGATGCAGCCATGAACGTGAGACTTTGAGGAACCTTTGGACAAAACTATTATCAACTCAATCATATCACCTGTCATTACCTAAGATCAAGCAAGTCTTCCGAGGAGAGATGTGGGGAAGCATGATAAAATGTAATAGTCTCTTACCACTGTAAGCAGTGAATAGGAAGTTCTTTTCTAGATTCTGAATGTCAGGAGGATTTTTTATTTTTCCATGTTTCTAAGAATGAACCTCATCTATTTCAACTGACAAATTATTCAAAACCTAAAAGCTAGAATGGATGCAGAAGCTTATTTGATTTAGTGCCATCGGCTTGCAGAGAAATATAATAATAACAGAGATGTAAGAATCATTTTAATTTATTTGGAGAGATGAGACAGTAATGTTGGGATGGGGGAAAACTGTGTGATCTTGGGCAAGATATTTAAACTCTGTGGCCTCAGTTTCCTCAACTGTCAAATGGGAATAATAATAGCACCTAACTCCCCATATTGTTGTAGGGATCCAACAGAATTTTGTTCAATCATTTCATTAATTTGTAATCCCATTTGGGGTTTTCTTGGCAAAAACAGCAAAGTTCCTTCTTCTTCCTCCACCAATGATATAAGTACTTGCCAGGAGCATTGATGAACTAAGCAAATTTTCCCAGTTATACTGTTAAGTATTTGAAGTTAGATTTTAATGCTGTCAAATCCAGCTCCCTATTTATGCTTTAACTTTTTTTTGCTTTAATTTCAGATAAACTTTTACTTAAATTTTAACTCTGAGTTTTTAGCGAGGTCCCATTGTAAGACAGGCACATTTGGAATCATCATTATTTCAGGTCTCCTTCCTTTGCTGATTATGGTACAGAGATGACCCTGGTTTCTTAAAGGCTACCCATGTCAAGTTCAAACTCTGGTAGTTATTTCAAAGCTCAGTAGGCTTTGGGTATGGACCTGGTGATGGCCTGGATATCTGTTATTGAAGGATTGGCTTAGTAGAATTCATAGAGGCACAAGTCTAGGTTAACTCTACAGTGATGGCCACAGTAACCCTCTGAAACTATCTAATTAAGTCAAAGCAGTAAGCATCTATTAGGCACCTGCTGTATACCAGGTACAGTGCCAAGTGCTGAAGATAAAAATATAAGCAAAATGAAAGAGAAGTCTTTGCTCACAAGGAAGTTACATCCTATTAAGGGAAGATAAAACATAAAAGGGAGATTAAAAATTGGGATGGAAATAGAGGAAAGTACATTGTTTGAGGCATGTTGGAGAAGTTTGGAGAATGAAGGATAGCTGGTCTTGAACCTACCCCTTCTACTTAATTATAAAGAGCATGCAATCTGTGTTGTTAGAGGGAATGCTTGAACCAATAAAATTATAAATTACTGATGCATTATTTTGTTGTTATGAGTTTCTTTTCCCTTCTTTACAACATCAAATTATTTGGTTTAGTTGTCTAATTTGTAATAGAAGTACACCAAAACCCAAAACTCTATTAAAAGAAGACTTCAAGAATAAAAAGACCAGCAATAAGTTAGAGCTTTTCATTGCTCAGAACAGAGCTTCAGAAGTCTTTTAGAGCCTAGAAAATCCCTGGCGTACTGAGTCAGATTATTAGATTTATACTTTATCTAGTCTAGCATATTTGTTATAAAAAGGGATAAAGTTGTTATTCAGAAGGGCAACCATTGTTGTTATTGTGGAATCAGACAGCTAGCCTTCTTCATATCAACTTTAATATAAGAGAAATAAAACATAATACCTTCACGTTCCATTAAACAGTTCAATTCTGTAAAACATTGACTAAGCACTTACTATGTACAAGATGAGAGACTGTAGTTGTTGAGTGAATAGAGAGTGGAGATGAACTGGGTTCCATTTCTGCCCCTAACATTCTGTGTGACCGTGAGTCAAATTTCAATTGATAAAATATTTATTAGGTGCTTACCACTTGCATAGGAGGACTGGATGTCTAAGACACTTGTCTGAGAAGACTGAAGTCTTTTCCAACTCTTCAATGAAAGTATTGTTATTCTTGTTTGTCCTTCATTCTCAAAAAAGGCCCATGAAGTCAGGGAGGTGATGCCATGATGTTCAAGCAAATTGGATTTAAGGGTATACTGTAGTGCAAGCTCACCTGCCTCAAATTCTCCTCTGGAGAATTAGGTGTGTAGTTTAGACCAGATATAGATCAAGATGGCTTTTTTTAAGCTAAGGTCTTTAATAGGTCCCAGTTTGAGGCAACTGCCCATTCAGTCATTAAGGCTAGGTAAGAAAGAAATGAGGGAATAAATGGCTTTTTTTACCTAGTCAAAAATAAATTAATCTATTAAATTAAATTAGGTGTCAGTCTGGGAAGGGAAGATTTCTTGCCAAAACAATAGTTACTGTTTACATTTCCTCTGAGGCAATCCGTGCCCAAACTAAGACCAAATGGGCTTGATCTAGGACATTTTATTGGCTAATCAATGAGAGCCAGAGTGATTTGGTTTTAAGGCCTGGTCCTTAAGAAAGAAATTCTTCTGCTGAACATAATCCTGATTGAATATAGCTCACAGCTCTCAAATCTCTCTTTTTCTGTATCTATCTCTCCATCTCACTATCTCTCTATATGTATTTCTCTTTCTCTTTTTCTATTCTCTCTTCTTAGAACGATGCTCTAAGACTGCTTAGACACTTAAAGTTTCTGAGCCTCAGTTTCCTTATCTTTAAAATGAGAATAACAATGACTTCTTTTTTTTTTTTTAATTTTTTATTTTATAATTACATTATATTGACACTCATTTCTGTTCCGATTTTTTTTTTCCCCTCCCTCCCTCCACCCCCTCCCCTAGATGGCAAGCAGTCCTTTATATGTTGGATATGTTGCAGTATATCCTAGATACAATATATGTTTGCAGAACCGAACAGTTCTCTTGTTGCGTAGGGAGAATTGGATTCAGAAGGTATAAATAATCCGGGAAGAAAAACAAAAATGCAGATAGTTCACATTCGTTTCCCAGTGTTCTTTCTTTGGGTGTAGCTGCTTTTGTCCGTCATTTATCAATTGAAACTCAGGTCTCTTTGTCAAAGAAATCCACTTCCATCAAAATATGTCCTCATACAATATCGTTGTCGAAGTGTATAATGATCTCCTGGTTCTGCTCATTTCACTTAGCATCAGTTCATGTAGGTCTCTCCAAGCCTCTCTGTATTCATCCTGCTGGTCATTTCTTACAGAACAATAATATTCCATAACATTCATATACCACAATTTACCCAGCCATTCTCCAATTGATGGGCATCCATTCATTTTCCAGTTTCTAGCCACTACAAACAGGGCTGCTACAAACATTTTGGCACATACAGGTCCCTTTCCCTTCTTTAGTATTTCTTTGGGATATAAGCCCAATAGAAACACTGCTGGATCAAAGGATATGCACATTTTGATAATTTTTTGGGCATAATTCCAGATTGCTCTCCAGAATGGTTGGATTCGTTCACAACTCCACCAACAATGCATTAGTGTCCCAGTTTTCCCGCATCCCCTCCAACATTCATCATTATTTTTTCCTGTCATCTTAGCCAATCTGACAGGTGTGTAGTGGTATCTCAGAGTTGTCTTAATTTGCATTTCTCTGATCAATAATGATTTGGAACACTCTTTCATATGAGTGGTAATAGTTTCAATCTCATCCTCTGAAAATTGTCTGTTCATATCCTTTGACCATTTATCAATTGGAGAATGGCTTGATTTCTTATAAATTTGAGTCAGTTCTCTATATATTTTGGAAATGAGGCCTTTATCAGAACCTTTAACTGTGAAAATGTTTTCCCAGTTTGTTGCTTCCCTTCTAATCTTGTTTGCATTAGTTTTATTTGTACAAAGGCTTTTTAATTTGATGTAATCGAAATTTTCTATTCTGTGATCAGTAATGGTCTCTAGTTCATCTTTGGTCACAAATTTCTTTCTCCTCCACAAGTCTGAGAGATAAACTATTCTATGTTCCTCTAATTTATTTATAATCTCGTTCTTTATGCCTAGGTCATAGACCCATTTTGATCTTATCTTGGTATATGGTGTTAAGTGTGGGTCCATGCCTAATTTCTGCCATACTAATTTCCAATTATCCCAGCAGTTTTTATCAAATAATGAATTCTTTTCCCAGAAGTTAGGGGCTTTGGGTTTGTCAAACACTAGATTGCTATAATTGACTATTCTGTCTTGTGAGCCTAGCCTTTTCCACTGATCCACTAATCTATTTCTTAGCCAATACCAAATGGTTTTGGTGACTGCTGCTTTATAATATAATTTTAGATCAGGTACAGCTAGGCCACCTTCATTTGATTTTTTTTTCATTAATTCCCTTGAGATTCTCGACTTTTTATTGTTCCATATGAATTTTGTTGTTATTTTTTCTAGATCAATAAAATATTTTCTTGGAAGTCTGATTGGTATAGCACTAAATAAATAGATTAGTTTAGGGAGTATTGTCATCTTTATTATGTTCGCTCGGCCGATCCAAGAGCACTTAATATTTTTCCAATTATTTAAGTCTGACTTTATTTGTGTGGAGACTTTTTTATAATTTTGCTCATATAATTCCTGACTTTCCTTTGGTAGATAGATTCCCAAATATTTTATGGTATCAACAGTTATTCTGAATGGAATTTCTCTTTGTATCTCTTGCTGTTGGGTTTTGTTGGTGATGTATAAAAATGCTGAGGATTTATGGGGATTTATTTTGTAGCCAGCTACTTTGCTAAAATTATGAATTATTTCCAATAGCTTTTTGGTAGAATCTCTGGGGTTCTCTAGGTATACCATCATATCATCTGCAAAGAGTGATAGTTTGGTTTCCTCATTGCCTACTCTAATTCCTTTTATATCTTTCTCGACTCTTATTGCCGAGGCTAGTGTTTCTAATACGATATTAAATAATAATGGTGATAGTGGGCAACCTTGCTTCACTCCAGATCTTACTGGGAAAGGTTCCAGTTTTTCCCCATTGCATATGATGCTTACTGATGGTTTTAAATATATGCTCCTGACTATTTTAAGGAAAAGTCCATTTATTCCTATGCTCTCAAGTGTTTTTATTAGGAATGGATGTTGGATTTTATCAAATGCTTTTTCTGCATCTATTGAGATGATCATGTGGTTTTTGTTTGTTTGGTTATTGATATAGTCAATTATGCTAATAGTTTTCCTAATATTGAACCAGCCCTGCATTCCTGGTATAAATCCTACTTGGTCATAGTGTATTATCCTGGTGACAATTTTCTGTAATCTTTTTGCTAATATTTTATTTAAGATTTTAGCATCAATATTCATTAGGGAGATTGGTCTATAATTTTCTTTCTCTGTTTTCAGCCTACCTGGTTTAGGTATCAGTACCATATCTGTGTCATAAAAGGAGTTTGGTAGGACTCCTTCAATCCCTATTTTTTCAAATAGTTTATATAACATTGGAGTTAATTGTTCTTTAAATGTTTGGTAGAATTCACATGTAAATCCATCTGGTCCTGGGGATTTTTTCTTAGGGAGTTGATTGATAGTTTGTTCTATTTCTTTTTCTGAGATGGGACTGTTTAGGATATTTACTTCTTCCTCTGTTAGTTTGGGCAAGCTGTATTTTTGGAGGTATTTTTCTATTTCATTTGAGTTGTCGAATTTATTGGCATAAAGTTGGGCAAAGTAACTCCTAATTATTGCTCTAATTTCCTCTTCGTTAGTGGTGAGTTCTCCCTTTTCATTTTTAAGACTAACAATTTGATTTTCCTCTTTCCTTTTTTTTAATCAGATTTACTAAGGGTTTTTCTATTTTGTTGGTTTTTTCATAGAACCAACTCTTAGTTTTATTAATCAATTCAATAGTTTTTTTACTTTCAATTTTATTGATCTCACCTTTTACTTTTAGAATTTCAAGTTTAGTGTTTGACTGGGGGTTTTTAATTTGTTCCTTTTCTAGCATTTTTAATTGCAAACCCAATTCATTGACCTTCTCTTTCTCTATTTTATACAAATAGGCCTCTAGAGATATGAAATTTCCCCTTATTACCGCTTTGGCTGCATCCCATACATTTTGGTATGATGTCTCATTATTATCGTTTTCTTGGGTGAAGTTATTAATTATGTCTATGATTTGCTGTTTTACCCAATCATTCTTTAGTATGAGATTATTTAGTTTCCAATTATTTTTTGGTCTACTTCCCCCTGCTTTTTTGTTGAATGTAATTTTCATTGCATCGTGGTCTGAAAAGGATGCATTTACTATTTCTGCCTTACTACATTTGAGTTTGAGGTTTTTATGTCCTAATATATGGTCAATTTTTGTATAGGTTCCATGAACTGCTGAAAAGAAAGTGTATTCCTTTCTGTCTCCATTACATTTTCTCCAGAGATCTATCATATCTAGCTTTTCTAGTATTCTGTTTACCTCTTTGACTTCTTTCTTATTTATTTTCTGGTTTGATTTATCTAATTCTGAGAGTGCAAGGTTAAGATCTCCCACTATTATAGTTTTACTGTCTATTTCTTCTTGCAGCTCTCTTAGTTTCTCTTTTAAGAATTTAGATGCTACCCCACTTGGTGCATATATGTTTAATATAGATAGTGCTTCATTATCCATGCTACCCTTTAGCAAGATATAGTGTCCTTCCTTATCTCTTTTAATTAGGTCAATTTTTGCTTTAGCTTGATCTGAGATCAGGATGGCTACCCCTGCTTTTTTGACTTCACCTGAAGCATAGTAGATTTTGCTCCAACCTTTTACCTTTAACCTGCATGTATCTCCCCGCTTCAGGTGTGTTTCCTGTAAACAACATATTGTAGGATTCTGGCTTTTAATCCATTCTGCTAACCGCTTCCTCTTTATGGGGGAGTTTACCCCATTCACGTTTATGGTTAGAATGACCAATTCTGTATTACTTGCCATCTTGTTAACCCCGGTTTATGCTTTCCTCCCTTCTTTCCCCTTTCCCCCCTTCCAAGTATTAAGCTTGTGAGCACCCCTTGCTTCTCACAGCCCTCCCTTTTTAGTGTCCCTCCCCCCGCCTTAGAGTTCCTCCCCCTATCTTACCCCTTTCCCTCCCAGTTCCCGTATTCCCTTCCGCTTAGCTTATTCCTTCCCTTTCCACTTTTCCCTTCTCACTTTTCAATGAGATGGGAGAAGTTTCACCTTAGATTGAATATGTCTTAAGATTTTTCACTTAAAGCCAATTCTGAAGGCAGTAAGATACCCACTATATTCATCCCCCTCCATTCTTTCTCTCAGATATAATAGGTTTCCTATGCCTCTTCATGAGATGTACTACCCCCACTTTACCCTTTTTCTGGTACAATGTCCTTTCCACATCAATTTCTAGAACAAGGTATACATGTATTCTTTATACATCTATATAGTCAAAATATAGTTCCCAAGATTAATCTTTACCTTTTTAGATTTCTCTTGAGTTCTATATTTGTAGATCAAACTTTTTGTTAAGTTCTGGTTTTTTCATCAGAAATAGATGAAATTCGCTTACTTCGTTGAATGTCCATCTTCTTCCCTGGAAAAAGATGCTCATTCTCGCTGGGTAAGTTATTTTTGGTTGCATACCAAGTTCCTTAGCCTTTCGGAATATCATATTCCAGGCCCTTCGATCTTTTAATGTGGATGCTGCCAGATCCTGGGTGATCCTTATTGTGGCTCCTTGATACTTGAATTGGGTTTTTCTAGCCGCTTGCAATATTTTTTCTTTCATCTGAGGGTTCTGGCATTTGGCCACTATATTCCTTGGTGTTTTGATTTTAGGATCCCTTTCAGTGGGTGATCGATGAATCCTTTCAATGTTTATTTTTTCCTCTGTTCCTATGACTTCTGGGCAGTTCTCTTTGATAATTTCCTGGAAGACAGTGTCCAGGCTCTTTTTTTCATCATGTTTTTCTGGGAGTCCAATGATTCTCAGATTGTCTCTCCTGGATCTGTTTTCCAGGTCTGTTGTCTTCCCCAGAAGGTATTTCACATTTTTCTCCATTGTTTGATTTTTTTGGATTTGCTTGACTGATTCTTCTTGTCTCCTCGAGTCATTCAATTCCACTTGTTCAATTCTGATTTTCAGTGAAGTATTCTCTTCACTCACTTTTTTAAAATCTTTCTCTAATTGTCCAATTGAGTTCTTTTGTTCTGTGGAATTTTTTTCCATTTCGCCAATTTTGTTTTTTAGAGAGCTGTTTTCTGTTTCCAGTTCACTAATCCTATTTTTCAAGGATTTCACTTCTTTATCCACTCTCTCTTTAACTTTCTCCAGACTCTTTTCCCATTTTTCTTCTAGCTCCCTTGTGAGAGCCTTTTTAATCACTTCTATGAGGTTCATCTGTGCTGAGGAACAGACGATCTCCTCCTTTGGGGAATCACCTGGAGACTGCCTGTTTTTAGTCTCCTCAGGATTTAGAGTCTGCTCTCTATCTGTATAGAAGCTGTCAAGGGTTAAAGTCCTCTTCAGCTTCTTGCTCATTCTGTCTATTAATCAGAGACAAACTACCAAAGAAAAACAGAAAAAACTGGAGTCTTTCTTTGGGGGGGGGCTGGGTGTGTTATCGAGCTTCCTCTACAGACTGCAGGGGGCAGCAGTGAGGCACTAGCAGGACTGTGCTGCGCCTGCGCTCTGAGATCCCAGAGCGTGCTGAGTCACTGAGGGGGGGGAAGGGGGGGGCGGCCAGGTCCTGAGAGACTCCAGCTGTTTGCGGTTGTGTTCTTCAGCCCCGGTGTTTTTAGCTTCTCTGCTGGGCTGCTGACTTGCTGCAGGTTCCAAACCTGTAGCGAAGCTCTCCCCGCAGAGACGGCTACGATCACTCTCCACCCCCTCTCTAGTCTGCTCCTGTGCCCTCACTGCCGCTGCCCTCAGCCTGCGCCCGATCTAAAACCGTCCCAGCCCTCCAGTAAAGACAGACCTTTCTTGGCGGATCTCAAGGATGGCTTCTCTTGGTAACTATATGTGGGTTTTTTTTCAGTCAAGCATTGATTCAGAGGCTTGTAATGAAGTGGATAGTGAGAGAAAGCGCGGAGCTTATGCAACTGTGAGCCTCCTCTCCGCCATCTTAACCGGAAGTCCATAACAATGACTTCTTGCCTAATCCATAAAGTTGCTATAAGGATCAAACTCACTGTAACCCCAAACCCTATATAATCATTAGCTATTTTTCCCCCTAGGACGGACATCTTGTCATTGTCATTATCTGACTCTATTTGTTGTATATGTGTGTATATGAGAGAGAGAGAGGAAGATACACGCACACAGAGAGACAGGGACAGACAAAGAATCTCAGAGAGAGGGAGGGAAGGAGAAGAGAAAAGAGAGAGACACATAGAGATAGAAGAGAGGGAGGGAAAGTGGGGGAGAAACCGGACAGACAGACACATATACAGACAGAGAGAAAGAGAGAGACAGAGGGAGAGAGAAGGAGGAAGGGAGGGAGAGAAAATGAGAGGAAGAAAGGGAAGGCAAAGAAGGAGAAAGGGCAGAGAGGGAGAGAGGAAGGAGGGAGGAGAGAGAGACACATAGAGAGAATTATGATCCTTAATTCTTTCAACCCCTGCTTTTCCATCTGCAGGTGCAAATACTCTCATTTCCAGTTATAAGTGCAGAAAACAATTAGAATTTGTTATTGCAACCCCAGTAGCATTCATTATTATTCTGTTAGTAACAGTTATTCTGGATATTCCTAAATTTGGTATTCAAAGAAAAATAGATATCCAGCTGTAAAATTTAAATTAGTCATCTGTTTTTCATGATCCCTAAGCCTCAAATCCAACCTCTGTCCAGAGGATTTTTTTAAATTCTGAAATTTTTTTTAAAATAACAATTTTAAAAGCAAGTTTTTATTTTTTTTCTATTCAGAATTCATCTACTTCACTGACTATTGGGGTTTTAACTTCCTTTGACAATATTAGGATTTGCATAGTTTCCATTCTTTCTAAGAATCATACACATCACACTTAAACAAGATTGGCTAAAGGGGCCTGATCTTATAAACATGAGGAATAAAAGTTTAGGATGTTAGAAGCAATCCACTGATGCAAAGCAGAATGATTGAATATGTGTTTGTGATGCCTCCGGGCTGACTGCATAGCTGAAATGGAATACTTGAATCAGTGCTATGTCCTTGAGCTTCAGCTCACATAGTTACCAGTCTGCCAGTTGGGTTAATGATTTCGGGTGGAGGTGATTAGGTGTGTAGTTTAGACCTAAGATGTTAGTTCTACATGTCTTATGTTCTGAAATATCCTTTTTCTACTCCCTAGTTCTCCCTAGAAACATCCATATATACACTGGCTCCTGTATCCCTCCAGATACTGCTCTTCTCTTTTCTGCTAAAATCAAGAAAGTCACACTTTTTCAATGAGTTACTTTAAAAAATGCCCCTGCTGTGTTGGATTTAGATTAAGGAAGACTAAGATCAAATTTTGCTTCAGACACTTATAAGCAATGTGACTTTGGGAAAGTCAGCTCATTTCTCTGTGACTCAGTTTCTTGACTTGTAAAATGAAGGATTTGGACCTGAAGGCATCTAAGATCCCTCCCAGTTCTAAGTCTACAATCCTATGGTTATCCTAACTGAACTTTGCTCTCCACTGTATCCTGTATATCATCACCAGATGATGTCTTTCTGTAAAACAGATCACGTACTATTACACTGCTGCCTATTCCAAGTTCCTTAGTTATCCCTAATCAGACTTTACTTTTTCTAACTTATATATTGCTTACTATTTTACCTTGATTCTTTTCGCTATTCCAGTCAAACCAGTATCCTCATTGTCCCTAAATGTGTCATACTCATTCCTGCCTCTAAGCATTTTATTTTGCTAATAATGCTTTCTTTTCTCCACCCAGCCAAATTTTATCCATCTCCTAAAGCACTCATTTCAATATATCTCCTTTACAAAACTGGGAACTCTATCTTCCACTTTCTTAAACTCTGGTTTGTGACCCCACATGGGATTTCATAACTTAATATGGGGTTTATAAAATTATGATTTATTATCAGTAAATGTTTGATATGTATATCTATTTCATAAACCTATATATCTAGGATCACATAAAAACTTCTCAAGCAAAAAAGAGGTCTTGAGTCGAAAAAGTGTAAGAAACCTTGTTCTAAACCATATTTATCTCTCTTGTGATGGTTATTATTTGTCTGACATTTTTGCACTTACCCACTTACTACTATATTATTATCTATGTTTAGAGGGTGCATCATATTAAATTAGCAGAAGGAAGGCAGCAGCCAAACTGAGTACAGAGTAAGTATTCAATAAATACTTGTACTGAATCAAAATCATGATATCATCTCCAAATGAAACTTTATGGACAAGGAGTTTAGTAGAGCAATAAAAACTAATTATCATTTCAGTATCTCTCTCAGTATCATCTATTACTGTTCTATATGTATAGTCATATTATTCCATTAGCAGTGGAAGATACTCTCTGTTTTTAGACTTTTTCTTCTTTAATTTTGAAATGTCAGCATTACATTGGGGAATTTAAATATTTGAGGCAACCAGCTCTGCTCTGCTTGGAAGCTCAACACACTTTTTCCAGCAGATTCAGAAGCAAGCTGAATGGTATGTACGCCTTCTCCACACCCAAGGTTGCCTAGTAAAGAATGGATTAAATATAAGAACTTCTCCATCAATTTTGTGCAAGATCTGAGGTAGCCACATTACATTTACAATTGTATATTGTTTAGACTAGAGCAAGCTGGTATATGTATGAAAATGGTGAGAGCAGATCTTTATTAGTAAGTGATATAAAGAGTCAAAAATTGGAATATTGGAAAGAAATAACATGGATAATTTAAGGCATAATAAGAATGATTCAAAGTGATATTCACTTTGTGATAAGTGATAAGGCCATGTAAGCATGAAAGTTCAAGCAATTATCCATCATAATGGAAGGTCTGATGTCTTGATGGGCTAACTATGGTCCATAATCAGCCTCCTTACAATGTGCTCACTCCTATGCCTAAGAAAAATTAAATAAAAAAAAAAAAACAATGAGGAGAATAAATAGCGAGAAGAATGATCTCTGCAGTAAGTAGACAAAGAATCCCAAGCCAAAGAGTGAGCTAGAGCTAAAGAGCTAGAGCACAAAATTAGATGCAAGGCATAAAAGGTCTACTTGCTGTTTCTTGCTGGTAACATTCCATTTCTCTTCTTTGCACTGCCTGTTGCCCAGACCAGAATTGTTATCCCTGCTTAACTGTGTCTGATAAGTTTCCCTGAATTCCTTTAGATCTCAGTTTCAATTCACTTTCGGAAGGAAGAGGCCTTTACTGGTTTCCTTAGCTACTAATGACTTCAACTCTGAGATTACCTTCCATCTATATTATATTTACATGTTGTTTCTTCCATTAGACTGTGAGCTTGTTGAGAGCAGAGTCTCTCTCTCTCTCTCTCTCTCTCTCTCTCTCTCTCTCTCTCTCTCTATATATATATATATATATATATATATGTGTATATATATATATATATATAAAATACATATATATATAATACATATTTCTTCATATTCTCTGCACCTAGCACAGGAGCTGGCACATAGTAAATATGTGTGTTTTTTGATTATTTGACTCAAATTCAAGTGTTTGAGTATGAGCATTTGTCAGTATTTTGCTAGTATGAAAGATATTTTTTTAAAACAGAACAGGTTATTTTAACAGACATATCATTAGAATGGCAAGAACAATTAGACTAGTGTAGCTTGCTAGAAATCTCCTTTAATAAGTATCAAACTCTACTCTGTTTTTATATTCCACAGCACAAACTTCTGATTTATTATTTGGTTTCCTGTGAAAAGCTACACAGTTTGGAAAAGAGTATATAATGCTTAATGGACCAGATTTATTGTCATTCACTAGAAATTAACAGGTTGAAACTAAAGTTAGTGATTTGTAAAACATTAGAATTCAAAGAAACTATCTGAGGCAACTCCTTTCCTTTAGATTTGAGGAAACTAAGGTCCAGAAAAGTTAAAGGATTTGTACAACATTGCACATTAGAAATAACAAAGGGGAAATTTGAACTCAGGTCATTGGCTCACGGATGTTGGGAGACTGAAATGCATTAGCACCTCTGATAGAAGTTAGGGATTGAAGAGGAAATGAAGAGAAAGTACATTCCAGAAGCATGGAGATGGGAACTGGGTCAACAGTCAATACAGCTGGAATGTTAGAGTGGGTGAAAGACAATAATGAAATGCATGTAAAGTTCTACCCACATCGACAAGATCATAGTTGCACCGAAATGAAGAAAAAACATTATTTTGTTCTGTTTTTTGGTGAGACAATTGGGATTAAGTGACTTGCCCAGTGTTAAGTATCTGGGGTCACATTTGAATTTGGGTCTTTTTTGACTCCAGGTCCAATGCTCTTTCTTTTGTGCGATCAGCTGCCCCTAGAAATAGCATTGCTAGTTTTAATATTACTGAATATTCTCTTGATATCTTTTATTGCATGAGATAGCTTATAAAACAAAGTCTAAATGCCTTTTGGGATTGTAGCATGTCCAGTGCAAGTTTCCTAATAGTGACTTGGTCTGGTCTGGTGCTTGGTCTGCTTTTCCCAGCTTCATCATCCCAAATGCCATTTCAGTTTCCTTGGCTAGGCTTGGCACCTAGAAATGAGGTATGAAGGTCCAGGTCTTTTCACAAACAGTGAAAGTGGACTGTCACAGGAAAATGTTTTCCTCCTCTAATTTTCATTGATGAGTTCTCTTGGTACAATAGGTCTTATCTCTGGGTCGTGGCCAAGTTGTCTGTAGCTTCCATTGCTTCTTTGTTATATGGGAGAACACTGCTTGTAATCTACCACCATAATGTTCTCCAGATGAGATTTCATTCTAAATCAGACAACCCCACCTTTCCCTTTGGTAGAGATGAAGGCAATTAATTCCCGGGCCCTTTTGACTTTTTGTGATGACCTCTGTACGTTAGTTAAATATCTGCAAGAAATGGTGATGATCAAGGTTAATATCTTTGTCTCTTTTCATTTCTAAATTTGCAGCATGAATAGCTCATTTGAATAAAACATATTAAAGCTGTTGTAGTTGTTCAAAGCATTTTCTCATCTTAGCATTTTCTTATCTTTATTTTTTTTATTTTAAAAAATTTGATGCCAATTTTGACCTTTGCTCTAGCTGGTTGATAATCTGCCTATAGAAATATGATTCTGATGTACCTGCCATGCCAGTAACCATCTATTTCCTTTCTCCTAGCATTCAACCTTTTGTGCTATTTGTGGCCAACCAAGTTTAGCCCCTATTTGATTCTCTTTTGGAAGTAAGTGTTGGACAGTGCACCTCTCTCAAACATCTTAGCATTAGTTTGGTTCTTTTTTGTTGTTGTTGTTATTGTTGCTTTGTCATTATGTTTTGATGTCATGTCTTGTCATGATGAATTTGCAATCTGATAAAAATCTGCTAAAAACTCCCAGATATTTTTTAAAGAGCCATTGTCTAGCAATGTATCCTCAATTTTCTACTTTTGAGAGAATCTTTAAAATGTAAACATAGAACTTGACACTTATTTCTGGTAGATTTCATCTTATGAAATTTACCCTATGATTCTAATCTGTTGAGACATTTTGGTATTCATTTTATTGACTATCCCTCCAAATTACATGTCAAGGAAATTTGACAAAGAATGGCTTTATCCAAGTCACTGATAACATTTTGAACAACTAAGGGCTAAAATTATTTCCATGGATCATTCTATTACTCATTTTTTTCAAAGCATTAATGATTATTATTCCCTGGATCCAATCATCCAATTTTTTTTTCATTTTACCTCAGCAAGTTATCAATTACCGCGCATGCCCTTTATCAGGTCCACAATTGTAGGATTTGATCACATACTTTATTGAAAACTAAATATATTATTTTGTGTTGGGTGAAATCTGAAATAATTGAGGGGAAAAAAAAGGTTTGAGCTTCCTAGCATATTTATTTACTGGCAGTACATATAGTAGCACAACAAATCTGGACCAGGCCCTCTCAGAAAGGCACTAGACCCTGATTCCAGGGGGAGAGAGGTTTTTATGCATTACAAAAAAAGAATTAACAGAATATAAACCAGAATGAAAATTAGGTAATTTGATTTCTAATTGGAGTAAAGATAGGGGGCTTTACAGTTTGGAGGTGATAATAAGTGAGTTTTGGGAGTTGGAAGGGGAGAACAACCAGGTGGATTTTCCAGAGGTAAAACAAGATATCACTTTATTCCTATGATTAGCAAGTAGTTGGAGTTTATAGGACAATGAAATTTAAGTTTCAAAATGGAATCAGTTTTACAAGATGGAGTCAGTTCTCCCCTTTAAAACATGGGGAAAAGGTCCAGTTTGAAAGGATACAAAAAATTGGGACATGTTCTTTGAAATGGTCTTTCAGAGGTAGAGTACTGAATTTCACAATCATATCCTGGAATACTTATAAAGCTAATCTTCATTCACTATATTTCTCCTTTGTAATTTAGCACAAAATTTTAGAACAATCTTGGTCAATTAAAATGCTGTTAACTTTTTTTGGAGGGGGGGAATGATTTCGAAGAACTTATGAATGGATTCTTTCTAATATTTTTGATGACCTTGCTTCTAATTTACCTGAACAATTAATTCTATCATATAAGGTTTTAGAAATTCTACTTAATGCTTCTCAGAAGATATTCCTAATTTTTGGTCACCTTCCCCCATCTATATCCAATATCCAGAACAAGGTCTGGATCCAGGCAATGATAGAGATGGGGTAGGCAGTCCTAAATGTCTGGGGGTGGGATTTGGCAGTCCTTTCTCAAGAACTCTTCTTTAATAGAGATCTCCCTTCCTTGACTTTAATTAATTTTTATTTCCAAGTTGTTTCCTGATTTAAACATGTTTTTCTCTTTTCATGGTCAAGAAAGGGTTAATAAAAGGCAGTTTCTAAGTACCAGATAAATTCAAACTGCAAGCTGCAGACATAATTTAAAAAAATCAGTTAAATTATCTTCCTTCCTTGCATAAAAATAATAGATCAATCTTCAGGGAGAAAATGAAAGTATCATTTCCCCTCTGTAACTTTAACTAACTCTTCTTAGACCTCTTTTCCCACTTCAAATTCTTTCCCCCAGAAAAAGGGAAAAGGTGTTTAAATCTAATCTGTAAACCTCAAAAATCTACTGATATGTTTTTAGCAGTTAGTATAATTTGAAAATTTAGTAAAAATATATTTCATTTATAAATTCAGTCTCTAATTAATTTATGACACAAAATTTCTTCAAACCAGAAAAACAGTTTTCCTTTCTTTGATCATTTGTCTTTATCTCTTTAACCCCAACCTAGCCAAGCTAGAAATGACAGAAAATAATTTGTGTTTTTTTTTTTCTTTTTTCTAAAGTCTCACTGAAAGCCTAAAGTAGGAATTAGTCTTTCTTAATAGAACAGAAAGTTTAGCATCAGATTACAGATAGTTGGAAGAATGGCTTCAGCTTTGAACTTCATTAATCTTTCCTACCATGCTAAACTGAAGCTTTTCAGCATCTTTCTGGCTGGCTGCATTTTCCCCTTAGAAACCTTCCAAGATAGCAAAATCTACAAATTAAATTAGGATACACAAAAAAGATATTAGAAAATACAATAAGACAGACACATAGAAAGTCAGTGTGCACAATTTATCAAAACTGGTAGTAATTGAAAAGTCCCTTCTTCGGGTCAAATTTGGGACCCACTTAGATTTTTATATATTTTAGATCAATCTTAATTTCTTTATTGTACAGTAATCAAAAGTGCCAAATTGAAGCCCAAATGGGCTATCAGCTGAATTGCTTGCAGTTTTTACACAATTTAATATAACATACTGTTCCCCAAGTACCAAACCAAAAAAAAAAAAAATCCAACGAAGTTCCCATTAATATGTTTATAATTGAATTCCTGCTCCATATTCCTATTCCCCCATGGGAACTTCACCAACAAGATGAAGGCTTACTTTAAGTTTATTTTCTTAGGGGACTTCTATGGTGAGAGGGTTTGCCTTAGCTTATTCCATTAAAGGGACTTCCCATCAGCAAGGGAAAGGTATGTTCTGGGGCCATGTTCTTCTCCAAGAGTATGGTGGTTTACCTGTCCCAACAATATAGGAACTTACCTTGGCTCAGAAGAATTTGAGTTTAGAAGTGGTGTCAGGGTAGAAGTGTAATCAGATCTTCTGTGAAGAATTCAGTGCTGTAGGGAATTTTTCTGAAAGCATATCCTAGGGGATCAGCCTGGCTGGTTTCACCAAAAACTGTAATGGGTAAAATCTAAAATAATGGGGGGAACAAAAGTCTGAGCTTCCAAGCATATTTATTGGCAGCTCAAGCAGTTACCCAACAAATGGAAACCAGGTACTTTCAGAAAGGAACTGAGCTCTTGACACAGAGGCAGACAGATTTTTATGCATTAAAAGAAAACTATTAACAGAATATGAACCAGAATCAAAATAAAGTAATCTGATTTGTCAATTGGAAGAAAAATTGGGGACTTTTCAAGTTGGAAGGAGGATGAATGAATTTCAAAAGTTGAGAGGATGGGAAGCAACACAAGAACTTTTCCAGATTTGAATCAAGATGTTACACAATTCCCATGATTATTAAGCAGGTGGAATTTACAAGAAAATGAAACAAGTCTAAAAGTGGAGTCAGTTTTACAAGATGGAGTAAGTTTCATTCACACAGTTCTCATAGTTCTCTCACTTTTATGGCAATTTGGAAGCCTAATTATCCTGCTTAAAAAAAGAAATTAGATTAGTGTGACACAACCTGAGCTTGATAAAGCCATGCTGCTTGGTGTTTTTTTCTTTTATTTCTTTATTTTCTCAATATTAACAAAGCATTCCTTTAATAAGAAAACCTGGAATTTTACCAGGATCAGAAGGAAAACTCATCAGATTTTATATACGTGTAGCCCATAGTCTTATTTTTTTTTTTGAAAATTGGGAAACTATCCATCCTTCTCTCAGCCATCGCACTAATTGTTGATGGAAGCCAGCAATCTCATCTATTTTTTTTTCAGGATCCTAGGATAAAGTTGTTTTCTATGTGATGATTGAGATTCATTTGTGACACAGCAAATGCTATTTTATCAGCCCCTGTCTTATCTTATATTATCATTTTATGGTAATTCTTACATTGTCAATTATGGTCCTGTTCTATCTTTTATAGTTCTAAGTTGATTTCTCTTAAATGAGAAAGTAGAACCAAAATAAGATTTGAATAGTTCACTCTTTTGGGGGATCTATTAGCATTATTCCATCCACCTCAGCCTTAATATGACTTTAAAAAATACCTTGTCCATAGCATCATCACCAGCCTCCATACTTTGTATTCCTGACACTATTGTTATTAAACCATGTCACTCTTTTTTATTCATCTTCAGTTGCTATTTTTTGCTTCTATCTTCTATACATGTCTTTTAAAAATAAGAAGTAGTCTTTAAGTTTCCAGTAATTCATCTTCATCTCTTTAGGTAATTCCTCTTTGCTTACTTATCAAAATAACTTTTGCTTATATCTTGAGAATTTTTTTTAGAGAACTTTCCATATTTCTTGGATAATTTTTTCTTCAAAAGACTATTAAATCTTTCCCATCCCTTTTCTGTGCTCTTTCCAATCTATTCTCCCCAAGTTTGGCTTTCATTTCCTTCTCTGTCATACACTCTAGGAATAAGTATCTTACTTCCTCCCAAAGCTAATAATTTTTCTATCTCATCAATTAGTTCCTGCTTAGTGGCCAGAATTATGTGCAAAAGAATAGTTTTATTCATTATTCCCTTTACTTTTACAGGATGAAATTATCATTAAGAATATGGCAAATTTATTCTGTATTCTAGTTTTTGCAGAAACAGACAAATGGACAGAGAGAGAGAGGAAGAGAGAGGGAAGAAAAGAGGAACAGAGAAAAAGAGAGAGAGAGAGAGAGAGAGAGAGAGAGAAGAGAGAGAGAGAGAGAGAGAGAATGAATGAATGTGTGGTGTGAGTTCTGGCAGATGTTCAGAGAGTTTCTGAAGTTCCCTCCTCCCCCAGCACACACACACACACACACACACATACACATCAATCTTTCATAACAAGGTTGGAATCTGTTTGCTAAACTGCTTATCTAATTCCTCCTTCAATCCAGGTGGTATGTAGCATTCTCTCCAAACAATATTATTTATTTCTTCCAGTGTTCCTTTTTCCAAATGCTCTCTGCCATAGTTTCTTTTTCAAGTTCCCAGATTTCATTAAAATGTTAAATTTTCCTCTTTCTCTTTTTTTCTAATCCTTATTTTATTGATTCCTATTCATTTCAACATAGGCTTCAATCTCAACTTCTCATCTCTCTCAATACTCATATCCAAGCAGTTGCCAAGACCTTTAAGTTCTACTTTGGTAACATCTCTAATATATACTCCTTTCTCTCCTCCACTTACATTGCTACCATCCTGATGCAAGCCTTCATCATCTCATGTCTAGACTATTGCAATAGGCTGCTGGTTGGTCTACTTGCTTCAAGTCTCTCTCTTCTTGGCTGTCAAGCTGATCTTTATAAAGCATAAATATGACTATGTCATCCCTACTTTTTAATCAAATCCAGTGGCTAAATACTGTCTTCAGGATCAAACATAAAATCCTTTGCTTAACTTTTCAAACCCTTCAAAACTTGGACTCTTTCTATTTTTATATCTTCTTACTCTTTCCACTTATTTTTGTAATCCAAATGATGCTGGCTTCTTTTCTGTTGCTCCCCCATGATCTTCTATCTCCCAACTATGCATTTTCATGGGCTGCCCCCCTTGTATGGCTCTACTTTTTGATTACTGTCTTCTTTCTCCTTCAGTCCCAGCTAAACTCCTTCCTTCTACAAGCATTTTTTGATCTTCCTAAATGCTAAAACCTTCCCTCTATTAATTATCTCCTATATATCCTCTATATATCTTATTTGTATGTTGTCTGTCTCAGGTCAAAGGATCTGAATTTGAATCAGTTCTGCCAATTCTACTTAGATGTACAATAGACAGTTGGGAGTAAGTACATCATTCATTCATGTACTCATCCAATTATTTAATTCATTTATTTACTCATTTAATTAACTAATTAAATTTAGTATCTGACCATGCATTTATTTCCTATTTGTTTCCCTTTATAGCCTTAGTAATCAGCACCATGGATGGCACCTAACAGGCTTTTAATAAATGTTACTGACTTGACTTTGGTTTTTATAATGTAGTCATTTTCCCACATTGATCTCTTCCTTGTGTTTAAAAAAAAAACCTAACAAATTAAGCAAAAATAAATTGATACAATGAGAATATCTGATAATGTATACAACATTCTGTCTAATAGTCTAATAGCCCCCTAACTCTGATGTAGATGGAGGTTTATTTCATTTTCTGTTCTCTGGGCCTTCATTGTTATTTATTTACTCAGAGCTAGACTTCCTTTTAATGATCTTTTCATTTATACTGTTATGGACATTTTGTATATATATATTTGGTTCTGTTTATTTCACTCTGTATCAGTTCATAAAAATTTTCCTATGTTTTATGTATTTATATTGTCAGTCATTTCCTGATATATGATAATATTCCATTACATTATTATACTCTTATTTATTTTTTGTCAGCCAATGGTCACCAACTTTATTTCTAGTTTTTTTGCTATCATGAAATGTGTTTCTGTGAATATTTCTCAATAAGTATTCATTCATAATGTCATATTCCAATTTCTGATCCTTACTGCTACTTTCTGTAGCCACTAACTGAGGGGGTAAGGCAAAGGAAATGAGCTTCTCTGGCAATGCCACACTAGATGAACTGAAGATTTACAGTCCCTGTTAAAAGTACAGTGTGAATTTAAAGGGAATCATAGATCATTAGAGTTGGAAGGAACCTTTAGAGATCATTCAGTTATGTGGGTCCTGACTTATAGGACCCTGGGAGTTCATTTCAAGGGGATTAGGAAACTAAACTTAGCCAACTGTTAATTATATGTTTATTTAGCTGCAGCTGAATCTCAAACTTGTCTCAGAATAATATATAAAGCAAATAATCCTTCAATACATTAAATAAAGTTTTCCCACAAGCATCTTTTTTTCAAATGTAAGTAGATGCTATCATGATTAATTAAATACAAATTCATTTAAAAGATATAATAAAGTCATAGCAATTATTTGGTCATCAAGTGTTTGTTTTTTTAGTCAAACAATATCAATTTAATGTTTACTACCATTGTGACCTTGCACAAGTCCCTTAATTTTTTAAGGGATTCAGTTTCCTCATTTGTAAATTGAGATGTTCTGTTATTCTATGACTCTTTATTCCTTTGATCCTAAAGCAACTACAGATGAAGTCACAAAAAGAGATGAGCATCTCCTAGCAGTTATTTCTCTGAAGCTATCAGGGCTCTTTGGATATACATATTAGAGTAAGAACTGAAAAAGATTCATAGAGGATTGAAAAGGGGAGTTTCACTTGGACTTTGGACAGTATGTTTCTGATAGTCCAAGAATAGAGGGGGTCCAGATCATTGAATAGAAGCATTTGGCTTAGGAAGATTATTGTTTCATGCATTCAATCAGTATATTGTTAATGAATAATGTATTTGTCAAATAAAGTAAGCACTATTTTTGGTCCTTTATAAGAACCTATTGCATAATTTACCAATCTGTAAGATAACAATGGTAAAATATTTAGAATAGAGCCTGGCATCTAGCAGGTATATTAGCTATTATCATTATCATTATTCTTATTACCCATGAGCTTGATTTGGTTTCTTATGAAGGTTTTTCTAATAAAAATTTGTACAATCAAATAAGATGTCCATTTTAGGTAAGGGAAGGGAAAAAAAACAAATAAAAATAAAATTTGAGAGCTGGAAAAATATCTTAGCAATCACATAGATGTCTCAGAGACATGGTTGTGAAGGACTTAAATGTGTTTGTAGTGACAATCGGTCCTGTTTGGGTTTGAGTATCTATAAGGATCCTTTCAATGACCCTCTATCATTAGTTTACTTTGGTTTACCTTATAAATACATTGTATCCTAAATTTTAAGAAATGAAATAAAGTCCTAAATGAATAGTATTAACCTGATCATCTTTATAGCATACTTTCAAGTTTGAAGACTGGTGGAAGAAAGTTGAGTTAAATCAAATATCCAGGCCATGAACAGAAATAATGACACATTTTGTTTTTGCTTTCATTTATTTTTCTATTTACTTACTTTGTATTAATGAGTAATGGAGCCCCTCCCAAACTTCCCAAACTTCCAAGGAATTATACTGGATTGCTATAATTCCATGGAGATGGGTAAATCCTTTATCTCTGTGAATATCAAGACAAGGAGTTCTCAAATCCCACAGTTCAAGGATATTAGTAAGGTAAAGCTTGACCATTTTGCCCTAGATCAGCCATCCCTGCTTTAGCTTATCAATGCCTTAGAATCCCTGAGAATGATCGGCATTAGTAGCATATGTCTGAGAAAGGACCACTTTGCTACATTAGGGAAAAGGAAAATTAATCCCCTTTATGTTGCTGCCATTGTACGAGTTGATCCACGGATTTTAGGCTCATGTGATTATAATTGGTTGGTGTGGGGCAGGTTTTTCAATGATGGAGATCAGATTTCTCATTTAGAAGCCATCAAGAAAACAGAAGTAGTTATAATCCTTATCTTTACTTTTCACTTGACACCTGGTCTGTTTTTACCTATATCCTTCAGCAATTCTCGCTGGATACATTTGCTTGTAAGTACATTTTCACTTCTCTAATGTGCTAGCAGATGTATCACATAACCACCATTTGAAAAAGCATTTGCTACTAAATGATGGGGAATGGCCTGAAAGAGACTATTACTTTTCCAGCCTCACCTTCAAACCCAAAACACCAGCATATGGTAGTTTTTACAGGGTCTGATCATAGCTATGTTAAAATGAACATTGCAATTCTAGACAGAGAGCAAAAAAGATCAAAGTCTTGATAATAGGAGCCTAAACAAACAAATAAAAACCATGAGAGTCCTTGATAAGCATCAGCCTACTATTGGCAATATTATACTTGGGTTTCTGACTTTCAGGTACTTTCCTTGAGTTTTTTTTTTTTAAGTACAATGGGGTTCAATATTATAGAATGATATTAGTTTAGCCTTGAAATGATCTCCAAGGGATAAACTGAGCTGTCTAAAAACCTCCCTTCTTTCTTAGAATCCTTTGGATACTCCAGGGAAGATATCTTATCAAGTCAGTTTTGTTCCTTTCTGATTTCTAACAATGAATATTTAACTGCTTTTGACTAAACATTTTGCTTGGTAGATTTTTCATATCTGTGTAGCAGTCCCATCAGGGATAAAATATTAATTGTGGGAAGTGCTAGTGAAGGATATTCACAGAGAAAGTCAACATTGCCTTAGGGTTTGATCAAACTAATTGTTTGAACTGACACATTCATTTCCAATAGGGATTAGATGTGGCAAACAAAAGCTATCCAACAGAAAAGAGCAAACTAACCATTCACTTTCTCTCTCTTCCTTCCTCCCCAGCCAAATTTTAGGACAAATATAGCAAGTGGGGAAATTCCAAGATCCAAAGAAATGAAAAAAGGTTATCACAAATTTTGGGGATTGGAGTCTGATGGGGTAGGTTGGGTGACAGGAAACGAAGGGAAGACTCCTGGCCAATGTCAAAAGCAACTGGATAGTAGCAATTGCAGCTGCAAAAGCAAGTCCATAGATGAACAAATATCCCAATGTTGTCTCTGTGGGGTAAAGCCATCCGTGCCTCATTAAAATCAGATGTAGCTTCCTGTACCTGTCCAAACTCAAATTTGTTCCATAAGCATCCTTGACCTCAGATTCAGAGCATCTGCTTAAGAATGCCTAAAACCCAGATGGCTGATGTTTTTTGTTTAGAAGTTTTGCTAATTTGAGGTATTCTTAATCTCTAACATCTGCAAAAGATATTGCAAAAGTTTCTATGCAATTTTTATAGGGACCTGTGATTTCATCCATGTGAGGGTTTCTGTGAAGAACTTATTTTACTGATGCAGATAGGCAATTACTTTTTTTTTTTTTAGAAGTATGTCTTTTTCTTTTCTTTTTGTTTTTAAAAGCTTTTTATTTTCAAAATATATGAATACTTTTCAACATTCACTCTTGCAAAACCTTATGTTCCAAATGTTTTTCTCCTTTCTTGCTCCTATTCCCTCCTCTAGAAAGCAAGTAATTCAATAGATATTAAACATGTGCAATTCTTCTATACATATTTCCACAATTATCATACTGCTCAAGAAAATGAGATCAAAAAGAAAAATGAAAAAGATAACAAAATGCAAGCAAACCAATATAAAAGTGAAAATACCATGTTGTGATCCACACTCAGTCCCCCAATCCTCTCTCTGGATGCAGATGGCTCTCTTCATCACAAGACCTGGTCTGAATCACCTCATTGATGAAAAGAGCCACATCCATCAGAACTGATCATCATATGATGTTGTTGCTGGATGCCATGTTCTCTTGCTTCTACTCACTTCACTCAGCATCAGTTCATGCAAGTCTTTCCAGGCTTCTCTGAAATCATCCTGCTGATCGTTTCTTATAAAAAAATAACATTTCATAACATTCAAATACCATCATTTATTCATCCATTCTCCAACTGATGGGCATCCATTCAGTTTCCAGTTTCTGGCCACTACAATAGGGCTGCTACAAACATTTTTCCACATGTGGCTTCTTTCCCTTTTTAATGATCTCTTTGGGATACAGATCCAGTGGAGACATTGCTAGATAAGGGGTGTACACAATTTGATAGCACTTTGAGCATAGTTCCAAATTGCTCTCCAGAATAGTTGGATCAGTTCACAACTCCACCAACAATTTATTTAAGTCCCAGTTTTTCCACATCTCCTCCAACATTCATCATTATCTTTTCCTGTCATCGTAGTAAATCTGAGAAGTATGTAGTGGTACCTGAGAGTTGTCTTAATATATTATTTCTCTGATCAATAGTGATTTAGAGCATTTTTCATATGAATAGAAATGGTTTTAATTTTTTCATCTGAAAATTGTCTGTTCATATCCTTTGAACTTTTATCAATTGGAGAATGGCTTGTAGTCTTATAAATGTGTGTCAATTCTCTATATGTTTTAAAAATGAGGCCTTTGTCAAAATCTATGAATGCAAAAACTATTTAAAAATGATTTTAAATAGATGCTACTGATCATTTTAAGGAAAATTCCATTTACTCCTATATTCTCTGATTTTTTTTAATAGGAATGGTATTGGATTTTGTCAAATGTTTTTCCTGCATCTATTGACATAATCACATGATTTCCGTTAGATTATTAATATAGTCAATTATGTTAATGGTTTTCCTAATATTGAAACAGCCCTGAATTCCTGATATAAATCTATTCTGTTGATAATTTGCTATAATCTCTTTGCTAATATTTTATTTAAAATTTTTGCATCAATATTCATTATGGAAATTGGTCTATAAGGTTCTTTCTCTGTTTTGGCCATACCTGGTTTAGGTATCTGCACCATTTCTGTGTCATAAAAGAAATTTGGTAGGACTCCCTCTTTTTCTATTTTTCCAAATAGTTTGCATAGTATTGGAATCAATTGTTCTTTAAATGTTTGGTAAAATTCACATGTAAATCCATCTGGCCCTAGAGAGTTTTTCTTCGGGAGCTGTTAGTAGCTTGTTCAATGTCTTTTTTTTTCTAAAATGGGACTATTAAAGTAATTTATTTCTTTCTCTATTAATCTAATAATTAATAATTAATTATATTTTTGCAAGTATTCATCCATTTCGTTTATATTATCAAGTTTCTTAGCATACAATTAGGTAAAATAGCTCATAATTATTGCTCTAATTTCCTCTTCATTGGTGGAAAGTTCACCTTTTTCATTTTTGATCCTAACAATTTGATTTTCTTCTTTCCTCTTTTGAATCAAATTAACAAAAGGTTTATCTATTTTTGTGTTTTTTTCATAAAATTAACTTTTAGTTTTGCTTATTTGTTCAATAGTTTTCTTACTTTAAATTTTATTAATCTGCCCTTTTATTTTTAGAATTTCAAATTTACTATTTAATTGGGGTCTTTCAATTGCATTCCCGATTCACTGATCTTCTCTTTCTCTATTTTATATAAATAAGCAATTAGAATTATAAAACTTCCCCTAAGAATTGCTTTGGCTGCATCCCATAAATTTTGATATGTTGGCTCATTATTGTCATTTTCTTGAATGAAATTATTGTGTCTATGATTTGTTCTTTCACCCACTCAATCTTTAGGATTAGATTATTTAGTTTCCAATTAATATTGGTGTATTTTTCTGTGACTTTTAATTACATGTAATTTTTATTGCATCATGCTCTGAAAAAATGCATTTACTATTTCCACCTTTCTGCATTTGATTTTGAGGTTTTATGCTTTCATACATGATCAGTTTTTGTGTGGATTCTATGTGCCACTGAGAAAAAAAAATCCTTTTTATCTCCATTCAATTTTCTCCAAGAGTCTATCATACCTAACTTTTCTAAAATTCTATTTATCCCCTTAACTTTGTGAATTTATGTTGTGGTTCAATTTATCTACTTCTGATAGAGCAAAGTTGAGATCCTCACTAGTATAGTTTTGCTGTCTATTTCTCCTTACAGTTCTCTTAATTTCTCCTCTAGGAACTTGGATGCTAAACTACTTGGTGCATATGTTTAGTATTGCGATTACTTTATTATCTATGATACCTTTTTAACAAGACATAATTTCCTTCCTCTTTTAATTGCCTTTTATATAAATCTCTTTTAATTAGATCTATTTTTGCTTTTGCTTTATCTGAGATCAGGATCACTGCCCCTGATTTTTTTTTTTTTTTGCTGTGGCCAAAGTGTAATTGATTTTGCTCCAACCTTTCACCTTTACTCTGTATGTATCACTCTGTTTAATGTGTTTCTTGAAAACAACATATTGCAGGATTCTGACTTTTAATCTAGTCTACTATCTCCTTCCATTTATGGTAGAATTCATCTCATTCACATTCACAGATAAAATTACTAACTCTGTGTTTCTTGCCATCTTGTTTTTCCCAAATTATATTTTTCTCTTTCCCCCTTTCTCTTCTCACCAGTATTTTGTTTCTGACCATTACCTCCCTCAATTGGCCTTCTCCTTTTATAGCCCATCCCCCCTTTCTTATCCCTCTTCCCTTCTACTTCTGTTCTCCCTTCTATTACCTGCCTCTTTCCTTTCCCCCTTTTCCTCCTACTTCCCTATAGAAAGAGACAAGTTGTTATATTGAAATAAATATCTCTGATATTCTCCTTTTGGGCCAAATCTGATGAGATTAAGATTCACACAGTCCTCATCTTTCTTCCTTCTTTCCCTCTACTATAATAGGTCGTTTTTTTTTTTTTTGGCCTATTGTGTGATATAATTTACTCTATTTTACCTCTCCTTTATTCTTCTTCCAGCACAATCACTTTTCCAGCCATAGCTTCTTTTTTAAAAATCATTACAGCAAACTCAAATTATATCTCTATCCTTTAAGTATACCTCTAACAAATATGTAGTTTTCAAGAATTAAACAGGTCATCTTCTCATATCATGATATAAACATTTTAACTTTTAAAAAACAGGTTTGTTTTCCCTTCCCTCTTAATCTATTTATGTTTCTCTTGCATTCTGTATTTGAAAATCAAATTTTCTGTTTACCTCTGGTCTTTTCATTAAAAAAAAAGAAAATTCCCTGTTTTATTGAATGTTAATCTCCCCCCCAAAAGATAATGCTTGATTCTTGGCTGCAATCCAATTCCTTTGATCCTCTGAATATCATATTCTAGACCCTTCTATCCTTTAAAATGGAAGCTGCTAAGGCCGAGGTAATCCTGATGGTGACTCCTTGATATTTGAATTGTTTCTTTCTGGCTGTTTTTTTGCAGTTTCTTCTTGATCTGATAATTCTGGAATTTAGCTACAATATTCCTTGGAGTTTTCATTTTGGATACTCTTTCAGAGGTGACAGAAGGTCAGTTTTCCTTAATGATTTCTTGAAAGGTTTTTATTTTTATTGTGGTTTTCAGGTAGTATTAAAATTCTTAAATTGTCTTGCCTAGGTCTATTTTCCAGGGTGATTGTTTTTTCCAATGAGGTATTTTACATTTTCTTCTATGTTTTTTTTTCATTTTTTGGTTTTGTTTGACTGATTTTTGATATTTCATTGAGTCATTCACTTCCATTTATTTAATTCTAATTTTTTAGTGAATTATTTTCTTCAGTTAGCTTTTTTATCTCCTTTTGCATTTGGCCAATTGAATTTTTAATGAGTTGATTTATTCATTAGATTTTTTTTTCCATTTCAGAAATTTTGTGTTTCACGGAGTTGTTTTCATTTTCCATTTTACCAAAACTATTTTTAAGGAGTGATTTCCTTTAGACAAATTCTGCATTTTCTTTTTCAGTGCTATCATTTCCTTTCCCCGTTTTTCTTCTAACTCTCTTTTAAGATCCTTTTTGAATTCTTCCTAGAGTGCCTTGTGAGATGGAGACCAACTTATATAATCCTTTAAGCTTCATCTGGAGATGTTTTACCTTTAGTCTCCTCAGGGTTTGTGGTCTGTTCTTTCTTGTCTTCATAAAAGCTATCTATAGTCAGAGCTCTTTTTTTCTTTTTTGCTCAATTTTAAAGATTGAGGTGTCCTCTTAGGGCAAAGGGGGCAGGGATCCAAACTTCCTCTATAGTGTGTGCTGTCCTGGTGCTGGTTCTTCTAGCATGCTTCCCATGCATTATGGTCAAATCCCACCTTATGCTGGGGTTCAAGGACTTACTATTTGCCTTCTGTAGATACATTGGAAGTTTCACAGCTACTACTCTGCTGATCCATTGGCTTCTGAACTAGGATAGAGCAGCAAACATTACTGTATTTTGGCTACAACTTTCCCATTAGATTCCCCCAGCAAGTGGAAGCTTCTGTGCCCTGGGCCTCCTTGCACTGTGCTGGCTTGCAATTCTCCTCCTTTTCCCCCAGTGATGGGGACAGACTTTTCTTCCTGAAATTTTTCCAAAATATCTTCTGCTGGAAATTTGTTAGACTCCAAATATTTGTGGATTCTGTCACTCCAAAACCAGTTCTGAGGCTTGATCTGGCATTGATTTGAGGGAAGCCAGGAAGAGTTCAGACAAAGACTTATCTACTCTTTGCCATCTTGGCTCCACCCCAGATAGGCAATTCCTATAAACATTATAGTTTCATAGAATGATGTGAGGAGTATTGAGAGGCAGAGCCATAACCAGGGCAAAGTAATTAGGATTCTGTTTCAAGATATCAGTTAACTGATATCTAAGGTTTACACTTTTTACATCTAACAATCCTAAGTTTGTCATCCTAGTTCTCCTACATTCTTACTGCTGTCTTGCATAACTATTATACCTTCTTTACTTTCTCTCAGATTGTCTTGGCCAAGCATGACTAAATCAGAACAGATTGTCTTCCTCCTGCACCACTCAATTGCATTTACCTTGGCTACCAGGATTCTGAATTAGGACTCTGTTGAGAAGTTAAGTGACTTATCTGTGGTCGAAGAGCTAGTATTTATCAGATGATGAATTAGAATTCATATCTTCTTGACTCTGAAGTTGGTACATTTTTTTATGTTTTAAAGTGATAACAATTAAAGAAAATTTTTTTTGTGTGAGAAAAGGCTATTTTGTTCTAAGATGTGATTTAACTAATTTGAGGTGAGGAGGGAGAGAGATGGTAGTGCTAAACTCATAAATAAGACAATGGGCGTTACCTTCAGAAGAGTTCATTAATTAAGACTAAGTTCTGGGAAACTCATTAAGAGATCTCAGTAGATCCTGAATAAGGTCTCTTTGGCAATCTATATCAAAGTCAGGCACACCTGTTTCATGATAAAATCATGTAAAATGATTCTGTAAAATCAAGTATAAAAATAAATATAGAAAGTTTGATGGAAAGTCCTGGGAAATAAGACTCTCTAGGTTTCCTGCCAATAGTCTACAATGAAGATATGAGAGAGAATTTCCTTACATGCAAAGGGAATTTCCTCATGTCCTTATATGAAAAAGAAGATAGTCATCAGATGGCAAAAAACACTGCATGAATAGATTGTTTTACCACAGTTTCCTACAAATAATCTGAGTTCAATATACACATATCTAAAGAATAAATGACAAGTATAAAACATATACCAGTCCACATCCATTTTAGATCTGTAAGAATGTAAGTGGCTGTGTAACAGATCAAACAAAATGTGCATTTTAACTATTCAGTCATGGTTACAACATCACAGAGCTGGAAGGACCTCAGAGACTATCCATCTAATTCAACCTCTTCATTTTCCAGTAAATAATTGCAAGACTGAAATAAAAGGCAGCAAAATATCCTATTATCTTGTTACTCTCCATTTCTCAAATTTATCTATTTAGCAAGGTCAATAATATATAGATACCTGGCTGGGAGGAGAAATCTGGTCAACTGATGCCGCTGTATAGCCTGGCCCAATGGATGTCTTTTACCCCCTACTGTGAGTTTGCCATGTGCTGTTAATGAAACCGCCAGAGATATCTGTAGAAAACAAGATGTATGGCTGTCCCTCTCATTGCTCAGATGTTATAAGGTTAAATAACTGTAGCCATGCAAATATTTTTCACATCATTAATCACTGTCAAGTCTTATGGCATTTCTTTGGAGCTCAGAATGTGTCTTACAATAATATGACTTTGCTTTTGACATCTGAAAAGTGTCAGAAGCAGATGTTATCTTGGGTGATAGAACACAAGGCTCCATAGAATGACAATGGAAACATATCAGATGTGCTTATTTACTGTACTTCCTTACTTCTCAATGCCTGAGAGAGCTGGCAATCTGGTAAGTGTAATGTGAAATATTAAAAAACAAACACCTTTCATATATGTGGTTCCCTAGGAGCCAAGGTTTCTAGGGAAGAAACTGCAGTAGCAGTTTTGTTTAACTGGACATTGTAAAGCTAAATATCCATGTTTAAATTAATGAAGAATAATTACTAGAACTTGATGATCCATCTTTACAAAGGACCCAAGAGGAAGAAGTACTTGACTACTCAGGACCTTCAACAGTGCAGTGCAAAATAAGGATCTGGTGAGTTCTATTTGAAGCTACAGCTGTCACAGGAAAGGAACTTAGTAGTTGTAAGAGAAATTATATCATGTAGTAGACAAGATTGTGAGAGATTGTTGAGTTGATTTCTTCTGTGGGAATGAAATGGGACAAAGAGAGCATGGTCATTACTAGTAAAGAGGAGGAAAGTGAAAGACTGCAGGAAGTCTTCAGCAGATTTCAGCAAGCAGCCTGGGAAGAAGAGCTAAACAATGACAGAGAAGTTCCACTGGAGGCAGAGGCCACACAAAACGGATAGAAAAGCAAGGAAGTGGCAAGAAATAATATCAGGAGGACACAACTAAGCATCTGGACATACTGTAGAACAGAACTATATACCCTTATCTTCTGGCAGGGGCATAATGAGTACCAATGCAAGCAGAAGCAAGGGGCATATTGATGAAAAGAGATAAAAGCAAGAAAATGAAGCTTTGAAGGCAGAAACGAAGCAATACCAAAAGGACAGTCATATATCCTACTTCTTATATATCACATTAGTATCACCCCTTCTGTTTTCCTTTCTACATAAACCTGTTCAGCCTATTAGTTAAATTTCCTTTCTTTGAATAACTGTAGCTGACATTTACTTAGTGCCCTGCAAACATTTTCTCATTTAAATTCTCACTAGAATCCTTGTGTAATAGGCAATAGAGCTTGTATTTTTTTCCCCATTTTTTATAAATGAGGAATCTGAGATTCTGAGATGTTATTTATAATAATCAATCAATAAACATTTTTGAGCACCTACTTTGTGCCAGACATTGATAAACTTTTCAGATTACCAAGAGGCAAATGATAGTTCTTGTCCTCAAGAAAGATTGCAAGCTAGTAGAGTCCATTCGCAAACAAAGATGTACAGTAAAGTTATATACAAGATAACTAGGAAATAATTAACAGAGGGAAGACACTGGAAATTAAGAAGGGTTGGCCAATGCTTCCAGGTAAAGATGGGATTTTACTTAAGACAAAATTTAGTAATCATTTATATAAACCTCTAGGGTGTGCAAAAAGTTCTTCATAATATATCTCATTTGATCCTCATCACAACTGTGGTGCTATTATTCCCATTTGATAGATGAGAAAACTGAGGGTATTTATCCTTGAAAAGAGACAATTTAGCAGCATCTGATAGGTATATATATGTATTTGAACATTTGAAGGAGAAATTAGAGCAGGAAGTTTTGCTTGACTCCAGAGGGCAGGATTAGGAGTAATAGATGGGAGCCATGGAAAGACATACCTAAAAATTTTATATATTTTGGAGAACAGACCTGTGATTTCACTATTATTATTTGGAATTTCCCAGTTAGGAAACTCCCTCTACTAATGCAAATTAATACCTGTTCTCCAATTTAAAGTCTTAGAGACTCTCTTCCTGGGGGCAGAGAGATGAAGTGTGTTAATCTAGAGCTTCTTGATAGTGAGTCTGGCTTTCTTAAAACTCTCTAAATATTTCAAACTGGAACATAGCATAGTGCCTGGTACATAGTAGTACTGAGAGTTCATGTGCTTTGGTCATCTGGTTGTTGTCCTTTGTACTCAAAGGAGACCAAAATGACATCATTATAGTAGAGTCAAGTTCCACTGTGCAATTGAGGCTGATCAGAGCAGCTGATTAATAATTAGCTATTAATAATAGTAGGCTTGTTTACTTGACTATTCACAAGTGAAATGGTCTGTATCCAGAAACATTGAGTTCTCCCACTTAATGGTCTTCAGACTAAGGCATGATGATTACATAGAGGGTTGTACTAAATAGCATTTAATGTGCCTTCCAATTTGAAGATTTTGGAATCAAAGATTTGATGAAGAAATAATTATTGGTTTGGTTTTTTTTTTCAAATCACAAAAGATAGTTCAAGTTAATTTCACGTATGTTGCCCATACCGATTATATGCATGTCCATATGGATTATTTGGTTGTGGTCATAGGGAGGCATGAATAGATAGCTCTTACATGTTCTCTAACTCTTTCCCAGGGACACTTTCTTGTCTAAAGGGCAACAGGAAAAAGAGTTACAAGGCTACTTACTCTTCTCCTCAGAGACAAGGTAATTCTCCAAAGTTGCACCCTCTCCCCCAACATTGCTAGTTGAGGAAACATCTTTTTTTGTTGCTTCAAGTTGCTTTTCTGATCATTATCACTTAAAAAAGGAATTGACGTTCTATACTTGTATTTGAAGGCTTACCACCTTCCTCACAAAAGTTAGTTACACAAAAAACTGTCACAAATAATAAAAAAAAATTTGTCTAGGGACAAGTTGTATATATACCAGTGAATACACAATACATAGAATTAATATGTCAATGAGCTCTTCCACTGAGATTGAGATATCTCATTTCAACCAAGAAAGAGTTCCTGATTTTACCCAAGAATTTTCCTCAAGAAAGGCAAGAAGAACATGATGAAATGCCAGCTTTAGCCTTCTTTCTTTCTCCCAAACTCTTATCTTTTTTCTCTGTCCTTCTGTCTCTGTCCTCTGTTGTTATCTTACTCTTTGTCTGTCTTTGTTTCTCTCATTTCTGTTTCCTCCCTGTTTTCTTTTAAAAGAATATGTGGAACCACATGAATCCTATCTTAAGGTGGGAAGTAAGATTCTCCTCTTAAATTCTTATACCAACTCTATCCCTCACAGAGATATGCTAACTATTGTACAGCCACAGGATCATCATTTTCTCTGTCAGTGAGAAGTCTTATAGAAAAGCTCTCATCTTGAATCTGAGGATTACACATAAAGGTAAGGAAATGTGGCAGAGGTTTATGGAAATTGGATAAATTGATTTTAAATCTGAAATCACATTTTATGGCTGTATTTTAGGATAAAAGATATGAAAAGTATTATGGATCCAGATTATGGAGGTACTGAAAACCAGGTATTTGGTTTATATTCAGTAATTTATATCTTTTCTATCTCCCTTTGTTTCTAGGTACTAATAGCTTGGTTGTACGTATTGGTACTGAAAAGGGAGTAAAAGGGATAAGAAACATTTTGAAGAAAAAAATTTATAGGCTAGGAAAAAAATTAATCTTAGAAGAAGTAAATGGTATGTATTTTCAGTTAAATTTAGTTTGTGATCAAATTTATCTTGTTTATTCCCTCTCTAATATACACTTATTGTCATTTATCCACCAGGGGGAGGTATTGTCACTTTTTAAAATTTGCTGGGGAAATTGCAGTTCCTGGGGCTTTTCACAACAGGTAGGGTCTTCCGCTTACTCTCTAAATTTTAGAATTGTTTGAGAGCCTCTGGGGCCTTTTTTCCCTCAGTGTTCTTACCCTAATGTTATATGGTTGAATAAGATTTTGGTCAGTTTTAGGAAGGTAAAGACCACCAACTTTAGCCCAATGTGGCTCTAAGAAAATCCTTAACACACATCTCAATCACCCCTAGCAAAGAATCCACTCTTCCATTATAAACCCATGGAGTTCCAAAACTGACCTATCTCCAAAAGATATATATCAGTATCTTGATGTTACTGTCAAGCTGAGTAGACCAGCTTCATGTCCTTTCTTGTCTAAATTGAATTCAAAGTGATCCCAGAGATTCCCAAGGTCTCACTTATCTAAAAATATTCAGGGTAAGGACTTTTCAGGTTACATAAAAACTTTAATAATATAAGAAGCAAATGGAGAGCAATCCATGGAATGCCACTGTAGCCATGCCCTGTACATACTGAAAACAAATTGTTATGGAATTCTTGTAGTTTCTATTATAACTATTAATGTTTAAAAGACGCTGATAGACTTCAAAAATGCTGACAGAATGTTTTACATTAGAAAGGACAGGTTCATCTTGTCTTCTAGAAATCACTTTAAATTATTCATGAATAATGTAGAAATATTAAATATATCTTTTCTGCTCAAATTGCAACAAAAATTAAAGTCGTTAAGAGAAGTATTGGTAAAATAGAAAAATAGAGTCTAAGTAATGCTATATTGAGTACTACTAGAATCAAAGTATGATTCACAGAAATAAGAAATAAGGAAAATTATAGCAATGAGATAACATCCAGATTTTTTTGACAAGCAACTAAAGCAGTACTTAAAATAAAATATATATCTCTGAACATTTATGTTAACACTTGTATAGAAAAATATCCGTGAAAGACTTAAACTCTCTGTTGTAATGCAATGATCAACCATGACTCCAGAAGAGCGATAGAGAAGAGTAGAGAATAAAGGATATATGCATTTTCATATGTGGCCAATATGTGGATTTGTTTTGCTTTATTGTGTTCATTTATTAAAAATAAATTTTGTTTGCTTAATTTTAGAAATGAGAGAATTAGAAGGGAAAAAAAGGATAATTACAGTGAGGTTAAAATGATAAAAGCATCAATTATGTATTTATAAAAGAGCGTACATAATAGAATGCAATGTGTTTAAGAGGGAATCATAAGTAAGATAGAGTTAGAATTAGTGAGCTAACTGCTATATTTTTCTTTAAAAAAGTTTAATTGAGATGCTTGATTTAAATAATGGAGATCTTTGATTTCACATTCAGTTTCTTTCTGTCTTCATATTTGTTAATGTTTGCAAGTTTAGAATAACAAAAACAATCTTACAATTAAAGATATACTAACAAAAGAGAAAGGGATGAATTGAGTATAAAATATAAAAAACTGAAATACCAAGAAACTACTAATCCCCAAATAATCAAATCTGAATTAAATTTTAAAAATTGAAAATCAAAAAAGATAGAAAACCAAACCAAATATTGAGATAGTAACAAAATAACTGTTTTTAAAGGACAATAAAATTAATAAACCATTAGCTAATTTGATCTTCTTTACAAAAAAAAAAGAAACAGAATTATCAAAATAAAAAAAAATAGAGGGATGATGAATGGAGAGAAAATAAAAAGAAATGATCAACTATCATGCCCAATTCCATGCCAACAAAACCAAAAGTTTAAATATAAGGACAAGTATCCAAATTAACAAAACTGGAAACAAAATATCTAAACAAGCTTATCTCAGCAAGATAAAACAAGCAAGCAATAAATGAAAGAACTTCCAAAAATAAGAAACAATTAAAGAAATACATATTGACAAAAATTTTACATTGAGAAAATGCCCCATTTTTCTATCCAGAAAGAGGAAATTTACTTTAAAAGCATTTGTAAATACATAGAGACTCATAATTCCAATCATATACACAAACTGACACATGGTTAAGGACACTGAGTTGCTTGAATGTCATCCAATTTATATCTGAGTTCTTTTGACCTTACAAAATCTTAGACAATTGGACCCCATAAATCACACAGACTTCTCCTTGAAAATAAAAGTGTGTGTGTGTGTGTGTGTGTGTGTGTGTGTGTGTGTGTGTGTATAAAACACACAGGACTAAAGATTATACCAAATGCTTTGAGGAGAACAGTTGTTCAGAAGCAAACATAGCAATCTACCAAATAACATTTCTATAATGCACCATATTCTGCATATATGGATTTTTAAATATCATTTGGTGCCATTGTTCAATGACCCTTGATTTGAGTATCTTTCCACTCCTATAAAGCTCCATTTCAGAAGCAGTCTCTCTTTGGCTCAATCTCTCTTTCTCAATATGCTTCTCTCTGTTTCTCAGTCTCTATCTCTGTTTCTCTCTGTATCTTCATTTCTCTTTCTCTCTCAATTCTCAAAGCATCCTGCTTCTTTGAAGTTGTTTTCTAACTTATATCATGAGTACCTGTAATATGTTCTCTACAAGGCTATAAATTTTGGGAAGACAGGAAGATTTCCTTGTTTATTTTTGCATCTCTCTTTGCACTTTAGTACAGTGCCTTGTACATTGTAGACTCTCTGTCAATATTTATGAAATCAAAACATTGAATTGATAATTTCAACTAACTCTTGAAGCCTACACCAGTGTTACTATATTTATAAAAATAGAATGGAAATATCATAAGGAGGCATCCCTTTTCTATAAAAAAATCTACCATTCCTGAGATACTCTGGTTTTTTCCTGGGCACTAAAGGCATCTGCACATAAATCTGCCTCAAGTTTGCTGTACAAGTCAATTTACAAATTGTTTCCAACATATATATGTACAATTCATGTTTCTCATGCTTTTTTCCCTTGTTCTTTATTTTAACTACTTATTTTAAACCTATGTTTAAAGGGGAAAGGAAGCAATATAGAAGTTAGTCTTCTATTTGAAACACTGTTAATTGAAAGGATTATGTGTGTTCTATTTGTACTAGATGGCAGAATTAAGAGCTATTGGTGAAACTTGTAGAGAAATAGATTCAGACACAGTATAAGGAAGAAATTTCCCAATGATTAGAGCAGTCCCAAGTGGTCATTACTCCTTAGGAGAAGTCAATCAACCAACTAACTAATGATTATTAAGCTCCTACTATCATTGTACTAGATGAAGTACAGAAGTACAAATAATGAAATAATCTCTACTCCCAATAAGTTCAAATTATATTGGGGAAGACTCCAAATACATATAAAAATATGTACAGCATAAATATAAAGTTATAAATATATATAAAAATTTATACATAAAATGTAGTAATATATAAAATAATATATACATATAATAAAATGTAAAATACATATGTATATAAAGTATGAAGTACTTTACTACATACTACTACATATACACTTATGAAGTAACTCATTACAAGGTAATTTGAAAGGGAGGACACCAGAAGTTGGGGGGACCAAGAAAAGTATTATGCAGGAGATAATGTAGCATCTTTAAGAAGGGAAGGATTCTGTGATAGTGGTCAGGGATGTCGTGGAAGGTATTCTTGCTCAAATATGACTTGGATCTTTTGCTTTTCGTCTTTTGGACCAGCCTCCCTCTACTTCAAAGTTTCCTAATTTCTAACAGGGGCATTGAGGTGGCATAATGGACAGAGTGCCAGGAGTCAGAAATACCTGAGTTCAAATTCACTCTTCACACTTACTAGGATGTCATTTAACCTCTGTCTCATTTTCCTTATCTATAAATTAAAATAAGGTAATAACTTATCTTCCTGGGTTGTTACAAGAATCAAATGACATAATGATTGTAAAGCAATTAGCACAGTATCTAGCACCTAGTAAACACCATATAAATGTTAGCTTTTATTGTTATTAATATTAACAGGTGACTAGGAACTACTGCTGTGGTTCAGAGCTCTTTTTAACCATTACACTGCATTGCTTTTCATCACTAAAACATCACCACAAGATCTATACCTTTAGGAGGATTATTTTGTCAGCTATGTGGAAGATAGATTGGAGAGGGCAGAGCTTGAAAGTGTGACAGGTGAAAGATGAAATGATGAAGGAAACCAAACTTTATGCTTCTGAGAATATTGATTTATTAAGCAATACATGCCAATTGCAAAAAAAATTGATACCAGGCTTCCTTAGTTTTGGCACTGGACTCTGAACAGGGGAGATAGATTTATATCATTAAAAACAATCAAATAAAACCAATTAAAGGAAAGCAATTAATTAGAATACATCATTAAGCAATCTGATTTCTAATTGGAGGAAAGATTAAGGACTTTCCAAATTGAGAGGAGGAGAGTGAACAGATACAATTCCCTGAAATCAGAATAAGAGGCATCCCACTCCCTCCAAGTGAACAATCAAAGGAATATAGAAACAGTATCTGAATGGTCAATATGTGGCCAGTTTTCAGCTAAGACATATGAGCTGCTTGATATGTATAATTGTGAGAAAATTCCTTACATCACTCTTTGAATCTGACTGGGTTTCTGATCAGTTATAATCTAAACCCTTCATTAAGGATCTCTAGGAAATAGATAGTGATGGTCTAGCTTCCTAGCCATGCAAGGATAACTTCAAATGGTATAACAAAATTTTTCCTCACAATTCCCACAGTTGAATAAAGTTTTCTTATAAAATGAATATTGCACTGTAAAAGTGTAAGAAATGAACTACCTCCAGAATTGAATCACAAAATGGATTTAGTGTCAAGGCAGGTACATGGAACACTGAATGGTTAGAGCACTGGCCCTGAAGCCAAGAGAACTTGAGTTCAAATTTGGCTTTAGAAGCCTGCTAATTGTACAAATCACTAATTACAAATTATTTAATATTAATTGCCTCCTTAAAATAGTCAGTTCCAACAAAAGTAAGGACAGTTGTGGAAGTATCACCTGGTGTTGAAGTTAGAAAGTCTGAGCAATTCCAGGTCTGCTACTCAGTAGCTACATAACATTAGCATGGGGGCAACTGTTTCCAGGGCTAAAAAGAGTTCCACAAAAACTAGAAGATTTGACAAATGATAAAATCTATTAACTATTTGATTTGACACATTTAATTATCTTAGGTGTAAAGTTGGAAAGGGAGATGGGGGAAGGGAATAAGCATTTATATAATTTTATATGCCAAGTATTATGCTAAGTGCTTTTACAAATATTTCATTTTATCTTCACAACAACATTGAGAGGTATGTGCTGTTATTAGTCCCCCCCCCACTTTTTTTTTTTTTTTTACAGTTGAAGAAACTAAGACTGAGGGAGTTTAAGTGGCTTGTCAGGGGAAGTGGGGTTTTATAGCTAGGAAGTGTCTGAAGCAGTCTGTGAACTTAGGTCTTCCTGATTCAAAATCCAAATTAATATCCAGTGTACTGTGCTGCATCTCCCATAATCTCTCTTGGGTCTCAGTTTCCTTATTATTATTATTAGTAAAGTGAAGAGAAATAAATTGCCTTATCTACCAAAAACATTATAGCAAAGACCAGAGGAGCAGGCAAATTTGAAACCACTTTGTAAATTGTAAAGTGATAATACTTGGTATAAATATTAGGAATCATAAATATTACTATTAATTCTCTATTTGGTTTTTTATTAACAGTGAATTCAACTGTCTGTTTATGTTATGTCACTTATTAATCTATTATGGCAAGAGGCTTTTAAATGAAACCAGTAAAAAAAAATTGGGAAACATCTGTCATTAAGCATTCTCTTCCTCCACCCTTTTTTTCCCTTGCAGGGAACAGATGAAACATAAGAAGAAAAATCCTGGAAAAATTCATCATTCTCTTGAAAGGTAGTTAGCCCCATACTGAGGTAAGGTAAAATAGATGTTTTGTAAGCCTTAATTTGCATCTAGTTATCATTATACTGATTACCCTTTATAACCTTCAAGATGCTGAAGTTTAGGAGAATGACCTTATATATCAGAGATGATTGATGCATCCTGGAAGTGGTAAAGCACTCTGACTGATGAAACCCTCATCCCCATATAGGTGACAATAAAGCTAACTTTGATGTTGTTCTGTGTATATGTGTGTATATATGTGGAAGTATGTATATATGTAAGCATATACTTACACAGTCAGTTTGGTGGCTCAATAGATAAAGTGTGAGAACTGGAGTCAGGAAGACTCATCTTTCTCATTTTAAATCTGGCTTCAGATACTTCCTAGAAGTGTGACTTTGAGCAAGTCACTTAACCTGTTTACATCAGTTTCCTTAATTGTAAAATGAGCTGGAAAAAGAAATGGTAAACCACTATATAAATACACAATCTGTACATGTACATATACATGTGTGTATATTTTTTTCTTCACCTTCCAGCCCACTTATCTTTTAAACCTCCTCACTGCTGTGTAGTTCGTGGTATTTGCTAGCTCTGAGCATCCTCTGACTATATTATTATAAGCCATTGATATTCTCATCAGAAGTAGAAAATAACCTAGGATAAACACATTAGAAACAATTTCATTATATTCTCTAAAGCTAATCACTGCATCTGTGTCTTTTAAACTACATCTCCTTCCTCCCTATTCCCTATCCATTGAGAAATGGTAGATTTGGAATGTCAAATCCTGATTTTGCAATGTCATATAAAATTTGGACAAGGCACTTAAGTATTGTGATCCTCGGTTTCCCCAATTGTAAAATGATGAGGTTGTCTTCTAATTCTACATCTATATCTTAAAAGGATTAAGAATACTTTTTCCATAAAAATTTTATCATTTTTATCAAATTCAGAAGTGTTACTTTAGAGAGAAATAGAAGGTGAAGAGGCAAGATGGTTTAATGAGAGATCTGATCATGTCTATTTCCCTCCTCAAAAAAGCTTGAATGGCTCCATATTCTCTACTATAAAATATGAAATTCTTAACCTAGAATTTAAAACTCTATTATATACCCCCACCTATCTTTTCAGTCTGCTTTTATATTTCTTTCACTTACTCTCTTTTTGATTCATGCTGATCTTGTAGTTATATTTCATACACAACATTTTATCTTCTACTTATAATCCTTTGCACAAGTGGTTCCTGGTGTTTCTACTTTCTCCTTAATCTTAATGGAGAAAAGGAATATGCTGCACGTCTATAATTCATACAATCTCAGGATTTTAGAAGGATAATCCTGGTGTGAGGAATACAATCATAGTTATCACTGTTACTTAGAAGCTCTAATTGTTGTCCTTCCAATTTATACAGAATTAGTTGCAAAAACACCCTTGATACTTGAACGTAAAACATTAAATGAGAAGAAAAAAGATTCTCTAGTATCTATTCCCCTTCTGGAACGTGATAAGGTTGCTTTTCTGCTATTGTCAAGTTGCTGAAGCAACATTAAGTCATAGATAGTGATAGAGTTTTGAAGCATTTTTTTCCAGACAGCTTCTCAAGTACTAGGAAATTATATTTTCTCCAATCAACTCACAACAAAGCCATGCTACTTTTCCATTATGCATAGCTCTTCTTCCTCCTTTGGTTTCTTCCTCTCAACAACAAAGACATCATAGACAAACTCCTTAGAAAAGGTTTCCCTTCTCTCAGGCTGTATGTAGTTAGTGCTACAAGACAAAATCATCTTTCTTTAGCCAAGTGACTCTCAGCAAAGCAATGTTTCTTTCAAACAGCACAGCTCCCAGCTAAACAGCTGCAGAGTCTGCCTATTTGGGCAAGGCACTTTAACTATTATCATCCTCAGTTTCCCCAACTGTAAAATGATGAGATTGTTTTCTAATTCTACATCTGTGGTCCTGGGTCAGCATCTGCATTCTATATTTTATCTTCTGTAAGCAGCTACCTTCATCACCTGTCTCTATCATCTTGCACTCACCTTCTTCTCTTTCTGTCAACCAGAGATAACCAAGGGATTTTTACTCTAGAAAACAGGGTGTCTTCCAATATATTGATACTACTAATGCCTCCAATAAGGATCTCCTCAAAAGTAATGACTTGTCTCCTACTAATGATGTGAAACTAAAACTACTACTAAAGCTACTAAAGCACTTGTCTCCTACTAATGATGCGAAACTCAGAAATTCCATCTTTTTTTCAGATGACTCCTGAGTGTCTCCCTATATAATCACACCATATTCCAAAAAGTTGTTTTATTTGTAGTTTACTAGCTATCTGAAAATAGTTGCTCACATGCATTGATGGATAACCATACAACCTCTTCCCCTTGTTATTACATGACCTGCATTCCAATAGGCCCTCCAAATATGCTGATCTAAGAGTCAGCTTTCTCTAAGGTTCTCAGAACAGTCCATATTTTTCCTCACCTTTTTCTTCTGAGAAAGAAAAAGAAAATATTTTTGGGCACAACTTGTGAAAAGAGTTTCAATAGTTCCCAAAGTATCCTGGAGGAAGAAATCATGAGCAGGGAACAAACTCAATGGATATTTCTTGAAAAAGACTTTCATAGATGAAGGGAATTCAGACAAAAATATGGGATGGTGAGGCTATTTCTAACCCTATTATTATCAGGTTGGGTTGCTTCCAGGAATTTAGGCTTGGTTTGGGCAGCAGAAGGTAGTAGTAACTATGAGAGGATACTAGTGTAAGATTGTTTCAGGAATCTAATGCTGGCTTTAAATATATACAGATACAAATATACACACCTATATACACACACACACATATATATATGTAGACACATATGTGAATATATATACACATATATATGTGTGTATATATATATGATTTAATGTAATGGAGGGAAACATAATCATGAGCATAGTGTCTAGAATGTTGGATTTAAAGTCAGGAAGACTCTAAGTGTAAATCCTGCTTTAGATACTTAATCTTTGTGTCACTTCTAACACTTAGTCACTGAACCATTCTCAGTTTCAGCTTCACCATCTCTAAAATGGGGATAATAATATCACCCACTTCATAGTACTGTTGTGAGGATAGATAAAATATTTGTAAAATGCTTTGCAAACCTTAAATACTCTATAAATTCAATTATTATTATATACTTGAATGTTAATTGCCTAAACAGAAAATGAAAGACAATGGTATAATGGATTAGAAAATAGAACCTGATATTTTGCTATATTCAAGAAACACACTTAAAACTTAAAGACATATCTAGAATCCAAATGATTGAATGGAATAAAATGCCTGGATTCTTATAGAGAAAGCTACAATACTATACTTCTATGTTAGCAACCCACAGAACTGCTTTGGGTCTCTCAACTTCTAATTTATAAGACTTCACAATTTGTGACTCAACTTCCATTCCCACATTACTGTTGACTGGCCAACTTTCTGCCATGCTCCATGGTCATATTTCAGTCCCTCCTCCACCCAACTATCTATCTTTACTTTTAGGAGCAATCAAATTGAATTTCTCATTCCTAAGAAGGATATGCCCATTAATTGCTTTACGACTCCATTTATATCCGTGACTTCCCTGACCAAAGCCCCTTTGCTGGCCACTACTCTCATATATTTTTCATCTTCCCCTATTAACATATGAACTCCTTGTGGAAGGAGACTATTTTATTTTTTTATCTGTACTACTAGAAAAATGTACTAATAATCTTGAAAAGATGTTTTTTAATGTGCTCTTTTAATTTTTAAAACCTTTTGAAGCAAAAATGGCACAAAACTTTAATGTTTAGTGTGATAATTCTTGACTAATGCAGATCTGTAGCTTTAAGATTTGCAGAATTGCCTGGGATAAGAAGAGGTTAAGAGCCTTGCCCACTGTTCACAAACTTAGAATATGTCAGACCCTTCTTGAGACCAGGTCTTATTGACTACCAGTTTGTCCCTCTATCCAGTAAGCCATGCTGCTTCTTATTGTTTAAAATTACTTAGAAAATAGAAAAGCAGATCAGTGAAATAAACTAAATCATTTAGACCAAGAAACAAAAATATATAGCAGGTCTTAACACATGATAAAATAAAAAAGCAAACTGTTAGGGGAAAGATTCTTTGATTTATAATAAATTCTAGGAAAACTAGAAAAAAATCAGTTTAGATCAGCATTTTATATAATATACTATAATAAATTCCAAATGTATAAACAATCTAAGTATAAAAACTCACACTATAAAAATTGAAAAAAGATAATTATATCTTATACAACTACAGAGAGAAGAATAATATATAAAAAGACATTCTTATGTCTTTCTTAAGAGGAGGTTATGGAGAACAATATATGTCATTTTGACTTTATAAAATGTAAATTATTTTGCAGAAATAGAATCAATACATACAAAATAAGTAGAAAAAAGCTATAGCTTAAGAAAAAATTATAAAGCATCTTTGGCAGAATTGTAACACCTAATATCTGCAGAAAAATGAGATTAATCTCTAATATGATCACAAGTCATTTTCCAGTACAAAAATAATATGATATGAAGTTTTCTAAAGAAATAGTATCATATGAAAAATATGCTAAATCACTAATAAGTGCAGTATAATTTTTTAAATAAGTTTTTATTTATAGCTTCTATTTTTTATATCATTATGGTTTTTTCCTAGTAGCACTCTCTCTCTCTCTTTCTCTTTGTCTCTACCTCATTTCAGATAACAAATAGTATTTTTAAAGGCCAAAAAAAGAGAGAAAACAGAACAAAAAAAGAGAGAAAACAAAAACAATCTTTTGATAAAATTGAAATAAATCTACACTTAAGTGAGATGTACAATGGACCTCCCATCTCTGCTAAAAAATGAGTTGGGAGTTCTCATATCTTTTCTTTTGAACATGCTTGTTATAATTTTGCTACATTTACTTTTCATTTTGTGTGTGTGCTTGTGCTAACTATTTACATGATTGTCATTTTTGTGTATATTGGGTTTTTTTCTGCTTTATCTCATTTTGTATTAACTCATATGGGTTATTTTTCATGTTTCTCTATTGATTATAGTTATTATTTTGTAATATTTCATTATATTCAGAACAAGTTATTTAGCCATTCTCTACCTGATAGGTATCTGATTTATTTCCAATTCTTTACTTTCATAAAAACTGTTTCTATAAATATTCTAAGTATATGTATAAGTATATGGGAGATTTCTTCTTAGTGAATCAATGGCTTCCTTGGGATATAAAGCAAGGAATGACTGTTCAGTCATTTTATTTTCATGATTCTGAATTGCTTTCCAAAATGATTATACCAATTCATAGTTCTATCAGCAAACTATTAGATTATCTATCTTTCTGGAACTCCTCCAATATTAACTATTCCCATTAGATAAATGCAAATTAAAGCAACAACAAGTCTCACTTCATATCCATTGAAATGGCAAAGATATTAAAATATGGAAATAGTGAGCATTGGAAAAATTATAGGAATATAGGCACAGTGATATATGGTTGGTAAAGTTGTAAATTAGTTCAGCAATTTTAGAAAATAATTTAAAGCTAAATGCAAAAAATATTCAATTATTCATATTATTTGATTCATAGATAACACTACTAAGTTTTCTTCCAAGGAATCAGCATAGCATAATGAGTAAATTAATGAACTTGAAGTCAAGAAGACCTCAATTCAAATTCCCTCTCTGACACTTTCTGATCATATGGTCAAGAATAATATACCTAAACTCTTTGAGTCTTATTTTCCTTATTGTAAGAAGGGAATAATAATAACTATAGTACCATCCTCTAGGAGTATTATTAACCTCAAATGAGATAATATATGAATATTACAAATGTTAAGGTGCTGTATGAATTTGTTATTACTAAAATGTTAAGATACTAGGAATACCGAAATATCCAAAGAATCTTTATTTTGAACATGAGATTAGGATTAAAGATTTTGAACTAGAAGAGACTGCAAGGATGGCCATCTAGTCCAACCTCTCTTGTCATATTTATGATTGAGAAAACTTAGGTCCAGTGAATTTGTGATTTGCTTATGGTCTCATTTAAGTGTCAAGGGTAGGAGATGATTTACTTCAGAGCCTACAATCTTTCTGTGAACACTGTTTTGTGAAAGCTATTTTTAAACTAGAAAAAAAATTGGATGCACATTTAGAATTAGGGATATATAATGGTTCCATTAAATAACGTAGTTAATCTATTGGATTTAAGTGAGGAAGTGCAAGGTCATCTGCCTCACTTTCCCCTGCAGAGCCCTCTGGGCCCAGTTCCCAGAAATAGATCAGGACAACTGGAGATGGCCCTGGTCTTTTTTAAGTTAAGGTCTTCAACAGATATCAGTTTGATGCCGCACCCATTCAGTGACTAAGGCTAGATAGCAATTGAGCCAAAGAATCTCCTCTTTCACCTAGTAAAAAAAAAAAAAATCTAAATAAATAAATCTGGGAGGGGATATTTTTGCTATTTTGTCCAGTAATTATCGTGGCAAAACATGTCAATGGAAAAGAAGAAAGAAAATTTTTTTCTCCCCTTGTTGCCTTCTAGTCCAATCACAGAGATCTTCCATAGCTACTCTAGTTCTGGAAATCACATTCACATCCAAACTCCTCAAATACTGAATGACTTGCTTTTTATAAATAGACCTTTTTATAAAAGGGACATAATTTATCTCTTATCAATTTACAAGATATTTCCTGATGTCAATTAACCAACTTAAAAAATTTATTCATACCTTGCTATGGACTTGTAAGAAAACTCCTTAATACTTTGTATTTATCTTCTAGACTTCTTGTGACAATATTAATTAGGGTGGGGAATAATAGCACTCTCTCCCTTACATATCTAATAACATCCCATTAATAATTAGTCTTTGAAAGGCTAGTCATCTAAATCTAATTCTCTGAAGTAATAACAACATTGCAAGGTCAAGAAGAGTTTGTACAATTTCTTGAGAGATGGCTCTATAAGGGGCTATTAAGAAAAGCTAGATCATTTTGATGATATATCCTTAACCTTTTAAATTGACATGAAGAAGAAAAACCACATTCTTTCCGCAAATATGCCCTTTGGTGCTTTTGTCAGAGATAGAATGTAGGGCTGGATGAGTCAGGGATCTGACCTAATGTAAATATTCAGATTCACTTTATTGATTTAAATTGCAAAGATGGCCCTTCAGAGATTGTTTATTCCCTTCTAGGAATTATCTTTGAAGTTTTGGTAATTTTCCATCAAATCTCCTTAATCCAAATGTCCAAGCGTCCCATAAATAAGGAAAGGATGACTGGGAGAAAAAAAGAGAATGAATAGCGCATGAATCATAGACTGTTTTTCTGACTTAATACAGCCCCTTTTGAGAATAAGAGAAAAAGCTTTAAAAAATTCATCAGGAACCCAGTGTTTCAAAAGGGTGGTAGATAAATTCTATCACAAGGACAGAGACTCTCATGACTTGAGAAGTTTGTTTCCACAACCTATGGATAAGGCAAAACAAATCCCTGCCCAGGAGACACTTTCCAAACACTTTGCCCAAACACAGGTATATGTAACTAATTCCTTTAGAATTTATGGAAGAGAAACCCAGGCAGTTAGCCCAGCTCATTCACAAGGATGAATTTGGATAGTGCTTTAAGAATATTCCAATTATAAGAGCTTTCCTTAGATCTATGACTTTATCCTGATTTGATGAATACTCAACCCTTCTCTAAAGAGCAATATACTTGCTCCAGCTTTCTCTGGAATAGGTGATCCAGTTTCCCACTGGTCAGCATCAGTCAATAATCTGGTGCTGTCCTGTATAGTCCCATTCTCAATTAGTGGCAAGGGGAAGGAATTAGAAGGCCCTGCTCTCAGTGGATGGTCTGATTATTCTTATCCTTTTGCCCTGCAGGCCCTCCTCTTATTGTGACTACTTAAACATAGAAGACATCTCAAACTTGCATTTTGTGCTGGCTTTTCCTATATTACTATGCATATACCTGCCAACTCTGAGCATAAATTTTCTTAAATCCTGCCTTCTTCACTGTCATAGAAACATATCATTCTTGGATGCTACTATTGTTATTTATCACATTGTTCCTGAAGGGTGATTGTCTTTAATGTGGTAGATCTAAACACCTGTGTATGATTTATCACTAGTTTAGAGATTAGATTAAGCTTTTATTAAGTACTTAGTATGTGCCAGGCCACTGTGTGACTCTCCCTCTCCTTCCATTGCTATGCCTGATGCAGACCTGGGGTTCTTGCCTACCAGAATCACTCTATTCCAGTGGCTAATTGCTGACAATGACTCAATCAATAAGGCTTTCCTAGAAAAAGAATCTCCCTATTGGAATAATTAAAATTGCTAATGGTCAAGCTCAATATACAATTTAGAAACAGGTTTAAAGAAATACAAATAATGAGGTATAGTTGGGAGGCTCTTCTATACCTTTAATTACTAATCACTACTTAATCTAACCCTATTTCTCTCCAAGGTTGAGCAAGCCAGAGTTAAAGATTTTTAAAGTTTTAAATTCTTTTTGTCTTTTAAAGCCTTTCACAATTTGGCCTAAGCTATTTTTTCCAGGTTCTTTATTCATTATTATTCCCTTTCCTGTAAACTATGGTATAGCCAAATTTGCCTTCTGTATGTGTTCCTCCTGCATAGCATTTTTGTTCTATTTCTGTGCCTTTATCCCTGACTCTTCTCCTCATGTCTAAGGTGCACATCCTTTTCACCTTTTCCTCATTAAGTTCCTCATTTCCTTCAAGATTAAACTATCAATTTCTAAACAAAATCTTTTTTGAATTCCCCAATCACTATGACTCTCCTTCCTTAACTTCTTTTTTATTTTTATATTTTTACTCACTGTGGAAGCTTTACTTATTAAAATTGTTAGAATGAAATGGAGTTGATGAACTTTGTCTTGTCTTCTTAAATAAACTGAACTTGCTACTCTCCTTAGAGGTCACTTTTCTCCATCTTTCTGAACAAGTTTTTGCATGGCTAATATGGAAATATATTTTGCATGATTTCACATGTATAATTGATATCACATTCTTTGCCTTTTCAATGGGTGAGGGAAGGGGCAGGAAAAAGGGAAAAAAGTCAAAACTTAGATTTTTTTTTTAAATGAAGGCTAAACAATTCAATGATCTAAGATAATTCTGAAGGAGTCATAATGAAGCATGCTGTTGGACTCCAGAATTGATACTATCTGTATTCAGAAGAAAGAGTCAATGGAAGAAAGTGAAAAATAACATATTTAAGTCTGTATTCAGACTTAAATGTTTTACATGACTGCACATATGTAACCTATATTGGATTACTTACTATCTTAGAGAAGGGGAAAAGGGAAGAAAGGAGGGAGAAATAGAATTTGAAACTCAAAACTTAAAAAAAAATTGCTTTAACATGTAATTGGGGGAAAATAGAATATTATACATAAAAATGAATGCTATAAATTTTTTATTATTATTATAGCTTTTTATTTATAAGATATATGCATGGGTAATTTTACAGGATTGACAATTGCAAAACCTTTTGTTCCAATTTTTCCCCTCCTTCCCCCCACTCCCTCCTCCAGATAGCAGGTTGATCAATACATGTTAAATATGTTAAAGTATATGTTAAATACAATATATGTATACGTGACCAAACAGTTATTTTGCTGCACAAAAAGAATCGGACTTTGAAATAATGTAAAATTAGCATGTGAAGGAAATCAAAAATGCAGGTGGACAAAAATAGAGGGATTGGGAATTCAATGTAATGGTTCATACTCATTTCCCAGAGTTCTTTTGCTGGGTGTAGCTGGTTCAACTCATTACTGCTCTATTGGAACTGATTTGGTTCATCTCATTGTTGAAGATGGCGAGGTCCATCAGAATTGATCATCATATGGTATTGTTGTTGAAGTATATGGTGACCTCCTGGTCCTGATCATTTTACTTAGCATCAGTTCATGTAAGTCTCTCCAAGCCTCTCTGTACTCATTCTGCTGGTCATTTCTTACAGAACAATAATATTCCATGACATTATGAATTTTAAAAAAACAAAAGAACACATCTTTGGCTAGAATTACAATGTATCAGAGAGAAGGCATCAAATTGTCATTTTAGCATGTTCATTTAGTCTGAATGTTGCTCTCCACTTAGTTGGCCACTTTGTTTCTTCTTTGCATGAAAGAGAAAATGTTTTTGTTATTCTGCTTCTTTGTTTATTTTTACTTTGGCCTGGCTTTGAGGAGCAAACTGCAGGAAGAAAAGCTTCCAGTTTTATTATGTATAACTTACAATCCACACTAACCAGAAATTTCTGATAACCAGCTCCACCTCACTGAACCACCCTACACTTCTATTTTGCAATGCACCTGAACAAAATGGATTTATTTATTTTATGTTTCCAGTTCCTAGCAGTTTTATAACCTTGACTCTTTCAGAGATTTTTGACAGTCTTGCTTCCCACTTAAAGAGCCCAACTCTCTTCCACTTAGTATATTTTAAAAATGCATTTCAATAGAAAATAATGAGATTTTAAACCAGAAATATATAGTCATTTCTCCTCTGCAAGTATGACAATTCAATTTCATATGGTCCCAATAAAGCTGAGGTTATTGAGATACAAAAAGAATAAAAATTAATCTGGGAAACCCTAGAAGTAGGAAAGATTAACTGGTGATAGACCCTGGCAAATGAAATTCCTTCCCAATCCAAGCAAAAGACCTTCTCACTTTTGCAGGGCATTTTAGAGATGGGGATTGCAGCTGAAGTGCTTTACCACCGAAGCCTTTGCACATTACTTTTAAACTTATGGTTTTTGTCTGTATTATTCCCCAAAGCTGTGTTTTTAATTCACCACGAAAGGGTTCTCAGTCCTTTCCTGCACATAAAATTAGATTCCTCCCTGATGTGGCCAGACAGCATAATATAGCCCCCAGGTATTTCCTTTGAGGAAGCTTTGATCTCTTTTTGAAATCCCTGCAGGTTTTAATCTTCACTGTCTTTTTAAATGCCTTGAAAAATCCCAACAACGCAGAATGCACCCTCTAAAACATAGGAATAAAATTAGTCACAAATTGTCTAATTAATCCCATAATGGGATATTGGGTCTTGTAAAAGGTGAACAGTTAAAAATATATACTTAGTGATTTTTTTTTTTTTTTGTTGTTGTTTACCAGAAATGGAAAAGTAACAAATGTAAAAAAAAAAAAAAAAAAAAAGTCTGAGGACTGCAGGCCTTTGCCTAATTAAGGTAGAAAATGCAAAATATACTTGTATGAGCAGTGTGACTTATGTAATGTGCACTTTTCTATATTCTGTAGAGTACCATTCCAGGTTCTTGGTTGTCTCCTGCTTAGTAAATATAGGGCAGCTAAATGGCTGGTCTGACGTCAGAAAGGCCTGAGTTCAAATTTGACCTCAGACACTTGCTGTGTGATCTTGGGCAAGTCACTCATATTTATTTATTTATTTACTGAGGAGCTAACCAAGGTTTCTAATAGGAAGAGGATGACATATCCATTAAAGCACTACTTAGATATATGTAGTAAAGGGAACGATTAAAAGCAGGAAGACCAGTTAGTAGTTACTATATTTATCCTGAGAAAAAAAGGGTTTTTTTTTAAGCTTTTTATTTATAAAACATACACATGGGTAATTTTTCAACACTGACCCTTGCAAAACCTTGTGTTCCAAATTTTTCCCCTCTTCTTCCCTCCCCATCCCTTAGATGGCAGGTAGTCTAATATATGTTAAATATGTTAAAATATATATTAAATCCAATATATATATATATATATATATATTGCATATAATATGTAGTAAGATAACTATATAAATATGTATGTATATTTATGTTAAATATGTTAAAATATATATTAAATCCAATATATATATATTACATATAATATGCAGTAAGATAACTATATAAATATGTATATATATACACATATTTATATAGTTATCTTACTGCACAAGAAAAATAGGATCAAGAAGGGAAAAAAAAACTGAGAAAGAAAACAAAATGCAAGCAAACAACAACAGAAAGAGTGAAAATTCTAGGTTGTGTTCCACACTCATTTCCCAGTGTTAATGGGTGTAGCTGGTTCTGTTCATTATTATCAATTGGATCTGATTTGGATCCTCTCATTGCTGAAGATATCCACTTCCATCAGAATTGATCATCATTTGGTATTGTAGTTGAAGTGTATAATTATCTCCTGGTCCTGCTCATTGCACTCAGCATCAGTTCATGTAAGTCTCTCCAGGCCTTTCTGAAATCATCCTGCTGATCATTTCTTACAGAACAATAATATTCCATAACATTCATATATCATAATTTATTCAGTCATTTTCCAATTGATGGGCATCCATTCAGTTTCCAGTTTCTTGCCACTACAAAAAGGACTGCCACAAACATTCTTGAACATGTGGGTCCCTTTTCCTTCTTTAAAATCTCTTTGGGATATAAGCCCAGTAGTAACACTGCTGGACCAAAGGGTATGCACAGTTTGACAACTGCAAAAATAATTTTTAATGCAACATAATAATGTATATGTTTTAAGATGCTTGTTGCTTTTAATTTTGAACTATTCAGATGTAGTTAAATGATCTTTTAAATCCTGAAATAAAATTATTCAGTTTATATTTCTCTTATGTGGAAATAACATCTATATCCTGGAAAAAAATTGTTTTTGGAAATAATGCTCCTCATAAAGCCTTCATGCTTTGCTTTTCTAAGACTTTGAGTTGTACTCAAAAACATTCAGAGCATAATATAGCTAAAAGAATTAACTTGAGACAGTACTTTATATAGGTAGGTTGAATTTCTCTGTAGCATACAGCTTATGTTTTAAAATATAGATGGGGGTGGATTATACCAAATGCTTTGAGGAGAACAGTTGTTCAGAAGCAAACATAGCAATCTACCAAATAACATTTCTATAATGCACCCTAGGGGAGCAGGGACACAATAAATGTTGATGCTGTTCAGGTACTCACCCATAAGAAGACCCAAATAGAGACTAGAGTGGTCCAACAGAGGAGCTGGAGAAAGGGTTAAAGTGGACCTTATTCAGGTAGTGGGCCTGATATTATAGATGTAAGTTGAGGATGTGTTAATAAAGACAGATCATAAAGTTTTTATGACACTGTAAAATGTCATTGTAAAGTAATGTTAAATGAGATACATTTGTTTTTGAAGAGTTTTAAAACTGAACTTCTAGTGTTGATTATCACAGTTTATGAATGACTTTGAGAATGCATGGAATCAAGGAAGTCTAGAGGCTACTAAAAATGGAAAATATCAGATTTATTGTGCTGGTCCTTCCTTAAGCAACTTTAATTCTATTTTACTTCTGCCACTCTGAATCCTAGAGCCTTCTTGCACCCAATTTCACTATATTTTTTCCTCTAAAATTTTTCCGAAATTTACTTAACTTGCATTAGTTTGGTTGATTTGTCTATTTTTGAAATCAGATCTCCCTATCTCACGGTAGCTGGAAATACAGCCACCACTCATGGGCTGATCTCAATGCTGACCAGTACAGAAACTTTGATTGGTCAGTCAAGTATTGAATTCTAATTCAATCTGCCCTTTCTTAGGCAGCCTAAAGACTTCTCAATCACAAAAGCTCTCCATATTGGTGATAAATTTAATGTGAGTATGTGTGCCACTAATGTCTGGTCTTTTAAAAATCAATTTAGCATTTCATATTTTTGCAATATTGATATACTTATCTTCACAGTTTTGTTAGTATATAGTTATGTGTAACAGTCATTGATAGTTTTATTTCTTCTTCATTTCCTTTTCCATTTTTGATTTGGATCATTTGATTTTCCTTTCTTCTCTTTTCAATGAAAACAAGAATTGTTATTTAATAGATTAAAAGAAGACCCAATAATATTTTGCCTACAAGGAACATAATATAGGAGAAGCACTAATGAAGATACATATGTAATTAAACAGAGGAAGAATTAAAATTAACCATGCTTTAGCTGACTTCAGAAAACCTGGAGTGTTAATGGTATCATAAAACTCTAAATCAAATGAGAAATAATAAGAATAACAAGCATTTTTGTAGCACTTTGCTCGCAGGCCAGATGTGGCAGCTGAGGAAGATTATTTCCCTCACCCAGGGCTATGAAATTCCTTTATTTAAAGGCCCACAAAACAAAGTTTTTGTTTTTACTATAGTCCGGCCCTCCAACAGTCTGAGGGACAGTGAACAGGCCCCCTATTTAAAAAGTTTGAGGACCCCTGCTTTAAGGTTTTCAAAGCACTTTATAAATACCATTGTATTTCATCCTCACAACAACCTTTGCTATTATTATCTCCATTTTACTGATGAGGAAACTAAGGAAAACAGAGAAGAAGTGACTTGCCCAAGATTGTATAGCTAGTAAGTATCTGTGTATTGATTTGAACTTAAGTCTTTCTGACTTCTTATCTGGGGCAGTCTATCCTCTGCCACTAAGCTTCTTTAATGGCCATAGACAAGGGTATTAAATAATTCTCAAGATTTCTACAGCCAGCCCTAGTCTCTCCTGAATTCTAGGACATTTCCAACTATAGGATAATTTCTTTACGATCCTCAAATTTATCTTTACAACTCATTATCTTTGGTAGAAAATTCACCCCTTCTCATATTTGCAAATCATCCTATGTGGTTCCACCCTTCACTCTCCCTCATATTTAATCAGTCTCCAAGTCTTGTTGATTTTAATTCTATCTAAAATACTTCCCTTACATACCAATGTGATTCTCTCAGATATCATGCCTTAGAGTCCTTCATGAAAAGACCCCATCTCAGGGATCTGGATGAATATCAGTAGAGATAGAGATAGAGAGAGAGAGAGATATAGATAGATCAACATAGAGATATATAGATAGATATAGATAGACATAGAGGCAGAGATTACATAGAAATAGATATAGTAACAAATATATATAGAGATAAAAATAGAGACAGATATAGCAATATATAGATATGGATGTAGAGATGAATATAGAAATATTTTCCATCTCTCTTGTAAATTCCCTTATTTCTACTTACATTGTCATCACCCTAGTTCATGTTCTCACTACTTTTTTTACAGTAACTCCTAACTGACCTCTCAGCCTTAAGGGTCTCCCTTCCCTCTACACAGCTGCCAAAATGCTAAAAGACAACTCTGACCATGCTATTTCCTCTGCCCAAAGATGGTGGCTCACCATTACTTCATCCATGCCATTTCCGCTGTGTCCCGGTGTTAACTTTACTTCTTAGTATCACTTTTGTTCTTGAAAGCTTGGTTTTATAATGACCTTTCTTGTTTTACCCTTTGGCTTCTAGTGCCTCTCCTATCTCCAAATTTTCCTTTTATTCACTGTATATGCACTTATATAAATTGTTTCTACAGACACACCACATAAGCAATATGTGTACATGTTACATAGATACACACATATTTATGGGGGGCATTTGCATAATTATATGTGGTGCTTATGCTACCTCCCCCATATAAGACACTCAAGGGGAAAGACTGCCTCATTTTTTTTTTTTTTGCCTTTGTATTGATAGTATCTGAAACTTAGTAGTTACCAATAAGTAGTTTTTGATTTAAACTAAATTCATTACTTCTTCCTGGGCCTTCAGTGTGTTCATTTTATTGTACCTCGATCTGGGTCTACTTATAGTCATGGCATTTCCATTGGTGGCATTTATATATATGTTCTATTTCTCATATTTCACAACATGTTTCATTTTGTAGAAACAATTAGTTTTTTCCATATCTTTCAGTATTCTTTATCTAAAAAGGATTTACTTTTGAGGATTTTAGGTGTTTTTGCTTTTTAAATCAGCATTTGTTCCAGCTTTTGAGATGTATCTGAAGAAGTATAATTCTCCTGGGATTTCTTGCTACTTTTATGTTCCCAGAAATCCTAGAGAATTATCTCAATTATCAGCAGATTGAATTTCTCCTATTTTCTGGGAATCCCTTATGTAATGTTTGATTCAATTATCAGATTTTATCCATGTATTAAGATGTTTTAAGGAAAAAACATGTCCAGTTATAGTCTCCTATTAGTTTCATGCCTAGCTGAAGGGGATTATAGGTGAGTATAGGACATTATAGCACATTTCTGTACAATCTCACTTTTAACTTCCTTGTAGTACACATAATTTGGAAATGACCTACCACTCCATTAACTTTTACTTTAATTATTTAATTTTATGTTTAAAATTCTCTCTCTTCTGTCTGTCTCTCTGTCTCTGTCTCTGTCTTTCTCTTTCTCTTCTCTCAGGTCCTCTCCTGTCCTCTCTTGCTCTCTTCTCTCCTCACAAGAGACAGGCTTTGATTACTTTCTAAAGCCTCATCAAGCCTATGTCTATCCCTAGCTCTATAGATTCTGAATCAAGGGAAGAACTAAAGACTCCATGCACAGAGAATAAGCTCTGTTAGATTAACTGGATGTATATTTAAGTTGTTTAAAAAAAACCCACTAGATTTCATGTGGGATTTTTCAATCACTTAGAAAACTTATTTGAGTTTTATTGTCATTGTAGTTAAAAAATAGCACAAGAAATAGGAATAAGTTGAATGTCCCAAAGTTATTGCACTTTAAGAGCAAATTTAGTTTGCCATAGCCACAATAGATGGCACAACAGCAATCTTCTTCTGAAACCCAGTTGTTACTTCTCAGTATGAAATGATGCAGAAAGAGAGTCTCTGTATATACATTCATACATACATACATATACACAAATGCATTGATTATATAAATCAACTCACATAACACACATATGCACATATATATTCACACACTGTATATAACATATACTACATACACACATATATACAATACATATATATGCATGCACATACACATAAATATAACAGAAATTCAAAAGCACTGAAAATAATTCCCTTTAAAGTTCTTGAGATACTTCTAGTAAATGTTGCCAAATTGGAAGCAACTCTATGAAGCAAGGAAGTGATGAAAGGCTGTTTTTATATAGTTATTTTTATAGCTTGGTTTTCATGGGTGAGGACTGCTGCTAGACTAGAACATGAGTATACCCAAGATGATGGAAAGCTCACTACATAGTTTTTAAGTGATATTTCAGTAGATGAAGGTAGGTGAATCTCTTATTTGCAAGGTAAACAGTGGTTCTTGTAATTGAGATGGGCTATGTACAAGTACAGTAAGTTATCACTTACACAGTATGATTTAAGGGACTCTTGGAAGACTCCTTACCAATATGTTTACTTCTACCAATGCCTGTGATTAAACTCTCAGCAATTTATTTCTTTGTATTATTATCACTCTGTATATTTTTAAATGCAAATACTAAATAATCCTGGCCCAAGAATAAGTTACTAGGGCACTAAGACTTTATCACATTTCTTTCCTTTGAAGTTAGGAAAGATAGAGTAGCATGAGGGCACAATAGGGATAGATAGGAAGGAAAGAAAAAGGAAAAAGGGTGCAAATAAAGAGAAAGCAGATTTGTCAAAGACAAACATTACCAATTTCACCATTTACACAGGATAAGCTTAGGTAGCAGCATCATAGACTCGTAGATGTGAAGTTGGATAGAACATCATATCTACTTCCCGTTCAATCTATGAATCTCAGTTATGACAAAGGGAGACTCACTAATCCTGCCTTTCTCTTTCAAGAAAATCCATTCTACTTTTTTCTCATTTTGTCTTGAATATGTAACTTGTATGTAATTTGTAATATGTAATAGTTTACCCTATTTGGTCAAGGAAAAAAGGTCTAATCACTCTCCACCTTGAAAACCCATCACAAATTTAAAGACAATTGTCTTGTCCTTCCTAAATTTTCTCCACCTGGTTTATAGAATCATGGATCATAGATTTAGAATTGAATGGGACCTTAACATATCTTCGAATCATCATAGTACGGTTTTGAATTCTCTTAGGATTTTGAAACCTAGTGTCTTATAAACAAGCAAATGCTGTATGTATGTATACCTTATACATACACATACATACATACATGGACAACTAAGATAGGGAATCTCAAATGAAATATTTATAAAAGAGCTTAGTATATGCCTGGCACATAATAGGTGCTATATAAATGCTTATTCCCTTCTCTTCCTTTCATATATACACACACAAACAACACATACACATTTACAAATTCATTTATACATATACATACATACATACCTAACTAAATACTTGTTTGTTTCCTTTGAAAATAATTCTCTTTCTTCTTTTTTTCTAAAATGTAGTGCCCCAAAGTGGACAAAGTATTACAGATATGGTTTGACCAGAGCACAGCATAATAGAATTATCATCTCCTTCATATTATACATTATAATTTTATTAATTCAATACATAACATTATTTTCACTGGCTGTCACATCATATTATCAATTCATTTTTGCCAAATAGAATTAGTCACAATGAAAACATTCCATACTTATATAACTTAGTTCTTGAATCTAAGTGTATAAATCTGTATTTATCTATGGTTAATGTCTTTTGTTAGTTTTAGTGCCAATTCCTACTTGAAAAGTTGTTATGCGATCATAGGACTCCTGGACTATCCTTTCTAGTTCTTTGGAATCTCGAAGTTTGATAAGTATTCCTCCATCCAAGTCATTGAAAAAACACTTAGTAGAATAGGGCTAAAGACGGAATCTATAGTACTTTACTGGAGACTTCCACTAAGGTAGATGTTATATAATTACTGCTCTTTGGTTTCAGTGGTTCAGCCAGGTCTGAATCTACCTGTGATATATTACTACCCAAATCTCCTCATCTTTTCCAAAACAACTGTCAAATATCTTGTTGGAATCTAGATAAAACATGTCAATGCTATTGTCAGAATTTCTTTGTAATATGTTTAGTTGTGGCTTTACTTCATAGGCCTGTAATATCTTCTGTTCAGGTTCTCAGGTAATCTAAGGAGTTTGTGGACAGTTCCTTTTTTTTTTTTTTTTTTTTGTATCATGAACCTGAGCTCATACTGGCCATGGTCCCCACCATTGTTAGAGGACATTCCATTCCAAAATCTCCTAACATCAGATTAGGGTTTTTTTTTTTTTTTTTAAAGGAAGTGTACTTCAAAGATAAGAGGAAAAACAAATAAACAAATATTTTCTCAACTATCTCATGGGCACAATTCCTTTTATATTACCTCAGTCTCTGAGGGAAGGAAGAAGGAGATTAGGCTCAAAACCTAGTGAGGTCCTATAAGCATTGATCTTATCAAGTTCACCTTCAGATGTAGCAGGACTGCTAGATAAGCTTTTATCTCAGGTACCACTGGACTAGGTTTCTGAAAATTACTTCCCCAAATTGCTTCTTGCTTCATAGGGCATTGATGCAGCACTGAAATGTGGCCTTATGGGTAATGAAAGTCTGAACTCTAGAATAAAAGGATGGCAAGGAGCCCTCTGGACATTTCAAACTCCCAAGATTGAAGGCTCTACTTCCTGCACTGGTCATTGAGTTACCTAAAGAGATATAAAGCCAAGAGACTAAGTAAAATGGACAACACCTGTTTAATGTCTCCACAGCTCATCATAGAACCTTCTCTTCAATACAAGTTTAGTCAACTGCAATGAGTTCCAGAATGCCTGCATGTAGTCTGTCTATCCAACATACTTCACTTATACACTACTATGATTATTTCAGAAGCAGTTCCCTAGAGTCCATCATCTAAAAGACTTCATTTCAGGGGTCTGGATGTGCTCCAGTCCCATATTATATATTCATCTAATATCCTTTTCCAAAAAATGGAAATAAGTCTTCCATGATTTATTCATAATGAGCCCTTGCTGGCTCTTAATAAGCATTGCTTCCATTTTTTAATTACTCAGAAAATATCCTTTTAATAACATATTCTAGAATTTTGCCAACTATTTCAGTTATCTCTATGAGTCACATATTAATGGGCAACCCTGACATATTCAATAAGCATAGAAAACTAATTTATTGACTATACCTGCAAAAGTACAGTTAAATAAAATAGCCACTCAATAGAGAAGAATTTACTAAGTACCTACTATGTGTCAGGTAATGTACTAGGCTCAGATGATACAAGTATGAGAATGAAACAAACACCCCTTACTCCCAAAGAGCTTACATTCTAATGGGAGAAACAACAAATGCATAAAGATAGCATATACTTCAAAATAGTTATAATAGCTCTTTACCTGGTAGCAAAGAATTGAAAATAAAATAGATGCCCAGTGATTGAGGAATGGATAAACAAAATGCGATTGACATATGCACTGTAACATTACTGAGCCTTAAGAAGAAAGAAATCTGAATACAGAAAAGCATAGAAAGAATTATAAACTTACACAAAATGAAATAAGATCTAAGAAAACAACATATACATTACAACAAAAGTATAATAGGAAAGAATACCTGATAAAAAGAAAAACTATAGGACTGTGGCAGAGACCAAGTAGAAGCAAAATTAGCTCACACAGCGATCTAATCTGAGAATATGTACTTGTTTTACATTTAATGTTCTCTGTGAAGAGGGGAAAGAGATATATTTATTCATTTTCAGGGTTATATGTGGTTATTATAATTGCATAATATTTAATTTGATTTAAATTCTTTTTACTGTTATTACTTTCCAGAATACTCTAGGAACAGTACATTAATGTGGCTATCTTTCCAAAGTCCCTCCAACATTCACTCTTCTTGGCTTTTGAAAACTTTACATCTTTTTGAGTTGAAAACCTAGAGTTGTTTCAATTTATCTTACTGTAATGATTTGGGCCAATATTTTATGTGTTTTTTAATGGCTCATAATTCTTCTCTTGAACTGAAGTTCTCTTGAGAACTTTTGGTTCATTTTGACCACTTAAAAAACAATTAATTTCAAGATCCACTAGTTCTTTGAAGTTAACTGTAGGATATTTTCCTACTGTCACTTTGGAATACATTGGGCCTGAAAGGATAGGTACTTAATACTTCTACCCCATCTTATGCCATATACACTTGAAAATTTTTTCTGTCTTTTGCTTTCTATGATTTGTAACTAGCTGTTCAATTAAGGAATAAGAAAGAATTGAGAAAGAAAAAAAAAACCCAGATTCCCAAATACTTGAATATTTAATAATACAATACAAAGTAGGAGTGACTTAAAGTGTCTGCTGCAGAAAACCTATCACCAGAATCCCCACATTATCTTGGAACTGTTCATAATTTGTTTTCTAATCTAAAAGAATTAAAATAGAAGACCAAAAGATTAACATATATATTAATATATATATTCTATACTAATGTATTACTTCTGGACAATTACCAGCAATACTGAATGAACTTCTCAATTATAAAAGGCATTCCTGTCTTCTAGTATGTTGAACTAAATAGTAAAAATAATTACAATTACAGCTGATTTTTTTTAGCACTTTAAAAAGTTATGTAAAGTGCTTTAATGTTGTTATCTGATTCTTATAACTTGCCTGTGAAGTGTTTTTATTAACTTTCTTTTAAAGATGAAGAAAGGCAGCTAGGTAGCATAGTGAATAGAGCACTGGGCTTGGAATCAGAAAGACTTAATGTGGCCCCAGATCAAGCTGTGTGACCTTGGCAAGTTGTTTAACTCTGTTGTGCTTCAGTTTTCTTATCTTCAAAATGATCTGGAGAAGGAAATGGCAAACCACTCTAGTATCTTTGCCAAGAAAACCCCAAATGGGATCACAAAGAGTTGGATATGACTGAAACAACTCAACAACAAATGAAGAAACTGAAGCTCAGAGGTTAAGTAATTTGCCCAGGTTTTCATTGTTTGTGTTTAAATATTTTTCTGATTTCAAGTTTAATACTTACTCTATTCCTCATTCCATGCATCCAAAGACAATGTCTAAGTTTTCTTCCAATTCTGACCTATAATTCTATGATTCTAAATACCACAGGTGACAATTGGACTCTATTCCTTGGAAAAGTCAAGCTTAAATAAATATGTAGAAAAACAAAATGATTTTTTATTGATTAAAATATGTCTCAACAAATTATGGCATATAAATACCGTGGGATATTAATGTGCTCTAAAAAGTAATGAATGTGTGGAAATCAGAGATATATGGGAAAATTTAAAACATTAAAAGATATCAATATTCACATTATACAAAAATTCTAATACTGCTTTTGGAGAATTGACACTGAAATAAACCATTTCAATAAGGAGATGGTAACTAAAGAAAGGCTGAAGATGTTGTCAGTGGTAGTTCCTGTCTCTTTTTTACTTACTGATTTTTCTTTGTTATAAAAAAAAAAAGGGCTCAGTTGATGGGGAGGGAATTGAAAAGAGATAATGTTAAATAATCCAAAGTATAAATAAAACATATAAAAGTTATTTACACTCCATGAACTACCCATATCTCCAAGAAAAAGTCAAGCTGAGATAGAAACAGAACAGTTTTAAGAATCTTAGAACACTATTTATTCACAAAGGCCTTTTTCCCTCCCTCCTCCCTGATGCAACTGGCAAGCTATATTTATAAGCTGGCTAAACCATGGAGAGAGGCAATATTCCAAGCATTTAGCTGACTTTTGGCTTAGAAGAATCAACTTTTTGATTATTGTATTTTTGCTATCATTTTCCAGCTCAATAAATAGATGAGTGTCTTTCTCAAGCACCCAACCAACATTGTATTCTGTTTTTTCCTTGGCCTGTTTGAGACCCTGGATGGCTACAAAAGCATAGAAAAAGACAGCTTTGTTAACAACACAGAAGCTTGAGTGAAGGAATATCAAAGAGCTAAAACTAACAGGGAAAGCAATGAGTAATAGGAGAAAAGACATGGATACTTTTATTACATTGACATTATCTTTTGACCCAGTGAAATTAGGTTCTTTAATAACAGCAACAACAACTATAATAATAACTTTGGAATTTAGATGGCATGTTAGGGGGGAAACTAGGTACAGTGGTGGATAGAGGTCCATACCCCCCTAGTCTCCCCCACCCTCCTGCTGCCCCCAAGTCAGAAAGTCCTGACATGGAATTCAGTTACATATATCATACCACTGTATGACCCTGGATGAGTCAGCCAGTTAAGCCCTCAGGCTCAAATGAAGATAATAATAGCATGGATCTCGTTGTATTGTTCAGAGGATCAAACAAGATAACCATTTTATATAAAATGCTTTATCAATGATATAGTTCTGGAGTAAGGGCAGGGAGGAGAAGAGGGAGGAAAAAAAAAGTACATAGCAGAGAACAAACAGAAACCAACAAAGAAGCAAGGAAAAGCTGGGTAGCCTTGAAAACAATTTATGGTATTTATTATGTAGTTTTTCTTGAAATAGAAATTATTTTCTATTAAATCCTTTCTTTTTCTGCCATGTACAGGGAAATGTTCTTTTTCTTTTCTCATTTTGTATATGTTTAAAATGAGTAAAAACTTTACACACACAAACAAATCTTAAAGTATTATGTAAATGCTTACTAGTATTATTTCCTTCATTAGCATTTAATCTATTTTTTCCTTATTCTTTTTTAATAGTCTGAATGAATTTACATTTCCACTCTGGACTAAGTGTCTTCAGCCCAAGTAAAATAGAGAATAGATACCTATATCAAGATAAATCACTCCTTGGATTTATAGTAGTTTGATATGGGCAAGTTGTTGGCCTGAGTTATTTGGACACTCTCCAGTTTATCAGTGTTCTTCCTTGTGCACTGAAGCTTTACTTAACTATTGTTGTCTAAAAACAGGCCCAGCAGTCTCTTTATTTAACATTTTCCACTGTGTTCACAGAGTATCTATTTATCACTAAATATTAGTCAGTGAATTGTCCTGTGTTTACTGCTCTCCTCTTGTTGTCTGAGTCATGAGGCTAGCCAGAGAAATGCAAACCAGCTTGTAAGGTGTAAAATTAAGGTAGTTAATGATTTTCCTAACACTCTTGATGTGTTCAAACTCCCTGTTTATTCAGAAGAAATTGAACTGACCTGAGAATCAGGAACTGTCAATCAGGAGGCAGATTAAGGATTTCTCAAGATTGACATAACAGAGATCCTTTGTGATATCCATCAAGTGAACCTGAAACCTCCTCTACAGCAATTGTAGAACTGGCTCAAATCAGCTCCTACGGCACAAATATCCCCCTGGAGACTTTCCATCCTGACCCACTTCCAGTATGCCCCAATATGTCTAGTGACTTCTGTGAAAATGCCCCCTTCTCTGGTAAATGAAAACTGAATCTAAAGCAATATCTGATTAGATCACCACAATGAAGTTTTTGTGGCATTAGTCTTTGTAATTCTTATAGTCTAATTCCTAAAACAGTATAGTTCAATCTGTAACTCCATATGCATATTTCCACTTTGAAATAAATACACATACAATCCAATATTGTTTTGTCTTAGACTGAGCTCTAGGTGTTGTGCCTCAGTTTCCCTAAATTGTTCTGCCTCAGTTTCCCTAAATTGCCCTGCCTCAGTTTCCCTAAATTGTTCTGCCTCAGTTCCTTGAATTGTTCTGCCTCAATCCCTCTGGTTGCAACCCACCTTTTCTGTTCCTTAGGACTGAGATAATTAGGGCTGCAGCAGGCCACTCTGGCATTCCAAAAGATAAACTCCAGATGTCCTATCTCAGATATCTAATTAACATCCTCTGCCTCTGTCTCTCCAGACTTCCTGGCTCTAGTTTGACTATCTCCTTTATACCAATTTGTAAGAATTTATGGTCCTACCCCTACCCTGTCAGAACCGGATTGATGGTTTCTTCTTGGAAATTCCTGCTGTCAGTGTTTGGACTCCAGCCCTGCCTTTGTCTTACGAGTCCTGATCTTGGAGCCGCATATATACATTTCATCGGAACCTCACCTTCGAGGCTGAATTCTTTGAGATGAGAGTCTAATTCAGCCCTGGGGCCAACATGGATCCAGTTTTGGCCTCAGACAATCTCTCCCTTTCAAATAAAATATAAAACACTCTAAACTCTATCTTGCCTCAGTTTCTCCAGCATTATATAGGCTCTTTTGCTTTTAAAGCAGACTGACTGGTTCTGTCAGGATCCCAGACTAATTTGAATCTCCATAAAAGAGAATTCACAAAGTATAGATTAAAATAGGTTTGAAGGTGCGGAACATAAAAGGTGCTTGCAAAGCTATTTCTGCTTGGGTACCATTTGAGTTTTAATTATAAAAACAGATAAACAAACAAAAACCTCTGAGTTTGTTAGCTGGGTAGCTTGCCAGCTTCTTCCAGTGGAGTCATATTACATATATTATATGTCCAATGAGCAAAGTCTTTTTCAGGGCCATACTCTAACCTCTTCCTCCTTTTTTATATTCTTGGAATCTACTGCCCACTTCTATCCCTCCAATTTAGATAGCATAGCCCTGTTTCAAGGTCTCTATTCCTTTGGGATTGGAACTAAATCATACACTTCCATTTCTAATACAGAAATCAGAAAACCACAGTAGCCAGCCTTCTGGAAATCAGATTAGAATCACAGACTTTGAGAGGTGAAAGGGCTTTTAGAGTTCAGCTAATTCAACCCCACTCATTTTACAGGCAAGAAAACCTGGGCAAGGGAGGTGAAAACGATTTGCCTTGGGTCATACACCTAGCCTAAGCTGTCTATCAGCACTGGGCCTCCTGAGGTTGTCTCTTGGCCTTCACACCTAATTCTTTGCCTCCTTTGGCCTCTTGGCTATTTTCAGATTCAGAAAGAGTACGCTGAACCAACCGAGCAAGAGGCTTGCAGCTGGAGCGCCTTGCAGTCGGATTGGATGGGTCAGAGCCTCATCGCCTGTCTGATGAGATGTGCCACGGGCTTGCTTTGTTTCTGTAGCAGCGTGAGATGCAGCTGCTAACTCTAGGTGTAACTAGCTGGCTGGTTCCCATATCATGGAGTCCAGCCCTTGCTGCTATTACTTGCTGCTTTGAATTTTCTCCAACACACAATGTGCTATCATTTTAGGTTGTCTTGTTGGGGGTCTTCCCCCTTTGAAATTAAACTTCATATTTCAGATTTCCTCCCTTTATTTCCTGTTCATGTCACAACATTGCTATAATAGTCTATCCCATCTTTAAAAAACCCTTTTTTCCCAATATCTTCCAACTTTTTAGTGGAAGGCTTATGCTTCTGTTGCTTTGAGAGGATTCTAATTATAACTGAGAAATAAAAGGAATACAAGCAATTTTCCCTTTTTGGGAATCTTGATGAGGCTTAAATGTGAAAAACTGAAGCTATCTTTCCAAAGAACACCTTAATTTGAGTATTAATAGTCTCAGAGTTGCAAACAATAGTGCTTATATTTTACAAAATGGTTTCACTCTCAAGCCTCATGTTAACTTTCTGAGTAATTAGTGCAGTTAACTTGTGCAGTTAGGTAGTTAACATGGTGGAAATCCTCAAGAGAGAAAATCTAGATTTGAGTTGAAGTTCTGCTAATAGTTGGGTGATCCTGGATCTGTTGCTTAACCTCTCTAAATTTCATCTATAAAAATACCTGCACTGTCAATATCTGAGAGTTGTTGTAGGGAAAATGTATTGAAGAACCTTAAAGTAAGAGCTGTTATTAGGGCAAATATTTTTTATATCCATCTTATTTTATTTTATTTGAGGAAATATATATATGTGAGAAATGCTGAAAAGTTGGTAGCGAGTGGGATTGGGATAGTGCTTATCATAGACCAAGAGGTTTTCAGAATGTGAGAGGTTAAGGAAGATTAGGATTCATAGAACAATTGAGTGATCAACAAGCCTTGAGCAAACAAGAAATTGGGGGGCTAGGAAGGCACAGGTGGATTCAGCCAATCAGAAAGAGTCTTGTGGTTTTGAGAAAACCACAAATTTAAGATAATAGCCCATTCAACCCAAACTAGACCTGATTTGACCAAATCACTACTGCACCTGCATAATAGGCTAATTGAATATTAAACAATACACCCCAGACGAGAAGTTTTCTGCCATTTTTGAACATGGGATGTATGATGAGGGGGAACATGTTTTATATGTATTAAGGGGAAACATGTAGTGGGCGTATCAGAAAGACTGCAACCTGGATAAAATGGACCAATCTCTTCTGTGAAGGCAGGAGCTGCATCACAATAGCAAATTTAAAGGTTCCCCCACTTCTGTAATCAGTGTTCCCTCTTCCCAAAGAGGAGTAGGGCCCACTTCTGGCCAGAAATGTTAAGATGATTCCTTAAGATTCTTCTTTAATAAATTTCCTTGATATCTGATTTTCAGTGTCCATAGTGTAATTTTAACATATATGTAGTAACTATGCCAATTGAAAAGGATTAGCTTTTCCATTATGCACTGAAAACCCAGTGGGCCCCACCTATTTCCATTTTCCTGATGGCCCCTTCTCATTATAAGTTATTAATTTATTTAGTCATGTCCAACTCTTCATGATACTAGGGACCACAGCATTCCAGATCCTTCTATTTTCCATGATCTTCTGTGTCCATGCTAATGTTATTGTGTCTATGACACTACCCAGCTCACTCTCTGCCATTCCCTTCTCCTTTTGCCTTTAATCTTTCCCAACATCAGCGGCTTCTTCAATGAATCTTGTCTTTATTGTATGACTTAAGTATTTAAATGTCAGCCATTTCCATCTCTAGCTCATTTTGCAGATGAGAAAACTGAAGCAAATAGAGTTAAGTGACTTTCCAAGGTTTACACAGCTCTTGAGTGTCTGAGGCAAGACTTGAACTCAAAAAGATGGATATTTCTGACTCCAAATCTGACATTAGCTCCCCGTATTGTGAGTGTTTGCCCACAATAAAGGTGACTTGCTTTATATTCTCCCTGCTAACTCCTAACTTGTACTATATTCTATATTTGGTTATACTATCCTTCCTTATATTCTATCTTGGAATCTTTATAATTCACTATAACGTGACAAAAATTGTCCAAGATTCATAGATAGACAGCAAAATTCATATATTTTGCTTTCAATAATAACAATTAATATCATAGAAATATAGTAAAAATTGGTTTGTTAAACTCAGAGCATATACTTCTTGCATGCAAAAAATCAATAAACCCTGAGTAACAGTTTCAGCAGACTTATATAGATGTAGTTATGTAAGTAGGATGGCCTTAATGGAATTTCAGAAAGTAAATAAGGGAAGATGATGATTTACAGAAAGATCTCTATCAGGTAAAACAGGAAGCTAGTAAATTTGGAGATAGCAGGAACTAATCGTTTAATACCTAGGCTATGGTTAGAATCAATTTGATTTTACAGATTCTAGCTAGACGTGACCTAAATAAGAACATCTTAAGAAAAATAATAATAACTTTTATATAACACTATATGTTAAGCATCATCCTAAACATCTTATAGTTGTTTCATTTGAGCCTCACAATCACCCTGGGAGGGAGGGGCTATTGTTCTTTCCATTTTATAGATGATGAAATTGAGGCAGACAAGACATTGCCCAGGGTCACAATGCTCAGAGACCACATTTGATGCTCCATGTCCGATGCTCTATCATTGCTTCTCCTATTGGTATGGAGGTCCTGGACCCCCAGAATATATACTGAAACTGTGTCCCTTTTAATCTGTAAAAGAAGGGAAATTTGGGGTCTCATACTATCCCCTGGGAAAAGCATACCCTCCCAGACAAATCCTTCCCAAGTTAAGTGGCTTCATTTAATCGAAGATCTTGGTTAAATCACTCCCCATTGAAACTGAGATCTTTTGGGGGTGGCCCAGATCCCTTTCAGGGAATTCCCAGACTCTGGGGAAAGCCTTCAGACTCCCAGTTAAGTGATTTTATTCAATTGGAGATCTCTGTCTGATGGTCCTTTATTGATTAGTCCAGACAGCTCCCTGCCCCAGGCCAATATTTGCCCATATAATCAGGAATCTGTTAACACGCCTTTGCCATTTCCTCACTAATGTTATGCCACAGTTCTCTTTAACCGTCCTGACTCAGTTTCCTTGTACAAGTTTCCCTTGTCTCAGTCTCCCTAATTACTCCCCTAAGCTGTAAATCTCCCTCTGGTCCATGAAGGCTGAGGACCAATTAGTCTAAGGACATAAATTGTTAACCCAAGCAAGATAAACAAGAGAGTAGACCTCCTGATTATCTTCTGTCCTTGAGAATTTACAATATCCCTCTAAAATATTCCAAGATATCTCTGGGTATTCAGACATCCTGTCTCCTTTGTTCAGAGAAAAGGTATTTAAGAAGTTGGGGTTCCTCCATTCATTTGCTGGAGAATGGCGGCTGGCGGTGGATGCTGGACGCTGGATTCTTTGAGATGATAGTCTCCTCCAGACCTGGGACCAACATGAATTCCTTGGTCCCAGTATATCTTTATCTCTGTCTGACTGGATAATTTGAGACGAGAGTCCTGTCCAGTCAATCTTACTCTCCCATTAATAAAATATTAAAAACTCTCTAATCTCTCTCCTGCCTCAGTTTCTCTGGCATTACACTAGGAGTTTTGCCCACTAAGAGAGTTTCTTCTTAGTGAACAATAAACTTCCCTTTTCTGCCACTTTGACTTTTCAGGTTTTCACCGACCAGAGGGGATTCCCCACTCCAATTCTCACCCCTCTTCACTACCACTAGCACCACATCATTATGACACAATGTTAAGACAATGTTTTTACCCATTCTTGGTTTCAATAAAACTAGCATTCATTCAGTCTCCCACCTCTATACATTTAGAAAGGTTTGTACCTCACGTCTACAAAGTGCTCCCTTCTTTTCTAAATCTCTTAGAATCTTTCCCTTCTTTCCCTAGCTATGATTGCTCCATGGAAGACCTTTCTTGATTTCCCCTGTTAACCCTCTTCTATAGTCTTTTGATATTTGTCCATATTGTATTCTCTTCAGTAGAATAAAAGTATATGAGATTATAAACTTATAGAGAGTTTTTTTTTGGGGGGTTGTTTGCTTTTGTATCCCCAGCCTATCACAGTGTCTTGGAGTTATTTATTGAATTGGGTTAAATTGAACCTGAATCATAAAACACTTCATTCTAGGGAAATAATAGGGAACAGATCTCTAAAGCGCAGAGCCCAATTTTGGGCTTATTCTTACTTATTCTAGGTCTAACAATACAAGCTTGATGGGCTCTGATGGCTGTGATTAGCATATTTAAAATCTTTCAAAGTGACTTTCTTTTTGTTTTCTTGTTTCAGAAAGATAGATTTCTGGCACTGAATGGGAGGTGTGGCCCTGTGCTTCTAAGAGATATTCAAATAAGACAATTTTTTGTTTGTTGAAATGCTCCTGAGGGGAGTTGTCATTTGTCCTAAGGACAAAAATAATGCAATTTTCCTCATAATTAAAAAAGTAACAAGTATCAAAAGAGTGTTTTATTATTCAGCATAAATAGATATACTATAGATAGCGCTCTGGGCTTGGATTCTAGAAGTTTGTTGTTCAGTATTTTTTCGTTCTGAATTTCTTTGGCAAACATACTAGAGAAATTTGCCATTTCCTTCTCCAACTCACTTTACAGATGAAGTTACTGAGACAAATAAGTGACTTGCCCAGGATCATAGCTAGTTAAGTGTCAAAAGCTGAATTTGAATTCAAGAAAGTGAGTCTTCCTGACCCCAGGTTTGTTACTCTATCTATTGAGTCACCCACCTGCCAGGGAGTCAGGAAGATCTGAGTTCAAATATGACCACAGACACTTAATAATGTGAGAATTAGATGAGGATTTAATTTCCACAGAGTTACAAAAATTAAATTAGAGAGATTCAAAGAAATGAACTTAAATCAGAAAAATAAAATCAAAGCATAAGAAATGGAGGTTAGACTAATGGGGAACCAGGAAACAAAAGTAATGGAAAGAAAATGTAATTGAGGTGGGGACTAAGAATAAGAAAAACATTATCAAATGTAATTAGAGGTGGAGCCTCACACACAAGTAGAAAGAAAGATGTGATTATTTAGGGATGGAGACTCATGTGAGAGAATTTGACTCTCCAGATAGGCTGTAACCTTTGTAGTGCCCAGCCAACAGGAAATCAGGAGAAGAACTAAATTATGTCCAAATAAACTGAATGTCAAGGGGAAGATCTAATCAGAGGTAGCAATCACACTGACATGAGGGAATTAGGCACTACAGATAGGCTGTAACCTCTGCAATTCTCAATCAATGGGGGATTAGGAGAGGGACTTGCATTTTTGGGTGACAGGGTATAGAAAAGACATGTCTATTCTGTAGGATACCCACTGCTATAGTTATATAATCAAATGGACTTTTAAGTTCACCCCTCCCAAGTCCAGTGGAATTATTTCTCACACTGAATAGATGAACCTAAGTGAATAATAGAACTTAATCTATTTCAATTTCTTCAACTATAAAATGGGGATAATAGTTGTTTGTTCTTTCTTTTTTTGGAGCATCAATGGTATCACAGAGTAATGTTTTGACTTGTAAGTGAATTGGATTTAAGGGAGGCAGGGTTTCACAATTTTCAGCCTCTCTCTTTCTCTTCCAGAATCATCAGATTCCAGAGACAGGGCAAAACCATTGGTGATGACTTGAGATGCAGTGAATGACCATGGTGTTTTTGATGCTGGAGCCTGCTCTAAGCACTTTGCATTGTCTACTTCAGCTGCCTTCATGGCCACTGGAACAAATTGTTCTCATCTGCACCTTCTACCAGAGAAAGTCTTTACATACTTGGAGAAGGCATCTCTCTAACTCATGGATAGTTTTGAGGCCTGTTAAACCTGGTTTAATCCATCTGGGAAGATGACTTACCAGGGCTCAGCAAGCCTTCACTTTGGAGTTCTTCTGAACACCCCATACAACCCAAGTGGGATAATAGTAATACCTACTTCATGATTATTGTGGGGATCAAATGAAATGTTTGTAAAAAGCTTAATACAGTGCCTGGTACATAGTGCTTAATAAATTCTTGTTCTTTACCTTTAATTCCATCTGATAATAGTATCTGACATTTTGTCTAATTAAGAATCTTGCCTTTAGCATAATAGATTGAGTTCCTGCTCACAATCACTTCAAAATTTAATAATATTTATTATTAAAACTCATTGGATTTTCTGTTGGTTCCTCTTGGCAACTGATCCCCTAAAAATGCTTTCATACCTATTTCAAGTAGATGGACAAAGGAAATTTAATACTAACCAGGATCTTGATTCTAGAAGAGCCAGAATGCCCAATCGCCAAGAAGTCATCTTCATTTGTTAACATTTTTCTTCTTCAAGGCCTAGCTGAAGTGTCTCCTTCCTGATCTTTCCAGATGAAAGCAATCTGTCTCTTAGTTCTTCCTAGGGCATTTCACAGGCTCTCTCATAAAATCACAGATTTTAAGTACTATTTTGCACATAAAAGAGAAAGTTCAGGGAGAAAAAGTAACTGACTTTAGTTAAGGCAAGGCTTGAATGGTAGTTCTTGTCTCCAGGCTAAAATCAGCAATATTGTAAGCTTTAAAATCCTACTTATATCACCATTCTTAATATAATGGATATGTTTATGTTATCCTAATAACAACAAAAATAACACAAATAATTAGCATTTATATAACACTCCATTCCAGGCAATGTGCAAAGTGCTTTACAAATATTATGACATTTCCATCCTCATAATAACCTTGTGGAGTAAGTGCTACTATTATCTCCACTTTACATTTGAGGAAACTAATGCAAATAGTGGTTGAGTTGGATCACATAGATAGTGAGTATCTGAATCTGGATGGAATTCATGCTCTTCCTGACTTTGGGCCCCGCAACCTATTTATCTACTGCAACCACGGTCTGGTCCAAAGATGTTAGATAATTTGTGACAAAATAATGGGAAATATGACAAAATAAAATACTCATCCATGGATCTTCTGATACAGGCTGAATGCAAAACACTTACTCTTATATACCCTGTTGTTGTTCAGTTGTACCCAACTTTTTGTGGACCCTGTTTGGGGTTTTCTCGGCAAAGAAACAGAGAGTGATCTGTCATTTTTTTCTCCAGCTGATTTGACAGATGAAAAAACTAAAGTAGAGTTAAATGACTTAACCATAGCTATAAAATGTCGAAGGACAGATTTGAACTTAGAAAGATGAGTCTTTCTTATTCCAGGCCTGGTACTGTATCCACTGATCCATCTAGCTGGCCAGACTTTACATTAAGGGTCAGCAAACTATAATTTCAGCACTCCATCTCTATCTATAGCGAACTAAGAATGACTTTTACCTTTTTTAAATGTAGCAAAATTATTTTTTAAAATGTAAAAACCATTCTTAGCTGGGTCAACAAAATGGGGCCATCTGTCATGGTTTGCCAAGTCCTACTCTGCATCAATAAACAAGGGCCTACTATGTGCCAGACAAATTAGTCTACTTTCCAGACATGGCATTCCGTTTCTGGTCTCTCTGCTTTTTGCACGAGGGGTACCCATTCCACCCTTATGTCTGCCTCCTAGAGTCCCTAGCTAGCTTTCAAGATCAGCTCATGTTAACCCTTACAAGAGGCTCATCCTGATGCTTTCAAGTTGTTAGTGCTATCCCTCCATTATCATTTTGTATTTGCTATCGTATTCCTAGAAGACAGTCAGTGTTTTGCTTTTTGTATCTCTTTAGGGTCTATCACAGTGCCAAGTAGTGATGGCACATTAAGAAATGCTTTTTATGGTTGTTGTTGAGTCATTTCAGTCATGGCGGACTCTCTATGGCACCATTTGGGATTTTTGTGGCAAAGATATTAGAGTGGTTTGCCATTTCCTTCTCCAATCATTTTATAGATGAGAAATTGAAGCAGTATGGGGTTAAATGTCTTATCCAGGGTCACATAGCTAGGAAGTGCCTTAGGTCAAATTTTACCTGAGGTTCTGACTCTGTCCATTGTGCTACCTCTCTGTCCTTGTACCAGCTAGTCATCACTGTGCCCTCTAGCTGGAATAAAAGCTTATTGTGTTATAAATACCTGATGCAACACTTGAGATAATGCGTGGGGGAGCTGGTATGGTACAGCTATCCAAAGCTCTTATATTAATTTATTGTGTCTTGGATTACCACCAGAAATTTTAATACATGGAACTAATGATCTATTCAGGTCCCAGGATTCAGCAAAGGTGGTTTCCTAGCTTAAGCTTTGTGCCTGTCTTAGAAAGGCTGAGAAGGGAAATATATCTTCTTCAAATATAGTAGGAGGCCTTAATAGTCTTGGAACATCATTTGCCTGAAATTATTTGTGCAGTTTTGTGAATGTGACCTAAGGGCCCTCTGGCACTTGGTGAGGCAAGCTGGAGTCCTGGAGTCAGGAGCTCAAATCAAGCTTTCTAGCTGTCTGACTCAGGTGAGTTACTTCATCTCTGGCTATCTCACTTTCTTCAGCTGTAAAGTGGGGAACATATTAGCATCTATCTCCCAGAGTTGTTATGAGATCAGATGAGATGATATCTATAAAGCACTTAGCATGATGGCTGGCACATACTAGGAGCTTAATAAATACTCATTCCCTCTTCCGATTCCAACATGTATTAAATATAACAAATATTTATTAGCTGTCTTACGTATACAATAGCACTGTGCTAAGGGTTGAGATGTAAAGAAAAGAAAAATATTCGATCTCTTAAATAGCTCATATTCTAATGTGGGCATGTGGTAGTAAACTATATACACTGAGAAATAAATGCAAAGTCAATGCAAATTAAAACAAAATAAATTCAAGAAGTAAAGGGCAGCAATGGCTCTGGACCTCAGGAAAGATCTTGCATGGCCTCTTTCAAATCCCAGCTAGAATCCCCTCTTCTACAAGACAGTTTTCCCAAGCTCTCTTAATCTTAATGAATTCCTCCTGTTGATTTATCCCCCCAATTTATCCTGTATATAGCTTGTTTGTACATAGGTTTTTGCCTGTCTATCACCCCACCCAATTAGATCTGAGGTTTTTGAGAGTAGTGACTGTCTCCATCACTTAACACAGTACCTGGCACATAGTAGGTGCTCAATAAATACTTTCTGGCTAAATGGCATGACATGGTCTCAGATCTACGCCATTTTTTGGACTTTGGTCCTGTTTACCCTAGGAAGTAGGTTAACCATAAATGAAAAGAAAAACAATAGTGTCCAGCTATATTTTTGCATCTCTGGTATGTATCTTGTTTTGTATAGTGTATTAAAGCTTTGAATACTAAGATCAACTTTTTGAACAAAAGTAAAACATTTCACTAGATGTGTATAGAATCCAAAGATTTGCTCTAGAAGGAGTTGAGAGATAATCTGCTATTCCCCTGTTTGAAATTCTTCAGGGTTGGGGCAGCTAGTTGATCCAGTGGATAGAGCACCATCCCTGAAGTCAGGAGGACCTGAATTCAAATCTGATCTCAGACACTTAACACTTCCTGGCTGTGTGACCCTGGGCAAGTCACTTAACCCCAATTGCCTCAGCAAGAAAACAAACAAACAAACAAACAAACAAAAAACTCTTCAGGAGTTCCTTATTGCTTTTAGAAGAAAATACAAATTCCTGAAGTTGGCATTTTAAAGTCTCACTTAACCTGGTTCTAACCCACATTTTTAGGCTTACAATGTTATATAATCTTTGTCCAACCAAATTTGCCTACTTATACTTCCCCCAATTCGTTACTCTCATTTCCACATCTTTGCCTTTTCCTTTCCTTTGCCAGCTACTTCTCAAACTGGAAGGTATTGCTTACTCTTACAGCTCTTAGAATCCCTAACTTTCTTCAGTATTCCTGATAGTAATATTTAATATTTACATGGTTCTTTACAAGTCATTCTACATATATTGTTTCATACCTCATTTAATCCTTCCCACAACTTTGTGAGGTAGGTGCTATTATTATCATCCTTTTTCAGATGACAAAACTGAGTTTGAAAGAATTTAAGTGATTGTCCACTTATTCTGAGAAATCTTTCCTGCTTTTCTCAGGTGATTTTGCTTTCTCTCTCCTTAAGTTATTATGTAAAATACTTAACTATTAATATTCTGTATTCCCTCAGTAAAGAATATTATTATAACTCCTTTATATAATTAATATAATGATATTAGCTCCTTGAAAACAGAATTTGTTTTTCCTTTTGTCTTTACTCTCTTAGCACAACAGATACCATACACATAAATGATATTTAAATGCCTTTTTTTTTTTTTTTGGAGTGTATTGAACTGAATCTGATTCAGTGCCCTCCTTTTACATATGCAGAAATTGATATTCAAAGGAATTGACTTATTTAAGGTAACAGGAACTTGATTATGGCCCATCTAGAACTAGAACTCAGGCCTCATGATTTCTAGTCCAGTGATCTTTCCCTCATACAACTGTGCCTTTAGTAGAGGAGGACAAGTTTCCTCTTGAAGTCCTGAATAAGTATTGCATGAACCTTTGAACAGGAGGGCCAAGTTCTTGAATGACATTTCTAAGGCTAATTAGAATGGCATGGAAAATGTTGTTCCAAGTATTAATTAACTTGTGTGATCTGATCACTGACCTGAAAAGTCAAAAATAGAAGATAAGTCACAAAAAAGTTTTTGATTGAACTCATTCATCCATTAAATTTAAGATACTCTTTTAGGCATTAAAAAAAGTGTTGAAATCCATTGAAATAAGAAATGATGACTTGCTGACAAAGCTGAACAAAAGGTTCTGGTGGTCAGTGAGAATACTGAAAAGGAGAATGGAAGGATTTATTATTAGTTTGTCAGTAATACTATCCAGGAGAGAGCACTGAATGTGGTAGATGCAAACATTTCAGTCACCAGAAAGATATACTATATTACAGAACATGGATAAATCATCAGATTCTAGTACAACCTCTGTGAATGAAACATCCCTCATGACCACCCAGTGCTCTTTACTCTGATTTCATGCTTGCTTGGTAACTAAATCTCTAGATGGATTTTTCACATATTTTTATTATGGAAAAAAAGGCATATCCTAGATAGAGACATCCATATGTATGCTTAATAGACAGATGTGACTTCTGGATAGTTAATAAATTTTTGTTATTTTGGGTTGAATCGAACCTAAATAGAAGAGTTCTTTATTCTGCAGATATGGGGGAAAAGGTTTTTAGAGCTCAGATCCCAAATTCTGATTATTTTTATTCTTATTCTAAGACCCTGATCAAAAATTAGACCAAATTAAGATTGAATTGTTGAGTAAACTTTCTCTCCTTTGCAAATTAATAAACTTACATTCTAGTCTCTTGATATGGAACAAAGTAAATTCATCCTCTAAGAACTTGGACAGCATGCATAGAGATCAGTATGGACATATTGAACATATATGGACAATTGAGAGAGAGAGAGAAAGAGACAGAGAGAGAGAGAGAGAGAGAGAGAGAGAGAGAGAGAGAGAGAGAGAGACAGAGAGAGAGAGAGAGAGTTGAAATAATTTGAAGTTCTATGTAAAGTTGGGCTATTCCAGTTGGCAGATTTTCTAGTGTATTCTAAGTTAATCTACAATACATGGAATGCTGAACTTGGAGTCAGAGAGATCTGTTTTTAAATATGACCTCTGAAATTTACTAGTTGATTTGGACATGGACAAATCAACTAGTACCCTAAGCCTCAGTTTCTTAATCTGTGAAATAGAGATAAAATCAATGGTATTTACCTTGCTGGGTTTTTGCATGGTCCAAATGAATAACTTATGAAAAGTCCTTTACAAATATTAAAATCACTGTATAAAGGTCAAGTATTTTTATATTATTATTATCAGAAGGAACATTAAAGAGATAAATAGCATTTGGCTGTTCTTCACCCACCTTCACCTCATGCTTAACACTGCTCCTGAGTGAAGGCCCATTGAATATTTCCAGTGAAATTCTGAACCCCTAAACCATGTATCTACTGACTGGGTATCATAGGAATTTTCTGGTCTTGTTCATCACAACTAGTAACAATATGGGATAAAAGAGTATCATTTTTGGAAGCTAGTTTCCAGTACACTTTTCTTATATTCAGCTTAAGAGAGCTGGCTTCTACTTCCTCTAAATTATTTGCATGATCTTGGCTAGGTCACTTAGCTTCTTCAGGCTTCATTTCCCGCATCTGAAAAATGTAGAAATTGTACTGGACAATTTCTAACATTCTTTTCTGTACTTTATTTTACTCATTTGTAAAGAATGTGTTATATGACAAATGTCATCCCTTTCAGTTCTGAATCTAAGATGCCATTAATTTTTTAGCTTTAAATTGGGACTTTTTAACATGTAGCCTGCCAATCTTTTAAAATTGATAACTTATTTTACTATTATTGGTTTCTTTTGTAATCCCATATACTTCATGCATTTAAAAATGAGAGGGAAGCCTAGGCTTCACCAGCCTGCCAAAAGGATCCATGACATAGAAAAAGGTTTAAGAATCCCAGTGCCTTTGATCCTAATATGTCAAGTAGCTTTGAAGGCAGAAACTATTAGTCAAGAGAGCAATTAATTATTTCAGTCCCACTTCAGGAAGCACAGGAGCAGGTGTGCTGGTAAATGTTTAACAACCAGCTCTCTGGAAAAAATGTGTACCCTACCAACTTTTAAGTCTAATCTGCATTATTAATATTTTCTCCATTATTCCCTTACACCTGGAGGATCAAAACAGCAATAAATCAAGCCCTTATTTGCAGCATTTGCTGATTACTAAAGTGTAAATGAGCATATTGAAATTTTAATAATCCTCTCTCAAGCAGGTAAGAACTGGCTCCAGCATACCCCTGTGATGACTTTGCTCTTCCAGCTATCACAGTTGGCAAGGATTATTTTTGGTGAGGATGGGAACTGCATCTATTTTCTGCAGGACTAACTAGAATACCTATGAATGAGCATAATGAATCAATTTGGATTAGCTAGAAGAAGGTTCTTAATCTTTTTATATCATGGTCCCATTTGGTAGGAGAGTAAAGCATATGGCCCTCTTTTCAGAACAATGGTTTTAAATGCATAAAATGAGATAATAAGATTATAAAGAAAATCTATTTTGTTGAAATGTGATTATCAAAATACTTTTTAAAAAAAAGTTCATGGATCCCATTGTAAGAATGTCTGGCAAATGGAAGAATAGATAAATGGAAAGATGAAAAATGTCGCGGAAAACTTACATTTTCAGATGTTTTATAATAGCCTTTTCAGTTGTCGATCAGTCAACAAGTATTTATTAATTATTTATTATATGCCAATGCCGAACATTGTATTAAGTACTAGAGGTACAAAGAAAGGCAGTGACAAGATCTGTATAGTATATATGTATATTATAGCTAGAAGACAATTTCACAGGTAAGATATTATCACTGAGGGGAGTCTGTAGGGAAGCCAGCAGGTAGAAGTGAGGAGTATATCTCCATGTTTGCTTTCTCCCCTCTTCAATCCATCCTCCACATATCTAGCAAAGTGACTGTCTTAAAATTTAGATATGATCATACTACTCTGTTATGCATAAATTTTCAGTGGTTTCCAATTGTCTCAAGGATGTAAAATAAAAATTTTCAACTTGACACTTTAATCCCGCCACGATCTCTCCTCTATCTTTCCAGTTTTATTTCCTATTGCTTTCCTTCACAAATTCTTTTCTATTAGGTGTTCACTGGACATGCCATTCCATTTTCTTTTCTGTGTCTTGACAGAAGACTATTTTGGATATATTTCCTTTACACTTTTGTCTCTTTGATTCCCTGTTTCCCATCAAAACTCAGCTGAAGTTCTACCTCCTAAATTAGTGATTAGTGCATTCTTCCTGTTAAAATTATTTCCCATTTCTTTGTATTTTTTTTTGTATTTACTTATTGGTGTATGTGTTATCTCCTCTTAATAGGATTTTAGCTACCTGAGGGGAGGAATATATATATGTATTTTTGAATCTTTGAGATATAATACTATGCTCTGTTTATAGTAGTTGTGTAATGAACATTTTTTTCAACTCAACATTTGTTGAGCTGCAAAATTTAATTTTATACACACAGATAGTATGGTATATGAGATAGTGTGGTATATATGGTGAAAGCATGTACTAGGTAATGAAAAATTTGGATCAAATTTTGTTTTCCTCACTTTGTAATCTTAGGCAAAGTACATAAGGACCTCACTGACCTTATCTCTTCATTTGTGATATGGGGACAGTGATATTTGCACTCCTTTCCTTACCTGGAAATGTATGAAGATCAATTAAGATTAAGATGTATAATATTATCTCTACAACATATTTATAAAATATTAAGTCAAGTTAATATCATCATTATCATCACTAATAATAATAATTAAATTCAAAATCTGTGATAGCCCACTTGACTACACAAAGCAATAGGGGAACAACTTAATTCAGAAGCCTAATTTTGGACATAGTTATTTATAATCTCTACTTCTACTAAAGTACTTATCATAATAGCTGTGTTGAAATAGAATGGACTGATTTGAATTTCACCTTTTTTTTTTCATTGTCCATTTAACTGACAACACAGTTGCTAAAGTATAGAGAACAGTGCAAAGTTAGGGAAGGAGGGAAGAAGAGAACTATGATTCTCAGATAACCCCAAATCTAAATGTTCATTCTCTGTATGGTTGAGAATTGACTGTACTTTGGAACAGAATCTACATTTAGTGAAGTGCATTTCTCCCCCTTTCCTCAGCTAGTATTGGTGATTTATACATTTCAATTTATAAGACAGTGTCTGCTGAGCCATCACCTCCAAATGCCATTTGAAGGTTTCATTTGTGAATACATTTCACAGATCGCCCTGGCTATAAAGTGCTTCTCATTGGAGCACATCATTCAAGTGGGTATTTATAGAAAAACTACCTGTGACCTGTTGAATTTCAATGTAGTATACCAAAAGAGGGATGGAAATAGGAAGTTGTGCAACTCAAAACACTAAAGGTGCTTTAGAGAAAGATCCAAGTAGTCTTAGAAAGAGGAAACTCTATCTGTTTGGGGAGTGACTGGAACATGGAGATTTTGTCTCATCTCTGGGTTGAGGGATATGGTTTCCTTGATGGAAACTACCCTCTAGTCCTTTTTTTCTATTTCCAACACTCTTCATCTCATAGAACAACAAAATCTCTGTGTTGGAAGGGCTCTTAGAAGCCAGCTAATCTACCTTACAGCTGAGGAAGCAGCCCTTCTACAAAATAGGGCTTCCACAAAATAACTGACAAGTGATCTTCCTTCTTTGTTTCAAAAACTCTAGTGAGGAGGACTTTCCCCCTCCACTATCTAGCCCTAGCTATGACTACATATTTTGTTTTGTTTTTTGCATCCCATGACAACATTTCTGGGTCATGAAAGCACTGAATATAAACAACCTAACCACTGGCACAGTTGCTCCTAGGAGAGGGGGCCTTGTAGTCTTTACCCACAACAGAGTTGGATGGTAGGAAGAGAAGAAGAGTCCCAGGAGAGGGGAACTACAGTAATCCTGAAAGGAAAGTTCAATCTACTTACTTTCTTAAGGAGACAGGATGAAGGTCAGACTGGGGACAGTGGTATGGAAGACAGCCTCGGTGGGCATCAATGGGGAAGTGAGCAAAGAAACTTATTTTCTTAGAGAAAAATCTCTCTTATCTCCAGATATACCTAGGTACCTAAGGCTACAGGCCTATTTGTTCCAGGCTAATTGCAGTTCTGGAAACTGAGAAAAAATAGGCAGTGAATCTAGAAAACCTGGGTTCAAATACTGCCATTGAAGCTTATTTACATTTTGTCCAAGTCATTGAACTTCCTTTGACTTAAGTTTCCTCATCCATAAAATTGGATTGGATTAGATTATTGGCCTTTATTCCTTTTCCATTCTAGACATCACTCTGTGACCTCCAGGCTACTTATTCCTCCTTTGGATACCACTAATTATGAGAGTCTTTCCTTATATAACCAACATAGATTTTCTTGATGGAAAATATATATTTGCCTCTCTGCCACCATCTCCTATTATTCTTGATTCTATTATCCTGGCCATGCAAAATAAGTCCATGTATTAGCCTTTCAAATATTTAAAATAGCTATTATATCTACCCTAAGTCTTGTCTTCAGATAATGTTCAAAAGGCATAATTTCAAGGTTGAAATTCTAGCAATGTATCGGTTGAAAACATAGATGTTTAAGAGATTTCCACATGATGAAGGACTTTATTTAGGATGAGTTCAAGTTACAGAAAGGTTAATGGCCACATACTGATATTAAAAGGAATTAGAGAAGACAATGATCTTACCTTTTGGATTCAGCTTTTGTGTCTGTTTAGATTCAGTCATGGAAAACAAAAATTCCCCTGAAAGACTATGGCAGGTTAGACTCACATAGCTTTGTGGCAGATCTGTGGCAGAGCCCACTGAAATTGGTTTAGAGGGCAATATCCCCATAATTTTGCAGGCATTGACATATAATTTCTAACCCTAAGTCAGAGTGAGACTTCTAATAGAGAGGTTATCTTTAGTGACTGGTAATTTGAAGTGAAAATAAAAAAGATCTAAATTTCAGGCACTAATTAGTGTTCTGCATTGTAAAATTTGTAGTGCTTGGGGTAAGGAATCTCTTTCTGGAAAGGAAATACCCATGCATTGACCAAGCTTGGAGAAACAGATCTCATGGGAATAAAAAAACCCTTGAAGTTTCCCCAGCTCCCAAGCTCCCCCAATTAAATGACTGGATATATTGGATTTTTTAAAATAGTTATAGCTAAAAAATTTAAGAACCCAAATTTTAGCCAAAGCTGAGTGCATGTAAATCTAAGTCCTGTGAATACTTCAATGTATGGAAAGGGAGAAAAGCAAATAACATTACTTTATCAGAACTATAAACAAGTAGAAATGCAATTCTTGTCCTACAGAATAAAATCTAAAACTGGCAAAAAAAATATTGTTAAAATTTGTTATCCTTTAAGTTAAAAAAAATCAAATACAGAATCTATTTCTATAAGGACAAAATAGCACTTCATCAGAGGATGAAAGCTAAAAGCAAAAGTAGTAAAGAGAAGTTCTATACTCTTATTCCTGCTAAAGCCATAAATTGACATTAACTACCATCAACCACCCAATAGAGCAAAGTCAAGTAATGGCCACAGAAGATCAATATAAAACAATCTCACCGCAACCATATATCAATCAACCAGTCAATGTTAAACACTTAGGATGTACCAGGCATTGTACCAAGTGTTGGGAATACAAAGAAAGGTAAAATATAGCCCCTGTTCTCAAGGACCTCATAATCAAATAGGGAAGACAGCATGCAAACAATTATGTACAAACAAGAAAAATACAGTATAACTTGGAAATGATCCAAAGGGGAAGGTACTAGGACTAAAAAGGATTAGCAAAGGTTTCATACAGAAGGTAGAAGTTGCTTCTGTACATGTGCTTTGGCCACATGCATTTCCTACAGATGCATCTCTGTGTATGTATGTGTCCTGGCTACATATATTCTCTACCTGTGCACCTCCTTATATGGATTCACTATTCTCTCTCTCTTTCTTTTTCTTAATAGCATTTCATTTCCCCAAATACATGTAAAGATAATTTTCAACATTCATTTTTGTGTTCCAAATTGTTTCTCCCTCCCTTATTCCTCTCTGCTCCCTAAGACAGGAAGCAACCTAACACAGGATTTTACATGTACAACACTATTAAACATATTTCCATATTTATCAGGTTGTGCAAGAAAAATAAGACCAAAAGGGGAAAAAAACAAGAAAGAAAAAGCAAACAAACAAAAAAAAGGTGAAAAGATCATGCCTCAATCCATAATCAGTCTCCATAGTTCTCTCTCTGGATGCAGATGGTATTTTCCATCCCACTTTATCAGAATGGTCTTGGATCACTGCATTGCTGAGAAGAGCTAGGTCTATCATAGTTAATCATCAAAGGGTGTGCACAGTTTTATAGCCCCTTGGGCATAGTTCCAAATTGTTCTCCAGAATGGTTGGACAATTTCACAATTCCACCAACAATGCAGTACTGTCCTAGTTTTCCTATACCCATCCAACATTTCTCCTAATTTTTATTATCTTTGCCAATCTGATAGGTGTGAAATGATACCTCAGAGTCTTCTTAATTTGCATTTCTCTAAACAATGGTGATTGAGAACATTTTTTATGTGACTATAAATGGCTTTAATTTTTTCATCTGAAATTGTCTGTTCATATCCTTTGACCATTTATCAATTGTGGAATGACTTGAATTCCTGTAAGTTTGCTATGGCCCTTATTCTCAATGAGATGATATCTATGAGACTGGAAAATATGCTCCAATTTATGGGGAAAGTATTTCATTGCTAGTTTTATTATTATAATATTTCATTAAGTGCCTTTGTTTTGAACTGTCTCCCTTAGCTAGCTGGTAAATGTAAACATATTGGTGGGGGCTCATGAGCTTTAAAGTTTTAAGTGGATTCAGACTCTTTGAGTACCTGGAACCTAGGATGTCTGAAGGACCAACTGTGCTATTTGGTATGAGAGGAACACTTAAAATGCTATACTATCTTTTAGAATGTGTCTATTCTAGTTTTTTCATACTTGTCTTTGAAGTGCAGGATATTTACAGGGGCACTAGACTGTTTTATCTCATCAGGCTAAAAAATTAGGTTACCATGGAAGCAGGCAATTGTTTTGGATAACCAGGGAACCAAGATTGACTGATTATACTGGATGTCTGTTCACATGGGTTATTATCTGATGATTTAGGAAAATCATGTTTTCATCCATTGTAGAAAAACACTAAAAGAAGCAGAAAAATAGCTGTAATTTCTTTATGACAACACTCTGAATTTTCCACTGTGGCAAGTGCATTGAGATTAAATGGCTCCTTCTTTGTCCCAGTTCATCCTCAGTTTGGAAAAGGGGATGATTTCAGAAATGAGGTAATTTTTATTTAGGATTTCATGCCCCCTAATGGAAGCCACAGGTCTTTTCAGATTAGCATGTTTTTGGCCATTGCCTTCATCTGTGGCTTTCAGGGGACCTCATTTTCTACCACTCATCAAGAAAATGAGGGGAAAATGAGTCAGGGCATCCAAACAGTATAAGTAGATAAAGCTGAACATATGAAATTTGCAGACAGAAAATTTGAGTGACAGTTCAGGTCTCTTGAGATTCACTACATAAATTTTTAGAAATATTGGGAAAGAATAAATGACCAATGCCTTTTAAGGAAAAGTATGAAGTAAATTCATCTATGACATTACTTATGCCCACTGAAGACTCTTTTTTAGGCTGTATCATGTATAAACCCTTAACTAGAGTGATTAAGTTTGAACTCTAATAAACAGGAAGTGGTTTGAATTTGGGATGTTTGCCTGATCTTCCAAAACTAATGAAGCATTTTCTTTACTTCATTCCAATTAATCTCTGTTTTTGATAGACCTGGATTCTAGGTGATATCATTCCACTGCTTTCAGCCTCAGTGCTTGTCAAACCCTTAGGAGGAGGTTTTCTTTCTTTGCTTTCCTAAGATTGAATTCCAGGCTGTTCTCACATCAATCAAGTAATCAACCAACAGATGTGTTTTAAGTACTTACTATTGACCTGACATTGTAGTAGAGAGGAAAAAATGAAAATAGATCTGGTCTTTAAAGAGTTTGTGTTTTAAAGGCACTGGGCATATAAATTGGTGCGGAGAATATACAGAAAAAGGACATACAAGGTAACCAGAGAGGGAGGGTATTACCATCTGGGAGGTAGACCTTTGCAGATGAAAGAGTTTGCTCTGAAACTGGAAAGAAGCTAGACATTCTAACAGGGAGGAAGTAGAACAATCCAGCATAATGGATAGGCAGTGTAAAAATGTGGACATGGGAGGTGGAGGTGGAGGTAAGTAAGGAACGCTAAGTCAGTATAGCTGACCATGGAGTATATGACATTCAAAAATTAGATAGAAAGGAGCACTCAGGTTATGGAGAACTTCCATAAAATGCTAAATGCTAAAATGCTAAAGAGAGGAGTTTATATTTGATTGTAGAGGTAACTGTAATTTATTGGATAGGGTAGTGAGATGGTCACTTGTGTTTTAAGGAAATGACTTTAGAGGTTATATTGGAAGATGGATTGGAATGGGAGAAAACTTGAGACCAGGAGTCCAATTATGAGGCTATTGCTGTAGATCCTAGTGAGAATTGATGAGGACCTCAACTCAGGTGGTGGCTGTATAAGTGAAGAATAGAGGACATATCTGAGAAATGTTGTGGAGATAAAAATGACAGAATCTGACAACTTCTTGGATATATGGGGTGAGTGAGATAGTTTGAGTTTGACACTCGGGTTGTGATCTTGAATGATGGAATGATAGTGGAACTGTTAACAGGAACAAGGAATTTTAGAAGACAGATGAGCTTGGAGAGAAAGATAATGAGTTTTCTTTTTGATATGTTGTTTAAGATTAGAATTTGATGCCCCCTCCTTTTAACACTATCACTTTCCATTTGATTCCTTCCTCAGCAGAAATTTTTTTTTTAAGCAAAGGATACAATTAAATAGGGAAAAAAAATCAACTTGCTATAAATGTTTCACATTCTGCCCTATTGTCCCCCAATTTTCTCCTAAGAAGAAGGAAGCTTACTTCTTTCTTTTGGTCATAACTGATCACTTAGTTAATCTAGACTTCTGAAGTCTTGTGATGTTGTCTAACTTTGATATTATTGTGGTTATTGTGTACATTTTTCTACTGGTTCTGCATATTTTTCATCTGCAAATAAGAGCTAATTTTCATATAAGTTATAAATTTTACAAAATGAACATATAAGGTTTCATTTGGTGTCTACCACAAACCTGTGGGGCAAGTGCTATTATTATCCTCATTTTATAGTTGAGGAAATTCAAGCTGAGAGAGATTAAAATAACACTCAAGATTATGTAACTAGGAAGTTTCAAAGGCAGAATGTGAATTTAGATCTTCCTGATCCAATTCTAACAATCTATACACACTACCACTTGGATTAGTGTTTCACTGAACACTTGACTTGATTGCACATCCAGTGTATTCTTTTGCAAAAAGAACATATTCAAGAAGCCAAACTATTTAATAGTATTGCAGATGTGCTCTCAATTTCCTGATATTGTCTCTTCCAAGATGCCCTATGGGATCAGCTTTAAGTTAAAATGTTTCAGTGTCACATGGAAGTCTGTGAATCAACAAAGCTTTGGTTTCTGTAATGTCTTCTATGAATAAAAGCTGGAGAAGTCTTTTTTTCTTTCCAGCCAGCTCTTAATAAATTACCTCTTGCTCTTTTAGGTTTCTTCCCTCTCATCTTTTGTACTGTTGAGTAAAGGCAGAGGAGCAAGCAGTGGGAGGCTTTCTCTGAATCCTAGTTGATTTACAAAGTTGCACACTGTGACTGAACTTGGACTGGGCCAAAACAAGTGGGCAATCTAGTTGGATGGAGTGGAAATCAAAGCAAGTAAACTAGTTTTTTTTAATAGACAAAATAATTGGTAGAATAATGTAATACATTATTCTCTTGACCACATCTGTATGAATGGGGCTAATATGGATGCTAAGATAATCACATAAACAGGAGGAAGAATTAGTAATTTCTCACATTACTTAAAATGCTTCAAATTTTATAAAGTACTTTTCCCAGAAAAATCCTGTATGGTGGGTAGATTAAGCACTTATTAAGCACTTATTATATGCTAGTAACTATATCACTACTAGCAGAGGCAATACAAGCAGACAAGATGGTCCCTACCCTTAAGGAGCTTGCAATCTAAAGGAAAAGACAGTTATAAATAGGAAAAGTACAAAGGAGCAGGATAGGAAAGTAAGGCAGCCAATAAGGAACAAGAGAAAGAATTTGGAGAGTGAGTCCAGATGTGAGATAAAATATGATTGGAGTCCTTCCTAAAATGGTCACCTCAAACAAGGAATCACCATGTGGGAGAGTAGGGCTTCAACAGTATGGCAAGTATTATTATTCTAAGCAACAAGTGCTCATAATTAGGTATTTGGAGTCAGATCTGATGCTCAAATCCAGAGCCTCTGGGATCAGACAACATTCTTCTGCCTTCTTCATGTTGAGCCTTGTAAAGAAGGTTGATTAAAACTTCTTTTTTCATACTACTGCTTTTTAAGACCAAATAACAACTGTGGGGAGAGGGTGGGAGGAGGGAAGGAAAGGATTCAAATAACTTGTCCAAAAATTTAGTTTGGAAAGAGCAGGGGGAAAAAAAGTATATGTTAAGGAAAGTTGCAATCTCCATAGTGTTTTATTCCCCTGAATTTGAAATCTCTGTTTTTTTTACTACTTGTGTGACTCAGGAGATGTCATTGTACATTTGTGGCTCTCAATTTCCTCATCTGTAAAAAGAAGTCTATCAACCAATAAACTTTTATTAAGTATCTACTGTGCTAGGGATACAAAAAGAAGCAACAAGGCAGTGCCTGACACCAAGGAGTTTACAATCTAATCGGGAGACAACATTCAAATAAAAATGCAAAAGCAATTATGTATGAATTAAGTAAGAAATAATTAAAAGAAAGAAGCCGTTATAATTAAGATGTTTTGGAAAAGGTCATTGATCTGATAAGGATTAAGTTCCTTCTAGGTCTAAGTTAATAAAATGTGACATTGGGTCAGATACTAAGGGGCTAGAAGAGTTGAAAGCAATCGGAAAAGCTTCCAGAAACAGGTAGCATTTAAATTGAATGTTGAAATATTAGAGAGCCTTTTGAAAGGTGATGTGAAAGGAAGAGCATCACATGTAAAGTGGAACAGAGGAAGCAAGGGAAAAGTAAAGGAATGATGGCTGGCTGGAAAGGCAAGTTTATGAAAAGAAATTCTGGAAAATAACACTGTAAAAATAGGGAGAGAGAGTCTATGGAGGGGCCATACTAGGACTAGGCTAGGAAATTTGATTTTTATTCACCATATTATGGGGAACTTCTAATGGTTTTTGGTCAAAGGAATGACAAGATCAAAGTTGTGTTTCAGGAAGACAGTATACACTGAAGGGTAGGTGGAATAAGAATAAGGATACTAGAGGCAAGGGAGAATTACCCAATAGATTGATTCAATAATTCAAGTAAAATGCCTAAACTGGGTGAGGTCCTAGGAATAAAAAAAAGGTACATAGAAGATATTGTGAGAATCCATGGCAAGTGTAGAAAACACAATAAGGAGTCACAAAAAGTGTAAGCTGCTTGAGAGAAGGGCTTTTTTTCATTATTTGTGTTTGTATTTATCTTCAATAATCAACCAATAGCCTGAAACATAGTAGATGCCAAATAAATATATGATGATTGTTGGTTTTATTTAGGATTAAATTATTACCAAGTTAAACAAATGCATATTCTCTTCATTGGAAGGTTAACAATTTGTAAATGACAGAAATTTATAGGCACATATAGTCGATTTTGTTTGTTTTTCTTTTCTAAGATTCTTGATACATTTAAAAACTTGTATTTGTTCATGGAAGTTAATATCAATTATATATATGTGTGTGTGTATACATATACACATATATACCTATAAATTTATGTATGTATACATACACACACTATATATACACACCTATATATCTGCACACATATATATGTGTGTCTATATATATATATATAATTTTTTTAAAGAAAATTTTTGGAAGTGTACTTGATGGGACTTCGTGATTGATTGAATTTGGGGTTAGCGAGATAGAAGGAGATAGAAGTGTCAAAGATGACAGAGGATTCAATTCTAGGTGACTGGGAGAATGGTAGTGCCATTAATAGAAAAAAAGAAAGTCAGGAGGAAGAACTGTTTGGGGGAGGAAGGGTGAATGCTGATGATTTTGTCATTGGACAAGTTGAATTTGATGTGACATGGTACATTTAAGGTAATGTCTCCAAGTGGAATGTCTAGCACAGAGCTGGAAATAAGAAGACAGAATTTATGCAAAATGTCAGGTCTTGGGCAAGGGGATAAGTCAGAGCTACAGATATGGATTTGTTACTGTCCATATCTCTTATGAAGCCTGATTAAAAGTAACCAAAGTTTTTGTTGTTATTGTTTTTGCTATATTTTATTTTTTAAGAGTCAAACACAGAACAAATATGACTGGTCTAGAGTAGGACCTTAGAGATCTTTTACTTCCCATCCTCATTCTGTAAATGAGGAAACTAATTCAGAGACACATATATGGTACAATGAAAATATTCCTGACTTTGGAGTCAGAGCACCTGAATTTAAATACCTACCTCGTGACTTCTGGTGATATGAATGAGAGACTTGACAACATGACTTCTAAGGTTCCTGAAGGTATGACGTGCCCAGCATCACACAGGTAGGAAGTGCTGGAGCCCAGGTTCTTTGACTCTCAGGCTAGTGTTTTTTTAGATCAACAGGACAGAGTGAAAGTAAGACTGGTGGTTTCCCCTTTCCATCTCCTGTATGGAGATTTTAAAAAAGAAAATAAAATCTAACTTTTAGATAGGATTTATGTGAATAAAAGGCAAATTCCACTGGCTACTTTTCTAAATTAAAGCACTTGTTTGTAAATGGTGAATTATTAATATACACTTATTATAGTCTTCTTCCTCCTGTGCTTGAATTGAAGTTTTGGGTTGTTTTTAAAATAAAGACAAAAAAATTGATTGTAGGACCAGCTTAATAGAAATTCATTTGCTTTGCTTAATAATAATATCTCACATTTATATAGGACTTATATGCCAAGCTCTGTGCTAAGGGTTATCCAAACATTTAATCTTCACAACAGTTTTGGGAGGTAGGTGCTATTATTATTATTCCCACTTCACAAATGTGGAAATTAAGGCAAACAGACTTTAGGAATATGAGAATTTCCTCTTCTCTAAAATGGAATAATTGTAGCACCTAGCTCACCAGGACTATTATAAGGATCAAATTAGATAATATTTTTAAAACACTTTGGTAAAGAAAAACCTTAAAGTGTTATATAAATATTAGTCATAGTTTGCTTATGGAGAAACCTTTATTGGGTGGTTAAAAGTGTTACCTAAAATTTTACAATGAATCAACAGCAGAGTCCAGGATCTTATAGCTACTAACTTTATAAGGTTGAATTTGAACTTCCAAAACTCTGGTGCCATATACATGTTTGTCTTTCAGGTATTTACTGAAATGACTTTCAGGAAAAAAAAAATTCAGTAAGTTTTCTAATAAATTGATGAGGACAGAATTTACAGCTGAGAGTAATGTGCGGAAGCTTGGTAATCAGACTTCCCTAGTTTCATCCTCCTCTGTTGATTCATTGTAACAATTTTGGGTAAAGCTTTTAACAGCCTTATAAAGATTTCTCCAGGAACAAACTATAACTAGCATTTATGTAACACTTTAAGGTTTTACAAAAAGTTTTACCAAAGTGTTTTAAATATATTATCTAATTTCATTCTTATAACAGTCCTGTAAAATAGATGCTTCTATTATCCCATTTTAGAGAAAAGGAAATTCACATATTTTTTTTAAATCTCTCCATGGTCATTATTTCTTATTATATAATAATGTTTTTTTTTTAAGATACTCTTCAATTGATGAACAACCTCCTTCTTCCTAGATCCTTGTTTTTTCTTTCTTTTGTCCTTTTGCTACTACAGAGTGCTATTGTGAATATTTTGGTATTTATTAGATTTTTGTTTCTGTTTATGGCTGCTTTAGAGGGTATCCCTGGTAGTGAAATGATTGGGTCAAAGGATCTGAGTAATGTAGTGAGACTTGCTCAGATAATTTCCTCAGTTGTTCCCTTTGCACTGACCAGACAGAACAGATCCTTTGATTTCCTTCCAACTGAGGGTTCCATGACTTCTGGCTAAGTAGAATGTTCAGATTCAGCTCTGACAAACTCTAAAGCCATTCTTAATCCCTTTTCTTCCACTGCTTACAGCTCTGGCCATCTCTCCTGACTGAAGATCATTCTTGTAGGCATGTGATACTCTCCTAATTTCCATGTGAAACTGAAAAAAACGATCAGCTGTCAGCAGTTCATTGAATGGCACCAGCAGGGAGGTACATTCTGATTTGTTCAGAATTACAACTCAGCCCTGGGTAGGTGAGGAAGCTGAGGAAGATGAGAATGGGTTTTGTTGATTAGAAACTTGCTTGCTGCTTGTGTTTTGGTCCCAAAGCAGCAGGCATCCTTTATGAAAGCAAACTATCTCCATTTTCTCTAACAACAGCAAGATAGATTTAATCTTATTTGCAAGTAGTCCTCTTAATTAGAGGATTTATTTTTCTTCCATGATGTTACATCAGATTGCAACAGCAATGACACCTTGGCAGTACTCCTCTCCCTAACTTCATTATCCTGTACATTAAACATGCATTCTCCGGGGAATAAAGCAGACCAGTTTGTGTTTCAATAAATAAAATATTTTAATGTGAAACTTGAGGAGATTATGCAATCTATCGAATGGTGAATCCAGCAAGAACTTTAAGGATTATTTAGGCCAACCCATTTGTTTGGTAGATGAGGAAATTGAAACTCAGAGAAAGGCTATGACCTTACTAAAGTCACATGGCTTAGTAGGTAGCAAAGAGTGGGTGAATGTAATAATCATTGTGCTCAGGGCAAGCAGAAGACAAGTTGTTGAGTTTGACTCTTTGTAATCCCATTTGGAGTTTTCTTGGCAAAGATACTGGAGGGATTTGCCATTTCTTTCTCCAGATCATTTAGCAAATAAGGAAACTGAGGCAAGCTGAATTAAGTGACTTGCCAGGACCAGATATAACCTCATGAAGCTACTGACTCCATTTGTCATACTGTTTGCCCTATCTGCTACATTTGATCCCATCAGCCACCCTTTCCTCCTGGATACTGTCCCATTTACTTTTTTTTTTTTTTAAATGCTGCTTACTTTTGTTCTCCATTTAAGAACTCCATGAACTCCTTTGTGGACTTGATGTTAAGAACTCCTGCTCTGACCAGTGTTACTACAGCCAGGAGATGCTCTCATGCCAACTGTTTGAGGCAAATTCAGTAGAGTGGAGGAATAAGAGACTTCTGAGGAGACAAGGTTCTCTGGGGTATCCATGAGGCACTACGACATCTTAGAGATGCTTCTGGGTAGGCCATCATATGAAAAGGGAATAGAGCAAGAATAGGGAGAAACTCACAGGGAATGTGAGAAAAATAAGACTATTGTCCTGAAACATGATATTTTTAAATGATGGGTCTTACTTCTGACATAGCCACACTGATCCTATTACTCAATACTTCCTCCCTTTCCCCAACTCTACTTCCACCTTATGCTATATAACCTTCCATGTTCTTCTGTGAACCTGTTGTAGAAATTGGACTGGTGATACTGGGCAAATTTGGTCCCTACACCCCAAATTACTTTGTAGCTCTGGCAAGTAGCTGTGGAGGGCAGACACTATGGTTGTAGCCAGTCATCAGTAATTTGGGGAATCACAAATGATTAATGGTCATGGGTGTTTTGTTAACTATATTCCAAATGTTATCACACTGTATTTCAACAAATTACATTATTTTACATTACATTATTTTCTAAACTTTTACTTTTAGTGGAGGGTACCACTAGATGTTATTTTTTTATTCAAGCTTAAAATCTCCAAATTTATTCACAAGTGTACAAGTTCAGCAAATTACCTATATTTATTAGTTGGATAAAGTGCAGATATACAAATAAAGTCTATCCCTGACAAGAAAATTAAAGAACCAATTTTCACAGTTAAGATGTAGAATTTACAATTAGATCATTCAAACTAACCCCTTATTTTATAGTTGAAAAGCAAAGAGATTAAATGAATTCTTATGGTCACAGAGATGAGATTAGAATTCAGAGTTGATATTAGAACTTAAATTTTCTGATTCCCAATATTCTTCCCATTAGAGCATGCTCTAATTTAAAACTTATTATTATTATTAAAACTGCTCTATCACACATTAGCCATTTATCATACTGTTGGCCCCATCTGCTACATTTGATCCCATCAGCCACCCTTTCTTCCTGGATACTGTCCCATTTACTTTTTTTTTTTTTTTTAAATGCTGCTTACTTTTGTTCTCCATTTAAGAACTCCATGAACTCCTTTGTGGACTTGATGTTAAGAACTACTGCTTTTGAGATCCATGAGAATCAGCACTCTATATCTAGATTTGAACAGGTTTGGATTTAAAAATATTGAATAATTGTTTGTTTTGTGACCTATCAGGTTTAAGATTTTTTTCTAAAAGTACAGGAGGACTTCAAGCTTCCAACGTACATTTGTATGTTGGAACACGTTTCAGGCTGCCTCTACTACTGATAAATGTCAGTATCAAATCCTATTTTAGAAAAAGGGCAGGTAGATAAGTATCCGAAACTACAATTCAAGCTAAAGAGCCTCTCAATTTCCCGTGCTGTGACATCATCAAATCAGGGGGCCATTTTGAAAATGCAATAGCTGGCTTAGAGAAAGAATTACTACAAATCACTAGACTCTGCTTGAAGGTAATTTAATGCTCATTTGCCTTAACTGTTATGTGCTATGAGCTCATTAGGTATTTTACTTTAAAAATTAAATGGCAGCTGGAAATTTCTTGTGGAAGTTAGTTCTCATTTGCCAGGTAGAATTGTGCCTCATCCATTGTCTTTAAGTGATTTCAATTTCACCTAAATGTGCTTCCAATGATGTTGGAATGAAATGACAATTTTGGTGCAGCCCATAGAGTGTGAGAACAGTTTTATACATATAGAAAAGGGGTCTTTCCCTTCCAGATTGATCTTTTTGTGAAAGCATATTAGGCCATCTTTTGCCTTCATTCTTTTTTTTTTTTAACTTTTGTTTATACTTTATTTACAGTGACATGATGCCTTTAATAATAAAAGTAGCTCATATTTTATAGTACTTTCCTCACCATACTCATTTCCTATGATCTATTCATACCTCCAGAAAAACTCAGTCATCCTCAAAGATCCCTCAACTTTTCTATTACTCTATTGTTCAAGAACTTGGAAAGTCCCATATCTCTCTTTGGAACTTCATTGTCTGTTCTCTATCCTTACTATGTCTTCAGTCCTTCCTCCAGTTCTTCCTGAAGTTACCATCACTTCTAAAATCCCCCATTTTACAGGCAGATTTTGCCAACTTTTTTTAAAATTCTAGTTCCTTTCTGCTTTTATTAATTTCTATTACATCCTTTTTTTAAATTTTTATTTAATAATTACTTTATATTGACACTCGCTTCTGTTCCGATTTTTTTTTCCCTCCCTCCCTCCACCCCCTCCCCTAGATGGCAAGCAGTCCTTTATATGTTGGATATGTTGCAGTATATCCTAGATACAATATATGTTTGCAGAACCGAACAGTTCTCTTGTTGCATAGGGAGAATTGGATTCAGAAGGTATAAATAACCCAGGAAGAAAAACAAAAATGCAGATAGTTCACATTCGTTTCCCAGTGTTCTTTCTTTGGGTGTAGCTGCTTTTGTCTGTCATTTATCAATTGAAACTCAGGTCTCTTTGTCAAAGAAATCCACTTCCATCAAAATATGTCCTCATACAATATCGTTGTCGAAGTGTATAATGATCTCCTGGTTCTGCTCATTTCACTTAGCATCAGTTCATGTAAGTCTCGCCAGTCCTCTCTGTATTCATCCTGCTGGTCATTTCTTACAGAACAATAATATTCCATAACATTCATATACCACAATTTACCCAGCCATTCTCCAATTGATGGGCATCCATTCATTTTCCAGTTTCTAGCCACTACAAACAGGGCTGCTACAAACATTTTGTTTTGCCTTCATTCTTACCTAGCCTTTAATTACTGAATGGCTGATGCCTCAGACAACCTAAGGCCTTGGAAAGACGTTACTTAATTTTTTTTTTTTCTATTGGGGATTTAAAAAAATTTTTAAATAACTTTTTATTGACAGAACCCATGCCAGGATAATTTTTTACAGCATTATCCCTTGCACTCACTTCTGTCCTGATTTTTCCCTTCCCTCCCTCTACTCCCTCCCCCGGATGGCAAGCAGTCCTTTACATGTTGAGTAGGTTACAGTATATCCTAGATACAATATATGTGTGCAGAACCGAACAGTTCTCTTGTTGCACAGGGAGAATTGGATTCAGAAGGTATAAATAACCCGGGAAGAAAAACAAACATGCAAGCAGTTTATATTCATTTCCCAGTGTTCTTTCTTTGGGTGTAGCTGCTTCTGTCCATCCTTGATCAATTGAAACTGGATTAGCTCTCTTTATCAAAGAGATCCACTTCCATCAGAATACATCCTCAAACAATGTCGTTGTTGAGGTATATAATGATCTCCTGGTTCTGCTCATTTCACTTAGCATCAGTTCATGTAAGTCTCGCCAGTCCTCTCTGTATTCATCCTGCTGGTCGTTCCTTACAGAACAATAATATTCCATAACGTTCATATACCACAATTTATGCAACCATTCTCCAATTGATGGGCATCCATTCATTTTCCAGCTTCTAGCCACTACAAACAGGGCTGCCACAAACATTTTGGCTCATACAGGTCCCTTTCCCTTCTTTAGTATCTCTTTGGGGTATAAGCCCAGTAGAAACACTGCTGGATCAAAGGGTATGCACAGTTTGATAACTTTTTGAGCATAATTCCAAATCGCTCTCCAGAATGGCTGGATGTGTTCACAATTCCACCAACAATGTAACAGTGTCCCTGTTTTCCCACATCTCCTCCAACATTCCACATTAGGTTTCCCTGTCACTCTAGCCAATCTGACAGATGTGTAGTGGTATCTCAGAGTTGTCTTAATTTGCATTTTGCTGATTAAAAATGATTTGGAGCATATTTTCATATGTCTATAAATAGTTTCAATTTCTTTGTCTGAGAACTGTCTGTTTTTATCCTTTGACCATTTATCTATTGGAGAATGGTTTGATTTCTTATAAATTAGAGTCAATTCTCTATATATTTTGGAAATGAGGCTTTTATCAGAACCTTTGATTGTAAAAAATGTTTTCCCAGTTTATTGTTTCCCTTCTAATCTTGTCTGCATTTGTTTTGTTTGTACAAAAACTTTTCAATTTGATATAATCAAAATTTTCTATTTTGTGGTCAATAGTGATCTCTAGTTCTTCTTTGGTCATAAATTCCTCCCTCTTCCACAGGTCTAAGTAAAAATTATTTTATTAAAATTTTTATTTTCAAAATGTATACATGGATAATTTTCAACATTCACCCTTACAAAATCTTTTGTTCTAAATTTTTTCCCTCCTTCCCTCCTTCTCCTTTCTGAGATGGCAAGGAGTCCAATATATGTTAAACAATTGCAATTCTTCTATACATGTTTCCACAAATATCATGCTGAATAAGAAAAATCAAATCAAAAAGGAAAAAAATGAGAAAGAAAAAATGCAAGCAAACAACAACTACTATGCAAACTTTTGAAAAAAATAGGGAAAGATGGAATCCTACCAAATTCCTTTTATGACACAGATATGGTACTAATACTTAAACCAGAATGGGTGAAAACAGAGGAAGAAAATTATAGACCAATTTCCCTAATGGATATTGATGCAAAAATCTTAAATAAAATATTAATAACAAGATTACAGAAAGTCATCTCCAGAATGACACACTATAGCCAAGTAAGACTTAGACTAGCAATGCAGGGCTGGTTCAATATTAGGAGAACTATTAGCATAATTGACTATCAATAACCAAACTAACAAAAATCATATGATTATCTCAATAGGTGCAGAAAAAGCATTTGATAAAATTCAACACCTATTCTTATTAAAAACACTAGAAAGTATAGGAATAAATGGACTTACCTTAAAATCTATTTAAAACCATCATCAATGGGGAATATATATAAAACGGGGATAAACTAGAACCATTCCCAATAAGATCAGGAGTGAATCAAAGTTGTCCACTATCACCATTGCATTCAATATTGTATTAGAAATGTTACCTTTGGCAATAAGAGAAGAAAAAGATTAAAGGAATTAGAGTGGGTAACAAGGAAACCAAATTATCACTCTTTGAAGATGATATGATGGTATACTTAAAGAACCCTAGAGAATCAACTAAAAAACCACTAGAAACAGTTCCCAACTTTAGTAAAGTTTCAGGATACAAAATCAACTGGAAAAATTTCAAGTGTTCATGGACAGGCCAAGTGAATATAATAAAATGACAATACTACCTAAATTAATCTATTGATTTAGTGTCATACCAATCAAGCTCCCAAGAAACTATTTTACAGATCTAGAAAAACTAATAACACAGTTCATCTGAAAGAATAAAAAATCAAGAATTTCAAGGGAATTAATGGAAAAAATGTCAATGAAGGTGGCCTCCCTGTACCAGAACTAAAACTATATTATAAAACAGTGGTTATCAAAATCATTTAGTGTTATCTAAGAAAGAAAATAGTTGATTGGTGGAATAGGTTAGGTTCACAGGACAAAATAGTCAATGACTATAGTAATATAATGTTTGACCAACCCAAAGACCCCAGCTATTGGGATAGGAACACACTATTTGACAAAAACTTCTGGGAAAATTGGAAATGAATATGGCAGAAACTAGACATTGACCCACACCTAGCACTGCATACCAAGATAAGGTCCAAATGGATTCATGAATTAGACATAAACAGTGATATTGTAAGTAAATTAGAAGAACATAGAATGGTTTACCTCTCAGATCTGTGGAGGAGGAAGGAATTTGTGACCAAGGAAGAACTAGAGTTCATTACTGAACAAAAAATAGATAATTTTGATTATATTGAGTTAAAAAGTGTTTGTACAAACAAAACTAATGCAGATAAGATTAGAAGGGAAGCAATAAATTGAGAAAACATTTTTACATTTCAGGGTTCTGATAAAGACCTCAATTCTAAAATATATAGAGAATTAACTCAAAAGTATAAGACTTCAAGCCATTCTCCAACTGATAAATGCTCAAAGTATATGAACAAAATTTTCAGATGAAGAATTCGAAACCATTTCTAGTCATATGAAAAAGTGCTCTAAATCATTATTGATCAGAGAAATGTAAATCAAGACAATTTTGAAGTACCACTACATATTTCTCAGATTAGCTAAGATGACAGGAAATTGAAATATTGAAAGGGATGTGGGAAAACTGGGACACTAATGAATTCTTGGTATACTTGTGAATTGATCCAATCATTCTGGAGAGCAATTTAGAACTGTGCTCAAAGGATTATCAAACCCTTTGCATACCCTTTCATACAAAACTGCTTCTACTAGGCTTATATCCCAAAGAGATCTTAAAGGTGGGAAAGGGACTCACATGTACAAAAATGTTTGTGGCAGCCTTTTTTGTAGTGGCAAGATACTGGAAACTGAGTGGATGCCTATCACGGAGAATGGCTGGATAAGTTATAGTATATGAATGTTATGAAATATTATTGTTCTATAAGAAATTATCAGGAGGACGATTTCAGAGAAGAATGGAGAGACCTATAAGAACTGATGCTAAGTGAAATGAGCAGAATGAGGAGATCATTGTACATGACAACAATATTATATGATGATCAATTCTGATGAAAGTAACTCTCTTCAACAATGAGATGACTGATGCCCATTCCAATGATTGTGTGATGAAGAGAGACATCTACACCCAGAGAGAGGACTGTGAGAATTGAATGTGGATCACAACATAACGTTCTCATTCTTTTTGTAGTTGTTTGCTTGTTTTTATTTTCTTTCTTATTTTTTTCCTTTTTGATCTGATTTTTCTTGTGCAACAAGATAGTACAAGTATACATATGTAAATATGTTTGCTTATATTGGATTTAACATGTTTTTTTTTTTTTTTTTTTTTTTTTTTTTTTTTTTTTTTGCTGAGGCCATTGGGGTTTAGTGACTTGCCCAAGGTCACACAGCTAGGACCTGTTAAGTATCTGAGACCAGATTTGAATTCAGGTCCTCTTGACTTCAGGACTGGTGCTCTATTCACTGTACCACCTAGCTACCCCGTGTATTTTTACTGTGTTTAACATATATTGTTACTATCCATCTAATGCAGGAGGTGGAAAGGGGTAAAATTGAAATATAAAGTTTTATAAGGGTCAATGTTGGAAAATTATCCTTGCATATGTTTTGAAAATAAAAAAAAATTCAATTAAAAATCATGGTTAAAAGAAAGAAATTTCATATTCTTAAAGACCTAAAGATTATATCTTCCATTTTGAGAAATAATTGGAAAATGAATTCTAATATTCCCCAAATCCCTGAACTATCAGAACTAAATTTCTATGTGCCTTCACCATGACAAACTGTTTGGAAAAGACATTAAAGTTTGGTTGGGAAAGAGGTCACCTTGTGATAGAAATCTACCTAAATAATACCTCTTCCTCCTAACAAACACTCAACCAGTCCAAGATCAAGCAGATGGTCAGGGACATATATTTTCTTCTTAAGACTAAGGTTTAAATCCCAGTCCTGTCACTAATTAGAGTAAATCACTTCATTTTTTTTCTTGACCTCAATTTCTTTATTAATAAAATGATTAGATTGGGTGAGATGACCTCTCATGTCCTTTTTAAAAATCTCTTAATCTATAGTCTCCTAACGATGACTCTCATAATACCTTATAGACAGGGAAATTGAAATCCAAAAATGAAGTGAACAACTTGGACAACTATGTACAATTAGTGAATAGCAGAATTTGGACTAGAAGTCAGATATGACTTTAAAGTTATGCCAATAAAACAAAACAGTCATTTTTCTGTGATTCTCCCTTCCAACTGAGTACTGAAAACATTGACTAGTAAAACTGAAAGAGATCTTATGAGATCATTTACTTTCACTTATTTATTTTGAAGATGAGGAAAATGTGGCCCAAAAGGGGAATTTTACCAAGATCAGTAATGTCTACATAAATGTTTTATTGTGGTGTCTGGACTAGCTCTCTGAAGAGCTTGGTACCAGCCCGAGAACTTGGTCTTAGAAGAGGAGTAAAGAGGCAGGATCCACGTGGATAGTCAAACATGGAGTCCATTTATTCCAAATTATCTCAGTCTTATATACCTAATACCCTTATATAATGAAGTATATAGCACACTGCAATGCAGTAACTATATACTGCCATACTTGGGAGCACATAAACAACTTGCTATTGTGTGTAGATGACTCTTTGACACTTGTTATCACTCTGCTTCAATCTCAACACAGGTTATCACCGCCCCCTGACAGAGAGTCCTTAGGTGAGATGGGGAATCAAATCAGACATTGTCAGCAGGTTTCCTCTGGGCTGAAGGGTCTTATATCTCACCCAGAGTTCCCCCACTGCCTGTGGACCTCTACATCTGTGGCTTTCTCAGAAAAATATATATACAGGACATGGTTTTAAATTTTATGTTATTAATGATTTGCCTATCAATTTCATAAGTGTGGAAGATAATTAAAATAATCAAACCCTGATCTGTAGCATTTGTTAATTTCTAAGGTATAAATGCTCACACTGAAAATTTAACAGTTGGTTCCTGAGCTGGTAAAGCTGGCTCTGATTTATCCTTTGCGAAGATCACATAGCTATTTTGTGGCAGATTAGGGACAAGGATCCAGTGGTCTTTCTATTATGTGTTGTTCAATAATTCAATGAAAATTTATTAAGCACTTGCTATATTCAAAGCAGTCTGCTAGGATCTATTGTCTCTTCAAAGGTCAAGGCTTTAATTGAGTAACTGTTAGACTGCAATAGAGAGAAAAAGTACAATTAATGGCCCAGTTTTCCAGGTAGAAGTTTTTTTTCCAGAGAGCATTTGGGCTTCAGAAGGCAGTTTTGTCTTCTTTGTGGCAGAAACCAATGCCTCAAGGATTATGAAGAGATTACAATAATCCCACATTTTTGGTCTTTTGTTCTGTATGCTTTTATAATGCATCTTGAAACAATGCCTTTCAGAAGAAAGACTAAGGAGAAAGACCAAAAATGGGAATCTACTAAGACTGGGAGAGGGAGAAGATGGAAATCATTGTATAATTGTTATTATACAATACCTTTGAAAGTTTAAAAATCTATTAATGCCAAATTAGAATGAGGTCTCCAGTGGAGTGCTTCAGAGATCTATGCTTAGTCTTGTTTTTAACTTTATTACCAGTGATTTGGCTAAAGGGATCGACTTTTAATCACATTTATTTAATGTTTAAGTGACACAAAGTTGAAAGGGACATATACTATAATGAATGTCAGAATCAGGATTCAAAAAGATTTCAATAAGCCTAACCTACTGGGCCATACAGAATATGATTAAACTTAATAGAGATAAAGGTTTAAAGCCTTGTATAATGGTGTTGAAAAAAATGGACTTCACAAATATAAAAGTAGACTAGGCTAGATTAGAAAAGTTTTGAAGACTGGAAAAGATCTAAGTATTTTAATGTCCTGAAAACTCAGTATGAGAGTGAGAAAGCACAGTCAAGAAAATTAATATAAATCCAGACTTCTTTAAAGGAGACCTGACCTCTAAGAAGAAGGGAGTAATAACTTTACTCTAGTTATATCCTGTTCAGACATAAGTAAGGTACTATGTTCTATTGTGAGCAACCCATTTTAGGATTGACATTGATAAGCTAACAAGTATCCAGAGGAGAGCACTCAGGCTAGGTCTTAAAAAGGATGTGATAGTGATGAGTCAGAGTCTAGGATCTACTCAAAACTGCATATCTGTCTAAGGAATGTGGAACAATAATGTTATCTTCTGCAAAAACTTCATCCTGTTTGATTGACAATACCTTGCTAAAAGACATCCTGTCTCTCATTACTTGGAAAAGTTCTTTCCTAATCTTTCTTTTATAGTTTATATCCTAGTAAGCTCTTAGCCTGCAGACTGAAATCCAAAATTTTCAGTATTAAAAAACTCTCCCAAACTTCCTCTAATTGCTAGATTCTCTTGGAGGCTAATCCATCAGCTATGGTGTAAATTCTTTTGTGACTATAACAGGATCTCTTTGAATTCTTTCAAACTAGTTATGAACCATGATTCCCACACACTTCATTTATGGATCTTCCTATAGATGAGGGATAATCATGAAAAAAAAATTAGGCTGCTCAAAGGGCAGAAGAGGAAGGAAAGAATGTTTCAAAGAAGGGAATTATTAGTTATTAGGTAGAACAACTAACTAGAATCCTAGAGCCCTCCAAGAATGGAATGGTATACTTATGAAGTTAAATGGGTTGTCCATTACCACAGATCTATAAAGTCTTCCACAGGAGTGGATACTTATTTAAGTTTTTGATTCAGGATATTCTTGTTCACAAATAGGTTTGGTTTAAATAGTCAGCAAGGCTTCTTACAACCAACTCTGAAATCTTGTATTTCTATGATATTGGAATGTTCACAATATCCCCTTCAAATGAAATGTACTGATGAGATGAGATTTTCTTGACATTTACAATTTTATCTTAAAGGGCCTCAGGGAAAAGCAAAACAAATAAGCAAACATGTAAACTAATATTTGAGCATAATGTGGGGGAAAAAAACTCTCTCCTGTCTGCAATTGTGAATATACAAACAAAGCCCAAAGAGGGAAGAATGAAATTTATATACTTTATTTAAGGCATAATAAAACAAACTGAAGCTTGTTATTAGAGCATAAGTGATTCAAAGCACTTAATCAGAATTTAAGTAGTCATTCAAGATAATAAATTTAGAATTGGAAGGGACTTTAGAGATGACCTCATGTAGATATGCTTTGACATCTACTCGAATAAATTTCAAAGAATAGGTAGGAGGGAAGTCAGCCCATAAGGAATGGGAAACATTCGAGAAAGAAATTCTGAAAAAATTGATAGAAATTATACTGATCAGGAGAAAGGAAAAAGGAGCTGTTTGAAGATCATTATATTGATGTGGAGAGAACTTATCATTTAATTTAAAATAAAAAAAAACCCTATATGTGTTTTATGAGCCTGCTTGAAAAGATCTATAACCACTCAAGACTTTGATCTGACCATCCACACAGGAAAAAGCAAGTAAATAAATGATGAATATAGATATTAACCAAAATTGACATGCAGCCAGATATACAGCCTATAACACTTATCTTTCCATAAATAATGAGTGGATTCTACAATTAAACAGAAGCAAGTCAAGTTGGTTTCACTTTAAAACACTATAAAATTCCTTTAGTGATTCCAATCTTTGTCCATCTTCTTAATACCAATATTCTATTTGTGTTGTTCCATGACCAATGATATCAGTTTCTAAAGAATTGAAAATGAATGTTACTCAGAAGGTTATGGAGAGGTGCAGAGTGGGCATGAACAGACTGAAACACATAATCAACAAAGAACTTTGAAAACCAAGAATAAAAATTAATGGACAAATGTGTGATAGGAAAAGAAGATACTTTTGTGGCGAGTGACAGCTGACAATTTTTTGGAAATTGGTCAATTGGAAATTTATTAAGCATTTACTATTTGTCAGGCACTGGGCTAAGGAATATCCAGATGAATGATTTCCAAAATCTATTGGAATATTTTCTTATACACATAGCATAGATTTTAAAAAAATATATGAACCCATTATTTCATGTGGGTAGGGAGCTCCTTCATGAGAAAACTTATAAAAATAGTTCAGGAACATATATCCATATACAATACATGTTTATAGACTTTGATATGTGCACATATATGTATGTTGACTAAGTATACATATGTGTGTGTGTGTATATATATATATATATATGAATTATACAGACATATGTATGTATGCATACTTCGTGGAGCCCTTGTCAAGTATTATTTAAACAATTTTTTTTTATCCTCCACTACTTTTCTATGTTTCCTAAGGCATTTCTGTTCATAATCTTCCATTGTTCTCAGTAAGATTTTACAAATGAATACATTGTAAAGAATTGACTTTGACTACCTTCTCTTTTTGCTTAGTTTATGAGTCAAATGTAACTTATGCTAAACCAATTTGCTGTTACATATACTTGTGATGAAACACTAAATCAGATTTACATTCATCAATATATGGAATCATCTTTTATTACTCTAGAGTATGAGATTATCTATTTGACAATACAAACATCAGTCTTTCTAGGAATAAAAATCATCAACATGATTCCTAGACATCCCAGTAAGAATGTCTCATACCAGGGCTCATGACAAGAGCCCCTCATTACTCTAGCCCTTATGTCTTTCCCTGAGGTAGTCATCTGTCAAGGAATTCTCTGTCAATAAGCACTGTCCTCAAGTGAAAAATGGGATGCTTGAGTTTCAAGTGCCTAAAAAATAGGAGTCAATTCATCAGTGTTGGACCTTCAGTCAGAAAGACCTGAATTCATGTCCAGCCACAGATATTTACCAGCTGTATGACCATAAGCAAATTGCTTAATGTCTCTCTGCCTCAATTTTCTTATCTGCAAAATGAAGATAATAATATTTTCCTCCCAGGCTTGTTGTAAAAAATAAATGAAATAATATTTATAAAGTGCTTTGCAAACTTAAAGTGCCATATAAATAATAATTGTTTATTATCATTAAATTATTTTAAATTAAAATTCTAGAAAACTAGTTCATTTAAAAATTATTTTTATTAAATTAAATGTTTGTTATTAACTTACTATTAAAAAAGATTGAATTAAATCCCTAAAATTAATTAATTTTAAAATTATTTTAATTAAATGTTATTAAATTATTTTTAAAAACTGACTAACACTATTTTAAAATTCTTTTTTTTTTTTTTTTGTATTGGCAATGATTTATAGTAGTTAAACTTCTGAATGAAATTATCATAGTCAATGTCTATGGTCATTTTTTCATTGCTCAATTTTCTTTATCAGTAATTTATGTGAATAGATCAGAACTGAGTTTTTTACTTCCATGCCATATCATTTTTATTCTTATTCATTCTCCTAGTCTTGTACTAATTTTGATTTTGTTAACTATAATGTTCTCTCTTTTTTTGTAAATGTCTAAATAGCACTTTTGACTATATTATAGATGTATTTCTGAGTCTTATAGATTGTTTTGCACTTTTTAGGTAATGCCCTTTCTCTCCTTATGCCGAGGGACTTCTGTGTTAAGGCTTCTGCTTTCACAATAAATAATAGCCATCTGCATACAATGGAAATTCCCAATAGTCTGGACAGGGATAAATAAGAGGGTTTCATGGTCCCCAACTCAAGTTGTAAGGATTTATCTAGATGGAGATATCTAAGAGGCAGTGTGTGTGAGGGTAGGAGACAGAGGAGGAAGCAGAAAAGGAAATGAAGATGGGTGCACTTGGAGAGGAAGGAGGGTTACTGCAAGAGTTCAGATTCAAAAATACCAAGGGAAGAATAAGTGTCAGGAGGGAGAATGATCAATAATGTCAAATGTTTCAGAGAGGAAGATAAACAATGAAAAAATGACATTCAAATTTAGTAATAAGTGGCTCATTAGTGACCTTAGAGAAAGCAGTTTAAGTTGAGTGATGGGAAGGGAATACAGAATTGGAGAGGAAATGGAAGGCATTTTGTCAGATGTCAGATGACTACTTGTAGAGGTTTGGAAATTAAGGGGTGGAGAAAAAGAGGATTATATCTTAAAAGGATGATCAAGTCACCATGACAATTGGGCTTGGTAGGGACATTTATTTAATGCAGGGAAATATACATTGACCATTCTCTTTTTCCTCTCTCTACCACTCAACCTTAAAGCCACTCAAATGCAGGAGAGATATTTGGAAAAGATGTTTCAATTTATAAGATATCTTCCTAACTGATGATTCACCCAAGCAGGTAAGAACAGATCTCCCAGTGTGTTCTTTATACCAGGATGCATTTCATACTTGAGGTGCCAGACATCTGAGTGACTGAAAGTGTGTAGGAGATTATTATTTAAATGAGTGCTAATTGATTCTACCATATCATCATTATAATTTCTAATCCCACAATTATTACTAATGTGGGGAGTCTGACAGTTTCTAGGTAAGAAACATAAGCACAACAATTTGCAGAATGTGGGGCTGATCTTTAGCAAAATCATAATATTGACTAAATTTGTCTTTACTGGCCTTTTGCCTCTTCCCTCCCTTCCCTCTCCCCCTCCCCTTCCATCCCCACTCTGCCTGCCCCACTCAGTGTCTTTTTGCTATTCTAAGTTTCCCACTCCTGGTTGTACCCTTAATGCCTAGTGATCTTATTTAAATCTGAATATCTTAGTCGATCCTTAGTCTATTTTTTATTCTTTGAACCTATCTAACTTTCTTCATGGGGAAACAGCTCTGATAAAGGCATTCACACCACATTGTTGATAGCTGGTAAGAGGTTTAATATTTTATCCTCTCAGGCAAGAGAGGCTTGTGGAATATGCAGATTAGAAGAAAAAACTTTGGATTTGAAGTCAGAGAATTTGGGTTTGATTTTGACCTGTGTCTGATACCATCTCCCTCATCCCCTCTTCCCTTCTCTATTAAAATTATCATGTATTAATTGTGCATATCTTGTATCGAAGAACTCGAGCTGGTCTCAGGAGGCTGGGATACGCCCTTACTCTCTTTCACTGAGGGTGGTCATTTTGTCGTAGGCACAAGTGTTGGTCCTACAGAACAGCAAGGAAGGAGTGGAGAGGAGAGGGATTAGAGTGACTATTAGAAGGTCTATAGAGCCCTTATGTGAACCTCAGTCTACCAACATCATGGCAGGAAACTGAAATGTTCCCATTTCACTTGTCATGGGAAGAGTCTGAAGGTCATCTGGCAGGATAGGACACCAGATACTGAGGTCCTTTCTTGAATTAAAGTGCCAGGAATTCAACTCTACTGCAGAGAGCCCAGTTCCCATGATCTGGCCACACTGGTTGAATGTCAAATGTACACGTGCCTAAAAGACTGTTTTGTGGAGAACTTGTGCAGAGCAAGTGCTCACAAAGTAGTCCAAAAAAAAAAAAGTGATATGAGGATACTCTCAAAGTCTCTCTCAAGAAGCTTAGAATTGATTATAGTAGACACTGGTGTAGGACCATCCAGCACGGTGTGCCCTCATCAGAAAAGGTTCTATGCTCTAGAAGCAAAGTGGAACGGAATTATCTCAAACGAAACAAGAGATGTAAAAAGTTAGAGAGTCCACTCCAAATGTTAATATGGACCATTTGTGTCCCATCTGCAGCAGAGCATTCTGAGCGGCTGTTGGTCTGAGCAGCCACAGCTGGACACACTAACTTGACTCTAACAGTGATGCCATTTTTGTCTTCAAGAAGGAAAGACAACAACCAACCAACCAGTCCTATAGAAGTCTAGCTTCTAAGAAGTTAAAAACTAGGCTACCTTTATTCACATTGGACACATTAAACCCTTCATCTGACACCCAAGTTATTTAAAATATAGATTTTTGCCTCATGTCTAGGCCCTTCCTTAAATACCTAGAAAAGAACTCATACAATATGAATTAAGTATGGGCTAAATCTTTATTTTCTTCACAAAACAGAAATGCTAAAATATAAAACTCAGAATACATTGACAAATCAACTTCTGTAGGACTCTTTCTGGAGCTAATTTTTTACCTCTAACTATATTGGCAGCCTGGGTCCCTAGAAAGTAGCTTGCCCCTCTATGAATTAGGTTTTTAATTCTTTTACTCACCTCAACTATCCAACAGAACTAATAAGCTATTTTTAATAGCAAAAGTATTTACTAAGATGGCATAGCAAGAATAATAGCCACAAAAGCATTCCCTATCAAAATCTGGGCATTCTATCTCACAAATACACATAAAGTCAATAGGAAGAATGGACACAAATTCAAAGTACAAAGTTAGTGAAGTTAATTTGTAAAAAACACATGTGGCAAAGGAATAATTCACAATTCCTAGTTGCTAGAAGTCCTTTCTACTTCCCCTCCCTGCTTTGCAGAGTATTAATTTTCTTTTAGGTATAGTTTCCTTTTGGACCTTGAGGATTGGTACCTTTATAGATAGTCCATAGCACTTCTCTTTACTAATGCAGTTTTACTGCCTGAATCTCCTTTTCCCTAGATTACAATTAGATGTGTCATTTCTCACTGGTCAATGATCTTGATTGGATTCATTGCCTACTATTAGCCTAATCTTTTTGATGATATCATCAATGGGATTGGCCAAGAATAATTCCTTCTCCTTCAAATTAGAATCTTTTTTTCCCCCTGAGACAATTGGGGTTAAGTGACTTGCACAGGGTCACACAGCTAGGACGTATTAAGTGTCTGAGGCCAGATTTGAACTCAGGCTCTCCTGACTTCAGGGCTGATGCTCTACCCATTACACAATCTAACTACCCCTCAAATTAGAATCTTTCAATGAGAACTCCTCAGCCACTAAACTTATTCCTTGCTTGGACTGACTGATATTTTTATTTAGTCTCAAAGGTGTGTCTGATTCTTTCAGCCAGTTACAAGGTATTTTCTTTGTGGCATTATTTGCCTTTGTCAAGTGGTTAATGCTTTCAAAATGTTTAAGAACTTATTCACATCTTGTTTATATTTTTTAATCAATTCATGGCAGCTTTCGGGGCCTTTTGTGATTACATTTATTAGTTTGGGAATGGAATTTTATACTTAAAACAAGATTCAGGAATTTAATTTACACTTACTATTACAATCTCGACTGGGAAGCTCATTAGAGCATATAGCAGTATGTAAAACTACTGAATAGACAGAGTTATGTCTCACTTTGGTTCTGCACTGTCCCGATATCTTTCTCATTCTCCTGTTGATGGTCATTCTCTACAAAGAATCCCATCACTTGCCACTACTGAGTAGTCATTTTGGGCCTTCAGACTACTTGAATCCATAAGGATACCACTAAGACTTCTTGAGGCTAATTCTTGTATATCTACTCAAGAAAGATAGCACAATATGGAAAAAGAAATGAAGGCTCCAGGAGTAAGTTTGATTAGTGGATTCCCTATTCTATTTATCAGATGAGAGTACCATGATGGAGGTGGGCCAGTTCATCCTATACTGTCCCTTCATTGGACATTTCAATGTTTTGTAAAGTTACTTGGAAGGTTGAAGAAATAAGGGAAGTTGGAAGTTGTCTCTCCTTTTAAACAATGTGAGCATCAAGCCTCCATGCCACTGGCATGGAGTAGGAGGGAGATCCCAGAACCATTCAGGATTCGCCAAATTCTACTAAAATAGCACTGGATTAATACATATAAGTCAGGAAGTAGTCAGGAAGTTTGACATCTCTGATTGCCCAAGTACTGTCACACATGCAGTCAAGAAATAGTTGAATAAGTTCTGTATAATTCATACTACATATTTATGTGTATGTATGTATATTATATATATATGTAATTTATGTGAGTATGTGTATATATATATATATATATACATACATATATATTTTCTCTCTTTATAGAAGGTAACCTTTTTAAGAGCAAAGACCATTTAATTTTAGTCCTCTATCTTAGAACAGTGACTAGCACATAGTTGGTGCTTATTAAATATCTTTTGATTATCATTATGTGAACATACTTCCTGAGTTTTATTTGCCTTATCTTTAAAATGATAGCTTCAAATAAGATAAACTAATAGTCTTTCTGTTCTAAATTCTGTGGGTTTTTGGTTGCTTTTCCCCCCCTATTATTATTGCTAGTGATAAATGTAGTAGCTCAAAGGAATAAAGGGCTCTTTAAGCAAAGATTTTTCTGCCAAGTGTGTAATTCCTCAAAGAGGAAATATTGGAGCAGAAGACTCCAAAGTACCATATCCTTTCCAGACAATGGATCTCTAAAGGGCTATCTATAGGAAGTATGAGGAGATGGGGAGGAGGAAACAGACAGGTGGGAAAAGATTCATAACAAAGGTGAAACAAGAACAATAGTGAATTTTGACTTCACAGATACAGCTCAGGTTAGCCTTCCTTGAATGAAACTACAAATTCATCCCTCTTGCCACCTGCCCATTGAAACACAAATTCACATTTCTCTCTGACTTGTACAAGCAATGATAGTTATTTTTACTCCTTAGGTGCTTTTCTTATGTAGAGCAAATTACATTGCCTTGTATAGTAGTCTTGTGCATATATGCCTCTCTCCTTTACTAGACTTAAGGCTCAAATATAGGAATGTGCCTTATTTATCTCCGTATCCCAATCAGTACTCAGTACACAACATACTAGGTACTTAATAACTGTTAGATGAAAGAAAAAGAGTAAAAAAGGGAGCAAACATTAATTTTTTTCTCAATAGTATTTTATTTTTCCAAATACCTGTAAAGATAGTTTTCACCATTCATTATTGTAAGATTTTGTGTTTTAATTTTTTTCTCCCTTCCCCCCTTATCTTCATACCATCCGAGACAACAGGCAATATGATAAAGGTTATACATGTATAATCATTTTAAATAAATTTCTGTGTTTGCCATGTCATGCAAGAAAAATCAACCAAAAGGAAAAAAACAGCATAAGAAAGAAAAAGTAAAGAAAAAAAAAGTGAAAATACTATGTATCAATTCACATGCAATTTTTAATCCACATTTTCTCGCTGGATGTGGATTGCATTTTCCATCCCAAGTCGATTGGAATTGTCTTGGATCATCTCATTGTTGAGAAGAGCCAAGTCATCAAAGTTGATCATCCCAATCTTGTTACTGTGTATAGTATTTTTTGTACTGCTCACTTAATTCAGTATCAATTCATGGAAGTCTTCCCAGACTTTTCTGAAATCAGCCTGCTCATCATTTCTTGTAGAATAATAATATTTCATTATATTCATATATCATAACTTATTCAGACATTCTCCAATTGATGACATACAAAGAGTAACCATTTATTAAGCACCCACTATGTGCTAGGCACTGTGCTAAGTGCTTCACAAATAATATTTCATTTGGTGAATAAAATGAGAAGCATTTAATTAAGAAGTTCTAATCAAGGGTCCATGAATTTGCTTTTAAAAATATTTTGCTAACTGTATTTCAATATAATTGATTTTCTTTTTAATGCTATGTGTTTTATTTTAGGCATTTAAATAACATTGTTCTGTAAAGGAATCATAGGCTTTACCAGACTGTTCAAAAGGATTATGGAATAAATGATTAAATAAGAATAACTAGCATTTGTAGAACATTTAAGGTTTATAACACTTTATAAACCATATGTTAACTCATTTGATCCCAACCTGTGAAAAATAGGTATTGTTATTATCATCCCCATTTTACAAATGAACATCCTGAGGCTGAAAGGTTAAGTGACTTGCCCAGAGTCTTAGAGCTAGAAGATATCTGAGGCAGGATTAGAACAAGGTTGAATATGAACCCGGAAATGCTTGGGCTTGGACCTTCCCTCTGACTCTTACTTTTTATATATTTGCTTATAGGCAACTGAGGGAGTTACAGAAATTGAGACTTGGAAGAGATCTCAGTGACTGTATAATCTACTTCACACATAAAATGAATCCTCAGCATAAAATCTACCAATGAGAGATTATTCAGTTTCTGATTGAAGACCTTAAAAAAGGGGAGATTAAGACTCAATCTCTTTGAATTTCAGATTGTTTATCTCTATAATGGTATAACACCAATCTTGTGGTTGTTGGTATGCATGAGTATGAACACATACACAAGCATCACATATATATATATATACATACATACATACATACATACATAATGTCATCAATATGGGGAACTCTTTAAGTAGTAATTCCTGTTCAAGTAAGCAACTTGTCAGTAAAATTTGAGTTTTTGAACATTGTGGATTCATTGAGAAGTTAAGTGATTACTCTAGGGTTGGGCAATTTGCCCAATACATAACTTATACACATAGCATATTTGAGAGATGACATTTGAACCCAGTTCTTCTGGATTCTAATGCCAATAAGCTTCTTTCCTCTATAACATACTGCCTTTCACCAAATGAGACACCATCCATAATGTAATTTGGAAACGTTAATGTGCTAGATAAATGGCAACTATACTGAATAAATGAGCTAACCAAATCACATTTGCATATATTAGCTTCTTAAGTGAAAGTTTTATTTTTTTAATTAACAGAAATCTATTCACCCTCCCACTCAGTACCCCAATGGAAACAGAAAAAGACAAATTCTTTGTTATAAATATTCATCGTCAAACAAGATAAATACCCTCATTTATCCTGTTCAAAAAAAAAATGTCTCCCATTCTGTACCTAGAATCCATCACCTTTCCATCAGGAGATGGATAGCATGCTTCATTCTTAGTCCTGTGGAAGCCTGATGATCATAGTTCTTATGATTTTCAAAGTCATTATTGTCTTGTAAAATGTTTTGCTGGTTCTGATAATTTCATTTTTATGAGTTTATAAAAGTTTTCAAAATCATTTGTTTTTAATATATTGATATCATAGCATAAACTATTTTTGGTTCTTCATATAATTCTGCCATGTCTCTTTTAAATCATCTATTTCATCCTTTTTATGGTAAAATTGTATCACATTAATATTCATAATTTATCACATTTATATTCCACAGTTGGTTCAAACATTCCTCAATTGATGGGTATCCTTTTAGTTTGCAGTTTTTTGGGTTTTGGTTGATTTGTTTGGCTTTTTTTGCTAACACAAAAAAAGAACTCTACACACACACACACACATATATACACACACACACATATATTTGTTTTAACTTGTATTTTTTAGGTTATACATGTACATTAGTTTTTTTACATATTTCCATATAAATCATGTTGAGAGAGAAATAGCAGAACAAAAGGAAAAAAAAATCATGAGAGAGGGAAAAAAAGGGAAAGAAAAAAAAAGGAGAAAATAGCATGCATTGATCACATTCAGTTTCCATAGGTCTCCCACTAGAGGTGAATGACATTTTCCATCCAAAGTTCATTGGAATTGCCTTGAATCACTGAATTACTGAGAAAAACCAAGTCTATCATAGTTGATCATCACACAATATTATTGTTGCTATGTACAATGTTTTCCTGGTTCTGCTTGCTTCACTCAGCATCAGTTAATGTAAATCTTTCCAGGCTTTTCTAATATCAACCTGTTCACCATTTTTTATAAAATAATAATATTCCATTACATTCAAATATCATAACTTATTCAGTCATTGCCCAACTAATGGGCATCTACTCATTTTCCAATTTGTTTCCACCTCAAAAAATGCTGATATAAACATTTTTGCACATGTGGGTTCTTTTCTCTTTTCTGATCTCTTTGTGATACAGATCCAGTAGTAGCACTGTTGGACCAAAGGATATGCACAGTTTTATAGCCCTTTGGGCAGAATTCCATATTACTCTCCAGAATGATTGCATTGTTTTACAACTCCACCAAACATGCATTAGTGTCCCAGTTTTTCCACGTCCCCTACAACATTATCATTATCATTTCCTGTCATCTTAACCAATCTGAGAAGTATGAAGTCATACCTCAGAGTTGGTATAATTTGCATTTCTCTAATCAATAGTAATTTAGAGCATTTTTTTTCATATGACTATTCATGCTTTAATTTCATCATCTGAAAATTTTTTATATTCTTTGACAATTTATCAGTTGAAGAATGACTTGTGTTCTTATAAATTTGACTCTGTTCTCCATATATTTTAGAAATGAAGTCTTTATCAGAAACAGTCCGTAATCCCCCCCCCAGTTTTCTGTTTTCTTTCTATCTTGACTGCAATGTTTTGTTTGTACAAACCCTTTTTAATTTAACATAACCAAAGTTGTCAATTTTGTATTTCACAATAGCCTCTAGATCCTCTTTGGTCAAAAATTGCTACCTTCTCCAAAGATCTGATAGATAAACTATCCCTTGATATTCTAATTTGTTTGTAGTATCATCCTTTACATCTAAATCATGTACCCATTTTGACCTTATTGTGGTATGGGGTGTGAGATGTAGATCTATTCAAAGTTTGTGACATATTATTTTCTAGTGTTTCCAGCAATGTTTGTCAGAGAGTGAGTTGTTATCCCAGAAGCTGAGGTCTTTGGATTTACCAAACACTTGATTACTTTAGTCACTGATTATTGTGTCTTGTGTACTTATCCTATTCCACTGATCCACCACTCTATTTCTCAGCCAGTACTTGATAATTTTGATGACTGTGGCTTCATAACAGAATTTTAGATCTGCTAATGCTATGTCACCATCCTTTGTATTTTTCCATTAATTCCTTGATAATCTTGACTTTTTATTTTTCCAGATGAATTTTATTGTTATTTTTTTCTAACTCCATAAAATAATTTTTTTTGACAGTTTGATTGGTATGGTACTGAATAAATGGACTAATTTAGTTAGAATTGTCATTTCAGCCTACTCATGAGTAATTTATATTTTTCCAATTTGTGTTAAAAGGATTTTGTAATTGTGTTCATATAGTTTCTGGGTTTGTATTGGCAAGTAGACATACAAATATTTTATTTTGTTTATAATTATTTTAAATTGAATTTCTCTTTCCATCTCTTGCTATTGGGCTTTGGTGGTAACATATATCAATGTCTATGATTTATATGATTTATTTTATATTTTGCAAATTTGCTAAAGTTGTTAATTGTTTCAAGTAGTTTTTTGTTTAATTCTTTAGGATTCCCAAAGTATACCAACATATTATATGCAAAGAGTGATAGTTTTATTTCCTCATTGCCTCTTATAATTCCTTCAATTTCTTTTTCTTTTCTTATTGCTAAAGCCAATAGTTAGTCAATTAGTTTAATGTAGTATTGAATAATAGTGGTGATAATGGACAACCTTACTTCATCCCTGATCTTATTGGGAATTCATCTAGCTTTCCCCCATTGCATATAATTCTTGCTGATGTAAAACCATCATAAATGCTGCTTATCATTTTAAGGAAAACTCCATTTATTCCTATGCTTTCTAGTGTTTTTAATAGGAATAAGTACTATATTTTGTCAAAACCTTTTTCTGAATATATTGAGATTATTATATGATTTCTGTAAGTTTTGTTATTGATATAGTTAATTTTGCCAATAGTTTTCTTTTTATTGAACCAGTTCTATATTCCTGGTATATATCCCAGTGTTACAAATATTTTTCTACACATAAGGTCTTTTTCCATTTTTTGACCCCTTCAGGATATAGTTTTGGTAGTGACCTGTTTAGCAATGGATCAAAAGGTATGTACTGTAAGTAGCTTTTTGTGTATAGTTAAAAATTACTTCTCAATTTTGTACCCATTTACAGGTATAACAGTGCAGCAACATGCAATTTTCTGAACAGCTCCTCTATTATTTGTCATTTTTCTTTTTAGACTATTCTTCCCCACTCCCTCCTTCTGATGGCTATAAAAGTAAATTAAGGATTGCTTTAATTTACATGTTTATAAAAATTGCTTTTATTTATTTTTTATCAGTTCTGTAATTTTATCTTTCTGACAAGAAACTTCATAGAATCCTATTGTTAGACTCAGAAGGGATATTGATAGTCAGCAAGTCTATATATTTTTTATTATAACTTTTATATTTTTTTATGCATAGGTAATTTTTTACAACATTATCCCTTGCACTCACTTCTGTTCTGACTTTTCCCTTCTTTCCCTCCACTCCCTCCCCTAGATGGCAGGCAGTCCTATACATGTTAAATATGTTATAGTATATCCTAGATACAATATATGTGTGCAGAACAGTACAGTTCTCTTGTTGTACAAGAAGAATCAGATTCAGAATCACCAAGTCTATAGTAATAATTTTATAGATGAGGGGGTTGAACCCCAAATAAATTATAAGGTTTGCTTATGGTTACATAGATAGTAAGTACCAGAGATGAAATTTCTTCTGATTCCAGAATCATTGTTCTCTCTATTGCACCATTAATTGTCTTTTCTAATTCCTCTCTCATTTTACAGATGAGGAAACTGAGATCCTAAGAGTTTAAATGACTTGAACAATATTAACTATACAAGTAGTGAGTATCAAAGCCAATATTTGAACCCAGATCTTTTTGATTCCACATCTTGTACTCCATGCAATGTTAGCTTGCCTCTACCAAGAGTTAATTTTCCTTATTTGTAGAGGAAGCATTCTTTTCGTGGAGGTTCCACATTCCCCCATTTTCTTTTTAAGTTAACATATTACATGTTTTGCCTTATTTTTCTCTTATGATACCTACAGCCAGGGTACATAGTTTTTCATTCTTAGAGCTTGAATACTCCCTCTGACATTTACTATCTGTGTTATTCAGGCTGCCTTCTGGAGGTTCACATCTCCCTTGGCTGGAGTCGTCATCGAGAAGCTAAATTGTCACCTAGCAATTGGAGGAAAACTCCTACAAGTGGTAGACTACAAAGGAGCAGAAAGAAAAGTTTTCTTGAACAAATATCAAATATTTTACAAGAGACAAATGCTTCTAACCCAGAATCCCACAGCTGATCATCATGTCACAATTGCAGTTTTTTCATGTCACTTAAATAAGGGCTCTTTTCATGGAGAGGGGGTCATTCATAAACTCCTCAAAAACATGATAGTGAAAAATACACTGGTTGTAGTCAAAGGACCAGAGTTCAGATCCTGCTCTTACACTTACTCTGTGGGTGACCTTGGACAAGGCATTTAACTTTCACATGCCTCAATTTCCTTATCTGTAAAATAAAAGAGTGGGATTAGATGACCTCTGAAATTCCTTCCATCTCTCAGTCTATGCTCTTATGATCTATTTTATCCTTTCTTTTTTTGTTGTTATTATTGTGCACATTCAGTGAAGGGGGGAAAAAGCAACCTAGGATAATTTTTAGTGGTAAATTCACATCTATAGGCTTCAGAAGCACAAGTTAGGTAATTCAAAAATGCATGTAATATTTTATAACAATAGCTTTGAGATATAAATGGATGAAAAACTACAATTTCACAAAGAATTGTAAATATTTTATGTGCTTATTCATCTTCTTGTCTTTTAGGCAAAGTGCTCCTTTGATGGCAAATAAATTAATGGATATACAACTAGAGAGAATTGCTTACAGACTAAACAAAAAGAAGTTTGATTTCACTTCTTTTAAACATAAAAAGATGAAAGAATCAGCACAATTGTCTTGTGAGTCAATCACATATACATATATACACATATGTCTGCTCATGTATCTGTGTACAAACATACTATTACAACAACAAAATTATCTCAAAAATACTTTGGATGTTAATACAAACATGAACATAAATACCTTTCACTGATATTTACACACAGTAATAAGTAGATTACACTCTTAAGAGTTTATGGGCTGAGAAATAAAGAAAAGTAGGTAGAAATTATTGGCAGTTGTATTATCAACACAACCACAGGAATTGGTGTATAAGAGCTTCTACTGAATGAGCAGTCATATAATACAGACATGCAGTTAATATTGTTCCATTTTGGGCTACGCATGCAAATAAGACAATTTTTTTTTCTAATGTGGCAAGAGAAAGCCTTGAAAGCTCTATGCTGTCACTACAGTAAGGAATGACTGATTAAGGCTAATATATTTCTTTTCTTATGCTCTATGAGTCTAAAACTAAACCTGTTATCACACATCTGCTCAAACTTGTTCTTTCTGCATGTTTCCTGAACATATGTGCATCTGAATCATGTGGTCTATTTATAATTGGCTATGATATTTCTTGCTCTTTTGGCTTTCTGTCAAATGTTTTCTACCAGTCGGTGTCTTCTTTCAGCTGACAGTAGCATCCACAACTCTCCATGGGCATCTTAGATGCTAACAGGTACAGAGGAGAAAAAAATTAGGGAAGATACTCTCCATAGCTCCTGCCATTCTTCTTAAGCCTGCTAGCACTTCAAATCTTTTGGGGGTTAGTACTCTTATAATTTTTTAGGTATTATGCATTTGAGTTTTGAGAAGCTGAAATTCACAAAATAAAAACATGCTTTTGCTCTATGTGGAGAGAAATTTAATTTGAACTATCAAGCACATGGAGTATTAAGAAAAATTATTAACCCAGTAACAAACATATAAACCAATAATAATATACAAAGCAGAGGCATATGAAACACACATAGATTACCAGGGGAAATTCCTAGCTCAGCATAAACATATAAATCTATCAAAAATTGCTCATAAGTAATGAAAATAGAATTTTTAATAGTAAGCCTAAAACACAAAACATGCAATTATTCTTAAAAAGAGAATAGCAATTCATATCCATACTAGGTCCAGTTCCTTAAAGGGAAAGAGAGGGGAAGAAAAGAAAGAGGAAATAAAAAGACTGGTAGTTGTTCCTCTGCTTGACAGAAAGATAATTGGGTGGTTATCTTGTATGAGAAGGAGTTGAAGAATTTAGGTGCTCCCTACTGCTCTGTTGCACATGGCATTTAAAGCATGTATCCTAGGCAATTATGAGTCTAGGTTTGGGATGCCTCTTTTTCTATTTGTTTTTTCCTGATCTTAGGAAAACTAGTAGAGAAGCCCAGGCTTGGAGGTAATATGAATTTGAGGGATTTAGAGTCTAATAAGAGAACAATTTATTGTTGTAGTAGCAGAAATAGACTAAAGGTATGAAAAACTTCTGCATCAGAAAGAATGGCTACCCATAAGAGGTTTGGACCAAGTCCAGCTGTTTTACCAGAAGACATGTACCATTTGTTTGGACAGTGATAAGCAAAGGTGAATGAAATATAAAATCCTTAAACATAAGTCTCACAAACTGTGTTCCAATGAAGTTTAGGTATCAGTTTCCCAACAGTAGTCATAAATTAATTACTGAATCCTTTTTCTTTCTATTAATGACTCTTTTGAGGTTTTTTTTTTTGTATTTATCATCTTTTTGTGTATAGGAATAAATTACCTATTCCATATTTATTCATATTGTATATTGATTACTTTTTACTCCCCTCCCCTTTTAAAGGAGGTTCTGGATGAGAGCTATAAGTAAAATTATCCCTGAATATCAATATAAATTACATAACAAATCAATGATTGTGAGAGATAAACCCTTGAACCTTGTCTAGATCACGGGCCTGGGAAAAGAACATGGAATAGATGCAGCATCTTCAAATCTTGTGGTGACTCAGCAATACTACAAGGTCAGAATTGAGGTAGTCTGACCCTATTTATAACAAAATGTTACAGCTCCAATTCAAGTAACTCATTAGGAATTAAAGCTTTAGATAAAGGATATCTTGCCCTATTAATGTACAGAATGCCAATCAATCCTTGACCCACGACTCCTGGGGACCTTATTAAAAAGAAGTAGGGAAGAGATATCTTTCTATTAAGTACTCCTGGGGATGAAAAGAAGTGTGAGAGACAGTCCCTGCCCTAAATAAATTTATGAGTTAATCAAAGAAATGAATCTTAAACACATGATAAGTCTAAATAAGAGAATGAAGCAAAGAACAGTTAAGTTCAAAAACACAAGAAATGTTTTACCAGTTACATATGATGGCCAGAGTACAGACAATATTAAAGGATTAAAGGAAAGGAAAAAATCACCATGGGTAGGGGGAGCCAGAAATTAGAGTTGGCAATATTGAAATAATTGTAGCTGTTCCTAGATAATTGATTTTATTTTAGCAAAGGGTGCAGTTTTAGAACTCTCAAGTCTCGCATAGATATATTAAGAAACAGGCTCAGACATTGAGCAGCAGCCAAAACAGATAATTTATCAAAGGCAGATGGAGACATACATGATACTTTTCTAGATTACAAAGCTGCCATAGAGTCGAGTTATGGTAGTGATAGGGAATTCCAACCATCCTGATGTTTGCTGGAAGTCTCATTATCTTAAAACTTGAGTACCTGATAAATTCTTGACTGATGTTACTGAAAATTTCATCTCTCAGATGATGGAGGGCACAATGAGGGTAATTTCTACTCTCAATTTAATTCTGATGAATTTGTTGAGAGAGATTGTTGGCTAGGAGAAAATAACAGACCCCTTGGGAGAAAAGCAAACACTGGGCATAGTCAAATAAGCACTTACAGGAAGAAGATTTTAAATAGGCCAGAGAAAACATAGATATTCTACTGTGGCCAGATGCTGAAAAGAGAATGTATCTTGCAAGAGACAGGGGATTCTACAAAATGAAATTCTGACTATATAAATGCAAATAGTCTGATGAAAAAGAAAAATGAAAGGCATCTAAAAAAACAAATATGCCCATGAGCTCTCCAATGAGTTCAGATTTTAAAAGAACAAGTGAAAAAGGAGTAATACACATAAACAAGAATGAAAAACAAAAGATTTGCACAAAGTGCTAAACATAAACATAAAAATAACATACACATAAAGCCTAAATTTCAGAAAAAGTTAAAGGTCACACAAAATGATCAAGACAACAAAAAATTGATGAAATAAGGTGAACAAGGAAGGGGCAGAGCAGCTCCTTAAAGATAAAAGGAGTGATATTCAAAAAGGGTAGAGATCAGGCAAAATTATGCCAGTCTTTTTTTTTTTTTTTTTTTTTTTGCTTAATTCTAAGAGGGATATTGGTCTTCAAAATAGAAAGAGTATGTGCCACCTTGGGCACGCCATCCGATATCCCCTATACGTACACGTGAAACTTCAATCATTAGTTTAGATTCAGGTTTAGTGAGTCTATATTGATTGAGAAACTATGGTTTATAAGTTCCACCAAAATATTTATTTTATTAATTTGGGAGGGAGGGAATCTAGTATGAACCAAGTGCTACTCCAAGTATTTACAAATTCCATCCTTAATAACCCTGGGAAGTAGGTACTATTATTATCTCCATTTTACATTTGAAAAAACAGACAAATGGAGGTTAAGAAAAGGAGTGTGAGACACAATCCCTGACCTAAAGAAGAGAGTAAGCATTGGGACTAGATCTGTGGTTTTTCTGACTCAGGCCATCTCTTTTCACTGAGCTATCAGCTCTCCCTGGTGGGTGATGTACTGGTTCACAAAAAAAAAAAAAAAAAAGCATTGTCAGAAAAGTCACAGTGGAACATCGGGGATCACTCTTTCACAAATACATGGGCTTTCCATTGGACGATTACACCTTTCCATTAGGGAAAGCATCGGTGGAGAGGCTCACAATGGCTATGATATATAAATATGGATGTAGCTCTATGATCGGGGTACAGACATGGATGGGCAAACCATATATCGGATGTAGCAGTCTACTGATATAAATGGTGGTGTCATGTCATTCCCACTGGGCTGTCTATTAGTCTCGTAGAGTATGCAATCTCTGCTCGGCACATGTGCTTTGCTAGACGTGGGCAGGATGTGGTTTATAATAGACATTTTTCTCAGACAGTTGATGTTGGAAGTTACAATACTGAGTATGAGATCTCTTATCAGATATTTGTCTTCTGGCTTTGTGACCAGTCATCAGTCAACTAGTGTTGATTAAGTACCTAGGAGATATCAGGCACTGTGCAAAGCACTAAAAAAGCAAAAAAAGGGGGGGGGTATCTTTTTTCTGAAGGAGCTTACAATGTAATAGGGAAGATAACATGCACACAATGATATATAAATTATATCTATCTATATATCTATATGATATCTACCTATACACACACATATACACATATATGTGTGTACACGTCTACATATGAGAGATCTGTTGAAAGTAATCCAAGAGGGAGTGCACTAGGATTGAGGAAGACTGGGAAAAGTTCTTTGTAGAAAGTGTCTAGGAAGTAGACATGAGGAACCAGAGCATTCTAGGCATCAAGGAGAGAAAAGTTGAAGATCAATGCTCATTGGATCTAGAAATCTATAGAGGGAAGTAATGTATAAGAAGTCTGGAAAGGAAGAACCGAACAAGATTATGAAAAGGAACCTTTTAGCTTTAATTCTGAAGGTAATAGGGAATAATGGATTTTATTGAGTAATAGATTGATGTGATCAAGCTTGGATTTTATTTTTTAAAGCTTTTTATTTTCAAAACCCATGCATGGATAATTTGACAACCTTGACCCTTGCCTAGCTTTGGGTTTCAGATTTTCTCCTCCTTCCCTCACCCTCTCCCCTAAATGGCAAGTAATTCAATATATGTTAAACATGTATATGTTAAATCCAATATATAAAAACATATTTATAAAATTCTCTTGCTGTACAAAAGAAATCAGATCAAAAAAAAAAAAGAAAGTAAATGAGTGTGAAAATAAAATGCAAGTGAAGAACCACAAAAAGAGTGAGAATGTTATGTTGTGATCCACACTCAGTGCCTACAATACTCTCTTTGGGTGTAAATGTCAAGCCTGGATTTTAGGAAGATCAATTGGAGAATTGTTGTGAAGATCAAATGAGATAATAATTGTAAAGCACTTAGCATAGCATCTGGCACATTGTAAGGACTATAAAATACCAGCTTGTATATATATGTATATATAACAGATAATGTGTTTATGTACAGATAGGTATATATAATGTGTACACATATGTATGCACACACATATATGGCAGCGAGGTGGCAGGGAATGTGCTGAGCCTGGAGTCAGGAGGACCTGAGTTCAAATCTGGTTTCATTTACTAGCTGTGTGAACACAGGCAAGTCCCTTTTTGTCCTATTTGCCTCAGTTTTTCATCTGTAAAATGAGCTCAGAATGAAATTCAAAACACTCCAGTTTGTCAAGAACAGCCATGGGGTCATGAAGAGAAGAACAGGATTGAAATAACTGATCAATAAATATATATATTTGTATGTGTGTATGCATATGTATTTATGTATGTATACAAATGATAGCTGGTGCTTTAAGGTTTACAAAGCACTTTGCAAATATTATCTCATGTAATCCTTACAACTATCCTATGAGATAAAGTACTATTATTGTCCCATTTTATGATAAGGAGACTGAAACTGAGAGATTAACTTCCCCAGGATCACAGAACTAAAATGTGTCTGAGACAGAATTTGAACTTGGGTCTTCTTGACTCCAAGCCCATGACTGAATGTAGGTACATTTGCAGATACACACACTTACAGACATATCTGGCAGTGAGTCATAGAACTGTCCTAGGGTAGAACATACAACAAAAAAGTAATTGCAGTGAAAGCTAAATGAAAAAATAAGAGAACATGTAGACATGTTCAATGAGTTCAATTATGCAGGCCCAGGAAATAATCATCCAAGGTTATTAGGGAAATTGAAGATGGTTTCTGAGTCACTGGTCATAATTTCTGAAAAATCCAGACTTCTCTAACTGTAGTTTGAAGGTTTCCTTGCATTCTTAAAGACTATAGCAATACAGCTCAAATTCTGATATGTTCCATAAATATGGACTTTAAATGCAGTTTTGGTGATAGCATCTGCTTTCTAAGAGTTAGGTTAACTGATTATGGAAAAGCAAATGTTTCAATTGATTACAATATCCATACAGATCAGCAATATAGTGCCACTGTTATAAATGTTAACTCAATCTTAGGCTGCCTTAGAAGTATAAAGGTAAGACTGAGGTGGTATCACCATTCTACTCCATATTGATACTTGATACATCTAGAGTGTTTGGGTTATATTTTGGATTCCACTTTTTACAAAAAATTAACAAACTAGAAGATATCCAAAGAAGGAAGGGATGAATAGGATGATGATGAAGCAAGGAAATATGCAATTTAAATCTGGAAAAAGAAAAGACTGAAAGGGGATTTGATTGTATTAAATACCTTAGACGACTGTCATGCCAAAAAAAAAAAAAAAAAAAAAGGAAGAGACCTGTTGTTTATAATGCCCATAAATGCCATTGAACTATAATCAATGAGTGAAAAATGAGTGAAAAAAGATAAATATCTTTTTAATAATAAAGAAAATAATAAAAGAGTAACAAAATTTAACTTCTTTTTACTAAAAAAAAATCTGTTCTGTGTATAGATACATACATGTATATATATATATGTAAAATATATGTGTGTGTTGTGTACATATATTCATACACAAAACATAATAATGTTTTTATTATTAATAAAATAAAATAATAAAAGAAAAAATTTCCCCATAAAACCTGCAATAGACATCACTGACCAAGTACCTTACTTTAATCCTGAATTAAGATCAAGTGTTGCTAGCCATAATAGCAGGATTTATGTATCTATTGAATGTGAGAGCATCCAGGGTTGGTATCACTAAATTCTCTGACTTTCAGAGAGTTGACTGATTTTTTCATCTGTTCGGGGTGATATTATTTGTAGAAGTGGTTAGCCTGGTTGTATCCAATCAGACCTCACTCGCAGGAAAATCCTGACCTCTTAAAAACCATGCTGTATTCTGGGCAGTGAAGAATCAAGTTGATAGAAATAGAACAATTTTGGTAATAGGTGCAAATGATCAGAAGAAATACGTTTTTAAAAAGGCACTTCATGGTAAGACAATTCAGGATTTTTTTTTTTAAGACTGTTAAAAACTAAGGACTCTCAAGCCTTTTATATCATGACTTGGGAAAGTAATGTGGAGTCATTGTATATTGCTTCCTGGGGACATCGGGAAAGACAAAAACAATAATAATAATACTGTGAACCATCAAGCAGAGAATTGAAAAACAAAAACCAAGGGGAAAAGTCAACTTAACCTTATATAAAACTTTGATATATCCACACCTGGAATATTATATACAGTTCTGGTCTCTATAGCTCAAAAAGTAATAATAGAACTAGAAAAAGGCAATTGGACACTCAAGGGAGAACAAGATAAAATGATATGAAAGGCAAATACTGAAAGGATATAGCATCAGAAAATAATGAGGGGTATGGATAAAGTAAGTAGGGATTTGTTTGCCAAGTGTTAAAACACCTCAAGTATTTGAATAAGCTAAGTCGAAAAGGTGAAAGAAAGGTAAAAAGAAAGATAAAAGAAAGAACTTGTTACGAAGTTCAAAAATACATAAGTTATTCTGAAAGTCTTAGAATACCCCTTGTGTGTATATACATACATACACACATATCGTTTGGATATTATATATGTATATATATACACAAATATATGCAGACATGCATGTGAATATAAATACACAGATTTATATGCTTTGATAGCTTAAAATCACACTAAGACTTTTGGAAGATTCCCTCATCTATACTTCTGAAACTCCTCTCTAGAAGGGATTTGAACTCCTGTTTTCCCAACTTCAGACTCAGCACTCTATCCATTGTGCCACATAGCTGCCCATCTTATGTTTTGTGTGTATGAATATATGTACACACCACACACATATGTTTTACATATATATATAAATACATGTATGTATCTGTACATAGACCAGATTTTTTTTTTTTTTAGTAAAAGGAAGTTAAGTTTTGTTACTCCTGGATTATAAATAAATTAGAGGAACATAGAATAGTTTATCTCTCAGACTTGTGGAGGAGAAAGAAATTTGTGACCAAAGATGAACTAGAGACCATTACTGATCACAAAATAGAAAATTTTGATTACATCAAATTAAAAAGCCTTTGTACAAATAAAACTAGTGCAAACAAGATTAGAAGGGAAGCAACAAACTGGGAAAACATCTTTACAGTTAAAGGTTCTGATAAAGGCCTCATTTCCAAAATATATAGAGAACTGACTCAAATTCATAAGAAATCAAGCCATTCTCCAATTGATAAATGGTCAAAGGATATGAGCAGACAATTTTCAGAGGATGAAATTGAAACTATTACCACTCATATGAAAGTGTTCCAAATCATTATTGATCAGAGAAATGCAAATTAAGACAACTCTGAGATACCACTACACACCTGTCAGATTGGCTAAGATGACAGGAAAAAATAATGATGAATGTTGGAGGGGATGCGGGAAAACTGGGACACTGATGCATTGTTGGTGGAACTGTGAACGAACCCAACCATTCTGGAGAGCAATCTGGAATTATGCCCAAAAAATTATCAAATTGTGCATACCCTTTGATCCAGCAGTGTTTCTATTGGGCTTATATCCCAAAGAAATACTAAAGAAGGGAAAGGGACCTGTATGTGCCAAAATGTTTGTAGCAGCCCTGTTTGTAGTGGCTAGAAACTGGAAAATGAATGGATGCCCATCAATTGGAGAATGGCTGGGTAAATTGTGGTATATGAATGTTAGGGAATATTATTGCTCTGTAAGGAATGACCAGCAGGATGAATACAGAGAGGACTGGCGAGACTTACATGAACTGATGCTAAGTGAAATGAGCAGAACCAGGAGATCATTATACACTTCGACAACGATGTTGTATGAGGACATATTTTGATGGAAGTGGATTTCTTTGACAAAGAGACCTGAGTTTCAATTGATAAATGACAGACAAAAGCAGCTACACCCAAAAAAAGAACACTGGGAAACGAATGTGAACTATCTGCATTTTTGTTTTTCTTCCCGGGTTATTTATACCTTCTGAATCCAATTCTCCCTATGCAACAAGAGAACTGTTCGGTTCTGCAAACATATATTGTATCTAGGATATACTGCAACATATCCAACATATAAAGGACTGCTTGCCATCTAGGGGAGGGGGTGGAGGGAGGGAGGGAAAAAAAAATCGGAACAGAAACGAGTGTCAATATAAAGTAATTATTAAATAAAAATTAAAAAAAAAGAAAGCAAAATAAAACTAAAAAAAAAAAAAAAATTTTGTTACTCCTGGAACAGAATCTTAAAATGAAACTTCAAAACAATGAGAATCGTGATGAAATGTTGTGTCAATGCATGTAAACCATCCTAGAGTGAGGATCCTTTCCTCCCACTGCCTCTAGCAGCCCCCAGCCCCTGTTAAGGAAGCAAAGCACTATGGTGGAGCAGAAACCACCTATGGACCTTGAATCAGGTGACTTGATTCCAAGTCCCATTTTTATCAGTTACTAATAGTGTGATTGTGAGAAAATCATTTAACAGAGATTTCGGTATCTCAGTTTCTTCATCTATAAAATGGGGATCAGGATTCCTTCTAAGCCTACCTACCCCTCTTGGCTTGTTGAGAAGCTCAAATGTGATAATGCAGGGGGAGAAGACTGGCTATACAAATAAAAGGGATGGGTTCCAAAGAAAGGAAGTGGTCTTGAATGATTTCTTTTTATTTTGTTTTGACAAGCTAATCTCCTCTTCTGACTACATAATTTATGAGCAGAAAAAGCCAAAGGAAAATAAAATAAAACAAAGGAAAAGCACAAAAAGCCCCAGATCTCGGAGGGTATAGTTGAGAATACAACAGCGCCACCTCCTGTAAGGCAAGAAAATAGGCACTGAGAAGATATTCAAATGAATTTTTTTCCCCATTTACTGGAGTCAGAGGAAAACATCCTTTATTTAAAAGGATTTATAATCAGATGACTAGTCACTTGTCAATTTAATAACCGCTGCAATGTGTTGTAATCAGTCAATGATCATTTATTAAGCATTTACTATACTTGTGGCAAGTACTGGGGATATAAAGAAAGGGCAAAAAAAACCCCAATCCCCCAAAATCCAACCCCCACAAATTCAATCCTCCAAAAATCCAATCCCCAAAAAACCCAACCCCCCCAAAAAAACGCAACCCCCCCCCAAGAACAGAAAAACAAACAAACAAAAGCTAATTCCTGACTTGAGGAGAGACAGTAACTGGGTACATGTAAGAGACATACAAAGCAGATGGAAGGTAACTTTAGAGGAAAAGGTGATGGCAACTGGCGGGCCTGAAACATGGCTCTTGAAGATGGCCCTTGAATTTTAATAGAAACCAGGGCAACCAAGTGATAGAAATGAGAGGGACGGAGCAATCCGGGCATGCGCGAAGCATGCAATGGGATGCCAAGTGTTGTGGATGGGGAGCAGCTGGACTGTAGGGAGGGAGGCTGGGAGGTTTGGCTCAGGTATGAAGTGGGAGGACTTTGGATTCGACCCCGCCAGACCTGTGCTTTAGAAGAGTACTTCGGGCACCGAGCGGAGGACGGATTTGAGTGGGGAAAGGCCATTTAGGTAGTAGGTAGAGTTCAGCAGGAGGCGAAGAGAGCCTAACTGTGGCCGTGGCTCTGGGAATAAGGAGATATTGTGAATATGGAAATGAAAAGATCGGCCTTTAATTGGGTTATGGGTGAATGAGAGTCAGGAGCTGAGAGTGGCGGCGAGGCCGCAAGCTTTTGTGTGCCAGAGGGTTGTCGCGCCCGCGGCTTTGGAAGTTTGGAAGAGGGGATGACCCAGTCCAAGAAGTGGAAGGAAGACAATGAGTTCTCTTTTGGACTTCCGACTTGAAGATGCTTTTGGGAAATCCACTGCAGAAGATAATGTGTTGTTTAACATGTATAGGACTGCTTGCCATCTGGGGGAGGGGGTGAAGGGAGGGAGGGGAAAAGTCGAACAGAAGTGAGTGCAAGGGATAATGCTGTAAAAAATTACCCTGGCATGGATTCTGTCAATATAAAGTTATAATTATGAAAAAAAAAGATAATGTGTGAAGTTGGAGCTCAGGAGATTAAAGCTGGATACGTGAACATGGACTAATCTCTCTGGAGATGATAATTAAAACCCCTGAGAGACAGGGAGATTGCTAAAGGGGATGGGATAGAGCAAAAAAGACAAGAGGGCCGGTGGGGACCCAGATTTAGGGGTGTGGCAATATTAAAAATCAACAAAGAAACCAGAATAGAAAGTCACTAGACTCCGAGTCGAAGAATTCGGGTCCTCAGTCTTGCTGTGCTATTTGTGATTGATTTAGGTGAGTCACTTCACTTAGTATCATAAGGTATAGTTCTGGAGCTGGAAAGCACCTCAGCTATCAACCATTATTTTTCAGATGGGTAAACTGGGACACAAAAAGGGAAATGACTATTCTAATGTCTGGGGAGTGGTGGTAGTATCAGTGTCAGAATTTGAACTTAGATCCTCTAGATCCAAATTCAGAAAATATTCTTTGAGGATCACAGAGAGGTTTCCTTGTATGCAAAATAAGGGAGTTTAGATGTAGGTGATTTCCAAGGTCTCTTCAGATTCTGATAGATTTCTTATGAAAGGAAGTAAAGGAGAGGTTAAAAGTTTATGTGAATGCTTTCAATAGATGTCCAAATATGCATAATTTCTAACCAAATGGAATTAAAAGCTTTCAAAGTCAGAGACCTACTTGATTGAGGAGATCAAAAGCATGTGGGAGGAGGAAGCAATGAATCTATAAAAGGGATATCCTAATATTTTTGCTCAATAGGAAACATTTATTTCATCCACCTGAGGGATATTCTATAGAAGAATACATATAAAAGAATAATGGCAGAATACCCACTTGTTGCAAGACTTTCTATATGAAACCCATCAAATGAGAAAATTGAGATAATAATAAATTTTCATTGTTCAGTAATTTCATTCATGTCTGATTGAACCAATTTGGGATTTTCTTGGCAAAGATACTAGAGTGGTTTGCCATTTCCTTCTGCAGTTCTTTTTACAGATGAGGAAACAGAGGCAAACAGGATTAAGTACCTTGTCCAGGGTCACACAGCTAGGAAATGTTTGAGGTCATATGTGAATTCATCATGTTCTCCTGACTCCAGGCCCGTTGATCCACCATGTCATCTAGCTGCCCTTATGTTTATAATAATGATAATAGCTAATCTTTATATAGTAATTTGTGATTTATAAGATGCTTTACATCTTATCTCACTATGTAATCATAGCAACATAGAACTTTTTGATTGTGACTGATACTGAATAACCTCAAGATGGAATCTATGAAATGGCTCATATCTAAAATGAAACCCAAAGGTCTTCCGTGGTCAGCATCCAAATAATCTCAACCAGCTTATTGACAAAGAAGTTTTCATGAAGATTTGTTTCCTGAAATGGAGCTTATTATAGTGGTTAAAGACAAGATCATAGCCATCAGAAATTACGTATGGGTCACCCTAAAGGAGCCAGAACTAATTGATTGATGCAATTTTTTTTTTTTTGCCAAGAAATGATTGAAACAGTGTGGCATATTACTACATTCTGCAAAAATTGAGCATCTATCAAGCATATGCCAAGACATGATCAAATTACCAGATTTATATACCAGAAACATTCTATAATTCATAAACTAATACATGACAGAACTCAGTATTACACATATAAATCCTCAATATCCCCGAGAATTCAACAAATGAGCTATAAGAAAGAACATCATGACAGACAAAACTGTTGCCCATAATTGCCCAGACATAATGCTGATCCATAAAAACTAAGAATAACATTTTAATAGGTATTTCCATAATGAATGCTGGGCATCAAAATCACATCAGAATGAAAAGCTTTCAAATATATAGAGATTCAGAAGGAAAAAAATAGAATCATGGGGGAACAGGATGCAATGTATGTCATTCCCATCATCTAATTTGCTGCTGGAGTTGCCCTGAATATGCTTTATATGAGCCTATAGAAGATAAGCTTATATCCTAACACTCACATAAAAAGCAAAAATTTCATTCACTTGCACAATAGTCCATTGAACATTAAACATAAAAGAACTATTGTAATAATAATAATAGCTAACATTTTTAAGATTTGTACAGTACTTTACATATATTATCATGTTTGGGGATGCTGATTTGTTTCAGGACTGTTTTATTTAAATTTTATTGAATGTGAGATGACAGATGTGAATAATAATAAAATCGTTGAAAAAAATTTACCGATAATTGAATTTTTTGCCCTTTTAAGATACCTCCAATGAACTGGAAAATCTCTTTCCTCTAAAGCTGCTCATCATGCTAGGATGACAAAAAAGAAAGGAGGATACAAGTATGTTGTTTTGATGTAATGAGGAATGTCTTCCTTTATTATTTCCCAAATGAGTCTGTGATTCTAGAGTAGACTTTTAGAACTATGTATATGAGAATAGTTAAATGGAAATGTAAGATCCTGCAGTGAAATTCCCATCATCAGAGTGGCAGGAGGCAGATAGGAGTCTGTCTAAGCAGTAAAGCACCTCCCCTTAATTACCAATTCCTGATTCCACTCTCTGAGTGCTGTCATAGCCCACCCTTGTTGCTTTGGACCCAATTAATCAACAAGTATTGGCTGAGTTATCTCCTGTGTGTCTAGCATCACCAATGGAAGTTGGTTGTTTCCCACATGACTACATCTTAAAATCAATACACAGATCATTACAAGAGTATTTTAGAGGCCCTTGTCAAGCCACAAATTGATTCCATACCAGAGAATCACATAATGTACTTAGTGCCAGAATTGTAGCCATGAGATTTGCCATGACCTCTTACATTTATCATTGCATCTTTGAAAGTTGTTCAGCAGATCCGTTTGATTCATCACATATTTTATTACAGAAAACTACCTGTCAAGGAAACGAGATTATTTGTCTGCTTGGGATGTTGGGTAGTTTATATTTTTCTGAAGAGCTTTTCTGTTTCTAACAAATTAATTGACTTCCAGGCAAATTTTTATGGCAGTTATTTTTGAATAAGATATCTCCACTCATAGACAATGCAACCATGACTGGTACTAGGATGGGGATGGTAGGTCTCCAGAAGTTAAAATTTAGGATATTTTCATAACATTCATGTTTCTTTAACAGTGAGAAGACCTAAGGTTAGCAAGAATGAGTTCAGTTGAGAAGTTACCAAATGTTATTTTACTCCCATTCCACTAGTCCTCCCTTTAACCAGAGGAAGGCACATTTTGTATCATTTGCCCCAATTACAAAAATAGCTCCTCATAGTGCTTTTTGGTTCTACCAATAAGTGTATCCTTCAGCTCTTCCAGGACTGCAGTATAAGCTTATTTTAAATTCAGAGAGGAACAAGATGACATCTGTTCAGCCCCTTTTGGTGCCCAGAAACTTGTGGCCCTCAGAGTGTCTTTTCTTGTCTGTTTTGCTCTCTGGCCCAGCTCTGGTCTTGGCTGTTATTGACTACACAGAGGGACTAATTAATCACCGATTCCTCCTTTGCACTGAAACTAAGTACTTAATTAGCCAAATGAATGACTAGATTGGGATCCTACAAACTAGGCTGGCTTTAGGGCAAGTTGTCCCTTCCTCTTCAGCAGGTCAAGAGCAGACACACTGGGAAAAGAGATGTTCCCAGAGCTGATCCACAGAGGCAATTGGCTTTAAGTACCTTAAGATCTGTGTAAGAAAATCAAATACCTATTTGGAAAAAAACATTCAAAAGGTCATCCCTCCCATTTTGAAAACAAAACATTCTCATTCTTTCTCATTCTCTCTCTCTCTCTCTCTCTCTCTCTCTCTCTCTCTCTTAGTTTTTTAAAAAGATTTTTCCAAGTTGTAACCATATTCCTTGTACTTATCAAGAATCAATTGTGTAAAATTTAAAGTCATGTTTTGCCAGTTAAGTACAGAATGACTCTCAACATCTACCAGAAGAAAACTAATTTATTTAAAGCTACAGTATATTCAGGACCGCCATCTACTGGTATCATCAGGAAACTGAAGGTACATGAATAGGAATTCAGTGATTCCTTTAAACTGATAAACTTTGATGTTCAATTACAGCCTTACATCTCTTTAGAGTCGTGAACATCTTTGTCCTTTTAAAAGATCCCTAGCAAGGGTCTTAGGACTTTTCAGTTAACAGCCCTTGTCAACTAGAAACTTCCTTCTGTTTCATCTAATTTCAATAAAAGCTCATTTCTTTACTTGCCTTGAATGAGAAAAAAAAAAAAAAAAACTATTTCTCCAGCAGTCATCTATCTTTAAATATTGGTTAAGTCATCTCTCCTTCAAAGCATACAATTATAAGGTTTTACATTAAGAAAGTATTGCCATATAAAGACAGAATATTGGATTTTAATTCCAATGACCTGAGGTTTTATTTGAAGTCTACTGCTTACTAAAGTATGTTTTCTTTTAAAGCCTTTTTCCATATGTATAAAATGAGAGGGATTAGATTAGAGATTTATTTATGCTTGCTTGAATTCCTATGATTTCCCTACTATCCCATAAATTCTATTTTCTAGTCTTCTAATTAACCACTTTTACTGGTATCCTTTGAATCTTCTCAAAGTTGACCACACCTTTCTGAGTTTGTTGAGTTGAGGAGCTGGATGTGCTAGCTTTCTGTACTTTAATTTCTATGATTTGTTAAGAAGCCCACAGTGGGGAAATCTTTAGCCTAGCTGTGGTGATTTCATCAAATGAGCCAAAGAATCTCCATGTGGCAATGACCCTTGTAGGGGTACTTTCATGCTCTTTCCCATTGCATTTTTTGCTAGTCTGTACCTTGGTATTTCACACGGCAAAAATTCACAATCCTAAAAGTGTTTTTTGTTGTTGTTAAATTGAATAGTAGAATAACAGAACTATAAAATTAAAAAAAAAAACCCTCAGAAGTTCTCTCTCCTATATCTTCCTTTGCCAGCAGAAATTGGTCTCCAAGGCTTTACTATGAGAGCCTTAATGTTAATAGAAGCCTTGTTTTTAATAGATATCAAAAACATGTGAGTGCATTCCTCTGTTCCTCCATTCACTTAATTCTATCCTAATTCTACCCCAGTCATGACTAGATCAGAAAACTTAGGGTTTTGCCCCAGACAGGCAAAAATCTAAGGGGGGTGCTATCAGTTCTTAGACCCTTTTAGTGGCTAGAAACAATTGAACTTGGTATTTAGTTGAAAGAGGATAAATAAGCATTTATATAGTGCCTACTATGTGTCAGACACTGTAATAGATGCTTTTTACAAATGACTGATTTATTTGATCCTCATAACAATCCTGTGAATAGATGCTCTTATTATCCTGCTCTTATTATCCCTGTTGTACATTTGAAAAAAAAAAAAAAAAAAGCTTTGGCAAACAGAGGCTAAGGTGACTTTCCAAGGGTCATACAGCCAATAAGTTTGGAACTGGATTTGAACTTAGATCTTCTTTATTCCAGGCCCAGTGTACTAACCAAATTGTTCATTCTTTTTCTTTCTTGTACAGAGAGTACAATGTTATTGGCAACAGACTTCTACATACAATATTGCACAAATTATAAATGGATCAGCAAAATAATATTAAATACATGAACTGTTTCTAGCACTTACATGATATTATTTCTGTAAGTTTTGTACCTGTTGTGCCACCAGTTTCCTCTAGTTAACCAGAATAACCCAAAAGAACCATGGTTTCAGTGATGTAGATCTTTTGTCCACTGATTCAAATCTTTCCTGTTTGTGCCTTTTCAAAAATTTCCCAAAGAGGGTCCAATGAACATAGTGAGGTCCTTCCTTGTAATTTTCTGACATTGTGTATGGAGCACATAGGCTGTCTTTTCATTGTCTTTAATTCTTACTAAGTCACTGGTCCCTCTTTTTTATAGTCAAACATATCTCTGATGATATCCATTATGCTATTGTCCTGCATGATTCTTTATCTTTAATGGGCTATAGGTAACTAATATCTTCTGTGTCCTTTGATGATAATCTAACCTTAATTCTTCAGAGACTGTAGTATTTTGTGAGTGTAGTTATATATCATTATGTGATTGCAGAAAAGAATATCATTGGATAAATGTTTGCCTAGAGAAAAAATGGGCCAGCCACGTAGCAAGAATATATTCCCACCAGAAGGAGCAAATGCAAATATATTCCCAGGATTGGGTCCTCTTTGGCTAGTCTCCCCAGAACACACATGAATCCTGTGCTTTAATCAGGTTGGTTAACTCACTATCCCCTGAATATAATACTATAACTTCCCTCAATTTGGGAATCTCATCTGGAAAGCTGCTCTTCAGCTTTTTCTATCCAAATCTTCCCCATCTGTCAGTGCTCAGTTCATGACTCAACTAATTTAGCTGGAATCCTAACCACCTAACCCTACCTCCCAGATCTCTCCTCCTCACACTTTGAGACCTGTCTGTTTCTCTCATTGGCTCTCTATGAATACTCCCTTGGTATTGTTCCTTTTATATGTAGAGGTCTATTCCTGGAAAAAGAGACCTCATCTATATCTTCCCAAAGTACTTAGCATAGTATGTCCTCTAGGAATAGCAGTTCAAAGATGGAAGAAAAAAAAGGAAGAGACTGAAAAGGGAACAAAAAAAAATTGAAAATGAGCAATTCTTGTCTAATGGAAAATGTGGGGTTATTAAAGCAAGAGTCTTTGATCTTATTGAAAAATTAAAAATAATTTCTTTCATTCATATAGCAATATAAATTCCAAGATTTTTTTCTCCTTTATCATATTTCCCATTGCGTGAAATGAAAGGAAGTAGAGAAAGACAAAGTTTAGCAAGGGGAAAGTCATGGTTCTCAAAATAGAAATTATTCCCCACATGATTGAGTCTATGTCTTTCTAGTTAAAGAAAAAAAGTAGAAATTCAGGGAAAAACCATTGTCAACTCTATAAAAATGAGAGACAGGATGAAAGAGTGGGTAGAAAGCCTGAGTCAGGAAGTACCATACCTAATACATATTGGCTATGTAAACCTCAGTAAGTCATTGAACCTCTCAGTGTTCCGGGTAACTCTCTAAAACTAAAAGTTGGAGAAAGAGCACTCTCTCATCTCCCTGTTCAAATCTCTCCTCACTCATATACTTTCTATCTATTTTCTATAGATTCTATCTATTCTTTCTATCTATATCTTTCTATCATATACTTTCTATCTATTTCAACTCTAAATTGATCTTCCTGAAGGACAGATTTGATCATGTCTCTTTCTTCCCCTGTTCAGTAAATTCTCTATCACTTGTATGATTAAACATAAACATTTCTGACTTATGAAGTCCTTCATAACCTGATCTCCACTTATCTTTTCAGTCTTTTTCTACCTTACTTCCCTAAATGAACTTTTGATACCATTATACTGGCTTCCTTGTTGTTCCTCCTTCTACACATTCCATCTTTCTATTCCAGGCATTTTCAGGACAATTTTCTTTGATGATTTTTTGAAATATGGTGTCTGAGCCCTTTTGTTCAGCCATGACTTTCAGGCAGTCCAAAGGCAATTGAGGTAAAGTGACTTGCCCAGGGTCACAGAGCTAGTATGTGTTAAATGTCTGAGGACAGATTCCAACTTAGGTCCTCATAATTGCAGAGCCAGTGCTCTATGTACTGTATCATCTAGCTGCCCCCTAATCTAAATTATATTAGTTTGGTTATTTTTTTCCAATGAGATAGTTCATATTTTCTTCTATTTTTTCATTCTTTTGATTTGGTTTTATTGTCTCTTGATGTCTTAGGGAGTCATTAGTTTCTACTTGCCCAATTCTAATTTTTAAGGGATTATTTTCTCATGCTAGTCTTTTTTTTTTTTTTTCTGAGCAATTGGGGTTAAATGACTTGCCCAGGGTCACACAGCTAGGAAGTGTTAAGTGTCTGAGACCAGATTTAAACTCAGATCTCCTGACTTCTGGGCTGGCACTCTATCCACTGTACCACTTAGCTGCCCCTGGAATTATTTTCTTCAGTGAGCTTTTATATTCTCTTTTTTACTTGTGCAATTCTACCTTTTAAGGAATTGTTTTCTTTAGTGAAGTTTTGTACATCATTTCCGATTTTTGCTTTTTTTTTTTTTTTTACTAAGCTGCTGACTCTTTTTTTTTCATGATTCTCTTGCATCACTCTCATTTTTTCCTATTTTTTTATGTCCTTTACTTGCTAAACTTGCTAAACTCATAATCTCTACAAGATCAGATTAAGAACTCAGTTCAGACATTTTTCAGTCACATCTGGCTTTTTGTGACCCCTTTTGGGGTCACTGAAGTGAATTACAATAAGATGAGAAAATTACGTCAAACAGAGTTAAATGACAGACTCAGAGTCACACAACTAGTGTCTGAGGCCAGATTTGAATGCAGGAAAATGCTAGCTGCACAACTCTTTAAGAAATTTAATCATATTCATCATTAAATGATCTACAAAACCATTTCATTTATTTTCTCCAGTGAGATTAGAATTTAATTTAATTTTTTAAAGAAAAAGTGGGGGGCAGGAGCAAACATAAATATATTTGTGGAGATGAATTCTTTAGGTTCTGTCCTAGAGCACTGAGCTGACCTTTTTGGCCCTTAAAATTAGTGAATTTATATGAATACATTTCCAAGCATCAGACCAATTGATGGAATAAATATTTCGATTATATTTGCACCTCGCTTGGATTCCCTTCCTGAGGTAGGTGGCATAAGGAAAACTGCCAGACCTCTTAACCAATATGGTTTTTTCTTGGTCCTTCTCCAAGAATTTGTCATTAGTTCCTAAAGGGTTTCCTTCTGAAGGTTTCTGTGTTATTGCCTGAAGCCTACTCCCTGCTAATATATTCTACTTCTTCTTGCATTCAAATTGCAAGTTTAAAAAAATCTAAATGTCAATGGAATTATATAAAGTACAACCTTACATCAGGTATTCAGTCAAGTTCCCAATAGTTTTCAGGTTATAATTATGGGAAGGTTTCAGTCACTTATGTTCTGGGTCAAAGCTTTGTGTTTCTAATGGTCATGCAGATGAAAATGCTAGATTTATAATTGTCTCTTCTGGGATTTGGTCATTAGCAGGTACACCTCAGAGCTGATCCCTTTGGACTTTGTTTGGTCTGATTGTCTTTGGAATTGGGATTCACAATCATTTCATGTAACACCTCTTCTTATCTGCTTGCCATTGTTTATTCTGAAGGAAATGGGTGTTTATGGCCTAAATAATTCAGGGAGAGCCAGTGATCCATGACAAGCTAAGCTTCTGGCTGCATTACAAAGCTATTTTTATAATCAATAATACTAATAACAACAATGCCTGACATTTATACACTGTTGTAAGGTTTTCAAAGTCCTTTGCTTATATGAAGAAGTACGGTAGTATAGAGAAGGGATTGGGAATCATGTAGAAATGCTTCAAGTCTCACTTCTGATGCATCCTTGTTATGTCATCCTGGGCAAGTCACTTAACTTTTGGACACTTGTCCAGCCAACTCTCTAAGATTATAAATTTCAGAAGAGTAGTAAATCTACATTATCAGAAGGAGTCTCTATACCTCGGTTTTCCTATACCAGTAAAATCACAGGTCTAAATAAGAAATTGCTTCTGTTATTTTGTTTCATTTCGATGCTATATAATATATTCCATAAAACAACGATGTGAGATAAGTACAATAAGATTCGGTGCTTTTTATCCACCCACCCTTTCCTTCTCCTCTTCCTCTTTCTCCTCTTCCTTTTTTTCCTCCTCCTTCTCTTTTTCCTTCCTTCTTTCTTTTCTTCTCTTCCTGCTTCTTTTTTTTTTTCTTTTTTAACAACAGACATGATTTTTTTTTTTTTTTTTAGTGGAAGGAACTCCTAAAGAGGAAACTCTCTTTACCAAAGTTAATCTGAAACTTCTAGCCTTAAAGAATTACCAAGGAATTCTGAGGATTTATGTGAGCTTTCACACAGCCAGTTTGTGTCAAAGGAAAGATTCTCTCTAGTGAAGAATTGCATTGGTTAATAGACTTTGCTCCAAGTTAATTGTCAGAAATTAAGATGGACAAAGCAAGAATTATTCTCTGGTGACCAAATGGTCATAAGATTGTCATAGGATGGTCACCTGCTAATGTTGGAGAAGAGAGAGTGACTTGGAGGTGCAAAAATAAGTTGGGAGACTTTCCAAAGAATAAAAGCATCCCACCCATGCTGGGGATGGACTTGGAATTTAAATAAAACAAGATGGAGATTTCTTTATTCTTGTGGTTGTGCAAGTGAGGTTCATAATTGGTAAACAAGTAGTGAATGTTACATTAAAGCTTGAGGACTACTATAAAGACCTACCATAAGGACCTATCTTATCTAAATATTTCTATATTATTTACATAAAATGTCAAAGTGATTAACAATGATTGGAACAGAGTAGGAGTCCACATGAATCATTTCCCCTCTCTCTCCATCTCTGTCTCCGTCTCTTTTCTTGTCTGTCTCTTTCTATATCTTGTTGTCTCTTTCTCTGTATGTATGATTTGATTCTTATTATGCCATGGGCACTTACGGTGCTGGATAATTTAGGAAGAGGTCATTTTTTATGTCCTGTCGTTCACAAATCTCCAGCCTTTTGGTTACTGTCAGAACAGTTAGGAAGAAGTAATCAGGAAACACAATGGTTCAATCCCTTCACTAATTATCCCTCTAATTCCACAGCTGATGTTTAGACCAAGGGTAGGATAGGAACTAGATGGATCAGTGGACAGAGCACTGGGCTTGGAATCAGGAAGACATGAGTTCAAATCTAGCTTTAGATATTTACAAGCTGTGTGACTCTGGACACTTAACCCTATTTGCCTTAATCCACTGGAAAAATAAATGGCATATCACTCCAATATTTCTGCCACAAAAATCCCATGAACAGTATGGGCCATAAGTCATGAAGAGTCAGATGTGACTAAATAATTGAATAAAGACAGGAATAAGGGTGAACTAGGTGAATCAGTCAAAACCAAAGTGTATATTAATTATGAAAAGAAGATAAACTATGGATGTGACCTAGAAGAATAAACAAAGAGCTAGTAAACTGGATGCCTTTTTGTTCTATGTAGACATGCTATGCTTTTCTATTTTTGTGTCTATGCTCATGCTCTTCCCTATGCTGAAATATCATTTCTCCTGCTTTGTTACTGGATTGTGAAGTTCTTTAAGTCCAAATAGAGGGTTTGATATTTAATTTTGAAGGTGGTAGGAAATCACAGAAGCTCATTGGGGAAGGCAGGTTGTGGTCAGATCTGTCCTTTAAGAAAATCACTTTGGCACCTGAGTGGAAGATAGACTAGAGAGGGAGGAGACAGGAGAGAGAGACCAATGTTGCTATTGTAATAAACCATGTTATAAGAGATGAGGATATGGAACCACCAGTTACGGCAAAGGGTGGAGTTTGGATTACTTTAGGTAAGTTCATTTACCTTGGCAGTATACTTTCTAGAGATGTACACATTGATAATGAGGTTGACACACATGTTGCCAGAGCTAGCTCAGTGTTTGAGAGACTGAAAGAAGTATGGGAGAGAAGAGCTATTGGGCTGACTATCAGACTGTGTTCAGCCATTGTGTTCTACGCCTGTGAAACCGGGACAGTCTACCAGCACCAAGCAGGAAATGGAATCACTTCCATTTGAATTGTCTTGGGAAGAATCACCTGGCAGGATAATAAACATTATGAATTTTGATGGAATCAGAGGGGGAAAAGGTAACAGCAAGTTGGAGAGGACAGTGAGAGAGGACAATGGAGAGAGATAGTGAAGTCCTTTCTTGAACTAAATTGCCAAGCCCTCACACTGCAGCAGAGAACTCAACTCCAGTGGTTGGCCATGTTGCCCAAATGCCATTGTTTTAGGGAGAACTCAGACAAGGTAGGTGCTCACATGGAGGTCAGAAAAATTGATATAAGGACACATCAAGATCTCTTTTAAGAACTCTGAAATTGATTATATGACATAGGAGACACTGATACAGGACTGCCCAGCATAGCGTGCCTTTATCAAAGAAGATTCTGTGCTCTATGAGCAAAGCAGAATTGAAGGAAGCCCATAAAAATGGAAGATATGCAAATTTAAGGACTCCATTCCAAATATTCACCTAGACTGTTTGTTCCCAACCTGTGGGAGAGTTTTCTGAGCTCTCGCTGGTCTGATAGCCCCAGATGAACACATTGTAACTTGACTCTAACATGGTATATCATTTTGGTCCTCTTCGAGAAGAAAGGACAAGATCCAACTAGAATATAGAGAAGTCCGTGCTGGATGCAGTACAGTTTTGAGGGCATTAAGGGAGGGATGAATTCTCAAGAGATCTAAAAGAGCAGAGCGGAGCAGCTAGTTGGCTCAGTGGATAGAGTCCCAGCCATGAGTCAGGAGAACCTGAGTTCAAATCTGGTCTCAGACACTTAACACTTCCTGGCTGTGTGGCCCAGGGCAAGTCACTTACCCCAATTGCCTCAGGCGGGGAAAAAAGGAGAGGACATCATAATGTTTGAAAGTAATCAAGGATTTTTTTTCTTAGATTAACCTCTTAATTATAGAAAAAGGGGATAATGGGAAAAACCTACATCAACCCATGTCTGCTTTCCACTTTCTTATCATTACAAAATCTTTATTAGAATAATCCACAAATGCTTTGAGGACATTTTTCATTCCTTATGAAAATATGAACAAGAAAATATGAACAAAATATTGTAAATTACACTTTAAGGTAAATCCCAATTTTATAGTCGTACAATTGACTAAAATAGAATATTGATTCAGTTAATTACCCTTAAGATACAATGATGAAAGCTGACTATGCATCTTATTATGATTTGACCTGCCTCTGTCTCTGACAATAAGGTGTTTTCCCTACTAGATAAATCACAAAGGAAATATAGCTTCTGAAAATGATAGACTCTTAGTGTTGAAAAGGATTTTAGAGTTCATGGAGTTCAACCTCCTATTTTTTGTGAGGATTCCTTTTCAAAGTCTTCTTGGAAAATAATTTTCCATATACCAATGGCCAAGAGATAAACTGAATTAGGATGGTTGGGATAGTGGAATAGTAAGTGGAAAAAAAACTGGTTCTTATCCCAGGAGCCATTGGCTATTACTACCAACCTTGTAATGCTATTAACTTTGATGAGATTAGAGGAGGAAAAGATAACAGCAAATTGGAGAGTGATTTTATGTTTATTCTAATCATACTTGAAATGCCTTATAAGGAATGTTGTATGTGAGCTAGTTCCCATTGGTTCAAAAGAACCAATTGGTAAATTTGTGGTGTAAGCATTGATACCTTGGAAATTGTTAAATGTTACAAATCAGTTCTTGATTTATTATTTTGTTGATTGTCTAGGCAAGAAAATTCGGAAAAATGTCAATAATGTAGATTTAATTTAAAAGTGTGTCATGTATACATTTTTCCCCTGTAGAAAGCTGATTGATAAACATTTTCTAATATACCTCTACTCTAATTGCAACAAATCTAACAAGTAGTTATTCAGCCTATGTTAAAGTCCTCAAGGAAAAGAAACCTGCCATTTCTCAGGCAGTTTTGTATTGCCTGGTTGATTAAAAAATAGTTTGCCTTCCCATTGCTCCTGGTTCTTCCCTTTAGGATTAATCCAGCAGGTCAAATCAATCACCCATGAAACAATTATTCAAATACTTGACTATAAGTTTCATGTATTACTTGTGTCTTTCCTTCTCCAGATTAAGAATTCCCAATTCTTTCAACTCGTCCCTTCATAACATGAACTGGAAGTCTTTCATCATTCTAATTGCCATCTTTTGGACCAATCCAACTTATCATTATTCTCTTAAACTATGATGCCAGGAACTAAACATAGTACTCCAGATGGGGTCTGAAGAATGCAAATATCTTTATTCTCTCTTTATTACTGTAAGTAATGCCTCTGTTTATGTCACCAAAGATCACAGTAGCTTTTTAGACTTCTCTATACCTATATTGAGCTTATACCACAGACCCCTAAAAATCTTTTTCAGACAAGTAACTATTAAACCTGTCTTTTCCATTTTGTAGTTGTTTAGATTTTTGTATCTTCGTGTAAAATTTTATATTATCTATATTGGTTTTGTTTTATTAGATTCAGTCCAATTCTTCAACCTGTCAAGATAATTTTGGATCTTCACTCTATCATTGAGTGTATTTGTTCTCTCTTCCAGCTTAATATCAACTGCTGAAGATGTTGAGTTTTTGATAAGAAGGTGAAACAACATGAAGGCAATTTCAGATCTTTAGGATTCTCCATAAAGATCAGGTGACGAATTCATTAAAGGTAACTAGGTACTCCCTATTTTCTTATTTGCCTTAGGTTAACAACTACCAGTTATCTATTTTTAAAAAATTTATAACAGGTATGTTTATCAGTACATATATCGATGTGGTTTTCAATATCATCGGTTAACTACTTTTACCATTTCTAGCACAAAGGTTGTTTTCCTTGGCAGAGAAAAGTAAAACAAAATGATAAGAATTGAGCAGTAATTCCCGCCCTCTGTTGTCAGTGTAACAAACCCTTCAGGATAGTCCCTCAACTCATGCTCATAGGTTTGCTGCTGGTTGAGTTCCCAGGGGAATGACTACTTTGGGTTCCAGGGCAAATCAGTGGGGCTGTACTACCATTTCAGTTCATGAGCTCCCACTGGTGGACTTTCTATTAACTGTCAACCAGTAGTCACAAGTAGCTTTTAGAAAAGGTATTTAATGAGATAACATAGTAAGAACAATAGCTAACAAACATTCCCACCATCCTCCCCAAAACATAAAAGCTTCTGTGGGAGAAGTGAAAGTAGACTTATTGTACAATGTCAAAAAAGCAAGCAAGGTTGCGCAGTGGTTCTAGAACCATGTTCTAGAGTTGCCATTTCTAGAGCCATGAAAACGTCTTTTTTTCTGAGTTCAAACCTGATCTCAGATACTTACTGGTTCTGTGACCCTGGTCAAGTCACTGAACCTCATTTACCAGTTTCCTCATACATACAATGAGCTGGAAAATTCAATGGCAAATCACTATAATATCTTTGCCAAGAAAACCCTCAAATGAGGTCAAAAAGAATTGGACACAACTGAAATGACTGAACAAAATAAAGAGGCAAACATTTAGGGAATATATGGGCCAAAGCAACTCATTACTCTAAAACTGAAATGTCTAGAAATCCTTTCTTTTTATAGTCCTCTTTTATGGTCCTCTATGCAGTCCAATTCTCTGATGTGAAGGCTGCTGCTCTCCTGAATCCATAATCAGTTCTTCTCTGAGTCATGCTCCTTGAAGCTTCCTCCCATGATGATTATTTCTGTATCCATGCCTGTCTGGAGTATATGTGTCTGCTTCTTCAAGTAGTCTTCAAACTTTTTCAACATGACTTTCTAATTGTTGAATAAATTGTCTCTTTTGGGGAAAATTCCAATTCTAGGATCCATTACTAATGGGAATGGGTAATCTATTCTATTTTCCTCTGCCATAGGGGTTTACTCTATAACTACTCTGAACCTTGTTTACCTTCCACTTTCCCCTCATTCTCATCATTTCTATCCCAACAGTCATTTCTTCTCCATTAGTGAGAATCAGATCCAGAATTTTCCCTTATTGATTCCTCCATCTTTGGAAAGATCTTGAGATAAGTCAAGTTAAGATAAATCAAGAAGTTTTGGCAAAGAGCTCCCACAGATATGTGGATAATTGATGTCCTTTATTCACACTAAATAATGTCTCTGTAACAAGTTTGTTATATGTTTCCCAAACTCCTTAAACATTTTCTCTTTCTGTTCAGTTGCTGTGTAGTATACATTGATGATGTCTGTATCAGATAATATATCTGTTAATATCTATTGTTTCCTTACTTAGGTTTATAGATTTCCTAATATAAGCATTTCTACTTAATATAAATTTCCCTCTCCCTCTTCCTCTTCCTCTCCTTTTTTTTCTCCCTCTCCCTCTCCTTCTCTTTCTCTCTCTCCTTCCCTGTCTTTCTCTCTCCCCTTCTCTCCCTTCCTCTCCACACACACACACACACACACACACACACACACACACAGAGACACACACACATGTTTGTGTATAGTTTTCTCCCTTTCTCTTCCCTTCCTTTTAGGGAAGAAGATAGTAGATTGAGCTACTCATTTGAACAAAAGAAGCATTTTAAACCTTGTAGCACTTGTCTGGAAAGGAGGGGCCAAAGAAAACCTCCTCCCCTAATATTTCTCTTCCCCATTCTACATATAATTATTGGACCTGAAGTCATAAAGACCTGAGTTCAAATGTGACCTTATACTTAATAGCTGTATGTTTATGGGCAAATAGCTTTACTTCTGTCTATCTCAGTTTCCTCATTAAATCGGGGATAATAATAACAGCTACCTCCCAGAATTTGTTATGAGGATAAAATGAGTTTAAAAATGTACTTGGCAAACCTTAAAATATTATATAAATGCACTTTTTCTCATGTATCAATCTGTTATTGTTCTTGTTGTTTTTGTTGTTATTCTAGAAAAAGATTCAAGATCTGAAGGAGGATCTAGCATAACTTGGGGAGTTTCAGCAGAGAACAAGAAAGAACAGTGAAAGGACTTGAGTAAAGAGCAGACAGAGATTAAAAGTACCAATCCAGAGAGAAGTTTGGATAGTGCCAGCCAGAATGTTCTGGTGAGGTAGGAGATTTTGGGCTAAAGTAATTGCTTCACCTATTAGGGACCCTTCACCCATCTGCATATGCACAATATATAATAATAAAAACTTTCAAATATGTACGATAGCTGCTCTGGTTATCTTCAATGTGGCCTAATCCCTAATCATTGGGTGGTTCTTTTAACATTCTATCCTCTGTTAGAAAAGCTTTCAGTCACAGGAATCTAACTCCCTGAGGAGAGAGCCTATTCTGCTGTTAAATAGTTTCTATTGTTAGAAATTTCCTAATCACATTTAGTCAAATTCTATCTCCTTTTAACTAAAATCCCTTTTTTTAGTCTTTCCCTTGGATGCAGCACAGAAAAGTGCTTTTTAAGTTTTGGCTGACTGTGTATTCTCTCTTCAGGACTTCAGTATGTCTAACGAAGTTGTCATTTTTCTCCCAGTCTCATCCTTTCCTAACTAAACTAAGGCCTTCATGCATTCTTTCTAGGGGATCCAGGAGAAAATGTAACCACCTGATACCTATCTGGCTGCTGATCTTCTGTCTCCTTTGCTGGATCCTCATTCATATTTTGTTGTAGGTTTTCCCCAGGATCCTACCCTTCTATTATCTGTCAAAGATTTCATCAGCTCCCATGGATGTAATTACCATCTCTATGCTAACAAACTTCAAATCTATCTATTCTTTTCCAGTTTCTCTTCTGATTTCCAGTCTTGCATCTCCAACTGCCTTTAGACATTTTAGAATGGATGTCCCACAGACATCTTAAACTCAACATATCCAAAGTAGAAGTGATTATCTTTTCCCCCAAACCCCTCCTTGCTCCACTCCTAACTTCTCCATTATTACAGAAGGTAGCAGCATCTTCCCCATCCCCATACTCATGATTTAGAAGCCATTCTGGATTCCTCACTCTTTCATTTCTCTGTATCCAATCTTTTGTCAAGGCCTGACAATTTCACCTTTGTAACATCTCTTCAATATGCCCTCTTCTCCAATACTGTCATCACTCATTACCTCATGCCTAGTCTATAGCAATAGTATATTGCTATATCCACCAACAGGTGGATTTGCCAGCTTCAAGTCTCTCCTCTTTCTAATCCTTTTTAGTGATTTTGCTAAAGCCCAGTTCTGACCAAGTCACTCTTCTACTCTATAAATTTCAATAACAACCAATTGCTTTAGGGAAAATATGCAAAATTCTTTGATATTCAAAGCCTTCATAATCTAGCTCTCTCCTATCTTTTTGCATTTCTTGTAGCTTACTCCCTTACACATAGTCTTTGATCTAGTGACCCTGGTTTTCTGGCTGTTGAATGATAAGATATACATCACTCAATTCTAGATGTTTTTTCTCCTGCTATCCCCCATATCTTTAACCTTTTCCCTCTCCATCTCTAGCCATCAACTTCCTTGGCTTCCTTTAAGTCCAACTAAAATCCCATTTCCTATAGGAAGACTTTCCTAACTCCTCTTAATTTTTAAGCCTTCTCTCTATGAATTATTTCTTATTTATCCCTTATGTACTTTGTGCGGTTGTTGTCTCTCTCATGAGATTGTGAGTTCCTCAAAGGCAGGGACTGTATTTGTTCACTTTCTGTATCCCTAGTATTTAGCATAGTGCCTGGCACACAACAGACAGTTAACAAACATTTACTTATTAATTGATTCTAGAACATAGTTTCAAATCTCCTTAAAACCTTGTTTGTCAACATCCCTTTTAAAATGTGCCATAAACTGAACACAATGCTCCAGATCCCAGCTTTTTAAACTATAGATTGTGACCCAATATGAGGTCTCATAACTGATTGTGAGGGGCTCACAAAATTGTGACATTATTAGAAAACATTTGATTTGAATACTTATTTTATTACCTATATATCTGTCCCTTAAAAATTTCTTGGACAAAAATGGGCTATGACTGGAAGAAGCCTTGCCCTAGATAGAGCTGTCCTATGTAACTTAGAATATCAATTCCTTTGGATACTTTATGAATTTCATGAAAGATGCTCCCTCTCTCAGCTTTCAGCATTTTCTCTGGCTTGGGTCATGGACAGAACATTCTCCCTTCTCATCTCTGCTTCCTATTTCCCTTGACTTTTCTCATGTTCCAGTTAAAATCCCACCTTCTTCAGGAAGCCTTTCCCAAATCTCTTGATTCTCATGTCTTCCTTGTATGGAGTATTTCCTATTCATTCTTTGTATTTCTTGTTTGCACAGAATTGTTTGCTTGTTGTCTCCTCTACTAAATCATGAGCTCCAACAAGGCAGGGATTGCCTTTCATCGAATTTGTATCACGTGCCTGTTACATAGTAGGCACTTAAGAAATGTTGTTGACAGACTAAAAATTGCCTTAGCTTTTTTAGCTACCTCTCCAGTGTTGGGAATCCCACTGGGCCTGTGTTCAACCCAGACTTTCCACATTTTGTATATGGGAAGATGATTTTTTTTCCCCTTTGCAAATTATAACTGTAAACAACTTTAATGTTCATTGGGGTTTTTCCTCCTATAAATTCAGTTTAATAGAGAGAGTTCAGACATGTTATAAAAGTAATTCTTTCATAAAAAATATTCGGGGCTTATGATTTGTAGGAGTCTTCAGTTGTCTGGATTAAAGGAGACTTAAGTAGATACCCTCTCCCCCCATTCCCTCGAGGGCTTTGCCAATGAGGGGAAGTGAGAACAGAAGCTTCTGGAAAAGGGTCATATGGCAGATAATACATTGATGATTGTTGACAGAGAACTAATGGACAGAACATCAGAACTGGTGTCAGGACGACCTGAATTCATATCCCATTATATTCATTTATGAGTGGTGTAATCCTGGAGAAGTCACTTAACCTCTGCTAAGTGGAGATAATAAAAAAGCACTTATTTCACAAGTTTGTTGTGAGGATCTAATAAGATGCAAAATGCTTTACAAACTTTGAAGTGCTGTACAAATATTAACCATCATTATGAGAGGTCAATAATACCATATAGCAACGACTCTTTGGAGCAAGGAATAAAGTGTTACCTAGGAATTCATGTCTTTGTCTCTTTGGTAAGTTATTGTATTCCTTCTACTTCTAGGCCCTTGATCACTTTTTAGCAAAAGTCTATTTCTCTATAAGCTTTTCAGTCTCTTTTTCTATTCCTTCTTCCCCTTCTGTCACTGATCTCAGTCACTTTGTATCTCTCCCTTTCTATTCTCAACAAATAGTCTAATCCAATAAATATTCCTCTCCATAAGAAATATATCTCCATTTTATCTTTGTTAATGGGATTATGTTAGCATTTTTATGTTATCAGCAGATCAGTTTAATAAAGCTCAAATGTCCCATAGGATCTCTTACTACCACCCTTTCAGCTGAGGACTTTGCCTTAGACCTCACTGAAACCAAATAGAGATAATTTAACTGTAGTTTATTCTTCTCCCCTCTTTTTCCTCTCACCTGCCTCTGGTGGCATTCCCCATTATCTCCTCCTTGACCCCAACCTCTAAAGAAGAGTTTCCCTTCTCTTTTGTTTCTCCAGATTTATTTTATTATTATTTTTCTAGTTCAATAAAGCAATTTTTTTCTAGTCTGATTTATTTTGCACTAAATAAGTAAATTAATAAGTAGCATTATCATTTTTTGATGTATTGGCTCAGCCTATCCATGAGTAATTAATATTTTTTAATTGCTTAAATTTATGTTTGTAAAAAAAAGTATTTTATAATTGTGTTCATATAATTTTATGTGTGAGTTAGCAAGTAGATATCCTATGTTTTATACTATCTGTAGCAAGTTTAAATAGAATTTCACTTTCTATGTCTCTCTGTTAAATTTTTTTGCTGATATAAAGAAATACTGATGACTTTTGTGGATTTATTTTATAGCCTATAACTTTGCTGACGTTGTTAATTGTTTAATTAGCTTTTTCAGTCAACTCTCTAGGATTCTCTAAATTATCTTATCTGCATAAAAGTGATTTGGGCTTTCTTTATGTCTATTTTAAAAATCTCTATTTCTTATCTTAGTCCCTTAGTTATAGTAATAATGGACATTCCTCCTTGACCACTTAGATTTATTGAAATGGTCTCTGTTTTGCCCCCATTATAGAAATTGCTGGCTTTGGGGGATTCCCCCCCCCCAATTACATGTCAAGAAAAATTTTAGCATTCATTTAAAAAAAATTCAGTAGTATTTTATTTTTCCAAATACTTGTAAAGATAGTTTTCAATATACACTTAATCTTAATAAAGTAGTATTTCTAGGGAAACCAAAGTCAAGTCTATATTTACACTTTCTTTTTCTTTTTTTTTTTTTTTTTATAAAAATAGCTTTTTAGTTTTCAAAATACATGCAAAAATAGTTTTCAACATTTACTCTCGCAAAACCTTGTGTTCCAATTTTTTCCTGCCTCCCTCCTTCCCTCTCCTTCCCTCCCCTAGAAAGCAAGTGATCTAATATAGGTTAAACATGTACAATTCTTCTAAACATATTTTCACATTTATCAATAGCATTCATTTTTACAAGATTTTGAGTTCCAAATTTTTCCTACTTCCTGTCCTGTCCTCCTATCTTCCTAAAATGGCAAACCATTTAATATGGATTATACGTGTTCTGTCATGCAAAATATTTTCATATTTGTTAGAGTTGTGAAAGAAGGTATAAGTCAAAAAGGAAAAAAAAAAATCATGAAAAAGAAATAAGTAAGTGAAAAAAAAAACATGCTTTGATCTGAATTCTGAGTTCATCAGTTCTTTATCTTGATGTGGACCAGAATTTTCCTATTGTGAGTCTTTTGTATTTACCCTGGATCATTGTGTTGCTAAAAAGAATGAGTCATTTATAGTTGATCATGTCACAATGTTTTGTACAATGTTTTTTGGTTCTCCTCATTTCACCGTGAATCAATGTGCACGCCTTTCCAGCTTTCTCTGAAATATACCTGTTAATAATTTTTAAAATTTTCTTTTATTTATTTATTTATCTATTTATTTATTTATTTTTGCTGAGGCAATTGGGATTAAGTGACTTGCCCAGGGTCACACAACTAGGAAGTGTTAAATGTCTGAATCCAGATTAGAATTCAGGTCCTTCTAATTTCAAGGCTGATGCTCTACCCACTGCACCACCTACCTGCCCCCTGTTCATTATTTCACATTGCAAAACAGTATTCCATCATGTTCTTATGCCACAGCTTGTTCAGTCATCCCCTAACTAGTAACCATCCCTTCAGTGTCCAATATTTTGCTATCCCAAATGGGGCTACACATGTAGGTCCTTTTCTCTTTTTTAATGGTCTCTTTAGTAGTGGATCAAAGGGTGTATAGAGTTTGCTTGTCCTTTGGGCATAGTTCCAAATTGGTCCCCAAAATGATTGGATCAATTCACAACTACACCAACAGGGTATTAGTGTCCCAATTTCCCCACATTCCCTGCAATATTTATTATTTTCCTTTTTTGTCATTTTAGCTAATCTGACAGATGAAGAGCTGGAATCTCAGAGTTTATTGCATATCTTTAATCAGTTTAGAGCATTTTTTCAAATGACTATAGGTTGCTTTAATTTTACCCTCTGAAAACTATTCCTATCCTTTACAAATTGATTTATTTATCAATTGGGGAATGATTTGTATTCTTATAAATTTGACACATTTCTTTATATATTTTAGAAATGAGGCCTTTATTTGAAACTTTATCTATAAAGATTTTCCCCCAAGCTTTGTACTTCCCTTTTAATCTTGTTTCTGTTGATTTTGCTTGTGTAAAACCTTTTTAATTTGATGTAATCATAGTTGTCTATTTGTGCCTTTCATTATGTTTTCTAGTTTTTCTTTTATACCTTGCTCTTCTGATTTCTTTATGGTATCATCCTTTATGCCTAAAATCATATACCCATTTTGACCATTATTTTGGTACTGGATGTGAAATGTAGGTCTATGCTAAGTTTCTGACATATTATTTTCCAGTTTTCCCAGCATCTTTTGTTAAATAGTGAGTACTTATTCCAGAAGCTGGAGTCACTGAGTTTATCAAACAATAGATTACAATAGGCCTTGATTATTGTATAATATGCATTTAATCTATTTCACTCATCCATCACTCTATTTCTTAGCCAGTATGAAATGGTTTTGATGACTGTTGCTTTAGAAGATAGTTTTAGATTTGGTACTGCTAAGCCACTATCCTTTGTATTTTTTCATTAATTTCTTTGATATTCTTGACCAAAAGGTCAAATATTCTCCTACTAATTTTGTTATTATTTTTTCTAGTTCTATAAAATAATGTTTTTTCAAGTTTGATTGGCACTGAACAAGTATACTAATTTAGGCAGAATTTTCCTTTTTGTTATATTAGCAAAGTCTACCTATAAGCAACTGATATTTTTTCAATTGTTTAGGTTTGATTTTATTTGAGTAAGAAGTGTTTTGTAATTGTGTTCATATAATTCTTGGTTGTTAGTATCATTCTTTATGTCTAAACCATGAAACCATTTCAACCTTATCTTGGTATAGGGAATTAGGTATTGGTCAAAGTGTAGTTTCTGCCATACTATTTTCCAATTTTCCCAGTAATTTTTCTCAAATAGTATGTTTTACCCAGAAGCTGGGGTCTTTGGGTTTTTCAAACAGTAGATTACTATAGTCCTTGACTATTGTGTCTTATGAACCAACACTATTCCACTGATCAACTCCTCTATTTCTTAGCCTGTACCAAATGGTTTTGATGACCATTGCTTTATAATATATTTTTATGTCTGATACAGCTAGGCTGCTTTCATTTGCATTTTTTCATTAATTCCATTGAAATCTTGATCGTTTGTTCTTCCAGATGAATTGTGTTATTATTTTTTCCAGTGCTGTAAAATAGTTTCTTGCAGTTTGATTGATTTGGCACTGAATAAGTAGATCAATTTAAGTAGGATTGTCATTTTTATTATATCTCAGCTTATCTATGAACACTTGATATTATTACAGTTGTTTAGATCTGACTTTATTTGCATAGAAAGTATTTTGTAATTGTGGTCATATAGTTTCTAACTTTGTCTTGGCAGGTAAACTCTCAAATATTTTATATTATCTACAATTATTTTAAATGGATTTTTTTTGGTATTTCTTACTGCTGGACTTTATAGGTACCATAGAGAAATGGTAATGATTCATGTGGATTTATTTTGTATCCTGCAGCCTTGCTAAAGTTGTTAATTGTTTCTAGTAGTTTTTCAGTTGATTTTCTAGGATTCTCTAAATATACAATCGTATCATTAGCTATTCTAATTCCTGTAATTTCTTTTTCTTCTCTTATTGCTAAAGCTAACATTTCTATTCTAATGTTGAATAGTAATGGTGATAGTGGGCTATCTTATTTTACCCCTCATCTTATTGGGAATGCTTCTAATTTATCTACATTACACTTGATGCTTATTGATGGTTTTAGATAGATGCTACTGATCATTTTAAGGAAAACTCCTTTTATTCCTATTCTCTCTAATGTTTTTTAATAGGAATGGATGTTGGATTTTGCCCAATGTCTTTTCTGCATCTATTGAGATAATCATATGAATTCTGTTAGTTTGGTAAGAATTATGGTTATAGTTTTTCTAATATTGAACCAGCCCTGCATTCTTGGTATAAATCCTACCTGGGGATAACTTGCTATAATGTCTTTGTTAATATTTTATTTAAGATTTTTGTATCAATGTTCACTAGGGAGATTGGTCTATAATTTTATTTCTCTGTTTTGTCTCTATCTGATTAATATCAGCACTATATTTGCATCATGAAAGGAATTTGGTAGAACTCCTTCTTTCCCTATTCTTCCAAATAGTTTTCATCGTATAGGAATTAATTGTTCTTCAAATTAATTTAATTAATTAAATATTTAAATAAAAGTTTACCTTATTACCTGTACCTTCTAGTAGTGCTGTCAGTGGCACAATTTTTCAGAATTATAAATATCTTCCCATGTAGCAATGTAAATAGTTCGGTTCCATTGAATCACTAATATTTTCTTTTCCTTTTGTACATTTTTTTAACCTTCTCTTGAGTCTTGATATTGGAGATCAAATTTTTGTCCAATTCTGTTCTCCTTATGAAAATCTGAAATCTTTATATTTTATTGAATGATCATTTTTCCCCTTAAAATGTTATGTTTAATTTCAATGGGTAGGTGATTCTTCGGTATAGTCTTAGATTCTCTGCATTTTAGATTATTGTTACATGATCTTTTAATATTGAAGCTATTAAGTCCAATGTTATGCTGATTGTGGCTCCCCAGCATTTAAATTGTTTCTTTCTGGTCACTTGCAGTATTTTTTCCCTTGACCTTATATTTCTAAAATTTGCCAATAATGTTACTTGGATTTTTATTTTGAAATCTCTTTACTGAGATGATCAGCATATTCTTTCAATATCTATTTTGTTCTCTCATGCTAGGGTATCAAGGCAGTTTTAATTTTTTATTGATAATTTTTTGAAAGATGCTGTCCTGGTCCTCCTTTTAATCATGATTTTCAGGTAATCCAGTGATTTTGATATTGTCTATACTGGATCTGTTTTCCAGGTCAGTAATTTTTTCCTATGGCATAGTTACATTTCCATCTATTATTTTCATTCTTTTGAATTTATTTGATTCTTGATGTCTCATAGATTCATTAACTTGTACTTGCCTAATTCTAATGTTTTAGGAGTTGTGTTCCTTGGTTAATTTTTTTACTTTCTTTTCCATTTCACAAATTATACCTGTTTAAGGAGTTGTTTTCTTCAGTGGATTTTTGTATCTCCTTTTCCACTTGGTCAATTCTACTTTTTAATAGTTGTTTTCTTTTTCTAAGCTATTGACTCTATTTTCACACTTCTCTTGCATCACTCTCATTTCTTTTCTCATTTTTTATTTTTCTATCTCATATTATTTTAAGCTCCTTTTTTGATCTCTTCCATGAGTTCTTTCTGGGCTTGAAAACACTTCCCACTTAGGAGGGTAGTTTTGGCCACATGGATTTCAACACTGTTGTCCTCCTTTGAGTTTGTGTCTTGATCTTCCCTAGCAACATAATGTCATAACTTTCTATGGTCAGATTCTTCCTTCCTTCCTTTCTTCCTTCTTTCATTTTTTCCTTTCTTCCTTCCTCCCTTTCTTACTCCTTTCCTCCATTTTTCCCTTTCTCCCTTTCTTCTTTGCTTCCTTCTCCTCCTCTTTCTTCTCCTTCTTTATCCTTCGCTTTCTCCACCTTCTTCTTTCTTCTTATTTTTCTTCTTTCTCCTCCTTCTTCGTTTCCTTCTCCCTCTTTTCCTTTTTTCCCCTCTTTTCCCTCCTCCTTCTTCCCCCTCTTTCCTTCTTCCTCTTCTCCTCTCTTTTTGTACATTTTTTTTTTTCTTTTAAATCTGAGCTCTGATGCTGGAATGGAAAGGGCCTGTCCCAGACTTCTTGTGTCAGGGGCTTCAGGTTGTGGCTACTTATCTGGTGCTTTGCTGATATTGCCTTGAGAGGCTCACAGGGGACCCTTGTGTTGGGTGCTGTGCTGAAGAAATGAAATGGAGAAGTGTCTGTCATTGCTGGAGCTTGGAATCTGGCAATATATCTGGTGCTGAGCAGGAGACCTAGTTTTGGTATCTGGCATGTGCTGAGACTGGTGTGGTATTTCTGCATTTCCCAGCTCTACAATGAAGCACATGATAGTCTGCCTGCTGGAGGCTGCCTGTTTGTGCAGAGATATACTGACCTATGTTGTGGGATCCTGGTTTTGGTGTTTCCCTACTTCACTGTTCTGGGGTTCAGGATTTCCTACTGGTTTGTTCTGGTAGGGTTTACTGCTAGCTTACTAGGATACGTTATATTCTAGACTGTAGTGCCCTTTTATTCCAGTAATCTGAACCTTTTCTGTCAATTTTCTAAGTTTCTTGATTAAAAAAAAAGTTTCACCCTTTGTTTTTGCTGGTTCTGCTCTTCCAGAATTTATTTTGGGATGCTATTTTGTGGTTATTTGGAGGTGCATATAGGAGAGCTATGGTAATTTACTGCTTACTCTGCATCTTGACTACCAGAAATTGGTTTTTAGTTTTAGAGTTTTAGTTTTATTATTTAGGATTTTGCTTATTTGCTTTGCTTTTGTTCTTTAGAATTGTTCTCTACTTCTGGGTTCCTAGCTTCAACTTTCCTCTCGTCATAAGTCTTTATGTATGGTTCTCTGTCTCTGTCTCCATCTCCATCTCAGTCTTCATCTCCCTTTTCCCCTTTCTCCTCATTCTTCCAACCTATTTCTTGACTTTGGGCTTCATGTTAATGTTAAACTCTATTTCTGGAATATCAGTGTTGAGCTTTTATCCTTTAACTTCTGTTTCTTTCTTGGAATATTAAGTGTTGTGTTAATCTAGGATCTTAAGGACATCTCAGGCTGGGTACCTGAAAATTTATAGCACTTCCAAAATAATATCATCAGGATATAGTCTGATCTAAGCTTTGCAAATTCCTGACCCAGGTCTGGGTAGGTGACAAGAATCTTTTGGTTTTTCCCTGGTTGGAAGTTCTGGTGGAGTGCTACTGGATTCAGCTATTATTTTCCTACTAGATACTCTAGATTTTCCTTGGGCCTGATTTTCTTGCCCTGGTTATTCTATTGCAGGTTTAGCCTATACTACAGGCTAGAAGTTTGTCCCTGATCTACTCTGGAAGTCACAGCCACATAGCTATTGTTAACTTCTGAACTTGTTCCTTTCATAGTATGTATACATATAAAAGCTACATTTTTGACTGCTCAACACTGCCACTTCTAGGCACAGATCTTCACTTGAGTCCACCTTTGATCAATAGCAAAGAACTGAGTAGCAAGCCATATGGTACGTATTCTGCCCTTGTGTTTCTTCAAGATTCACCTGGTTCCTCTTGCTGTTTCAGTGCACAGTCTCAGTTCTCTTTTAGTCCCTGGACACTAGAATGTTCTCATGGGGAGTTCCTGGCTAGACCCAATCCGCAGTGTCTATCTATCTCTGTTTATGAATACTGACTTGGGTTGAAAAAATTACTTTCTCTGGTTTTTACCTTAGTTTTCTCAGTCAGAATTCAGTATGATCCATTTTATAGACCTCTGTGGAAGAGATTTGCAGGGGAGCTAGACTGCGATTTTCTTGCTGCTGTGCCATCTTGGCTCTGCCCTGTTTGTTACTTATATTCTTGAAACATTATGAGACTTCTGCCTTTTGCATTGGGAAAGCTTAAACTAAGAGAGTGCTGAGGAGAGCTAGAGTTTCTAGGACTATAGAAAAAATTATTTCAAGAGTAGATCTTAATGTCATATACACCCAGTTGTTATACATAGGAGAATTACCAAAGATTATGCAATATACCCTACTTTCTGTGCTGCTATCCTGCTGTAAATGAAATAATTTGCTTTCCTACTGTAGTGGGTGACAAGTTTGTGAAATTAGAAAACTTTCTGAATTTCTTTCTTTTTTCTTTTTTTTCCCAGAGCAAAGAAGGAAAATAAGCAGAAATTTTTTTTCTTCACTCTAGGGCAGAGTAGAGGGAGGGAATTGTGATTTGTGGTTAATATGAAAAGGATAAAAGAGAATAATTTATAAGAAGGCAGATAAATTATCTGCTTCCCCTTTCCTTTTTTTGTAAACTTGACCTTGCAAAATGTATGATGTTTGCTACAGTTTGGTATTACCATGTATTTCCTCATTAAAGTTATTTTGCTTTACTATGTTATGAGATCTGAGTGAAATGTTGACATCTATCTTAAAGGACAAAAGTTTTCAAAAGATGAGGACTAAGCCCAAAATTAGCTGGAACTTGAGATAACAAGAAGGCAGAACTGCAGAGATCATAGACCCTAAAATTGTCACATTTTTTCTCATTTTGAAAAATAAGTTCATTAGACTTGATGACCTCTATCACTATGATCCTATGTGTTTATATGGATGTTTATGAGTCAAACATATGTTGGATTAGAAAAAGAACAGACAAATTGTTCTAATATACTAATTATTAATATTATTAGGCTAATATACATTTATATGCTTAATTCTTTTAAGATTCTTTTTTTTTTTTCTCTCGCCTCTTATCTCCTCTCCTTTCTTTTATCAGGTTATAGATCATACTAGTGGACAATATCATCTTTCTCCAACAAATCATCTCTTGTTGGGGCATTCTCTCTTCTGATCATCATCATGGCTCCCAGCAAAACTGCTTCCTGAAATTAGCACCTATTAGCTGCTATATTGTGTCACCTGCAAATACCTCCTTTCTTTGCCTTCTGCATCACTGTCTCCAAATCTTCTTGAATTGGACTTTATCTCCTGCTTCTATCATCATCAGGTCACCTTCTATCTTCTCTTCTAATTCTTCAGATGAGGGTTTCTTCACAAGCATTGACCTATCTCTAACTTATGATGTCAAACTCTGAAAGTTCACCTTTCCCTCAGACATGAATCTAAGAGACATGATCTAATCACTCGATATTCCCCCAACAGTTATTTGCTTTGTAATTTATTGGCTAAAGTCTTTAAAATCTCCAAAAATAGTCATATGAAAATGAACAGATAAACTACAATCCACTGTAGCCATTTTTCCTTCAGATAATCTGCTTTCAACTATATCCTCTAAATACACTTAGCGAAAGGTAATTTTTCCTCCATTCCTTGGAATAGCTTGTTTCTCCTAAAACTTTTATCTAAAAAACTGTTTCTTCTCAAACTGATTTTATCTATTTCCAACATAAAAGTTCTTTTTAAATCCTTCTCAGCAGTCAAAATGACAACACAGCAAAAGGGTGGATAATAGCTTACAGTGGCATCATGACCTACTACATAGCTATTAAAACCATAATCTAGGAATTATATTGATGAGTGGAAAATGTTTATAAAATCATGTTGGGGGGAAGAGAATCTCAAAACAATGGGAAGTGAAGAGATTACAAATGTCAAAACATATAGATATATTAGACCCAATTTGTCCATTTTTTTTCTCATCTAACACATGTTTGACTTCTTCACTGAAGCATCCACATAAACACATAAGATAGAAAGCTTCAAGTGTAATGAATTTATTTGCATTGTTGAAAGTTGATTGAAGAAACAAAATCCCCAACTATCTGAAAGCCTAGTTAAAGAAAGATTACATGGCTGGAATGGCAGCCTAGCCTCAATGACTTTTGCAGAAGATCTGAGGAATTTCATAGTTCTCTGGTTTAAGGGAACTGTTTCTCTCTTAAATAGTTTGAGACTACTTCATCTCTTGTAAAACGTACCTGTGCACTAAAAGAGTTTGACATTCATTCAGCAATCTGAGCATATTAAAGAAGATATTTCACCCAATAGGAAAGCAGAGAAGTTTTGACCCATAGGCATAGACAATTCTATAAAGTAACCAAGGGCATCAAGACCTGATATCCAAAGTTAGGAGTTGCCCTGACACATAGGTTTCTCTATTCATATCTTTTCCTTTTAAGTTTTTGTGCATATCCATTCTCACTTATAGATATTGTGTTCCTTAGTGGGAGAATGTGACTCAAATTTATGCACAGACTGTTATACTTTGATTATTCTTGCTTTTGCCTTCTTATTTAGTAAACATTTCATGTTTTAAAAATGAATAGTACTATTGTTATTGATTTTTTTATTTTTTATTAAAGTTTTTTCTTTTTAAAACATATACATGGATAATTTTTCAACATTGACTCTTGCAAAATCTTGTGTTCTAAATTGCCCCTTCTTCCCCCACCCCTTTCCCTATATGGCAAGTAATCTAATGTATGTTAAACATGTGCCTTTCTTCTATACATATTTCTACAATCATTGTGCTGCACAAGAAAAATAAGATCAAAAAGGATAAAAAATGAGAGAGAAAACAAAATGCAAACAAACAATAAAAAGAGTGAAAATGCTATGTTGAGACCCATGCTCAGTCCCCATAGTCCTCTCTCTCTGGATGTGGATGTTTCTCTTCATCACAGGACCACTGGAACTAGCCTCAATCATCTCATTGTTGAAAAGAGCCACATCCATCAGGACTGTACTGTTTTTTTTTTTTTTTTCTTAATAAATGTGTAGTAGATAGGTAAGATCTCAGGAGTAAAAAGTAATATGTAATTGGTAATATATCCTCCATTTCTTTGCTTACTTCCCCCATATAACACCATCACCATCACTTTAGGATCTTGAAAATGTGAGCCATAGAGATACCCCACTAAAGATATTATCCCGAGTAGGAAGAGAGTAATCAAGTGATCTTGGAGAGAAATGGTGCCATATTTCAGCTATATTGCTGTACCCTATTGTGGTATATATTGGTTGTTTTTAATTTTTCAATATTACAAATAGTGCTACTATAAAAATCTCTGAATGAATGGTTTTTCTTTGGGTTTAAATATTTGCTATACATTTCATAAAATATAATTATTGGGTCAAGGGGTATGAACGTTATTGTGACTCTCATTGCAAATTAATAGACTATTCTTCTGGAAAATTAAATTGCTATGCAATGTGTTTTTCCATAGCTGTACCAACAATATCTTTTATCATATGTACTTATTTTTCTAGATTATTAAATGCATCATTACACTTATATGTGCATTTTTAAAATTGCTGGTAATATTCCCCCCGGAATAAATTATGTATTAATTTTTGTAATTCTTTATTAATCCCGAATGAAGTTTTTATTAGTTGTCTTTGTTTTATAGATTTTATACATTTTCCTTCATTCTGTTGTTTTCATTTTATTATTTATTTTATCAATTTATATTGTGTGAAGGATTATTCTTATTATATATTTCAACACATCCATATTGTCTTAGATAAAATCCTCCATTCTTCGGTTGTCAGATGTGTTCCTATTCTTCATAATGAGAATAAACATATCATTCTGGTTTTGAGTTTTTAATCATAGACTTAAAAAAATTGGGCAACATTTTGCCCCATTTAAAACTTATGGCAATGTAGAATGTAAAGTAGAGATCCAAGTTAATTTATCTTTAAGTTTTATGCAATTGTCCCAATATTTATTAAATGGGGATTCTATTCCCTATTGAGTTATTCTTCTTTTGTCACATAATCACAGAAGGTCAGAGTTGGTAGGGATATAAAAGATTATCTAATTGAATCCCTATTTGAAAAAAATCCCTCTGTAGTATCCTCAGCAAATGGTTATTGTGTTTAATGATTTACAGGGAAGGAGGATCCTTTTTTCCTTACCTGAGGCAGCTCATTGTATTTTTGAATGACTTTAACTGTAAGGAAGTTTTCCATATACCTAGCCAAACTCTCCCTGTCTGAGAAAATGATCTAGTTTTGTCCTCTTGGGTCAAGTAGAACATAACTAATCTCTTTTCCATATGGCAAACTTTTGGCTTTTAAAAAGCCAAACCAAAACTAACACCTCAGGTACATTTTTAAAAAATTGAAACACCAATGGGAAAGAATCAGGACAACAACAACAAATTTAATTTAGGGCTTTAGATATTCTCTAATTGAAATTTTACAACATTCCTCTGAGGCAGGTGCCATTATTATCTTCATATTACAGATGAGGAGGATGGAGATTAAGAGAGGTTAAGTGGATTGTACCAAGTCACATAGCAAATATAAGGAGGCATTTGAACTCAGGTCTTCCTTATTCTAAGTCTAATACTATCCACTATCTATCAAGTGATAGATGCCTAGTTAATTGGACAATAATACCATATTTTCCAAATTTAAGTCATGATACTAAAATAAGATATCTGTGGTCATGTCTCAGTATTTTTTAAAATGAGATTTCTATTTTATTTTGTGGTTTTAACTAACAAAGAGACACTAACACTGTTATTTACTCTTTCATTCAGAAATTTTTATTCCTGTCTAAAAGTAGAAAAATTATTAATTGGTTAGTTAACAGTTTGTAAAACTAGAGTTCTTTATATTGAGGAAATCATAGATGCAGGTTCTCCTCAGTCTCCATCCCCCAGCTGTGATAGCACTCATTATGGCAGAACTAAGAGAAAGGAAAGTTTCACTGTAAGCTAAGGACTTGGCTATGATGATTGCTCTTTTCAAGATCAGAATGAGATTATTTCTATTTTAGACAACCCGGGACACTGATAAATTTAATGATTTACCCATAGTCCTAGAGAACTATTATATAATAGCCTCAAGATTTGAACCTAGGGATTTCTTATTCTGATACAGACTTCTGTCCACTGTACTATACTGGGTTGCCCTCTAATATGTGCTTAAGTTGAAGTCCCTTAGTTTCTAGGAAATCCATGAAGTATCTGTTAAAGGGGTAGCCCAGTATACATAAAAAGATAATGAACCCTAGGACATATATATTTGTACACAACTGGTAAAGGAATTTGTTTTGCTTGACTTTGCTTATTTGATTTTCTTTTTCTTTTCCCGGTTGGGCTGGTGTGAGAGGGAAAGAAAAATCAATTTCTCTTAATTAAATACAATTTAATTTTAAAAATGAGTTGTATTCTCTCAGACTTTCACTTTTCTAAAGTTTGAGGGGGAAGGTTTAAAACTATGCTTATCCTCCCATCTTTTAATATCCTCTCTTCCTTCTTTTTGGCAGCATATCACATCTTTTATTCATCTTTAAAGTTTAAAAATGTGACCAATAGGTGTCTCAGATTCTTTGAGGATTTCCTGAGTGATGGGATTGTATGATCCCACTTCATATTCATGCCAAGGTTATCCAGATAAATTTCTTCCTGAATTATAGAAAGAGGGCATTGTATAGCAGGAAAAAAAGAGCCTCAGACTTGGACATAGGTTGAAATTCGGGCTCTTCTTGTTAGGTACCTGTATGACCCCAGGGCAGATAAAACTTCTCTGAATCTCAGTTTCTTAATTTGTAAAACAGGGATGGTAACATACTTGAACAAAATACCTTATAGGAATATTATTAGGATAAATCTTACGACTCTTTAACTGAGCTATTTCCCTGATTATGCTTTTCATATTGTTGCCCCTTCTTATTTTCCCTGGCAATCCTTTTATTCAAAGACTAGATCTCTTTGATCTCTTTTCTAGGTCTGTCAGTTTCTTTTGCATTATTAACATCTGTTTGTGTAATTTAGCACTGATTCAGCTTTGCATATCTTCAGCATTGCTACTCTGTGTCCTGTTGCTTCAATTATGGCCTCCCTTGATATTTTCAGCTCTTTTATAGTGTTTCCAAATTTAATTCTGTCTTATAATGTCCTGGCTTTTTTCTTCTTTGCAATCATTGTTTCTTCTTTTGTGCTTTTAAAAAAGTATTTAGTAGTAGTTCATTTATCTTTGTCAGAGTCTCCAGGTTGTATTGAGTTTTGCCATTGTTGTCAATGGTATTGGAATAACAACAAAGTGCTAGAATTGTGGTAAAAAAGATTTGATCCTACTTGTTATTAATTTTATAATTTGAGGAAAGACACTATCTGAATCTTAGTTTTCTCACTTGTAAAATGGGAATAATTGCATTGATCTTACTATTTCATATAGTTGGGGAAAATTAATTCATAGAATGACATAAAAAAATTAAACATTTATATATTGTTCTGAATATAGACCACATTATCCCCTTACCTAACCAAACACACACACACACACACACACACACACACACACACACACACACACACACACAACCTAAATGTATTCTATCATCAGTGTTGCCCCCCTGGTATGTTGAGATAGAAACTTTTTTTCTTTTTTAAAGAAATCTAATCTTTAGGGTAATGGCCCAATTTGGGCACATTTGGTATCATTGTATATTTCATGAAAGTTGTAATGCTTATTCCATTTCTTTTTTTTTTTTTTTAATTTTGAGTTCCAAGTTCTATCTTTCCCTTTCCTATCTCTTTTCTCATTGAAAAAGATGGCAATTGGATTGGTTATATAAGTGCAGTCATGTAAAATGTATTTTCATATTAGTCATGTTACAAAAGAAAACAGACTCCCCAAAAAAAAACTCAAGAAAAATGAAGTAAAAACCAAAACAAAACAATATACTTTGATCTACATTCAGATTTCATCTGTTCTTTCTCTGGAGATAGATAGCATTTTTTCATGATAAGTTTTTTGGAATTGTATTGGATCTTTGTATTTTAGAGAATTTTCTCTCAATTGATCATTTTACAATATTGTTGTTACTGTGTACAATGTTTCGATTCTGCTCATTTTGTATCAATTCATGTAATCCTTTCCAGGTTTTACTGAGAATATTTTGCTCATTATCTCTTATATCACAATAGTACTCCATCACAGTCATATGATAACTTTTTCAGCCATTTCCCCATTTGGAGGACATCCCCTCAATTTCCAATTCTTTGCTATTACGAAAGAACTATTTGTACATGTAAGTCCCTTTCCTTTTTTGCAAATTAAAAAAAAAAAACAAAAACTTTTTTTTTTTTTTTTTTTTTTTTTTACTTCTTTGTAATACCGAGTTAGTAGTAGTGTTGTAGGTCAAAGAGTATGCATGATTTTTTTATAGCACTTTTGGCATAATTCCAAATTGCATTCCAAAATGATCAGATCAATTCATAACTCTCCTAACAATACATTTTAGTGTCCCAATTTTCCCAAATTCCATCCCATATTTGTCCTTTTCCTTTTTCTGTCATATTAGCCAAACTAATAAGTATGAAATGGTACCCCAGTGTCATTTAAATTTTCATTTATCTAATCAATAGTGATTTTAAGTACTTTTTCATATGGATATAGATAGTTTTGAATTATATTGATGTAACTGCCTGTTTGTAGTGGACCATTTTTCAATTGGGTAATGGCATACATCAGTTTTCTGTATATTTGAGAAATGAGGGCTTTATCAAAGAAACTTGCTGTGAATTTTTTGCTCCACTTTTCTGCTTTCCTTCTGATCTTAGCTACATTGGTTTTGTTTGTACAAACCCTTTTATATTTAGCATAGTCAAAATTATCCATTTCTCATCCTAAAATGTTCTTTTTTTTTTTTTTTTTTTTTTTTTTGGTAAAAGCCTTTATTTTTACAACAAGATTCTATAATATTTTAATTTTTCTTTTTTTTTAAATTTTTATTTAATAATTACTTTATATTGACACTCGTTTCTGTTCCGATTTTTTTTCCCTCCCTCCCTCCACCCCCTCCCCTAGATGGCAAGCAGTCCTTTATATGTTGGATATGTTGCAGTATATCCTAGATACAATATATGTTTGCAGAACTGAACAGTTCTCTTGTTGCATAGGGAGAATTGGATTCAGAAGGTATAAATAACCCAGGAAGAAAAACAAAAATGCAGATAGTTCACATTCGTTTCCCAGTGTTCTTTCTTTGGGTGTAGCTGCTTTTGTCCGTCATTTATCAATTGAAACTCAGGTCTCTTTGTCAAAGAAATCCACTTCCATCAAAATATGTCCTCATACAATATCGTTGTCGAAGTGTATAATGATCTCCTGGTTCTGCTCATTTCACTTAGCATCAGTTCATGTAAGTCTCGCCAGTCCTCTCTGTATTCATCCTGCTGGTCATTTCTTACAGAACAATAATATTCCATAACATTCATATACCACAATTTACCCAGCCATTCTCCAATTGATGGGCATCCATTCATTTTCCAGTTTCTAGCCACTACAAACAGGGCTGCTACAAACATTTTGGCACATACAGGTCCCTTTCCCTTCTTTAGTATTTCTTTGGAATATAAGCCCAATAGAAACACTGCTGGATCAAAGGGTATGCACAATTTGATAATTTTTTGGGCATAATTCCAGATTGCTCTCCAGAATGGTTGGATTCGTTCACAACTCCACCAACAATGCATTAGTGTCCCAGTTTTCCCGCATCCCCTCCAACATTCATCATTATTTTTTCCTGTCATCTTAGCCAATCTGACAGGTGTGTAGTGGTATCTCAGAGTTGTCTTAATTTGCATTTCTCTGATCAATAATGATTTGGAACACTCTTTCATATGAGTGGTAATGGTTTCAATTTCATCCTCTGAAAATTGTCTGTTCATATCCTTTGACCATTTATCAATTGGAGAATGGCTTGATTTCTTATAAATTTGAGTCAGTTCTCTATATATTTTGGAAATGAGGCCTTTATCAGAACCTTTAACTGTGAAAATGTTTTCCCAGTTTGTTGCTTCCCTTCTAATCTTGTTTGCATTAGTTTTATTTGTACAAAGGCTTTTTAATTTGATGTAATCAAAATTTTCTATTTTGTGATCAGTAATGGTCTCTAGTTCATCTTTGGTCACAAATTTCTTTCTCCTCCACAAGTCTGAGAGATAAACTATTCTATGTTCCTCTAATTTATTTATAATCTCGTTCTTTATGCCTAGGTCATAGACCCATTTTGATCTTATCTTGGTATATGGTGTTAAGTGTGGGTCCATGCCTAATTTCTGCCATACTAATTTCCAATTATCCCAGCAGTTTTTATCAAATAATGAATTCTTTTCCCAGAAGTTAGGGGCTTTGGGTTTGTCAAACACTAGATTGCTATAGTTGACTATTCTGTCTTGTGAACCTAGCCTTTTCCACTGATCCACTAATCTATTTCTTAGCCAATACCAAATGGTTTTGGTGACTGCTGCTTTATAATATAATTTTAGATCAGGTACAGCTAGGCCACCTTCATTTGATTTTTTTTTTCATTAATTCCCTTGAGATTCTCGACTTTTTATTGTTCCATATGAATTTTGTTGTTATTTTTTCTAGATCAATAAAATATTTTCTTGGAAGTCTGATTGGTATAGCACTAAATAAATAGATTAGTTTAGGGAGTATTGTCATCTTTATTACGTTCGCTCGGCCGATCCAAGAGCACTTAATATTTTTCCAATTATTTAAGTCTGACTTTATTTGTGTGGAGACTTTTTTATAATTTTGCTCATATAATTCCTGACTTTCCTTTGGTAGATAGATTCCCAAATATTTTATGGTATCAACAGTTATTCTGAATGGAATTTCTCTTTGTATCTCTTGCTGTTAGGTTTTGTTGGTGGTGTATAAAAATGCTGAGGATTTATGGGGATTTATTTTGTAGCCAGCTACTTTGCTAAAATTATGAATTATTTCCAATAGCTTTTTAGTAGAATCTCTGGGGTTCTCTAGGTATACCATCATATCATCTGCAAAGAGTGATAGTTTGGTTTCCTCATTGCCTACTCTAATTCCTTTAATATCTTTCTCGACTCTTATTGCCGAGGCTAGTGTTTCTAATATGATATTAAATAATAATGGTGATAGTGGGCAACCTTGCTTTACTCCAGATCTTACTGGGAAAGGTTCCAGTTTTTCCTCATTGCATATGATGCTTACTGATGGTTTTAAATATATGCTCCTGACTATTTTAAGGAAAAGTCCATTTATTCCTATGCTCTCAAGTGTTTTTATTAGGAATGGATGTTGGATTTTATCAAATGCTTTTTCTGCATCTATTGAGATGATCATATGGTTTTTGTTTGTTTGGTTATTGATATAGTCAATTATGCTAATAGTTTTCCTAATATTGAACCAGCCCTGCATTCCTGGTATAAATCCTACTTGGTCATAGTGTATTATCCTGGTGACGATTTTCTGTAATCTTTTTGCTAATATTTTATTTAAGATTTTAGCATCAATATTCATTAGGGAGATTGGTCTATAATTTTCTTTCTCTGTTTTCAGCCTACCTGGTTTAGGTATCAGTACCATGTCTGTGTCATAAAAGGAGTTTGGTAGGACTCCTTCAATCCCTATTTTTTCAAATAGTTTATATAACATTGGAGTTAATTGTTCTTTAAATGTTTGGTAGAATTCACATGTAAATCCATCTGGTCCTGGGGATTTTTTCTTAGGGAGTTGATTGATAGTTTATTCTATTTCTTTTTCTGAGATGGGACTGTTTAGGATATTTACTTCTTCCTCTGTTAGTTTGGGTAAGCTATATTTTGGAGGTATTTTTCTATTTCATTTAAGTTGTCGAATTTATTGGCATAAAGTTGGGCAAAGTAACTCCTAATTATTGCTCTAATTTCCTCTTCGTTAGTGGTGAGTTCTCCCTTTTCATTTTTAAGACTAACAATTTGATTTTCCTCTTTCCTTTTTTTAATCAGATTTACTAAGGGTTTGTCTATTTTGTTGGTTTTTTCATAGAACCAACTCTTAGTTTTATTAATCAATTCAATAGTTTTTTTACTTTCAATTTTATTGATCTCACCTTTTATTTTTAGAATTTCAAGTTTAGTGTTTGACTGGGGGTTTTTAATTTGTTCCTTTTCTAGCATTTTTAGTTGCAAACCCAATTCATTGACCTTCTCTTTCTCTATTTTATACAAATAGGCCTCTAGAGATATGAAATTTCCCCTTATTACCGCTTTGGCTGCATCCCATACATTTTGGTATGATGTCTCATTATTATCGTTTTCTTGGGTGAAGTTATTAATTATGTCTATGATTTGCTGTTTCACCCAATCATTCTTTAGTATGAGATTATTTAGTTTCCAATTATTTTTTGGTCTACTTCCCCCTGGTTTTTTGTTGAATGTAATTTTCATTGCATCGTGGTCTGAAAAGGATGCATTTACTATTTCTGCCTTACTGCATTTGAGTTTGAGGTTTTTATGTCCTAATATATGGTCAATTTTTGTATAGGTTCCATGAACTGCTGAAAAGAAAGTGTATTCCTTTCTGTCTCCATTACATTTTCTCCAGAGATCTATCATATCTAACTTTTCTAGTATTCTATTTACCTCTTTGACTTCTTTCTTATTTATTTTGTGGTTTGATTTATCTAATTCTGAGAGTGCAAGGTTAAGATCTCCCACTATTATAGTTTTACTGTCTATTTCTTCTTGCAGCTCTCATAGTTTCTCTTTTAAGAATTTAGATGCTACCCCACTTGGTGCATATATATTTAATATAGATAGTGCTTCATTATCCATGCTACCCTTTAGCAAGATATAGTGCCCTTCCTTATCTCTTTTAATTAGATCAATTTTTGCTTTAGCTTGATCTGAGATCAGGATGGCTACCCCTGCTTTTTTGACTTCACCTGAAGCATAGTAGATTTTGCTCCAACCTTTTATCTTTAACCTGCATGTATCTCCCCGCTTCAGGTGTGTTTCCTGTAAACAACATATTGTAGGATTCTGGCTTTTAATCCATTCTGCTAACCGCTTCCTCTTTATGGGGGAGTTTACCCCGTTCACGTTTATGGTTAGAATGACCAATTCTGTATTACTTGCCATCTTGTTAACCCCGGTTTATGCTTTTCTCCCTTCTTTCCCCTTTCCCCCCTTCCCAGTATTAAGCTTGTGAGCACCACTTGCTTCTCACAGCTCTCCCTTTTTAGTATCCCTCCCCCCGCCTTAGAGTTCCTCCCCCTATCTTACCCCTTTCCCTCCCAGTTCCTGTATTCCCTTCCGCTTAGCTCATTCCTTCCCTTTTCACTTTTCCCTTCTCACTTTTCAATGAGGTGGGAGAAGTTTCACCATAGATTGAATATGTCTTAAGATTTTTCACTTAAAGCCAATTCTGAAGGCAGTAAGATACCCACTATATTCATCCCCCTCCATTCTTTCTCTCAGATATAATAGGTTTCCTATGCCTCTTCATGAGATGTACTACCCCCACTTTACCCTTTTTCTGATACAATGTCCTTTCCACATCAATTTCTAGAACAAGGTATACATGTATTCTTTATACATCTATATAGTCAAAATATAGTTCCCAAGATTAATCTTTACCTTTTTAGATTTCTCTTGAGTTCTATATTTGTAGATCAAACTTTTTGTTAAGTTCTGGTTTTTTCATCAGAAATAGATGAAATTCGCTTGCTTCGTTGAATGTCCATCTTCTTCCCTGGAAAAAGATGCTCATTCTCGCTGGGTAAGTTATTTTTGGTTGCATACCAAGTTCCTTAGCCTTTCGGAATATCATATTCCAGGCCCTTCGATCTTTTAATGTGGATGCTGCCAGATGCTGGGTGATCCTTATTGTGGCTCCTTGATACTTGAATTGGGTTTTTCTGGCCGCTTGCAATATTTTTTCCTTCATCTGAGGGTTCTGCCATTTGGCCACTATATTCCTTGGTGTTTTGATTTTAGGATCCCTTTCAGTGGGTGATCGATGAATCCTTTCAATGTTTATTTTTTCCTCTGTTCCTATGACTTCTGGGCAGTTCTCTTTGATAATTTCCTGGAAAATAGTGTCCAGGCTCTTTTTTTCATCATGTTTTTCTGGAAGTCCAATGATTCTCAGATTGTCTCTCCTGGATCTGTTTTCCAGGTCTGTTGTCTTCCCCAGAAGGTATTTCACATTTTTCTCCATTGTGCGATTTTTTTTGGATTTGCTTGACTGATTCTTCTTGTCTCCTCGAGTCATTCAATTCCAATTGTTCAATTCTGATTTTCAGTGAAGTATTTTCTTCACTCACTTTTTAAAAATCTTTTTCTAATTGTCCAATTGAGGTCTTTTGTTCTGTGGAATTTTTTTTCCATTTCGCCAATTTTGTTTTTTAGAGAGCTGTTTTCTGTTTCCAGTTCACCAATCCTATTTTTCAAGGATTTTACTTCTTTATCCACTCTCTCTTTAACTGACTTCTCCAGGCTCTTTTGCCAAGCCTCCCTCTCCTTTTCCCAAGCTTCCCTCTCCTTTTGCCAAGCCTCACTCTGCTTTCCCCATTTTTCTTCTAGCTCCTTAATCACTTCTATGAGGTTCATCTGTGCTGAGGAACAGATGATCTCCTCCTTTGGGGATTCACCTGGGGACTGTCTGTTTTTAGTCTCCTCAGGATTTAGAGTCTGCTCTCTATCTGTGTAGAAGCTGTCAAGGGTTAAAGTCCTCTTCAGCTTCTTGCTCATTCTGTCTAATAATCAAAGACAAACTACCAAAGAAAAACAGAAAAAACTGGAGTCTTTCTTTGGGGGAGGGGCTGGGTATGTTATCAAGCTTCCTCTCCAGACTGCGGGGGGCAGCAGTGAGGCACTAGCCCTACTGTGCTGCGCGTGGGCTCTGAGATCCCAGAGCGTGCTGAGTCACTGTGGGGGGGGGGAAGGGGGAGACGGCCAGGTCCCGAGAGACTCCAGCTGTTTGGGGTTGTATTCTTCAGCCCCGGTGTTTTTAGCTTCTCTGCTGGGCTGCTGACTTGCTGCTGGAGCAAAGTATCCAAACCTGTAGCGAAGTTCTCCCCGCAGAGACAGCTGCGATCACTCCGCACCCCCTCTCCAGTCTGCTCCCGTGCTCTCACTGCCGCTGCCCCGCCGCCTGCGCCCGATCTAAAACCGTCCCAGCCCTCCAGTAAAGACAGACCTTTCTTGGCGAATCTCAAGGATGGCTTCTCTTGGTAACTATTTGTGGGTTTTTTTCAGTCAAGCATTAATTCAGAGGCTTGTAATGAAATGGATAGTGAGAGAAAGCGTGGAGCTTACACAGCTGTGTGCCTCCTCTCCGCCATCTTAACCGGAAGTCCTCATGTTCTCTTTTTTTAAAAAAGCTTTTTATTTTCAAAATATATGCAGTTTTCAACATTCACCCTTGCAAAACCTGTGTTCCAATTTTTTTTCTTCCTACCATTTCCCCTAGACAGTAAGTAAATCATGCTACATGTTACCCATGTGCAATTCTCCTGTAATATTTCCATAATTACCATGCTGTACAAGAAAAATCAGATCAAAAAGGAAAAAAAAGAGAAAGAAAACAAAATACAAGCAAACAACAACAAAAAAGTGAAAATACTGAGTGATCTACACTCAGTTTCCACAGTCCTCTCTTTGGATGCAGATGGGTGTCTTCATTACAAGACCTTTGGAACTGGCCTGAATCACCTCACTGTTGAAAAAAGCCACATCCATCAGAATTGATCATTGTATAATCTTCTTGTTGCCATGTACAATGATCTCCTGGTTCTACTCACTGCACTCAGCATCAGTTCATGTAAGTCTCTCCAGGCCTCTCTGAAATCATCCTGCTGGTCCTTTCTTACAGAACAATAATATTCCATAACATTTATATACCATAACTTATTCAGTGATTCTCCAACTCATGGGCATCCACTCAGTTTCCAGTTCTTTGCCATCACAAAAAAGAGCTGCTACAAACATTTTTGCACATGTGGATCCTTATTTCTCTTTTATGATCTCTTTGGCCCAATAGTAGCACTGCTGGATCAAAGGATATGCAAAGTTTAATAGCCCTTTGGGCCTATTTCCATATTGTTCTCCAGAATGGTCAGGTCACCAACTTCCACCAACAATGCATCAGTGTACCAGTTTTACCACATCCTCTCCAACATTTATTGTCCCAGTTTTCCCGCATCCCCTCCAACATTTATCCTTTTCTTTTCCTGTTATCTTAGCCAATCTGAGAGCTGGGTAGTGGTACTTCAAAGTTGTCTTAATTTGTATTTCTCTGACCAATAGTGATTCAGAGCATTTTTTCATATGGCTAGAAATGATTATAATTTCTTCATTTGAAAATTATCTGTTCATATCCCTTGACCATTTATCAATTGGACAATAGCTTTTATTCTTATAAATTTGAGTCAATTCTCTATATATTTTAAAAATGAGGCCTTTATCAGAACCCTTGCATATAAAGATTTTTCCCAATTTTCTGCTTCTCTTCTAATCTTGTTTGCATTCATTTTGTTTGTAGAAAACCTTTTAAACAATATACTCAAAATTATCCATTTTGCATTTCATAAGGCATTCTAATTCTTCTTTTGCCACAAATTCCTTCCTTCTCCATAAATCTGAGAGGTAGACTATCCTTTGTTCTTCTAATTTGCTTATAGTTTCACACTTTGTGTCTAAGTCATGAATTTATTTTAATCTTCTTAGGATAAATTATATTCTACATAGGAAGAAAAACTGACCAAAACTAACTGATCTCCAGCCTCTTCCCTCTCAAAGGTTTATTAGAGAGTTAAGATTGGAAATGAGGCAACAATTTAAGAACTCTTTGAAGAGGGCTATTGGATTAAAATTTAGATATTTACTCAGATTTTCTCTATTCATAAGACCTCAATTTCTCTTATGTCTTCCCCCTTACCTTTTCAATGAGCTATCCCTTATGATGGATATTTTTAAAAAATGAAGAAGAGAAAAAAAATCAGCAAGGTCAATCAACATATGGCACACAGAATTTTTTACTTTAATCATGGGTTACTGTCTTAATTTCATACTGTGTAGCCCTATGTCTCAAATGTATTCATCTAATTACCTTCATAATTGACCTCTCCCTCAAATTTTTCAACCAATAGCCCTCTTCAAAGAGTTCTTAAATTGCTGCCTTATTTCCAATATTAAATCTCTAATAAATCTTTGAGAGGGGAAGAGGCAAGAGTTCAATTAATTCTGGTCAGTTTTTCTTCACATGTAGAACATAATTTATGCTTATGGAAGAAAGAGTCTCTTTTAGAAAATTAGAACCTTGAGTGTGATTGTGAATCTTTGTATGTATAATGGAATTAGGATAGTATTTGAAAAACAAATAAAATTTGTTCTGATTCTCTCATCTCTTTAATATAAAGTGGGATATAGTGGATAGAAGTCCATACCTGGAATCAGGGAGAACTAAGTTCAAATATCTCCACAGTCACTTACTAGAAGTGAGATCTGAGAGTCACTTGATCTCTCATGTAAATTACAGAAAACAAGCATCTACTTCAGAGATTTACTGTGAGGATCAAATGAGATAAATAATGTAAAGCCAGTACAACAAACCTTAAAGCATTATTCAAATACAAACTATTATTAAATCATTATTGGGTTACTGTAACCAAGCAGAATGTTGGACTGGTTTTAAAAAGCTGTTTTAAATTAGCTGAAATCTATTATCTTTCTTTTGTACCTCTCATTCTATTCAAAAGAAAAAAAGAAAAAAAATTCCTAGTAACCTATATACTTAATCAAGGAAAGCAAATTCTCTTATTGGCAATGAAAGTTTTTTTTTTTTTTTAAATAAAACAACATGTGTCTCATTTTTACTCTGAATCTATCATCTCCCTCTCAGAGATCATAGATGGGGACTGTATCAATCATAATTCTTAGAACTTTCAAAGTTATTTGTCTTTACAACGTTGTTATCATTGTATAAACTGTTCTACTGGCTCTTTTCATTCATCTTCAGTTTATAAAACTTGAACTTTTCATTAAATTTTAAATTGTTTTTCTTGTTCAGATTATTTTACTTTATTACTTTATATACATCTTTCCATGTCTCTTTGAAATCATCTATTTCCTCATTTCTTATAACACAAGTATTCTATCCCATTTGTATTATCATATTCTGTCCCATTTGTATTTCCATATTCTATATCATTTGTATTGATTCAGCCATTTCCCAACTGATAGACATTATTTTATTTTCCACTGCAAAAAGAACTACTATAAATATTTTTGTACATAAGATCTTTTTCCTATTTTTTAATCTTTTTGAGATATGTTTAGATCTGGCAGTGGTACAGTTGGATTAAGGGGTACATAAAGTTTGGTAAATTTTTGTGTTTTCAAATTTATAAGAACAAAATTCAATAGATAAAAAAATGATCAGAATGTACAAACAGGTAATTCTCAAAAGAGGAGACCTAAGCTACTGATAGCTATATGAAGAAATGTCCCAAATAACTAATAATTAGAGAAATATCAATTAAACAACTTTGAGTTTCTATTTCATATGCATCAGACTGGCCAAGATGACTTTTAAAAAATGAAAAATGTCAATTGATATAGAGGGGCTGCAGAAAAACAGGATTAATAATGCCATTTAGTGGAGCTGTGAATTGTTCATCATTCTGTAAAGTGATTTAGAACTTTATCTTCCAATTTACTAAACTGTGAATGCCCCTTGATCCAGTCACCAGTAAGTTTATATTCTAAAAAGATAAAAGGAATACAAAAATATTCATAGTTCCTTTTTGTATGAGTGGTAGAACAAGTTATGGAGATGCTCTTTAACTGGTGAATCACCAAATACATTACTGTATAAAATGTATCACAATACTGTTGTACCATTAAAAATGGTGAAATAGATGGTTTCAGAGAAAAGTGGGAAGACCTATATGAACTAAGTCAGAGTGAAGTGAGACTAGAACAATGAGCATACTAACAAAAATATTACAATGAAAAACATCTTTGAAACACTTGAAAATTTTGATTAATTTAATGACAAAGCACAACTTCAGAGCACCACCTCTCCTCAGAATGGACTCAAAATTCAGAATAAGATACAGATTTTTGGATGTGGCCAACTTGTGAATTTGTTTTAGTTCACTATATTTGTTAAGAGGATTTCTTTTGTCTTTTCTTTTTTAGTGTGGTGATCTTTTTCTTCTTTAAAATATAATATAATAGTTCTCTCTGGGAGAGAGCAGGTTTCTTGAGGAGATTTTCTGGAGGCAGCCTTAGTTTCAGTTAAGAGTAATAATCACCCAAAATGTAGTCAGGTGTTAAAAATTCAGATCTTTTATTGCCTCCAGTATAGTCCGGTTAGCTTAGGCCTATCTCTCTGCTTGGTTCTAAGAGCTCTTGCAGCTTTCTCCTTTGTTTCTGCCTCTTGGTTCCAAGAGCTCCCTCCAAATGTCTCCAAATGCAAAGGTTTATCCTTCAGCCTCCAGGTTGAATTTGTCTTGCCTCTGAAAGAGGGCTTCTGGCTCTCAATCTCCCAGAGCGCTCCTCTCCAACCCCAGTCAATGTTCTGAAGTAAAACTCCTCACTCAGAGAGGGCTTCTGGCTGAATTTACTTGCCGCTCCCCTCTCAATCTAAATTCAGCTGAACTCTCCAATCTAATTCAGCTCCACTCTCTCTGAAGCTAAGAGCCTCTTTATATATGATTTCCCAAAGGTTGACTCCTCCTTCTGGAGGCAAACCTAAGGGAGGTGTGAATTCACAAAGTTACAAAGGTTACTTTGTGAATCTCCCATACTTGTGAACTCCAATAAGTACTAGTGTAAACACAAGCATTGTATCAATTAGTTCTACTTAGTACCTTGTTTCAGGTTCTGGCCCAAAACATCTCTTTGGAGGATTAGATCAATGATACTGAACCATGCTAAATTAGATAATTATTGTCTCTATCAACTCTAATAATTTAACAGTTTGTAAAGATTCCAACAAGTATGTTGTGGTAAGGAAAAGGCTGGAGAGAAAGTAAAAGTTTATTTTAAAATTTACTTAAAAATGAGTGAGTGGGAGAGCACTGACCTTTTGAGTAAATTTGAATTTTAAAAGTATAGGATTTTATATTAAGTATGGGATTTTATGTTAACTTTCATCTTGCTGGTTTTAGCTTAGCACTACAACCAAACAAGATGATTTTGAATCTTGATTCTTTCATTAGGCATTCCTCTAGTGTTTGTTATCCATATATTTGATAAGCATGTTTCCATCTAAGCCATTGACAAAATGTAGAACAAGAGAAGGCAAAGACTCCTTTCTAGCATATTGTTTTTCAGCAGAGCAATAACTGGAGTGTGTGGTTGGGTGGAAGTGAACAAAGCTTTTCCTTAGGTCATTGAAATTGTAAGAGCACTGACATTTAAACTACTTGAGCAGCACAGATACAATGGAGCTAAGTAATTAGTGACCTAAGAATAAATTCTTAAAATTGGAAGCAACCAACAGACATACTTCATCTCTCTGAAAGCTGTAACCCAAAGGGATTCTCTCTACCCTGAGCTCTCTATATTTCCCAGATATGGAATTAGTAATCCTAAAATTTTTTCAGCAGCTCCTAAACTGAATTTGTTTTTAAAAATTTATTTGAGTATATTTTGCCCTGGTGCCAAAATGCCTAATTAGGGCTCTGTCTTCTAGATTGATGGAGTCATTAATCAATCTTCTTTGAGTAGCATTATTCAACCAACTGTGAAACCACTTTACTACCACTCAGGTTCAAGCTACCAGCCACAATGATCTTCTCTGACTTTGTCAATTAACATGTTGACAAACTAGATATTTGCTAATATCTAGATTAGAGTGAAATCTCAAGATAACATGAAATGTATACTCAAATTGGGTGATACTGAACTCCATTTCTTCATCTTAAAACTATTTTCTGGTTTTCTCTAGTTTGTGAAGGTATGTAACCATTCATTTTGGGAAAACAAATATCAATCCTTCAACAAGACTGGCCCCTTTGGGGATTAATCCCTCTTTTAAGTGTATTACACAAAGTAACAAACTGAACTTATACTGTGCCAGAGGAAAAAGAGCAAAAACACATTGATCAAAGCTGATATTTTAATTATTTTTCATAATAATAAAAATAAATTAGTCATAAACAAAAATAGTTAATTTTTACCACATAGAAAATTACTGTATTTACTCACATAATTCTTCCCCCTCTCAAAAAAAACCCTTTCTTTTTAAGATATACATATATATAAAACATATATATTTTTTATTTTACTAAAATACAGGAGGCTTGAAGGGTAGTAGTAGATTTATTTGAGAAAATTGCTCCCAGCTATGATGGATGAACTCTGAGACTTCAGTTGTTGCTGCCAAGAGCTTAATTCCTTCCCAGTTGGAGGTTCTAAAGGATTGGTCATAACATTTAACGTGGTGGCATCTCTTTAGGCACCTTTCCTATTCTGACCAACCTTTAGAGTAACTTTTGTTGTTGTTGACAAAGCAGTGGTTCTCCTCCACCCGCTTCCCATCCCTCCCATCCCAGGAAGAAATAATGCAGAGGGGGAAAAGGATCATATATTTCCCATTACAAATTGTGTGTGTGTGTGTGTGTGTGTGTGTGTGTGTGTGTGTGTGTGCGTGTTGGGGACAGAGACTGAGGGGAAGAGGGGAAGGGCGGGGAGAGGGACAGGAAGAAGGGAAAGGAGATTTGGAGAAATGGCCTGAGCTTGAGAGGAAGGAGGGATCACATCAGTGAGTAAACATGATTTGCAAGATGAATAGGGTGGCAATTCAGATGTCGTTCAGTTACAAAGCTAGGGATAAAAGTCCCTGAGCTCAGTCACAAAGCATGATAACATATGTTCTGCTTTAAATCCTTTCAAAAAGATTGACTAATGAGAAAATTAAACAATGGTAGCTATGGATTTACAGTATGACGCATATAAGCTGTAACATTCAAGGAAGCTGGATTAGTATATGATCAAAGAATTTTACGCAAATGTAGATTGTATATGTAAATAAATACCTGCTAGGTCCCTTTTAAAAATTAGCATATTCTAAATAATAAACTATTTTGATACAAAGGCTTGTTCTATAGACATAGCTCCGAATACAATTTCCTATAAACATCTTCTATTTACAAATAACAAAATAATAACTTATCACACAGTATTTCCTTCTGCCAAACTGAATGATGATGGATTTGGAGATGAGGTCAAATGGAATCAGTTTATGGAAAGCATTTTAATTATGTCATTCTTGTGGAGAGCTAATATTCTGAAAGATGAATTTGTATTGATCTGAGAAAACTGGCTAAAGCGAGTCACCGCTACTGGATATATTGAATTTTCCAGGAAAGGAAATATAGGATCATGTGAGAAAGCATTGGATTTGAAATTTGATGCTTTGTTTTTCAGATTCTTCTTATTAGCTGTGTCACCTTGGGTAAATCACTTTACTGAGTTTCAGTTTGCTTCACTGTTAAAATGAGGATTATAACAGTTGTATTATCTATCTCACTAGGTTGTTATGAGAGAAGTTCTTTACAAATTGCAAAACACTGGTCAAATTTAAGCTATGATTCTGATTATCCAAGCAAGCAATTGATATATAAACTGCATGGTCACTTATTTCACATCTAGTCTTTTTTTTAATTCTAAAATGAGAAAGAGACAGAAGGTAGGAGGAAAGAAAGAAAAGAGGGAAAGAGGAAGGAGAGTGAAGAAAAAGAGAAAAAGAAAGAAGGGGATAAAGAGAAGGAGGAGAGAAATTGAGAACTATTGTAGCACACTGTGGAAATAGGAATATTTCCTAGATCAGTGTGAAGTCATTTTCCTTGAATAAAGATCTAATGAGACTAAGACAGAAGCAGTAAGCTGTGTACCCTTTGCCAAACTACTTTTCTTCTCAGGATCACTATTTTCTTATCAGCTAAGGAGAGGGATATTTTATTATTTCCAAGGATTTTTCTCTCCCACCTTAACCCAGCCTAAAGCTAGAAAGAGTGTAATAATAATGTACTGGAATATCACTGGGAAGTCAGGGCACAGCGCAGGGCTTATAAACTACTTCCCGGTAGTTCCAGAAAAAGGCATGTCTATTTTCATTACTGTTGATTAAATAGTTTTATTGCCTTCTGATAAGCCATATCTTATAACATTTAGATAAAATAATAGTTGCAACAAAAATAATTTGGTTTAATAGGATATTTGTAATAACTGTATTTCTCCCTACTGAATGACTTTTCCCTGTCTCCCCAGACTCAAGATGTCTTTAGGAAGCCAGAAATGCTAATTGTTTTGTCTGATAGCAAAATTTTAAAGTTCTTTCCTCAGGGTTATATGGAAGCCAGGGGTCACTGACCTCTGAGGGTAGGGGAGAACCCTATTAAGTGACAGCTTATTTGATTTTGATGTAGGGGAATGCCTTTAAAAAATAAATAATAAAATTGAAGGTATCATACAAATGCAAACCTAGTTTTTGGAATGTGTTAGTCCATAGATTTAGACTTTAATGAAGTCCCTTCAACTCTCTATAAGTCAGTTTTCCAATTTGCAAAATGAGGATGTTGACCTCTTCAACTCTCAGTCTTATAATTCAACTTTTTGATTGTTTGATTTATTGCTCTTGGAAAATAAAAGCCTTTGGAGGTAGTGTGGTGCAATGACATAATGAATTCTGAATCAGAATACTTAAGATTTGCTGCTCACTCTTCTAAGCACAACATAGGTGACCTAAGGAAAATCATTAGGGTTCTTTGGGTCTCAGTTTTCCTTTCTGTAAAATGGGGAGATTAGGCTAGCTGTCCTCTATGATTCATTCCTTACAATCCTAAAATTTCTGTATTATCAAATTTATCAACAAGAGAGGCTGAATGATGCCTCATTAAAGAGACTTCTTTACTTCTATGCAAGAATGCATCTAAAAACAAATATGAGACTTATCTTCACATTATCATAAATTCAATTAGGAGCCTCCTCCAGGACTCAACAATTAGAAAATACGTCTTTTTGCTTAACTGCTTAACCTAAATATTCCTTGCTACTATTTAAACTCCATTTTCTCTTACTCTAACCACCAGGGAAGCAGAAATAAACTGCTCACCATCTTCCTTCAAATATGTTTTCAAATGGCTCCTATCAGCTCTCTCCTCTCTTGCTCATGGAGGCTGCCCGGCTGCTACTCCCAAAAGGGATCATAATTTCTACTGCCTTGCCTCTGGTAGGAATAGCTTATGATCGCCTTGAACACCCCAGCTGTTCCTCTAACCAAACTAAGCCAATGGTGACTGTAGTTTAATCTCTTTTACAGCATGTAAAGTTTCATGATGTGTGGACTTCTGGGCTGCAGACTACTGTTGGCAAGACTATTGCTGTCCAATATGAGTCGTAGAATCATAGGCTTAGAATTGGAAGGGAAGTCAGGTATCATCTATTCTATTCCCTATCCAAATCATGGATCCAATTTACAACATACAGCCAGCCATGAGAAGCTCACAAGCCCCTAAGCCAGCTCATTCCACTTTTGGACAGCACTAATTGTTCGGAAGCTTTTCCTTATGTTGAGCTTATATTATTTGTTCCCTTTTCCCTTTCTGGAACCAAAGGCAACAAGCCTCTATGTGAAAGCCCTTCAAAAGAAGCTAGCTTTCTCCCTTTTCCTCACCACAGTTCTTTGTTCTCAAGGTGAATACCTCCAGTTCTTTCAATTATCCATTGAATTTGATTGGCCTTGACAATTATGTTGTTGTACCCATTCCAGCTTATTAATGTCCTTTCTAAAATGTGGTAGTCATCCTCTCTCCTTTTTTTTTTTTTAAATAGAGGTAGGAATCTGTGGGTTTTGGAACACTTACAAATACCATCAGAGTTGGTAAATCTTTTGGTTAGTTTTGCTGAACTATTTCACCTCCCTCCCCTACTGCTTTTTTATTGTTTATTATAAGAGATAATTCCCTGGGTGAATAGGAATGTACATGGTAATGAAGATGGCATGAAAACAAAAGATATCGATGCAAATTCAAATATAAAATAAAAATGTGACATCAAGAATCAAATTGCTCAATATCTAGGAAACTCTTAGGATTATCAATAGGGGTAAAACAGGGCAACAGAAAACTTGTTAGATTTGGGTTCAAATCCTGCTTTTAATATTTATTACATATGTGACTTTGGGCAATCTATTTAAACACTCTGAGTCTCAGTTTCCTGATCTGTAAAATAAGACGGTTTGATTAAATGACTTCTGAGTGTCCCTTTCAGCTCTATTCCCATGATCCTATGAACTTGTTTGCTCTCAGCTCTATAATTATCCTGCTGCAGCCTAGAAATGCATTAGCTTTTGTGGCTGCCACATCATATTGCTGACTCATATTAAGCCTTTGCAGTAAGCTCTTTATTCTATTACGGGTAATAGAAAACTAATCTTAATAAAAGCACATGGGAACTTCAGCTTCTAAGACAGCAAGGAACACTAGAGCAGCACATCCATCTAAGCAACCTATGGGCTGGAGGATTCCTTTAGGTGACTGTCTTTATACATGGGATCACCACTTTTTATCCACTTGGGCTTACTATGGGCCCAGTAGACATGGAGATAGGTTGGAGAGTCTGACTAGGTCTACTGAGGGCATTTTATTAATTGTGGATATTTTTGACAGACTGAGAGGTAACTGGGTAGCTTCTCTTCAAAGCTGCCTGAGAACACAGGATGCTGTCAATCATAAACCATGCTGTTATTTCCTTTAGGGTGCCACTAAATTCCATTAAAAGGATTTTCAAGCTATTGGGAACCTATGGGATAAGTTTGGCTGTGAGAATCTCTTTTCTACCCAGAAAATGGAAATATACTTACGTCCTTTTGCTCTCAATAGGATAAACTTCCTCTATGATTAAATTGATTTAGCTTGAAATTCTTTTCAACAGGGAGAGAAAATGTCTTTGAAAATACTGGATTACAGAATTTTTGGAGAGTTCACCCTAAGTGCCTTGGGTATCTTATTCTGGTAAGTCTTAGACAGGAAAGAGAAGAGTTTCTGAATAAAAGGAGAAACTGAGTCTAGAAGGGCTTGAATCTATATTTCATTTCAGATTATTTGCATGCATGTAGACCTGTGTGTGAGAAAAGGGGTAGAGGAGACATAGGGAGAGAGACCATTTCAGAAAGACCTCTGAGAAATCATTACGAAGAAGAAGTCTTTCACATTTGAAAATGGATTATTCTTTAGGGAAACTATCACAAGTCTGTCCCCCTGGTCAGAGAGGCAAATCTAAGTGCCTAAGACAGGGAGCAACCTCAAATGAGATCACAAAGATTTAGATATAACTAGGTGGACTAAGCAACAATAACAATGCTCAGAAGCATGCTTCTGCTATTTAGTAATTTGCCTTTAACTGCCCTGAACAGCACACTGGTCTTGGTCTCAAAGAACCAGGTTTGAAAGCTGTCTCCATTGTTGATCATCCATCTCTGTGATCAGAAGCAAGTGCTCCATGCTTGGAATGTAATATTCCCTGAACTGCAGGCACCTTTTATTTTCCCGGGTTGCCTTCAAGATTCAGTTCAAATCTCATATTTTATAGGAGACTTTTCCCATTCCTCACAGCTGCTATTCCTTTCCATGTGTATTGAAATACCTTGTATATATCTTCTTTTTATATCCCGCACTTATGCAATAGGACGCAGGGTAAGTGCTTGACAAATTCTTGCTAACTGACTGATTGAATAGGATCACAGGACCACATAGGTTTACAATTGGGTATACTGAGGCCCAGAGAGGTCAAGTTCACATATATAGTCAAGTGACAGAGGCAGGATTTCAGTTTTGCCTCCCTGAATCTCTATTTCTTCATCTAAATGGAATCAATATTGTTTGTATTGTGTCACAGGAGGGTTATGAAGAGTTCATTCTCTAAGGTGTTCTATAAAGTAGAGTGATGGAAAGAAGCTTAAATTTGGAGTCAGTGAACATCAGTTCAAACTCTGCCTTGGCAACTGTACTAGTTGCATGACTTCAAGGGAATTGCTTCAACTCCTGGGCTAAGGTCTTCTTATTTGCAAGATGAGAAGAGTATAACAGATGTATTCTAAGATTCTCCTTAGCTTTAGAATCTATTTTTGAGCACAAAATAAAATTGTGCCATTAATAAGTGGGACACAGAAAAAAGATTCCTAGGTGGGAGTGGGGCTGGGGAATATGTGGATAAAAGGTGGATAAGTGGAGAGTGAAAATTTCAACCAATCAAATCCCAAATCCCTATTACTTCATTGACAAAGCCCTAAGAGAACCATGATTTAAGAGAAAGAACACTAATTGGTCAGTTTTTAAGGACAGAATATTAGAAAATGAAGATTTGGGGAGAGAATTATCAACCTCTTCTCATATTCTCATACTCTAGGTGGGATATTTCATGGCATTTGGTATTTTATATCCTGGTGAAAAGATATCTGGTTATTTAGCATCTTGGCCATCTGATGACCTGAGTAGGGTATGTGATCCTTGGTAAGGCAAAATAGAAAGTAGGCACATGCAAGCTGAGATAAAAGTAAGGAAAGGCTGTGTGTCCTTCTGGAAAGTTAAAGAGACTGATGAACACAAAATCACTTCTCCCAGGTCCTATCTTTAGTTCACTAATTTTTAGATCCCCAAACACTAAGTCACAAAATATTTGATCAACATACTATCTGTCTGGAATGTGGCAGGGTAACAGCTTGGCTGCATGTTTCTCATGAGGGCCTCTGGCTGATGCTGGCACACAGGATAAGATTAATCAGTGGGACGGTTCGAATGAGAATGCATCACTTGAGAGCATCATTTCCACCCCTAACATACACCTAGATACCCCTTTCCCATTTTATTTAATTGAAGGGATATGATTAAATTGTATTTGTGGGGTTCCTACCTACCCAACCCCGGCAGAGCCTGTTGAGGGTACCCACAACAACACTGCTTACATCTGTCCAGTCCCACAGTAACTAGGATGGATATTATCTCCGCCCTGCAAAACTCGACTGTCTATTGGCCACTCTTGTACAGGATGCACAGCAGGCGGTCTTGTAATAGGTGTACACACAGAGCCGGGCCTGGACCACCACATTGCAGTTGTAATATTTGTCTTTGCAGTTTTCATCTGCAGTGAAAGAGAGAAACATTTCAATAAACATTCTCCTCCCAAATTTCTGAGTCTTTTTGCTAACTAAGTTCCAGTTGAAATACTAGGCCTTCCTATGTATCTTAAGTATCTTGGTACTTAAATGGTAGAGCTGAGACCACCCTGATATATCCCTTTTTTCTAGCCTTTAATGTTTTCTGGAGGACTGCCAACTTTGACTTCCAAATAAGTGAAACAATGTAAGAAAGGGGGTGAACACCAACTTTGTTTGCACTTCAAGTAGGTGGGCCAGAGTCCTGAAAATATATTCTTCATGCTCAAAGTGAGTGCATCAACTGCCATCAAAGGCATTTCCAATGAGCCTCCAGGCATAAGGCAACAGATTAGAAATTAGATTGAGGGAAAAAAGTAGTGCAATCTCTTGGCCGAAGATTGATTTAAGCTAATCAAATCCCTTGCACGTTAAGGTCAAATTTTGTGAATTTTTGTAATATATATTGAATTTGTGCTATGAAAATGATTTTTAAGAAGGCCAATGCCCTATAACAGAGAGATCACTGGCTCTTCTAGAATCAGTAGGACTTAGATTCAAGCAAGTCCTATTTCTATTACAAACTAATTGTGATATGTTTGTGTATGCACACATATATCCATGTTTCTATATGTGTGCATCTGTGTGCATATACACATATATTTATACATATATGTATATTGTACATATTTTTATCTATCTATTTGAGTCTATTGCCCATGTAACTGACAGAAGAAGAGATTTAAATGTGGTTACCAAATGTTTGTTACTAGGCCTTTCTTCCCCAAGTCTAGCCTTCTTTAATCAAACTGTCTTTCTATACACTTGAAAATATTCATGATTCTGTTGGAGTTGGTAATATCTCTGCTGAACCTCTAGATTTTCATATATACTCTTCTTGAATTGTTCCAGTTAAAGAAAGTAAACTTCTAGTGACATGCATCTGAACTGAGCAAAATCATTTTTCTTTGATAGACACATGGGACTGTACTCAAGATTTTACACCTTAGTAAGGTCTTTCAAGGTCTCCTCACACTTGAATGAATAAATGAAAACATACTTATTAAATGCCTATTATGTAGGCATTTGAGAACCCACAGGTTCCTTTACTCCATGATGTTATCAGAAGAATAGAAATGAAATCTGTGTATCTGTCATCTATATAAATAGATATATTGAAACTCTAAAATATAGAATTTTGGAAAAAGAGATTCAAATTGCTAATGATACATTTATGAGTCAAGTGAAGGTCATATTAAAGAAACTAAAGAAAGAACAAAGGAATAAAACTGTGCTGGTCACAGGTCATTTAACATAATTCATTGAATATGAAGAAAAATGATAAACTGCCGAAAAGAGAAATCTTAATCTGTCATTAGCTTTTTTTTTGCATTCAGAAGAGTAGCTAGACAGGGCAAATCTTGAGAGCAGGTATAGGTGATTACCTAAACATTATCTCCCAACCAGGTTACTGTGGCTTGGGGTTTTCATCATCAGAATTATTAAATGAGTGGACCAAAAAAATAATAAAAAGGCATTGTCTCTAGAAGGCTTTGATTAAAATATATACTTATGCCTTATAAGCACCCATTAGAATTTCTTTTCTAGTTTTATTTCTAGGTTCAAGGCTGGGACACTTAAATATACCTTCTTCCTATTCAGCTTTTCTTTCTCTTCTTAATAGAAGACATGACAATACTTAAGGAATCTGAATACTTTCTCCTCTAAATGGAAGAAGGGGGTTCAAACACCAGGATTTCAACTCACCAATTTCAGGGACACAATCCTGAGGATTGCAAGATTCTTTCTCTTCTGGTTTATATTGAGGGTCACAGTGGTTACTGGGTGTCATGTCATCTGAGAGACATCGAACCTCTCGTACCCGGAATCCTCCTTGGCAACTTTTGGAGCACTGAAAGGAATGAGGGAAGACAGAAGAAGTTAGGGTGCCATAGTTTTAAATAATTCATTATCTCTAAAATACTTGGTGGGATGGTGGTAATGGGAAGGCTTATCTAGTTTATAGTTTTTCATCTTAGCGGCGTTTGTATAGGAACTGCTTGTTTTTTTTTTTTTTTTAATCCCATAACCAGTTGGACATAAAAGATACTTAATAAATATTTGTCAAATTAAATAGTTGTCTCGAATGTGTATGTGTTTGCATACATATACAGTTCTAATTAATGTGAAAAAATATATATAATGTAATGATGAAAATGTTTCCATGGGGTCATGCTTATGCAGCTAAACATTGTTTGCTAATTCTCTGTGATTTTGAAGGCACCTTACATTATTGTTGAGGAGAAAAATCAAAGTCCCTTGCTATACCTCATATTTTTTGTTCTTAGAGGGAAAATCACTTATTTATATCCTCATTGATTTATGCTTATAGGACACACTTATTTTTTAAAATTCAGATCAAATGCTCATGGTTAAAGCACCACTCCCCACCCAGTGGCAACTTGCTCAAATTGCAGACATTGTAGTTGATAGGGAAGAACCTCAGAAACAGGAATTCTTAACTATTTTTGTGGACCAGGGACTCTTTGTTGGTATAATGAAGATTGACATATAGACTGCTGAATCTAATGAAAAACCTCTTGGGTCTTAGACAAAGAATCCCTACTCTATATAGTTTGAAACAATCCAGTGTACACCTGTAGCAGACAGGGATACCTACTACATTAAATAGCTCAGCAATCATAGGAACACTGAAACCCTATCAGTATTCATTCTCAGCTTATTGTGTTTTTCAACATAATAGATGTTTCATGGCTTTTTCAAGAGGTCAAAAAGATAACAGAATTTAGAGTTGCAAAGAATCCTCAGTTATAGGCCAATTATTTCAGTTTGTAGATGAGGAAATGGAGTTTCAGAGAGGGAAAATTAATTGGCCAAAGTTATGCAAGTAAATGGAACAGTTGAAATTTGAACTCAGATATTATATCTCTAAATCTAGTACTCTTTCTGTGGTATCCTTCTGACTAACATCAGAAACACATATTAAAAAGAAATGTTTTTTTAGAATGAGTTTGGTTCAATAGGATTTACTAGTTTGATCAAAAGAAAGTATAGGGATGACTATACATTTTTAAAACACAAACCAATTTGACTTCTTAAGGGAAAAAAAATTCTTTAGGATAGATTTATAAGTTACCAACCCTGGTTCATTTAATTCAACCCTAATATTCATTAGAATATTCATTTAGTAAGAATATTCATTACTGGGGTAGCGAGGTAGGTCAGTAGATAAAGCACTGGACCTTAAGAGGACCTGAGTTCAAATGTGGACTCAGATACTTAACACATTAGCTGCATGATCCTGGGCAAGTCATTCAATCCTAATTGCCTCAAAAACAAAACTAAACAATAAAAAAGAAAGAATATTCATTGATGTACTCCTTTGGTTCTGTTGAGCTCTTGTGACTACTTTAGCAAAAAGAATTAAATTACTTAATAACAGTTATAAAGAGATATATCCCACCAGCTAGAGGTGTTTAAATGACTTAGATTATGTTTCCTATAAGAACTATGGAATCCATGTTGAAGAAACAGGAATTGGAGATCTGATTTTAACTCTCCTTTCTTCTACTTAGTTTGGACAACAATAATTTTTAGTAGTGCAAAAACTTTAATTGTGTTATTTCATTTGATTCTCACAGTGTTGCTGTGAGATTACTATTTTTTTTCTTTTTTTGGCAGATGAACAAACAAGATTAAGTGCTCAAAATTTTATAATCATATGTGTTTTTTGAATTCAGGTGGGACTGCCTTCAATCTCAGAACTCTCTGCATTGCATTATACTACCTGCTTGCCCAAGTTATTTAACTTTAGTAGGGAGTTGGACTACATGTTCTAATTTTTGCACAGTCTGTCAACATAGGAATCAAGGATGGCTGCACACATCAGATCCACAGCCCCTTAGGTTAATACTTATTGTTTTTGGATGGGAATTGCTGCCAGTTTCAGGATTTCTATACCTCAACACATCTTTTCTTTCCTTAACACTCCACTGCAGACCTGACAATCATGAATGTGATTTGAATCATTTGGGAACCTATTTATATTTTTAGCTTTATTAGTTCATGACTATATGGAACTCTTTTAAGTTTATTATTCCTATATTACAGTAATCCTTTCTTTCATTTTGCCCTAATCTTATCTTTCTTTAAAGTTCAAAGAGTACCATTTACTTCTGGTATCATGGGATTTAATTTAAGGAAAAATAGTCTCCTTTATCTGATTCATTTTTTTAAAGACTTTAAAGACTTTTAAAAAGATTTTTAAAGACTTTAAAGAAGGGAATGATCACATAACTATTTTTGTCTTTGTCTTTCCAGACTGGAGTTCCTATATTCATTTGCCATTACCCCCATTCCCTTGAGTTTTCCTTCCTCCAGGTTGTCTCCAGTTCTAATATATTTCTTTCTTAAAATCTAATGATCAAAATGATCAAAATGTGTATATTGCATGTAAATATGTCATGAGAAGTGTGTCTCTAAATATTCGTGTGTACACTAAATCCTAAATGAGCCAGTCTTATTCCTAGTGTAAGCCACATATAAGGATTCTACAAAACTTTGACAGGGTGATAAAGAAGAGCATGGGGAAAGGTCTAAGACTTCAACATATGAGTTTCCTGAGAAGGGCAAAAACTAATTTATTATAAATCTCTCAGATGACAGGTTTAAAACATTAAAAATCATGATGGAAAGACACTGTGGGGTTATTCAAGCCTGACCTCTGAGAGAAGAACAAAGTAGGGCCAGAATGGTGGGGACTCACCTGAGATATAGTTGCTGGGAGAAAGTAAACCAGCTGATGATTTTCTGGGTTTTTTTGAGCAATTATTTTTGTTAATTAAGACTAAGCTTAGTCATTTCTTCCAGCTGGAGAAATATAAATGCTATCACTGTTGTATAAATTTTAATGCCTTGGGATAAAGTCTGAATAGCCCCATCTTAATTACAGCCCTACTGTGCACAATGTGGTGAATATTTTCTGTTTTGTTTGAAACAACCTTTCTGATAATCTTAAATGTGTGACTGGCTAGAGCTGCAATATTTAAATATTTATCAGGCTTTTCTTTTTTCTAGATTATAACTGATCTCTCTGAGCCCATCATTCTATAAACATAGTTTGGAGTTTCTTCACCAAAATTCTGTATTTCCCTGTGTTGAGCCCCTGTCATTTGACTGCCACGCACACAGCCACGGGTTTTATCTCCATTGGCTCAGAACTCATAAGTTTGTCTCATTCTGTTTTCTGTTAACCAGATGGCTGAGCAACAATGTTGTTTCTGAGCACCTTGCAAATATTAACATCATCAAATTCCATTTCCCAGAAGGAGAGAAAATGTCCTTCACATCAAACACAGGCTTTCAGTCTGCTTCCGGGCTGATGTGTTAAACACTTGAAGGATTGTTACAGAGGGGGACAAGCAGTATTTGGCTTCTCTGAAGCTTTTCCTGAATGTTATAAAACTTTCTGAGGCGCCCTGAGATTGACCTCATTGATTATAAATCTTGGCTGGCAAACTTCTATTTCAATGATTTCACAGAACAAATATCTGAATATCCGTTTTCTGCCTTTTTAAATTGGAGAAAATGAGTTCCTTAAGACTTGATATATGTCTAGTCTACATCATGTATTTCCTTAAGGTGAATGGATGTTTGGATGAAGTGTTTGAAAATGTATTGCTCCATGTGCACAAATAGAGTTACTCAATATTTTCTTAAATTAGCATTTTTCCCTAGATCCTATTTAAATAGAACTCTCTGCTCTGGTTTCAAGATTTTAGAAAGTGGGATCAAACCATACATCTGGCCTCTACAACAGGTTAATCCAAGGCATTGATATACCACATATTCTTCCAGAGAGGAAGTGTGTAATGTAGGGAGAGAGAAAAATATAATCATTAAAATAAATAACATAAAAGAGACAATGACTCACCACACTCCATTCTGTACTAAACCATTTAGCACCACAGGGTTTGAGGTAGCAGGATTGCTGACTGGGAGGTCTTTCTAAGTACGAACATTCATGTGGGTCCAACACATTAAAGGTATCCGGATTCTTCTTGATACAAATCACTTCCCTCTGTTGGGTGCCTCTTCCACATTCAATTGAGCACTACAAAAAGAATGGATACCACAGGATGAGGAGCATTGGCTCAGATCACATATTGTTTGCAGAGGGTGGCTAAGTTTCTCCACCAAATGCTGCATAAGAGAAAAAGGCTTAAACTGTATCATCATCTTTACCTTCATCACCACCATCAACATCACCTCTAGCATAGTATAGCATGTTAAAATTTACAAAGTACCATTTCATTTTATCTTCATGAAATTATCATTAAGCTACCAGTAAGCCTCTTTTTCAGATGAAGAAACTGAGGCAAGCAGAAGTTAAGTGAGTTCCCTGGAGTCATACAATTACTAAATATTTGAGGCAATATTTGAACTTGTTTCCTGTTTGGTGAGCTAAATATTGCACCATCTAGCTAAATCAGGAGTTGGTTCAGAATAAATAATACGTCCTACCAAGATAACCACTGAAGATCAGAATTGGTTATTCCAAGGATGTTGGAAGTTCCTTCATCTGTGTGCATGAAGAATGATTGCTAGGATATAAGCCGGTCAGCTGTCATTAGGGAGGAAAAGATGAGTAAGAGGCTGTGCAAATTTCTTCATAAATTCAGGGACAGTCCTGGAATTGGGGAGTGAACCAAAGAAAACAAGGAATGGGGCAGAAAAGAATGAGGAACCTGCTGTGGAAGAAGGGTTTATATCTAGCACAAGCCAGCCTGGTGATGGAGCTCAGAACTTTACAATCCTGGAACACTTATTTAGTTTTCTGTGTGTTTAAAAATTTTTAGTTTAGAGACAATAAGAAGGTTTTAAACACAAAATGTTCCATTGATCCACACTTTAAATTAAAAACCAAGAACATAAAACACCATTTAATCAATACAGCAAATAATGGAAAAGTTATACTTAACTTTTATATTTTGTTTTGGAAATTAAAAGAGAGAAGAGGAAAGCACAAACTCAAGAAGGAAAGAGATAAAAATAAATGAATGCACAGAGAGAGCAGGGCAGAGATACAGAGACCTGTAAACATGGAAAAGAAACATCTTAAGACATACAGAAAAATTAATATGAGTTAACTCCTTTGTCCTCTGTCTTTTAAGAGACTGCAAACAACAGACCTGTATTTCTTTATCCAAAACATAGATATATATTGGGAAAATCAATTCTTGGTGCTTGGAATCAAAGGATCATAGATTTTTAACTGCAAGGGACCTTAAAAGTTATCTAGTTTAATCCCATTATTTTGTAGATGAGGAAATTGAGGCCCAATAAAGTTAAGTGACTTGCCCAATATCACATATAACATAAATGATGGAATTGGGATTGAACCCAAGACAGAGAACTCCTGATCTCTCACTTAGGATCACTCTCAACTTTATTTAATTCAGACCATCATGATGTGTCGGTCCCTAATCATAATGCCTTAAGTTTCTTTTCTAAGCTTTATATGATAATTCCTCATGATCTGTGTCACAAGGGATTGACATAATAGTCCAGCAAGGATAGCACAGTGGTGACATTTATTATCATTTCAATGAACAAAGCCTAAATAAAGCATGTGTGTAATTATTTTATAGGCAGTGAAGAATTTTTATGTTTGGATCGATTCTAGAAGGGAAGAACTTAAAGTGTTTCTGTAATTAGTGGGGAGGGAACACCCACTGGCAGCAAGGGATTCAGGTTGGGAAAGCCTTCATTTAGAGGATGGGGTAAAGTGAGGAGAGATTTGGGGCAAGAAAAGCAGTTAGAAGACTACAATAGTCCAGACTAGAAGTTATGAGAATCTGAATAAGGAAAGGAATGGGAAAAATTTTACAGAGGAAGAAATGACAAGATTTGGCAACTGACTGGATATATGGGATGAGTGAGAGTGAAGAATACAGAATGGAGCCAAGGTATGAACTGAGGTGACTGAAAGGATGGTGATGGTGTTGATAGAAAAGAGGGGAACTTTGGAAGAGAATGGATTTGGGAGGAGGGAGGGAAAAAATGAGATTTGTTTGGGGTACCTGAAGTTTGAAATGCTCATGAGATTGTTCACAATGCCTAAGTAAAGCAGTAAAGGAGGGCAGGAGAGAAGAAAAAAGGGCCTAGGAAAGAGCACTGATGGTATATCTACAGTTAGGGCATTGATGTGGGTGGTATAAAGAACTTGAGAAGGAGCGTTCAGAGAGATCAGAGAATGAAAAGAGAGCATTAATATAGAAACCAAGAGAGGAGAGAGTATCAGAGAAAGAGCGGTGACCACATTCCTTTGAAGAGGTAAAGAAGGCTGAAGAATGAGAAAAGACCATTATATTTGTCAATTAAAAGATCACTTGTAATTTTAGAGAAAGCATTTTCAGTTGAGTGACAAAGTTGTCACCTATACTATAAAAGACTGAAAAGTGAAAAGAGGAAGGAGTGGTGAGTTTAGCTGTGAAAGGCGGGAGAAAGTGAAAGGTAAGGACAATAGTATTATGGGATGGAAAAATAGAATGAAAGTCTTTTAATAACAAGGGAGATTTGGGCATAATTGTGGGTATCAGAGAAGGATGCATTACTTAAGGTAAGATTAGGAGGAGAAAGGAGATGTTTGAGGAGGAGTCTATTGGAGAAGATAGGAAGCAATAGAATCATGGTAAGGAGAAGCATTTCCTTAATTTCAGCTAAAAGAAAGGAAGAAAGAATGGGGGATAATGTCAGGGAGTTTTGAGGAGAGAGATCTCACAGCAAATGGTTTGTTTCTCCATATGGTATGAGGGAAGTTTTTAGCTTCAAGAATGAGGTAGAGAGGAGGCAAACAGTGGTAGTGTATGATCCTGGAGTCAGGAAGACCTGAGTTTAAACCTGGTTTTAGACACTTAGTAGCTGTGTGACCCTGTGCAAATCACTTAATCCTGATTGCCTCAAAAAGGTGAGGTAGAGGAGAAGGTGATGAAGAAGGATGGAGGAGAGAAGACTAAGTTTGGAATAGAAGTTTTTTCTTTGTCCATCTCTCTCTGTTTTCTCATTTCTATTCATATTAGTCCTATATCAACCTTCTGCTTCATAGTCCCATGCCACCTTGCCTTTCCATTGTGCTCTTCTATTGTTAGTAAACTGCTTTTCACATTAGACCTGAATTCTTTCCTGATGTTATTCTGCATAAATTGTATGTTTTATTTTTATTTTCTAGGTATGTGTCCCCTCTACCCTCAAGAGTATATAAGCTCCTTGAAAGCAAGAAAGGTTTCCCTTTTAACTTAGTATCCCCAGAACTAGCATAGTGCTTTCATTTATAGCCAAAACTTAATGATTTTAATTTAGAAAGCTTTTAATTAAATTTTGGGCCACTGGGGATGCAATGGCATTGTTAAAAATAGTGCTACGAGAGCTGGTGAAGGGAGTAACTAAGGTTGAAGAATAAAAGGGTGAGATTCAACTGGAGAAAAGAGACAATATCAAGTACCTTCTAAGCATATTCTAAGTCCTGAAGAATTTCTGCTGGAATAAGCAATATAAAAAGACCTATTTAACAGACAAATATCACAAGAATATTCAATTATACTATACAATGAGGGCAAATATTTCTGGTTTAGACAGTAGTAGCAAACCAGTGTCACCACACTTCTGTGGGAGGAAGGATGTATGTATGTGATTGCCCCAAAACAGCAAACAAAAGGGTCAGACAAAATTTGGGTGGTACCAAAGATCCAGAGTAAGAGGCATTTCAAATTGTTAAACTGAATTCTAAGAAACTACAGATAACTAAGTAATATTGATGGAATTGGGTAAAAAAAGAAGGGAGGGGTACAATGGAGAAGATAAGTTTTAGCAGGTAATAAGTAAACAAGAATTTATTAAGCAATTTGGCATTTAAGGAGCTCTCAATATAACATTAGACAACATCCAAATAATTATGTACATTCAAGATATACACATGATAAATTGGAGATAATCTTGGAGAGAGGGAAGAATGCTAGTTTTAAAGAGGATGAGGAAAAAAAAAACTTCTTGAATAAAGTGAGATTTTAGCTGAGACTTGAAGGAAGAAGGGAGATATTAAAAGGATAAACAAGAGAATGATAACTAAGAAGGGCCAAGGAAAGACAACCCATGATTGGCAACAGCTCTCTGAAGGAAAGAAAGGGAGTATTTATGAGAAGGAAGACAACAATTGCATTCTAGATGAAACCCAAAAGCCGTAAGTAAAATTATGATTAGGGACAAGAGAGGGAAAGATGAGGATAAAACCCAAAGCCTGAGAATGGAGAAGGAAAGAGCCAGATAAAAACATGTGAATATTCAAGACCTGATAAGAAAAAAAAGTGTTTTCAATTGAGGGGACAAAGAAAAAATTTTTTTAAAGAATATAATTGTCTTTGGGCTTAAAGGATAGACAGGACTAAGCAGAAAGAGGAATGCCATATTTTGTGGTAGCTGGTAGCCTACCCTCCCAACTATTTTGGATAGGTTCTGAGAATGTAGAGGTTGTGAAATATATTATGAGATATTCTTCTTAATTAAATCATATAGTAGAAAGAGCTGAAATGGGAGAGGAATATGTTTGGCTAAGAAGTCATCTCAAAGGAGAACCAGAAAATCTTGGTTCTAGTGTCCACTTTGACATCTAGTTGTATGACCTTGGACAAATCACTTAAGAGAAATTTAGTTTCTTTATCACAAAAAGGGAAGATTAGATGATTAGTAATTTTTTTTTACTAGATCTAAAAATTTGTGATTGTACAAATGTGATAAAAGGGAAAAGTTTAGAGCACAACAGATCTGTTCTCTTTCCAGGATGCTACAGTGCTGAGAAATAATGCAAAAAAAGGGAGAAGTTTGAAAATACTATTAAAAATTGAATATTACAGCAGTACAACTCAGAAAGGATTATGTATCCTAACAGAAAATGGAAGCATTGATAGAAACAAGGAAGAAGTTAAGGCAAAAATAGTAAAAACAAACAAAGCAGAAGAGCAAAGGAGACTAAACAAATTGGATGACAGAAGAGACAAGTAGACAAAAACAAAAATACTGCCAATTACAACAGGAAAAATAGAGGAAAGATAAGTTTGAAGGACAAAATGAATAAAGAACCTAGGGAAAGAAAGACAATATAGTTAACATTTTAGGGAACAAATTATACCACTGGAAAGAAATAAAACTTGGAAAGAGTCTTTAGTGATTTGGAAATTCTAGGTAGGAGATAACACTCAGGAACCCATATAGTATTTTAAGTTCTTAATTATGGTTGCATGCTGTGCTGGTTGCTTTTCTGGTGCCTTTCTGGAATTTCATAAATGCATTTTATGAAAACTGGAGAGAACTTTTGTCAGAATATTTGGCAATCTGATTAAAGTAACTTTAAGCTGAAGTTTGAGAAGGGAGAAAAAATTCCTAGATTACATAGTAAAACTGGGCATTACTGAGAACAAATCATGTAACGAGGAAGGAATGGAAACAACAGAAGAGAAAATAAAGTATTTCTCAGGAGAAAAAAACAAGGAAGGATATGGGAAATAGTAGATATGGCCTTAAATGACTATGTACCAATGAATAGAATATGGATAACAAAAGTGAATATGAAATTTTAACACAGGTATCATTTAAGACTTGATAAGATAATGAAAGGATACATTTCCAATCAAAAGTATGGAGATTAGCATAAAATATTTAAAAAGGCATATGCCTGGATTAAAAAATAAATTGTTATAAAAAAAACGCATGATAGGAAAAGATAAAGTGGTCATGGTTAAGGACCACTCCTAAGTGTGGAGGGCAGGTCAGTTCTCCAAAAGTCCTCACAGCTGTGAATCATAACAACCCTGAAGGAATTGCAAATCAGCCTTTAGTGACACAGATGTTGCTTGTGAATTGGGAATGGAATAAATCGGAGGCAAGAAGGAAGAGGAGAGAGGTTAGAGAACGCAACTGCCTCTCAGTCTCCTTGTATCATCATCATCATCATCATCATCATCATCATCATCCTCTCACATGAAGGGATCCATTCTGCTGCTGTGAGTTGGATCCCTAGCAGCCTCTGGCAGGTGGCTCCCTTAACATCCAGCAGCCGCTAGCAGGTTGCTCCTGTAACAGTCAGGGGGGCAAGGGATTACAAATAAAGAGTGAGACTGTTCTACTGGTCTCTATGCCTCTGTTAGGAGAAATGAAGGAGGGCCTACAGTACGCTGGGTGGGCTCTTTGTTGATAAACTTATAGGAGGATAGGGACAATAATGGACTATAATACACAACCATTGATTAAAACAGTCAAATATATGATATCACAGATAATTGGAGTATACTCCTCTAATCAAATTCATGAACCTGAGAAGAAATTTACGGTGAAGTATATGGGAGTTAAAAAAATATTGAAACAGTGCATATCATTATGGAATATGCTTAAAATTGCCCAGTTATGGGCAGCAGGATATGGAAAGTTCAGTTCTGGGAAGAATATGAATGGAGTCTTTCTTTACTAATTACAAATTGACACAAAGGCCAGATGTAAAAGTTTTGGGGGCTATAGTTATCTAGATAATTACTGTCTTATCCTTAACATGATGAGGGGATGAATTCTTGACTTGTGTTGCTGACAGTTTCCTCTTCGGGAAAGTAGAGAAAACAGAGGAATTGCTACTCTGGTTTTAATTCTGTCCAACATGGCAGAAATATCAAGAGACATTTCTTATGTGTGATGATATGAAGTGACAGGTACCTTGGGAAAAAGTGACCATATATCATTTTAGAATTTGTGACAGCAAAGGAGAAGAATTCTGGCAAAGTCAAATCTTTTTTTTTTTTTTCTTCCAGTTTTCAAGAAAGGAGATCATTCTTTTTTGTTAATTTATATATTTTTCCATTATAAATTTATGTACTACAAAAAAAAGAGAAACTAATAAATGTTACATTCAATATCAATTCAATTTCCTTCAGATCTTTGTTAATGTACATATGTATATGTATTCATAGTCACAAAAAAACATAGTCGATTACTTTTTAACTGAACATTTCTTCATATTGACTTCTATACATTTCCTCCCATCCCCATTAAACACCTATGTAATCAGTATTCTAACTTGTCCGTGTCCATGGTAGCATGGCATTGGAGAGCCAGGAAGGTGTAGGTTTAACACCTGCTTCTGACGCTATTGGTCATGTCATCCTGGGCATATCTCTTAATCCCTCAGTGCTCTGGGCTAGTATTCAAACTTGAGACCCAGGAGTCCAAAATACTTGAAAAACTCTGGAATCCAGCTTGAACTAGATTAAAATTTAGTGGGAAATTTTTACAAAGATAAATTAAAATACATTAGAAAATAGATAATGTTAACTTCTGGTTTCCTAAGTCCACATGTGACAGGAATCTGTTTCTATTTGGGTTTAGCAATACTGCAACTAAACAATCGTCTAATACAGAGGTTCTTAATCTTTTTCATGTTATAAGTTCCTTTGGAAGTCTATTAAATTCTATGAACTCCTCAGAATACTTTTTATAATGCTTTAAAGAAAATGCATAGTATTCCAAAGGAAGCCAATTAGACAAATGGAATAATCAAAAATGGTATTTTGTTTTATTTAAATTAGGGACCCTCAGTTCAAGCCCACCTGTTTTAAATCTGTAAGTTGCAGAGGAAGAGCTGATTTACATTAATAAAGGGAATTTCCTCATCAAGGATTCTCCTTTATCAGTATAATTATAGTACTGGTGCCTCTGTCCTATTATAATGTAGTTTACCTGGCCATTTCTTTACTACTGAGAATTTGGAATATTTTCCATTTTTTGTGGATTGTAAAAATTTTAGAAAGAAAATTTCAGTGAGTTAATGGGAAAAATATGAATGGTCCCTTAATAGGCAGGGATTCTAAAGTGGAATATGATTGAAGAAGGCTGGAATAATCTAAAAAAGGTGAAATTATGAATATATTACACAAATGAAAAAGGAAAGAAAAAAAGGGTGTCAGTGTGGCTGCACAAGGAGTTCTCTGAGGAAATGATGTTAGATAGAAGCTAAAGTATGTAACTAAGGAAGATCATAAGATCAGCATGAATCTATTAAAAACAAAAAAAGTTTGTCAAAGACTGAAGCTCAGAAAAGACACGACAATTACCAAAAAGTGCTAAAAACAAAAATGCCTTTGTAAATATATATTGTCATAAAATGAAGAACAAATGGATAGGCCTGTTGCTTATGGTAGATGTATGACAAGAAAGAAAGTAAAACCATTCCATTTTGGTGCTGCCTTTTCTATCAAGAAGATTTTTTAAAGTGATACAAATGAAATAAATCTGATTAAAAGGTAATTGAAGCTGAAGATGAAGGATATAATAAAAGCAGCTACAGAAGATACTTTAAATGAATTCAAGATTCTAGTCACAGATTAATTTTATCTCTTGCTACTGAAGAAAGTAGAGATTTGATTCCAGAATCAGTGTTCCCATACTTTGAGAAAAAAGTGAAGAATTGTTAAGTGACAGAAAACTAAGGAGAATATAGTATCGATGAACAACAACTGAATAAGGATTATAATTATTTTTAAATGGAAGAGGGGGAAGGGAAAATTTCAGAAAAAAATAGCCTTAGTTTGACATTGTTGCCCAGGAAAATTTTAGAATGCATTATATAAAATAGAGTTCATGAAAAATTAAGGGAGGGGAAGAGGTGGCTAATGACTCAGAGTTATTATGAATTCACTAAGAATAAGTCAGGCCAAATCAAAGCCATTTTCTCCTCCTACCGTTTAAAAATATAATTAATAGATTTTTTAGTTATTGGAGTGTTTTAGAAATAGTATGACTCAATTCTAGTATGCCATTGGACAGTTTATCTCATTTGATCCTTATAAGAAGCCTGTGAGCATTTTTATACTCAATTTATCCCCATATTAGAAATGAGGAAATTGAGGATAAGGGACATTGTGGCTTGCCCATAATCACAAAGTTGATAAAAATCAAAGGACATATTTAAATATGGGTCTTTTTTGACCTAAAGTACAATATTCACTGTTTCCATTTTACCAAGATATCTTTTTTATTTCCTTATGGAGGTAATTGAAAAATGTCAACTGGCTGATGATGTAATTATGAAGATTGAAATTCCTATCCCTGAGAAGTTTTCAAAGGGTGGCTACCCCATCTATTTTTTTCAAAGAAAAATAATAATCCTGCATTATGAGGAATAGTGTACAGATTTAATGAAAAAAAAATAAAGATGTATGGAAGGAGGATTATTTCAAGAGCTAGAGGTATGTAGAAATTGTAGTAAAAGTCTTACTTATGAGTACATTGAAAAAAAAACCCAAGGGTCTTGGAGTACATATCCTGGCTCTTCTGCTTCCTAGCTATGTAATCTCAGACAAATCAGTTAGGATCTTTGATCTCCAGATCTCTTAAAAAATGATGGAGTTGGACTAGGATCAGTGGTGTTAAGCTAAAATAGAAACAGATTCCAGGGGACTGCATATTGACTTGCTGTTAAGTCATTCAGGTATGTCCAAATGTTTGTGACTCATTTGGTAAACTGGAGTGGTTTGCCATTTCCTTCTCCAATATGTTCCCATGTTACAGATGATAAACTGAGGCAAATAGGAGTTAAGTGATTTGTCCAAGGTCACATAGCTAGTATGTTTAAGGTCAATTTTGAACTCAGATCTTCCTGATTCCAAGTCAAGTGCTCTTTCCACTGAGTTGCCCAGCTGTCCTCAGATATTGGCTTAGAAATTTACGTATTAACATTATCTATGTTGTATTACATTATTTACTTTATTAACTATTTTCCAATTAAATTTTAATCTGGTTCCAGGTACATGTACACATTTGACATCTGTAGATTAGATAACCAATAAAGTCCTTTCCAGTACCTGATACTATGATCCAAAAGAAAGACGTGATTTGGGAATAAAAATCACAGCCCAAGAATTAGACAATATGAATAAGCCCAAACAGAAAGTACACAGGAGTTTGCTTTCACAGCTGAATTTTATAAAGCTCTTAAGAGCTATTTAAGTAAATTCTGGCAACTGTGTTTAGTAAAATATTGAGAAATGACCAAGTGGAGAAATGGCTTTATATCTCTATTTATAACTCCTGCTATGGTCTGTTTAAATGTATTTCAAAAGTTATGTCCTGTGGAAAAGGGCACAATGCCTTTAAATGACTGCTGTATGTGTGAGAGACTAGACTATAAATACTATGGGGTACTACAGTTGTTTGTAGAGGTGTCCGTTTTTCAGGATGTAGAAACAAATTAATCAGTAAAACTTTAGCAGCTACAAAAGATTGAAGAAATTTAGACTTCACTAGCTAAGACTAGTCACAGATTGAGATATCCCTGTTCTCTCAAACACTCTTGCTCTGATATCATCTTTCTTCCTCCAGAGTCATGAACCTCATCTACAGCTGACCAATTCAACTATACAGGATCGTCTGTCCTTGAATCTCTTGCTCCCTTGTTCTTCTGCTATCCATGTCCTATGAAGAGTCTGATAATTGTTTATATTTGTACAGTGCTTTAAGGTTTGCAAAGCATTTTATATATATTATCTTACTAGATCTTCACAACAACTCTATGAGGTAGGTGCTATGCTATTTTAGAGATGGTGAAATTGATGCTTAGAGAATTTAAGTGATTTGCCCAGAGACACAAGTGGCAAGTACCTATGGCAGGATTAATAGCCCAGTATTCTATCTATTACTTTACCCAGCGCCATTTCTCTGATGATAACTCCATCTCTGTTCTCCATGCCTTTGCATTAGCTGTCCTTTATACCTTTATTACTTGAACCCCTTAATCCTTTCTCTCAGTTTTCCTGGGTTCATTCAAGACCCAAACTCCATCTATTCTAAGAAACCTTCACCAGTCTATTCTCCATCGCCCACTTCCATCCCAGCTGCTTCTGACTTTTCTCCTCTGAATAACTTCTGTCTGTTCAATATATCTCACTTATCTACCTAGTTGTTTATATATTTACTCTCTCTCTATATATATTCCCTATATTCTAACATTTAAACTCCTTGAGAGTAAATGTTTTTCTTGGGATTTCCTCCTTCCTCAATTCTATCTTACTGAATCTTTCTTCTTTCAAGGCTCAACACAAGTATATTCCAGAATAAAGTCTTCCCTAGATGATCTTTACCCCCAATCCCTGAATTGTCTTTGTTTTTTAAGTGCTCTAACTCTCCTTCAAATGCCTTGTGTTACATTTGTATGTATACATGCTGTATCTTCCATCTCAACCCATTCCTGACAAATAGATCATAGGAACTCCTTAATTACAGGGATTTTTAAAATTTGTTTTGGTCTTTGTATCCCTACTGAAAAACACAATACTATGCATGAAGCAGGCACTTAATCAATTAACAAATGTTTGTAGGATCAAATTGATCCTACAGTAATGATATTTTTCCACAGTTTGGTAACATCTATATTTTCTTATTTTCCTTTGTGGGGAGAAGAGAAGGTGGAAGGAAAAACATGGTCATGCAAGAGGCCACATGGTTGAATAGAAAAATTAGAAAGACCAAAAAAGGCCAATTAACAACCAGTGAAAGATCTGTGGGTGGAGAAAAGGCTCAAATTCTGAAAGGAACCTGATACCCAAGGCTTTGGATACAAATTTGATCAGGAGTCTTAGATAGATGAATTCTATGATATTCTAGCTTTAGTTTAAAGATTTAGAATATATTGTAGTTACTTAGACCTGAGGAAAATCAGGATTAGATAATACAGTTATATATTAGTAAATGAAGTGCCCCATTATGGCTAAATAGTTATATCTATCTTTCAATTGGCTTCATTGGTGATTTATAGATAATTAAAAGTTACATTTTCATATATATATATATATATACACCATACTTGTAGGGAGACCTAGCTATTTGTTCCCTGAGGCTATTAACAAAAATCATCATCTTCCATCCATGTGTACCAGGGAATAAATAGCTTTATGAATTTTGGTCTTTCAAAAGAGAAGTGATAAACTATACCACTGTATACTATCATGTCAGCTCCATCTATGGCAGTGGCTATGTAGCCAATAGTCAAAACAGAAGGAATTTTTGGGCTACAGAGAGTTCTGATGGGCATGAAGGCAGACTCAGAGCTGGCATATATGTGTATATATATATATATAATTATTCTTCTGCATTCCATATATATACATATATATGCATATATGTATATATATGTATATATATGTATATATATGTGTGTATATATATATAATTATTCTTCTGCATTCCAGTGGCTAATGAATGGTTGAAAATGTAGAGTCCTTCAGAGAGAATGGTGTGAGTGAAACCTAATTATTAGGATGGCTAATAACTAAAGATCTCACAGAGTATCATAAAGAATTTGTGGGAATGTCAGTATGGGCACAATATAAAACAGTTCAATAGGTCTTCAAAAGATTATTCTCTATGTTCATTTTTTTTGGGGGGAGAGGGAAGAAATAAAATTCCATAAATAAAATGATAGAGTTATATTGGGCTTTATCAATGGCCATTATAAAAATTTTGGGGACAGTCGCCCTATGCACACATACACAATTTCTTTTTTTTTTTGTATTAAAAATAGAGATCTGTCACTAATCTCACAGTCATTGAATCTTAGAACTGAAAGAGAATTTAGAAAGCACCTGATCCTAATCTCCCAATGTATAGAGATAGCAGCTGAGACTCAAGATAAAATCAAGAAGATAATATTAGTAAATAGTGCTTAGCACCATGTCCAGTATAAAATAGGCATTTAATAATTACTTGTTCTGTTCTTCCTTCGCTGTGGCTTGGAAGTGTCGCTAAGTCCTTAAAAATGATACCAGAGGAGCACATGTTCTGATAAATCTATCAAGATGGAAAGCTTTTAAGTACATGTTCCACTTATAGATATACATAGGCCAGCAGTTTCTCCTGCTCATGATCCCAGGGGAAGGAGCAAAAGGGCCCAGTTGGAGCAAACTCCATCTCAAAAGCAACTGGGCAGGCTGCCTCTGCCTGGCATTTGAAGCCTCTTCTAGCATGAATTATTCTTGGCTAGAATGGAAAATTACAGTGGGGTCAGATGGGCAAGAATTGGTTCAAGCTGCAGCTGTGAAAAGAGGTGGTAGAATTTAATGTTACTGGCAGAGGTACCAGACAAACAGCAGGGAGAGGGAAACATGTACCAGGCCTGGGAGACCCTCTGAGAAGGGGACAGTCAGCAGAAAAGTGGGGGGAATTTTCTGCCTTTTCTTGGCAATGTAGACAGGCAATCCAGGTGAGTTTTCCAACTTGAATAATTAGAGAACTCACAGTGGGTCACAGCAGAAATTCCAGCTGTGTGTTCAGAATGGGGAGTCTGGACCAAGGCAATATATTACATGCATCATGAACGATGATGCACTGTACTTACTGTGTTTAATTGCAGCACAATCAGGCAGCCAGCAACAAGAGAAGAGGAGAGGGAAAAAGGTTTGCCTCCTGGGTACCAGGTGGCTTTGAGGTAATATAGGCTGGGTCTGCAAAGTGTGGCAGGCACATTTTCATTTCCCCTAGCCTCTCAAATGAGACTTAGACTGGTTAAGGCTACTAATTCCTAAATGCACCTGGGAGAAAAACTATAGGAATAGATGATTTATAGCTGGAAGGGACCTGTCTTTGAGAGGCTACAGAAGTTAGTGCTAATGTGCACTCAATGCCAAAACACTCAAGAGAGTAACACCACAAGCATGTTATTACTTGATATCCAAAAGGGAATGTCAGTCTGAGTTAGGTGCTAATGCAACACAGGAGAGGCTCACACACAACTTTGTGCTCTTCTCTCCCTTTCAACACATTGCTCTTCTATAAAGTGAGGAAGGCTGGGCTAGAAGACCCGCAAACGCTCTTTCAACTCCAAATCTCTGATACACACTCATAAACCACCATGGTATAAAGAGCACTGTAACAGATGGTGAGGGAGTGACATAAGGCTTAGAAAAATTTGTTCTCTGACCAAATGGAACGTGCAGTCTAATATGTCTGAAGGGTAATTTTTGGGGGTGGAGAGGGGTAGATTCTACCTCTATGATTGCATCTATACAGAAGTCACAATATGACAACTACTGATGCAGTTCAACATTTTTACTCTTTTAGTTAAAGTTTTAAAGAGCTCTCTGGGGACCTGAAAAGTTAAGTGACTTGCCAAGAGTCCCACAGCTAATATGTGTTAAAAATAGTACTTGAAATCACTTCTCCCTGATTCTAAAGTGGGCCATAGTGTTATACTAGTAGTGGTACTAGGTTGGCTTTCAAGAAACGTGCACTGATAGCTGCCATAGACGATGATGTATAAATGCAATTGATGTATTGTTGGTGGAGTCAATCGATCCAACTATTCTGGAGAGCAATTTGGAATTATGTCCAAAGGACCATAAAACTGTGTACCCTTTGATCTAGCAGAGTCACTACTACAGGGAATACAGGGATTGTATTCCAAAGATCATAAAAGAAGAAAAGGATCCACAAAAATGTTTGTAGCAACTCTTTTTGTGATAGCAAAGAATTGGAAAATGAGTGGGTGGCCATCAACCAGGGAATGGCTGAATAAGTTAAGGTATATTAAGGTAATGGAATATTATTGTTCTGTAAGAAATGAACAGGCTGATTTCAGAAAAGTCTGGAAAGACTTGCATGAATTAACGCTGAGTGAAGTGAGCAGAACCAGGAGAACATTGTACATAGCAATGGCAAGATTGTTAGATGATCAACTATGATAGACTTAGCTCTTCTCAGCAATTCAGTGATCCAAGCAATTCCAATAAACTTTGGAAGGAAAACACCATCCACATCCCAAAAGAAAACCAAGGAGACTAAATGCAGATTGAAACATACTGTTTTCATCTTTTTTTCTTTTTCTTTTTTCTTTTCATGTGGTTTTTCTCTTGTGTTCTGATTTTTCTCTCCCAACATGACTCATATGAAAAATACATAAAAATGTACAAATATAAACTATATATAAATATAAAAATAAAAAATATAAAAAATAAAATTAAAACAAAGAAATGCAACAAAAAAGTGCATTAGAGAGATGCAGGAAAGTGTGTGAAATTTAAGGGTGGAAGATTATCAACAATCGGAGGGATCAGGAAAAAATTAATAGAGGCGTATTGAGTTGGGCTCTAAAAAGTTAGTAGGTGTTCAACAAATAGGCAGAAAGACAACATTCTAAGCTCATAAAGGTATGGATGCCAAAAGAAGCATTGATAGTAAATCTGTATACAATGGCATATGTCTATGTATAGCGTTTTACTTCTGCATTTTAGAACCTGTTTTACTCAATTACTCATTTATGAGATAAAGAGGATTAAAGCAGATGTCCCTAACCCAATACTGGATGACATCACTCTTGATGAGAAAGCTAAAGTTTAGGAAAGGACAGTGACCTACTTAAAGTCAAACAGCTTGCTAGTGGTATAAGCAATTCTAGAACAAAGATCTTCTTTATCCCTACCCACTATGCTTTTTATTGCACATCCTGCCTTTTCTCTGAGTAGATCCTCCTTAAAAGACTTATTATTTTTCTTCTTTTTATAGAACTAAAATCACTAAAGAATATTGAAAAATATATTGTATTTAACTCTATTGGTATATATATGTAATATGCCAAATAGAATGATTTTTGAAAATTTACTTAAAAATAAAAATTAATGGCCTTTTAAAATTTTCTAATTTAAAAAACAAATGTTGTTAAAATGATAATAACTTCTGAATATTAAACAATCTAAAATCCGTCTCCAGTCTTTTGCCAATTTGTGAAACACGGGAAAACTGAGAATAGAAGTCATCAAAGATGCCGCACCCCCAAGCCCATCTTATTGGCAATGCCAAGCAGATATAGAAAGAACTAATTTTCAGAAATGAAACTAAGAAAGAGAACATCTTGGAAAACAATTGTCTCCAGAGATCTTTTTCTACTTAATCTCATTTTCTGACTTCTCTTTCAGTACTTTTTTGCTTGTTCTGATCATTCTTTTTAAAAAATCATCTTCACAAATTTTATATGAATAGCATAAAGGAGGAATATTAAAAATGTTGACTTTTCATTTTAGACATAACTTTGTATTATAGTAAAATTGTGATAATATGCTTGTACTTTGTGGGGTTTCTAGCATCACAGTGAGTACTATATTTTGTCAAAGGCTTCCCCTCTCACTACATGTATTGACATAATCATATAGTTTGGAGGTATTTCTGTTTTAAGTATTCTTAGCTATACTAATTGTTTCTCTAATATTGAACCATTCTTTCAACTCTGATATAAATTCAACCTGATTATAATGAATAATTGTTTGACTATGTTTTTGCTAAGATTTTATTTAAAAGTTTTGAAATGATATTCATTAGTAATATTAACCTATGTTTCTCTTGTTTTGCTTTGAATCATTAGAACTGCATTTGATTCCCAGCTCTATCACTCACTAGCTATGTGATTAGGAGCAAATCATTTAAATTCTTTACAAATAATATGTGTACAGGGCAGCTAGATGGTGCAGTGGATAGAGCACCAGCCCTAAAGTCAGGAGGACTTAAGTTCAAATTTGGCCTCAGACAATTAACACTTCCTAGCTGTATGATCCTGGGACAGTCACTTAATCCCAATTGCCTCAGCAAAAAAAAATAAAAAATAAAAAATATAAAAAATAAAATTAAAACAAAGAAATGCAACAAAAAAGTGCATTAGAGAGATGCAGGAAAGTGTGTGAAATTTAAGGGTGGAAGATTATCAACAATCGGAGGGATCAGGAAAAAATTAATAGAGGCGTATTGAGTTGGGCTCTAAAAAGTTAGTAGGTGTTCAACAAATAGGCAGAAAGACAACATTCTAAGCTCATAAAGATATGGATGCCAAAAGAAGCATTGATAGTAAATCTGTATACAATGGCATATGTCTATGTATAGAGTTTTACTTCTGCATTTTATAACCTGTTTTACTCAATTACTCATTTATGAGATAAAGAGGATTAAAGCAGATGTCCCTAACCCAATACTGGATCACATCACTCTTGATGAGAAAGCTAAAGTTTAGGAAAGGACAGTGACCTGCTTAAAGTCAAATAGCTTGCTAGTGGTATAAGCAATTCTAGAACAAAGATCTTCTTTATCCCTACCCACTATGCTTTTTATTGCACATCCTGCCTTTTCTCTGAGTAGATCCTCCTTAAAAGACTTATTATTTTTCTTCTTTTTATAGAACTAAAATTACTAAAGAATATTGAAAAATATATTGTATTTAACTCTATTGGTATATATATGTAATATGCCAAATAGAATGATTTTTGAAAATGTACTTAAAAATAAAAATTAATGGCCTTTTAAAATTTTCTAATTTAAAAAACAAATGTTGTTAAAATGATAATAACTTCTGAATATTAAACAATCTAAAATCCGTCTCCAGTCTTTTGCCAATTTGTGAAACACGGGAAAACTGAGAATAGAAGTCATCAAAGATGCCGCACCCCCAAGCCCATCTTATTGGCAATGCCAAGCAGATATAGAAAGAACTAATTTTCAGAAATGAAACTAAGAAAGAGAACATCTTGGAAAACAATTGTCTCCAGAGATCTTTTTCTACTTAATCTCATTTTCTGACTTCTCTTTCAGTACTTTTTTGCTTGTTCTGATCATTCTTTTTAAAAAATCATCTTCACAAATTTTATATGAATAGCATAAAGGAGGAATATTAAAAATGTTGACTTTTCATTTTAGACATAACTTTGTATTATAGTAAAATTGTGATAATATGCTTGTACTTTGTGGGGTTTCTAGCATCACAGTGAGTACTATATTTTGTCAAAGGCTTCCCCTCTCACTACATGTATTGACATAATCATATAGTTTGGAGGTATTTCTGTTTTAAGTATTCTTAGCTATACTAATTGTTTCTCTAATATTGAACCATTCTTTCAACTCTGATATAAATTCAACCTGATTATAATGAATAATTGTTTGACTATGTTTTTGCTAAGATTTTATTTAAAAGTTTTGAAATGATATTCATTAGTAATATTAACCTATGTTTCTCTTGTTTTGCTTTGAATCATTAGAACTGCATTTGATTCCCAGCTCTATCACTCACTAGCTATGTGATTAGGAGCAAATCATTTAAATTCTTTACAAATAATATGTGTACAGGGCAGCTAGATGGTGCAGTGGATAGAGCACCAGCCCTAAAGTCAGGAGGACTTAAGTTCAAATTTGGCCTCAGACAATTAACACTTCCTAGCTGTATGATCCTGGGACAGTCACTTAATCCCAATTGCCTCAGCAAAAAAAAATAAAAAATAAAAAATAAAAGGTGTATTATCTATCCTTCTAGTAGTCTATACTTGGCCCTTTGCTATATAATGTAATTGATAACTTGAGAAGTAGCAAGGCATAATGGATCAATAGATGGTCTCAAGTCAATATAACAGTAAAAGTTGCTACTGGGAGGGTCTATGTAATTCCCACACAAACCTGCAAGTAAGAATGGGGATTGTTGTGTGGTGATGAGATCTATGGCAATATCTGCTACCATTGATCCACAAATTATGACATATCTAATTCCTCTCTTGAGACATGTCAATATTCTACTTTTTCTCTAGGTGGGGAACCTCATTTTAACTTGCTTTCCCATTAGCAGGTCTAAGTTCTTAGTGCTATAACATCACCATGCAATTACAGTAAAACATTTTAAAGGCCTTAGAAATAATCCTATTGGGGAAAAATATAATTTACCTCCTCACCATTATTAATGTAGAGTCTCTTTCCAATATTCTTTCTAACTTAGTCAACAGGCTGTTCCCAAAAATAGCACATGTACAGAGTGGTATTTATCTATCCCAACACTTGACAATCCAGACATTTTTTTATCTTACATATTAATATTTGCTTAACAAAATGCAAAAGAAATAATATTTCAGATACTAATACAGATTAAATATTATTATAGATATTAATATATTGAGGCAAATATACAAATAATAAAATACAATCTACTGAACTGGCCATTCACAAAGGAATACATCTCTACAGTCACTCACAGTGATGACACTTTTAGAATTTAAACATCAACATTTGCATAACAAAATAACATTATATATATCAAAGCAAATGCACAAGTAATAAATCATAGCATATACATAACACATAAATGCAATATAAAAATTTAGATCACATTCTTCTTCCAATGCACTCAGTATCTGTTGGAAACAATGGAGTCAACATTCCTGTACATGAAAGAGGAAAACTCATTTTTTTTTTAAAGCTCAAAACCCTAAACTTACAGGCTTATCTATTATTGGTTCATCAAAGAATATCTGTGCTATGTAAAATTGCTGCTTTGCTCACTATTTGACTGTTGTTCATCATCATTCTTCAGCTATAGAAATTTTCCTCTCTTCCTTATTTAAACATGGAGTTATAAGTTCTTTCAATTTGCCATATTTGCCACCCATACCACCCTAAAAAGGGCATTTAGAAAAAAGTGTTATCTCTCAGTGTGAATCACAGTTCTATTCAAACTAGAGAACTGTTTCTCTGGATTCTCCAGACCTACCCACACCATTTATTCACTCATCCAAATGCTGAGTTCAGAATGGAGTTCATAGCAACACAATTTAGGATGATTATTTAAGTTAGTTCATCAAGATACCAAAGGAGCTAAAAGTGTCACTTTCCCTGCCATGATCTCTTCCCTATCCCCAAGCTTTTTTCTTAAGCCAGCAGAGACAAAGCCCCTAAGCAAAAGCTTCTCTTCAACTCTCATTGGTACAATATGACAATAAGGTATCACTACAACTCTTGAACAATGATGTAAATCTTCTCTGTCACTAATGGGGAATCACTCAGCTGAGATTTTGTATTAGCTGACTGTTTCTAACAAACCTGAGAAGTTATTCAATTCCCCCACTGACCCAAGCTCACATCCCTCAAGATTCCTTTACTAGTTCTAATTCTTCAATGTCTTAAATAAGAGTCTTCTGATTTTCACTTAAAAAGGAACAACTCTACATACACATTTCCCCCATTACTTTGATAGCCCTTGTAAATCATATTTTAGTCTCTAGATGGTTATATGACTTCTCATTTTTAGTCATAAAACATGAATATGAAAATTAGTTGGTGTAATATATTGTTTTGCAGCTTTGAAATTATTAACATGGTTGTTTGTCTCTGGTACTCTTGAAATTGTTTTTCTTTGCACTCACATTTCTCTAGTTTTTAATAAATAAGAGTATCTTTATCTCTTTATGCATTAAACTGTTATGAGACAAGTAAGACATCATTCTACAACATTCATAGGGATCTGTTAATATTTCATACAATATATCTTTATCTCTTCAAAATTTTTCCCTTTCCAAATTTTGCCTGAAAATCATATATTTTTAATATAGGTATATTAGTACTATATGTTTTAAAAGCTCTTTTAAAAATTCCTCTTAGGTATCAAAGTGTTCATCTATAGCAATGGCACACCGTTTAAAAATTTATATAAAATCTTTTCTTTACACTAAAAACACCTTTTCTTTATTTTATCATTAAACTCATCCACACAAAAAGGGCCAAAAAAGGATAGTGGACTTTATACTAGGAAGACCTGGGTTCAAGACCCGTGTTGACCACAACTTTGGTCAAGTCATTTAAGTGTCTAGTGCTCTAGTATAGGAATTGGCAAATTAATGCTCACTATCTCTTTTTGTTTGGTCTGTAAGTTAAGAAGTGATTTTACATTAAATTTTTTAAAAATTAACTTGTGAGTTGTACAAAAATAGGTAGTGTGCTTGAGTTAGCCAACTCCAAATTTTAGCAGAGATAATGACCTTCATTGGTAGAGGGAATTTTCTGATGTTTTTCTTCCTTGTACTAATGAAATCACTGAGCCAGTATCTATCCTTAAACTTTTCAATCTTGCTTTGATGCTTATGAAAAACAGGCCCCCAAAATATGAGTGATGTAGTATAATCATAAATACAATCCTTCCTCCATGGACATCTGTCCTTCCATCCATTTCTATCTGGAGTAGATGCCATTTCTCATCCACCTTTTGCCTCGAGGGAGTCTTGCTAGGAAAATGTCTTGTGATCAGAGAATGTACTTATCTTAGAGTATTTCAAAATCTTTTACATTGATTTTTAAAAAATCATCAACAGTAGTATGTCAGAAACTGCTCTCATAAAAATTTGGTAGATTTTTTTCTTGACTTTAGGGTTTTACCTAGTCTATATATGAAGCTAGTATGAAGTTGTATTCCTTATTTCATAGTTTCTAGCAACACACGGTCACTTGATGTATTTTCTTGGAAAATCTTTTATGATGATGATATTAGGCGAACAACAAAAGATAACGATACCTCTTGGACTGCACAAAACTGCTTTCACTCTCTATACTATGAATATTTTTAAGTCTTTGATAAATATCTGGCACAAGATATTTTAATTTCCTTAGATTCATTTGGAGACAAGGATATTTTGACAAATAGGTCTCTTCTCTTTCCTTTCCTAAGTCATCAATAGTGTGGCAATGCTTTCATGTGTTAGACATTCTCAAGGGAAGGAAAGAGAAATGTGCTTTAAGAAGCAAAAACTTCCAGTCTTGTAGCCATCATAGGAATTGATTCCATGATGGAATTCCCTTGAGAATAACTTGTCAAAAGCCTTTTGACCCTATTAGAAACTGGATTTTTCACACAACACTGGGTTAAAAGGAATTCAATTGTGATGTGCTTCAGTTATGATAATTTGCTATTGCTGACACTAATTCTGAATTCAGATAAACTTAAACCCTAGTCTTTCGGTTAAAAAAAAAAAAGTATATTTGCTTTCATTTCCTTTAGAATAACTAAGCTGCATAGTGGGTTGAGTGCTGGACTTGAGTTTGAGTTTTGCAATAAAAATTAATTAGCTCGTATGATCCTGGGTAAGCAATTTGCTTTGCATTAGTTTTCTCATCTTTAAAATAGAGTTGATAATAGTATCTACCTCTCAGGAATATTGTGACAATACACTGAAATATGCATACATGCATGTAGACACAGATGCATGTGTATTTACATAAATACATGTATGCATATATCTATATTACACACATATATACATTTCTTTGTATCCTTTAAAGTTCTGTATGAATGGTAGCTATGATTATTTTTGGATGTAATGTTGCCTGGTAAGGAAGAAGTGGATTCCAAACTTCCTTTCATTTATAGAACCTTTAAATTTTCAGGAGATACCTCTCCTGAGACTTTTTTGAGTAAGTAAGCAAATAATTTCTTGTTTCTCATCTCAACAGGAATAAATAGATGCTATAGGCAATATCCAACAAAACTTTCAGTCCTTTGCAGATGACTCAGGAGGATATCCACCCACTAATTATGAAATAAAAAATAAAAAAGGAAGAAATTCATAATCAAAGATAGTAACTTGACTCCTTCTGTGTTCTGTGAAAATAGCAGTATTCCTTGGAGGTCAAAATACAATTGCTCTTTGGAGGTTGTAATATATAAACAGAGTTGTTTTGCATAAAAACATGTGCAATCATATTTTAAAAATCAAAGTGTTATAGAATTGCTTGCTTTATTCCATAAAGTAAAAATAAAATAAAATTTTTAAGATTGAATTTTGTCATTTTATTCATTTTTCTAAACATTACATAACAATATCTAGGATTTATTTAGTGCTTTAAGGTTTGCAAAGCACTTTATTAATATTCTTTTATTCTTATCCTGAAAACAACTCTGGGAAGAAGATGCTATCATTATCCCCATTTTACAGGTGTAAAAAAACAGAGGCATAAGAACTAAATGACTAGTTTAGGATTAGATGGCTGATTTGGGTCTGAGATTAAGTGGCTAAATTTGAACTCCAGTCTTCTTAATTAAGTTCAGTGCTCTCTCCACTGAACCACCTAGCTAATACATACATAATATATACATACATATAGATATAGATATACATACTTGCATACAGATATAGATATAGACATAATTATAGATATAGTTCATACCATTCCATTTTTTGAAGTAATAAAGTCCCTGGAGAAAATGGAAAAGGAAATCTTTTGTCTCTATCTTCCTTTTCCACCCATCGCAAAACATAGTTCCTAAATGGGACTTTCCCTCATAAGGGAAGACTTATGCAGGCTTTTTACCAATTAATAATGTTATTTCTTTTAGGAGTTTGCATGTGTTTTGTGATTTGCATTCCACAGCTGGTTATCACCCTCACATCTCCAAAATTTATCCTTCCTGATTGACAGTGTCCTTGAAATTCCGCCACTGGAAAGTCATTTCTTTGGTCCAAACACTGCAGTCTTCAGATATGCTAAATTCAAGATGCAAGCCCTCCTGGGAAAGGTGGCACATTTAGTCTCTGTGTTTATTGGACTCTTTTCAACTAGAAGAGGCAGTTTGGGCTGAGGACCGTGGACCCTTGAAGGAAGGGGACAGAAGAAGGGTGAAGATTGGACATTTGAGGCATGTCAGAGGCAAACCTCAGCAACCTTACTATTATGCCTGAGCTACCCCGCCAATAAATATAACCATTTATGGCTCCTAGATAATGTCTTGTTTCATTTATGCTTCAGAAGATGTACATTTGAGCTGAATGTCTGTGGCTGCTGCTCCCTGATGTTGATTTTCAATAGAATAAAAAGCTGTTGGAGCCTTGTCCCTTTCACTTAAGGGAGCATTTCTGAACAGTTCAGGTTGTGGAAAATAAATGCCACATTTTATCATGTATTCCTTTCTTGCAAAAGATTTCTGTAAATGGATGCTGGTCCTGATGGGATGTTCCTTTGTTGGAGATAATTACTTTTACTTAACTTCAGATTTGCTTGGAACACTGAAGAGATGTATGGAATTCAGGTCTGGATCCCTTTTACTGCTGGTGTTACTGAAGGAAGTCTGATTGGGCAGAAACAATGACTTCTTTTAATAGTCTCTGATTGTTACTGTACTAGAAAACCCTCGGGGGCTCAGGGGTTCCACTTCTTCATTTCATGCACAACCATTTGGTGAAGATTTTCAGAATCTCTATTATTATACGCTGATGCCTTCTTGTGGTACGGAAATAACCCTGCATCCTCACAGGCTGCCCCAGAAGGGGGCCGACTCTGGAGGGTCTACCAACCTGGAAAGCCTTTGAGGGAAGGCTCAATGATGAGCTCCGCATCTGTGAGTCCTAAGGCTGGACAAGCTGAGCTCTCAGTCATTCATCATCAGAAGCTTTGCCATCAGCTTTAGTGGCCACAAGCACATTGTGAACCATGGCGCAGAAAAGTTAGAGGGGGAAATAATCCACTACAATGAGGTTTACTTTGAATCCAGGACTATGCTAGGGACTGTAAGAGACATAAAACACTTGGGGTTTTGGATCATAATCTTTATCCTCAAGAGGCGCATAGTATAATTAAGGAGCTGGGAGAAGCACATACAAGATAACTAAATCATAATTAATTGACAAGCATTTATAAAATATCAATTATAGTCAGATACTGTGCACTGGGTATACAAAGGTAAAAATAAGATATTCCCTGCTTTTTACCGGCTTAAATTCTTTTTGGGGGTAGATAACACACATATCATATAAGATATTCAAAATAATGATTATATAATTTTTGAAGAGAAAGCACTAGAAACTGGGAAAAGAAGGGAAGAGTCAGAAAAATTTCATGTAGAAGGTGATGTCTGAACTCAGTTTTTAAATTAATTAGGAATTCTAATAGATGGAGATAAGGAGATTGCATTACAATCATGGAGGAAGCTGGTACAAAGCAGCCATGATGGAAAAGGTATTATTTATTATGTGAGGAACAGCAAGGAAATCAGTGCAACTGCATTATAAGGTGAATTAAGAACAATATATAATATGACTTGAAAGGCAATATGTGATTAAGTGTTCAAATGAGCAATACAAGTAATAAGTAAATTAAACAATAACAATTTATTCATTCATTTAAATATTGGAAACCCTCAAAATTATTGGATTGATTTTTCATTGGTGCTATGCTAAACCTCTTTTCCTCTTTCTGTCTCAAATCTCCTTGTCTCATACTAACCTCCTGGTTTTATTGAATTCCCATAGAAGTCAGAAATATTTACAAAGAAAGAAGAGAAAAGGCTAGAGGTTGACAAGTCAATTCACTCTATGAAACATTGCTGATTTCATACATTTTTGCTCCTAAATGTACTCTTTGGGAATTCTGCAGTGGAGAAGGGAGGTGATAGAGTACTAATCAATGACGGTATAACTGTTTAGGGCATCTAGCCACCACACGCTTGAGAGAGAGATGCATGACATCTATTTGATGATAGACTGGTTTTGAGTTATTTCATTCTTGGTTCCATTTTGCATTCTTGGGCTTGCTTCTCTTTGTGTTTGAAAAGCCTAGGTGTTATAGGATTTAACTTCCATGTTATGATTGGTAAGTCTTTGATGTTTTGCTTTACTATAAGGCTTGAACCCTTTCAGATCATTTCTTGGTGCTATAAGCTATTGGATATATTTATATTGGCTCATTACTTTTTTCTAAAAAAAGCATTTATTATTTGGGTAAATCAAGAACTTCAGTTCCTAATGGTACCAACATATTTCCTACTGATGAAACCTTCAAGGGCATTTCTGTCTTTCTTAATTTTTGGATTGTTCTAGGGGCATTATGTTCTATACATTCATTTTCAGCTATAATGAGACATAGACATGTTATAGTTAATCACCATCCTTGAGGAAGAGAGAGGAAATGTATGGATAACAGCGTGGATGAAAAAGCTCCATCTTTCCTTTCCTGGTAACTCCAAAAGCTTTGAGATTTTGGATTTTTTTCTCAATCTCTCTTTTTCCTTTTTTTTTTCCTTCTTCTGCCTCTTTTAGTTCTTCTCTTTCTCTTCCTCCTTTACCTTTTAAAAACTCCCATGCATGTCTTAGGCAAGAAGATGATTCCACCTCCTGATTGCTGTTATTCACTTGGCATTCTTTAGGTTATCTCTCTTAGATCTAAGAGCCACAGAGATATTAGCCAGAGACTCCTTGTTGTACTAAATGGTACTACTGGGACTTCCCTTATTTTTTTGTTGATGGTAGAGCTGATTCTATTTGGTGATGGGGCTGAAATGTAACTTTGTTCTTCCAAAATGGTGAGTGAGAAGTAATCCCCTTCTCATGTACCCCATTCTTTACCTCCTCCCCCTACAGAAGACCACAATTTCTCTTAACTCCTCATTGACATCTAAACAACATTGTTTAATAAGCTACTATATTTGCCTTGACCCCAGAAAGACAACTGGTGACCTTTCTCTTTGCTCTTATTTCACAATAAAACATACTACCTCCTTCCAATTTCACCAGCTCAAACTAGTTTTTGTTGCCCCCTTCCTGACATCTGTGTTTCTAAGACACTGGGTATTGATAATAATAAAAATTTCAATAACAGAAGGATAAGTTCCTCTTCCAAAGCATACCAAGGACTTAGTAAATGACTATACCATTATTTTCTCAGAATCACTTGTTCTTTTCATCTAAATGACCTCAGGTTTTTCCCTTTTTATTTCAATGTGGACAAGAGTGTTTCTTGAAACATGACAAATAAGACAGCAGAAGGATGCACCTACCTGACTCCAGCTCCCAGCAAACCACTCGACTTTGCCAGCACAGGGTCCATTGTCACAAGGGGTAACTTCTGCTGGTCTGTTATTGCCACAGCCCTCCAAGGGCAGGCTGCTGACATGGTTGGTCATGCACACCACCGAACGTGTCCTGACTCCAACACCACATTCTGCAGAGCACTGCAAGACAGGACAAAAATGCAGATAATCCCAGACCAACTTTTAAGGAATGCCACGGAAAAGGAACATGTATTCAAAGACAATCTTTTCTTAGGGAATTCTGGCAACTTCATGGAAATCCCTTAAGTATCAGCAGCCAAGTGGCAAGGTTCAGATGAAAACTGAAGTAAGAGTTAGGGAGGCCAGAGGCAGGATCATGTCTTAGTTACTTCCTAACTGTGGGGATCTGGGCTAGTTACTTAACCATTCACAGAATTAGCTTTCTCATCTTTAAAATTGAGATAATAATGGTACCTACCTCACTGAATAATTTTAAGGCTTAAATGAAATAATCTATGTAAGGAAAAAAAAACATACCCAAGAATCATATAGCATGAGAAGCTTGTAGATGGATTGTAATTGGCAAAGAATATCCATTGAGTATGGAAGTATTAATAAGAATAATAACCTCTAACATTATATTTGGATGTTATAATAATATACTTATTACTATACAAATGCTAACTTTTATATTAGGATGTTATATATGTATATAAATATAAAATGAATAATAATTATTATACCATGAATGATAATTATTATTACCATTATCATTATTATATTTTAAATTCCATACATCAGAGACTATCAGGATTTTTAGTAAGCAGATAAACAAAAGGAAATCAGATACATGTTTAGATATAAAAAGACAGTTCAAGTATGAGAATAGGGATTTGAGTAAATCTGTAAGAAAGACATCAGTCAGAATGATGAAATCCTTGGTTTACATTAGTGTGGATAACATCAACTTAATAACATCTGGCCTTGGCAAAAGAGGAAAAGAAAACTCAGTCTCCAATTCCTTGCCAGGAGAGAATGTTCTATACCATTTTCTCCCCATTTTTTATATACTTTTCAATGTTCCTTTTGAAAACTCCTGCTATTTTGGGCTCTATATTCAAAATCAGTGTCTTCTGGGCACTAAGCATCCTGAGAATGAAGGACAAGCATATTCTGTGCTTTTCTGAGAAAGTATGGAAGTTGAGTTTGGTCTCCTCTAACAATAACCACTGCGGCTGCCACATGGAATGGTCTCAATCTTCACGTGATTTACCTCAAAATTATAGGATGCTGAATGTGAAAGGGACCTTAGCAATGATCTAGTCCAACCTATAAATTATGGGTAAGAAAACTGAGGTCTTGAGAAAAGTGGTTTGCCCTAGGTCAAACAGCTATTTTATAGCAGAATCCTCTTACCCCTATCCCTCAGGTCTCTAGTCCAGCCATACTCCATTGCCTGTCATGTAGGAAAAAAATTTCAAGTGTGATCTTCTACTATCATCACTTGATTGGTACATCATAGCCACTGACCTCAAAGTCCGTAGTCTTTTACAAAAAAGAAAGAGGAGCTGGTCATGCAATAAGAGTAAAGAATGATTTATGGGTAGGATTTGTGCTGCACTGCTATCTATCCAGTAATTTCTCTAGGAAAGGCAGCATGCCACAGGATTTGGAGGAAAGAAGGTGAGTTCTTGTCACACTTCTAATACTAGAATCTTAATAGCTCTGAGCCTCAGTTTTTTCATCTGTAAAGTAGGGATGATAATGCCATCAATACCTTTCACAGGGTTGCTCTAAGGTTCAAATGAAATAAAGTATCTAAAGTATTTTTGCAAACTTTAAAAGTGCTTTATAAATGATGTTTATTTTATCACTATATGACTGGGAAAGTCACTTAAATTTTGTTGGACTTCACTTACAAATCTGTAAAATGAGGAAATTAGACTAAATCATTTCCATGATCTCTTCTATTTTTAAATCTATAATTATATGGAAGAATATAAGAAAGAATTCAATGGGATGGAAAAGTTGTATATAGGTTGAAATGTATACCAGTGGAGGTCTTTCATGATTCACTATATCCAGTGCATCTGCTTTAGAGATTAAGAATGAAAAGCATCAAATTTTATTTCATAAATATTACGAAATCCCGTATTGTTACAACAGGAAGAGAAAAAGATTGGGGAAAGAAGGACTCTATATTTATATATTACATACATACATATATACTATATACATACACACATATAAACACATAGAGACTTGAAAAGTGGGATATGAGCAATTTGGACCTTTCTCATTCTAAAATTAGCACTCACTCTATTTCATCTTCCAGGCTGAATTTCAGAGCCAGAATTCAAACCTAAGTGCTATATCCAAATCCAGTGAGTGCATTCTCCCTTCCTCCCTCCATTTCCCTCATCTCTCTCTTTCTGTCTCTGTCTTTGTTTCTCTCTCTTTCTCATTCATACAAAGCACACATGCATGCACACATGATGAAAAAGTGAAGCTGAGATAGAGTGAGGACACAAGAAAAATATAAATAGCAAAAAGATGTGGGTGTATACATATATATGTAATAGCACCCGTCAACAGGTGTTCAGATGAGTAGGATGCAGATATATTGTTTGTCAGAGCTTATTGCTCACTTGAGCTTAAAGGCAAGTTATCCCTTACTCCCTTTAAATGCTGACTTTTTTATTTTCTGAAAAATTGGTGTTTACTGTCTTTCAACTACTTTTATTCAGAAAACTCTTAGGAATCTTCTCTGAATGGAATAGTTACAGTAGCCCCGTAAGGAGCAAATTATTCTCTGAAGAGCAATAGAGATAAGCTGAATACTGTGTTCTTATGGACTGGAATAAAATCAAGATTTGGAGCCAACGGTGCCCCAGATGTTTAAGAGAAAATGATGAGAGAAGAAGCTAGAAAATGCATCTGTGTCTATTGAGCTGGGATAGGTACAATGAATACAATACATTTCCCCCCAGTTATAACGTATTATTCTGGGCACACTAAACCTTTTCTTGGGTCACATATATGACTTAAAATGTTTCTTTTGGCATTGAACTGACAAAATCATGACCCAATTAGGTTCTATTTAAAGATTTTAGGTAAAATCTGCAGACCTGAGTGACCTTTGGGGAAAAAAATCACTGATAATGGCAGGAAAATCAGAAAAGGCCATGATTAAGGGTTTCAAATGACAAGAGTTGGCAGCCAAGAAAGAGAAAAAAAAAGAAATTCTATTCAAGACAATTTCTATGGAAATCAGAAATAGAAGGAAATTGAAGACTTCTGATAGCAATTTTACTTTACTAATTAGAGAGTAGGAAATGTGCTTTATACATTTTTGTAGTACCCTACAGTGCCTATCCCTTAGTAATTGTTCAATAAAGTTTGGTTGAGTCAATATATAAGCTTTTCTATGTGGTAGATATCAATTTTATAGCTATTCTAAATTGTCTTAACTTGTGAAATGTTTTTATGGAATAACATTTAGCTAATAATAATAGCTAGCATTTATAGCTTAAGAGTTTGAAGTGCTTGAAGGTTTACAAAGCACTTAAAAATATTATCTCGTTTTTTCCTTCCAACAACCCTGAGATATAGTGCTATTGTTAATCCAATTTGACAGATGAGAAAATTGAGGCAGAAAGTAAAGTGACTTGCCTATGATCATATATCTCCCACATGATTGAAGTACAATTTGTACTCAGGTCTTCTTGGTCCCATTACTATTGTGACTACCATAACTTGTTTGATTTAAGGTAAAGTTTTATACTATGAGTTAAGATAGCATTTATACATAACTATGTCATAGTCATCTACAGTATATTTCCTAAATATTCTCACTACTTTTCTATTAGCTTTTAATTTTTCCCAAATACTCTCCACCATGCTTCCCACTATACAAGTATAGATTTCTGTACATTATCTCCTTTAGTAAAAAATATTTTTGAATAATATATACCCTTCAATTATAATGTATATTTGCATCATATACCCAATGCTTTATAATTCTTCCTTTGTATTATACATTATTAAATCTTTTAAAAATGGTCCTCCAACAGTCTGCCAAGGGCAGTTAAGTAGCATAGTGGATAAATCAATAGACCTAGAGTCAGGACGTCTTGAATTCAAATTCCATCACTGATATTTGCTAACTCTGTGATACTCAGCAAGTCACTCGATCCTGTTTTTCTCAGTTTTCTGATCTGTAAAATGAGCTGGAGAAGGAAATGGCAAACCATTCCAGTATTTTCGCCAAGAAAATTACAAATGAGGTTACAGAGTATTGGACACTTCTGAAATGATTAAACAAACAGGAGTCTGACAATATGATGCAAAACCCAGCTCCTTCCAAGTAACTGCATTTTAGTTAGATTTTTTTTTTCCAGAGGTGAGGGGAGAGCTTTCAGTAACATAACTCCTACTAATGCCATAACTACAACTATTTTGTAACATAGTTTTGATTTTCTATTTTGTTTGTTTCCAAATATTGTTGTTATTATTGCTGCTGTTTATGTTATTGAGTTAACTATAAATTGCTTATTTAAATTTGGCACAGTTATGTAAGGCCACAGAATGACAGATATGAAGCTGGGAGAGAACTAAGAGATCATTTAATCCAACCGATTGATTTTACATATGAAGAATTGAGCTCCAAGGAGATTATGAAACTTTGCCATTGATCAGATAGGAACTTAGTATCTTGGTTGACAGCAAGCTGCATGTTTAAAATCATCATAAATTCATGTGAAATTTCACTTTGGTTAATCTCATATAAAATTATTTGACAAACTATCTTTATGAAAACAAAAGACAAAAAAAAAGCAAAAAACTTCTTGAGAATAAATAATTAATGTCTCCACTCCCTTAGGACACTGTGACCCTGGATAAGTCACTTAATTGCTCTGTGCCTCAGTTTCCTCATTTGTAAAAATAAGTTTGGACTTGATAGCCTGTAAGTTCCCTTCTAGCTTTAGATCCACAATCCTATATATAGTAAATATAGTAAAAAGAAGTATGATCTTATAGTCAGAAGACTTGATTTTCTGTACTGTTTGTATGATAACAACTTAGACAAATAACTTCAATTTTATGTATCTCATTTTCCTCATCTGTAAAATGAGAACTACGATTGTATTACCATATCCCACGTAGAATGCTTTTCAAACTGGAAGGTCTTCAACAACATGAGCCATTGAATGAATTGCAGAATGGAGCCAATGAATCAGATAATTTTAACAAAAAGAAATCCTTTTACTCCAATTATATGAATATTTCAGGCTAAAAGTTTTTTTGGCCTGGACTATCTGATGCCTCTTCCAGCTTTGAATAGTAAAATACCTAAATTATCCTAAAGGATAGTGAGGTAGATCAAATCCCAATTAAATCAGACTGCCAGACTGTAGGAATTAAAGTAATTTTCTTCCTCCTACAAAAAGTGATCTATCTCAAATTTAAAAATCCAAATAATCATACCTCAATCTGGAAAGTTAAAGATTTGTCCTACAGCTGCATTACATTACATCCTAGCATATCATGTAATCATGTAAAATCAGTGAAAGATTTTATCCTGCAAAAAAGTTCTTTCCAGATAATTTCATTTGAATATCTAATTAAATTTCTTTTTTCTTCCCATAGCAAACTAGAGATTTCCATGAAAGCTTCTACATGTCCTCCATGGGTTTATCTGAAATTATGATGTAGGACCTGAACTACAGCATCAAATAACCAGACTAGTGCCAAAGCAGAAAACACACATTCTTCTGCTGAGTATGGTCAGATCACATTTTCAGTGCATTAACCACAGAGGACTTTTCATAACCACCTTGAACTTGGAAATCTCATGTTGTACTGATAGTTTTCCCCTTCTCTTTCCTGACTGAAAGTCCTTCTGTATATTGTAAGACCAGTCAGATCCCTAGACAATGAAACAGGAATATATGAAAAATAAATTATGGATAATGTAGATCAGCTTTTCTGGAGGGGTAGCTATCACCACAGATTTTTATAGACACTTTAAGGTTCTTAACTTTCATTCCCAAGAGTTTACCAATAAGTAGTTTTGGATGCAATTTTAAAATGTAAAACATAATTTAAAAAAACAAAACAAACTATAGATACTACATGGTATAGTGGATAAGAACAGCCTTGGATTCAGAAAGAGCTTGAGTTGTGCTTTTAACACATAGATTAGCAAGCAATGATCATAGACAAGTCACATAAACTATTAGTGCTTCTAGAAACTTTTGAAGACACACACATACATATATTATACACACACACACACGCACGCATATATATATATTACATGGAAATTGTTAATTTGCAAGAGTGGAGGGAGTCTTCACACTGAAAGTTTCCTACCATACATTATATATACACACATGTGCTTTGAAAAGCATGAAGCAAAATGTTTAAATTTGTCTGTTTATGTTCTAATATTGGCCTGCTGACCAGACAAATCTGAACATCTATCCATCCATCCATCCATCCATCTATCTGGTAGATGTTTTCTGGTAACTTTTTATACCTCTTACATAGGCTTGAACATTCATGAATAAATAAAGACATTCTAGAACGAGAGATGAAGTTAATATGAAAGATTTGATAGCAAGTTTTTTTGATAAAGGCCTCAAATATATGGAAAATTGAGTCAAATTTATAAAAATAAGAGCCATTCCCCAATTAATATATGATCAAAAGATACTAAAAGGCAGTTTCTAGAAGAAGAAATGAAAGCTATCAACAATCACATGAAAAAATGATCTAAATAACTATTTAAAAGAGAAGTACAAATAAAAACAACTATGAAGCACTATTATCTTATACCTATCACAAATGATAAATGCTAAAAAGGATGAAAGAAAATAAGCACACTAACGGCTTGTTGGTGGAATTGTGAACTAGTCCAACCATGATAAAAAGATATTTTGGAACTATGTTCAAAGGCTATAAACTGTGCATACCCTTTGACTCAGCAATATCACTACTGTGTGTAATTATTAATAGTCTATAATAGTCCCAGAATTCAGGGTTGTTTTTGTTATTGTTTTAAGATGCACTTGGTTAGACTGAGTGTACTATATTCCAGAGAACATGGTGGGGTCTTGGTGAATCATAGAGAAAAAAACAGAACTAGAATTCTTGAAATAAATATAGAACAATGCCCAAAGAATACTCAAGCTGTGCATACTCTTTGACCCAGATTATACTCCAAGAAATCAAAGAAAGAGAAAAAAGATCTACTTATACAAAAATAATTACAAGAGCTCTTTTTGTGGTAGACAAATAGTGGAAACTAAGGATCATCCTCTCCCTGAAGAATAGGTGACAAGAAATGTTGTATAATAGGTAATGAAACAATGTACTTTCATGGTTTACTCTTTCTTTGAAGAAATAGTTGATGGTATCCTCAATAAAAGCTCTTTGCATTAAGCTGCCTAATTTTGTCTAACCTTTATCTTTTCTCCTGCTTTCCATACTTAGATAGCTTGTACTTGCTTTTTTAGTTTGAGGCTTCAAAGACCCTGATTGTTTATATCTCAATTGTTCAATTGCTTATTTCCCTTTGGAAATATCCTTCTTGGCTGCTTCCTAAGCCAATCAAGATTCTGTCTCATTTTAGCATTTCTTTGCTTTTTCTCTCTCACACTCTTTTACATTCCCTAGCTATGAACTATGTCCTTTGACAGCATTCTTTTAATCTTGATTCATGTACTCATTAGACACACATCCAGCAGCTAGCATCTTATCACAGAGATATAAAAACATTAAAACCAATTGAAAATATGTGTTTTCTACTTTTCTTTCTAGGAGACTAATAGAGCAAGACCCTCCTAAGATGATGCTGAGCTATCTGTCCAAAATGAGAGAATTTAATTGTAAGTTTCAGGTAGTTAATTTCTCTTAGCAAACTCTTAGTAATTTAATTCAGGTATAAAATTATTCTGAAATTTTAAATTGTTTTTAATTCATTATAATACAATGGAGCAAAATAAACAGTAATTAAACTGGCTCTTGTTGGATTGAATTAGATGACAGAAGCTACCAAAAAGAGTGCTTGATAGAAAAACCTTGACTAAATGATGAAAAAGATAGAAGTTTTAAAATAAGTTTAAGTCTGCAGTGAATTCTGAAATCATGTTGATCAGCTGGGGCAGCAGTTATAAAGTTAAGGTATGTAAACCAGGTCACATTTTTTAAAAGCTATTAAATTATGTTTTGTATGTATGATAATATTATTATCAATATACCATAGACTCTGTGATTTCATCACTGTGTGGGTATTTCTTTCTCTCTATTGGCAGATTGTTAAACAACTTGGGCTAATCAAGAAAAATTTATCAGTGGATTCTGGTTGTAGTTAGCCAAACTGGTTTTCTCCCCAAACAATTCACACCTTGTCCCTTTGTATTCTAATTCTTACTGCATTGATTGTCTTCCAGAAGCCAGATATACCTCCATGCTACAATAACGGAAAACCTTGCTGGAGGTATAAAATTAATTTATTGGAAATGATTTTTAATAAGGACATAGGATTCTAATGGTTGTCTATGAAGAGGAAAATGAAGTATGATTGCTAGCCATATGTCCATCTTGAATGAGAAAACATAGAATGATTAGGATTTGTTGATGGTTCAGGGTTAAAGAAAGGAGGGTACATTTTACTCAGGAAACATAGACACTATGTGGAAGGCAAGCAATAGTGATCAAAAGATCAAGGGTAAATTGGAACAAGGAAACAGAATGTTCAGCATCTTATTAGTTCCAGAGAATAAAGATCCTGTTAATCAATAGGGAACAACAATTCCATTACAAATTGAACATTTAGAATCAGTTAATAGTTTTTTTTTTTAATCAATTAAGCTAAGGAATGAAGGAGTTTAGAAATTTGCCAGTAGAAAAAGGGAGTAACCATATATTGATGAAATTACAGAACCCCTGATGTGATATTATAATAATACATTTATACATACAAATAATTCAAAAGCATGAGATCTTTATTATGAGGACACAGAAAGCAACCCCAGCTCATTGATGGGAGTGCTGGTTCTGGTGAAAACCCCCGACAAAGGTCCGGAAGTAGAGACCAAACACATTTAAGCCATATCAGCTGCAGAGTTACGATTTAATTATGAGTTAAATCTCTGGGATTAAGCAACACAGACATAGGAAGCTTTGGGAAAATAATAGTTTATTCATAAATAACCTTCTGGAAATGGCTTGTCTTTTTATTCCAGTTTTATTTATATGCTAACATAGTTGAATTGATCCCAGGAGCACTGGAAGCATACAATAGCTGCTCTTTAAATTTAGTGTCCCATCTTTTGAAATTTAAATAACTTTTTTATCACCTCTTTTTTTTGTTGATGTAATAGAATACATTTTTTTTTAATGAAAAACAGGCATACCTCCTATAAGGTTGCCTCAGTCATGATTTTAAATCATATTTATAAATTATAATGAAGTACTGCCATAAAATTGCAATATCTTGCTCTAAATCTAGCTCATATGTCATTTGGCCCATTGCTCTTTTATAACTTTGCTCCTCTGTCACTAATTTACTTCTTTAAAGTTTTTGCCTTTAACATTGTATTTTCAGAAAATTGATTAATGCAATATATTTATAGAGATAGGGATACAATCAGATATATAGGAAACTCCTGGATGAACAAAGTTCAGGGTAAGTTTGTAATTCTAAACAGGTCAGAAGAATACCATGTGGAGTTGATCCCTTTGTAATTTCTTTACCTCTTGTTCTTTCATGTTATTTCTCTTTGTTTATATACTTTTAATATCATTTCATCACTTTGTGGATATTTTAATAGAGAGGAAAAATGCATACTTAAGCATGGAAGAGTATGCTTTGAGATACAACTGGCCATATTTGAGGGAAAGAGTAATTTGTAAGGCTTATGCCTGTCCTGCATACCACCGTTATTTGATGGAAACTAGCTAAAATGCAGAACTTGAGAGAATTTACATGGTGCGCAAAGGCCCTAACTAGCCACTAGGGAACATTCATTAAAACACTTTTATTACCAGGTTGGGTTCTAGTGGAATACTAGGATAAATAAGTATTGGTCCTTGGAAGAGTCAGTAGAGAAGGTAAAAAAATGTTCACATGTAATTACAATATAAAATATCATAGTAAATGCACATGAGATGAATAGGATTCCATGAGTTTTCTAATTCTAATTGTATTTTCAGTGACAATAAATAGCATATCTAAATGACCTAATATCACATCACATTAATCTAAGTTTATTCTGCAATTTCAGGTTGATAGATTGATTACTTCCTCTCTAAACTTCAGTTCTTTCCAATGCCCCATTGATTTTTAGAAATATTTCTAAGTTTCTTATCCACCTCTCTAATAAAACATTTTAAAAAATATTCATTATTTCTCTTGGATTTCTGATGTTCAGTTTCTACCTGTCATTTAAGTGAAATTTTTATGTCTCTCTTTAGATTTACTCTACTTAGTCATCAGGCATAGTTTGTGCTGTGGTTGATAGCTCTAAAACCAGATTAAAGACTTATGGGTAATAAAATATTGAGCTTTTAAAAATTTCTTCTAAGATATTTGAGGTATGTTGGAATCTTTTCACTTTTCTGTGCTGTTTCTCCTTTAAGATCCTAGGGAAAATAAATATTTTCCCCTAAAGACAGGGGTGGTGATGAGTGGAGCTAGTAATTGGTAGAGACTGAACAAAATAAATTAAAACTTTGTATACTTAATGAGTTCTCATTTATCCCGGATGTAGTTTGTTTGAACATAGCCATTTAGATAGTGTCTCTCCTATTAGACTTTGAGCTACTCAAAAGCAGACAATATCTTTTGCTTTTTTTGTATCCCTAACAGCTAACTCACTGTCTGGTACACAGTAGATGCTAAAAAAAATATTTATTAACTGATTGACTTTAAGTAGGTACAACTTTGAGATTAGCAGTTGTCCAGTCAAGTAGCTCTGTTTTATTTTTTTCCTTTTAATATAGCTTTCTTCTGCAAATGTCAAATATATGCTTACTGGTACATACTAGTGGGAAGTTGGTCTTATTATTCTGAGGAGGTACCACATATGTCTTTCCTAGTTAGGGGTTATAAGCCAAGATTATGACAAAATGCCTTTATATAGTACTTGGTTTTCGAAACAAGGATTAACAACAATATGAATCAATATAAAAGTATATACCCTTAAAGAAGAGTTCCTGATTCATGTCCTTAGATCCTACTGAAGGATTTCCTTATTAAGAGAAATTTTACTGTATATAAATGCATCAATCCTTAGTTAATTGCAAAATTGATTTAATTATAAAATATCAAAGTCCCTGAATACTTTGGCTAAGTTATTATTTTACTAGTTACTAACAAATTAAGGAAATAGAGCATATGATTTATTGTGGTGTCTCAAGATTCTATTTCTTAATATTTTAAGGAAAGAACAATAGATTTTTCAGAGTAAAAGTGAGAAAAACAATTCCAACAGATGTAAGAGTGAATGTTGGGAATAAATAATTAATTTATGATTTAGAGGTTTTTAAAAAAGAAACAATTTCGGTTTGTTTTTTTCAGTTTTCAACTTTCATGGCTTAAAAATATTTTTAAGGAAGAAAAAATAGTAATTACAAAATTATCTCCTTCAACGGAAGGGGGAGGTAAATGCATTCATTGCTAACTTTAAATAATTTCAAATTAAGTGCTTGATCTAGCAAAGGAACATTTCAAAATGAAGGCAAACTTACTTCAAAGGTGGGATGAAGGAGGGATTTATATGTTATCATTAAAGAAAAAAATACCTTTAGTATAAGTAAAATGAACCTTGATTAACTTTTCAGATAGAATTATTCCATTGAAAATAAGCATATAAAATGGCTTGAGCCATGGAACACTAAGTTGCTTAAATATGGGTCTCCTAAGAACATTTTGAGTCTAATGTAATTTATTAATTACTTAGTGATTTCTCACTGATTGTTCATCACACAAAGCACTTGACAAACTACTAATACAAGGTCACCATGGTATACACTGAACTTGAATCAGAAATTTAGTTGGAACCCTGGTTCTGTTACTTATAATCTGTGTGACTTAGGCAAAGTTGTGAATTTTTCTGGGCCTTAGTTCTTCATGGATAAAATGAGGGCAATGGACTTACATGATTTCTAAGATGCCTTCTAGTCCAAATCTGTGCTCCAATAAGCATATTTTTCTTCAATTACAGATGGCTCCAAATTCATCCATATAGATCACTGAGGCTGGTAAATAATTTTGTTTTCAAATTCTGGCACATCAACACTGTCTCTTGTATATTCTTCCTCTTAGAATGTTACAGCTAAAAAATAATCCTGATTTTTTTTTAACATGCATTTAGAATTAGGGGGGGGGTGGACCAATAATAGTTAGGATAGAATCGAGACTTATTATTAAGTTTTTCAGGAGACCAGTTATCTCCATTGCCTGGGTATATGCCATTTGCTTTCTTCAGCTTGAGGCTTGGCTCCTTACAAATCACACTGATGCCCCAAGGGCCATCTCATGGATCCATATTTACATGACTAATGATTTGGAAACCGGGAGCAAACCACATGAGCTGGACATCTGCAGACAATGAACAAGGAGGCCAAAACCAATAAGTTCAGAGACAAATGGTCCCAAGGAGATTGCTTCACAAAGAATAAAATGAGTTACATTCAGAAAATGAAAACTAATAGGATTATCTCCACTACTTCCCTACACTTTATGTTCTAACCAAATCATTCCCTAAACATGTTTTGTGCTTTTCTATCTCTGTCTTTACCTATATCATTTCTTCCATGTGGATTGATCATTTGTCCATTGGAATCTTGCCCATTCTTCCATTAGGATGCTCATTGCCTTCCATGCATCCTTCTCTTTCAAGGTAAGATATTGTAGAAATCCTTATATAATTCAGATAGCTAAAGGCTGGGTCTGACATTACAGGTTTATCAGTGTTCTCTTCAGTGGTATGTGTTGTGTATATAGGGGTGAGGTGGTGGTGATGGAGCTGGTGGTGGTGGAGTTTAATAAAAATTATGACTTGCACTCCCTCTCTCTTACCCTTTCACTCCATTCGGTCAGGAACCAGCTCTTCGCACAGGCCCCCATATCACAGTTTTCAATATCATTCGGCCGGAGCTTCATGTTACATTCTTCATCATCTACAACATCCCCAATGTTGCTGACACATTTCACATCTCGAGTCCTTTGTCCCACACCACATGGTACCGAACACTAAAAGGAAATATCCGTTAGGTCAGTGGAATATCAGGTCTTATTTATTGTAGAGAAAAAAAAAAAAAAAAACAGTCACATAATGCCTTAAAAAATTTTAAGTCCTTTATATATGCTATTTCATTTGAGCCTTGCAGCCCTGAGAGGAGGATGCTGTAGATATTAGTAACTTCTTTTTTTTTTTATTATATCTTCAGATATAAAACATGAAACTGAAAGATAAAGTGACTTGTGCAGCCACACAGTTTATGTCCATCACTCTGTTTTCTATCCTCCATGTTACCTTTTGGGAAAATATTATGAATTGTGGCCTCAGTTTCAAGTCATGATTTTCAGACAGAATTTCAAAAGGGAATATGCTGATTTTGTTAACTGCTGCGTAATAACCTGCCCAGTAAAGACAGCTCCCCTCTTCAAGATGGACTCCCCTTGAAGGATCTGGTGAGATAGAGAGATAGTGTGATTTAGCAGAAAGAATGCTGGGTTTGCATTCAGAGGTCCTAGATTCAAGTCATTTAATCTCTATGATTAAATTTAAATTAAATCTCCATTTGTTAAAATGAAGGGATTGGGACTTCCGGTTAAGATGGCGGAGAGGAGGCTCACAGTTGCATAAGCTCCGCGCTTTCTCTCACTATCCACTTCATTACAAGCCTCTGAATCAATGCTTGACTGAAAAAAACCCACAAATAGTTACCAAGAGAAGCCATCCTTGAGATCCGCCAAGAAAGGTCTGTCTTTACTGGAGGGCTGGGGCGGTTTTAGATCGGGCGCAGGCTGAGGGCAGCGGCAGTGAGAGCACGGGAGCAAAGCTGAGAGGGGGTGGGGAGTGATCGTAGCCGTCTCTGCGGGGAGAGCTTCGCTACAGGTTTGGAACCTGCAGCAAGTCAACAGCCCAGCAGAGAAGCTAAAAACACCGGGGCTGAAGAATACAACCGCAAACAGCTGGAGTCTATCAGGACCTGGCCCCCCCCCCTTCCCCCCCCTCAGTGACTCAGCACGCTTTGGGATCTCAGAGCGCAGGCGCAGCACAGTCCTGCTAGTGCCTCACTACTGCCACCTGCAGTCTGTAGAGGAAGCTCGATAACACACCCAGCCCCCCCCCAAAGAAAGACTCCAGTTTTTTCTGTTTTTCTTTGGTAGTTTATCTCTGATTAATAGACAGAATGAGCAAGAAGCTGAAGAGGACTTTAACCCTTGACAGCTTCTATACAGATAGAGAGCAGACTCTAAATCCTGAGGAGACTAAAAACAGGCAGTCCCCAGGTGAATCCCCAAAGGAGGAAATCATCTGTTCCTCAGCACAGATGAACCTCATAGAAGTGATTAAAAAGGCTCTCACAAGGGAGCTAGAAGAAAAATGGGAAAAGAGTCTGGAGAAAGTTAAAGAGAGAGTGGATAAAGAAGTAAAATCCTTGAAAAATAGGATTAGTGAACTGGAAACAGAAAACAGCTCTCTAAAAAACAAAATTGGCGAAATGGAAAAAAATTCCACAGAACAAAAGAACTCAATTGGACAATTAGAGAAAGATTTTAAAAAAGTGAGTGAAGAGAATACTTCACTGAAAATCAGAATTGAACAAGTGGAATTGAATGACTCGAGGAGACAAGAAGAATCAGTCAAGCAAATCCAAAAAAATCAAACAATGGAGAAAAATGTGAAATACCTTCTGGGGAAGACAACAGACCTGGAAAACAGATCCAGGAGAGACAATCTGAGAATCATTGGACTCCCAGAAAAACATGATGAAAAAAAAAGCCTGGACACTGTCTTCCAGGAAATCATCAAAGAGAACTGCCCAGAAGTCATAGGAACAGAGGAAAAAATAAACATTGAAAGGATTCATCGATCACCCACTGAAAGGGATCCTAAAATCAAAACACCAAGGAATATAGTGGCCAAATGCCAGAACCCTCAGGTGAAAGAAAAAATATTGCAAGCGGCTAGAAAAACCCAATTCAAGTATCAAGGAGCCACAATAAGGATCACCCAGGATCTGGCAGCATCCACATTAAAAGATCGAAGGGCCTGGAATATGATATTCCGAAAGGCTAAGGAACTTGGTATGCAACCAAAAATAACTTACCCAGCGAGAATGAGCATCTTTTTCCAGGGAAGAAGATGGACATTCAACGAAGTAAGCGAATTTCATCTATTTCTGATGAAAAAACCAGAACTTAACAAAAAGTTTGATCTACAAATATAGAACTCAAGAGAAATCTAAAAAGGTAAAGATTAATCTTGGGAACTATATTTTGACTATATAGATGTATAAAGAATACATGTATACCTTGTTCTAGAAATTGATGTGGAAAGGACATTGTACCAGAAAAAGGGTAAAGTGGGGGTAGTACATCTCATGAAGAGGCATAGGAAACCTATTATATCTGAGAGAAAGAATGGAGGGGGATGAATATAGTGGGTATCTTACTGCCTTCAGAATTGGCTTTAAGTGAAAAATCTTAAGACATATTCAATCTATGGTGAAACTTCTCCCATCTCATTGAAAAGTGAGAAGGGAAAAGTGGAAAGGGAAGGAATAAGCTAAGCGGAAGGGAATACGGGAACTGGGAGGGAAAGGGGTAAGATAGGGGGAGGAACTCTAAGGCGGGGGGAGGGACACTAAAAAGGGAGGGCTGTGAGAAGCAAGGAGTGCTCACAAGCTTAATACTTGGAAGGGGGGGAAAGGGGAAAGAAGGGAGGAAAGCATAAACCGGGGTTAACAAGATGGCAAGTAATACAGAATTGGTCATTCTAACCATAAACGTGAACGGGGTAAACTCCCCCATAAAGAGGAAGCGGTTAGCAGAATGGATTAAAAGCCAGAATCCTACAATATGTTGTTTACAGGAAACACACCTGAAGCGGGGAGATACATGCAGGTTAAAGGTAAAAGGTTGGAGCAAAATCTACTATGCTTCAGGTGAAGTCAAAAAAGCAGGGGTAGCCATCCTGATCTCAGATCAAGCTAAAGCAAAAATTGACCTAATTAAAAGAGATAAGGAAGGACACTATATCTTGCTAAAGGGTAGCATGGATAATGAAGCACTATCTATATTAAACATATATGCACCAAGTGGGGTAGCATCTAAATTCTTAAAAGAGAAACTAAGAGAGCTGCAAGAAGAAATAGACAGTAAAACTATAATAGTGGGAGATCTTAACCTTGCACTCTCAGAATTAGATAAATCAAACCAGAAAATAAATAAGAAAGAAGTCAAAGAGATAAATAGAATACTAGAAAAGCTAGATATGATAGATCTCTGGAGAAAATGTAATGGAGACAGAAAGGAATACACTTTCTTTTCAGCAGTTCATGGAACCTATACAAAAATTGACCATATATTAGGACATAAAACCCTCAAACTCAAATGTAGTAAGGCAGAAATAGTAAATGCATCCTTTTCAGACCACGATGCAATGAAAATTACATTCAACAAAAAAGCAGGGGGAAGTAGACCAAAAAATAATTGGAAACTAAATAATCTCATACTAAAGAATGATTGGGTAAAACAGCAAATCATAGACATAATTAATAACTTCACCCAAGAAAACGATAATAATGAGACATCATACCAAAATGTATGGGATGCAGCCAAAGCGGTAATAAGGGGAAATTTCATATCTCTAGAGGCCTATTTGTATAAAATAGAGAAAGAGAAGGTCAATGAATTGGGTTTGCAATTAAAAATGCTAGAAAAGGAACAAATTAAAAACCCCAGTCAAACACTAAACTTGAAATTCTAAAAGTAAAAGGTGAGATCAATAAAATTGAAAGTAAAAAAACTATTGAATTGATTAATAAAACTAAGAGTTGGTTCTATGAAAAAACCAACAAAATAGACAAACCCTTAGTAAATCTGATTAAAAAAAGGAAAGAGGAAAATCAAATTGTTAGTCTTAAAAATGAAAAGGGAGAACTCACCACTAACGAAGAGGAAATTAGAGCAATAATTAGGAGTTACTTTGCCCAACTTTATGCCAATAAATTCGACAACTTAAATGAAATAGAAAAATACCTCCAAAAATACAGCTTGCCCAAACTAACAGAGGAAGAAGTAAATATCCTAAACAGTCCCATCTCAGAAAAAGAAATAGAACAAACTATCAATCAACTCCCTAAGAAAAAATCCCCAGGACCAGATGGATTTACATGTGAATTCTACCAAACATTTAAAGAACAATTAACTCCAATGTTATATAAACTATTTGAAAAAATAGGGATTGAAGGAGTCCTACCAAACTCCTTTTATGACACAGATATGGTACTGATACCTAAACCAGGTAGGCTGAAAACAGAGAAAGAAAATTATAGACCAATCTCCCTAATGAATATTGATGCTAAAATCTTAAATAAAATATTAGCAAAAAGATTACAGAAAATTGTCACCAGGATAATACACTATGACCAAGTAGGATTTATACCAGGAATGCAGGGCTGGTTCAATATTAGGAAAACTATTAACATAATTGACTATATCAATAACCAAACAAACAAAAACCACATGATCATCTCAATAGATGCAGAAAAAGCATTTGATAAAATCCAACATCCATTCCTAATAAAAACACTTGAGAGCATAGGAATAAATGGACTTTTCCTTAAAATAGTCAGGAGCATATATTTAAAACCATCAGTAAGCATCATATGCAATGGGGAAAAACTGGAACCTTTCCCAGTAAGATCTGGAGTGAAGCAAGGTTGCCCACTATCACCATTATTATTTAATATCGTATTAGAAACACTAGCCTCGGCAATAAGAGTCGAGAAAGATATAAAAGGAATTAGAGTAGGCAATGAGGAAACCAAACTATCACTCTTTGCAGATGATATGATGGTATACCTAGAGAACCCCAGAGATTCTACCAAAAAGCTATTGGAAATAATTCATAATTTTAGCAAAGTAGCTGGCTACAAAATAAATCCCCATAAATCCTCAGCATTTTTATACATCACCAACAAAACCCAACAGCAAGAGATACAAAGAGAAATTCCATTCAGAATAACTGTTGATACCATAAAATATTTGGGAATCTATCTACCAAAGGAAAGTCAGGAATTATATGAGCAAAATTATAAAAAAGTCTCCACACAAATAAAGTCAGACTTAAATAATTGGAAAAATATTAAGTGCTCTTGGATCGGCCGAGCGAACATAATAAAGATGACAATACTCCCTAAACTAATCTATTTATTTAGTGCTATACCAATCAGACTTCCAAGAAAATATTTTATTGATCTAGAAAAAATAACAACAAAATTCATATGGAACAATAAAAAGTCGAGAATCTCAAGGGAATTAATGAAAAAAAAATCAAATGAAGGTGGCCTAGCTGTACCTGATCTAAAATTATATTATAAAGCAGCAGTCACCAAAACCATTTGGTATTGGCTAAGAAATAGATTAGTGGATCAGTGGAAAAGGCTAGGCTCACAAGACAGAATAGTCAACTATAGCAATCTAGTGTTTGACAAACCCAAAGCCCCTAACTTCTGGGAAAAGAATTCAATATTTGATAAAAACTGCTGGGATAATTGGAAATTAGTATGGCAGAAATTAGGCATGGACCCACACTTAACACCATATACCAAGATAAGATCAAAATGGGTCTATGACCTAGGCATAAAGAACGAGACTATAAATAAATTAGAGGAACATAGAATAGTTTATCTCTCAGACTTGTGGAGGAGAAAGAAATTTGTGACCAAAGATGAACTAGAGACCATTACTGATCACAGAATAGAAAATTTCGATTACATCAAATTAAAAAGCCTTTGTACAAATAAAACTAATGCAAACAAGATTAGAAGGGAAGCAACAAACTGGGAAAACATTTTCACAGTTAAAGGTTCTGATAAAGGCCTCATTTCCAAAATATATAGAGAACTGACTCAAATTTATAAGAAATCAAGCCATTCTCCAATTGATAAATGGTCAAAGGATATGAACAGACAATTTTCAGAGGATGAGATTGAAACTATTACCACTCATATGAAAGAGTGTTCCAAATCATTATTGATCAGAGAAATGCAAATTAAGACAACTCTGAGATACCACTACACACCTGTCAGATTGGCTAAGATGACAGGAAAAAATAATGATGAATGTTGGAGGGGATGCGGGAAAACTGGGACACTAATGCATTGTTGGTGGAGTTGTGAACGAATCCAACCATTCTGGAGAGCAATCTGGAATTATGCCCAAAAAATTATCAAAATGTGCATATCCTTTGATCCAGCAGTGTTTCTATTGGGCTTATATCCCAAAGAAATACTAAAGAAGGGAAAGGGACCTGTATGTGCCAAAATGTTTGTAGCAGCCCTGTTTGTAGTGGCTAGAAACTGGAAAATGAATGGATGCCCATCAATTGGAGAATGGCTGGGTAAATTGTGGTATATGAATGTTATGGAATATTATTGTTCTGTAAGAAATGACCAGCAGGATGAATACAGAGAGGCTTGGAGAGACCTACATGAACTGATGCTAAGTGAAATGAGCAGAACCAGGAGATCATTATACACTTCGACAACGATATTGTATGAGGACATATTTTGATGGAAGTGGATTTCTTTGACAAAGAGACCTGAGTTTCAATTGATAAATGACGGACAAAAGCAGCTACACCCAAAGAAAGAACACTGGGAAACGAATGTGAACTATCTGCATTTTTGTTTCTCTTCCCGGATTATTTATACCTTCTGAATCCAATTCTCCCTACGCAACAAGAGAACTGTTCGGTTCTGCAAACATATATTGTATCTAGGATATACTGCAACATATCCAACATATAAAGGACTGCTTGCCATCTAGGGGAGGGGGTGGAGGGAGGGAGGGGAAAAAAAAATCGGAACAGAAATGAGTGTAAATATAATGTAATTATTAAATAAAAAATTTAAAAAAAAAAAAAAAAAAAAAAAAAAAAAAAAAAAAAAAAAAAAAAAAAAAAAAAAAAAAAAAAAAAAAAAAAAAAAAAAAAAAAAAAAAAAAAAAAAAAAAAAAAAAAAAAAAAAAAAAAAAAATAAAATGAAGGGATTGGTTTATATGACCTCTAAAGTTTCTTCTACGTAGTTAGATTGCATAGTAGAAAAGCAATAGACTCAGAGTCAGGAAGATTCATCATCCTGAGTTCAAATCCAACCTCAGATACTTAGCTGTGTGAATCTGGGCAAGTCATTTAATCCTGTTTGTCTCAGTTTACTCATGTATAAAATGAGTTGGAGAAGGAAATTGCAAACCACTCTAGGATCTCTGCCAAGAAAACTCAAATGGGATCATAGTCAGACATGAACTAAGAAATGACTCAGCAACAAAGTCAATGATACTCATGATACTAGTGGTTTTACCCATAAATACTCCTTCCAGTGTCCTGTTTTCAATGACCTTATTACATACCTCGTGTCTCTATGTCTATCAGTCATATTCTTTTCTATTATTATAGACTAAATACTTAGCAGCTGAGAAGATCTCATTTATATAGATAAAGAGGATCAGGAGTGGGAGAAAGTATTTTGATTATTTTGAGCTTTGCCGTTTGACAGTAAAAATGTTGTTAATACCATGTTTTAACTATTATATGACTTGGAAATTCTCAGGAAGAAAAAGTCAACAGAATGTTAGCTGAGAACCTCTCGATTTACATGAGGAAACTGAGACCTTGAGAGGCTATATGACTTGTTTAGCAGCATGCAAAATCAACCTAAACTTCTAGGTTGGTCTTAGACATGAGACAACAAATTAGAAAATGATGTGTATGCAGAATTTTCAGATCCCCTGTACAGCTCAGATCTTAATTTCCCTCAATCTACTCTTTAACCTAAGTGTAGTTCTTTCCCATAACAATTTTTTTTTTTGGGGGAAAGGAGAGCTCTTTTATCCCATAGGAATATTTTCCTACTCTTTGAATTTCATAAGGGCTGAAATTCACTAGTATCAGAATAACATCTCAGTCACTTTCACATCTACTTTGAAATTTTTGAAGCCTTTGCAGACTATAAAGCAGACTTGCAAATAAATGCAAAATAGATACCAGCTTACAAATATTTTAACTATCTTGCCTTCCTCCAGACAGTAATAAAAATAAATAAGATTTGCATTACTTTCTATTTAGCTTGGCATAAATTATCATTTCATGGGAAAGATCAAGTGAGCATTTGAAAAGTTCCTCCATGCAAAGATAATAGAGACATGGAGATTTCAAAGTACTAGTGTGGTCTCTGGTAAAAAGCCTAAATGAGAACAAGATGGATAGAAGAGATTTACAGAGTATGGAAGCTTGCCTATTTCTTTCTATATTTTACTTCTGTATTCATTTTTTCTCTTTTCCCCCTTTACTCTTCTCTTTGACTCAATGCCTTTTCTATTCTCCTCCCCCCATCTTGTTTTCTCTTCATCATTTTAACCAAGTCCTTTAAACGCTCCCTCTCTCAAGAAAAAAAAAAAGACTACCTCTCTCCCTTCCCCATCAGCATTTATACAGCATATCCAACTACCAAAACTTACTTCAGTGGTATTCCCCTAAATTCTTAGTCCATGGTTAGCTATGAAAAATATAGACATCTCTACATTTTTGAGTAAAAAAGAATGGACCACCATATTGTAGGTTTAGAACTATAAGACACTTTGGTGGAGTGTTAGTCCAACCCACTTCATTGGAAAATGAGACTCAGAAAGGTTAAATCAATTTTTCAGTATCATTTTCAGCTAGTTAGTATCTAATGAAAGAGTCAAATGCAGATCTGTCTCTAAGTTCAGTGCTTTATCAATTATTCCACAATACCTCTAGAAAAAATATTTTTTAAGGCTGCTCCTAGAGAAGCTAAGGAAAGTCTTTCATCAATAGCCACTCAAAACCTCAGAGTATTCTTGACCATCTTTTTGTTGACAGACTAGTCAGTGGCCTCTATAAATGGAGAGCAACCAGGAAGTTTAAATGGTAACTATGATATAGGAATAGAAACATAGTGCTTTGGAAACTCTGCATAAATGGTATCAAATCAAAAAGAAATAGGGCTATTAAACTATACATAAACAGTAAGGTAGCTTAATGGATAAGAATACTGGGTCTGTACGGAAGAGTACATCATTTTCATGAGTTCAAATCCAGCATCAGACACTTACTAGCTGTGTGACTCTGGGCAAGTCACATTACCCTATTTGCCTCAGTTTCCTCCTCTGTAAAATGAAATGAAAAAGTAAATTACAGACTACTCTAGCTTTATTGGCAAGAAAATCCCCAAGAAAGGTCATGAAAAGCCAGACATGATTGAAAATTATTGAACAACAAACTTTACATAAGGTTGCTTGTGAGCTACAAATTGAATTAGAAAACTATATATTAATATTATTGTGTTTTTATTTATTTTGTTAGAAATGTCCCAATAATATTTTAATTTGGTTTGGGCTGCACTTGACAGTGTTGCATGTCACATGTGGTTAGAAGGTTAAGTGGGTAACCTTTTTGCTTTAGAGAAAATTTCTTAAACTGTGGTCCTGACTCCATATGGGGTTGTATAACAATGTGGGGGTCATGAAAAATTTGGCAACATAAAAAAGTTTCCAAATGCAATGAACAAAAATTTATTCAAAATAAAATAAGTAATGAATCTAAGGTGTTTTTGGCACATATATTTCATTGCATGACTTTACTACAGTCTTGGTTCTGAACATACAACATGTATACTTTGCATTGTGCAAACATGAATGCTGCCAGAAACACCATGGCTCAGATTCAAGACAGAGTCATGTAAAAATTTTTCTTGTGAAAAGGTGTCTCCAAAAGAAAAAGTTTAAGAAGTCCTAATTTAGAACAGAGTTGCTGGGACCTTCCCTTCTCACAGTGCCTTAATTTATTTATACTTAGCATCTATCTAGTTATTTAGATATAGTCTTCCCTGTTAGAATATGAGCTCTTTGGGGCTGCTTGTTACTATCTGCACCCTTGATGCATAGTAGAATCAGTGTCTAGTATATAGAAAGGACTTAATTAACAAGCACTTAATTAATTGAATATTAGATCTGGAAGGATTTTAGAACTTTATGTGCAATTGAACTGAATTACAAATGTCATGAAATACAGATAAGGAACAGTCAAGAAAGGAGAAGCTAATTGTTCAAGGCTGTAGAACTGTTTGTTGTTTATCCTTCTTTTTCAAAGAGGACAATAACATCAAGAGGGTGAACTGGATGCAGGTGAGTCAGAACCATGCAAAGTCTCTGCCTCACTCTCCCCACCAGAGTCATCTGAGTCCAGTGGCAGTCAGGATGACTGGAGACCCCTCAGCCTTTTTAGGGCCTCAGCTTGTCTGAGATAACACCCATTCAGCGATTTAAGGTTTAGTAAGGAATAAGGCAGAGACTTCAGGGGTGGAACCGAGATCATGGAGTAAAGCCAAGAAGATGCTCAAGGTCTCCCAGTTTCCCTCGAAAACCCCATGAAACTGAGCCTCTGAACAGAATCTGAAGAAATGAAATCCCTCTCCAACACAAGACAGATTTGAAAAACTTCAAGAAAGATAAGTTTCACTAGGGTGAAAGGGATTTTCAGTCCAGCTCAGACAGTCTGGGAAAGCAGTGAGAGGGTCTTAATCACAGCTCAGCAACGAAGCCTCCTGGCTCAGTAGTGGAGCAAACCAGTGGGGCAATTTCCAGTTCCAGTTCAGAAGGCAAATTGTGAAAAGCCAAGCTGTTTCCTGGAACAAGCAGACAAAAGTACTTCTGCAAACACAAGGGGCCCTGTGCTCATAGCAAAGGCTCAGAGCTGCCCAGGGAGCTTGAGAAAGCATCCTCTTCACCCCAGGAGTAGAGCTCAAAAATAAAAGTTAAAAAAAAAAAAGCAAAAAAAGAGAAAATGTCAAAAGAAAAGAAAAGAAAATGAGCAAGAAATGGAAAAGAATCTTGAAAGCTACTATAATGACAAGGCAGACCAAAACATTAACTTTGACAAGGACAAAATATCCACAGAGGAAATCTCAAAGAGTGATATAAATTTGTCTCAAGCCCAAAGAGACATCTTGGAAGTGCTCATAAAAAATCCTAAAAGCCAAATAAGAAAGATAGAAGAAAAAAATGAGAAAAGAAATGAGAGGTATGTAAAAGAAAGAAAGCAGCTTAAAAAAGGAAAGCAATACCTTAAAAAATACAATTAGTCAAATGTAAAAAAAAAAAAAAAAAAAAACACTGAAGAAAACAATACCTTTAAAAGTAGAATTAAGCAAATGGGAAAAGATATTTAAAAAAAACTGAAGAAAAACCACATATTAAAAACTAGAAAGGAGCAAATGGAAGCTAATGAGTCTATGAGACATAATCAGTCAAACTAAAAAAGAATGAAAACAATATAAGAAAACATAAAATACCTCATTAGAAAAACAGCTGATCTGAAAAATAGATCCAGAAGAGACAATTTAAAAATTATTGCTTTATCTGAAGGCCTTGACCACAAAAAAAAAAAAAAAAAAAAGAGGCTGGATAGCATTCAAGAGATCATGAAGGAAAATTGCCCTGATATTCTACAAACACAGGGGGAAATACTGATTGAAAGAATCTATCAAGCACCTTTAAGAAGAGATGCCACAGGGAAAACCCCAAGGAATATTGTTATAAATTTCCAAAACATAATCTCAAGGGAAAAATGTTGTAAGTTGCCAGACAAAAACAATTCAAATATCAAGGAGCAACAGTCAGTATTACCCAGGATCTGGCAGCTTCTACAATAAAGGATCAGAGGGCCAGGAATACCATATTCCACAAAGTAAAGGATGTGGTGTTACAACCAAAAATTAGCTACGCAGCAATCCTGGGCATCATCTTTCAGGGGAGATGATAGATTTTCAATGAAGTAAGAGACTTACAATCATTTTTATTGAAAAAAACCAGAGCTACACAAAAAATTTAATCTTCAAACACAGGATTCAAGAGAAACATAGAAAGGTAAATGGGGGGAAACACACACACACACACACACACACACACACCACACACACACACACATATATAATTTAAAGATTAAACTGTTTATAATCCTAGATAGGAAATTAATATCTGTAACTTCTGGGAACTTTATCTGTCACTGAGGCAGACAGAGGGGGACATCTCACATGAACTGAGGATGTGGTTGTGAATGGTTCCTTATGTGATGATATCAAAGAAAAAGACATTAAGGGATGGGAAAAGGTCTGTACTGAAAAAAGAGGAATGAGGAGGTATAATAGGACAATTAGTTCACATGAAGAGGCACAAAGGACTTATTACAATCAAAGGAAAGAAGAAAGGGGGTGACTATTGTCTGGGCCTGATCTCATCAATTGTGGCTCAAAGAGGGAATAACTTAATAATTCAGCTGAGTATAGAAATTGATCTAATCTTATAAAGAAGAAGGATTAGAAAAAGGAAAGAAAAAGGAAGGTTTGGATATAAGGAAGAGCAGAAACACTAGGAAAAACCAGTAAGGGAATAGAGGAGGGATGATAGAAGACAAGGTCGTGGGTGGGGTGGGTCAAAAAACAAAACAAAACAGGATAGAAAGAGAGAACAGGGGAGAAAATAGGATAGAAGGAAATACAGAGTAGGTAATCATAATTGTGAATGTGAATAATTTCCCATAAAATAGAATGGATTAAAAAACAGAATCCTACAATATGTTGTTTACAAGAAATACATTTGAAACAGGGAGATAAATATATAAAGTATGGAGGAAAAGGGTGGAGCAGAATTTATTGTGCTTCAGCTGAAGTAAAAAAAAGCAGGCAGGGGTAGTAGTTCTGATTTTAGATAAAGCAAAAGTAAAAATAGATCTTATTAAGAGATGAGGAAGGAAAGTACATCTTGATAAATGATATTGTAAATAAAGAAGTAGTAATGATACTAAATGAATATGCATGTAGTAGTAGGGTATAAAAATTCCTAGAGAAGATATTAAGCCAGTTACAGGAGGAAATAGACAGCAAAATTATACTAGTGGGGGCAGCGCTAGATGGTGCAGTGGATAGAGTACCAGTCCTGAAGTCAGGAGGACCTAAATTCAAATCTGGCCTCAGACACTTAATATCTCCCAGTTATATGACCCTGGGCAAATCACTTAACCCCAATTGCCTCAGCAAAAATATCCAAAACAAACAAACAAAAAGACCCATCTATATTAGTGGAGGACCTCAACCTTCCCCTCTCTGAATCAGACAAACCTAATTGCAAATTAATCAAGAAAGAAACTAGGGAAGTTAATAGGATCCTAGAAAATATAGATATGATAGACCTCTGGAGAAAATTGAATAAAGACAGAAAGGAATCCACCTTTTTCTCAGTAGTATATGGTACCAAAACAAAAATTAACCATGCATTAGTGCAGAGAAACCTCACAATCAAATGCAGAGAGGCAGAAAATTCTTCCTATTCAGACCATGATATAATAAAAATTATATCCAATAAAGGACCAGGGAAAGATAGACTAAAAACTAATTGGAAATTAAATAATCTAATTCTAAAGAATGAGTGGCTCAAAAAACATCACAGAAACAATCCATAATTTCATCCAAGAGAATGACAATTAAATAATATACCAAAACTATGGGACACAGTCAAAGGAGTTCTTAGGGGAAATTTTATATCTCTAAATAGCTACATGAATAAAACTGGGGAAAAGGAGATCAATCAATTATGCATACAACTAAAAAAAGCAAGAAAAAGAACAAATTAAAAACCCCCAGTTAAATACCAAATTAAAAATTCTGAAACTCAAAAAAGATTAATAAAATTGAAACTAAGAAAACTATTAAACTAATAAACAAAACTAAGATTTGGTTTTATGGAAAAAATAGACAAACTTTTGGTTAATTTGATTAGAAAAAAAGAAAAAACAAAAATCATTAGCATCAAAAATTAAAAGGTGAATTTACCATAAATGAAAAAGAAATTAAATCAATAATTAGGCTCTATTTTGCCTAACTGTATGGCAACAAATTTGACAACCTAACTGAAATAGATGAATATTTACAAAAATATAAATTTCCCAGATTAACAGAAGAGGAAATAAATTACTAAATTTCAAAAAAAAAAAAAAAAAGAAATTGAAAAAGCCATTAATGAACTCCCTAAAAAAATCTCCAGGATCAGATAGTTTCACAAATGAATTCTACCAAACATTTAAAGAACAATTAATTCCAATATTATGTAAACTATTTGGAAAATTTGGTAAAGAAGTGGTCCTATCAAACTCCTTCTATGACATAAATATGTTCCTGATACCTACATCAGGAAGAGCCAAAACAGAGAAAGAAAATTATGAATTCCCTAATGAGTATTAATACAAAAAATTTAAATAAAATATTAGCAAAAAGGTTACAGCAACTTCTCAGCAAGATTATACACTGTGAAAAATTGGCTTTAGCAATAAGAAAAGAAAAATAAATTAAAGGAATTAGAATAGGTAATTAGGAAATAAAGCTATCACTCTTTGCAGATGATATGATAATATACTGAGAGAATCCTAGAAAATCACTGAAAAACCTACTTGAAACAATTCACAGCCTTAGCAAACTTGAAGGATATAAAACAAACCCATACAATTTTCTATATATTACTAACAAAGCCCAGCATCAAGAGATAGAGAAATTCCATTTAAAATAATTGTAAGCAAAATAAAATATTTGGGTGTCTATCTGCCAAGACAAACCCAGGAACTGTAGGAATACAATTACAAAACATTTCTCAAATAAATAAAGTAGAATCTAACCAATTGAAAAAAATATCAAGTTCTCATAGGTAGGCCAAGTTAATATGATAAAAATGACAATTCTATCTAAATTGGTCTACTTTTTCAGTGCCATAGCAATCAAGCTATCAAAAATATTTTATAGAATTAGAAAAAATAATAACAAAATTCATCTGGAAGATCAAAAGATGAAGAATATCAAGGAAATTGATGAAAAAAATGCATTTAGGGTGGTAGCTTAGCAGTATCAGATCTAAAAAATATATTATAAAGCAGCAGTCATCAAAACATTTGGTACTGGCCAAGAAATATTTTAGTGGATCAGTGGAATAGATTGATACACAGGACACAATAATCAAGTCCTGCAATAATCTAGTATTTGATAAATCTCAAATTCCAGCTTTTGGGACAAGAATTCACTATTTGACAACATTGCTGGGAAAACTGGAAAATAACATGTCAGAAACTCAGCATAGACTACATCTCACACCTCATACCAAAATAAGATCAAAATAGGCACCTAATTTGAGCATAAAAGTTGATACCATAAGTCAATTAGGAGAGCATAGAATAATTAACTTATCAGATCTTTGGAGAAGGGAGGGATTTATGACCAAAGAACTAGAGAACATTATAAAAGCCAAATGGACAAGTTTGAGTACATTAAATTCAAAAGTTTTTGCACAAGCAAAACTAACAGAATCAAGATTAAAAGAGAAGTACAAAGCTGGGAAAAATGTTTTATAGCCAGTGTTTATGATAGAGTTATTTCTAAAATATATAAAGAACTGTCAAATTTATAAGAATACAAATCATTCCCCAATTAATAAATGGCTAAAAGATATGAAGGATATGACAAATTTCAGATGACGAAATTAAAGCCATGAGAAATGCAAATTAAAATAACTCTGAGGTACCACCTCACACCTCTCAGATGATTAACATGACAGGAAATGATAGTGATAAATGTTGAAGAGGATATTAGAAAATTGGGACACTAATGCCTTGTTGGTAGAATTGTGAAATGATCCAACAGTTATGGAGAACAATTTGGAACTATACCCAAAGGGCTATCAAACTGTGTTTAGTCTTTCTTTGACTCAGCAGTGATATTACTGGGTCTATATCCAAAGCAAATCATAATGGAGGAAAAAGGACCAAAATGTGCAAAAACGTTAGTAGCAGCTCTTTTTGTGATAGCAAAAAATTTGGAAAATGAGTAGATGCTCATCAATTGGGGAATGGCTAAACAAGTTGTGGTGTATGAATGTAACAGAATATTATTATTCTATAAAAATGATAAACAAGGTGATTTTAGAAATGCCTGACAGATTTACATGAACTGATGCTGAGTGAAACAAGCAAAACCAGGAATACATTGTACACAATAAACAGCAAGAATGTGTGATGATCAACTATGAAAGACTTGGTTCTTAGTAGTTCAGTGATGCAAGACAATCCCAATAGACTTCGGATAGAAATTGCCATATGCATCCAAGAACTATGGAGATAGAATGAAAATCAACTAAGTTGAGTCCTTTTTCGTTTTTTTCCCCCCTTTCTCCTATGGTTTTTCCCTTTTGTTCTGATTTTTCTCTTCCAACATGATTCATAAAGCAATGTCTTAAAAACAAACAAATGAATAAATTAAAAAGGAAAAAAAAATGAGGCAAAAAATGGCCTAGTTTGCCTACTCAAAAAAAAAAAAAAAAAAGAAGAAGAAGAAGTCTAGAAAGGGAAATCCTCAAGATTTCTGGCCAGAAAAGAAACAATTGTTATTTATACTCTGAGTCTTTAAAATCCAAGTGATCAAGTGAGGCTTTAGCTGAGACCTATTATCGGCCAATCAGTGAGAGCCACAATGATTTGAGTTTAAGACATTGTCAAGTGGTTCTATTTGAATCCCAAAATGGGCTTTATCAAAGCTTGATTTTTTTGGGGGGGAACTCTATTTAAAGATATCATAAATGAAACTACATGGCATAAAGGAGCTAATTGCCCCAGTTTTTCTGGGGAAAAATAATAGACTAAATAAGTAGGGAAGAGAAAAAATATCTAGGCCCCAAAACCCAAAATATCTTGTGAGGTTTAAGTGATTAAAATGTATATTTCTTTGGGCAGAGCACTCATACATGAGAACATGATTTTCCCATGTGGACCAGGGAGAGGAGGAAGGGAGGAAAAAACTACAGAGCTGCAAAACTAGGTTATGATGGACCACTCAGGTTTTATAATTCTTGTTCCAATGATTTTTAGTCAGAGAGGATAAAAATAAAAAGATAGAGGGAAAGAGAAACCTCAATAAGAAAGAATATTAATAGAGTAAAGGAAAGCTGTGCCTTCTCAATTAAGTTTATTATTCTTTGACTCTGTGTGTGTCTTGTCTATATCTTTATGTTGTCTTCCTCTAGAACATAAACTCTTTGTGGGCAAAGACTTTTTTACCTTTCTTTGATAACCTAGTATTCTAGTGCCTGGAGAATAATTAGCATTTATTTGTTGAAGGTGCTATTAATAGCTGTTGTTTTGAGTTGCCATAGGCATCTCACTCAAATTAATGAACTGCAGGGTTAGAAAGTCAAATGCTTGAAAAGATTATGGAGCTTGTTGAAAGGATTGTATTTGATAGCTTGGTTCCTACTTTCTGGATTTTACCAATTTGAACGGCTAGGCTATGTAATTTTACCAGTGTGTTCCCCTTCTTTAAACTCTGGGACAAATTCTGTCCCAAGGAAGGGAGAATTTTAGGATTCCTAGGTGAGGAGAATGGAATGAAATCCATCTTATTACTAGCTAATCTGACTTCAGAAATTTAGACTGAGTCAAAACTCAATTGACTAAAATGTATACAAAATCATTTTGGATTTTCCTAGATAGAAGACAGCAGATAAAAAGCTTTTGCTATTTCAATAATTTACTCAAAACCTCTGTCTTGCTGGGTCCTCTTTTGGTTCCCTGCCTAGTACCCAAATGCTTACAGAATCGAAGTCCTGTCTTATATCCCTTAGTCTTTCTAAAGATGGGACTCTTTAATGATCAAAGCAGAGTACTTGATATTTCTTTCTACACTTTTCAAATCTTGATTTTTGCCTACATTTCTCTCTATTGTCTGCTGGAAAAATGTCTTTCCCCTCCTCCCCCAGATCCTCTTTCATGTTCCACTTATTTTTTCATCCTGTACTTCTCAGTGATTCCTATCAAATTACCTATACCTTTCTGGTTCCGCTGCCTTTTCCTAGTCTCCCTGGTCCCTAGATTAAAGCATTCCTCATCTAGCCTATACCTGTTACTGACCAAGTTCCAATTTCCACTGATTCCAGATTGACTAATCTGTGAATGAATGAATTGAATTAAAATGTAAACAGTTGCTTTCTGTCCAGGGGCTCAGCACATCTTGGAATCTAAAAACGACTGCTTCTAGAATTGCTGTTTTTCAGCCATTTCAGTCTTGTCTGGCTCTTCTTAACCCCATTTGGGGTTTTCTTAGCAAATATAGTGGAATAGTTTGCCATTTTCTGCTCCAGCTCATTTGGCAAATGAGAAAACTGAGGCAAACAAGGTTAAGTAATTTTTGCAGGATCACACAGGTAAGAAGTGTCTCAGAGCAGAGACTTAAGAAAATGAGCCTTGCTCATACCAGGCTTAGCACTATATTCACTATGCCATCCACCTATCCCATTTATATACAATTTAAGAGTAAGGTCACCATCATCTTCTTCTCAGGCTATTTTCCCTATACAAGCAGGAAAGGTAAGTCTAATAAAATAAATTCCAAACTACTCTGACTTACCGAGGTCCATTCTGTCCGGATTTGCCACTCACTGCAGATCTTCAGCTGGCAAGTACTGGTGGTCTCTGGTTTTTCCAGGTGTTGGCAGCGGTATGGCTGTACAGTTAAGGTCCTGTTGGCATACATCTGGCGGCAGAGGACCTGCCGGTGTTGCATTCCAAGGCCACATGTTTTACTGCATTCAGACCATTCTCCTATGTCCCAGCTAACCAATGAAACAGACACAAGAGACACAGAGAAAAATGGTTATCTACCATTAAACATTAAAGAAAGAGACAGAAGAATGAATAATTATAGCAGGTGTTGATAAAAAGAAAACTCTCAGAATTCATAGTATGGGAGAACTAACTTTCATGTTTACAGACCTTTGGAAAGTGAGCACTTTTGAATAGTCATTTGAATCCTCTTATAAATGACTAATGATATAGACCTGGCTCTCTGTGGGGGATGTTCACAGGAGCACAATTATCTTACTGTTAAGTCAAATAATTAGGAACTCACCAAAAAAGTTCTGGGAAAAATCAAAAGGAAGAGAAGTCATTTTCCATATGTCTCCCTGTGACATCCCTAAATGTGAGTAGGGCAGTGTGTAAGAGGGAACATTTTTGCAGGATGGTTTTATTGGCTTTTAGAACTTTTTTTGTTCAGCTGAGAAAATTGGTCTCAGGAGGATGTAGCTATAAAAGACTACTGGAAGCCGACTTCACCAACCTGAATAGTGCTTTGCTCTACTGCAGAGCTTTTTTAACATGGGGTTCATGAAACCACAAGGAGTATGGATAGATTTTTAGAAGGTGGTGAATTTGGAATTATTTCAAAATAATTGTTCCTTTTGAATTCCTATATATTTTATTTTATGCATTAAAAAACATTCTGAGAAGAGAAACATGGATTTCACCAGTTAGTCAAGGGCTCTATGCACAAAGAAGGTTAAAAGCCCTTGCTATCTAGAATGTATGTGGGCAGGTCTCTGTTCTTGGGTGTAGAGTTGTCCCTATTCTTCTTCAGAAGAATATAATATTTTATATATATATATAAATGTATTTTTATTTAAATTAATTTTTATTTTTAAAAATTATTTAAACCTATTTACAAATTTATATATATATATATTTTCCCCTCTTCCTTTTCCAGTATCCTATTTCACTCTCTTTGTTCCTTCTCCTTATTCTGAGGGAAGACTCATTCATCCTCTAAAACCTGTAAAATCCTTCCTGCAAAAGCAGCTCTCAACAACCTTTCATACAGAGGAAGGAATCTGCCCTAATTCTTTATGTAAATGTAAAAATACAAGTAGAAAGGTCAGTGGTTTTCTGAGGATAGAAATTCTTCACATCTTCAAGATTCCCATCTCTCTATGACAAAAAGATAATTTTTGAGCTGGAAAAAAGTTGACAGCTGAAGAAACTGAGCCTTAGAGGGGTGAAGCTACTTGTTGAAATTCACAGTGGTATTAAGTGATGAAGCTAGAATAACTCCAAATCCAGAACTCTACTGTGACATGTACCTCTCTACTTGGTAGATAAATAATAGGACAGAGGCAGAGGTATGGAGGATAAATCATGTGCCCTATGTCACTCAGCTGTTAAGTTAGAAGCGCTACATCATAAATTGGATAGAGTGCTGGATTTGGAGTCTAGAAGATAAGTTTAAATCCTATTTGAGATACTTATTTGTTATGCATGCCTGATCTAATAATTTAATCTTTGTGTACCTTAGTTTCCTCATCTATAATGGAGATAATAATAATAATATCAACCTTCAGTTCATTGTGAAGATTTGTAAAGCAATTTGAAAACCTCAAAGTACTATATAAATCCTAGTTACTATTGTTATTATTGTTGTTGTTATTATGTATCAGAGGCAGGATTGGAACACTGGTCTTCCTTACTCTAGTTCAGTACTCTTTCCAACATATCAGATATAGCTATAATAAACTAAGGCATGAATAACCAGGAACAACTGATTTAGCCCCAAGCCACATAATTATAATATTGATGATGTGCATCATCAAGGAAAGCTATGAATTCAACAACTGACATGATGCCTTGAACTATGAGCCAAACAATGTGAATTTGAGTCTTGACTCTGCTACCAAATATATGTGTGAACTTAGGTAGGTTATTTCTTTTTTTATAAATTTTAGTTTACTCATCTGTAAAATGCAGAGAATATCCCGGCTGATCTCTAAGCTCTCTTGTAAGCTTCCATGACATAGACAAGACCCCTTCTGGGGATTTAAATAGAAAGTCAAACCTCACATAGATAGTCTATGCCACTTTGGAAATATGTGCAACTGAGGCTTATAGTTCTGTTGTGAGTTCAGCGGCCCACATGTTTTTTTTACCAGCAAACACATGAAATAGCCATTTCATTTCAATTTACCAAGAAAAAGAAAGGGAAAGAATTCATGGGAGTGCACTAAACAGCTTTATAGTCAATTTAACTCTTCTTAATCCTGGATAACAGGAATATTTGTTCCATAGACAGAGTTTAATGCATAGCCTACAATATGAATTTGTAATTGATAATTATGACATTAATGATGTATTCAGGTGGTCTTTCTTTTTTTTCCTCTCTTTCTTTTCCTTTTTATCCTTCCTCTCTTTTTTTCCTTTTTTTCTTCTTTACCTTTCTCCCCTTCTCCTCTCTCTCTGTCTTTGTCTCTCTGTCTCTCTGTCTCTCACTCACTCTCTTTCGCTCTCCTTTCCTTTCTTCCACTGGAACTGGATCTGTGATTTTATTGACATCAGAATCTCTTCTTTCCAATATACATTAGCACCCTCTCTGAACCATGTGTTCTCAGAGAGTTGCCTAGTGCACAAAGGGATTAGTTAATTGACTTGCTCAGAGTGATAGGAGGAATACTAGAGCCCATTTCCTCTATCCATTACACATATTACACACAGTGCCTTTTTAAAAAAGTTGTTAAATATCCTAGAAAAATTATATCACATGATAGATATAGTAGTGAATTTGGCATCAGGAAGTACTGGGCTCAAATTCTGATTTTGTTATTTAGTAGCTATGTGTTTATAAGCAAGTCACAAAACCATTTTGAGCTTGAGGCAGCTTTCTAAGACTTTTAAGTTGGAGGGAGTTACTATATTGGGAGTTCTGACACTGATGAAATCATAGATTCATGACAAATTGATGTACTGTATTAGCAATCCAAATTCCCTGATTAGGAATTAACAAAAGTTTATAAGCCAAAGTTGATATAAAACAAACTAACTAAAGAGAACCATTTGGATTCCTTACAAGGCTGGACAAGGGAAAATATTGCAAGGTTCTTCTTCAGGAGTAGGTTTGGTGCTGGGATCACAATAGCTTTCAGGAACCTCTTCATGAGAATTTCTACTCACACAGTGAAAGATGGGGTACTGTGATCCTGAAATGACAACAAAAAGGTTTGACCATTAAAAATACATTGATGCATTGTTGGTGGAGTTGTGAACGAATCCAACCATTCTGGAGAGCAATCTGGAATTAGGCCCAAAAGTTATCAAACTGTGCATACCCTTTGATCCAGCAGTGTTTCTACTGGGCTTATACCCCAAAGAGATACTGAAGAAGGGAAAGGGACCTCTATGTGCTAAAATGTTTGTGGCAGCCCTGTTTGTAGTGGCCAGAAACTGGAAAATGAGTGGATGCTCATCAATTGGAGAATGGCTGAATAAATTGTGGTATATGAACGTTATGGAATTTTATTGTTCTATAAGAAATGACCAGCAGGATGAATACAGAGAGGCTTGGAGAGACTTACATGAACTGATGCTAAGTGAAATGAGCAGAACCAGGAGATCATTATACACTTCAACAACGATACTGTATGAGGATGTATTCTGATGGAAGTGGATTTCTTTGACAAAGAGAAGGCCTAACTCAGTTTCAATTGATCAGTGATGGACAGAAGCAGCTACACCCAAAGAAAGAACACTGGGAAATGAATGCAAACTGTTTGCATTTTTGTTTTTCTTCCTGGGTTATTTTTACCTTCTGAATCCAATTCTTCCCGTATAACAAGAGAACTGGTTCTGCACACATATATTGTACCTAGGATGTACTGTGACATATTTAATATGTATAGAACTGCTTGCCATCTGGGGGAGGGGGTGGAGGAAGGGAGGGGAAAAGTCGGAACAGAAGTGAGTGCAAGGGATAATGTAAAAAATTACCCAGGCATGGGTTCTGTCAATAAAAAGTTATAATTATTTAAAAAAAAAAAACACCCTCACACCCCCACACACCCTCACACCCCCACACACTCACAGACACCAAATGGTTGAACTACTGAACAATAATAGAACATCCAGAAAAAAAAAATCCCCTTAGCCAAAGTCTTTACCTCCTAAAATCACAAAAGATAAGTATTTCCTTGAATGCAAATGAAGGCAAGGAAGGCAAGAAGGTAAGAAGCATTCTTCTAGTGGGTGGCAAAATATGCATCAAGACTGAATGTCTACTATATGAGGAGTCTACAATGTTGGGGGTGAGGGATGGTGAGGAAGCATAAATTTAAATATTCAACAAATATTATTAAATCCTAATCTGAGATAGGTATGGATTATATAAAGATTAAGAATGATAAAACATAATCCTAACATTAAGGAGATGGCTCTTGAGAAAAGGGTACCAGATTCCATGGGTTTAGATCTTGCCTTAGACATTTATTAGCTGTGTAAATCTGGTCATGTTACTTAACCTCTCTCAACTTCAGTTTTCTCATCTACAAAATGGGGTTAATTATAGCATTTACCATACAGGGTCATTATGAAAATCAAATGAGATAATGGTTATGTAAGACATTTAATATGCCTTAAAGTATTATTTAAATGTTATCTTTTTTATGATTATCTGTGCATAGAGATGATAACATAACCATGGGAGTTATGGGATCACCATTAAGAATGATACATTTCTGTTACCACTTCCATATGGCAGATATATCAGAAAGAGTTTCTAAATGAAAAATTACATCCTCTAAAGTGCTCAAGTGGCAATAGAGATATCACAAGAAGGAACAGATTGAGCTTAGTTGCCTAATAATCAAATTGCAGACTTCATTCATCAAGCACTTCTGGTTTTTGTTAAGTAATTCTTTTCTTTGGAGATAAGGTGCAGGATTGGAGCACCAGACTTGGAGTCAGGAAGAGCTGAGTACAAATCCATCCCTGAGACACTTAACAGTTGTGTGATCCTGAGCAAGTCATCAACCTCAGTTTTCTCCTCTGTAAAATAGCACCTACTATTAGGTAGCTAATAGGTAGGTAAAATAGCACTTACTACTACCAGAGAGATGAGGATCAAATGATATAATATTTTTAAGAGTGCTTAGTATAGTACATGAAACATATTAGGCACTTTAAGAATGTTAATCACCATCATCATAATTATTGTCATCACTATTATTCTCTTCTCTACTTCTAGCTCCTTATAATTATAATTGCAACTTGATTATCATCATTATTATTCTCTTCCGTACCTCTAGCTCCTTATAATTGTAATTGCACTTTGAGGGATTACTGTCAAGACAAATGTCTGAACGTTTCCTCAGCAATGACCATTTCTGACTCTTTCTCTTAAACTGACATATCGCAGACAACATGTTAGGCCAGAGGACTTTGTTTTTTATAAAACTCGACAGCTAGTTGTAAAACTGTATTTGAAGTGAGAAGGCTATTTGCGTAAATTGCTCTTACAATGAAGCTTTGCAATATAGGCAACACTATTATGTCAAATAAAATAATGTTCCAATTAAAGACTACCACAGGCTAGGCAAAAAAAAAAAAAGTGATGTTGATTGAATAGAAAATATAACAAAAGGAAAAATCTTGGCAAAGTTACATTTTATCCAGCTATATGTTTCTGTCTCTGTCTCTGTCTCTGTCTTTCTCATTATAGAGAACTTTTCTATCTTGAAAGAGCACAACAATGTTGCCTCTGTTTCTCTATTTGCTTCAGGAATTAGACAGCTCAACACTTCTATATTTAACTATGGTTGAAAAACTGGTTTCCTTGCGATCAACTTATGAGTAACTAAGCCCAAGTATATTTGTCATTATCTGGAAAGAGTTTATCCTTTAATAATGAAGATACATTTAAAGAAAATGGAATTGGAAAGATGAGAGAGGCAGCAGAGAGTATGAACACAGCACCCTGATGGAAGTAAATTGGTGGGCCTGGGATCTGGCAAAAGCAGGGAAAAATAAACCATTGTGCAGGATCACAACAGCAAGAGTCTGGGTTTCAATGTGAAGAGGAGAAGAAGGAAGCAACAGTTCAGGCAGCATGATTTGGGAGATGTCCAATATGTGTTGCTAATTTTTTTTTTATTACTTTGGACATAATTTCCTAGATGATTTGAATTCTTATTTATAGCATCATTATCACCTTTACCCTAAACTTTTAATAAGTATTTCCTCCTAAAATGACTCCGATTATACACTCATAAGCTAGTTCTTTTTAAATAGAACAATTTTGCTGTAGTTTTGAGAAAACAAACTGTGTATAAATAGGCAATAACAAAGATAGGGAATATGTGTAGGGCTTACTTTTTTTTTTTTTTGACAAGAGCTAATTCTTACTTTGTTCTCTTGATCAAGAATCCTTCACTCTAGTTCATTCCCAAGTCCAGTAGGATCAGCCTGATTCCTTAAAACGTCAGTACTCTCTTTTTCCATTATACTTCTGTTCCACTCTGATATGTCCTTCTCTAGTGACTTAAGCAGAATTTCCTAGTTTTTATTCCAAGCTGATCTTGTCCTTTGGCCATCCACACACAGACTCCAAAGAATAGAAAAATTTCAGAAGTGGAAGAGCTCTAAAAGCCATCAGGTCCAACCAACACCTGAAAAAGGACCTGATCTGTTTTATAACAGTTTGCAACTGGGTTTTCATTCTTCATTTAAAGTTCTTAAGTGAGCCTTTCCAGGTAGCTCATTCCATTTTTGGATGACTCTAATAGTGAGAATGTATTTTCTGACATCAAGCCTATATTTGCCTCTTTGCAACTTACTCTCATTGCCTCCTACTCCTGTTCTCCGAGGCCAAGAAAAGCAAGCCTAAATCCCTCCACATACTTGAAAAGAATATCTCCTCCACAGTACACAGCAACAACAAGATTATACGAAGATCAACTCTGACGGATGTGGCTCTTTTCAACAATGAGATGATTCAGGCCAGTTTCAATGAATTTGTGATGAAGAGAGCCATCTGCACCCAGAGAGAGAGGATTGTGGGAACTAAGTGCTTCACAACATAGCATTTTAAAACATTTTTATTGTTGTTTACTTGCATTTTATTTTCTTTCCCATTTTTTCCCTTTTTGATCTGATTTTTCTTTTGCAGCAAGATAATTATATAAATATGTATATATATATGTTGAATCTAACATATATTTTACTATGTTTAACATATATTGGATTATACTCTCTGTCTGTCTCTCTGTCTCTGTCCCTGTCTCTTTCTCTCTCTCTCTCTCTCACTCTTTCTGTCTCGGCAGCCCATTTTGATTTAGAACAGTCCTAATTTTTAGAAAATTTTGACTTAAATTGACCTTAAACCCAGCTGCTCTGTAATTCTAGAGATATTTTCTTAATTCTAACTTTTGTGGACAAGCAGAATAAATCTGATATTTTTCATCTAGTGACATGGAGACATATATTTAGAGCTGCAAGTTAACTCCTTATTTCTGAGTATTTCTCAGAGCAAAATATCATCTAACCCTCTCATTTTATAAATAAGGAAACTGAGGTCCAATATGATGGCCACTTAAATATTTGCATAGTTACTATATGTTCCTCAATTCTTCTCTTTTCCAGTTTAGACATCCCTAGTTCCCTCAGATAATTCTCTGACATTATGGTCTTGATTGTCTATCTTTATTTTAGTTACTTTAATCTTGACATCCTTCATTTTGCCAATGTTCTTTTGAAATTGTAAAAATCAGAACTCAGTACTCCTGAAGATAAGGGGAAATTGTCATTAAAAAGGCAGCATCTATCTCTTCTGAACACTAGGTCTGTCTTTATATAGACCAAATTTGATACTAGATAATCAATCATATTTAGCAGGTATGCACATTGAAAAGACTGAGGAAAGACATGGGTTGAACCCCCTTCTGAGTCTTAATAACTTCACAACTCTGGGCAAATCACCTAACCCCTCTGAGTCACAGATAACCTGTGGGTAATAATGACTCTGTGACCAAGCTCACAGAGCACTTTGAAGCTCCACTGTGATAAAATACATAAAACATTACCAAAAATTGAAAGTGTTATCTAAATATTGGCTGCTATTATTAAACACCTGGGAGCTTTTCCCGAACTGTTGTCTATTCATGCTTCCCCTATATTTTACTTTTGAGGTTTACTATTTATGTCTATTAAATTAAATATAAATTAATAATTTATATTATTACTTAACCCCTTTAAATTTCATCTCATTAGATTCAGTTCATTACTGTAGCCTGCCAAAATATTTTGAATGATTATAGAAATGTTGAACAATATAGGGACAAAGACAGGTATTTAGGACACTTTACTAAAGACATTTATTTCCCTCCAATTTGGCATCCATTTATTAATGACAGCTCTTTGTGTCCAAGATGTGGTGCAATGGAAAGGTCGTTGCAAAGTATAGAGGAGCTGGGTTCAGCTTTGCTATTTTTCCTGTGTGATCTTGACAAGTCATTTAATATCCTGGGCTTCGTTTTCTTCATCTGCCAAACAAGTGGATTGGATGGATAATTCCTTAGGTATGACCCAGCTAGATAGTACAGTGGAAAGAGCACTGTAATAGGAAGTTGTTATTATTCAGTTATATCCGACTTGTAGCTTCATCTGGAGTTTTATTTTTCTTTTTCAATTAATTAGTTTTTAACATACATTGCTTTATGAATCATGTTAGGAATGAAAAATCAGAGCAAAAGAGAAAAGCCATGGGAGAGCTAAAAAAGTAGAAAAAAAGAAGTGAACATAGCATGTGTTGATTTACATTGAGTCTCCTTAATTCTTTTTTTCTGGATCAGATGGTGTTTTCTGCCCAAAATCTATTAGGATTGCTTTAGATCACTGAACCACTGAGGAGAGTTAAATCTTTCATAATTGATAATCACATTCTTGCTATTATTGTGTACAATATATTCCTAGTTCTGTTTGTTTTGTTCATGATCAGTTCATGTAAACCTTTCCAGATCTTTCTAACATCAGCTTCTTCATAATTTTTTAAAGATCAATAATATCCCATTACTTTCAACCATTCCCCAATTGATAGGCATCAACTCACTTTCCAGTTTTTTTTTATTACCATAAAAAGATCTGCTACAAATATTTTTGCTTGTCTTTTTTCCTTCTTTATGATTTCCTTGGAATACATACCCAATAATAGCACTGCTGAGTTAAAGGGTATGTATAGTTTTTTAGCCCTTTGGGCATAGTTCTAGAGTGCTCTCTATAATGGTTGGATCATTTCACAACTCCATCACCAATGCATTAGAGTCCCAATTTCCCCCCATTCCCTGCAACATTTATCATTTTCTTTTCTTGTCATTTAGTCACTCTGAGAGGTATGAGGTAGTAACTCAGAGTTGACTTAACTTGTTTGATTTCTTTAATCAATAGTGATTTAGAGCATTTTTTCATGTAACTAGAGATGACTTTAATTTCATCTGAAAATTATCTGTTCATATTCTTTAACCATTTATCAATTGGGGAATGACTTGTATTCTTATAAATTTGACACAGTTCTTCATATATTTTAGAAATGAGACCTTTATCAGATATACTTTCCACTATAAAGGCTTTTTCCCAGTTTTGTACTTCCCTTTTAATCTTGTTACTATTGCAACTAATGCAAAACCTTTTTAATTTTGACCTTATTTCAGTATGGGATGTAAGATATGGGTCTATGTTGAGTGTCTGGCATATTCTACTTTTACCCACAATTTTTATCAGTGAGTTCTTATTCCAGAGGATGGAGTTTTGGGGTCCATCAAATACTAGATTGCTATAGATCTTGATCAATGTGTTGTGTATATCTAATCAATTCCACTGATCTACCATTCTATTTCTTAGCCAGTACCAAATGGGTTTGATTACTGCTGCTTTATAGTACAGTTTTAGGTTTGGTACTGTTAAGTCACCACTATCCTTTGCACTTAATTTCCTTGATATTCTTGATCTTTTATTCTTTCAGATGAATTTTGTTATTATTTTTTCTAGTTCTATAAAATAAGGTTTTGGTAGTTTGATTGGTATGGCACTGAACAAGTAGCTCAATTTAGCCAGGAGGCCCAGCCATGAACAATTGATATTTTTCTAATTGTTTAGATTTGACTTCATTTATGTGAGAAGCGTTTTGTAATTGTGTTCATAAAGTTCTTGGGTTTATCTTAGGAGATTGAATCTGAAGTATGTTATTTTGTCTACAGTAATTAAATGGTATTTCTCTTTCTATCTCTTGTTGATGTGTTTTGTCAGTAATATATAGAAATGCTGATGATTTGTGTGGGTTTGCTTTATATCCTTCAACTTTGCTAAAGCTGTGAATTGTTTCTAGTAGGTTTTTGGATAAATTTCCAGGATTCTGTAAGTGTATCATCACACCATCTACAAAGAGTGATATATTATTCCAGGATTTCCAATCTTTTATTGTAGAAGATTTCAAATCCTGGATAATCCTGATTGTTACTCCTTGATATTTGAATTGTTTTTTCTGGCAGCTTGCAGTATTTTTTTTTACCTTGAGGTTTTGGAGTTTTGCAACAATGTTTCTTGGAGTTTTCCTTGTGGGTTCTCTTTCTAAAGATGATTAATGGATTCTTTCAATCAGTATTTCCTCCTCTGAATGTAGAATATTGAGGCAATTTTTATTAACGATCTCTTGTAGAATGCTATTTTTTTTTTTTTTTTGCTCATAGCCTTCAGGCAGGCCAATAATTTTTAAATTGTCTCCTCTGGGTCTTTTTTTCTAGGTTGGCTGTTTTTCCAATGAGGTATTTTATATTTTCTTCCATTTTTTCATTCTTTTTAATTTCTTTGATTTTTTCTGTCTCACAGAGTCATTAGTTTCCATTAGTTCTGTTCTAGTTTTTAATGTGTGATTTCTCTTCAGTTAGCTTTTGTATCTCTTTTTTTCCATTTGGTTAATTCTACTGTTTACAAAGTTGTTTTCTTCAGACAATTTTTTCCTTTCCTTTCCTTTGCAAGCTGTTGACTCTCTCATCATACTTCTTATTCCCTTTCTCATTTTTTTTTTCTCCTGCCTCTCTTATTTGCCTTTTAAAGTCTCTTATGAGCACTTCCAAGAAGTCTCTTTGGGCTTAAGACCAATTCATAGCATTCTTTGAGATTTCCTAGAGGACTATGGGAACTGAATATGGTTTACAACACTGATTTTCACTCTTTGTTGTTGTTTGATTGCATTTTATTTTCTTTCTCATTTTTCTGGTTTTATTTGACTTTTCTTGTATAGCAAGATATTGTATAAATACATATGCATATATTGGATTTTTAAAAAGTGCCATTATTAATTCCATATCTAAAAAAAAAAAAAAGACACTTCTGACATGGACATTCTTATCCTTTTCTGAGTTTATGTTTTGGTCTGCCCTGTCACCATAGTAGCTTTCTAGGATCAAGGTTTTTTTTCTATTTCTTGCTCATTTTCTCTCCTTTTCTTTTGGTATTTCCTCTTTTTTACTTTTATGATTGAGCTCTGCTCCTGTGATAAAGAGCTCACTTCTCAAGTTTCCTGTGCAGCTTAGAGCCTTTTCTTTGAGCTGATTTCTTTGAGTTTGCCTTCTGAGCTGGGACTGAAAGCTGTCCCACTAATTTGCTTCTTTCCTGAGTCAGAACTGAGGGTCTTAGTTGCTGATTTGCTGTGATCAAGACCCTTGCACCAGCTTTCCCAGAATCTGTCTGAACAGGGCTGAATACCCTTTTTACCTCAGTGAAACTAACTTTTCCTGAAGTTCTTCCAGTCTATCAAGGATTGGAGTCTGTCAGACTCTGTTCAGAGGCTCAGTTTCATGTGGTTTTCGAGGGAAACTGGGAGAGCTCCAGCAGGCCTTGACTTCATTCCGCCATTTTGGCTCCACCCCCAGAAGTCTGCATCTGGAGTTTTCTTGGCAGAGATACTGAAGTGCTTTGCCATTTCCTTCTCTAGCTCATTTAACAGGTGAAGAAACTTAGGCAAACAAGTTAAGTGACTTGCCCAGGGTCTTAACTAGTAAATATCTCAGACATTCAGAGGTACAGTGGCTGCCCAGGGACACATAGCTATCATCCTCAGTTTCTTTATCTATAAAAAGAGGATAACAATACCACCAAACTCATAGGATTATTGTGTAGATCAAATGAAATAACATTTGTAAAGTTCTTAGTATAGGGCCTGACACACAGTAGGCACCTACTTATACTTATACTCCTTTTCTTCTCTAATGAGCTATAAAGGATTTGAAATGCTAGCATACCCAAGACCCCATAACATATTTTGGCAAAGTGCTGGGCTAAGAACTGGGAGGGGGGATTAATAATTAGTCCCAAGTAAAATCTGCTCCTAATGTTAGATTTTTTTTTTTGTAACAGGTCACATTCATGTCTCACCTTTCCCACAGGTAGCTGAGCACTCTGTCGTCCCAACCTGCTTCCAGTTGTGGTCTCTGTTTCTCCGTGGTGGTTGTGCGGCTGGAACCAGGTTGTCTGGCTGGTGGGGGGAAAATCTTTCTGGCTGTCTCACTGGAAAGGTGTGGGTGGTATCCTCAGTGAATATTTTCATGTCCCCACTGGGAAATTTCTCCTTCTTTTCTTCTTGTTGCTTCTCCTCTCCTCCCTCTGGATTCCGTCCATCTGGCACTGCTAACTGTCCATTGAAGGGCTCTCCTATGGAAAGGCGAATACAAGAACAAACCAAGGAAATGGGGGGGGGGGGTGTGTGTGTGGAGAGAACCTCTCCAAAAATCTGACAGCCTATTTAAGAATGAGGTACACAACCATTTAGGCCAACCAGTGTCTATAAATAACTTTCAATATTAGAGATTGTGACTGAAAGTAGAATGTTGCCAATATGCTAAAAATACAGAAATACTGAAAAGTCAGCCAGTATCTTCTACTAGATATTACAAACTATTTTCAGATGGAGTTGCTTTGTTTAATTTATTTTAATCCCTTTTAATCATGAACTCTCATTCTTGGCTATGTACAAGTAAACAATATTTTAAAAAATAAGTAAATAGTAAGAACTTATATGTTCACTTATTAAAGTTATTTATGTTATTTCAGAGTTAAAAGAAGCTAAGTGGACCAGCAGAGGCAAGGAGGAGAAAAAGCTACATATATCTGTCAGGCAAGCTACATATATCTACCTCTTCATGAGATAGATGAATCTCCTTTAGGGGACTACTTAATTAACTTCTGATATTTTCCCCATATAAGGATACAATGGGACCACTGTATGCTTTTCCTTAGCTATCCAAGGAAATCAATGGGATATCTTATCCAGATTTACTCTCCCTATGCCATCTGCAGGTTTTGTCCCTGACATTTAGCAAAACTGAAGAATCCCTAAGCTAGAATCCTTCCTTTAAAGGTGAATTCTTTTTACTTAGAGGACAATGATCTTGGTTATATAGGCCAATTGAAAGAAATGGTAAGAATAACGAACAGGTCATTGTGTAGACAGGAAGAACATAGGAACTAGTACCATGGACAGCTAGTGACCATCTGGTATGGCCAGAGGACCTGTGTGTCACCCTTCAAGAAACCATCTGGGATTACTTTGTTTACTCATAGAGGCAGCCTTGAAGCCTGATATTTCTTTCAGATTTAATTGTTTCTGTTTTCATAGTTTAAATTTGGATTTTTTCCCTGAAATTGAAGCAAAATAGAAAAGATTTCAAATTAGTAAAATTTAGGTATAAAATATCATTTTCTTCTTGCACTATACAAAGGGAACTTCTTACAATAATTTCTCAGACACAAGAAGATCATCCTATAGCAAGTCTCTTCAATTTAGAAATATATTAGTGGGGATTTTCTCTTTGTTGGTTATTTGAGACTGAGGGAGCAAAAATAAGAAGAGAATGAGAACTTATAACCAGTACACAGACACATCCTGCTCCTCCCCACCACCAAAAGCAATAGAATATACCTGGTCTTCTATGAGGTGGTAGCTGAGGACTAATGGCATTAGTTCCTGAGATGACATACTCATAATGGACACCTGGGTTGGGCTGCTGGTGTATCATCTAAGGGAAAAAAGACTGATGTTATCTTATTTAACACAACTGTACATATTATGATCACTGTTTACATTTTAGTATCATGGATGTAGCTGATAGAAAGCTGAATCTTCTGATACAATGTGGATGTACAGCTTTGAGCTAGTTACATTTTCTTAGCAATCTAGATCAGGGCTTCTTATTCTTTTTTCCTCTTGTGACTCCTTTTTGTCCGAGAAATTTTTATGTGATGCTGGTTATATAATATAGGCATATAAACCAGTTATACCAAACAAACATTTACCGATAATGAATCATAATTTCATGACCCCCACATTCAGTTACAAGACCTCATATGATAGTTTAAGAAGCTGTTAATTCTTTAAAGGATTTCCTCACCTGAGAGTTCCCTATATCAATAAAACCACTGATCTAGTCTACCAGAATTACAAACATCTTTATATAGGCGAGATAGTGAGTGTTAAGCACATTATCAGAATTATAAGTTAGAGTAATTAAAGGGTTTTCACCTGAATTCCTTAAGTAGGGCTTAGGAATTTGGTTTCTTGAGGAAATAAAGTACCACTAAAACTAAGATAATATAGTTATGAAATGTGTGTAGGTTTTCCTCAGTTTCCTTCAATTATCGCTAGACTTTCAAAAGATATCAGTGATAGGTGCCATTCAGAAGAAAAAAAAAATCCATTTAACCAGACACTAGGTGGCGAGAAAGATTCATGTGTGAGAGAAGTACAACAATTTTAAGAGTTGGGACTTTAGCAATTATGTAAGCTGATTCCCCCACTTTACAGATGAGGATACTGAGGTCAAGAGACATAAAGAGATTTAGTCAAGGTTATATAAATAAGAAGGAGAAAAATTTAGGATTAGAATCTTCATTTAAGAACCAACCAGAAGTCTGTCAGTTTATTTGAAAATCTTATCAACCTGGGGTGGAAGATTGGCTGGTCCTAAGCAAGGAGAAAATGTAAAGGAGACAAAATTGAACCTTTGCCCTCCCTGGTTTCTACTTTGGTAGCCTCTCACACATCTAACCGGTTATCAAAATCATAACAAAATCTAGTAGGAGAGAGGTTCTGAGAATGAGAGCCAGGAATAAATCTTCCAAAGACCAATATAAAGGAATCTGGAAAAGATATCAGACACTTGGGTGAGTGCAACTGCCTCATTTTACAAATGGAGAAACTGAGGCAGGGAAAGTAATAAGCATTGCTTAGGGGCCCCTAGGATGTGTTGGAGATAGGATATCAAACCACATCTGCTGACTCCCAAACTGGTGATCTTTTCACTCTTCCTACATGTTGTTTTCATGGACTAAGAAAAATGGAAGCATGGAACAGAGAATAGAGGGAATTAAATTAAATTAAAACTCATTTTCAGTTGGATAATTTGCTTCCTGAAGACCTTTAAGGACTAATGTAACTATAATTTTTTGAAACTGAGAGCAAGTCTAGTACAATGGAATAAAAAGTGGATTAGGAATCAGACAAGCATCTGTACGGGGGTAGAACAACTGGGGCTTGTTCCAAGGGTATCTCACATCCTGTGATATGAATCTTTACTCTGATAGAACTTCATTACTCCACTGATACCAAGCCATTGCCAGCTGTCTTTGTAAGCCCACTCTGTCCTGACTCTCCTCTCACCCTACCTATTCTTCCAACACAGGCCCACCTTCCCTTTCTCCCTAAGGGCAGCTTACTTAGCAGTAGCCTCAGGGTCTCTATCCTCCCTCTTGACATCTTGAATCTCTCCCAGAAGTCCCTTTCCACTTGCCCCTACTATCCAACTTGCTGTATGCCATGTTTGTTAGTTACAGCCTGGATTAAGATTCTTCCATTCTAAATCTGGTTCTGTTGATATCAATATCAAAACATTTTATACTGTGAATCATGACTCCATATGGGATGAAGAAAATGAATGTGGGAGTAGCAAAATTATGATTTATTATGTAAAAATTTGAATTCTATACCTGTTTTATATACCTATATACTTGAGGTCATATAAAAATTTCTTGGATGAAAAGGAGGCGAGACTGGAAAAAAGTTTAGGAAGGCCTGTCTATACCATGCTACTTAGCCTATTTTCCTTATTTAATAAAAAGAGGAAGCTGAGGCATAGGGAGAAGGGACTTGCCCCATGTTCACAAAGGAAATAAGAAAAGAAGTGGGATTCTATTTCAAACCCCAACATCAAATCCTGGGCTTTTCCCATATTGCTATATTCCCCTGCCTCTATCACAAGAAATCTTCTCTCCCTCTTTCCTTCCCTTCCTTTCTGTCTTCTTCTTCTCTTCCTTCCTTCGTCTCTCCCTTTCTCCTTTCCTCTCTCCCTCCCTTTTTCCTTCCTTCCTTCCTTGTTTTATTCCTTCCTTCCTTTTCATGGAACATATTTTGTTAATGTGATTCTTTTAATATTTATGGAATAATAATTATTATGGAATTATTGACTTCTACTCTATCAGACCACCCATTATGAATTTTTTACCACATGGGTTTGCTATTTTTATTTCTAATGCATCAAGAAATTTACTCAGATTCAAATAACTACTGTTAATTTATTAGATAATCCCAAAAGTAAAATGTAAGAAAACTATCACAAATGCATTTTTTAGTCCATGGACCAATTAATAAAGTAGAAGTGAATATGTGTTAGTAATGACAGTAGTTATGATGGTCTATTATACAAGTTAAATTCAAATATACTGGAAATTTCATAAAGCATGAATTTGAACCCAAAAATGTTTCCCTAGATATTGACATATTTCAAAGTACTTTAGGTAAACTCCATTAAGTATATGACAGTGAAGTATTCTCTGTTTCTCTACTAAAAAAGCATCATTATTGTTGCCTTTTATTTTATAGTCTTTTTAGGAAACAGATGTTGGTGGTTTTCTTGCTTTAATTAAAAAAAATAAGGCATGTGACCTTTTTCCCCTCCTGAGAAAATCAATCTTGCACCTTCATGTAAAGAAAAGTAAAACTACATCTCTTGTGAAACAGGCAACTCCTAATAAACCTCTCCTGTAACAAGGAACTTTATTGGTTCATCTGGTGCATATTGGGGCTTTGATTTTTGACCTCACTTTAATATGGAATCAAGAAGGCTCAAAGCTATGAGAAGGTTTGCCTTGCCCAGGACATTTGCTTTGGTCTGCCATAAAACTAGAACATGCCAAATTAGCACAAAGAGGAAAGGACTTGGAGGAAATCCAACTCTTGTGAAATAAAGGCTAGGTTTTACCTCTGATTTGGTTCAACAAGTAAAATTGGTTTTATTGGGTCCATAAACTTGGAGGGTAAAAAGCATCTGGTACAGTTTAGATTTCTTGTAAATTTGGCAATTTTAGAAGTAAATAACCAAAGTATCTGGGCATTTATATGAGTATCTTCAAGGGTCTGTGGTTAAAAGAGTAAGTCAGATGGAGGCATTTGTCATTATCATGTTGAAAGCAAAGAATATAATAGAAAGAACAATAGTGCAAACTCACATAGACATCTAGGATCTCATTAGTGGGACCTTCAGCTAAAAATGATTCTCCTGCAGTGCTAGAGATTTCATTTGGGCGCTTGTAGGTGAACATTGTCCCTCCACCTTCATATTTACCAGGCCGGTCAATTGCCCAGTTTCCATTGATGATGGAACGGCCTGATCGGCTCCGAAGTGCTGTTAAAAAATAGAAAAGGACACACATGTAAGTCCAGTGCTCCTGAAAGAAACTGCAAAGATTCTTCCCTGTCACTCATCAGCCACTTAAAGTTTTTTAAGAAGATTGCTGATAAATGAGAATCCACCCTCCTAAAGAAGCATATTCCATTGTTTGATTATTTTTAGAGTACAGTTTGTTAGGAAGATTTTACATCAAGAAATATCTGTTTGAAAATCAAAACACACATTCATAAGAGTCAAGGTAATTTTATAGCTCAGGTTCTGTCTGGCAACTTGGATTTGGATGAACTCAAACTTTGTTTAAATTTCTCAAATATGATGTAATAGATCTGGATTGGAAATGGGATACTATCAGAGAAAAAAAATTGGCCTTCCCTCTAGGACTATGTGATCCCAGGTCCTGGAGAGACATTCACAGTGGAAAGAAAATGGCAATATTCTATTTTTTCTTCTGTGCCAAATTATAACCAATTAAACATGGCTAATTCTTGTTATGTGTTTTAATCAGAACATTTATTTCTTTTTTATTAAAAAGATACCTCTAAGTACTTATTAATTTTTAAAATTAAAAAGGCCATGTGTTTGTTTAAGGGCTGAATTACCTCCTAGGCAATTTATTTCATCTACAGACTAGGTATAGAGAGAAGACTCAAATGAGATTGGCTTGAAATAGACCCCAGATTCAAAATTAAAAAAAAAATGCTCCAGATCAGATTATATATAATTCTAAGTGACTAAAAGACTAAAAAACTGGATGGAGTTTCTCAACATCCACCCATCTTTTTAGTTAAAGTTTAGGAACCTTGGGACAAACATCAATTGAAAAAGACTTCTTTAGATGTCATATACTATGAGTTGTGGGTAGTTTTTTTCCTTCTTTTTTTTTTTTTTTTTTTTTTTTTTTAGAAAGTATTGCTATCTTTTATCTTTTTATGTCACTTTCATATGCAAGTATATCCCTTCTTCTCTCCCTTCCCAAGAGAGTCATCACTTATAATAAAGGACAAAATTGAAAAGAGAGAAGAAAAATAGTTCAGCAAAAGTAAACAATAACTTTTAATCAAGCTTAAAAGCATATGCAATATTAAATGGGTATTGTGAAAAGGCAGATTTTTGACCTCTCTTAGATGCCTGAACTTTCAAGCAACAAGACAATCACAACATCTTTGACTTCTTCCTTGTTTTCATACCTCAACACTTCCAAAAAGAGGAAATGTATTGTACCAAGAATATCCCCTGAGGCAAGCCCTGATCTATAGTGCCAATATCTAGATACATAGGCCAGAGTAAGCCTTATTTTGTGGGGAAACGAGCTCCAAAATCAACAACAAAATTTTTAGACATTACTTTTATGCATGAGGATCATGATGAAATTGTATAATTCAAGCTGAGATTGCTTTTTTAATGGCTATAATTCATATTCTAGGCACATGGGGCACTTTGGGGACAGAAATAGCTAGGGAATACATTATTTCAACTGACAATAGCTGTCAGCAGACAGGTAGAAAACTGGGTCAACACTTAATAGAAGAATAAGTTGACATGACAGAAAGTTCTCAGGACAGGGTTTTTCAGGGTGAATATCTTATAAGGAGAAATAATTGATGTTAGTAATAATGTTTTATCTTATGTGATTTATTTGTATGGAATATCATTCTTTTGAAGTGCAAAGTGCCAAACCACAAGCCCCAACTCACTTCTTTGCACTTCCATAAGCCATTATGTTGGAAACCCAAAAGCTAAGGAAAGTGTTAGCAATGTTTGAACACTGGCTGGTATAAAATGGAAGTGGTGTCTCACAGCTAGTGCTGGAGAAAGGATTTCCATTCCAGCTAAGGTCCCCATTGCATCAGAGTCCTACTTTGAGTGTATTCCAAGATGGTCCCAGTATGCTCAGGCAGAAAAGCATCAGAACAATCCTAAACTCAGTGTAATTACACATTCTGTTGCTCTGTTGTTTGTGATAATTTGTGAAATGTGTGCATTTCTTACATGGTCAGTTTCAGAAATCCTTTATCACATCATGGTTACAAAGAACTGAACTTGGAAATCATTATGGATACTATTAAAAATTTTATGTAAAATCAATTAATGTGTCTCTCTTGTAGTAAAGAATACTATACTTGGACCTAAGAGATACCTGGATTAAAATCCTGCCTTTGATAGTCTATAAACTGCAAAATCAGAACTAAGACCTCTTAAGGAATCAGTTTCCTCCTGTATAATATTAATATAATAGTATTTGTATTATCTATTTCATAGATAGCCATGAGGCTCAAATAGAATTACAACTAGAAATCACATTGTAAATTTTAAAGTGTCAATAAATATAAAAATGTATATTAATACTAAATTTATTATCATTCAATACAAATAGGAAACAACCAGTTTAGCAACCCAGTTTACAAAGGCATCAATAAATCAGAAGACAAAATAAGGTTGAAGCAAAATAATTAGTCCAGGAACGCTATCGTTATATTCAATGCTTCTGTGACCCATTCCTTGTTCCCACTTGATATGTATGATAAGCTCACTGGCTCTCCAATAGGACTACATATAAGGGATTCTATATGGGTGACAACCATATTAAAAGATAGATTTGCACACACAAAAAAACAAAGATGAGTTACATGATTCAAGAGATAGACCTCTTTACCCAACATCCAGTTTGGGATGTCCTCTATCTACTAACCACAACTGGTCTGGTTAACAGTTTGCAAACTGGTCATGAGCTACACACCATGATCTATTTGTTGAGGCTTTTAGAGAATTTGGTTAAGTATTTACAACAAACAAAATAACCAATCCCTCACCAACAACATTACAAATTTAAAACATGTTTTTTGAACAGTGAGTCATACATACTTTATTGTCTTTAATTCTTTATGACTAAATGTACAAACAATATGAGTTCATAATACAGTACCTTACATTTGCAAGGTGTTTTACTTTTTTAAAAGCCCTTTCACATCTTCAACCTCAACTATGCTGTGAGCTTCAGTACAGAAAAAGTCAAGTGGCGATAGATAAATGGTCAAATGTTTCCTACAAGCTCTGTATAATCATAAAATCATGAAATTTCAGTTAGGAAAGCAATACAATAAAGGGTTAAAAAGGGGGGAAAAAAGCCTACTGAATTTGGACTCAAATCTGGGTTTAAGTCCTGATTCACCAACTTGCTAGCTGTGTGATTTTGGGGGAAGAGAAAAAGCATTTATTAAGTACCTTCCGTATCCCAGGCACTGGGCTAAGTACTTTACAAATATTGTCTTATGTGATCCTCACAACCCTGAGAGAAAGGTGCAGTTATTATGCTCATCTTACGGTTGAGGAAACTGAGAGAGGCAGAGGTTAAATGACTTGCTGAGACTTGTACAGCTGCTAAGCAACTGTGAGAGGATTTGAAATCAGATCTTCTTTATTCCAAGCATAGAGTCATTTGGCTGCCTCTTTGAACTTTAGTTTTTCCATTTATCAAATGGGTATAATACTTATAATATTTACTTGTCACTTTTGAGGTTCAAAAAAGACACATGTAAAATACAAATTATGAAGTGCTATATAAACATTAACTAGTGTTCCCCCTTTTCACATGGCAAAGATTTGGATGGCTTGCCTAGGATCAAACAGCTAATCCGAATCAGGGTTGAACTCAAATATTCTGATTCTAACTGTACTTTTTTTCCCCACCACATCACATTGCTTCTAACAGAAAAACTAGTTTTTAAGGCAGCTCTTCTGATAATACATAGAACTACCCTGTGTTAATGGACAGTTTCCCCATTCTAATGAAATCACAGGTTTGGACCCTCTTACTCTCCCCCCGGCCATGAATGCGCCCTATACATAGGTCAAATCCTGATTCTAAAATATGAGCTCATACATCAATGAAACTGAGGAGTGTGTCCAATCCAAAATCTTGGATTATGTATAAACTCAAGAGATTTGGTTAGCCCAGGTTTAGCCAAAGTTTGATCTTGGAATAATTCAGTCTAACTATCCACATGGAAAAAACTAAGTAGAAAAATGTGTGTTGTCCAGACTTTCATATGCAGTTAGATGGACAAGATAGATAACATTTCTATTCTAAAGATAAAAAAATGGAGGCTCAGAAAAATTGTGACTTTGTCCCAGCAAAGGACAGAGAGAGGACTAAAATCCAGGTCTTCTATCTCCTACAGAAACTGACATGTTTCTATTATGTGAGAAAGGAAATGTTTTTTCGGCCTTTGTTCTAAACATCTCTAATTTTATCTCCAGCTTCCCACCACCATCATTGTCATATTCCTCTGTTTCTCAGAATCCAGGTTGTGTCCTATCATTGCCTTCTGGTCTTTCTATCAATTTTTAAAAAAATCAATATCACCCACCAAAATGATAGATTTTATTTCTATTGGAACTGATGATCTGTTTCTTATCTTAGGGCTTACTTTCTCAACTCAGCCTCTAAAATATAATACATTTAACTTTATTTGATTCATTTATCACTAAATTAAGTTAAAGTGTGAAAGGCTGGGGCTCAGAAAATAATTATCTCCACCTAAATTCTATGTCTTTAATTTCTTCCTTCTACCTTACACTCCCTCCTTGACCAGTTTCAATTTATTGCAGAGTGGGAAAACAAAAGGGATAATGAGCCAAAGGTTCTCCCTTCAAATCTGGATGTTACCATTTGTTAACATGCTTTCTATTATATTACTTCTCCTTTCCAAAATACAGGCATAAATCACTTTATTACATTTCACAGATATTGCCTTTTTTGTTTTTTACAAATTTAAAGTTTGTGAAAACTTTCAAATTGAGCAAGTCTGTTGGCACTATTTTCCCAACAGCATGTGTTCATATCATGCCTCTCTTTCACACTTTGATAATTCTTGTAATATTTCAAATGTTTTTCATTATTATATCTGTTATCATGATATGTGATCACTGATATTGGGTGTTATTATTATAATTATTTTGTGCACTATAAACTAAGCTTATATAATATAATATAGTAGATTTAATAAATATTTTATGTTTTGACTACTGACCACCCATCTCTCTCATTTTCTTTAGACTTTTCTATTCCCTGATTCCCAAGAATATTAAAATCAGGTCAATTAATAAGTCTACAATGGTTTCTAAGTCTTCAAATGAAAAAAAAAGTTGATCAAAGATACAAACTTTTTGCCTTATTTTAAGAAATTACCATGGCCACTCTGATCTTTAGGAACCACTACCCTGATCAATCAGCAGTCATCAACACTGAGCAAGACCATTCATCAGCAAAAAAGATTACAATCGACTGATGGTTAAGATGATGGTTAGCATTTTTAAACAATAAACTTTTAAATTAAGGTTCATACACTTAACAGGAATAATACTATTGCTTACTTATTAGACTACAGTATCATGTGAACATAATTTTTATATGCACTGGGAAACCAAAAAATTCATATGACTTGCTTTCTTGCAAGATTCACTTTATTGTAGTGGTCTAGAATTGAACCTACAATAATATCTCTGAAATATGTCTATACCTTCCTTCTTCTCACATGTGATTTTGTGAATATGTCATTCATGACTCCTGCCTCCTTTGACCCAATTCTGCTGACCAAATGATAAAGCTCATTGATAGTTTTATTTTGGAATGATTGAGTCTAACACTGGGATGAATGGTAAAACATGAAAAATTTAGCCCCAACAAAAAGAGAATGTATCTTCCCTCTTTGCAGAGGTGAGGGATTATGGGCATGGAACACTGCAGATACTGTTGGATTTGGTTGATGTCATTATTAGTTTTGCTAATTGCTTTCCCATCCTCCCAACAAATCCACCTTAACATTTTTTGTTTGTTTGTTTGTTTTTTTTGGGGGAAGGATATTTTTGGAAATGGAGTTAATATAAAAACAAAAAAACTATCACTATTTTTTTCTTTTATAATTTTATGGAAAATATCTTGAAAACCTTAGAGAAATAACAAATGTTAGACATAAAAAGAGCTAATGACACTTGCTTGCCTGCTCTGATAGCTCAACAGCCTGGCCTTGATGGTGGTATGATTTCAGTGAACAAAGCACGTTTTTCAAAAATCCACTAACTCTGGTATTCACTTATCTGCCATAAGTCTCATTGCTGCCCAGTCTACTTCCTAAAGCTCAAGAAAGATTTTGAGACCATAGGATTCCAAGAATCTCCAGGATCCACACTTGACGAACCCCCATTAGGATCAGACTATATCCTAGCTTCATGAAATGCTCAGGGATTCAAAACCACTCCAAGAAGGACCTCACAAAGTTCTCATTACCTCTGGATCATTCCACCCTGTCTGCAACTTAACCCAGGGGGTCCTTCTTCGGTGTTGGCCTGAGCATGAAACAGTATAGGATTTATAGGCCAAAATAATAAACTATTGATTATTAGAATTTGAAAGGACTTCAGAGCCTCCTTTGGCCCAGCCCCCTTATTTGGCAGATGAGGACACTCAAACATGAAAAGAAGAAATAATTTTTCCAGTTGTTAATGTCAGAACTGGGTCTTTAAATTCAATCCAGTTTTCTTTTCCTTAAGTAGCACCTCTGATTTGTAGGGTTTATTTTTTGTTTTTTTCTTCCTTTTTCTCCTTGTTTTCCTCCTTTTCATCTTCTTCCTTCTGCTATCTTTGGTCACTTCACTACTGGCCACCAGTTTATGGAAAGGAGGAAACTTGGGAAATAAAGTCCATTTACAAAGGGCTTTAAGAATTACATACTTGTGTACTAATAATAATCCTAAAAGATAGTGGTGGAGCAAACTATATTAGTCCCATTTTATAGAGGAGGAAACAGAGTTGGAAAGTTGAAATGGTCTCACAGCAAACAAGTTCTGGTTATTGTTGTTGTTTAAGCATTTTTCAGTTGTGTTTGACTCCTTATGACCGCATTTGGGGTTTTTTTGGCAAAGATAATTGAATGTTTCACCATTTCTTCCTCCTGTTTCTTTTACAGATCTGAGGCATACATGGTTAAGTGATTGGTCCAGGGTCACACAGAGAATAAGGGTCTGAGTCTAGTGTACAGGGTCTATATCCCAGGAGATTGTAAAAAAGGGAAAAAGGATCCATGTGCAAAAATAGGATAAGAATTCACTATTTGACAATGCTGAGAAAATTGAAAATTAGCATGGCAGAAACTAGGCATTGACCCACACCTAACACCCTATACCAAGATGAAGTTGAAATGCGTTTCATGATCCAGGGGTCCTCGAACTTTTAAAATAGGGGGCCAGATCACTGTCCCTCAGACTGTTGGAGAGCCAGACTATAGTAAAAACAAAAACTTTGTTTTGTGGGCCTTTAAATAAAGAAACTTCATAGCCCTGGGTGAGGGGGATAAACATCCTCAGCTGTCGCATCTGGCCTGCGGGCTGTAGTTTGAGGACCCTTGATGTCACTGAGTGACACTATAAGCAAATTTGAAGAACAAAGGATAATGGCCTCTCACATCTGTGGTGGAGAAAGGAATTTGTGGAATTATGGAATGTAAAATATATAATTCTGATTATATTAAATTAAAAAGTTTTTTTTTTTTAACAAATAAAACTAATGCAGGCAAGATTAGAAGGAAAGCAGTATATTGGGGAAAATTACATCCAACAGTTCTGATAAAGGCCTCCTTTCTAAAATATATAAAGAATTGGCTTAAATTTATAAGAATACAAGACATTCTGTAGTTGATAAATGTTCAAAGTATATGAAGATGAAGAAATTAAAATCATTTTTTGGTTATGGGAAAAAATGCTCTAAATTACTATTGATCAGAAAAATGCAAAAAAATAAAATAAAATAAAACTCTGATGTACCATTACACCTCTCTCAGATTGGCTCAGATGACAGGAAAAAATAATGATGAATGTTGGAGGGGATATGGGAAAACTGGGACACTGATGCATTGTTGGTGGAATTATGAAGGGATCCAACCATTCTGGAGAGCAATCTGGAACTATTCCCAAAGGGCTATCAAACTGCATATATCCTTTGATCTAGCAGTGTCTCTACTGGGCCTATATCTCAAAGAGAAGAAAAGACTCGTTTGTGCAAAAATGCTTGTAGCAGCCTTTTTTTGTAGTGAGAAGGAACTGGAAAGTGAGTGGATTACCTGTCAGTTGGGGAATGGCTGAACAAGCTTTGGTCATTCATCAACATGGGCAAAAAAAGTTTCCAAATCTCTCATTGATTCATGTGGTGGGAATTTTCAAAGACCAGAGTATTTCCTCCCTGGCTTTCTAATGTCAGGGGCCAATTTGACTCCTCAGAGTGTGTCTTTTTATACTTTTTTTTTCCTCAGAAGCATAATTGTTATAGAATATTATTGCTCCATATAAAATGATCAGCAGGATGATTTCAGAAAAGCCTGGAGAAACTTACATGAACTGATGCTAAATGAAATGAATAGAACAGGAGGATATTGTACATAGTTACAAGATTATATGATGATAAATCCTGATGGATGTGACTCTTTTCAATAGCGAGATACTTTAGGCCAGTTCCAATGGTCTAGTAATGGAGAAAGCCATCTGCATCCAGAAAGAGTGTGGATCATGCCGTAGTATTTTTACTTTTTTGTGTTGTTTGTTTCATTTTGCTTTCAGATTTTTTTTCCTTTTTGATCTGATTTTTCTTGTACAGCATGATAATTGTGGAAATATGGATAGAAGAATTGCACAGGTTTAATTACATTGGATTATTTGCTATCTAGGGGACAGGGATGAGGAAAGGGCAGTAGAACAAAAGGTTTGCAAGAGTGAATGTTGAAAACTATATATGCATATGTTTTGAAAATAAAGTTTTTTTTTAAAAGAAGTAAAAGATTTGTAATTTATATGTCTGTACACATGAAAGGAAATCCTTTTCAATTTTTTAGGAATCAGATCAAAGGCTTCCCCTAGTAAGTCTCACATTTCTATTAAACACGAATTGTTTATTCTTACTTGCTTGTTCTCTCGTTTTTTCATTTCCCTTATTTACTCAAAAATATTTATTGGACATACATTGTGAGAAGCAATGTGATATAGACAAAGAAATATCAGATGAGATCTCCTAGGAAGTAGCAATCTAGGTGGGAAGACAGGACATATCTATATGAAAAGGTAAGTGGTAATCAAAATAGCATAAATTTCCAAATGAGCAGAAAAGACGAGGAGTTCAGTGAGTTTTCAAAGGAAGAAACTACAGCGAACTGGGCAAGGAAGGAAGACAAGAACAGGCTTGCAATGTTTCCTTGATGCATAGGCAGGATTTGTAATGCAGCTGTGGGGGAGAGAGTGGTGTGACATTCCAAGTGAAACACAATGAGAGGGAAAGCTTGTGTTAGAAAGGAAAATATAGGGAGTATGGAGGACTTTGAAGAAGATTACTTTGGCTGAAGCACAAGGTAATTAAGATCTTGGGCTTAGGGTTCAAAAGGATTTCACAGATCATCTAATGAAATACCTTCTTAACCTGAGGTTTGTGAATTTATTCTAAACAAAAAAAAAATCACTGCATTTGAATATTTTTTATATTGTTGTAAATAACGATTTTAATTTAGTTTCCTTTGCAATCCCATTTGATACACTAAAAAACATTGTTCTGAGAAAGAATCCATAGGCTTCAGAAGACAGTCAAAGGGGTCCATGACACCAAAAATGTTTGAGACCTTGGTCTAGTACAAATTTGCTCATTTTATAGATGTAAGTGAGCATTTGGACTTATCCTAGGACACTAACATTCTCCTTCCAGTTCTAATTGTCTAATTTGCCTCCCAAGTATTAAGAGTCTTAGTGTTTGGAGGTACAGCTGATAAAAGTTGAATGAAGGAATTTTTTTTTAAAAAAAGGCCTTTATTGAGTGCTTACTATGTGTCAAGCACTTGGCTGAGCAATAGGGATAGAAATAAAAAGAAAAAAAAGTCAATTATTGCTGTCAAGGAGTTTATATTCTGGGTGAGGCAACATACATAAAAATTCAACTGCAGGGCTGGTGGAAAAGCTTGGAAGCTCTCAGGGTACTGTGGGAAGATGGTAGGAAGGTGTCAAAGTAGTACACAAGTCTTTAGAAGGTGAAAGATAGGGATTTTATGATACCCAGAATGATGCCTGCCCCCCTTCCATCAAGGACATCAGGCTGTTCCATGTGGGGATGCCCTCTGTAGCATCCTGTTTCAGAATTGGAGTTTCAAGCACAGAAAGAAATCCTACAGAATTTAAAATACTGGAGAATGGCATCCTTGAGAACTTTGAAAACCATCTTATAGTCTTGTTTGTCCATACAGTTGTGAGCAGGAGAGACATTTACATTTCTATGATGCTTTCTAAATGAGGCATGGGTTAAGTGTGTGTGTGTGTATGTATGTATGTGTATATATATACACATACATACATACACACATTTCCAGTTTTACCAAAAGCTGGAATGTTTAAAACCAGATATGAATGCCTTTCATTCCATTACTGAAACTTTGGGTAAGGGTAAAGAAATTCACCCAATCTATTTTTTTTTTTTTTTGCCTGATTGTGTGAATGTCATGGCAACTAGATGAAGGTTTCAGTGATTAAGACTTTATTATCTTTCTGCTTTTTTCTCGCTTTGATTAAATGCTTTTTAAAGTAACAACCCACAAGTTATGTGACCCTGGACAAGTCACTTAATCCTGACTGCCAAGTTAAAAAAAAAAAAAAAGAAAGAAAAAAGGAATGACTCTTGTAAAAACTGATTCAATGGGATGCAAATTAATAGGCTGGAAGGAGAGGAGCTAGTAATTGGGGACCAAAGGTGAATGATTTGTTTAGCTAATACATCTGATGCATACATAATGACAGACACAGATGTAGGCACAAAACCTAATCCATGCAAGAATCATACTTGTTTCTAGCCTAGCAACATTAAGAGATAAGGATAGAAAGTTAGGTAAGGGTCGATTAAAGATATCTATGGATATATTCTGAAATAAGATTTAGGAGGTTGGAATGTATCCTTTAAATAGAGGGGAACTTGAAGTTGTGTAATGTGATGAAAGTATTGCTTTAAACAATTTTCCCTGGCAGAAGAATATAGTATATATTGGAAAAGAGAAGACCAATTAGTCTAGAAGAGGAATGAGAGTCTGAACTGAGAGGATAGAAACAGAATAGCAAAGGAAAAGAAAAATATTTCAAAGAAATAACCAATAGGGAAGATATCTGGTAGGCTCTCATTGGAGTCTTGGTAGAGAATATAAAAGATGAGTCCTATTCATTCACGGCCCTAATTTTTATATCCTCTGTCGTGTATTGGCAAATCAGGTATGTCTCCTTAGATTCGCTTTAACCCTAGAACAATCCTGGGATATCCAAAACTGTCTCATGTTTTGGTTCATTTCAATTCAAGACAGCAAATCTTTATTGCATGCCCTTAAGTTCAAAGCATTATGATGGGTGCTAGAATTACAAGAAATAGGCCTTGTCCTAAAGGAGCCTGTATTCTATTGGGGAGGGGAAGGCAAATAAATGACAAATAAAGAAATAATTAATGCTCTTGGATTGGGTGAGCAAATATAATAAAGATGACAATACTACCTAAATTAATCTATTTATTTAGCGCTATACCAATCAGACTCCCAAAAAACTACTTTGATGAACTAGAAAAAATAACAACAAAGTTCATATGGAAAAACAAAAGGTCAAGAATTTCAAGGGAATTAATGAAAAAAAAAATCAAATGAAGGTGGCCTAGCTGTACCAGATCTAAAATTATATTATAAAGCAGCAGTTACTAAAACCATCTGGTATTGGCTAAGAAATAGACTAGTTGATCAATGGAATAGGTTAGGTTCAAAGGACAAAACAGCCAATAACTTTAATAATATAGTGTTTGACAAACCCAAAAACCCCAGTTTCTGGGATAAGAATGCACTATTTGACAAAAATTGCTGGGAAAATTGGAAATTAGTATGGCAGAAACTAGGCATTGACCCACACTTAACACCGTACACCAAGATAAGGTCAAAATGGGTTCATGACCTAGGCATAAAAAATGAGATTATAAATAAATTGGAAGAGCCTAGGATAGTTTACCTCTCAGACCTGTGGAAGAGGGAAGAATTTATGACCAAAGAAGAACTAGAGATCACTATTGACCACAAAATAGAAAATTTTGACTATATCAAATTGAAAAGTTTTTGTACAAACAAAACAAATGCAGACAAGATTAGAAGGGAAACAATAAACTGGGAAAACATTTTTACAATCAAAGGTTCTGATAAAGGCCTCATTTCCAAAATATATAGAGAATTGACTCTAATTTATAAGAAATCAAACCATTCTCCAATTGATAAATGGTCAAAGGATATGAACAGACAATTCTCAGATGAAGAAATTGAAACTATTTATAGACATATGAAAATATGCTCCAAATCATTATTAATCAGAGAAATGCAAATTAAGACAACTCTGAGATACCACTACACACCTGTCAGATTGGCTAGAGTGACAGGGAAAGATAATGTGGAATGTTGGAGGGGATGTGGGAAAACAGGGACACTGATACATTGTTGGTGGAATTGTGAACACATCCAGCCATTCTGGACAGCCATTTGGAACTATGCTCAAAAAGTTATCAGACTGTGCATACCCTTTGATCCAGCAGTGTTTCTACTGGGCTTATACCCCAAAGAGATATTAAAGAAGGGAAAGGGACCTGTATGCGCCAAAATGTTTGTGGCAGCCCTGTTTGCAGTGGCTAGAAGCTGGAAAATGAAAGGATGCCCATCAACTGGAGAATGGCTGGGTAAATTGTGGTAAATGAATGTTATGGAATTATTATTGTTCTGTAAGGAACGACCAGCAGAATGAATACAGAGAGGACTGGCAAGACTTACATGAACTGATGCTGAGTGAAATGAGCAGAACCAGGAGATCATTATATACCTCAACAATGATACTGTTTGAGGATGTATTCTGATGGAAGTGGATCTCTTCGATAAAGAGAGCTAATTCAGTTTCAATTGATCAAAGATGGGCAGAAGCAGCTATACCCAAAGAAAGAACACTGGGAGATGAATATAAACTGCTTGCATTCTTGTTTTTATTCCCGGATTATTTATACCTTCTGAATTCAATTCTCCCTGTGCAACAAGAAAACTGTTCGGTTTTGCACACGTATATTGTATCCAGGATATACTGTAACCTATTCACCATGTAAAGGATTGCTTGCCATCTAGGGGAGGGGGTGGAGGGAGGGAGGGGAAAAATCAGAACAGAAGTGAATTCAAGGGATAATGTTGTAAAAAATTACCCTGGCATGAGTTCTATCAATAAAAATTTATTTAAAAAAAAAGAGAAAAATAATTACTCAGAAAAAAAAAAAAAAACGCAAAGCAGTTTCAAGAGAAAGAGATCATAGACTAATATTCTATAGTTGGACCACAAAAGACCATTTAGCCTAACTGCCTCTTTTTATAGCTAAGGAAACTGAAGACCAGGGAGTTTAAGCGTCTTGCCAAGGATCATACAGGAGGTAAACACCAAAAGTAGAAGGGAGAGAAGGGAGAAGGAAGAAGAAAGAGAGTTAATAACCTGGGGAATCAGAAAACTTTACATAGAAAGTAGCTCCTGAATTATGTCAAGGAAGAAACTTGGAATTTCAAGAGGCAGATGAGAGGAAGTTTCTACTAGTTCCCGAACATGGGAAACTATCAGTGTTGTTTCTACAAGAGTCAGATTGAAAGGGCTTGGGAAGTGAGGCAAAAAGTGTCGATAACTTTCCAGGAGTTTAATTTGAAAGAGAAAAGAACTATAAGATGAAAGCTTGACAAGTTAGCAGAATCACATGAAGGTATTTGAAGTATGAAAGAGAATTGGTCATATTTTTAGATGGCAGGGAAGAAGATGCAGAAAGATGAAAGATGAGGAAAAAAGGATGGCTTTTAGTAAAATAAAAGCAAAGTCTTCTGCTAAAAAATCAGGGAGGAGTTGTTGTTGGAGGAGAAGGAAGGTTGGAATAGTTATTGTGGAAAGTGTGATAGAAAACCAATCAGGCAAAAAATAAAAGGATTGTCATGCATCAGTGAGGGCACTGTTGAGATTAGATAACATAAATTTGTAGTGAACCCAATCTGCACAGTTGCATAACAGCTCCAAAATCATCCAATTACTTCTGAGTAGGAAAAGAAAAGGCAGATGGTAGGATAACCAAGGACTGGATTTTGGCCAAAGCACTTCTGAGGATATGGGGTCAAGGATTCAGGGGTAGGGACAATATATAGTAAATCTCATTTATCACAGACTTAAGATTGACAAAATAGAAATGAGGAAGTTTCAGGAGTGATAGACTATAGATTGGGAAAATAGAATGATAGAAGGACTCTAGGGGTCACAGTGAGGACAAAGATTAAGCTTAGGAGGAATGAAATGGAGGAAAAGATCGAAAGATAGGAGGTTATGGTCAGAGAGAAATTTCAGCATTCTGGATTATGGACAAGGAGCAATTATGAGTGGTGATCAGATCAAGATTCTGATTATCCTTGTGTGTGACCAATACAGAGTGAGGATAAATGCCACGAGAGTTCAGCAGGCTCATGAAATGGGAGGCCAGGGCATTCAAGGAAACATGGATCTGTTTATTAAAATCCCTTAGGAGAACAGCAGTTTTGGGGTGGAAGGGAAATTGTATGCAGGTACTGAGCTCCTTGTAAAAAAAAAAAAAGGGAAAATAATCATTTATCAATAAGACCTCTATATGGATAACTGCAACATGAAATTGAACCAATTGATGAATATGTGTAAAGAGAAAAGAGAGGTTGCTGAAGGATGGTTTCAGGTAGGGCAGTCTGGAAGTGGGAGGGAGAAGAAGTACCACTCCTTCCAATCTAGGGCTCCAGGGGGACAGGAAAAGAAGTAGTAAGTACTAGAGGTGGTGGCTTTCCATGCAATGTCTTTAGGAAAGATCTGCATTTTGCTTATGGCAAGAAGATGTAAAGTATGAAATGAAGATCCTCTGGGGTTCCAAAAGATTTAATGGAATGGGAGGCTAGTGGAGAATAGGAGTTTATAGAGCTGCTGGAAATAAGGATAAGATGACTAAGAGAGAAGGGAAGGGAGAAAGATTTCTGCTCGAAGAAATACTGATTCTGAATCATAGAGGAGGGAGAATAGGAGCAAAGAATCATGGAATTCCATCATGGAATGGGAAGGACTAGCTGATAAGTGTGTCTTATTTATTGGAATCCTCTATTAACTAACTAATCAGTACTAACCCTCACTGCCCTTGCCCAGAGATTCTCAGGATCTCAAAGTTCTAGGACCTCAACTACCAGAGGAAACAAAACAAAACAAAAATTAAAAAAAAAAAAAAAAAACAGTGAGAATTAGCTCCCTAGAGGTTAGACTGAACTCAAATTTCCTACCTATATAGAAGCCTCAACTGAATTTGGTAGGAGTTGCAAGGGCCATTGTTGTTATTCATTTGAAATGCAGTGTTCACCTGTGCTGTCACAATTTGTGCCTCAGAATATAAGGCAAGGAAATCTAACATTTGCTAAGAGATTGAATGACAGAGATTTACTCATTCTACTTTTCTTCATTTTTTTCTCTGTGTAATTAATACAACCTTAGATTGGACAGGATTTACCTATCTGGATGAAGTGATTAGCTTATTTTCACAGCTGCCCTAAAGTCAAAAGCAGACTTTATTCATTTTCTCATCTCTTTCTTTTTTCAATAAATATTTACTTAGTGTCCAATATGGGCAATGGTTTCAAAAGGGGGAGAAGTCAGTGATCTTGATAGTTAATGTAAATATAATTATCAAACCCTTACTGCTATGCACATATTATTCCCATCTTGCTTAAGCCCAGAAACATTTATACAGTTTCTTAAAATACCACATGGGTGATGTGCTGCCTAGGAGAGTTTTCTTGAGAATCATTTCATGGCTGCACTCTAGTTATGTCCAGCCCCAAGTTATAAAAAGAAGTAGATTGTAGAATGTAAAGAGAGGCTCCAGGAAAGCTGTGACTAGGAGTGCAGAAAAGGGCTATATTTAGAAGTGGGGGAGGCATAGTGGTCAAAGAGAGAAGTCACACAAAATATGTGCAGAGTGTATATATGTGGATGTGTATGCAAGTGCCTCAATTCAGCATCAGGTAGACAAAGAAAAGTCAGAGCACCGAAAATAATAACTAATTCAGTAACAACTGTTTATTTAGTACTTTAAGGTTTGCAAAGTGTTTTCTAAAGGCTCATTGGATAATAGATCTGAGGATGGAATGGAACTCACAAACTGTCTAATCTAGCCCTCTCATTTTAGAGGTTATGTGTCTTGTCCAAGATCACACAAGCAGCAGAATTTGGACTTGGATCATCTGATTCTAGATTCAGTGATCTTTCCACCATAACACATGTGTTTGTTATCTTATTTTATCCTCCTAACAGCCTGTGAGGTAGAACATATATATTATAAATTTTACATGTGAGGGGGCTGAGAAAAGGTAAGTCACTTGCACCCAAACCCCAAATCTAGCAAATCAAAGTCAGGTATTCCTGACTCCAAGTCATGTGCTCTGTTCACCATGTCACCTAGCTTCCTTGGAGCTCTTGACATGAGAAGAAGGAGTGTCTAGGCACCAAGTATTTTTGCATCTGGGCACATATCATAAGATGCTTGCACTATAGGGTTGAGGATGACATCTTCTTGCTTCTGAGCTTCAGCTACATTTCTAAGAAAGGAGAGTAATATTAGTTGATATAACCAGATTTGAAACTCTCTGCTAAATCAGAGTTTATTATTAAGGATTCATATGGATGGGACTAATAGATTCCATATAGTTTGTATATATTCTATATAAGATATACTCAAGGAACTCAAGAATAGCATTCGTGAATGCTAGAAATAATAATGCGATAGATAACATACAGAAGTATATGGAGAGGAAGATCCTGAGATTTCCCAGGTCATCCCTGTTGCATTATGGAACTACTGTCACTAGTCTCTCAGTTTGCTTTGGCATTCTTCTTACATATCTTTCTGCAGTGGCAATTTGGGCCAGCTTACACATACAATAGCTATGACCAAGCTGAAGAATCAAAGCAGAGGGAGCAAGAGAATGCATGCAAAAAGCCAATGGGGAAAATGGTCTTGATAACTGAATTAACTGTCTGCCTCAACTTAGAACTTTCATAAGGATCTTGCAGAGATAAGAATAAATCTGTTCCCATGGCTAGCCTTGCTTATGTATGTGAGACTAGGCAAATGACATCTTCTAGCTGAGATGAGGAGTAGGGGTAGGGTGAGTAGAAGATGATGGCATCAGAAATCTACCAGCAGATTCTGGAAGTAAAGTTCCCTTGTCCTTAAATAATCTGCAAAGTTCTTTCAAATTCTAAATCTATTTAAATCCAATATAAGAACAAGTCACTCTTCTGATATCATTGGTCTTCTCCAAGGAGAAACAACAATTTCAGCAGATTGTAGTTTATAATGTCATTAGATTTTCAAATGATTTTTATGTAAATTATTTAATTGCTTATGAAAACATTAACATTCCCTATGGAGTCTTCAGCCTTTTTGAATCTAGCACCAAGAGATTAGCCAATTAATAAAAAAAAAAATCTAATAAGTACCTATATTCAGGAGATGAGTGAAGAGAGTAAAAAGAGAAATACACAAGTGAAACAATTCCTGACCTGCAGGAACATACTTGCTATTGGGGCATGCAGAGGGTTAACAGAGAAGTAAATACTAAAGCTTTATACAATAAAACAATTGTGGGGAAATGTCACCAACTGGCAGAATCAAGAATGGATTTTTGAAAGATTTGGCATTGGAGATGAACCTCCAAGGGAATTAGGATGTACAGAAGAGAGGCATCCTAGCAGTGGGATTGGAGGCAACCTGTACAAAGATGTAAAAGTACAAAATGAAATATTTTATATGGGGAATAGCAAGTAGGTTAGTTTGTTGGAACGTAGGGTGCATAAAGGGAAGTAACATATAATCAGCCTGGAAATAAATATATGTGACAGATTGGGAAGTTTTAAAATGCTAAAGAACTTTGTATTTTATCTCAAAGGCAATAAGAAGTCACTTCAGCTTCTTGATCAAGGAAGTAATGTGGCCTGACCTTTACAATTTGGCAGGCCATTCCACAGTAGATAATTGGTCAAAGGATATAAACAAACTATTTTCAAAAGATTATTGCAAACTGTTAATCATATGAAAGAATGCTCCAAATAACTATTACTAGTAGAGAAATGCAAATAAAAAACCAAAACTCAAGTTGCACATCAGACCCAAGAAGATGACAAAACATGAGTATAGTTAAGGTTGGAAGAGTTGTGGGAAGATAAACATATTAGTGTGTTGTTGATGGAGCTATGAATCAGTAGTCATTTTGGAAAACAACTTGGAACCATAAAGTAACTAAAATAGCCATGCCCTTTGTCCCAGTGATCCAACTCTTAGAGAGTCTATTGATAAGAGAAATCCTGATCTATAGTAACATGTTTATAGCAGTACTTTATGTGGCCACTTAGAATTGGAGACAAAATAGATACTCATTGTTTGGAGAAGAGCTTAACAAACTGTGATATGTAAATGTAATACATTATGGCTATATAATAAGAAAAGACAAATATGATGAATACAGAAAATCATGGAAAGATTAATATGATCTGATGCATAGTGAAGTTAGAAGAGTGAAGAAAATAATATATACAATGATCCCAACAATGAAAATAAAAGAGATAACTACAAAAAAAGCCAAAAGTGAATGTTGTATAATTATAAAGAATAAGCATAATGCCAAATGATATATGTCAAGGTACTTCCACTCCTCTCCTTTGCAGGGATGAGAGGTTCAATGTATTAATTGGTTTTGATATTTTTTCTCTTCTTTTTTCTTTAAAATATTATTTTTTAGATAAGATGGCTCTCTGAGAGAGGAAATGGTAAAGATGAGGAGAAATGATAATATAAAAATAAAAAATATATTTTTAAAGAATATAAATTTAGCACCTTTGTTAAGGATGAATTTGAAAAGGTAGATTGTAAAAAGAGTAATTGGGGGTGGTGGTGGTATTGCAATAGCTAGGTGAGGAGTGATGGGGGTTTGAAAAAGCATGGTTATGGTTGAAAGAAACAGTCGGACTATTTGAAAAAGCTGATGTGAAATCAATAGGATTTGGCAACTGACTGAATATGGGGAAGGGGAGGTGGATAGAGTTGGCAGAGCTGTTGAATGACAGTGAGGAGTTAAGAATGACTCCTAAGTTATGAAGCTATAAATGAAATAAGGAAGTTAAGAGGAGGGGTGGGTTTAAAAAGAAAGTGAATAGATTCTATTTTAGACATGTTGAGTTTGAAATCCCTAGAAGACATTAAAGTAGAGATGACTAGTAGGCAGATGGAAATGTAGGACTAGAGTTCAGGAGAGAGATGAGAGCTGGATGTGAAGAGTTGGCTCACATTCTTTCTCTAGGCCTTGGCAACAAGCACTTGGAAATAACTTTGACTTAGTAAGGATAAAAGACTGAAAAATCTCACCTTTGTCTTTTAACTCAATTTCCTATTAAGGAAGAATTCAAAACTTCTTGTGTACCCATCAGCTCTCTAAAGTATCCTCTGCATATTAAGAGGATGGGTTATTATCACTGCTTAGCTACTCAGGCTTAGTTCTATTTTTCAGAATAATGATTATATTTTTTAAATGGTGCAACTGTCAGCATCGACACTTTTGCTTTCAACTGAATGGTTTCTTCCCTTCAGGGATGGCTGCTGTCTTCTTCAGAGGCTGGTGTGTACAACAAAACTGTGTTTATTGAACCTGACAAAGTTGTAATTATGCCTGTATAAACCTTCTTTTGTTCTCAAATAGAACCGTGCAGTTTCATACTCTTTTGATGGGATAGTTTTTAAAGAGAGACAGAAACCCTAATTAACAAACCAACATTAGAATTCAGAAAAGAAGTGTCAACAAAAGTATATTACTAATTTGTTCATGTCAACTGGTATTAATTATATGTCAACAGACCTTGACAACTCTCACCCTGCCATTGGTATGAGAGTCATGTATTTCAGAGATTTCCTGGTCATCAGAGGAAAGTAGCAAAACAGAATGAATATGCTACCTGATAAGGTAGAGCCTGGACATTCTGGGCATATGGGAAGGAAAGCATTCTTCTTCCTAAAAGGCCTCTAGGTAGCACAGTGAACTGAGTGCTGGACCTGAAGGAAAGAAATCCCTCAGTTTCAACCTGAGCTCAGATACATATTAGCTATATGACCCTGGACAAGTCATTTAACTACTTTATAGGCCTCAGTAAACTGTAAAAACAATGGTGATACTATTAGCACCTACCTCCCAGGTTTATTGTAAGGATAAAATGAGATTATATCTGTAAAGCATTTTGTAACTTTCAAGCATTATGTAAAAGCTATTATTAATATTAATCTATTCCTCATAATATCAGTGGTCATAATTAATGAATATAGAATTCAGACCTGGAGAATTATCACTTTCTTTAAATTCTTAATTGCTTTGTGTTACTACTACTATTACTACTACTACTACTACTACTACTACTACTACTACTACTACTACTACTATTAATGTAATGTATTTAGAGTTAGACAACCTGTCATAATATCAAACAAATTACTTCCTTGATTATCTATCTATAGTTTTCTTATATATAAAGATTATGGGTTGGATTAATTGATATTTAAGGACCCTTTTATCTCTAAATTTATGAGTGATCAATCAATTAAATAAGCACTTATTTACTTACTCTTTGCCAGACACTGTGCTAAGTATTGGAGATAAAGGGGCAAAAATGAAATAAATTTGCCTTCTTTCTATGGTCTCCCAACTATATAACATTTCACCATTGGTCAAGCCTTCCTTACTTTTAATATGAAGAAAAGGAAAAGAATTGTGAGCATTCCAAACAGAAGACCTCTTCACAAAGGATAAGCCTGTGTCTAATTTTTTGCAGGCTCTCTCTGCCTATATGTTCACTGAAGATGAGGAGAAAAAGCCTACTTAGTTATATAAACCTGTTAGTTACAATTTCAATAACTATAATTTGATAGACAGCCTGTTGTAATAAATAGATGTTGGACTTAAAATAGAAGAGTTAGGAAGATTCCAGTTCAAATCCCATCCTAGACACTTACTAGCCGTATAATTGGGTGAGATATCTAACCTTCCCAATCACAACGAACTTTTTAAAATGATGAATTATAGCTAAATTGTGATTTGCTTTAGTGGAAGGGAAATTACACACAGTACTAGAGATCCTTTCTCTGAAATTCAGGCACAATTGTCCTGAAATTCTTTAGCACATTAAACATGTAGGGTGTGCCAGTAATGTATACTAGAAATAATATATCATGGCATCTATTTGATATATGGAAAAAGCCATAGACTAAGAGATAAGAGACCGGGAATATAATCTCAGCTTTGCCATTAATTAGTGTGTGATTCTGAGTGAATTCTCTCTTTCCTGGGTCTCATTTTATGATATGTATCAAATGAGGGAGTTGGCTGAAACTAGGTTTTTAATCTGGGGACCATGAACTTGGTTTAAAAACAATTGTTTCAATAAAATTATGTTCCTTTGTATTCCTCTGTATTTTATTTTACAAAAAATATCTTTTGTATTTTGTTTTATTGGTTTCAAAACTTTACTCTCATAAGGAGTCTATTAGCTTTACCAGACTGCTAAATGAGTTCAAACAAAAATCAAGAATCTTTGGAGTCAATGATAGACAAGTTCCCCTTTAATTTTGATATTCTATGTTTCTAAGATGAAGGTACAACTTACTATTCCAGTACCTGAAAATGAGAGAACAACTTTATAAAGACAGATTCTAAGAATGTACTTTTGTATGCGGACTGGAAAATATTCTGGAACATGAGGGCATGAAATTGTTTTTATTTGAGAGACATTTGTTGCTGCTTTCGCAAACAAATACTTAGTTTGCTTAGTTAGAAGACAATTATAATATTTATTGCTTAAACCCAGACTGGTATTTTGTCTTGAAATCTCTTACAAGTTTGATTCCCAGAGGGAGGGGGAAGGAAGGGGAAAGATTACTATTCAACTTTAAGCCAGTAAACTGAAGGTTAATCTGATAACTGTTTATTTCTAAACTTAAAAGATAAGAAGAAAGCCTTGAGAAAAAATTTGTGGTTTTAAATTCAGGATCCTGATGGTACACTTCTGGTAATGCTTATACTTACTTAGATTGAGGGATAATGAGGAGTGATTCTAAAGCGGGGGAAAAAACTCTTAGTTACATGGAATTACACAACTTGTATTTTTGAAGTTCTTGATAGCTACATATTGATTCAATAAAAAAAATTAAAAATAAGTACAGTGCAGTTACTAATGTTACGTATGTTTCAACCAATTCTTTATCTTTCTGACTGGCTGAAACTTGAAAGCTTTTCTCCATCCTCATTTTCCTTGACCTCTCTTCAATTTTGGACACTACTGATCATTCCCCTGTCCATTGACTATGGTGATTTTTCTCTCCTGGTTGATTTCTCATTACCTCTCTTTTTAAAGAAAATAATTTTTCTTTCTTATTTTAAACTTAATCATTACACATAAATATTTCAGTATATAAAAATAAAATTATACATGAAATTATAAATTTCTGTTATATAGCTTTTACAAGAATATATTAAATGGTAGTAACAAAATTACCCTTTGCTTTTGTTTTCTTTAATATAGTTTGTAAATTTTTTATTGATGTTTTTTATTTCTTCTCCTTTCTTTTCTTCTTTCTTTTCTATCTCCATCTGTCTTTCTGACTCTGTCTCTCTCCTTAGTATTCATTAAATCACCCTTTTAATTTCATTATCTCTTCAACTGTTCCTTTCCTGTCTCCATTACTGGACTCTCTTTTTCTTCCTTTCATGCAATTTCAGGTGGCTAAGAAGACCTAGCCTTAGGTACACTGAGTAAAATCATCAATACACCCATGCTTCAGAATTATTACTTCTGATTATTTATGTCATCCTATCTCTCATCTCAAATTCAACATTTTCAAGACTAGACATCTGTCATGTATTATTTTGTATTGTTGTTATCTGCTTTTGTTTTCCATCCTACTAGATTGTAAATCCTATGAGGAAAAGAACCATGACTATCTGAAATGTTTGTTTCCCTTAGAATCCAGCACAGCACTGTACTCAGTAGACACTTACTACTTGCTGAGCTGATATCTAAAACTGAACTCATAATCTCTCCCTCACTCCACATAACAGAATCCATTTATTACATCCCTATTTCCATCAATGCCATTATTACTCCCACTATTCTTTGGGCTCAAATTCTCAATTACCTTAGACACCTCTCCCTCCAATTCTGAGTTCATTAAATGTGAACTGTTGAGTTTTCCTTCAACACATTTACAGAATCCATTCTGGCACCATTTTAGTCTAACCCCTCACTATGTCATACCCAGTTTAATTCAATAACTTATTAGCTTGTTCCCATATTTTCAATTTCTCTCTCCAATTCACTGTACATGAAAAAGATTAATTTTAAAATAGAAAGAGATCTATAAATATCATATAATACAATCCTTACATTTTATAGGTGAGGAAAATGAGGTCCAACATGTTATCACAGAGCTCCAGGGGGAAAATGGAAGTTCTCTGAGAGAAGGTAACATTTTGTTTTGCCTTTGTTCTTATACAAACAGCATGGTGTCTGGTACATCAAAGATGTTCAAGAAATGCTTCTCATGAAATGACTGCCCAAAGATCACACAATTAACACAATCAGAAATTCAGACCCAGATCTTTTGGCTCTAATTCAATTCTTTTCTTACTATGCCACAATACTGTGAGATTATTACTATTAACAAAATACAACTTTAAGCATACTAAGAAGTATGGTTTATATTGTGTCACATAAATCAGGCTTGATGACTTCAAATCCCTTTCAACTACTGTTGAAACTCTTCTGTTTACCATGAAAAGGCTTCTTTTTCCTTAGGGAATCAAGTACTATTTTGATCCTAGCATTTAGAGTCTCCAAAATTCGATATTACTTCAACTAAACAACTTTATTACTTTATACTTTTAAACTTCCACACTTTTACTTTTTTATTCTAGTCAGTCTTATCTTCCTAATATTACAAGCCCTCCCCCTAATTGTCATTAGGAAAGATTTTCTTGGAATGGCCTCTCTCTTCCTGTCATTCTATGTCTATTGTGTTCTACTGCATTCTACTTGCCTAACTATTCTAGCTCAAACTGATCTTTCCCTTCTCAAATTCCATTGCACTTAATTATATAATTTATCACTGAATTACATATGTAATGTTTCATGTTAATCTTTAGTATTTATATCATGATCATGACTCTAATATCATTATGGTAAAGCCACTTTGTAACTTCAAAACTCTATCAAAGTTTTTCTTTGAATGTTTAAAAATTAATATATGCCCCTATTTTCCACCTTACATTTTTTCCATCCACTGCTAGGAATCCTATCCCAGTTTCATGGACATAAATCTATTCAGATAGTCTTGCTATCAGGCAGACATTCAAAGATCCCAGGCAGAAAAGGACTTAACCTTTTACATCAAGGATCAAAATGTGTTTTAAGAGATACAAGACACTTTTAAAGTGATTGAAGGATCCATTTTTAGGAGCTAGGCTGGAAAAATAAGATGTGAACTGCCAGTAATACAAGAGCAACATTTGCTTCATTAACAAATGCTGAGCTCTCCTTGGTGCTGACCAATCCCTCAGGTATAGTTGTACTGACTTCCCCAATTTTGTTTTTTCTTCAGTTTCTCATTTTAACCTAGAGATTCTTAACCCTAGAGGTACATGAATAGGTCTCAGGGGATTTACTGGGATGGGGAAAAATCACATCTTCATTTTTACCAAACTCAGCTGAAATTGACTATTTTTTTCATTTATAATAAAAAAATATTCTGAGAAAGAATCCATAACGATTTACCAGATTGCCAAAATGGCTCAAAATCAAACAATAAGAATCCATCACATAACCAAATTCTTAGCCTACTTGTGCTTATTTAAATCAAGCTGTTTTGACTCCAATTAGTCAATTAAGTTTCTCTTTTAAATTTTGGCTGCAACTACTACCCATTCTGATTTAGACTGAGTGTACATTTCACTGGTTCGAAATTTCCTGGGTTGGTTTTACCTACCTGAGAATAGAGCAAAAATGTGAGTATGTGTGTATGTTTGTGTGTGTACACAGTTTCCTGAGAGAGATTGCTCTTAGAAAATAGTTTTTAGTATGACCTGACATCTCTTTGATCCCTATCAGACAAGTTATAAGATTTCTGGTTGCTTAGGGGGATATATATATATGAAACAGCATACAATAATTAGTGTACAGATTTTTGGGAGAGCAACAGGTGATACAGGGAAGAGGAAATTCTCTTTGAATAAGGAAAAATACTCCTTTTTAATTACAAAACTATTCAAGGTTTCATGTTGTTGGTAGAGATAGTACAAGACTATAATATATGTCTTATTGTCTTTGCTGTTTCCAGAGAAAGAAACAAGAGTGAAAACAAGGTCATCTTTTCAATTAACTCTAATGGTCAAACAAGGTAAACAGATTATTGGTTGTGAGTGAGGGAAACATTTGACTGATGTGGATAGCTAAGTTTGAAGGCTTTTCCAAGATACCTTGAAACCCTAGAGTATTCATTAATATATGTGAATAAGATTATAAATTCCAACAAATTAATAATAGTAAAGGATTAGAAACCTACAGTAAACTCTATTCCATTGACTTACTATGATGTGATAATCCTGGGTTGTTAAGGACTATGCCAATGTATAGCACATTTGGGCAGGACTGATAAAATTTTGGAAATATTTTTCAAACAGGTTTAATGATGGACAGTATATCCTTTTTTCAAGGATCAGCCTATATGTGTTTTTAAAGACTAGGTTTCCTGCACAGGCTGAAAGCAAAGGGGCTACTAAGGGGCTACTAACAAGCTAGTTGTACTACTTTTCCTCAAGTTCCCAAGGGCTCATCATATTAATGCCAGAATTAATAAGGACACTTTATTGACTTAGTTCATCATAATTGAGAACTCCAGACCCTAAAGTTCCTGCCATCCTAAGTTTCCTTTGTAGCTGAGAGTAGTTATATGCTACCACACCTAGAAACCTTGATCTATTTTGAAAGGCAAATCTTAGAAGGCTGGTTACAAAGTGATGAATATTTCTGGCCATAACAACTTATGAAGACTATCTAATAGGATATAGTATTTAGGAAGGGAGTAGAAAAATAACAAATTATACCTTAATGCTTTCTTTAAAAATTTTGCCCATTATCTCTATCTTTTCTTGCTATGTTAAGTCATTGTCATACTTTTATTTTTGTAAAAAGAAAAAGTGTTATTTTATAGAAAAGCAGGCTATTTTCTTTAACAGTTTATCCACAACTCTGACTTATGTCTAGCTGTTTGGACCAAAGCTGTAATTAATATTTTCCCTCTAACCAATAACTTAATAATCTTCACCTCTCTACTTTTCTAGTTTTCTTACACTTATATCTTACATCCCCAAGAAGTCTCCACTCTAATGATATTGTCTTCCTTGCATAACACACTCTATCTCGTGACTCTGAGTATCTTAACTGGCTCTGGACTGGAATATACTCCTTCATTTCCACCCCCTTATTTCCTTAATGTTTCCATTAAAATTCTATTTTCTACAAAAGTCTTTTCCTTCTTTTTGTGCCATTCTTTTGATTATCTCCAATTTATCCTGCATATAGCTTGTTTGTATGTAGTTATTTGCATGTTGTCTTCCCTACTATCCTAGATTTCCTAGACAGCAGGAATGATTTTTTTTTGCCTTTCTTTGTATTCCAGGTGCTTAGCATAGTGCTGGTATAAGATACAATTGGTATTTAATTTATTTACCTACAATGCTAGAAAAACATCAGCCCCTTAATAAATATTTACTGATGCAATGTTCTGACATTGTCTTGGGAGTTAAAATGAACATAACTTCAAAATTAAGATCTTAACTACAGTTTTGAAGATTCTATAAATGAATGAACAATGAAAATTATAAAACATCATTAAACATAAGGCATTTTTAATAATATCATTTTAAAATATGGAAACATTTTGGAGCTTTTAATAAAATACCAGGAATGTTTAAAAATGATTATGTAGCATTAAGAGAAAAAATATTAAATAACAGACCATTAAGTCCCATTATTCAGAAAACATTCTAAGTACCATGAAGCCTGACATCATTTTATCTGATATTCTTATACAAGTAGTAATAATCTAATAATTGTTTTGACTGAATAGTCACCTATAAATATGCAAATAGATTGAAAGCTACTAATTGTTTTTCAGTTAAATATTTATTAAGCCCTACCTATATGCAATATACTATAGAAATGGACCTTTGCAATTTATTAATTTAGCTTTTCTCTTTGCATACTTTTTGATGTCTCTGTCAATATGCCCTTATACTAGAATTATGAAAGACAAAATGTTATTTAAATTCTGAATAACTCTGATCTGTGAAACCATTCTCTCTCTCACTTTTCAATGGGTACAATGCAGGCTATGCACAATTGGAACACAATCTAATGGTCCCCTTCCTTCATTGCAATCACACTATAAGCATCTCTAAACCAATTTGACATAATTTGTCTTCTTATTTCAGTGCTTTCAAATTTCTCAGTTGCTATAAGTTGTATATTAACTCTTTCAAAGCAAATTCCAAACTATACTGTGGAGCCTGTTTCTGGGACATAACAAACACACAAATACATGAAATAGTTCATTTCAAGACCTATTTTTTTGTAAATAAGTTCTGATCTATCCTCTTAGGGACTTGATAATGGTAAATGGTCTTTTTTTTTTTTTTTGCTTGAATCTGAGCTCACTGAAAAAACTCACAGCTCTAAAATGATAGCAGCTTCATAAATGAAACTCCATCTCTCTCCAAATTCTGGTGTGTCTCTAGTATGGTACGGTGGAAATAGCTCTTGATTTGGAGTCAGACTAGACCTTTGTTCAAATTTCATCTCTGAAATTTATTATAGACAAGTTAGCAGAGCACAGAATTAGAGTAGAAATGATCTCAAAGGTCATCTAATCCAGTTCTCTTTCATATCAGAGGTGAAGAATCCTCACTGAGCTTCAGGTTTCTTATCTGTAAAGCGGGATAATAATAAACAGAGTTGTTGTGAGGATCAAATGAGATTATTCATATAAAATGCTTCATAACCCCAGTGTGTCATATACATGTCATTTCTTAATCTGCCTTAAGAACAAACTTTTTCTAATATATGCATTTGCTAAATTTTCCAAGAAGTCCTAGTGATACTTAAAGATCCTAGCATATAAATCACAAGGGAAATCAAGCCTAAGCAGTTACCTTTATCTTGGCAAAACAGTGAGGATTAGTTGCCAGGGATTTTGGCTAGTCTATAGTACCCATCTTCAAAGATATCTGAGGTTAGGTAAGATCCAAATTTTAAAAATCTGTACATAGAAGGAATTCTGAACTAAGCTTCAAAGTTACCTATACATGGTATATAGATGAATAAAATAATAATGGACAGAGTAAGAGCTGCTTAGCTGCTGGTAATTATTCTTGAAACCATGCCATATAACAGAAAGTTTCTGCAGTACTGCAGACCCATAGGGCTAAACCTTAATCTTTTCTCTTATATAAGTTAACAGAGGGACAAAGTTTACATTTAGTCCCCGTTTTAGAGATGAAGGATATAACTCCTTTCAAATTTATATACTAGATGTTATGAGCCAGCAACTGTTAAAGTGAGGTGTAATCTCTCCACACAGGTTACATATTGGAGGAATCTTTATTAAAATGATGCCACAATGGTATTTTAAGTTCTAAGAAGAAAATCTATTTCCATATCCACAATTTTTTTTATTATACTGACTAATAATAATGTGCTGTGCTATTATTGTGATTCACAGTATTTAATCTTCCAAAATAGAGTAAGATCTTGTTTTTGAACTCATTAATGTTACTGCCAACATGTCTTGTAACAAATACTTAATATATACTTCTTGAACATCTCTCCAACTAGAATGTAAGCTTCTTGAAGACAGGTACTATAACTTATACTTCTTTGGCACCTCTCTCTAACACCAAATACTGTGTAAAGGGAAACCTTGGATATTTAAATAACAGAAAAAGTCTTCTTGCAACTATTATTTATAGTGAAATCCCGTTTACACAAATGATCAAGAAGAATCTGTGTTAGGAATAGTAGAAAGATCCCATTTCCTTTCCTTCTAGGGATTTGATTATTTTTTAAAAAAGAAAAAAATTATGACAAACCAGTAAACAAGATATATCACACTACTTTTGCTCTGTGACTCCTTTAGTTGATTTTTTAAAGGACCTGATGTAATTTAATCAAGTATTCTCAGAAGCTTACCAAGGATGCATAATAGATCTTTTTAGAGCAAAATATAAGGCCCAATAAATATAAAAGAATTTGTGGATTTTTTTTGTGATGTTTTCTCTCTAAGATGTTGTAGAAGGTGATAATGATTATTAAAAAATAAATAAAAAATAAATATCCCATAACTTGAGTGTGCTATTTCCTCTATAATTCAGGTCCAGCCATTTTGCTTCCTAATTTATGCAATTGAAAAAAATACAAATTTTTAATGAAAAAAGTCATGTGTTCCCATAATTTCCACACAGAAATGATATGTTCTCTTTTGATTTTAGTTTAATTCACCTTTTCTCATTTTGAATTTCCATATTGTCATCTCAATGTATCTGTTACTTTTAAAACACCTAAATCTTTGTTTCAAGAATGATCTTTCTCATTCCTGATAAGAGGTCCTTGAAACATCCCATTGAAAAAGGTTATGATGTGTTATTTGAGGTCATTTCAGGAAAAGAGCCATCATTGTGAATGGTAATTATGATAGCTCACATTTACATAGCATTTTCTGCATGCTACCCTGTGAGAAATTCTCATTTTTTAGATAAGAAAATTGAAAGTAAGAGGTGAGATACCCCTGGTTATATGGTCATAAAGTGTCAGTGCTGGGATAGATAGCAACCAGACATTTCTGCTTTAATATTAGGGATTTCTAATCAATATTACACATGCCAAAAAGTATTGACTTCAGATAACTTTATTACAATTCCTTCCAAGTGCATGCCTTTTTTTTTGGAATTCATTCATTCAACAAGTATTTGAGTAGTTATAAGGTGCTTAACACAGTTTGGGGTGTTGCAGGGAAGTACAAAAGAAATATAAAATACATTACCTGCCTTCAAGAGCCTTACAATCTAGTTGGAGAGATAGGATACCCATTAAAAAGTGGTAAAATAATGGTACAAGGCACTATATGTAATAAGTGAGTAAGTGGCTGGTACATGTAGGTTGGTGAGAGAAATCAAAACATAACAGATAGATTGGCTAAATGAACTAAGGATATTTAGCTTGAGTAACTAAATGCTTAGGAAGGGCATAATCACTGTCTTTAAGTATTTGAATGATAGATAAAGGGAAGCAGGATTAGACATAGTCTACTTGACTCCAGATGGAAAAAATTAGGACCAATGGACTAAACACTGGAGGGGAGGCAGTTTCTAACTCTATATATGGAGAATTTCTTAACAGCAAAAGTTGCTGCCACCACCAAATTCAATAGAATGTTTTAGAAAGCAGCAAGCTCTCTGTCACTGGAAGTGTTCAGATACGAGCTGGATAGTCACTTGTCATTGATACTGTTGAGGAGATTCACCAGTGAGGCAGGAGGTTCGATTAAATGACCTCTGAAGTCCCTTTCCTAAATTAATTTTGGAGAGAGCAAGTGCTCCAGGAATATCAGAATTCAGAGCAGAGGAAAAGCTATCTAATAGCAAAGCCCAACCACAAAGAACAAAATGAATGAGCATATCATGAGCAATTTGAGGACAAGGAATATTTGAGTGGAATAGAGCCTTAATAGTCCAGATGGGGAATCTGAGCAGCTTGGCAGAGCTGCAGCTGATCTGAAGATAATTTTCATATTTGACTTATGGGCTGTAGAACTTTGTTATCTTTGTCAGGTCTTATTTCCATGTGTTTCTAGTCAGTACAGCTGCTGCCTTTCTTAGGGATCAGCTGCAATGAGGACTTGCCTTCTTTCCTCTTCCTTCAGCAAAACTTTTTGATGAAGTCAAAAATGGTCCACTGGGAATTATAAAAACAAACAACCAAAAAAAGATTACACCACCACAGGAACTTATTTAGTCAAATCAAGTAAGGTCATACATGATAGCTTTCCCTCAAGCCTGTCCTCTACAAGAGTGTTCTATGTTACAACTACTCCAAGTGTTAATGAGTCTCTAATGGGTTGGACAGCAAGATCCTGGCTTGGGTCATATGGAGAACCTATGGAATCTTTTTCAAACCAGGGGGGCAGTGGTTTGAAAGAATTAATTGAATTGAAATGAAAGTTTGAAAGAACTTGATTCAAGTGACTGTAGTATGGTTACAAAAATAGCTGACCTATAAAAATAATTTACACTACTAAAATAAACTTCCTTTCAGTGGAAAAATAGTATATTGGTATATATACTAAGAACTAATACCAATTACGGGGTATTCCCCTAGTCTATGTAACTATGGTATGAGGTTATCTATGACAATAGTGTAAGGTCTGACATGTCCTGCCAAAATAGAAAGACTTTGAGTATGGATCCAGAGGTGGACTATAATAACCTTCCTCTTTATGGGGGAGTTTACCCCATTCACATTTATGGTTAGAATGACCAATTCTGCATTACTTGCCATCTTGTTAACCCCGGTTTATGCTTTTCTCCCTTCTTTCCCTTTCCCCCCTTTCCAGTATTAAGCTTGTGAGCACCACTTGCTTCTCACAGCCTTCCCTTTTTAGTATCCCTCCCCCCGCCTTAGAGTTCCTCCTCCTATCTTACCCCTTTCCCTCCCAGTTTCCGTATTCCCTTCCTCTTAGCTTATTCCTTCCCTTTTCACTTTTCCCTTCTCACTTTTCAATGAGGTGGGAGAAGTTTCACCATAGATTGAATGTCTTAAGATTTTTCACTTAATGCCAATTCTGAAGGCAGTAAGATACCCACTATATTCATCCCCCTCCATTCTTTCTCTCAGATATAATAGGTTTCCTATGCCTCTTCATGAGATGTACTACCCCCACTTTCCCCTTTTTCTGGTACAATGTCCTTTCCACATCAATTTCTAGAACAAGGTATACATGTATTCTTTATACATCTATATAGTCAAAATATAGTTCCCAAGATTAATCTTTACCTTTTTAGATTTCTCTTGAGTTCTATATTTGTAGATCAAACTTTTTGTTAAGTTCTGGCTTTTTCATCAGAAATAGATGAAATTCGCTTACTTCATTGAATGTCCATCTTCTTCCCTGGAAAAAGATGCTCATTCTCGCTGGGTAAGTTATTTTTGGTTGCATACCAAGTTCCTTAGCCTTTCGGAATATCATATTCCAGGCCCTTCAATCTTAATGTGGATGCTGCCAGATCCTGGGTGATCCTTATTGTGGCTCCTTGATACTTGAATTGGGTTTTTTGAGCCGCTTGCAATATTTTTTCCTTCATCTGAGGGTTCTGGCATTTGGCCACTATATTCCTTGGTGTTTTGATTTTAGGATCCCTTTCAGTGGGTGATCAATGAATCCTTTCAATGTTATTTTTTCCTCTGTTCCTATGACTTCTGGGCAGTTCTCTTTGATAATTTCCTGGAAAATAGTGTCCAGGCTCTTTTTTTCATCATGTTTTTCTGGGAGTCCAATGATTCTCAGATTGTCTCTCCTGGATCTGTTTTCCAGGTCTGTTGTCTTCCCCAGAAGGTATTTTACATTCTTTTCCATTGTTTGATTTTTTTGGATTTGCTTGACTGATTCTTCTTGTCTCCTCAAGTCATTCAATTCCAATTGTTCAATTCTGATTTTCAGTGAAGTATTTTCTTCACTCACTTTTTTAAAATCTTTTTCTAATTGTCCCATTGAGTTCTTTTGTTCTGTGGAATTTTTTTCCATTTTGCCAATTTTGTTTTTTAGAGAGCTATTTTCTGTTTCCAGTTCACCAATCCTATTTTTCAAGGATTTTACTTCTTTATCCACTCTCTCTTTAACTGACTTCTCCAGGCTCTTTTGCCAAGCCTCCCTCTCCTTTTGCCAAGCCTCACTCTGTTTTTCCCATTTTTCTTCTAGCTCCCTTGTGAGAGCCTTTTTAATTACTTCTATGAGGTTCATCTGTGCTGAGGAACAGATGATCTCCTCCTTTGGGGATTCACCTGGGGACTGTCTGTTTTTAGTCTCCTCAGGATTTAGAGTCTGCTCTCTATCTGTATAGAAGCTGTCAAGGATTAAAGTCCTCTTCAGTTTCTTGCTCATTCTGTCTAATAATCAGAGACAAACTAGCAAAGAAAAACAGAAAAAACTGGAGTCTTTCTTTGGGGGAGGGGCTGGGTGTGTTATCGAGCTTCCTCTACAGACTGTGGGGGGCAGCAGTGAGGCACTAGCCCGACTGTGCTGCGCCTGCACTCTGAGATCCCAGAGCGTGCTGAGTCACTGTGGGGAGGGGTGGGTGGCCAGGTCCCGAGAGACTCCAGCTGTTTGGGGTTGTATTCTTTAGCCCCGGTGTTTTTAGCTTCTCTGCTGGGCTGCTGACTTGCTGCCGGAGCAAAGTATCCAGTCCTGTAGTGAAGCTCTCCCCGCAGAGACGGCTGCGATCACTCCCCACCCCCTCTCCAGTCTGCTCCCGTGCTCTCACTGCCGCTGCCCACCGCCTGCGCCCGATCTAAAACCATCCCAGCCCTCCAGTAAAGACAGACCTTTCTTGGCGAATCTCAAGGATGGCTTCTCTTGGTAACTATTTGTGGGTTTTTTTTCAGTCAAGCATTAATTCAGAGGCTTGTAATGAAATGGATAGTGAGAGAAAGCATGGAGCTTACACAGCTATGTGCCTCCTCTCCGCCATCTTCAAGGTGGACTATAATAAAAGAAGTAGCATACCTAATTGTAATCATCATAAAAAGGCAATCAGGTTTTAGAGAGCTAGCTATGGAGTTGGGTTACATAATATAATTATAATATGCAATATCACATGTAATTATATGTTATATTATTGCATATAATGCATTGTAATCATATACCATATATGATTACAATGCATTATATGCAATAATATAACATATAATTACATGTGATATTACATGTTATAATGTAATAAGTTACATTGTAATGTTTGTTATGTAACTGTAATGAGTTACATCTGAGTTGGTGTGGAACCTATCTCAGAGTAGGAAAACCCCAGTTTAAGTCCTGTTTTTGACACTATTAATAATGTGCCCTAGACAATATGTGAAACCTCTAATTGTCCAAAGCAACTTGCTCTGAAACTAAAAGTGGAAAAGCAGCTACAGATCTGCCTTGGAAGGGAAAGTTCCCTCAATGGAGGTTTCCTACAATAAAATCACAAGTCTGGACCAAAGCAGGGGGAAAAACAACAACAACAACAACAAAAAAAAAAAAACCTCACAAAACAAGCAAACAAAAACATAGACAAAGCACAGCTGGATGTTGGGAGACTCGATACAAATAACCTGAAAACACAAAAAACTAGCTATTTAGCTAACAGGGCCCTGAGGAAAGGAGAGCCCAGCAAGATATTCATCCAAGAAATGAAGCTAAACAGATAGAGAAGCATTATGGATATGAAGAAACTAACTTTCTTTTAGGTCAGCAGGAGAGGAAAGTCATGCTGGTGAAAATAGATGGGATTTCCATTTAATAAACACAATGAGGATATTCTTTTATATATATATATATATATATATATACACACACATATATACACACACATATGAATGTATATACATATATATTTGTATTTACATATATGTGCACATTATATCTAGGAGGAATGATATACAATCAGAAAAGAGAGACAGGGAAAGAAAAAGCTCAGCTTTCTGAATTTTTATTTTCTCAAGGACACATATAAGGAGAAATGTTAAGATTTTCTTTTGCACTTGGAAAACAACCCTTTCTCACCTTCATCTATTAGATTTACTTTTATTAATGTTTAGTCCCAGTATTAAAGTCTAAATGATTCTTATAGAGGTTTCCCTGGTTGCTAGTGCCTTCTGCCAACCCCCACTACCAAATCACTTTGCCATTGTTCAGGCATTTCACTTTGTTCAACTCTGTCATTCCACTTGGGATTTCCTTGGCAAAGATACTGCAGTGGTTTGCCATTTCCTTCTCCAGCTCATTTTACAGATGAGAAAATGGAGATAAGAAGGATTTAAAAAGTTGCCCAGGCTCAGACACTAGTCAGATTTGAACTCAGATCCTTCTGACTCCAGGTCCAGCAGTCTATCCACTGGGCCATCTATTTCCATTTTATATTTAGTCATTTGCATATATTCTGCTTGTTTTTGTCTTCGTATTCCTAGCAGCTAGCACATTGTCTGGCACGTGGTAGGTACTGAATGAATGAATGAACAAATGAACATTCTCACCAAAGACATATGTAAGAGAAAAGAGTTTAAGGATGTGAAGCATTCCATAAACTGGGGGAAAAAATTTACATTCAAGAGTTCTGATAAAGGCCTCATTTCTAAAATATATAGACAACTGACTCAACTTTATAAGAATTCAAATCATTCTCCAATTGACAAATGGTCAAAGCATAAGAAAATACAATTTCCAAATGAAGAAATTAAAACCATTTTTAGTCACATGAAAAGGTGCTCTAAATCAATATTGACCAGAGAAATGCACATCAAGACAACTCTGAAATACCACTACACACCTCTAAGATTGGCTAAGATGACAGGTGATCAGGAGGAGGATTTCAGAGAGGCGTGGAGAGACCTATATGAACTGATGCTAAGTGAAATGAGCAAAACCAGATCATTACACAAGACAACAACAAGATTATAAGACGATCAATTCTGATGGACATGGCTCTCATCAACAATGAGATGATTCAGGTCAGTTCCCATGGTCTTGTAATAAAAAGAGCCATCTACACCCAGAGAGAGGATTGTGGGAACTGACTGTGGACCACAATGTATTATTTTCACTCTTTTTGTTGTTGTTTGCTTGCATTTTGTTTTCTTTCTCACTTTTTTCTTTTTTGATCTTATTTTTCTTGTGCATCATGGTATTTGTAGAAATTATGTATAGAAGAATTGCACATTTAATATATATCAGACTTGCCATCTAGAAGGGAAGGAAAAAATTTAGAATACAAGATTTTGTAAGAGTGAATGTTGAAAATTATCCATGTATATAGTTTAAAAATAAAAAGTTTTAATTGAAAAAAAAAAAGGATATAGTGCTTTATTCTTGTAGAACAAACAAGATGGTGACAACCAGGGGATAAGCCAGGAGAAGACCAGGAAGGAAGAATTGCAGGGGGATGGTATTAGAAATCAGAGAGTAGTCAATCATGTTTCAGAAAAAGATAATAGTACAGAAAACTACCTACAAAGTGAAATATTTAGAAATGGTGGCTGACATAGTCCAGTACTGAAAGATGATTATTTGCACTTCCACTCTGCTCATTTCTAACACAGTTTATATTCTCATAAAAAAGATCTTTGAACTAGGTAGACTGATTTTTTGGATGCTTAGTGATGAGAGATTGGGATATACATTGTGAGAGATAACTACTTATAGAACAGGAAAGGGTAGTAAGAGCTGACATTAATTTCTCCAAATCCAGGAAATGTGGCAGAGGCATATGGAACTGAGCAATTTATCTCTTAGAACAGGAAGACAATAAAATATGGTAAGAAGAATTCTCAAAGGATTACGGAAGTCCTTCTTTTAAGATGCCCAACAGCAAGTAGTAGGGCATACCAAAAAAATATCTTTAAGACAAATGTCTTGAGGGAAGGAACAAAAATAAGAGACACAACATAAATGTTCCCATCTGTAGAGCACAACATTCATATAAATTTTAGGTAGGAAATCCATAAGGAAAGCATTGAAGCAGAAATAGTGAAAATAAAAAGTCAAATGAAGGCTATGTAGATGAACAGATTAAAGATAATAAGTGAAGAAAGAGAAGATTATGGAAGACAGAAAGTCCTTGCTTAAAGACATCTTGGATGTGCACTGAAAAGAGAAAAGAGGATGGTAGGTTTATAAGAGCCAAAAATAGCCTGAATAAGACTGAACCAAATGAGTAACTAGGGATAACAGAGGTGTCTGTTACAAAACTGTCTTAGGAGCAAGGAGAGAGAGTGAGGAAGGGAGACATGAGCCGTTGCCAAGGTTCCAATGAAAGGATAAATAATGGAATGATTTAGGAGCATACCTCATTACTTGAGAAGGGAGCAATGGGTTATATTATTGAAAAGAGGAGACATTCTGGGAGCTGTTAGGTCCCATTGTTAATTTCTCCAGGACTTCCAAGGTTTTCCTGGGAGAAATTCTTTTTGATGAGTTTTGGGAGAAAGGTAAAATGATTTTTGTAATAAAACAAAAGGTAATAATAATATTAAAAAAAAGAGGATATTAGAAATTAAAGGCCATTGAAATTACTAAATAAAGGTGAGATTTTTAAAGTCCTACTATAAAGGCAATAAAATTCATAGTTCTCCCCCAAAAAAACAAAAAATAAAAGCAACTCTATTAACCTCTGTATAATGTCTCTTTATAGCTCTCCTTACAAAGTAGCCCTTGTGCAAACTTTGCCTTGGGCTGGCACTGGGTAGCAGAAGGACATGGCGGGGGTAGGGGGGTGGGGGGGATAGGGAAGGGAATCCCAGATAACATTGTTGAAAGTATAATTACAAAGAATTTAAAAAAAAAATCTCTACTCTCAAAAAGCTTATATTCTAATGAGAGAAACAAGTGTATATATATATATGTTTGTATACGTATATAGATACAAATAAAATAAAATAGAAATAAAATTCCTAATTTCCATTAAGGCTGCGCTCAGGTGCTATTTCACCCAAGAGATCTTTTTTTTGTACCTCACCCCCAAGACAGCTTGTACCTTTTTTCTCTATAGTTACCTTCTATCTGTTCTATATCTATCTTGTATGTCCTGATTAGATACTTTATCTCCTTTATTGGAATGTAAGCTCCTTGTGGGCAGGGACTATTATTGCCTTTTCTTTGTAATAGCAGCACTTAGCATAGTGTCTGGCATATATTAAACTCTTCATTTAAAATTCTTAATTGATTAATAAAAAGGTAGAGAGAAGACATGATATGGTTGAAGCCAGAAAGATCCTTGAAAAAAGACTAAGGTGTGGTTACACAGCCAGGAGGAGAATTAGGAGAGAATAAAGTCATGAAATGGAGAAAAGGGACAATAGTCAGGAGGACAGAATAGTCACAAGTATCAAATAAAATGTCAAGAAGGCTGGAGACTAAGAGAAGGTCATCAGATTTGCCAATGAAGAAATTTTTAATGATTTGGAGAGAGCAGATCTCCATTAGCAGACTGATGATCAGAAGTCAGATTACAAAGGGTTGAGGAGGAAAGGAAACATAAAGGAAATGGGGGTAGTAAGACATTCAAAAATAAAAGACTGAGCGAGGAATTGATCTTGATAGAACTATTTGAAATATGCAGATAAATGTACGTTCTTCTTTGGAAACAAATAGGATATATCATGTGTCATGGGATAGGTAGAGGTTTTTTTTTTCAACTTCTGTCACATATTCAAGAAATGTGAAACTCTTATTGTTTCTTCTACTTTCCTTGGCTTGTCTGGCCTCAAATGAATACTAACTGGATCTCCATAGAGCTCTTTATCTAGCAGATTAAAAGATGTTGCTAAAAATGTATTATTCATTTTAGAACCAGGCAACTTGAGCTTGGTCAGTCAATTCAATGACTTTTGCCTACTTAAGCAAAAAAATAAAATAAAAAATAAAAAAACAAATTCAATTCAGACTAATTTTTTAAGCTTTGTCCAAAAGCTTTTTTACCTGTTTTTTATTTCAAGAAAAGAAAAATAAATGCATAAAAATTGGAGCTTTTTGTTTTAAAAGTTTTAATTTTTAGGGAAACTCCCTAGTATTTGGCTTCAGGAAAAGAGAAGTAATAAACTTTCTCATAATAAGAGTGATTTGATTGATTCATATATCAAGGCTTCTGCAAGAAGCTCAATTTCTGGCAGTCTACAATGGGGTTGTCACAGGAAAGAAGGATGCAGAGCACAAGATGCTCTCTTCACAGATACTTATATGGATAAAACTATTTCATCCTAAGGCCAAATTTATGGAACAGAATGTAGTAAATATTATCCTTTGGATCTCAGTTCCATGCCAACACCCTTGCACTGAAAACAAAGGAAAGAGATTAGAAATGAAAGGACACTCCCTTCATCTAAATAAATAGCTCCTTCACCTCAGTGGGTTTTGTAACTCTAGTAGATAGCAGAGAAATGAACTAATTTTCTTGAACGTGATAGTATAGAAATGTAGTGGGTTTGTGTAATTATAGTTATTTTGGTGGGGTTGATCATGAGTTGAAACCTAATAGTACCAAAAAAAAAAAAATAGAGAGAATCACTTACATATAATAGTACCTTAGAAAGAAGCAATATAGTATATATATATATATATATATATATAATATTTAAAAGCATCATCAGCCCATTCAGTTCTGTTCTGTTTTTGGATAATCTGAAAATACTTTTGCTTACATTTTACCTCAGGAGTCATTATTAGGCAATGACCCTCAAAGACAATTTTAATCTTTTTTGAAAAATTTTAATTCTGATCTTAAATAACCTTGAAAGAGAATTGGTACCATCTCCATTTTATACATGAGATAAGAGGAATTATATGAGGAAAGAGCACTGGATTGAAAATCCAGTGACTTAGATTTTAAATCTTGAGTAGGTGACGTCACCTCTCTGGAACTCAGTTTGGACAATGATAAATTAAGCAGCTAGATGATCTTCAAGGTTTCTTTCTTCTAGCTGTAAAATATTTAATCTTTTGATATGTCAAGAGATGGGAGAAATACAAATGCAGTTTGACTCAGCAAAACATTTACTTAATTTTGACATCATTAGGCCCTTGGGCTTTTGGTAGGAGTAGAAGGCGGGAAGAAGAATGCAGATTATAATTGCTAATAAACAAACATGAGAAATACCAGTTGTTTGAAAAATGATTTAAAGGTAAAAGTTATTATTATGACTATGCTTTATGTACAACAATGTGGAAAGTAGGCCTGGATATCAAATTGCAAAATGGAGTTCTCTATCTTAAACTTGGCCCCTACCTCAAGAATCAAGGGCAAATTATCAGTATCCAAAGCCTATCCAAAGTAACTAGTGATTAAGTCAGAGCTTGTAAATCAGGCAGATTTCAAAGTTGAATTCTATTTTAGTTTTATTTTTGAGGGCATCTTATTCCACTTTTGTGTGGATATAAAAAAGTCTTTTTACTTCCATGCTGTAGTTCCATTCCCTGAACATTGATATTATACTTAGTTCAATTTGCCAGTTAGTACCTGCTAGGTACCAGATACTAGACTAAGTATTGGGAATAGAGACAAACATGTAAGTGTCCCTGCCCTCAAGTAGCTTACATTCTATTGGAAAGATATAACATGTACACAGATAAATCATTGTATATATATACATATGTAAATATATACAAAGCAAAAGCAAAGTAATTCTTTTGGGAGGTTCATAATAATAATCCAACAGATTCATCCTAAAAACTCTATAATGGCACTTTAAGCAGTAAGTAATTTTAAAGAATATTATGAAATCAGAAGTAGAATTTATCCAAAAAAAAAAAAGGTAGGACTACTAATCATTGATCTCACACAGTCAAATTTAAAGGGTCAGTCAAGAGAGATCTATATTATATGTTAGCCATATTGATATTCTTTAAGTATACCTCTCCATGTATAAATGAATATGTATATATGTATATGTATTTATATTTGCATGTAGGTATATATGTGTGTGTGTGTGTGTGTGTGTGTGTGTGTGTGTGTGTGTATAGGTAAATGGGGAGGGGAGTGTATATATGTGTGTGGTGTGTGTGTGTATGTGTGTGTGTATGTAAATATATCCACCCTTAATTGTAGCCTGCTTAGGAGAGGTAAACAGGATGAAATGGAGGAAAAAGTATAAAGCAAAAAGAGCACAGTAGAGAACAAAAGAATAATCTAAAGGAAGCAAAGACTGACAGTCATGAATATAATCTCTCCTATTATCATATATGTTTTCTTGAAATGGAAATTTTTTCTTACATATTTTGAATCCTCCCTGATTTCTGCTGAGCACATGACAATGTTTTTATTTTATTTTTTATTTTCCTTTTCTGTCTTTCTTTTTTCTTATTTTGCATTTAATTTTAAATAAATATTTTAAAATATTATGTGACATATACATATTGTGAGATGAATTAGATGTACCTTTAGTCTACAGTAGTTACTGGTCTATGACTACATAACATAAAAGCTTTGAATTTGTTGGACAACTGTGCCTTCTCTGTCTCTCCTCTCATCTTCATACTGCAGTGCCCACTTTCATTCAAGATTTAGACCAATGTCATTTCCAATAGGAAATTATCCTAGGTGTTCTTAATTAGGTATTGCAGTGGATAGAGCACTGGATCTAGAGACAAGAGGATCTGAATTCAAATTCAGTCAGTTTCAGACATCTGGTAGCCATGTTACCCTGGACCAGTCACTTAAACTCTGTTTCAAATTCCTCCTGTTAAAAAAAGGTTATAACAATAGGACCTACCTATCAGAATTTTCATGAGGATAAAATGAGAAAATATTTGTGAAGTGTTTTGCAAAACTTAGGGGGTTACATAAATGACAATTATTATTATTATTTTATTTGGTTGAAAGTATCAAAATAAGTTAGAAACTGCTATCCTGGAAGAACCTGGAAAGGCTTCCTATTGGAAATGACATTGGTCTAAATCTTGAACGAAAGTGGGCACTGCAGTATGAAGATGAGAGGAGAGACAGAGAAGGCACAGTTGTCCAACAAGTTCAAAGCTTTTATGTTATGTAGTCATAGACCAGTAACTACTGTAGACTAAAGGTACATCTAATTCATCTCACAATATGTAGACATTGCTTTTAATGAGTGATTTTAATGATGATGAAAATGTGAATCACTTTTCTGTTCATCAGGGCATTGAAGTGATTCCAACTGAAAAAAAGACCATCTTATATTGCCTGTGCAAAGTGAGCTCTGAAGTTAGCAGGGAGTGTAATGAAAAGCACATGCCTCAGAGGTAGGAGATCATCTCTTCAGTTTTTATTCATAGTCCTGGCATTTGGAGACTATTCCTCTTCAGCTCCATGCTCTGCCAAGGACTTTAGCAAACCTGCTATTCTAGGCTGGGACCCTTGGAGCCGCTAGGGCTACGCTCATATCTGTCAAATAAAAAATTGGTTTTGACATATACCCTCCCTTTCTTTGCCCCTCTCCCAGAAGGACAACTGAGACCTGCTTATATTGCAGTGGGAAAAAGGGAGGGGGAGAAAAGCTGGCCCATAGAGAAGGATCCATCTAGCACTCCAAGAATGGTTTCTTGTGACCTATATGGAATCTGCCTACAAATAATTCATTGTTTCAGATACTACAAAGATACATCCTCTACAGAGTAAAAGGGCTAGCTCCAGGTGACTGGAGAGATTTTACATCATTTAGTAGGCTGTAGCTGAAAATGCAATTATGTATCATTCCAGCATTCTTTCAAATGGTAATCAGGCTTTTCCCTCACAAGATTCTTCCTTTGTCAGTGAAGAAAGTACAGACATATTTGTATTTTCAGTCATCTTTCACACATGTAGGCCAAACATTTTAGAGGAATGTCTGCTAGTTGCTATCATAAATTCACAGGCATTTCAGTATCTTTTTTCCAATTGTATTTCTCTTGGGTGTTCTGGGTGCTTTACAGACTAGGAGTGGATTTGATCTTCATTTTGATAAGAATGATTAAAGAAATGCATCACAGGGATAGTGCTCCAAAGACATCAGGCACAATTTTTAAAAAAAGCATAGGAATAAGAAATGTCTCCTTCCCCAGGAAATAAATTAAATCTTTCATTTTTTTAAAATGAAGAATTAAGAAATGATACTTCTCCTCACTTATGAAATCAAAAGGGAAGCTGTGTTGGCGCTGGCCACCTACAGTGTTTGGTGAAAGCTTGACCTAGGGAAGGGATGGGAGTTTCACTGAGCATTTATCAGAGCGCAACTTTCTAAAGCATTTTGGTTTGATAGTGGGGCCAATTTTTCCTTCTTGGCTTCTACTCACTATTAACCACACTTCCAACCAACATGGAGGAAGAAAAGAAATCAGTGGCTGAACCAAAAATGAGATGCACTTGGGCTCAGGATGCTACTTATATCATCTCCTCCTTTAGGGTGTTCCAAATTTCCTCATTGTGAAACATGTTAGTGCTTTCCTGACAGCACAAAGAAAAAAATTGATAGTAGCTGTAGTTAGGTTTTGTTGGCACTGTCTAGAAGTAACCAGGGTCCCAGAATCCCAAAGATCTAAAGACAAGGACAAAAAGCTCAAGAACCACAGAATCTCCAAATTAGAAGAAAGTCAAAGGGCTGTTAGATCAACCTTTATTTGAATAAGATTTTCCCCAACAACATACCCGCTAAAAGTCAAATATCCTCTGCTTAGAAACATCTAGGGAAGGAGGCAACCACTCCTACCTCATTCTACTTTGGATGGATTTAATATTTAACAAGTTATTCCTTAGATCAAACCTAAACATGCCAATTTGCAGTTTTTATTCACTGTTCCTGCTTCTTTTTTCTGGGGCCAAAAAAAAAAAAAAAGAATTGAGTCCTTCTTCTCCAGGATGGCCCTTTGGATATTTAAATGCAATTATTATATCATAGTTAAGTTCTCTTTTCTGCAGGCTAAACATCCCTAGTTCTCTCGGCAAGGCCTTCCATCATCCTGGTTAGTTTTCCCTGGAAACTCTAGTTTAATAGCGTCCTCCCTAAATTGAAGTGTTCAGAACTGAACACAATACTCCCAATGCAGTTTGACTAGCATAGCACAAACTAGGGTCATCTTCTCCCTAGTCTTGGGCACTAAATATGCCTCTCTTAATATAACCAAAGACAATTAGCTTTTTTGATGATCATATCACACTACTAACGCAATCTGAGTTTGCAGGCCCCAGCAATTTCCAACTATCTTTCAGGTAAGCTGCTATCTCCCTTGCCTCTACTTGTGACATTGATTTTTTTTTTTAAACCAAAGCTTGAAACTTTACGTTTATCTCTACTAAATTTTATTTTGTTAGATTTGGTCAATTGTTCCAAAGTACAAAAACCTTTTTTTGGAGACAAATTCTATCATAAAACATGTTTGCTTTTTTTCTCTCCATATCCCCATCTTTGTATCACCTGCAAATATGGTATTTATGTTACTTCTATCTACATTCAAATCACTGATGAAAAATATTCAATACCACAGGGATAATAACAGATCCCTGAGGCACTCTCCTAAATACAATATTTCAAGAAACATTTCTAAGTGTTGGAGACAGGAAACAAAGAAGAGCTAAGAAGAACGTGATGACCTGTGCATAAACTCTGATACGATTAGCTAAAACATTGTGAACAAACAACACGTCCTAAATTCCTGAGACAAGATAACGAGTGTGCCCCAGGAAGTCGGCCATATCCGTCCTGGAACTAGATAAAGAGTATGCCCCAGGAGGTCAGCCACACCCGTGTTCTGACATTCTTCTCTTTACATTGTCCCTCCCTTCCTCCCCCCCCCCCCCCAGAAAACACACGTAGTCAAACCATATATAACTAGGCTCCTTCTTTCAATAAATAAGACTTTTTTCCACCGCAATGTAGTCTCCCTCCTCCTTCTCGCCCATTTCTCTTGCAGGTCTTGTCCTCCTCGATACCCCATGAATTACTAGGTCCCGCTGGACGGGACAAGTGGCGCCCAACGTGGGGCTCGAGGAATGGACTCTCGACCAGGTGGACCCCTGAAGTCGTCCTCGTGGACCCCTGCAGCTGTCCGGACCCCTAATTCTGATGAGTAGTCTCGTCCACCTCATTTTGGTTATGGGCCATCAGCTTTCTAAGGAACAGATCTTTGTTAAAGATCTTAAGGATTCACTCAGAGAAAGGGGAGTAAGGGTTAAGAAAAAAGATTTGGTAAAATTTTTCCTATTTATAGATGAAGTCTGCCCGTGGTTTATTGTTAACGGGCCCGAAATCCACCCCAAGATATGGCAAAAGGTAGGAAAGGATTTGAATATTAAATTACAGACTGAGGGACCAAAGGCCGTCCCCGAATCATTTTTTTCTCTTTGGGGGCTTATTAGGGATATCGTGGAATCGGCATATGCTGACCCTGTCAAACAACAGCTTTTGTCAGTAGCAGAACATTGTCTCCGGCCACTTTCCCGAACCGCGTCTGTGGCCTCTAATCTATCAGAGACAGCAGAGTCCCCTGCGGACTCCCCTCCTGTTATTCAGACTCCTCCGCTCCCACCATCCGTAGTTATCGAAATGCCCATGGCCCCTCAGCCACGGTCCATATACCTGCCCCTGTCCATATACCCATATGACCATCCCCCCGATGAATCACAGAATTTTCCAATACTCCTCAAGCCCCCCCCAAACCCCCTTTCCCAGACTCCCTTCCACCAGAAGATATGGCGGACCTAGAGGATGAGGCGGCCCGGTATAATAATCCTGATTGGCCTCCCCTAAATTAGAATCCCCCAGCCAACCCTGCTATTGTCACTGTCGGCAGTTCCGCTCTTCCCCTAAAAAAGGCTCCCCCCCCCCCCCCCGCCCCTCCGATAGTGAAGATGAAAGTGAAAATGAAATCAGGGAGGATGAGGATGAGGGAGACGATCATACGGACCCTGCCGCCCCCACCAGGGAATTTCGTAAACTCCACTTTAAAACCCTGAAAGACCTAAATGCCACAGTTAAAGCCTATGGACCTAATGCTCCCTTTACACTCTCGGCCCTTGAGGCCATGTCGCAAGGAGGTTACTTGCTTCCCTCAGAATGGACACGCATAGTGCAAGCGGTCCTTTTGCGTGGTCAGTTTCTTACATGGAAGGCAGATTTCTTTGATCGTTGCCAGACTGCTGCTACAACCAATATGAAATCTCCGAGTTCAGCCCTCTGCGAACTGGACATTTGACAAACTTAGTGGACAGGGAAAATACTCCACATCTAAGATGAAGTAAATACTACACATTCTCTAGGCCTAATATAAAGTAGACTTTCCCATGGCTGAGAACTGTGACTATGTCAAATTTTGGCCTAATGGAAAATTTTAAAGTCAATAATATTTATTTTAAGTGGGCATCCTTTATTGTAGGACTTCCTATCTTTCTCCTTGGAGTACTATCTTTTCATCATACTCACAAAATTCTATGATCTTAGACTCAGAATTGGGACATCAGAGGCCATTTAGGCCAAATCTCAGCATTTTATAAATTATTAAACTGAAATCCAGAGGTGAGCAATCACTTACACAGGGCCACAGAAGCAGTAATTGACAAAGATGGAGTTTGAACCCCGGTATTCTACCTCCAACTTTATTTTTCCTTACTATCTGGAATCTTAAGAACAATAATAATTGTGATGGCAACAACAACAATGATGATGATGATGATGATAACAGCATTTGTCAAAAAGCAAATATGTAAAACATTTAGCACAGTGTGGTACTTAATAAATGCTTGTTTCCTCCCCCCCAAAATCTTTTGTAAAGTGTTTTAAGGTTTGCAAAGGACTTTATATATTTTAAATATCTCCAAAGATTGAGTGAATTTTTATATTAAGAAAAAATTTTATTAAAGCTTTTTAATTTTCAAAAGATATGAATGGGTAATTTTTTTTCTGTTGGTAGTCTTATTTTTTTTTTTTAATTTTTAATAGCTTTTTATTTACAAGTTATATGTATGGGTAATTTTACAGCATTGACAATTGCCAAACTTTTTGTTCCAATTTTTCCCTTCCTTCCCTCCACCCCCTCCCATAGATGGCAGGATGACCAGTAGATGTTAAATATATTAAAGTAGAAATTAGGTACACAATAAATATACATGCCAAATCATTACTTTGCTATACAAAAAGCATAGGACTCTGAAATGTTGTACAATTAGCCTGTGAAGGAAATCCAAAATGCAGGCAGACAAAAATATAGGGATTGGGAATTCAATGTAATGGTTCTTAGTCAACTCCCAGAGTTCATTACTACTCGAATGGATAATTTTTCAATATTTATCCTTGCAAAACCTTATGTTCTAATTTTACTCCCTTTCCCCTACCCCCTCCTCTAGATAGGAAGTAATCCAATATATGTTAAACATGGTAAAATATATATGTTAAATCCAATATATGCATATATATTTATGCAATTATTTTGCTGCTCAAGAAAAATCAAATCAAAAAAAAATTGAAAAAGAAAATAAAATTCAAGCAAACAACAAAAACAGTGAAAATGCTATGTTGTAATCCACCCTCAGTTCCCACAATCCTCTCTCTGGATGTAGATGGCTCTTTTTATCACAAGATCATTGGAACTGGTCTGAATCGTTTGAGTGAATTTTAAAACTGGAGCTTAAAGCCGAACTTTTTTTTAAATTACAGTTTTAAAATGCTTTAAGATTTTTGGGACACTCTGTATTGTATTATTTAACTCTCACAACAATCTTATGAGGAAGGCACTATCAAATCCTCATTTTATATTTGAAAAAACTGGCTTGGGAAAAGTTAAGGATTTGAATTCAGATTTTCTTGAGTCTCCAATACTCTTCTAGGCAACCTAGTTACCCTGTATATTACAGCTAGAAGAAACTTATAGTTTGGAAATCAGCGAGTTCAATCCCTTCATCTTAGAAATAGGAAAGCAATCTCTGATAGATGATGGATGAAATTCGTTCAATATAGTGCTGGAACTAAGAACCAGGTTTTTTTGATTCCTACTTCAATATTTTTTCCATTAGTGTGAGATGGATTCCTACAGATTCAAGAAAGGTCTAGATTTGGTTCTTCTAGCTGAATTATTGATCAAAGAAGAATGTCTTCCAGATTGACCCAGAATGCTAATATCTCAAGTTTTCTGGATTGTCAGGTACCAGGCAATGCAGTTTTTAATAGTCACATTTTTTCCATATAAGACAAAGTACAGAGAAAAGAATGCTCTGAAATGTTTTGAAGGATGGACAAGAACCAGAATTCCAGTAAGATGACCTTATGGTCTCCACAGATGAAATGCACAGCAACTATTAAGTTAGAATAACAGACACTAAGTAATAGAACAGAATAACAGAAATTAAACTCAAATGTTCACTTATACCCACACCCACATCTCCTTTGTCAATCGAGATTTCAATGTTTTGGAACACCCTTGTGTGAATATTTAATGTCCTGGAATTTGATCACAGGCGGACCCTTAAACTAATTACTTGGGAAATTGGCCGATCTCAGACACTGTTATGGTTCTTTGAACATGGTATACACCCAACCATTTCTTTGAGTGGTTTTTTCCCCCTAGCTAGGATTTTGATACTTGTTTTGATATACTGCTTGGCTATGCTGGCATTTTCTACTATGGGAGAAAATAGAAAATGCCAGTATTGGCATACTGCATTATATGCATTAATGTAACATTCTTTCAGATTTTTAAAGAATATAGTTCTGTGTCTGACCCTCTGTAAGAGGAATTAGAAACCTTTCAGAGATGTTATAATTGACTTTCACTTATTTCCTCCCAGGTGGGGAGGAGATGATCAGAGTTCATCCATGTTGGCTCCAGTTGGAGACACACCAGTGAGTCCTTCCCTCAATAAAAGGGAATAGTCAATCATCCTTACATCCTTTTAAAAATATAATTATACATTAAGCCATAATCATCCAATACCTAAAAGATTAATTTTCACTTTAGCACAGACTAGAGCCATAGATTATTAACATTGGAAGGGATCTTAGATACCATTTAGTTTGGTTCTAACATTGGACAGATGAGAAAATTGAGGAACAAAGTGGCATGCGGAAGATCTCACAATCAGGAAGTAGTGTATTATAGTGGAAAGATCACTGGCTTTGTAGGTAAAGTTCAGTTCAGATTGAAGTTCTTCTGCTAGGTAGCCATGTAGCTGTGGGCAATTTATGTAGGGCTATAGAAAAGAGACTCCTACAATCATGTATTTAGAGCTGTAGGGAATCTTTGAGGTAATTTGGTCAAACCCTTTCATTTTATGAATGAGATAACTGAGACTGAGAAAAGTTAGGTGACTTGCCCAAGATTACAAAACAGAAATAAAAGTCACTCCAAATCTTTGCCCTTTCCTCAGTAGCACATTGCAGGTAGAACTAAGAATGTTAAAGGACTTGGGCTTGAGTCAAGAAAATACTTCCTACTGTTATAGCTATCCAAAGGTAGAATGGATTGCTTTGAGGAGGCACTGAATTCTAGTGGGGTACACTGAAAAGAACACTGACTCAAGTCAAAGAATCATGGGATTATGGTATTTGCAACTGGGATGGTTGCCTACTTAGAGGATTCCAAAACAATGGAATTGGAAGAGATCATAAAGTCCTTTTAGACTATAACTTCTTAAACTGTGATACAAAATAAATAAATTGTGATACAAAATATAAAATATGGGGTCTCATAGATAAATATGGGGGTCCCAAAATTATAACTTATTATCAGTAAATGCTTGATTTGTAGACCTATTTTATATACCTATATATACAGGGTCATGTAAACAGTTCTTGGGTGAAAAGGGGTCACGAGTAGAAAAAATTTAAGAAGCCTTGATCTAGACCAACTGGTACTTGACCAAGAATCTCATCAGAATATTCCTATAAGTGTTCTCCCAAGTCTTCACTTACCATTTAGTGAAGGGGAACTTAGTATCTTCTAAGGTGAACCAATCCATTTTGGGACAAGTCTATTTTAGGAACTCTGTCCCCTTTCACCCTATTAACCTAAACCTGCCTCTTTGTAGATGTTAACATATTCTTAGTTTGGCCCTTTGAGGCAATGTAGAATACATCTAATCTGTCTTTCTTGAAAGAAAGCTATAATGTTTCCCCTAAACCTTCTTTTCTCTAGAATAAGTAATCCCAGGTCTTTCAATCTATCTCAAGGTCCCAGTGGTGATCTAAATTGCCTTAATCTAAACCCTTGCTAACTTGTAAAAATCCTCCTATAGTATTATGCCCAGAACTGAAAACAATTTTCTAACAGTAGACCCAACACCTTTCCTTGTTTTGGATACTATTCTTAATGAAAACTAACATCATACTGATCCCTTTGTAGATGTCATTTAGTATAGCTACCTTTCAATCCATCAAGTACCCCAGACCCCTTCATTTTCTAAAGGTTGATATTGTGAATCCAAGTATTGGATTTTTCTCTTTTTTTCTAGTTAAATCCTGTTTTATTAGATTTGGCCCATAATTTTGCTCTGGCAATATCTTCATTTTACATATGAGGAAAATGAGATCCCCAAAGAAATAAACTTAATGTCTGGATATCCAAATCATGCAGTTTTTAGCTACCTGGATTTTATTATTCTTGTTATTGTTGAATCCTTATAGTTGTGTCTGACTCTTCTTGATCCCATTTGGGGTTTTCTTGGCAAAGATACTGGAACAGTTTCCTATTTCCTTCTTCAGATCATTTTAGTAATGAAGAACTGAGAAACAGAGTACTGTTACTTGCCTAGCTAGTAAGTGTCTGAGGCTGGATTTGAATCAGATTCTCTTGACTCCAGGACTGGCACTCTAAAAATAACAGTTTCCACTATAAAACTTAGCTGCTCTACATAGATTTATTATGCCCTTCTCAATACTTTGACCTTTCTAGATCTCCATTTTCCTATCTATAAAATTTGGAGTATGTATTAAATGATCTCTAACCTCTATTCTGTTATAAAACTCTATGATTAACCCTTTCCTTGTGGTCATAAAAGAACTTTCCCTTTCTCCCCTACAATAAAGCAGAATTCAGCCCGGAGGGCCAGTTGTGCTCATGCTCAGTGCTGAAGGACTTGGTACTTTGAGATGACACAGAAATCTCTTTGCTCTTATGACAGCTGAAAGGAGAATTAGGATCATCAAAAAAGCACTAGTCTCTGATCAAGGAATAGACAACTACCTTCGCAGTAGGATTTATATGGCAAGGTAATATCTACTTTTAATGTCTTTTTTGAGTTTCTAAGAGTGAGGAGATTCTGTGAGCCTCTCCCATAGACTTTCTATCCATCTCTGCATCTATGGAAACTGATTACAGATGGCAACAAACCCATGTGTTTATCATCTACATGAATCTGAGTTGGGATGCTAAGACTCTGGCCAGCTCTTTTGCTTTATGTTTCTTTCATTTTGGCCAAAATACAATTCCTAGACAGACATCTTCAAACATTAAGATAAATTCATGAGTTCTCTTTACCTGAAGCTCCCAAGTCTTTCAGTCAAAGCTAACTGGCAAGAGCAGTTTTCTGCAGCTATACACTCTAAAGATGAGCAACTGTGGAAAGATGAATGCAATCCCTAACTTGTCTTAACAGAAGACACACATTTTGTTTGAACAGCATGGGTGCAAGGTAAAAGTGAAATAGCTATTTAGCAGTAATACATATTATTTAATGCTTTGATGTTTAAAATTCCCAGAAGAGAATAGAGAGGGATTATAGACAACTATTTCATATTTGTCATTGTCAATGAACTCATATGAATTTTTCATTTGAAGAACTGCTTTTGTATGGAGGAAGTAAGTAGCTCTCTTATATTTGACATATATTGATGACCTCAACTCTCTTTTGGGAAGGTCCTACACAAGAGTGATAGATTATCTTTAAGTGATTTTCTCCAGGACTTTAAGTTGAATATTCAAAGAGCCAAAGAGAATTACATAAAACCTAACACATTTCTTTAGAAGTCAAGTTGATTGGTAAGATTAAACTTGGTAGCAGTATGAGACCAGAGCTGAAATATCTCTTATTTGGAAAGGATAATTTCAATCTGCCTAAACAAGAAGGTTCTGTTGTTTACAGTGGGATCATAAAATCAGAGATTTAGAGTTGGAAAAGGACTTCAAAGAACTTGTCATTTAGTAGAATCTCCTCATTTAGCAGATGAGGAAAATGATCTCCAAAAGTGGTGATTCATCCAACTTCATACAAGCAGAAGAATAAAGATTTGGACCCCAATTTTTTTTAACTCCCAAAAACTGTGTTCTTTTCATTAAACCAAATTGGACATTTGGATTCCATTCTGAACTAGTGAAGTCTACAGAATTGTTTTTCCCTACAACAAATGGCTTCAGAGACCTCCCCACCTCCAAAACCAATTAGAGTTAAGTGACTACCTCTGAGTAACATAGCTTGTACACATCAGCTTGAGGCTGAACTTGAACTCTACAGGAGGTGTTCTATCCAATGATTGCTCGGTTTTCTTTTCTTTTTTTAAATACATTTTTTCTCACTCTGTAACAGGATGTCAGGTACCATATATGAGGGTGCCAAATTTTTTGCCATGTGCTTGTGACTGTCTCTGGCACCCTCTCCTAATTTTCTGCTGCCTAGAAAATCAGGCAAGGCAGGAAAATTTAAAACATATTTAAACTCCAAATACAGAGGTTCTGAGGAACCTCCCCATGGGTAAAGGTCTATAGCAAAGCTTCTTAAACTGAGAGTCCTGATCTTATGGCATCACATAACTGAATGTGAGGGTCATGAAATTAAGATTTATTATCAGTAAATGTTTTATTTGTACACCTCTTTTATATAGTATATACCTGGGGCCTCATAAAAATTTCTCAGGTGAAAAAGTGGTCATGAATAGAAAAAGTTTAAGAAGCCTTACTTTATACTCCTAACACATTGTTAGATACATAATAAAAACTTAACAAATACAGCATGAATATAAAATATACTAAATTAATATATATCAAATGAAATTGAAGAAAACAGAGATTAAGAAAAAATAAGTCCATTTAAATATAACTAGAAAGATTCAACCAAAATATATAGAATTTATATATAGAAGTTAGAAAACAATAATTTTAAAAGTGGGAGAGATTTAGGAAAACATCTTTTTCAAGCTCTATCAAGAATCCCATTAACTGTGAGTCTTTCTTGCTATTCTTTTGTTCTTTGGATGCATGATATTCTTCCATGTGGCACCATTACTTATTTGAAAAATATACCAATATCAAAATCCCACCAATGGGAAAATAAAGGAAAAAAAAGTCTCTGGTGTGGTACTCTTTCTCTCATAAATGGGATAGGGAGGAAGATGTTAAATATTCTCTTTCTTTTTATGAGAGTCTATAGAAGAGTAAGTATGCACAATTCTTCTGGGATTGATGTAATAATTCTTCCAATTAGAAATCAAAATGTCAAAATGAAAAACTGAAAAGAATAGGGCTTGAAGCAGGAGATTATTTCAAGATGTTAACATTTTCCCAGAAAAACATGGGTTAAAAAAAGTTCCAGATCAACTCATAAAAAAATCCCTAAGGTTATTAAGTTGGGAACTCTTAATAGGAGGGAGTTAATCTTCTCAATTATGACCTTTTTTCTTCTTTTTCTCAATTATTTCTGTTTAATGGGCTTGTCAACTGAGCTGGAACTGATTATGAAAAACTTGGAAATGATTTTAAAATATTCCATTATCTGGAACAACATTTTGCTACGATAGCATTTTACCTTTCAATCTTCTGAATTAAAGGCAGTTAAGAGTTTTAAAAGTTGCTATTTAAAACTTAGGATTATTATCGCATGATTACCTTATTTACCCATTGAAATACAATCATGTTTAAGGTAAAGTTTGGGTTCTAAGGCCAGTAACCCTATAAAATTCCTTAAACACAGTAAAGATATCATGTTTGCTTCATTTATGGAAATTATCAGATTAAGATAAGAAATTTTGGGAAGAGTTTAAGACAGATCTGCATTGAAGGACATTTAATTTCTTGGTAAATAAATAACATGTATCACTTGAATATTCTACACCATGTGCTATATATTTACCATTATTTATGGAGAAATATATAGGAATGAGAAAACACATATCATGTCCTCAAAGAGATTACAGGATACCAGGAAAGAGATAACAAATACCAATATGTCTTATACATATTGACATGTTATATTAAAAAAACAACCCACTGATAACCACTGGGCACAGATATCTGCCTTGAACATAGTAGAAGCATAGTAAATATTTATTAAGTCTAGCACCTTTCCTCTATTGTTTGTTTCCAATTTATTCTGTGTATATCTTGTTTACATATAATTTTTGCATATTTTGTGCTGCCCCTTCACCCATTAGACTGAGTTTCTCCACAAGAGAGGGGCTGTCTTCTACTTTTCTTTGTAATTCCGGAGCTTTACTAGTGTTTATTAATAATGTTTAATAAATGTTCATTGATTGATTGACTTTTGTGACATTCCTGTGTTTTTAGAAGGTTTAGTTTATGGGATCAGCATTCAAGAGATTATATATTTCTTCTTTAATATTTTGCTTAAAGTTAGGATGTCCTGCCACCAGGCATATGGGTCTTATTTCTGAAGGGAGCAATCTACCCTTGGTTAGCAGAGAAAAAATTTCTATGTATTTGCACTTAGTTTTCCTTTTTTTAAAGAAAGAAAATCAATCTCTGTTAAAACAGTTAAACATATTGACATTAGAGAGAGGATAATGAAATCCTAAAGTACAAAATTTTAAACAAATCAAACATCTACCTGTAATTAGGTACCTTATTTATTTAATCATTATTGACCATTACTTAGTGTGACCCCATTTATTTCCCAGGCTTAAATGTAATTCTTTCTTCAACTTAGAATTTACTTTTTAGCATCAAAAAACTATATCAAGTATAACTAAGACTCTAATCCTCTGATCTTCAAGATACGATGTCATCAAAAGCATCTGTCTTCTCTCCTACAGAAGTCTTTAACTTGACTATTTACAAAATATAGGCAGTTTTCCCCCTTTCATATCTCCAATATCAGTAACTTTATATTTGAAATGCTTATCTACCTTTCTAGACCTTCCACCCATTTACTATTATTTCTTTATTTGCCAGAGAGAAACATGCTCCATTGAAATGGGGGGGGGGGGGGGATTAAGAAGGGAGAGACAGGGGAAGGTAACTTTCTATTTAATTATATTTCTGCATTTAATCCATTTTAAGGGCAATATACTTCATCCCCTCCCCTCTCCCAACTCATCCCTTATTTACATGGACCTGGAGCGAATTGGCTCCATGAAATGGTGCATTTCATGTTCCTAAGCAAAACCCATCTTCACAGTCCTACATTCTTACACAAGCTTCTTTGTGTAACAACCCTGAGGTATAATAATCCTAGATGTGCCTAGAATTTTCAAAATGACTTATCAAAAATGCCACTGCCTCTTCCATCACAAAAATTATTTTAAAAAACCAGAAGATCCAACAAAGTTTTTTGTTTATTTGTTTGTTTGTTTTACTTAAGTGGAAAGAGCAATTGATATGGCATGAACAGATTTTGTGTTCTGCTCCTGGCTTTGGCATTTACTGCTTGTGTGATCTAAGGAAGTTACTCCATATCTCTAGTTCTTGCTTTCTTCATTTGTAAATTTAAGAAGATAGATAACTTTAATTAACTTTTTTTTTTTAATTGCTGAGGCAATTGGGATTAAGTGATTTGCCCAGGGTCAAACAGCTAGGAAGTTTGTTTTTTTTTAATGTCTGAGGCCAGATTTGAACTCAAGTCCTTCTGACTTCAGGGTTGGTGTTTTATCCACTGTGTCACCTAGCTGCTCCTTCATTTAATTTTCTAATGCATATATGGAGTGCCCATCGAGGACTCCCTCATTCACCTCTCTCATTTCTCTGATGGTCTTGCTTCAGTGTCATTTAAAAAAAAGACTCATAATACTTTAGATTTTCATCCATATGCAATAAGACCCTCAACAATACATCTTGCAGATATTATAGTTATTGTTATTCTAATTTTAAGAGGGAATAAAATGTTAGTTTAATTGTCATTAGCTAGGAGTCTGTGAGGAGACTGAAAATTTAACTGTTGCTCTGGACAGATTGTTAACTGTGATGAATCAAGAGAAGACAAAAAAAAAATAGACAAAGAGAACTTATTTTCTTATAGAACTGAGTTTAATCCCAAATACTGTTAAAAATCTGAAGAGGCTTTTTGAGAAATGACACTTAACTGGTATTTTGAAAGAATTGAATGGGTAGGACTATGTTTCCAGAACTGAAGAAAAGACAGTAGTTTTTAAAATCATTTCTATATATGAGAATCATATTCCCAAAATATGTCTTTATTTTATTATTGGGCTATACCATTAATATAGTGCAAGGTCAGCAGCCTAGATGGTTTTTAAATTTAGAAAATTAGGGGGTGATGAGCAAAAAGCTTATAGGAATAGAGGATTTTTCAGTTTGTTAAATACATATTTATTAAATTTAATTGGGATTCAGAGTAATTGATTATAATGATAATTTTTTGTAATTAATAAGGACTTTAATAGTAATTAAAGTGTGCCCATTGATTTTCATTAGAACATAGGATAAAAATGAGTCAGGAAAATGAGCTAGAGAGAGGAAGGTAGATCATTTCAGTTAGGCTATATTCTGAACCTTGATTCTAAATTTCTGTCATACTCTTACTCCCTAAAGTGGACTATAGCTAAATTCCAACACTATCTGAATTCCAAACCCCTAATTTCACAGAGGAGGAAATGAAAATCAAAGAGATTAAGATTAAGAATACAAGGCTAAATGATTGTCACACTTCATCCTTCCCACTCCCAGAACTAGTCCTACTTCATTAAGACTAAAACCACCTAGTAAAAGGTTTCTCACTTTTTTTTTTTTTGACTTCTCAAAATTTCACAATATCTTCATCTATTGTTTTTCTCCTTACTTCAGACAAATTGAGTACACTAATCAGTAAGCATTTTTAAATTGTCAATTTAACAAACCCTAAGCAAAATTTAATTTACCAAGTATAACAAGAAAGATTATATGTAAACCTTCAAATATCTGTCATATGCATTTTGCTTTTCTAAAAGTATTCAATAAATTAAACACATTACTTTCAAAACTTTCCTATCTGTTTTGCTATTGACTTCTTTCTTTTTTCTTCTCAGAATTGGGGAAAAAAAAGTGTTTCAATGGCTCTATTTCATTTCTTCTTCTTTTTCTTTCTTTCTTTTTTTTTTTTGGACAACATTATTTTACACTTTTTAAAGGAAGAAGATTCTAAAAGTCTTAGAATACAGCCAGAAATGGGATCTTGGACATTCTGACATTGTTCCTAATCAGAAGACAGAACTGTAGTTAGTATGAGTGAGTAGTAGACTTCATAGATGCTAACATCTGTTGAGAATTGTTGCCTGTATAAAGAGAACTTACTACCTAACTTAAGCAGATGGGGGAAAAGCACCTCAGATTTAAAGCACCCGTACATTCTTTTATTAAAGCTAACTTTCAAAACATACATTGAGGGAATTATCTGACAAAACTTAAAATTTGAGAATACTCTGGACAGGAAATACTACTTGGATTTAGGTGAAAGGACAAATGGATGGCAGGCAGTGGATAGTCAAATTTTCAACTGGAAGATAAAATTAGAAAAGAAGAAGGAAAAAAGCAAAAGGTGTTATCTCTTGTTTCTATAGATCTATTTTATTAGAGTTAGCAAAAGAGATTATCATCAAATACATACAATCTTCCAAAAAGTCTATATGATTTGGGCATGGGGCTGATATCAAATTCCTGCCTATGATTTTCCACTGACTGCTTTATTTAGCTTTGGAACAGGTTAGTGTTTATGGCTCAGGTTCCATTTTCCTTTTGTCAGTTAACTGTATTTATTTAATGTTCTTTTAAAAATTTTAGATGCTTCCCTCTGGGGCTAAATTTAATTTGATTTAGTAGTTCAGTAATACAACACATCTCCAGAAGGAGTTTGATTATTTGGAAGAGGGAATATCCAAATGAGCTTCAGGGTAGACAAGCTGTAAGGTGAAGTGTTTGGGCAAATATAATTTAAACTCTTAGATTCTAAGCTATTATCCAAGTCAGAAACCTGAGAATGATGTAACTTCCTAGAAGACACAGACCTTCTCTGTTGTTTCAGTTATTTGGGAAAAAAATCCTGAACAGAATCTTTTTTTTCCCTAAGAAACCTCAAATTCTTATCAAACTGCCAGAATAGTCCTGACACTTGCTTACAATGTTTCAGGATCTCAGATCAGTTTGAAATTAAAAAAAAATATATGTATAATCATTTACATAAGCATAGAGTGGAAGAAAACTGTATTTAACCAAAGTTTGTATGCAACAGATATATAAATAGGACTTATTAAACCACTGGCTCATGATAAGCCAACAATATGAAATAGCTGCTTAAGAAAAAAAGAAAAAACAAACCCAACATTAAGTTACATTACTAGAAACAGATACCTCATAGAACCCATATTCAGGCTTGGCAATCAAAGATGATCCAGGCAAATTTCAGCATACCACTGACACACTGCAGCATATTATTACACAGAAAAGAAGTATGAAAAAAAAATGGATACAGAGTTTGCACCAAAGCTGGGAAAAACTGGGTTCAAGTTGAGCTTCTGACAAATACCATCTGCCTCTCTGCCAGCAAATTACTTACTCTGGATAATCTAGTAAAGTTACAGATAAATTCCAATTTGCATTAATGGATGAAGTTCCCTATACCTAGGAAATCACAAAATAATAACAAGAAATTCAAATGTTTATAACACACTGAGTTTATAAACTGTTTTTGTCACAATAACCCAGTGAGGTAGTTGATCCATGTATTATTTATATCATCAAATGAAGAAAATGAGGCTGAAATAATTAAATTGCCCAAATTTGTGCATTATTGTGGGAGGTAAGAATTGAAATCACATCTTCTAACTAACATTCTACATCCTAGATCCCTTGAATGCTACATAGAGTTAAAAATCTAATTTGTTGATATGTTAGTTACTATTCAAGGCAAATGTCTCTTCTATTGCCCCAAAGCAGCATGAAAAAGGGTTGTGACTATATTAAAACACACAATAAGAAAATATACGTTAGTCTATTTTGAGAAGGCAAATAATCGTCAATTTTTATCAGAATATTGAAGAATGAACTCAGGGCACTTAATTCCTTAGTTAATGGCTTAATTCTATTCTCAGCCTATTTCAAATGCTGTTCTAGTCCTTTTCTCTTTGATAAACATACATGAGAAGTCTATTCCTAGCACTTTAAATTGGCTATCACCTTTTTGTAAATGACATACAATATAATTTCTCCATCATTTTCTCTTTTTGGAATCCCTTTTTTTTTTCCCCAATGACTTCTTGATCTAGAGACAATGCACATATTTCTGCCACATGTAAAACAAACAATAAAAAAAAAAACCTCATCTGTCCTATGTGTCCTATTTGCTACCATCTTATTTCTTCTTTTCCTTCTGTTCCCAGAATTGTTCAACAAGTAATTTTACCCACTACTCATTCTCCACAAACATCAGATCTAGTCTGAACATCATACTTACTTATTTTCCAAAGTACTATAGGACTACCTTATGCCCCAATCCCTAGCATGTATATGCTACCTTCCCTTCTTTCCTCTCCATCACTATACCTTTCCTTCTTTCCTATTCTTCAGCTTCTTTTTTTGTATTCTAATATACCTAACACAGTGTCTAATATTTAGTAGATTTTTAATAAACTTTGTTGTTGTTGTTGTTGTTGCTGAAAGAAAGACAGTGCCTGTATTTATACAGAAAATCCATCAAAGCTGAAGACCAAAAACAGGGTCAAAGAACTGATCTATGAATGAAAGTGGGGATAGTGGGTACAAGGTAGAACCAATATGAGAGGTTGTATGCTTCTAAAGCATATGTAACAGACACTTATCTACATGCTAAGGATATAAAGACAAAAAGAAAAAAAATCACCATTTTAAGCTTTTTACAATATAGGATGTGAAAATTAGGACCAAATAGACTAAGGAACAAAATAGCATTTGCTAAGTACTTAGTATATGATAAGCACTGTGCAATATGATGGGGCACAAACAGAAAATCAAGACAGTTCCTACTCTCCAGGAGCGTAAAGTTCAAATAGGGAAGATGGAACATATAGGAATTTTTATGCACAAGTCAGATGGAAATGTCTTAGAAAACACACTGTAATACATCTTCTATACTAATATTTTTAATGATGAAATTGTATCTGATCCTAATATTAATATAGTCTATGGGGACAAGGATTTTGGTGGTCCAAATATTCTCTTATAGGTCTTCGGTAGTGATTGTTACTGAGGAGATGGAGGCTTTAGTACGTGGAGTTTCCAGGTCTTGTTCCCCTGGATGATGAATACAGGATCTTGGCTGGGGGCTTGTAGGAAGAAACATTCCCAGGTCTCTTGGCTTTATTTATCCATCAGTGGTGGTTTCTTGATAGTACTGCTGTCAGGCTGGATAGCTTGTGTTTTATGTTTTGTCTTCTTTTTGAGAACCTGATCTGTTGTTTCCTGGAGCTTGGAATTCTGTTTCCACTTCCATAATTTTGAAGGTTTATGTTGGTTGAGGTCCATAGATGCCATGTATTGTGGATCTTTTCCAAGAAACTGGAGGATGGAGCTTATAACTTGTTCAAATGTCATTTTGGGTATCTGAGCCTCACAGGGATGAACTGAGCTCACTCTAAGAGCAGTCTGATCATCTGAGATCCTTGGTACACACCTTGTGGTTGACTAGCATTTTGTGCAACTTTGGGATTCTTCTCTAAGTTCTTCTTGAAGAGCTGGCTGGTGGTGTATAAGGTCTCAGAAATGTTGTATCCTTTTCTTGCAATTGAAAATGGGAATGGCTGGTCTGCTGAAACCACATGTGACAGTTGCCTGAGTGATTGCTGGTCATATTGCCTGTGAGTATGGACGCTTTTCCCCCCTAGGAGAAATGTACTAATTTGTCAAGTTGGCTTCACCAGGTAAGGAGAACCTTTTTCTGAAGAGCTTTACTGAGGTGACTCGAGATATTTTGAGGGAGAAACAAAAGTCACTTCCCTAGATGGGGATGCAGAAATGCTTCCAGTGATTATTAAATGCTTAAATAATTGATTTAACTATGTCCTTGTTTTTGTCTTCTCTTCTCACTATTCCAATGAAACTGTTCATTTAAAGTCACTACCTCCAGATTGCCAAATCACATGGCTATTTTATGTACTTTTATTATTTGACTTCTACCTTTCCAATTTCTTGACTTCTTAATTGGCTTAATCTTTGTTCTCCCAAATGTTTTCCTAAATGTACATGTAATCATAAATTCCATCCTTAACACTTTTCTTCTGCTCTTTCAACATTCTTTTAGGATGTCATACTCAAACTATGCAAATGTGTCCCAAAGTCTAGTTCTGTTTTTTGTCTTGAACTCTAATATTATACCTGCAACTATGCCATGACTATTTGCACTTGGATATGTGACTATCATCTTGAATTCCACATGTCTAAAACCAAAAATCAATTCTTTTTTCCAACTAGCTTCCCCATATGGCTTCCACATTTCTGTCAAAGATGACATCATTTTTTTAGACACTCAGGCTCATTTTCACAGAATCATTTTGACTTCTCTCTTACCCTCCTCGGTAATCCAATCAGTCATCAAACCTTATTTTTTTTTTTTTTCTTCCTGTGTGATATCACTTACATTTCTTTTTTCCCCTTTCCATCACACTGCCATCATTCCAGTTTATCCTCATCATATCATTTCTAGATCATTGTGATTATCTCCTATCAACTTGTCTCTTAACTTTTAGTCTTTCTCCATAATAATCTATTCAATACACTGATGTTAGTTGAACCACAAATTATTGCTTTGCACACATACCCCATATAAAAAATGTTCAATGCCCCTTATGAACTATAGAACAAAATCCAAAAACCTGTAGGTTGTCATCTATAGATCTCTATAATGTAGTTTCATCTATTTGGTGTTTCACTATAATACCTGTACTTAAAGTCTTTGCCAAACTGGCCTAAATATCATATTCTAAAAAAAACAAAAAACAAAACCCCAAAAAACCATACATTTCCAACTTATGTTTTTTCCCCCTCATATCATTATCACTCTGAAGTGTCTACTTTAATTCCACTTCATTTGCTAATCTAAGTTTTATCCATCTTTCAAGTCTAGTTCAAGCCCCCAACTTCTCAACAAAGCCTCTTGTATCAGCACAATCAATTCTATTTGCTCTCTCCTAGATTATAACTGTCTATAATGATGAAGCTCTAGGTAATGGGAAAGAGAGAGATTCAGAATGTGAAAAACTCACAAAGGTGTTACTGTAGTCACAAGAAACCCTTTATCTTATCAAAAGACAAAATGGACTGATCAAAATTATCTAGCTGCCAGCTGTGAGTGAAAAAAGCCATTTAGAAATCAGAGGGAACTAAGAAGAAGGGAAGTAAAAGCAGGATCTAGACAGGGAGGAATTAGGGAAGGTCCAAGTCAAAAACAAACTAGCAAGTGCAATATGTTTACATCAGCAATTGCATGATGAGACCACAGAAAGAGGGATATGATAAAACAAAATAATGGAGGGTGCTTTGGTCGCAAAGGTTACTTATGGATCCAGAGTATGCACTGGCTCAGGGGAAGAGTCCTTTCTTTACTTTACTGATTTGGTGGGTGGGGCAAATCTTGATCATGCTGATAACTGTACCAGGACTGTGGTATCTTTTTGTATAAGATAAAGTTAACAATGGGAATGGGGGAGGGTGAAGAGGGAGGAGTTGGATTAAACATCACTCCTGACAATGACTGTAACACATCATGTAATACTAATATGACATATTTAATAGTAAGATGCTATTTTGTATCATTGTTTACCTATCCTGGATCCTCAAGTAGAGTGCATTCTTCCTAAGAGGGATGATCATAAGATTTAGAGCTTTTAGGGGTTTTAGGGGTAGTTAGGTAAGAATGCTGGTAGAAAGACTATTGGACTAGGAATCAGACCTAGGTTGAATTCTTACTCCAATACTTAACTATGTAGCCAAATCACTTTAAACTCTCCAAGATTCAGCCTCCTCATCTAACAGGATAATTAATACCTGTAGTACCTACCTCATAAGGTTGTTATAAAGATCAAATGAAATATTTGTATTTTATAAATCTTGAAGTTCTATTGAAATCTTAGCTGTTATTCACATCTAGACAATTCCCTTAGTTTTATAAGCAAAGAAATCAGACATGATTTTTAAAGTTAATCAGTTACTCAACCTCTTTCAGCCTCAGTTTCCCCATATGTAAAATGGAGATAACAATAGCATTTGCCTAATAGAGTTGTTATGAAAATTCAAATGAGACAGCATGTAAAAAGCTTTGCAAACATTAAATATCTATGTAAATATTTGTTATAATTATTGTCATGTTTCAGAAAGGCAGCTATCTAAGATCAGAAGTAACAGCATGGTTATTGACTTGAATTAATAATGGGAATTTCCTATGCCAATAAAAATCAGAGAATCAGATAAAATTATTATTTCACACTTTTTAAATATTTAAACAAGAAGCCAAAATTCTTCACTAATGGATATTTAAGAAGTAATGAATAAATACAGTCAATCAAATTGATAAATAAGATAAATAGAAAAAAATAAAGAATAGTGAATAAAAAGCTTTGCTAATCTCCTTCTTAGTTATGACTATGACTTAAGCCTGGTAGTTTATCAACTATTACTACCAAATGACAGCAAGCCAATATAGAAATAAACTTATAAAGTGATGAAGGGAATTTACAAAATATTTCAGTGACAAGTGAAGTGATTCCCATAAAACACAGTACCTAACTGGCTTAACAGTAATTTCCCACATTTAGAAGGAACATTCTATTAAAGAGTATGTAAAATTCCAACTTTTACAAAAGCTTTGAATTCTTGACTTTTTTTTCTAAAACAGATTATATAACTTTATTTTGAAGTCACAGATTCCATATTCCCTCAAAAAACAAAAAATTATAAAAAATGAACAAACATGAAGATTCTGTGTTACAGTTCACATTTTCCACCGTAACTAGGCACTAAACCAATATACATGAAAGTTAAAACAATAAGGAGGGGAGTTTATTTTATTTAGCTCCAGTGTATCTAAAAGCTTTCTGGAGCAGCCAGAGTGGATATTAAAGAAAAGGGAAAACCAGTGTAAACAGATTTAAGGACATCTTGGAGCTTTTCTAAGTCAAAAGAAAACATACTTTCAGACACCAGGTGGAAATTATGTAATGCAAAATTAAATCCAGGAGTTGTAAAGCAAATACTAAACCATCCTGAAAAACAGTGTCAGTGCTTGCAAAGTATTTCCTTGAACTTCCTGGGTTAACTCAATGATAAAGAAAAACCACAGAGAAAGGCTGGTTTGGGGAGGGGAAAGGGTGATGAATCTTGTTTTTAGCGATAGAAAGTTATCCAGGAAGAACTGATCAGTGAATACTAGGGAAGGCAGAAGTACATACAGCTCCCAGATATAGATAAAGATTTTGGAATGACCTACACATAGAGTTACATAGCAAAAATTTTGTAGTGAATAAAATGCCAGGCCTATAGTCAGGAAGAAATGAGTTTAAATAAAGCTTCAGACACTTAGTATCTCTGTTACTCTAAGTAAGTCACTAACCCGGTTAGCTCAGTTTCTTTATCTGTAAATGAGCTGGAGAAGGAAATGGAAACTACTACAATATACAAGAATACAAGAAAGCCCTAAATGGGGGCACAAAGAGTCAAATACAATCAAAGTTCAACAATCAACAAAAAGAACATTAATATGAAGACTTGCTAGTCTGAAATATCAACAGTTCAGGCAAAATTTGAATTCAAGTATTCCAAATTTCAAGTCCAATATTCAAGATGAAACTCTTTCTTCTCTACTTAGTGATCTCCCTGGCTTTCTTTATGTCTCAGATAAAATTCCACATGAAGGAAGAGCAGTTAAATGACCCAATGAGAATGACCTACTGCTAAATTACCCAAGTCTTCTTAAGACATGTTTTAACCTCCATTGTGTTGTGAACCCTTTGAGAGTTCACTGAAGTTGCTGATGAAACTAATTATACTGAAATTTAAATATCAATTTATTTATTTATTTATTTTTGACAAACAAATGCATCCCTGATTAAGAACTTCTGTCATAAGAAAATTTAGGTAGCCAGTGGAAAGTATGTGTTTCCATGTTCCTACTCTGGGTGTTTGGTGTTAAAGATTGTATAGATATCTCTATGCAGGAGGGGAGGAAATATCAGATTTATTTTTGGTATGGATTGAATATTCCATAAATCATAGTATAAAAACTGAAATGGAAGGGATCTCAAATGATGAAGTTGGGGTATTAATTCCTAGTTCAAAATAAACATGTGACAAATTCACAATGACCATTCTCTTTAGCAAAAGGCAGGGGAATATTTAGGGGAATAGTTTACAGAAAAATATTAGAGGTAAAATATGTACTAGAAGTGGCAAATATGAAAGAGTTGGGAAAGCATATAGTTAGATTAACCAGACTTAGCCAGAGGGAGGAGAAAGGTACCATTAGAGGGAAGACACTATGAGGGGAGGAGAAAAAGAGTAATCTCATAGTGTGTTTTGTCCCAAAAGAACTTTAAGATCTTCATCATAACTGGATCTTTTTATAAGGAAAATATATCCTTGGGATCTCCTAGGCATAAAAGCATGAAACTCAAGAGGGAGGATCAAAGAACTAGATGGAATGCATCTGACAGATAAGATCCCAGACCTGTTTAAAGATATGCCAATCGAGATGGTCTGTGAGCAGTGTCTCTACTAAGTCTGTATCCCAAAAAGATCATTAAAAAGGAAAAAGGACTCACATGTGCAAAAATGTTTGTAGTAGCCTTTTTGTAGTAACAAGGTACTGGAAATTGAATGGATGCCCATCAGTTGGGGAATGATTCCATAAGTTATGATATATGAATGTAATGGAATATTATTGTTCTATAAGAAACAATCAACAGGATGATGTCAAAAAGGCCTGGAGAGACTTACATGAACTGATGCTAAGTGAAATGAGTACAACCAAGAGAATATTGTACACAACAACAGCAAGATTATGTGATAATTAACTGTGATGGACGTGGCTCTTTTCTAAGATTTAAACACATTTCTATATTTTAATGAATCTCTGATGTCATCAAAATAGGAATTCTCATTGGATTATATTAAGGCCCACTCATGCTTTATAATGATTTACAAATCTTGTTCACATTCTTCCATAGCTCCTTCACAGATGAAGGGATGTTTGGACAGATGAGAGATAAAGAGAGAGAGAGAAAGAGACAGAGAGTGAGAGAAGAGAGATGCCTCTAAATATCCTTTTTTTATTAAAGCTATTTATTTTTCAAAATATATGAATGGATAATTCTTCAACATTAACCCATGTTCCAATTTTCCTCCCTTCCCCCCTTTCCTCAATGGCAAGTAGTTCAATATATGTTAAACATGGTAATAAAATACATACTTATACAATTATCTTGTTGCAGAAAAATCAAATTAAAAAGGAAAAAAAGAAAAAAGAAAAGAAAATGCAAGCTAACAACAACAAAAAGAGTGGAAATGCTACATTGTGATCCACATTCCATTTACACAGTCCTCTCTCTGGGTGTAGATGGCTCTCTCCATCACAAGACCAATGGAACTGGTCTGAATCATTTCATTGTTGAAGAGAGTTTATATAGCTCTTTTCAACAATGAGGTGATCTGGGCCAATTACAATAGACTGGTGATGGAGAGAACCATCTGCATCCAGAAAGAGGATTATGGGGACTGAACGTGCATCACAACATAGTATTTTCACTTTTTTTGTTGTTGTTGTTGTTTGTTGTGTTTTTCTTTCTCATTTTTCCTCCTTTTCATCTAATTTTTCTTGTACAACATGATAAATACGGAGACATGTTTAGAAGAATTGCACATGCTAGATTTCTTTTTGTCTAGGGGAAGGAGAAGAAAGGAGAGAGGGAGAAAAAATTGAAATACAGGGTTTTGCAGAGGTGAATATTGAATACAATTTTTCCATGTATTTTGAAAAATAAAAATCTATTATTAATTTTTTTATACGTCTGGGGAAACTAACTTCCTTTTTGTAAGCAATTATGGTTGATAGAGTTTACATTATGACTGTCAACTTACAGTTTGGGAAAGCTAAGTTCTCATCAAAGTTGTCTCAAAGATTGTTGTGATTGTCTTTAAAGATGCTAACTAGATTGGAGACAGTATGGATGAATTAACAATAGATTCTAACTTAACATCTTTCCATTTGGGCTTCTTCCTAACAGAGAAAGAGAGTAAATCACATCACAAAAATCGTCTAGTTAAATCCTACCATTTTACAAATAAAATTTAGGCCTACAGAATTGAAATGACTTGCTCAGGTTCACACTAGGATTATAGCATCAGCAGTAGAATCTGAATTCAGATCCTTTGACTGCTGAGTTATAGCTCTTCTCACTGTCCTATGGTGCCTTTGAGTAAAATAAAAACGTCACTCACCTACATGGATTTAGAGGAAGAGCCAGAGATCTTTATTGCTAGGAGGAACCTGAATAATCTCTAACATTCTCAGGCTGGAGATTGGGCCAGAGGCTGTGGGGCAAGGGTGGGAGAGAGGGTCATGTGACTTGTCAAAAGCCACATCTAACTGATACTACAACCAGGAATTCTATCCCTATGCTGCTTCCTAAACCATGATTGTTCTTTTCCTCTTCATATTTGTGCTTCGACTTTATTTATCTCCCTTGTTTTATTTCCCTTATCTATGCTCCCCATTAATTGGTTCTTCAGCTTTGAACATCTATTCTCTTTAAAACTTTTCATTGCTCTTTTCTTTCCCTTAAGAGTTTGTTTCAAGATCCTTTCCCTGTCATACTCGGAAGGAAACAGAGCTCCTTATCCCCTTGGACATGCCTTTTGTTCTGTTTTCTGCCCAAACATGATTTGGTTTGGATTCATTTTTTTTTTTGGCCCAATTTCCCTGCTCAAAGAAATCTATTTTCACTCACAATTGCACGGTTACAGACTCTCAGTTTTACCTCTGTTCTGTCAAACAGCAATCCCAGTCTATTTTAACCATTTTTCTTTTTATTTTTTAAAAGTATGTTTAAAATAATTAGTATTCATGTCCAAATCAGAATCTTTTTTTTTTTTTTAACCCCATGCTTTTACAGACAGACTTAAAATATTTTTTCTTCTTATCATTTTCCTCTTGCTTCTGGGTCTGTATTTTCCACCTAATAGGAAATTGATGTCTCCAGGTAAAAAATAAATAAATAAAAAGAACACCTTTTAAAATAAACCTCACAGAATCTAAGACTTATAAGGAACTTTGGTGACCGTCTACTCAGCAATACTCTCTAAGATATTCCCATTGTTCTACACATACGTCATATATTTTTCCAACAGCCTCATTATCTTTGCAAGGCAAGTTTGCTATCCCCAGTGACTTGTTTTCAATTGGCAAAGCTCCAAGTTCTGTTTGTGGATCCCTTTGTATACCACCTGACTTCTTATATCAAAGTTGAGCCTATTTATCCTTGTGCAGAGTCCAGTGACTTACATCTGTTGCCTTCAATTAATTAGTATGTATTTATTTATTTAGTACTCACTAAGCATGTGGATTTTGGGAAATTCATTAAATCTAAGGATCTGAATCCATGATTTAATAAGAATGAGAAGGTTGAGATTAGATGATGTAAACAGTTCTTTTCCAGCAAAAAAAGTTTTTATGATTCTCTGTATTATGGGCCAGTCTTGAAAAAGCATGGTGTGTGTGTGTGTGTGTGTGTGTGTGTGTGTGTGTGTGTATGTGTGTGTGTAAGAGAGAGAGAGAGAGGGAGAGAAGACAGATACAGAAAGAGATGAGTTCACTACTTGTATACTTTTAGACAGGCCACATAAGCTCAGTATACCTCAGTTTCCTTATTTGTAAAGTAAGAGGAGTTAAATTAGAAGGCTTCTGAAATCCTTTCAACTTCTACATCTATAATCCAGTGATCACTCCTTAATTTCTAAGACTTGGGAGAGTGAAAACAATCACTTACTGCCTTATAATTTCTGCTAATAACATTAAACATTCCTACTTTCAGTTATACCTGACCCACACATTTGTAATTAAATAGTTCTTCAAATTTCCTCTATAATTTAAAAAAAATTTTTCTACTTTGGCTGCTGTTTTTTCTTTTTCTTTTCTGCTCATATCATGTTCTATGTACCAGTCCTGAAATATATTTTTTGGATATAGGTGCCATTTTAAATCTGTTTATTGCCTTGGTTAATTTGGTTCTTTCTCTCTCCTTTTTCCCATGTACCTAGAAAAGAAACTTTTTCCTTTGTGACAAATAAAGCCTACCTAATTTCCAAGAATGGAGCTTTTTCCAGCTGTTTACCTTCTGTACTATCTTTTTGCTTTTTATTATGTACATGCTTCCTTTTGCTTCTCCCCAGATAAGACTCTTCATCCTATCCTATATATTACACCATGCTGCACACTATGACAGATCTGTTACAGTCACATTGCTGCTATGTATAATCCTTTTCTGTTCCTAGCACTTAGCACAGGGATTGGTACATAAGAATTGCTTAATAAGTTTTTTTTTTTTTTGTTTGTTTGTTTGTTTTTTTTTTTTGTTGTTGTTGTTTTTTCCATTCTGTCTGTCTATAAGGCTCAAGCAAACTTTCAGTTTGTCACTATCTTTACAAACCTAAATCTGTTCGGTGATGGTAAATGTCATAGTTTCATCAAATTTCCCCATATCCACTATATCACCTAATTGTCTCTAACTTTTTGTAACTAGCCTTATTATATGGAAGCTCTAAACATAGAATAGTAGCTCTAGAACTTGAAGAGATTTCAGAGGTCATTTAAGCCAGTCTCCTAATCTTACAGATGAGAAGCCAAGGTACAGAGGAGTTAGGTCACATAAAGTTTTCATAGATAGTCAGCATCCAGGGTAGGATGTGAAGCTAGATTCTCTAACTTTAAAGCCTTCCTATTATACTTATCAAATGATTGAATATCCCTACAATTGATGGTAAACTTTAAATCTAAGATATAATAAATCATGAAAGGATTATCAATGAATTTTATTAGTGAGGAAAAAGAGTAGGGAAATATGGCTAGAACCTTCAAGTGAAGGTCAATCGTGCCTTTAAGGCATGGGTTTGTATTTTCCATAATTAGAAACTTTGACCTAAATATGAAGTCAAGCCACTATATGACATACTTAGTGAACTTTGTCCCTGTATAGCCTTTTGTAAATTATATCATCATCACTCTGCCCCTGAGTCTTCTCTTCTGTCTAATAAGAATTATAATATTTACCAGTACCAAACTCACTGTTGTGAAGATCAACTAAAATTATGAGGAAATGCATTGTAATTCTAAATTGCTGTAAACATTTCAGTAATGTCATTTGGGAGCCACAGCACAAACATTTCCTAGAATCATTGTCTCCCTCTCCTTTATTCTAAATGTGCTTAGAAGGCTGGTAGTCATAATAAAAAAATTCCCAAGGAGTACCATAGAGCAAGAAGACAGCAATCTTCCCTCCCCCCTGCCCCCGAAGCAATTAGGGGTAAGTGACTTGCCCAGGGTCATACAAGGAAATAAGGGTCTGAGACCAAATTTGAATTCAGGTCTTCCTGACTTCAGGGCTGGTACTCCATCCACTGTACCACCTCCCTGCCCCATAAGATTTCAATCTTCCCAAGAAAGAAAATAAAAAGAATATTAATGTAAAAGCCTTGCAAACTTCTGTTTTTTCACCTTAATCATTTGAATTCTGAACAGTATCATTCTCTTTGTTAAAAAGACTTTAAAGATAATGCATGCCCAAAGGGGAAAAGTTATTACTACTTTATAGTTTATAAGTGAACTCTGAGATTATGAAGTGAAATATTGGCCAATAATGGCAAATATGAATAATCATTACTAAGTATATTTTGTGCCTTTTTTTTTTACTGTTATATTATAAAGTTAAACAATTGATTTGACAAAATTAAACCAAAATTCAATATTTAATCTGGAATAATCATTCTAACTGCCCAGATTTCTCTTATCATCAAGGTAAACTTATAAAATTCATTTAAAAATAAGGAACTTAAAAGTATTTCTGAGAAGTAGCATGATGTAATAGGTAAAAAGCTTGACTTTAAGTCAAGAAAACTTGGGATTGAAACCCACCTCACATACATAGAACTGTGGGAAAATTACTTAACCTCCCAAAGGTTCACTTTCATTATCTGTGAAATGGAGATAAAAATAGTACATTCCTGCTAGGGCACAAAGCAAATGAGATAACAATTTGTAAAATGCCTTGCAAACCTTAATAACTAATATTTATAATATTAACTAATGTTTATGTAATGCTTACTATATTTGAGGCATTTTACAAATGTTATCTCATTTGACCTCATAACAGTTCTGTGATGTTGGTGCTATTATTATATGTATTTTACAAACAAAGAAACTGAGGCAAAAACAGATTAAGTGGACTTGCCCAGAGTCACAAAACTAGTATTTAAGGCCATAGTTGAACATATGCTTTTCTGACTCCAGTTCTTGTATTTTATCCACTATATTATCTAGCTACCTCTAAAGTGATAAAGACATTGTTTTGGTGGTATTGTTATCAGCATTATTCTTTTACTCAAGTCATTATTTAATGTCTCATTGTGACATAGGGGGAACTTAGGCTTCATTCCGGTAGAACAAAAGCTGGCAAGTTCAACTGATTTGGAAACCTTCAAATATGGGGTCCATCAACAGTTGTCTGAACACCAGCTTTCAACCATAGCAATTCATTACTATCATCACACTGCTAAAAAGTAGAAGTGTAACAATCTGTGTTAATGGAGAGAAAATGCACATTGATGAAATCATTGATATGTAGAAGAATAGATTCTAATGCGATGTTAAAATAATCAAGGCACACATATTCACTACTGATACCATTTTAAAAAGATTACTTAAAAGAATAAGCAATGATTTAATCTCCTACATTAAATTCTTCTTTTGACATATTCTTCATATATCTTCCTTTCACTATTTGTCTACAGTTAAGATTCTACTCAACATTTATGATTTTATATATGAAATCAAACCTAGAGGAGATTGTGGAACCCTAGATTTCTGTTTGTTTTTTTCTTAACCTTTTTTTATTATAATATATTATGTCGATTTATTTATATCTTATTTTTCCTTAAGTGAATTCCCCTTAAGACAGAGATTGTGAGATAGTGCCTTATTCAGTTTATAGTATTTCTTAATAAATACCTGTATTGAATTGCTGAATTACAACAGCTTCCTACTTTCTCTCCTTGATTCAAGTCTTTCTATACTCCAATTTATACTGCTATCAGACTTATCTTCCATAAATACTGCTTTCCTCCAGCCATTCTCAGATATCTTCAATGACTTACTTTTCAATTATCCCATCAAGTTAACATTCCCTTGCCAGGCTTTTAAGGAACTCCATTATCTAGATCCATTATATACCCAATCCTATTTTCTTTTGCTCCCCAGTGCCCCAACCCAGGGCTAATCAGGCCAGGCTTCTCATATTTCTGTAAGCAAATCAAGCTTATTTTTACATTTGTGTCTTTATTCACAGTATTCTTCCCAGAAAGAATATACCCCATTAACTCTTTGCTTGATCCAAATTCTACCCAATCTTAAAACCCAATACCATGAACTCTTACCTGACTACTTGAATATACATTGAGGTCTTCCTGTTCCAGACTACTATAATGTTGTGTGTGTGTGTGTGTGTGTGTGTGTGTGTGTGTGTGTAAATGTTTTCAGGTCTGAATATACTGTCTTATGCCTTCATTTTATGCATCATTTTTTCATGCATATTAATATTGTCTCCTTAAATAGGATTTTAATTTCTTTTTTTTTTACACTATTGTGTCCCCTGTAACTTTTGAGTACATAACCACTTGTTAGTTTCCTGATTAATTGATTTTTTTCTCCCACATAAAGTTAGAACACAAGAAGATTTAGAACTCCATGAGAAATTATAGCAGTTTTAAAAATACAGTTTGATTAGAAGCTTCAGAAGCTAGATGTGGTTCTTAATTTGGAAACTACCTATTAAAGCAATCCTGGTTTTAATTAAAATTTCAATTGCTTCTGTATTTTTTAAAGCAGGATAAACCAAGGTGAACTCAAATCAAAATTGAAAGGAGCTACAATTTCTATAAGTTGAAAGTACAAATTTAGACATCAAAAACATTCATTACTAACTGGGAAACTAAAGAAACTATTGGAGCAAGTTTTGTTAATGTGAAATCTTTGGAAAATTGTATTTGAGTTAAATCCTTGTATGTCTAGCCTTGTCCTATGGGATTCCTAGGAAAGGGATAAGACCTATAAATTGTGTGCTGTATAATTGAAAAACTCATAGGATCAATGATTTAAAGTTCAAAGAAGCCTCAGATATCATCTAATCCAGTTCTCTCATTTTACAGATGAGAAAACTGTAGCAGAGCAAGACTTTTTTGATTTGCCCAAGGTCACATAGGGACTAAGTCATAAGGTCATAGATTTAGAGTTGGATGAGATCTCAGAGGCTAAGGAATTCAATACATTCATCTTAAAATGAGAAAACAGAAACTGTGAAAACATAAGTGATTTATTTCCCCATAGGCAAACATTTAAGCATCGAAGGCAGGATTTGAATTCAGTTCTTCCTGACTTCAAGAAGAGAATGGCAATGTTAGGAGGACTAAATGTATATTAATCTAGTCAAGAGATTCATATTTCTTTAAGCAGACTCTAGTGGAATCTAGGACCTCTAAATATATCCTATCCATTTTTAAGGAGATAATAACCTTCTAGCTCAACATTTAAGAACATTTCGTTGAGTTAGAGCTACATACTCATGCTTGGGTATTTAGGCAGCTCAGTGGTTAGAGTGCCAGATCTGAAATCAGAGAAATTTCTCTTCTTTTTCAAATGTGACCTCAGCACTTACTATGTGATCACTGGCAAGTCACTTAACCCTGCTTGCTTCAGTTTCCTCATTCATAAAGTGAGCTGGAAAGGAAAATGGTAAATCAACCCAGTATCCTTTCTAAGAAACTTGAAATTGGATTATTAAGAGTTGGAGACAACTGAACAACAACCCATACTTAAGGTAAGATATTTTCTTGTTCTGGGATGATACTTTAATTGAGATTAACAGGAAATGATTCAGATAATAGGCCCTGAATATTGGAAAGTTACTTTTAGATGGAATGATATAATGTGATTTTATTAAACTTCTATAAGTGTGTTCCCTTCTCCCTTTACCAGACAGCACATCTTCCCTTCATCCCCTGGACTGAGGAAATAAAAATAAGATAGTTCTTTCTAGAGATACTCATATTGTCTCTAGAGTATAATGAAATTTCTGATTACCTTGGTTTGTATTTTCAACTGCAATCTCCATTAAACTTGGAAACAATTATTAACAATTCTTCACAACAATAACTCTTATGAACAAGGGCATCCAACAGGTTGACAGATACACTATTTCTTATTAAAAGTTTCACTACTTCTTGCAACCATACTATCAACTTAACACAAATGAAAACTTGGGGAAATAATAAAGAAAACAACCACAAAAACCACAAAAAGGAAATATTTCATAGAAATCTAGGAAAATGGGAGATGGCAACCTATGTGTGATTTAGTAGATAAGTCCTCTAGACTTTTCCTTTTCGCTCAATAGGACTTCATTAATTGCTTAGGTACGCAGAATGTGGCTATAATAGAAAGAATGTGACTGTAATAGAAGTGATAATGTATATTTTTGATAAGCATTCAGTTTAACTGTGTTTTAAATATACATTCTGGAAGAGGGGGGGAGGGTAGAAATAGCTCTTTTAAAACAAGTCTGACACAAACCAGGTTCTGAAAATGCTGGAAGCCAGTTAAGGTAGTTAACAGGTAATTTTAAGAAATCTGATGCAAATTAACTTTTATATAAACACTGACTTCAAAGGGCAAAGAATTAAGAACAGTATGTGTAGAGTAAAACTCTCCTGGCTAGAAAAAAAGGCTATTACAGAGGAGAGAGGCTATTACATGCACATTGTAACTTCTCTCTTCTAGCTGAAATGGTGTTATATGAAAAGCCAGAAACACAACAACAATTCTTTCTGTGCAAAGAAAATGAGAAAGAAGCAATGATAAGGAAGGTCAAAACTAAATGGGAAGTGTTCAAAGGGAAAATTAATGACTTCTCAGTGGAAATTTAAAGGCAGGTAGTTAAATGCTTTTGATGGAAACAATGATCTGAAATCTACAAAATTATAGAGCTAGAATCATATATAATATTAAAAAGCTTCCAAATCTTAGTAAAGATTTAGGGCCAATTGAAGATTTAAAAAATCTTTGAGAGAGAAAGATAGGTTAGAATTAAGCAGTGATTTTTAAAAGTTGAAGTTGAATATGACAGGTCCTCAATAATACTTACATTCCAAATTGAGCATTCATTTGTCAAAGAATTGTAATTGGACATTAAGTAACATCTATTCTTATCATTTTGTTAAAGATACTTTTATGAAAAAAGCAAAAATGATATATTAAGCCAATTTAAATGCATCTGATCTTAGAAGCTAAGTTTGATACAGCCTTGTAACTACTTATATTAGAAAAGCAGATATCAGTAGTGAAATTCATGGGTCATCTGATCTTTGATTCTATTGGATCACTTGGCCCATGAAACCACAAGACAAGCACAATTCTCTTAATTGTAGGTAATACCTACAAGGAAATAGATTGAAATACTTCCTTTATAAATGCATCTCTAAAGTGGGGACATATACATCAAAGACATGACAGGTAAAATGAGTTAAATTTAATTTAGAAACCTAACCTGGGTCTCTTAAATAAAGATTCTATTGTATTTCTTATAAGCTTCACTGATTTAGTGGATTCTTTGCCTTTGCTTGGTGACTGCTGATGACTGCAATTACCATATCTGGGTCAAAAAGTAACTCTTGAACCTTTGTCTTTGCCTTGAGATCTCAGACAGTCTAGTGTTTTTAATCTAGTTTCTCCCTGACTTCTGTCAGAAACTTGTTGGTTCACAACAGAACTGGTTATTGTAGTATTAGGGTCACTCTGAGACTAACTGGTTTGCGAACTTTTTTCTGATAAAGACTATCCACCTGAATAAAATAGGTGAGCATGTATGCATGCAAAACGGTGACACTCAAATGCATCTTTAACTTCAAGAATGGTTGTCTCCCAACAAACCAAAATTTGTGGGATGTAGCCAAAGCAGTAATAAGGGGAAATTTTATATCTCTAGATGCTTACTTGCATAAAATAGAAAAAAAGAAGATCAATAAATTGTGCTTGCAACTAAAAAAGCTAAAAAAAGAACAAATTCAAAACCCCCAATCAAATACCAAACTTGAGATTCTAAAAATAAAAAGAGAGATCAATAAAATTGAAAGTAAAAAGACTATAGAATTAATAAATAAAACTAAGAGTTGGTTTTATGAAAAAAAAAAAACCCAACAAAATAGGTAAACCTTTAGTTAATTTGATTAGAAAAAGGAAAGAGGAAAATCAAATTGTTAGTCTCAGAAATGAAAAGGAAGAACTATCCACCAGTGAAGAGGAAGCTAGAGCAATTATCAGGAGTTATTTTGTTCAACTTTATGCCAATAAATTTGACAATCTAAGTGAAATGGAAAAATACCTACAAAAGTAGAGATTGCCCAGATTAACAGAAAAGGAAATAAATTACTTAAATAGTCTCTTTTTAGAAAAAGAAATAGAACAGGCTATTAATCAACTCCCTAAGAAAAAATCCCCAGGACCAGATGGCTTTACATGTGAATTCTGCCAAGCATTTAAAGAACAATTAACTCCAATACTATATAAACCATTTGAAAAAATAGGGAATGAAGGACTCCTACCAAATTCCTTTTATAACACAGACATGATACTGATACCTAAGCCAGGTAGGATGAAAACAGAGAAAGAAAATTATAGGCCAATCTCCCTAATGAACATTGATGCAAAAATCTTAAATAAAATATTAGCAAAGAGATTAAAAATAATCATCCCCAGGATAATATACCATGACCAAGTAGAATTTATACCAAGAACACAGGACTGGTTCAGTATTAGGAAAATTATTACCACAATTGACTATATCAATAACCAAATTAACAAAACCCATAAGATTATCTCAATAGATGCAGAAAAAGTATTTGATGAAATCTAACACCCATTCCTATTAAAAACACTAAAGAGTATAGGAATAAATGGACTTTTCCTTAATATAGTATATCTATTTAAAATCACCAGCAAGCATCATATGTAATCGGGATAAATTAGAATCATTCCCAATAAGATCAGGGATGAAATAAGGTTGCCCATGATCACCATTACTATTCAATATTGTTTTAGAGGGGCAGTTAGTTGATACAGTGGATAGAGCACCAGCCCTGAAGTCAGGAGGACCTGAGTTCAAATCTAGTCTCAGACACTTAACACCTCCTAATTGTGTGACCCTGAGCAAGTCACTTAATCCCAGTTTTCTCAGCAAATATATATATATATATAGATAATATAAATATATTTATATTTATCAATCAATATATATATATATATATATATATTGATAATATAAAATATTTGGGAATTTATCTGCCAAGGGAAATTCAGGAACTATGTGACCAAAACTACAAAACACTTTCTACACAAATAAAGTCAGATATAAGCAATTGATAATATAAAATATTTGGGAATTTATCTGCCAAGGGAAATTCAGGAACTATGTGACCAAAACTACAAAACACTTTCTACACAAATAAAGTCAGATATAAGCAATTGGAAAAATATCAAGTGCCCGTGGATAAATTGAGCGAATATAATAAAGATGACAATATTCCCTAAACTAATCTATTTATTTAGTGCTATACCAAATCAAACGCCCAAGAAACTATTTTACTGAACTAGAAAAAATAACAAATTTCATCTGGAAGAACAAAAGATCAAGAATTTCAAAAGAATCTTCAAAATGAAGAAAAAAGCAAATGAAGGTGACCTAGCTGTACCAGATCTAAAACTATATTATAAAGTAGGGGTCATCAAAACCATTTGGTTCTGGCTAAGAAACAGAGAAGTTGCTCAGAGGAATAGGTTAGGCTCACAGAATTAAGATAGCCAATGACTATAGTAATATAGTATTTGACAAACCCAAAGGCCCCACCCCACCTTTTGAGATAATAATTCACTATTTGACAATAATTGCTGGGAAAATTGAAAACTAGTATGGCAAAAAGTAGGCATAGACCCATACCTAACACCATATACCAAGATAAAGTCAAAATGGGTTTATGATCTAGACATAAAGAATGATATTATAAACAAGTTAGAAAAACATAGGATAGTTTACCTCTCAGATTTGTGGAGGAGAAAGGAATGCGTGACCAAAGAAGAACTAGAGATCATTATTGATCATAAAATAATTTTGATTATATTAAGTTAAAAAGGTTTTGTCCAAACAAAACTAGTGCTGATAAGATAAGATGGGAAGCAATAAACTGGGGAAACATTTTTATATCCAAAGGATCTGATAAAGGCCTTATTTCTAAAATATATAGAGAATTGACTCAAATTTGTAATAAGTTTAAGCCATTCTTCAATTGGTAAATAGTCAAAGAAAATGAACAGACAGAAATTGAAACTACTTATAGCCACATGAAAAGGTGCTCTAAATCACAACTGATCAAAGAAATGCAAATTAAGACAACTCTGAGATACCTCTACACACCTGTCACATTGGCTAGAATGACAGGGAAAGATAATGTGGAATGTTGGAGAGGATGTGGAAAAACTGGGACATTGATACATTGTTGGGGGAATTGTGAATGGATCCAGCCATTCAGGAGAGCAATTTGGAACTATGCTCAAAAAGTTATCAAATTGTGCATACCCTTTATCCCAGCAGTGTTTCTACTGGGCTTATATCCCAAAGTGATCTTAAAGGAGGGAAAGGGACCCCACATGTGCAAAAATGTTTGGGGCAGCTCTTTTTGTAGTAGCAAGAAACTGGAAACTGAGTGGATGCCCATCAAGTAGAGAATGGCTGAATAAATTATATATATGAATGTTATGGAATATTACTGTTCTGTAAGAAATGACCAGCAGGATGATTTCAGAAAGGCCTGAAAAGACTTACATGAACTGATGCTAAGTGAAATGAGCAGAACCAGGAGATCATTTTACATAGCAACAACAAAACTATACAATGATCTTCTGACGGACATGACTCTCTTCAACATTGAGATGATTCAAACCAGTTCCACTTGTGCAATGATGAAGAGAGTCATCTATACCCAGAGAGAGAACCGTGGGAACAGAATGTGGAATACAACATAGAATTTTCACTCTTTCTGTTGTTATTTATTTGCATTTTGTTTTCTTTCTCATTTTTTTTCTTCCTTCTTGATCTTACTTTTCTTGTGCAACAAGATAACTGTATAAATATGTATACATATATTAAATCTAACATGTATTTCAACATATTTAACATGTATTGGACTACTTGCCACCTAGGGAGGAGGTGGGGGAAGAAGGGGAAAATTTGGAACAAAAGGTTATGCAAGGGTCAATATTGGAAAAATTACCCATGCATATGCTTTGTAAATAAAAAATTTTAATAATAATAAAATAATTTTTTTTTAAAATTTAAAATAATAATAAAGAGAAAAAATAAAAGACCTAAGTTCAAATCCTATTTCTGGTCTTTAACAACAACAATAAAACAAGAATGACTGTATCCCCATTGATGCATACCCTTTGATCCAGCAGTGTTTCTACTAGGCTTATACCCCAAAGAGATACTAAAGAAAGGAAAGGGACCTGTATGTGCCAAAATGTTTGTGGCAGCCCTGTTTGTAGTGGCTAGAAGCTGGAAAATGAAAGGATGTCCATCAATTGGAGAATGGTTGAGTAAATTGTGGTATATGAATGTTATGGAATATTATTGTTCTGTAAGGAATGACCAGCAGGATGAATACAGAGAGGACTGGCGAGACTTATATGAACTGATGCTGAGTGAAATGAGCAGAACCAGGAGATCATTATATACCTCAACAACGATACTGTTTGAGGATGTATTCTGATGTAAGTGGATCTCTTCGATAAAGAGAGCCTTAATTGATCAAAGATGGACAGAAGCAGCTACACCCAGAGAAAGAACACTGGGAAATGAATATAAACTGCTTGCAATTTTGTTTTTCTTCCCGGGTTATTTATACCTTCTGAATTCAATTCTCCCTGTGCAACAAGAAAACTGTTCGGTTCTGCACACATATATTGTATCTAGGATATACTGTAACCTATTCAACATGTAAAGGACTGCTTGCCATCTGGGGGAAGGGGTAGAGGGAGGGAGGGGAAAAATTGGAACAGAAATGAATGCAAGGGATAATGCTGTAAAAAATTACCCTGGCATGCGTTCTATCAATAAAAAGATATTAAAACTAAAAAAAAATTTAAAATAATAATAAAGAGAAAAAACAAAAGACCTAAGTTCAAATCCTATTTCTGGTCTTTAACAACAACAGTAAAACAAGAATGACTGTATCCCCATTGATGTTGCAAGTATGTGGTTCATTTTATCTTTTGTAGCTGCTGATTGGATAAATAGTTTTGGGGGAAGAAGGATGTGGGGTGGGGGATGAAGTAGGGAGAGGTACAATCCTGTAAGCTTCCTGAAGGCAAGGGCTATTTCAGGTTTCTCCTTTGACTCCCTAGGACATAGTATGTGCTTAGCATTCAGCAGGAACTTATTAAATGCTTGACAGTTTGAACTTAAGTAGAGATCTCATGGTAAGAAATAACTTCTGTCTTGTAAATTATCATTTTAGAAAGTTGCCTAAAAGTATTGCGAAGTTTTACAAAGTCCACATCTTTCTATTTGAGGGTCCAGAACTCTGTCCTAACAGTGGTTCTCGAAGTATATGCTGGAGCATTTGAGACAAGGTGTCCCATGAACTGTATGGAACTTGTCATAAGTTATATGAAACTACAATCACATTCCCACAATCACATGGGAATTTCCTAGTTTACTTGTGATTTTCTCAATCCAAAGATTGAAATTTAGCCTTGAACAAAAAGAAAATTTTGTGTACCTCTGCATTATGCCATGTTGCTTCTCCAGAAATAATCTGACTCTATTAGCACTGATAATTAAAATAAACCAATTATTGTTCGGCTTCCAAAAATCTCCTCTCCCTCCAATCAAAATAAATTACTGTTCTAAAAGAGATCATGTCCACACCTCACAAAAATAAAATGTACCTAGACCTAAGATATGAAAAAGGGCAAATAGCTGCACCAAGGAGCAAGAATGAACATTTTATAGGGGACGAAAATGATTAAACCAAACTCTCCTGACTACTGGTTTAAATTGTGTTTGATTTAAATCCAATCCACACTGTCAGATACAATTGCTGAAAAGTTACTAAATCTACTTAAGGAAAAAAGACAGCCAGTAATGCTAGTGGAAGGTCATTGGGATTTGATTCAACTTCATTTCTGAGGAGGTACATTTTAACAGGAAGAAAGATGTGCTCATCTTGCAAATGCTTTTCAGATAAATTTCCTTATAGCAAGGGCTATTTTACCTATGGATATAAACAGCTAACCAATCTTCTAGAAAAATTGCTGTGAAAATATTGCATTTTCTCCACTGTATCTAGTTGCTTCAAAAAAGACTGCTAATCACAAGACCATATATTTGGAAGTGAAGGGAACCTCAGAGCTCATCCACTCCACTATCCTAATTTTATAGTTGTGGAAACTGAGGCCTAAAAAAGATGAAAATCTTGAGTTTGTTGGTGTTTGTTCATGTTTTGGCATTTCTTTTAATTTAAAACAAATAAACAAGCATTAATTTTTCTCTCCTTTTATATACTTCCCACTCACATTGAGGCAAAAACAACAACAAAGAAAAACAAAAACCTTATAACAAATATGCATAAGCAAATTAAACAAGTTTCTGTAGATTTATGGAATCCTTGTTCCTCCCTTTCATTTATATCAGGTTTGTACCAGCATTGCAAACATCTCAGTAGTTTCTGGGCAATCCAATTTCAAGCTAGCTCTTAAAGATTTCCTAGTGCAGATCTCACTGTATTTAGAAAGGATCATAGATTTAGAGATAAAACTGAAATTTTATTTAATTTTGTGGAAACTAAGACAGAGCAAGGGAACTAACCAGTTCAAGCTAACCAGTGAACCTGAGTAATTAGAATCTACTTCTCTGACATAATATCCAGGTTTTTCTCCTGCATTAACACTACCTCTCTGTAGTCAATAACATGGCAATTTACTTTGGGAGCTGAGGTGATAACTAACCAATTTAACAGGCCATCAGCAGTATACTCACATAATATTCAGGAAAATGATAGCTTATCTTAAACATTTGCAAATCAATGAATCCAGATCTCATTTTATAGTAATGCTTAGAGGCCTATAATAGCCCTGTAGAAACAAAGCTGATTCTGATGGATTCACAGGAAGCCAAAAAAATTGTGAATAGACTTTTTAAGACCCTTAGAATATAATGGAAATTATTTGTTGGAAGTGATAGGAGGAAAGAATCTACTTGATGTTGACTTCTTGATTATTCTCCATAGTAGAATGTTGATTTCTTCTCCACAGTAGAATGACCAATAGACCAAATTAGCTTTCTAAGTATAGTAATATGTGATAACCCTGAAATGTATAAAACTTTTCAGTATTAAAGATAAATATCTGGAAACTGAAATAGGGTAGTTGAACTAAGCCTTCTCCTCACTAACATTTCAAGACTTAGGAAAAACTAGCAATAATCCTGCAGAGTCATATATAGGAAAAACAAAACAAAACAATAATTTAAAGTGGGAGTAGTGGTGATAGTGACAGGAAGGTTGTTTCATTTGGGACATACCTTGTAATAAGGGTCACTCCATATGGATACCTCCCAATATTGATTCATGCTACCAATAACAATTACAGAAATTTATAAAAGAGCAGAACTAGTCTTTCATGCCAGGGAAATGTTACCCCCCAAAAAACTAGACAAAGCTACCAAAAAGTTGCATAATTGGTGGAATTTTTGTACACAATTTCAGTCAATTTATTTTCCACCTCAGGAAATGGGATGTTTATAAATATTTGATCAGTTATCACATATATTTGGGGGTTTGAGAGAAGAAAGGATTAGAAAAAACATGGAAACAATCATTTTCTTTCATCAATTATCACATTCAAACCAGGAAAAATTAGACTAAAGACTATATGAATCATTTGCAAATTAGTCAAAATGAGCTGGGCCCACCATTTTTAATTTGACCATTTGTTCCCCAAGTGTATGTGTAAGGACTTCAACCTCCTTTGATATAAGAAAACAAGATCTTTTCTAGCTTTATGTCTATATAGTGTAAATCATACATTTAGATCCAAAGAGAACTTAGAAATGATCTAGTATGACCCCATCATTTTAAAGGTGAAGGAAATGAGTCACAGAGTTGTTAAATATCTTACCCAAGATCACATATGTAGATCAGAGGGAAGATTGGAGCCTCGATTTTTCTGACTTTAGTGCTCTATCCACCTTCTCTCTCAAAGCCTCCAAAACATGGCTTTGGATGAAATATTGATAGTCCCTGGCACCTTGAGATACTACATTTCTGATTCTCAATTTATTGCTGGGCCTAAATTTCCTATGGATAACAGCTGAGCTTTTGGAGGTCTAGGCGAGATACTAAGTAGGATCAAAAACTACATGAGTATTTTAAAGCACAGAAATATTGAAGTTGGAAGGTAACTTAGATTTGTTAGTGTTGACTTAATTTTGGAGTTTTCTCAGAAGAGGTACTAGAGTGGTTTGCCCTTCCCTTCTCCAGTTCATTTTACAGATGAGAAAATTGAGGCAAATCTAGGGGAGGGGATGGGAAGAAGAAGGGGAAAAGTTGGAACAGAAAGTTTTGCAAGGGTCAGTTTTGAAAAATTACCTTTGCATATGTTTTGGAGAAGGAGAAGGAGGAGAAGGAGAAGGAAGGAGAAGGAGAAGGAGAAGGAGAAGGAGAAGGAGAAGGAGAAGGAGAAGGAGAAGGAGAAGGAGAAGGAGAAGGAGAAGAAGAAATGGCAAAAAATTGAGACAAACAGACTAGCCCAGGATCACAAAACTAGTAAGTGTCTAAGGTTGGATTTGTACTCATAAAGGTGAGTGTTCATGATTCTAAGCCCAGTGTTCTATACTCTGTGCCAGCTAGGTGTTCCAATTCTCTGTTCTATTGTTTATGGATACTGAGAGGTAAAGATTTGCTCAAATTCAAATAAATGAAAAGTATTAGAACTGAACTAGCCATTTTCTAAGCTCCCAAAGAAGCTGGTTTAGCCTCCTTTGGAGGAAGAGATTGTGTCCATAGGAAGGAGCAATGGTATCCCAACCCTGTGATCAAACTATCATGGTAGATGAGACTACATTATATTTAGTTGGATTCAGAGCAATCATGATCACTTATCCTAGTTCTATTTTAAACTAATATCACACTTACTGTCAGTCATCAAATAAATATTAAGCATCTACTATGTACCAGACACTGTGCTATGCCAGGCACTGTGCTAAAAGCTGAGGATAAAAATAAGAAAAAGAAATACAGTCTTTGTCCTCAAAGAGCTTACAATTTAATGGATGAAGACAATACACAAAAGGAATCTGAAAAATGGGAGGAGAAAGATATCATGGGTTACCAAGCTGCTAAAAAATTCTAAGCTTTTTATAAAGGAAGGCTTTGGGAGAAATTTATTTCTCCTGTCTCCCAGAAAGAAGTAACTGAAGTGCTGAGAAAATATTGAGTATTAAAAGCTGAATCAATATGCATGATGATAAGTTTTAGGTGACAGGCACATCTTGGGAAGAGGAATGATATTTGTGGTATTTAAAAGAAGTAAAGCCATTACTAGAAAAAGAAAAGTACTCTACACACTCCCTCCTTCTTCCACCTCAGGTCTACCTCTCACTCTATAAATCATAAAAACAAAACTACAATTGAAAATGGGTATGTCAATTAATTGCCCCACACTTTTATTCATCATCCCTCTGATTTCCCAAAACAAAATACCTTTCTTTGGCCAATATTTCCCTACATATTTTGTTCCTTCCTGCTGATTAGACTGTAAGTTTTTTGAGGACAGAGGCTATCTTACTTTTACATTTTTATATTCAGCATTTCACAGAGAATTTTGCACATTAGGTGCCTAATAAAAGCTATGTCATCCAACCATTCCCTCTTTCCATTATCTTCGTATTCCTAAGCACTGCTCTTTTCATTACATCTTGCTTCAGATAAATCTTAAAAAAAATAAAATATACTAGAGTGCAAAGCTAAGTGGTTATGAAAGAAAAGTAACAATTTTGTTTATGAAAATTAGAACATACTCCTTGATTGCGTTAGAATCTAGAATGAGAGGATGAATAAGTAAATGATCCAGTAACCAAAACAAACAAACAAACAAAAAAACAGGCCTCACAATGAGGCCACATGTAAGGATTGTCAGTACTTGTAGGACATTGCTTGTGAGTTGTTGCATTTCATAATTTATTTTACTAGTTACATTAAAATCCTCATATATAGTTAATCAACATGCTTTCCATAGTGATTTGATTTGATTTGTTTGCATTCAACCTCTTTATTCCATGTCCTCTGAAGTATTAGGTAAGGATCTCATCTGTAGGTAATTTTGTGAACATATACTGTTAACATCTGAGGTATTTTCCAAACCTGCTCTACAGTGGTTTTGTTGACTTCTGCCCAAAGACCTGACGTCATAGGCAATCAAAGCAGAAATAGGAAGAAAAAAAAAATCAATCCATCTTTCAGATCCCAAGGAATTGAAAGAAAAGATCATCAGCTGTTATCCCATAAACCCCAAACTAAACCCCAAACTTAGTTATGCAGCCTCCTTTACTTACTCAGGATGGGGAAATAACTTATGCAGATATTCATTTCCTTAACTATGTCTCTCAAAACAAAAGAGGGCTAGTTTAAATATATAGATATTTTATATATGCCTGGTACATTTTTTCTTTTTTTTAAACATCATCTGTTCAAATGTATAATATTCAGAAGAGAATTTAGAATGGAGATGGTTAAATGGCAACTTTTGAATTACTACTTGCTGCCTAGAGAGACAAAAGTATCCATCTGAGTCTGAGATAGATGAGTGTGTTCTGATGTCTCCTTTGAATGCTACTATAAACATCTTATGCTTCTGGAATGAGTACACCATCAAGCATCCCTGAAGGAAAAAAAAAAAAGAATAAACTTACCTAAGTAATTGTTGCTTTTATACATCTCAGTGATGTTAATTTTTGTGGCCCCTTGTGGTATTTCAACAACACGGTGATAGCCTAGGCTGGTGAGAGTGTGTTTAAATACTCCTGACACAATCTGACAGCCTGTGTTGTCTCCTCCACAAATACCACATTTATCTACGACCTTGTCAGAGCCCAGGTAGTCGTCACAGCCAATAGTCTGCAAATAGGAATGGAAGAAAGATATTTGTAGTCATCAAATATACTTTCCTACAATATCAAGTTCATTCATTGAGGGAGGGGATAGGGACTCATGGGGCTTAAAAGATCCAACAAATTGAAAAGTTCTCAGTGGTAGCTAAATCTTAATGCCCCTTTATCGCTATCATCCTCTCTATCCATTCAGCTTTTTCCTGTAGCAAACTTGCTTCCCACTGGTTCCCATAAGACCAGATATGAGACAGGAGAAGAGTGGGAGGACTTGGGTGATTCTGAAATTTCTATAAAACAATCTCTTTGGAACTAACATTTAACAGATGAACACAAACACACACACATACATACACACACACACACACACACACACACACTTATATAAATACAACATGGCATTCACCATGACTAAGTCTACTTATTCAAAGAATTAAGGTCAATAAGATTTTTAAAGTTTGAATTATTCTGATAACTGCGTCTCTATAGAGCTGACCTCATATCCACATCAGCCCAAAAGCTTCAAGTCATTCTTCTAGATGCAAGACAATATAGAAAAGCACAATATGAGGGCTCAAAGGTATAATATCGGGGCTAATCTAACCCCGATACAAAAGAGGGTGCTGAGGTACCTGGAAATGAAATGACTTGTTTAGGGCCTCATATATTGTAGGTAGAAAAAGCCAGGAACAATCAAAGCTAGAAATTTATGTATCCTTGGTAAATGGCATGAATCATGATGTAAGATCAAAAGTTGGGCCAAGGGAGACTGGTTACCTTCAAGGCAATTCCTAAAGCTTCCTATTTCAACTGCTCACCACTGATAGGTATAGGCTCTGGTTCTTAGGCTGAAAAAGGTTCTGTGATGTTGTCAGCACCTTCTAAATTTGGGTCCCTGGAGGAAAGTCCTCATCACTTTACTGTAATTATTGTTTGGACCAGAATTAGAATCCAGGTAATCTGATTCCAAATCTAATGGTTATTCTATCATAGCAGCTCCTTTCAGGTCCTTGAATAATTCGATAGACTAAAGTCAATTTCTGAATAACAAAGAGTTGTTTCCTTAAATAATTGAGTCTGTATTGAAGTATCATTAGTACTTAAGAAGAATTATGAAACTGCCTGCATCTCCTGCTTAATGAAATTTTGGCCCACTAATTCTGGCAGAAATACATTTTTTCTTTTTTTCTATTTTTCACATACTTCTTGCTTTTCATGTAATTTTGAGGCCAAAAATAACCCATATCAAAAATATTAAACTCTGGAATTGGAACCCAGTGACCTTTGTTCAAATTAAATAATTTTTTAGGACTTGAACTAAAATCATATAAAATCCTCTCTCTTCTTTAAAATCTGAGAACATTTTTAATCAAATTCCAGCAGCAATGCATGGAAACTAGCTTGATTTCTCTGATTCCATTAAACAATATAGAGTTTTTTAGTTAAGAGTTTCAGGTGTTAGAAACTACAACTGAAGTTTCATCATGCAGAAAGTCATTCAATATTTATCTTATGCTTAATGTTTAATTTACTTTATTTTTATGTGCACAGAAATCTATCTTATTGCTTCCACATTTGTGAATGAACATTTGTCCAGTAGTGATAACCAGGATAGCTTTCCTAACTATCTCTCTGTAAAACATTATTTTTGACAGAAATGGAAACACCATCATTTCATGCCAAGATGTTCATCTCACATCCACTTTTTTTTCCTAAAATGTACTTGTGTATTTTCCCTTCTCTCAAATATTTCTTCCCTGCTTTATGCACATGTTGAGAAGACAAGCCATGGCATTTTCTGTAAATAAGTGTCAAGTTTTATGTATTTCTCATCTTTTAAACAATGGTTGCTCTTTAAGGTTTGCTAGGCAACTCACACAGATTATTTCACTTCAAATTCACAACATCTCTACAAAATACTACAGGTATCATAATCTTCATTTTACAATGGAAGAAACTGAGGCTGGAAGATGTATAATTTCTTGTCTACTCTCATCTAGCAAGCAAGAATCAGATAGGTCTGGAATCCAGGTCGTTCTAACCTCGGTTTTACCTACTATGTTATGCTGTTTCAGAATCTAATAAAAGAGGAAATCCAACATTGATCAAACAAGGGAGAAATAGAACCAATGTGATTCCTCTTGAAGATGAATGAGATATACTCGGTCAATATTTAAATCTCTTATATGTTGTGTGGGATCTCAGGGCTTATATTCCTATATACAAATAACAACTGAGACATATAACATTAAGAATATAACCTCTGACATTCATGATCTGAAGTTTTTTTTTTTAATGACATGAAACAAAAAAGACTAGCTTTCTATCCAGAAAGACCGAGTTCATGAATGTGCTAAACAATTTATCCCAGTGTCAGTGAGAGGTCATGTTTTACCATCACATGATATAGTGGGACAGGATTTATAATGACTTAGGAATCAGTGGTTCAAATAATAACTTTGTCTTCAAAACACTTTAACCTTAGAAAGATCACTTAAGCACCCATAGTTTCACTTTCTGCATCTGTAGAAGAGAGGATTAGATTTGAAAACCTCTAAGGTCACTTCCAACTTCAAGCCTATGATCTTTTGCTTTCTCTTGAGAAGAACAATAAATCATGTTTAGAAATTGTTTTACAGTATACAAACTTCTTTTCAACAACTTTGGAAGCAGGTGACACAAATATCATCATTACATTTTCTGGATAAAAAAAGTGAGGCTCAGATAGGTTAAACCATTTGCTGATAGTCAATCCTGCCAGTAGGTAGCAAGCATAGGATTTAAAAGAAGGTGAGGGTTGAAAAGGAGAAGTCACTGAGTCTGATACTCTTAGTTTACAAGTATGGAAATAGGATAAAAGCACCATAGTCAAGTTCATACAATTTTACTAGTTGCCTGACCAAAGATTTAAAGCAAGATCCTCTGACTTTTCCCATAGTACCACGTAGACTTTCTATGCACATGGAATCAGAAGGTCATACACCTAGAACTGGAAGGGACCTCAGGAGTCATCTTGTCCAAATCTTTATTTTCCATACGAGAAAGTGAGACTCAGAGAAGCTACGTGACTTGTTCACAGTCACACATATCAGAATCAGGATTTGAATAAGGACCTCTGATTCCAGAGTCAGTGTTCATCATGCCCACTATCATATGGAGGCAGCTAGATAACTCAGTGGATAGAACATAGGGTCAAGAGTCAGGAAAACCCGAGTTCGAAATCCATTTCCAGCTGTGTGACCTTGGGCAAGTCATTTAATCTCTATTTACCTAATCTACTGAAGAAGGAAATGGCAAATAACTATAGTATCTTTGCTAAGAAACCCCCTATAGGGGCATTAAGAATCAGACATGATTTATCAACTGAACAACAAGTATCATATAGTCTTTCTAATGAGATAACTCACATTTCCTCCTATTTTAAAAATTCTTTTGACTTTGTTTTATTATTTATTGATGTCTCATGTAGTTATTAGCTTCTACTTGCCCAAATCTAATTTTTAAGGAATTTTTCCTTCCATTTGGCCAGTTCTATTTTTTAAGGTCTTACTTTCTACTAAATATTTACAAGATGTTTGTGACCATGATTAAGTCATTTGATCTGTTTACCTTAGTCTCCTTAATCGTAAGGGGGGATAAAAATAGTACCTATCTTCCATAGTAGTTGTGAGGCTCAAATGAAAAGATATTTGTAAAGCACTTAGCACACTGCCTGAATATAATAGGCACTTAATAAATGCTTGTTTTCTTTCCCTCATCCTTTTCCCAGAATCATAAGTTAGAAAAATAATATGTGCCTCTTTCTCATATATTCTTTTTTTTTTTTTGTAGTTAAATAATACCTGTTTATCCCATGCCTAAGAAGCAGCATGGCCTAGTAGATAGGATATTGCATTCTTGATATGGTCAGTGAAACTAATATTTGATAGAAGCAGTGAGGCATAGTATTAAAAAGCACTGAACTGGAAATCAGGAGACCTTGATGCTTGTCTCAATTCTGACACTGAATAGCTGTAGAAACAGCTAAGAAACAAAACCAAAAACAACAACTCATAAGGCTTTCATGGCAAGATGGCAATTGAGTGTGCATTCCATAAAACTATTCATAATTTCAAAGTGGGAAACAAAGGCTGAATATGAAAACAAAATTAATGTCATTTCTAACCAAATTATGTAAAGTCAAGTTGATCACAGACTAGTTTATCCTACTTGTAGGTTTAGATTCCAGCAGCTAGACCATAAAGCATTTGACCACATGAGGCCAGTTTTAGAATCACCTCCAAATTTTTATCTTTATTTTTTATTTTGTTTGTTTGTATATTTACATTATTTATTTATTATTGTAATTATGCATTATTTGACATCTTAATCAATTATTTATTATATGATTACTTAATTATTAATAATTATTTATTATTTTAATTAATTTTGAATTGAATAATTTATTTATAGTACCTAAAAACACAGTCCCTTCTCCTCTTGCTCCATATATCTCCTCCCAAGTGAAGACTCTTCCATCCTGGAGAGATTTTCATCTCTCAAAGGAAAGTTTAGAGTTATAATAAAGGAAAGCAATCCTGTTTATATATCATGAAATAATGGAAAGAATACTGGCTTTGGAGTGAAAAATTACAGCTTCCAGTCTTGACTCTGCTATTGACTGTGATATTGTGGATAAGTTATTTCAATTTTCTGAACCTCAGAAGGGATAGCATTCTTTCCCTTTCTACCTCACTGGATAATTCTAAGAACCATATAAAATAAGGTACATGAAAGTCCTTCATATACTATAAAATCTTCAATACATATGTAAACTATTATAATTATCATTTCAAAAAATCTTCTCTTCTTTCTCCTTACCTTCCCCATTATTCTAAAACACCCAATAAAAAATGGAGAAGAAAAACATCTTTACCAGGTATCATCATGCAACTGCAGTTCAAAGAGTAATTTCTTTTTGAAATAAAGCCTATCAGACCAGACCTGGCTATTAGCCAGGGATCTTCAGTATTCTTCCAGTAATTTTTGCAACATGCTTTGGGAAAAACTTTACAAGTTGCAAGTTGACATTGGAGAAATTGAGCAAGAATTACACCCAATTGTGAGCCAAAATTAACTTCCATGAAATCTCCAGAGAGAAGTGAGAAGCAATCTGGATGAAATATACAGTGGTGAGCTTTGCAGGAACTCAGAGCTGTATATACAACAGAATGGGTCCAATGCCAGGCTCAGAGAAAGATGAATTCTCAGATGGAAAACAGATGTCAATGTTTCAGTGTTGAAACAAACACGAGACTCAGAATCTCCAGTTAAGAGAAATGATGGCCTAAACAGCTAAAGTAATTTACCTCTGCTACCACATGATCATATCAAAAGGAAGGCAATAAAATTAAAAACAAGATTTATGAATACCTTTATTTTATTAATACCTCCTAATGATTTCCCATTATCTCTCTCTACTAGTAATGAAGAAAAACTTTTAAGCAAAACTAATACAGATGCCACACCCTAAATCATATGCAATGCACTATCTTTCTAGCTTTCCACTTTTCTACTGAGCAGCAGCAAGGACAATTTTATCATATCTCTTCTTATATCAAAACTGCTTGTTATAATTAATCTTACATTATTGTGTATGTTGTTCTGCTTCTACTTTCTACTTTCAGTATAAATGCACATATTGTTTCACCATTTACTAAATTCAGATTACTTGAAATGTTTTAGTACCTAGCTGGTTGAAATATACAAAAATACAGAAAAATTTATGTGTGGTAGCCTTAAGCAATATGGCCAGGTGCAAAGAACACTGGGTTGAGAGTTCTATGATTTGATTCTATGTGTATGGCAAATTACTTCCCTTTTCTGAGACTGCATTTTCTTATCTGCATAAAAGAGAAAATAAAAATATGCTATTTATTTCACAGGGTTACCAGGTAGATGATAAAGTTTATGTAGTATTTTACAATTATAAAGCACTACAGAAATATTATTACTTTTGATGGATGTGACTCTTTTCAACAATGAGATGATTGAGGCCAATTCCAATGATCTTGAGATGAAGAGAGCCATATACACTCAGAGAGAGGACTGTGGGAGCTGAGTGTGGATCACAACACAGTATTTTCATTCTTTTGTTGTTTGCTTGCATTTTGTTTTGAGCTGACTTTTGAGCTGATTTTTTTTTTTTTGTGCAGCATGATAATTGTATAAGAATGTGTATATATATTTAACATATGCTGAATTACTTGCCATCTAGGGGAGAGGAAGGGGAAGGGAAGGAAAAATTTGGAACACAAGATTTTGCAAGGATCAGTGTTGAAAAATTATCCATGCATATATTTTGAAAATAAAAAGTTATAATAAAAAAAGAAATATTATTACTAGCACCAACCACAACTACCACCACCACTACTAGAGTTATCCCTTCTACAACTTTCTCCATTGTGATTTTGATATATTGTGGATTGAAATAAGAAATGAGATCAGAATGTTCTGGAAATTCTGAAGAAATCACTGAAAACACTCAAAGGCTAACAGATGACAGAAAAAGTTTAAAAACTCAGAAATGAATAAATATATGCACAGTACTGTATAATATCATTATATTTTCTCTTTTAATACTATAATGATTCAGACTTCTTCTTTGGTACAAATGGAAAGCCAAAAATTTTTACGTGGATTTTCCAGATAAGAGGGATAGAGAAACCACATCCCTAACCCCAATGTTGCTATGATGCTGCTACTGCTGCTAATATTACTACAGCAAGAAACCTAGTAAATAAGGTTCTTGTGAACATTTTTTCTAAGAATATAGTGGTACTCTGAGTATCAATAACAACAGTTATAAAAAGATAGGCAATATGGCTTAAGGATAGAGAGCCAATTTTGGGAATCAGAATAATTTGTCATATCTTGTCTCGGACATATATTAGCTTTGCAGTCCTAGATAAGTCATTTACACTCTTAGCCTAACTCAATTATCTCTCTAAAACTAAGCTGCAAAAGAATTGTCAATTTTCATTTACAAAGAGAATTTCTTCACCAGGAAATCTTCCTATCAATAAAGTCACAGGTCTGGATCTATGACACATAATGGTGATGATGATGATGATGATGAAGAAAATGATGATAGATGATGATGATGATGATTGTTATTTTTTAACTTCACAAGGATAAATGTATTATCTTAATTTCTTTTGAAATGGAGCCAAACTATTTATAGGACTTCAAACATAGCCCACCTACTGCTAGCTTCAAATCAAGAGTTCTTTCATCTTAGATAGATTATCTAAGTATAAAGTACTGAAAGAAGAATAAGAGTTGTGATGAAAACAATCAATCTTGCCTCTATACCATGGAGTAGTGAGATGAACACAGGACTGGTAGGCTAAAGCTTAAATAATAAGTATTATTATTACTATGATAGTATTAATTAATAATAATAGTCATCACATCCCAGAATAATATTAAAGGCTTATAATAGATATATATCCTTTGCTCAAACGTAACTGTTATTGATTTGTTACTAGATGAAAAACGAAACATTAAGACTCAGGAATAGAACCCAAATGGCCTCCATGCGTGATCTCCCCACATTCTCAACTTCTGATAGAAGACAAAGAAGCACTGGAGAAATGGCTGGGTCAAGCTAATTTATTTACAAAAATTAAGTGCTCAAGATAGCAAAATCTGGTCTTCTAGTTGCTGTTGGAAAATAAAGCTTATCCTTCTGGAGCTTAAACTTAATGACAGATACAAATTTTGCAAAGAAAAAAAATTGCACAACATACTACTGCAGAGTACAATATATTTATACCACTTATGAATATCTAGAAAAATACAATCAAATTCTCAAAGTTATACAATAGAAACTTACTATTTTTCCTTAAGTAATAGATAAATTCCCATACTACAAACACAAACTTCCAAATATCCTTCCAAATCCAACAAATAAGTTTTTCAGGAACCATGGAGTCAGAAGTCTAAGAAAGGACTGCAGAAGGAATCTAGTTTTCATTTACTTCATTTTACAGAAGAGGAAATAGAGGCCTAGGAAGCTTATGTAATGGGCATTTCCAAAAGCATTAAAATTACAACTGGATCAAAGGTAGAACATGAACCCAGGTTTTCTGACTCTAGAGCCAAAATTAAAACTATTCCCCATAATTGCCCAGAGACAAAATCAACCTGCAAAAATTTAAGAAGCACATTTCAATAGATGTTGCCAAAGCAAATGTTCATGACCTCCAAACTATGTTGAACAAAAAGCTCTTTAACTATAGAGATTAAGCAGAAGAAATAAAATCCATGTGTGAATGGGAAGATGTACATACCATCTCTGCATTCCTGTCTACTGTTAGAATGGTTCTGAAGACAATTACAAAACCTACCCAACTCAATGGTTCATCAAGCTCTAAACAAAAAAGAATAAAAGCAAAACAGAAAGGAAATATCCTATTTGTGCTTTACTGAACACAAAAAAGAGATAATTCTCATTGCTACCATAGTGGTGATAATTATGATGATAATGCCAAGAAGAGTAATAGCTAAATGCTATTTGATCATCTGATGTTTGGTTCCCCAAATAACAATAAACTATGATTCACTAAGAGTTTATTTGGAAGTCTTATTTTGGGGAAGCTTAATCCTCTGAAAAAAGGATTCCAATGAAACCTGGACCTATCTACAAAAAAACCTGTTGCCATCAGTATCCAATTCCATTTTTATAAATAACTGTTCCAAAGAACTGGCACATATGAAGGTCCTTTGCTCTCAATCAAAGCCTTAAGGAACTTAGTTGGGTTTTCAGTTTTCCAAGTGCACAGAAGTTAAGATGCAACAAATATGAAGAAGAAATTGGGGCATGGAATGCAGAAAGTCCCCAAATCTGCTTCTTGGTACTCTACCCATGACAACTGCTGATGAGGCTCTCTTCCTCAGCATAAAACTTGTTGTAGGTAGATACAAGGTTAGAATAACTTGCACTGACCTGGAATCAGGAAGATCTAAGTCCAGATCCACCCTTAGATGCTTACTAGCTTTGTGACCATGGTCAAGTTTCTTGACTCCTATTTGCCTTTGGGGATAATAATAGCACCTACTTCTTTATCATGAAGATCAAATGAAAGATAAAAGTTATAAAGTGCTTGGCACATAATAAGTGCTATATAAATGTGTGTGTATACACATATATGAGTTGGTTTATATTAACTTATGTAATTATTTATATTAATAATTTATATAGTTTTAATAATCACATGTAGCTATATATAGTAATATAGCTATTATATGAAGCTGATATATTAGCAATATATTTGTACATATATACATGCATACACATACATACATACATAGCACAAGCTATGTATAAATCACTATGCTAGGATAAAGTCATATACAACACTTTCCCTCAAAGAACTTATAGTCTAATGAGTATATTCAAAAATGCTATGTTAGATATTTGAACAAATAACTAGACAACTAGACAGAATAGGAGAGGGTTAAAGGAAGCATTCAGATGAAATGCCAGGAGAGATATGAGGAGAGGAAAATCATAATAAGCTAGGGAAATTAGGTAAAGCTGTTATGACAGAGGTGGCTCCTAAACTGGCGCACAAAAAAGGTAAGTATTTTAATCTAATCTACATGACAGCCCAAAAGTACAGTATAGTAGAAAAGGCACTGATTCTGGAACTGAATGAGTTCAAATCCTATTTTTAATATCTATTATATCTGTGACTATAGATAGCAACATAATAGCAACTTAACAACAGATAGCCAACCATCCTGGGCCTCCATTTCTTCAGTCATGGAAGGAGAAAGTTGGACCAAGTGGCTTCTGTGTGTTCTTTTCTGACTAAATCTATGATCTTATAGCCCCTTTCAATATCTTCTCCAGACTAAAATTATCAGGAAACTTAAAATAATCCTTACATAGTATAGATAAATTTATTTCCCCATCCTGATAAATATTTCATCTATCCAGATGGTATCCAGAAAACAATAGTGTTCTAGATGTGGTCTGAACAATGTAGAGAATCATCAAAATTCTCATCTTCCTTATTCTGAACACTCTATCTTTTTAATGCAGATTAAGATCACATTTAAATATTAGCATTTTGGTTGCCACATTAAATGATACACTCTCAATGAATTTATAGTCACCCTGAATCCTCAGATATTTTTCACAAAACTATTATCTATTCATGTCTGACCTATTTTATATCATATGAACTAAAATGTAATGGTAACTAACACCACTGGCAATGAATAAATGAAAAAAAAAATTAGCACTAGCTATGGCCAATCATTGTACAAAGCCATGGACACAAATACAAAAGGCAAGATAATTTCTGCCCTTAAGGAACATACATTCTAATAGGGATGGGGAGCAAAGAGGGAAATTGTGGCTAGGGAAGAGAATTATGTTTTAGGGAGTCACAGATAAATCTCTATGATAGTAAATTGACATGCCCATTCTAAAAGATATGGTGTTTGATTGTTGTACCCCAAGCAAGAGATAGAGGAGGGCAGAGAGAGGGTATATGCATGTGGTAAGGAAGGTGGCAAAATGACCTTGGCGGATAGCTGGATGGAATGTAAAATACAGTATATTCTGATGTGAAATTGTCTTGATATAATGTGTCGGACAAGTTGGCCCTCATTCAATGATCAAATAAATCACCTCAATCCCGGGGTAGAAACTACAAAGCTGAGTTTCTTTCTCAAGCACTACAGATGAGTAGTCTGAGTAAGTAGCATTTATGGGTACATATTCTTTGAGTTATTCTGTACAGGGTAAAGAATCAAAAGATAAAGACTCAAGTATGACTCTGATGCTAAGTATTTATGTGACTTTCAATAAGTCACTTTGCCATTTGGTACCCCAGTATCTTCCATCTACAAAGTGATCTGTAGCTACTCTTTTTTTTTTTTTTTAAATTATAACTTTTTATTAACAGATCCCATGCCAGGGTAATTTTTTACAGCATTATCCCTTGCACTCACTTCTGTTCCGACTTTTCTCCTCCCTCCCTTCCACCCCCTCCCCCAGATGGCAAGCAGCCCTTTACAAATTAAATATGTCACAGTATATCCTAGATACAATATATGTTTGCAGAACCGAACAGTTCTCTTGTTGCACAGGGAGAATTGGATTCAGAAGGTAAAAATAACCTGGAAAGAAAGACAAAAATGCAAGTAGTTTACATTCATTTCCCAGTGTTCTTTCTTTGGGTGTAGCTGCTTCTGTCCATCATTTATCAATTGAAACTCAGGTCTTTTGTCAAAGAAATCCACTTCCATCAGAATACATCCTCATACAGTATCATTGTTGAGGTATATAATGATCTCCTGGTTCTGCTTATTTCACTTAGCATCAGTTCATGTAAGTCTCGCCAATCCTCTCTGTATTCATCCTGTGTAGTAGCTACTCTTTAAACTCAATGGCAGTTTGTATGTGCCACAATAGTCCTAGAATAAAGAATCTTGTGGTAGACAAATCTGTGCTAATCACCAAGATGTGCTCGTCTTAAAATAAATGGAATTGAAAACAACACTCCAAGAGAATAAAGTGACAAAGTTATTGATCTAAGGCACAAAACTGATTCACAGAATGAAGGGAATTCTGGTTTCCTTAATGAAGGTAACTATAAAAATGAGCAGCCTGGTTTTAATCAAGTTTAAGGCAATGAGATCTCAATATCTCATTCTGCTTTATGAGAGAAAAACCACTTTTCTGTATGACTTGGTTATTGGAAAACATTTTCCTTAGTGTATGGAAAAAGTTGAGTGAGTCTCAGTGTGACTATGAGACTGCTATAGCAATGTTGATAAATCTGACCAAAAAGCCCTAGAGAGAAATATTTTTCACTAGTAGGGTAGTGAGAGGGTAGTTTCACCCCTTGAAGTAATGATGATGAATCAAGTCTGCTCATTTCAGGCCAAGGGGCCAGAGTTTTTACTTTTACTTAGAAATTGGAATTTTAAGCATTTGAAATTGTATTAGGAGTCAAGCATTTGAATAAATGAAAGTCAATTAGGGTTACTTTTAAATAGATGTGTATATTGTAAACCCTTGAAAAGAGATATTATAAGGGAATATAATATCTAAGACAGTCAAAAAGACCTTTAATTTGGCTAGCTGCAAACTTAGGAGATGATTACATATAAATCTCTTTTCATTCCTTTCCTCAATTCCCTATTGAATTCCTATCCATCAATGTAAAGCCTAGGATAAACATCTGCTCAATTAAAAAAAAAATTTTTTTTCTCTAATATTCCCACTCCCTAGCAGATGATGATGTTTCGCTAACTTGAACTCCATGTATCATTTTGGTTACAATATACTATGTATTTATTCGGTATTATTTTAATTACTTGTATATATTTCACCCTCTCACTCAAGACCGTTTCCTATCAAATCTTTTTCCCAGTACTTAACATCTTTCTCTTTATATAAATGCACTCTTGTATCAGCCTCCTCTTTGTCCCAAACAGAAGATAGGTCAAATGTCAAATGAGTCATCTACTCAAATAATAACTATAATAATGAGAAGCATAATTAATATCTACCAGTGATGCTCCTAAAAATTATATACTGGAATGCAAGTTTGAGTCTTTTTTTTTTTTTTTTTGCTAGGCAATTGGGGTTAAAGTGGCTTGTCTAGGGAAACACAGTTAGTGTCAAGCGTCCAAAGCTGGATTTGAATTCAGGTCTTTCTTTCTGCAAAGCCAGGGCTCTATCCACTCTGCCTCTTAGCTGCCCACCCCATATTTGAAAATATTAAGCATATTAATTACATGCTACCTGTGAAAACTCTGGCAAGTTACTTGATCTTTTTGTAAATTGTAAAATGAGGGAAATGAAAGATCCCTTATAGTTATAAAGCTATAATTCTGTGATCCTATGACATCTAATATTTCTTCAAATTCTAAAGTTCTACAATCCTATGAAGTGGGATTTTTTCAAATTCAATATAAATAAAATAGAGGTCCAGGAATGGCAGCATATGTCTATAATCTATTTGCTGGGAGAAACTAGAGCAGGTTGCTCACTTGAATTTGTGGATTCTAAACCCTAGTTGGTTAAAACTAATCAGTTGTCCATTCCAAGTCTCACACCAATAGGGTGAGCTCCAATGAGTGGGAGGATTAATTAGCCTCTGTCTGGAAAAAAAAAAGATCAAGTTAAAGCACCCAAAGTCAGCAGAAGTAGGATCTAGTTTGAGAGTTGCCACTGTATATCTAACCTACCTAAGAAAAGGAGACCTAGCACTCAATGAATAAATGAGTCAATTTCTTAACAATAGTGAGATTAATTTCATAAAAGCTGAAACTATAAAGGAGAGGAATGGGAATTTTCCTGCTGAGAAAAAAAAAGGAAAAAGTCAGGGTACATACACACACATACACAAACACACACACACAGACACATCTAGGACACTCTAGTCCAAAGAAATGAAAAAAAAAAAACCCAAACCTAACCAATGTTTTATAGAAACAAAAAAGAGACAATATAGGCATTTATTATGTACTTACTGTGTACCAGGAACTGATATATCATAGGTAAGAGTGATAAAATAGACAGCAGGTAAGAAATTTATTGTCTCTCTGGAGATCAAGAGACTTGAGTTGTCCTTAGGAAAATTTCTAAATCTATTCATTCTCTGGTTGATGTTACCCTCTGATCCATGTTCTATTGTCTTATCTCTCTAAAATCTTTATGAGTATGACGCAAGACAAATGAAAAAATATATAAGAGTAGAACAGGCAGACTTTCATAGATGATTTTCCTCAGCAAACTGCTTTTAGGATAATAGGACCATGAACTTGAGTGAGAAGTAATTTTGTAGAACATCCAGTCCAGCCATTTTACAGATGAGGGCAATGGGGACCAAGGTGATGAAAGGGATGGGTCCAAGAGAACACAGGTTTGGGATTTGAAAAAAAAAAAAAAGTCCTCTTCAAATTCAGCCATCTTTCTACTTGTAGAGCACATATGGATGACAGAAAGATCATACAAAGGGAACACAGATAACTTTATACAAATTGTTTGCTTATTAAAGGAGGGAGAGGTAGTGCTTGCTTTATAAAACAAGAGCATAGCTTCTCCTTTGTGTATCCCTCAAGAAAATAATAAGATCGTATTAGGTGTTAGAATCCTTACAAAGTGATATCAGTTGCCTAATTTAGCATGATACTTAGCAAATTCCTTAGCTCACTAATGTATTTAAGTACTCATTGGAGTTCACACTTTTGGGAGATTCACAAGTCAGTATTCAGTATGAGATTCACAAGTTAGAAACCCACAATCCCACTCTCTCAGAGGAGTGGTCAACCTTTGAGTTCACACCTCTAAAAGAGCATAAAAAGGAGCTGAGTTAGTGAAGTGAGTCAGTTCAGAAGAAGCCCACTCTCAGAGGCAGAGCCAGATTCATTCATCTCATCTCACACCACCGTGGTGGCAGGCTCTCCTTCACTTCTCCACTGAAAGATAGGCCTCTAAGAAAGCTACTCGGCCCCAAGGAAAGAGACAAGACTTGGAAGGATAAAATAAATGTTTGGATTTTATCAGCTGGTTGCATTTGAAGTGATTATTACTCTGAACTGAAACTAAGGCTGCCTCCAGAAAACCTCCCCAAGAAACCTGCTCTCAGAGAGAACCATTATGTTTTAGAAAAAGAAGAGAACACCATAATTAGGTTATCTTTGATAGAGACTATATAGTTTAACTCTGTCAACTGTGTTGGTTGAGGACAACATTTGTATTCTATATCATAGGATAGTCATAAATATCAAATGAAATGATATATGTGAAAACCCTGTAAACAGTATAATAAGTGACATAGATACAGAGAGAATGAGGACTTTAAAGGCAGCTAGGGGATCCTGGAATTGGGAGAAGTTCAAATCTGACCTCAGATACTTACTAGCTATATGATCTTGAGCAAGTCATTTAATCCTATCTTCCTTAATTCATCATATATAAAATGAGTTGGGGAAGAAAATAGCAAACCATTTCAGTATTTTTGCCAAGGAATTCCCAAATGAGGTCATGAATAGTCTAAATGAATAGTCATGAACAGGAATGAAAACAACTGAACAACAACAAGAAAATTATACTGTAACCTTTGCAAACCTCTTTCAGTCTTTGCAAGGATCCCAGAAATAAGCTGCTACATGTACTATAGGAATTATCCGCATTCTACAGATAAGGAAATCAAGGCTCAGATAAGTAAAATGAAAAATATCTGAGACAGGATTAGAACACACTCTTATCAGTACAGCACATTGCCAAATATAAAAAAAAATTTTATTAAAAATTTAGGTCAATAAGTGGTGTAGGGTATCTCAACTGCAAGAAATGTATTGTAGATGTAAAAGGGAGATGTGTGTATATAATACCTGAAGTCATCAGAGTCTGGTATATCTGAAAGTTGTCAAGAAAGAATGACTACAAAAAAACAGATTTGAATTCTTATCCTAGGATAAAAGTTGTTTGCTCTCTGCTCTGTTTAATCCAATCTTTTGAATGCTGAATAGCCCAGGGCCTAACAGCTGCAATCACATCCAGGAGGAAGTGACAGGATTAGAGGTGAATCCTAGTCCCTGGCTGAGATGCCAGAATTCTTCACACCCTACCTCCCAGACTTTTATATGTTTCTCCACAAGATGGCACTTACAAACTCTGTATCAAGGGGGTAAACAGACCAACTAAGCAACTGTTTTGGGAAAGAGCAGCAAAGAGGCCTAAAGACAATTAGAAACAAATGCACATGATTTGATTCACAGAATTGTATACTTTTAGGGTAAAAATTCCTTTACAACTAAGCACTTTGTGTTAAGCCCTAGACCAGGGGATTTAGAATGAGTCCTTTAATATCATTGTCAATTTTTTAGATTATGTACATTTTGGGGATGAATAATTTTCTATTCTGTGGAGAATGAGAAATATTTTGTCACAATTTTAGGGCAAGACTTTAAAAATACATCATTGAGTTAAAATCCAGGGAATGGAAATGTCTTAATAAGTCATTGACTCTATTCCATGGGGACAGAAGTGATGGTCTGCATAGAGTAGAGTTTACATATTGGAAAAAAGTGAGAGCTAAAATGGAAATCTCTGAACACCAAGCACAGTTATTTAGACAAGAATTCATGAGAAAGAGAATGACATATTGAAGTGCTCTTTAATGAAGACTCATGTGACATCTGCTATGCTTCAGAAGGTAGAACTGGAAAATTTGATTAGAAGCTATAGAGGACAGAAATAGAGTGGTATAAAGAATAGCTTCCTAAAGATTACAACATTTCTTATAAGTGGAATGGGATTTATGCCAAACTGGTAACAAATTCCCCTTCATTTGAGGCCTTCCTGGGAAGTTGGATTGACCATTAGTAGGAAAAGTATAGAGAGAATTTTGATCAAATAGGTATGCCCCTGAGTCCCTTCCAATTCAGGTTCAATGATTATGAAATCTCTAGCCCTGCAACTTTCTGGGTTTCCAGAGAACAGCAAGGTGGCATAGGGGATAGAGTGCCAGCCCTTAAGTTCTCATCCTGAATTCAAATCCAGTCTGGGATGCTTATTAGCTGTGTGATCCTGGACAAATCACTTGTCCCAAACTTCATCAACTTTCTCATCTGTAAAATAAGTTAGAAAAGAAAATGGCAAGCCATTCTAATATCTTTGCCAAGAAAATCCTAGGTGGGGTTACAAATAATTGGACATAACTGAAGAGATTAAACTACAAGATTTCTGGAAGGAGTATATACTCACACTTCTTAGCTTCTATGTGATGGTCTCTTGTGGTGTAATAATTCTGTATTTAACATTCATTTTCATCCAGGAAGTAGTAAGGTCCAGAAGAGAAAAAAAAAAAAAAGAAAAAATGGCATCTAAGGCTCTAGGTTCACAACCCACTTCTATTATAATGTGTGTTACCTTAGTTAAGTCACAATCACTTGGGACCTCAGTTTCTTCACACATAAATTGAAGAAGTTGGGTTAGATAGTATCTAAGATAACTTATAGTAGGCATCCACAATCTGGATCCAGATCCACATTCCTTTTCACTTCTCATCCCCAACCTGTCTTTTTATGCTTTTATAAGTAACTGGTCAATGAACTTAGTCTCCAGTACTCTTTATATAATTCCTTATGTGAAAGAGTATGGAGAGTCTGCCTCTGGGAGAATCATGATACTGTATAATGTAAATATCTTGGAGAAACTTGGGAATGTGTAAAATATTCGATAATTGCTTATGGTTGACTAACACATAGCAAATAGGAGCCTTTTTGGCTATGGAGGCATTCAAAAGGCTTTAGATGGCCAAGACTCACTTTCTTGGTTGATCTCTTTTTTTTAGCCAACCTCTTTCTGGTCAACAACCCAACATGAGAAAAATACTATAAGGGGAAAGTCATTGCACTTTTGTCTCATCTTGGGCAACGTGTGGAACTGTGAATATAAACTTCAGTTCCTGGCCTGATTCAATGTTTGTTCTTTCATTTTACTTGAAAAGATTGTTGGATGCAACCTTCTTAGTTCTGAAAGTTCAGATATTTTAACTCGAGCATTGATGCTCTAAGGAGTGAGGAGTGACCTTTGGGATTCTGCTTTTTTTATTTGGAGAGCCTACACAGACAACAGAGGAGTCGATGCAAGATTCCTTTATGTTTATTATTTACTTATAAAAAGAACAGAGGTAGCAGTTGAATTGATAGAACATGAAAAGAGCTTCTTCTTCATGGGTATCTCCTGTGAAAATGATAAGAAATCATCAAGTTCTCCTTGATAGAGGCTACCATAGTCTATGTCAGCAATGTTGGTAAGGGACAGAATTTGTACTGAATCACATAGGATGGTGAGGTAGACAAGATGAAGACTCACCCTTCATCAATGACATGTTTGGATGTGAACTTGGTTCGATCAATGCTACATAATTATTGGGCAAAGTCTGAGCCTAGTCTTCCCAGGGACTAAGGGCAGTGTGAACCTGAGGGAAAACATATCTTAGTTTGATTATCATTTTATCTTCAATGTTGATCATTTTGCAAAAGCTTATCAGTATTAATTCATTAAATGAAACTGGGGCATTAGTCATTTGTGGCTAACATTGGGTTGGGAAGTACTCAGAGAAGGTATTAATCAAAAACATTGGAGAAGAGACCTTTCAACCCTTAAGGGACACTCCTAGAATCTTGAAAGGAGCTGTTGCCTGGTTTTAGTATACTGAGCTCACTACATATGTACTTACTATCTATATTCACTAAACATATAATTATGTCTCTAAAGAGTCTTTGCTTTGCTCTGTCACCTTGATTCTTTTACACAGATTACAATTAATTGCTCTTTTAATTTAACTATTTCTCTTCTAACTTCTTCACCCTTCTTTTTCCACCTATATTTTCTACTAACCACTGTATTCATTGGGATTAGATTTCTTGGGTCTTAAAAGCCTTCTTAAATCACTATTATATCTTCTTCTACTCATACACATCTTTGGAAAGAAACAGTTTCCCTGCCCTTGCTTATGTCTCTTTAACACATTTAATTTTCCCCTTTCATCCTGAATTTTCTCAGCCTCTGAAGTTCTCAGTCAAATTTCCCAGCTTTTGAGAATTTTATTTCAGCTTTTACCACTGCCGAAAAGACAGTATAGTTAGCGCCCTACTAACTGATGGGTTGTTCCAGAAGGTCATTTGTAAACTGGTTCTTTGGAATTCACAGTGCATTTTTCTCCCATAGAAACAAGGTCATAAATTGTGCTTTAGTTCTTAGGTCAGCCTACAAAACCTATTAACCCATATTGTAGTTGAACTATAGTACATCAAGTGGTATAGAATCAAAGAAATATGTGCAGCATTGTTTCCATGGGAAAATCCCATCTGAGTCCCAACTTAGCATGCCAAGAACACAATCTGTTGTAGTTCCTAAAGTGAGAATGAGAATCTATGGGGTCAGGGTCTCTAGAATCTGTGGTGACAACTTCCACAGCAGGGGTGGACAAAACTCCAACCACACTGGATTAAAATGGACTTGATCAGACTTTCCCAAATACTACTTTGGAGCAAATGGTTACTCATCTGCAAGACACTGACCAAGAAAGCTCCTTACTGAAGAAAATATATAACATCAAAAAGTGACTCCTTTGGTGCATTCTCTCTGTGTTCTGATGTCCCTGTTTCCCTAGTTTCTGTCGCTTGAGTTCTGAGACTATGAAGGGCAGAGTAATATAGTATGGAATTTATATATTTTGCCATCTTTGGGAGTAAATAGTTTGAGGAACACTGGATTAAATAATTTCAAAGGTCCCTTTCAGCAATAACATTTTATAATTTTATAGTAGTTTTTCATACGTACAGGCCAATTACTTTTAAGATTGTCCTAACTAATGCTTTTTAAAGAAAAATACTATATATATATATATATAAACAGATCTTTCCTTCAAGGCACAAAGCCTTGTTATAACACTGAATAGTCTTTTGCTCATTTATAACTTTTATAACACTGCTCCTATGGAACAAATTGTTCCCTATAATATAATTTTCCCTAATATAATGTTCCTCCAAAAACAATTCTTTATGTTAAGTGGATATGTCTATACAGGCCATTTTAAAGTTGAGTATTAGTAAGTTGAGGTGCCTAAATGTTTCATTTTATGTGTTATAATCTCTATTCTTTCTTACTTAGCATCTCATCTGGATTACTACCCCAACTTGTACTCATACACATAGATTAGATCACCAGAGGGCTACTGTTACTTTTTGATTCTAGAAGTACCTTATGTGTACCCACTCTTAATATCATATAAGATCTCATTGGTGTATTTTACTTTAATAGTCAGTCAATAGATACAACAAGGTCTTAGCAAAGGTATTTACTAAGGTGGCATCGTAAAAATAGTTGTTACATTTCCTTCATAAACTTGCAGTATACTCTCATAATACAAGTAACACATATTGGAAGAGGGGATTAAACCCAGACTACAATAATTAATGAGGCATATGTGAAATAAATACATGTAGCCAAAACTACTCATACTTTCAGTACTGTTAAGCTTTTTTAATTATGCTAATTAATTCCTACTATTTTAAGAATCTAGTTTTATGAAAGGGCTAATTTCTATACTATTTTTAATCTGACTCATTTCTCCTATGAAATTCTTCACAATGCTCCATTTATCTCTCACTCTTAGACCAGCATCCTTTCTGGTCAGGTTGTTCAGCTATGCTCTCAGGGTCTACTTCTTGTAGAGAATACAATTACCCCCATTCCACTTAAAATAAATTTAAAAGATGCTATATCTAAATGCCTTCTTTAAGTAGGAACCTTTCTAATCTAGGTGTTAACAGTCTTTACTCAATTTCAAAGCAGTAAAGGCCATTGGATGAAATGAAATGATACTACATACAGAGAAAATTTATGGGGGTTGCTTGAGAAACCCCAATTATACTCCATAAGGATTGTATAAAATATCAAGCCAGTTTGGAACCTAGAATTTGAGATATTGTTCAACTTTAGAGAGAGAGAGTGGTTCCACGTGAACTAGTAAGAGAGAATTACTTGTAGGGAAGAGAGAAGATAAATATTCCTCCTTTCCTCTGGACCAGGGTATGAAAATGTAAACGCCAAAAAAATTAAAGAATTTGAACTTTTCATCAGCATCTTAACATCAACAAAATGAGTACTGGATTGGGAGGAGAAGACAAATTAGATTCCCTAATAAAAGGAAGCTTTAGTACTACACAAGAAGAACAGAAGAATCTTTGCCTAATGGCATTGTCATGAAAGCTCCACATCTAGGAAAAAGAGGCATCCAGGATCAATGAGTTGCATCATTTTTACAGATACTCTGTAGGCTCGTTAATTTTCCTTCAAACCTCACAAAGTTTTCCCAGTAGTTTTGTCATTCATCTTATTCACTACTTATAAATATTTCTCTAAAATAAATTCAATTTATTATATGATTTAGATGTGAAGAGCTAAAACTGAAATTCAGGTTTTTTGACTTATAATATTGTTCCCAGAATCACTAAAACTTAAAATTTTCAGAGTTGGAAGGAACTCTGTTGGAAGGTTATCTAATCCAACTCAAACCTCAGGAGAATCCTCTTTATAATATACCTGACAAGCAATCGTGTAACTTGCTCTTCAACCCATTTTTCAAGATTCCCTAAAGTGTAGTGTAGATGGTATGTGGGTATGTGTACGTGTGTTGTCCGTGTAGATTAGATATGGTGTCTAGATGTGATTCCCAAAGATGTATGAATAGACATGTCTAGATCTCCTCTTCCCACTCTTTTCCAAGAGAGACTTTGATTTTTGCTAGAAAGAGAAGATGATTGCCAGAGACTAAATATTCTGTTTTCCTCTGTTTCTCTGAGGATATCAGGTTTGAATTTTATTCATCTGTTCCCTCTCCAAGTGCTGTTAGTTTAGGGGAAACTGTTTTGGTTCAAACTATACCCTCAATTGCTGTCCCATGTTAGGGAAGAAATGTCCCAAAGGATATATAGAAGATGATTCCTTTTCTGCCAAATGTCTGTTACACAAAGATCACATTTAGAAAATAGCAAATAAATTCATTTATCCAAGCCAAGAGCAAATATAAATCAGAGAAGATTTATTTACAAGTGAGAATAGAGCAGACAAAAATAGTGAATAAGCTCTCCCATTGTGTGTGATAGCTCAACTAGGAGAGAAAGTCCCAAACCTTACCCAAGAGGAAATTCCCCAAAGGTTCTAGTATAGTAAGTTGTAGATATGATCAAAATTGACATAGCATCTCCTTATAAATATAAAAAATTTTGTTTTGGTTGGTGGTGTTTTCAGTGTAAAACTTTTGAAAGGATATAAAAATACTACACTTAAAGAAGAAAAAATTAGTTCATGAGGCCATCCATTACAGATTTGTTATAATTATTCCTTATTTTAGACAGTTAATTCCTACTACTTCAAGAATCTAGTTTTATGAAAGGGCTAATTTCTATACTCCTATTCTTAATATGACCAATTTCTGAAAGCTGCCTAACTTCTATATAATTTTCTTTCATTTTTACCTTTGCCTTGTAACCAGATTTCTTCTTTTGTTTTTCCTCCCAGGAAGGAGGACAAGGAAATCAGAATTAAAAGTAAAGTAAAAAATTCTCTGTTTTCTACTACTCAAAATTTCTGCAATTCTTTTACAGTTGTAAACAGTTAAAATGGCATAACTTCTCTCCATAATTCATGTTTTCCTTTCTTTTTAAAATTAACTTTATATTCTGTTCTCTCAGTTTGTCTCATATTTCTTCAGTCTAAAAATTGAATGGATACCCAGTTCTCCATCCCCTACTGGAAGATTCTATGTCTTCCCAAGATTTTTCCAATTATAAACTATTGATATTCTATCTCCTTTAATCCTCCCAACTTTAGTTGGTCTTTCCTCATCTAGATGTTCCTACCAGCAAACAATGCCCAGTTAATTAACTACTAGTATCTATTTAATGAGGTATTTTTTTTAAAGTTAACAAAATTACTTTTCAATTCCTTCTTTTTGGAAACCCCCTCCCCCCCCCAAAAAAAAGACCTTTTATTACATAGAGGACTTAAACCACAATCTGAAAAAAAAGGAAGGTTTGTAAATGGAATTTAGTTTTCAGAAACTCATAGGAACTAATTTACAAAAGATAGAGAGAAATTCGTGCATATAAATCTGGGTTTAGAATCAGGGAGAACTTTATTCAAGTCCAGCTTTTGATGCCTACTAATTTCATGAACCTTGAAGTAATTAGTTCCATGAACCTCAAGTAACAATCTTCAATTTTTCAATTGGTTTGGAGCCTAGAGAAATTCCCCAGGATGACCTATATTACTGTATAGTAATGCTCAAAGGTAAAAACAACAAAAAGATTGACCTGAAAATGGAAAACCTTCAACTAAATTCATCCTTAGCTTGGTCATGTTATTTACTTATGGCTTATCTTAATGTATTTCTTGTGGCCTGCTGGGTTAATCTGGAAGATTCTTGCCTACTGAAGGACTGCATAGACCCTAAGTGGCATTTTATAGCTGGAAAACAAGGAGATGAAAGTTTCCACATGAATGACTTTCAATTCTGCTGGCAAATTGCATTGATCCCCTACCTCGAATGGTAAATAAAGACTAATGTATGTTCTTGATGTCAAAGATCCAATTTTCCCATTACATACAGTCACTGGAAACTACAATTGCTGGAATGAAGAAGACTTGGCTAAAGTACAATGATACTTCAGATTTACAAGTATACTGTCTTCTCCATGGAATTTTATCCCACAAAAGATAGGTTTGGTTTGTGTCTGTTATAAGTAAATTATATAACAAATGAAATGCTTTCCATAATAAAATTACATTGGCTCCCAAGTCTTTCCACTAGACATAGCATCACAGCATTATATAATGTTAGTGTTAAAAAGGAATCTAGAATATTCATTTGGTCAAACTTCCTTACCAGTATAGTAATCCTCTCTATAACAATAACAACAATAGCCTAGTAGAAGCCATTAAAACCAGATGGGAACAGAACAAGGGACATGTCATTCCCTTATCCTTATTCCCACTGTGCTTTCAGAAGGTGTTTTCATCTCAATATTCTTTTTTTCAATGACAGTAAAAACAGATACTTTTTGAATTTATGCAACAATATGGAGAACATTAAATATATAAGAGTAATAGCAGATAGTACTTTGTCCTTACTCCATCTGAATTCCATCAAAAAAGTTTGAACAAATGCTATAATAACCATTTACAGATTTCACATCACTGCAGGCTGCAAAAATTAGCACCTACCAATTCTTAGAAAAACACAACCTGGTAGCCAGAACTAAGTATCCAAAATTTAATATTTTAAGAAATCAACAGAAAACAAATTTCTATACTACAGATGCAGACTTAAAAATATCTTTGAGAAGTTGACAAATAAACCATAATGGAATGAGAGTATTATCTCAGAATCATTGCCCACAATCACCTATGCATAACATTTATCCACAAAAATATAAGAATGATATTTTTAATAAATGTGTTCCCTCCAAGATCATCTCCCCTTTGTCTTATACATAGTTATCTGTATGCTGTCTATTAGATTGTGAATTTAAGAGCAGAAACTACTTTTTGTCTTGCTTTGTATCCCTAGGACTTAGTTCAGTAGCTAGCACAAAGTTGCCATGCTGAATATTCATTATCTTCACTCTAAGTCGTAGGAAAAACCTTCAAAATATAGAAACTAGTAGGGAAAAAACAAAACAGAACAAAACCTTGTCAGAACAGAATATGGTACCTATCATCCCTGTCATCTTCTCTCCTACTAGAGTATTTCTGAAGATAATTCTAATGAGTTTTCTTAATGCCTTTAGATTTTAAGTTCCTTAAAGACAGAGCCTCTCTTTGATCCTTATTGTATCCTCAGAGCTTATACTGTGCCTAATACAAGTAGTTGCTTAAGTGTATATTATTCACTGATTCAATGCTTTTGTTTAATTTTTAAAAATGAAGTCACTTTATTCACAAATAAAATGAACAATAGCCCACATAATATTACATATTTTAAAATAATAGCAATTTCTCCTAGCACTATTTCTATCCTAACTTTAGTGAATATAAATGAGAAAGATGAAATAATTACAACAATAACAATTCACATTTATGCAAGACTGATGTTTATGAATCCTTCCCTCATAACAATCCAATTTAGTATTAGTATTCAATAACTGGTAAGTATAAGTATTATTATCCCTTTTTAATAGATGGAGATATGGAAATTCATGGAGGGTAATTTGTATAGGATCATACAATTAAAGGCCAAAGTCAGGATATGAATAAAGATTTTATAACTTAAAGATGAATATGCTTGTTACCTAGTACATCATTTTCCTACCTCTATATTATCACAATTAAATGATCAGTCAGTCTCTATCTTAATAATCCAAGTGATAGGGGAACTCGCTACCTTAGGAAACAATTTTATGCTGTCCACAACAATATATACATTAGTTCATGTTAAGTAACAATCTGCTGCCGTGTAACTTAAAGCCACAGATTCCCATCCTGCTCTTAAGCATTGTATTGATCTGCATCACTTCCCCCTCAATACTTCCCATCTGGTTTGAGATATTTGCCAGAAATAGTCCCTTCCCATCTTTCTTTTCAGTATCATCATTTCTACTTTTTATCCTTCCTCTGTCAGGTTTATGAGGTGAAATCATTAAGGAGGAGATACATCCCCAGGATTCTGCATCCAATGCTAAGGTATCTGGATTCACTTCACTGCTGCACAGTGGAACTTAAATAAAAACAAATGTTTCTTAGTTAAACTGATCCATTGCTTCAGTCAGGTTTTTCCATGATAATCATGGCTTTAAAAAAGAAAGACTTTCTAAAATCTTTACCATGTTCTTCTTATTTAAAGAAGTTGGATTACTGTAATATAACAAAAAATACTGCACAGTTTTAAAAAAAGGATTAAATTACTATAACATAGAAAGCTTAACATGTGAAGTATTAAGAGGCCACACGCATGGTAAAAGTTGGTCTTTGCAAATGGATAGACTTTTCTTCAGGGGAATTTTTATTTCATTTTTTTGGTTAATATTAGGAAAAGTTTTCCCCTTCAGTCATCCCAAGCTCTTATAATTTTCACTATCATTATCCAATGGTACTTTCCTTGTTACTGAAAAATATGCCTAGATCTTTGATAACCTAAAGTATAAATAAAAGCCATCCAAAATACAAAACAAAAAACCCTTTATTTAAATGTGCCATCACCTCAATCTATTCTTCAGTTTCCTTCCTTTCATGATCAAATCCCTAGAAAAAGCTATTAATGCTCTTATCCCCATCCCTACTTTTTTACGTTACTCCATTGAGTTTAAAGTGCTTTCTTTGGAGATCATTGAGTCCAACTGCCTGATTTGTTATTGCGCTGCTGCTGAGTTATTCCAGTCATGTCCTACTCTTTGTGACTCCACAAAATACTTCCATAGAAATGTAGAAGTTAGAAGAGGGATAGGTTTGGTGGGGAAAAGTGAACTTTTTTTTTTTTTTTTGCATTCATTGGTTTGAAAATGCCTATAAAAACTCTTGGAAAGCAGACAATTGTGCAATAGGTATGAGACTAAAGCTCAAGAGAAAGACTAAGACCTGGAATGTAGATTTTGGAGTCATCCATACAGAAATAATGAGGGAGGGAAATGATAAAATCACTTTCTTGATGAAAATACCATAATGATTTGACATTTCCTGCTCTAATTCATTTTACAGAGAAGAAACTAAGACAGTTAAGTGACTAGCCCAGGGTCACACAGCTAATAAGAGTTTTACAGGGGTCCTCAAACTTTTTAAATAGGGGGCCAGTTCACTGTCCCTCAGATTGTTGGAGGGCCGGACTATAGTAAAAACAAAAACTTTGTTTTGTGGGCCTTTAAATAAAGAAACTTCATAGCCCTAGGTGAGGGGCATAAACGTCCTCAGCTGCCACATCTGGCCCATGAGCTGTAGTTTGAGGACTCCTGGCTAAGGTCAGATTTGAACTAATGAAGATGAATCTTCCCAATTCATTTTACAGGTGAGAAAACTGAAGTCAATAGAGACTAAGAAACCCATCAGTATCATACTGCTAGTAAATATCTGAAGTGGGATTCAAATCCAGAACTTCCTGACTTCAAATTCAGTATTTTCTTCACTATATATCCCATGTTGCCAATGACTTCTCAGCTCCTTCGAATCTGAGTTACTAACATTACCACCTGTTCGAATCTTTACAAACTGCTAACTCATTAGAGTTGATAGATTGTTGATCTGATCTTACAAGAAGATGTTTTGGGCCAGAACCTGAAACAAGATACTAAGTAGAACTAATTAGTACAATGCTTGTATTTACACCTTTACTCATTGGAGTTCACAAGTATGCCAGATTCACAAAGTAAACTTTGTAACTTTGTGAATTCACACCTCCCTTAAAGCTTTTAGGGCCAGAGAGCACTATGGGAGAAAACCCATAATCCCATTCTCTCAGAAGAGTCTTATATAAGGCCAGTGAAGAGAGATCTATTCCAGAATATTTTCCACTTGGCTGGGTGGTGGTGGAAGAAGAGTTTTCAGAGGAAGAAGCTATGAGTCGAGAGTTCAGCGGACAATCATCTCACACCATTGTGGTGGCTGGGCTCCTGCACTCCCCCCACTGAGACCAAGCTGGTCTGAAAGACTCACCAGAAAGCTAGCCGAGCCCCAAGTGAAGGAGACAAGAGATTCATTCCATCTTTGTGCTGGCTGGAGGCTGAAGAAAGCAGAGGCAGAGGCTAAAGGACAAAACCTTTGGATTTGGAGACATTCGGAGAGCTCTAAGCTAACTTTTGTAACACTTAGTTTTCTCATGCATCTAATGAGAGGTTTGGGGAAAATATTTCCAGGATCTATTCTCATCAGTGAACATCTGAAAGGGAATATGGTTAACAGTGTCAAACAATGAACAGAGATCAAGAAAAAAGGAAAATGAGAACAGACTTTTAGATTTAGTATCATTAGTGACCTTGAAAAGATCAGTTTTCATCGGTGGTTGTGGTGATCTTCTTCTTTTAAAATAAGATGAATGGTTCTCTCTGGGGGAGAGGTGCAGATATTATATTAGAGACAATAAAAGATCTGAACTTTTATCACCTGGTTGCGTTTTGGGTGATTATTACTTTCAACTGCAACTAAGACTGCCTCCAAAAAACCTCCCTCGAGAAACCTGCACCTCTCCCCCAGAGAGAACCATTCATCTTATTTTAAAAGAAGAAGATCACCACAACCACCGATGAAAACTGATCTTTTCAAGGTCACTAATGATACTAAATCTAAAAGTCTGTTCTCATTTTCCTTTTTTCTTGATCTCTGTTCATTGTTTGACACTGTTAACCATATTCCCTTTCAGATGTTCACTGATGAGAATAGATCCTGGAAATATTTTCCCCAAACCTCTCATTAGATGCATGAGAAAACTAAGTGTTACAAAAGTTAAATGATTACCCATGGTCAAGCATATCTCCTGTAGCCTGTTAGGAGGTATTTCCCATGGCTCTGTGATAGCTGCTATCCTTTAATTTTCCTCTACTCTTTCTTGATGATTTCATCATTTCCCTCAAAATTTCTATGTGGATGATTCCACAAATTTACATTCCAGTTCTTAGTCTTTCTCCTGAACTCTATTCCCATATCTATTGCACAATTGCCTGCTTTTCAAAAGATTTCATAGGTCTCTTCAAAACAACAAATTGAAAAGAGAAATTACCTTTCCCAAACAAACTTATTCCTTCTCCTAACTTCCACTTTCCTTCCAGTCACTCAGGTTTATAATCAAGGAGTTGCCCCATATTCCTATATCCTTTCATCAAGAATTATTGGTTTTCAACTGTGATGGACTTTGCTCTTTTCAACAATAAGGTGATTCATAACAATTCCCATAGATTTGTGATGTAAGGAGTCATATGTGTCCAGAGGGAAGACTATGGGAACTGAATGTGGATCACAGCATGGTATTATCACCTTTTTTGTTGTTATTTGTTTGCTTGGGTTTTTTTTTTTTCCTTTCTCATTTTTCCCTTTTGATCTGAATTTTCATGTGCAGCATAATAAATGTGGAAATTTTAAAAAGAATCTCACATGTTTAACTTATATTGGATCACTTGCTTTCTAGGGGAAAAGGGAGTGTAGGAAGGAGAGAGAAAATTTTGAAACGCAAGTTTTGCAAAGGTAAATGTTGAAAATTATCTTTGCATGCATTTTGAAAAATAAAAAGGTATTATTATAAAAAATAAAAAGCTCAACCCTCCACACCCCCAAAAAAGACTTGTTGATTTTAAACTCTGCAACATATCTCCCATACCTCTTTTCACACCACAACCACTTTAGCTCTAGGTCTCCTCATCTCTTAATAGAACTAGTGCGATTTCCTCCTAATCAATCTCCCAGAATCATGCTTCTGTCTTCCCATTCATCTTCCACAAACAAAAAATTCCCAAACCAGAGATTTAATAATTTTACTTTTTATTAATACAAGACAGCATAGGGTCTGGCAAATAGTAATTATTTATTAAGATAAATGTTTATTTCCTTCCTTCAAGAAGCTTCAGGGACTCCCTAGTGTCTTTATGATAAAAATGCAATTCTTCCTTTTGGCATTTATAATGACCTTTTCAGGTTGGTTTCCACCTATCTTTTCAGCACTGTATATTCCAATGCCATGGCTTACTTGCTGTTTTTCTGAATATAACTCTGTAGCTCTCAGCTCCTCTAAGCACAAGCAGTCCCTCATACCCAGAATTCTTTTTCTTTTTGGAAAACTTTCTTTTGGAAACTCTTTCTTCAAGGTTAACTTCAAGTGCCTCTTTCTTCAAGTGGCCTTTCCTAAGGCTCCCAATATTTAATTATTCCTGAAATTACATTGTATTGATTTGTAATACATCTTGAATTCAATAGATATACATTATGTACATTGTTATTGTTACTCGTCCTTCATTTTTGAAGAGGACCAATGACATCATGAGTGATGTCTTGACTTGCATGTAAATTAGATTTAAGTGAGACAGAGTTGCCCAGTATCTCGGGCTCATTCTCTCTTTCAGAGTCATTGAAATCCAATGGCAAATTAAAAGAATGACTGGCAATGTCCGAGGATGTGCTGATAGTGGATGAACTTTGCATCTTCAATGTCTGACCAAGCTCTAAGTGCTTCACAGCAGCTTCCTCAGCCACCTTCATGACCTTTGGAATAAACTGTTCTCAACTGCTCAATAGATTATATGCACACATGATACATATATACTGTCTTTGTAGAATATAAGCTCACTGAGGGCAATGACTCTGTGTGTGTGTGTGTGTGTGTGTTGTCTTTATATTCTAAGGCTGCTATCAGAGAATTTTATAAAAAGAAAACACTTAATAGATTTGTTTAAATGAAACAATAAACAAAGATATTTATAGCTGTTCTTTTCATAATAGCCCAAATTGGCAACTAGAGAGGTCTTATTGTAGGAGAATGACTAAACATATTATGATATATGAATGTAATAAAGTATTATGTCATAATAAATGATGAAATTAACAGTTCCAGAGAAAGCTGATCTCTCTGTGAATTGACACAGAGTAAAGTGAGCAGAACCAGAACAATTTATACAATGACAATATTATAAAGGAAAATAACTTCTCAAGAATTTGGAACTCTGGTAAATCAAAAGTTCAAAAAATGAAAGATAAAATCTGGCATTTACCTCTTGTTTGAGAAATGATGAATTTAAAAAGCAGGAAACAACAAAATTTGGGGGCTTGGAATATGGATTTTTGCAGGACTATGCATGTTTATAAAGAGAGTTTTTCTTCATCTGTGGTTTTTCAGTGCAATGAACAGAATATAAATTTATGTAAAAATAAATTAATTTTCAAAATAAAATAAAACTCAAGAAATTATTAATCAATGAATGTGATATAAACTGAGATCTAGGCCTCTGGGAGGGGCCCCACCCTCCTAAGGGAAACTTCAAGATAACTAATCTCATTCAGTTGGAGATTTTGGCCAGGGGCATAATCACCACCCTCTATTGAGTTGGAGATTAGTCCCTCAGAACTGCTCCTTGTTGGGAGGGCAGGGATAAAACCAAAGGCCTGTCAGTCTATCACTGCTAATTCCTAATAGGAGTTTGCCCTCTACGAAAGCTGTTTTCTTAGCATAAATAGACTGCCACCAACCAAAGGAATCCCATTGCTGTGAGAGGATCTCTCAACCCTCAATTCTCACACCTCAACAAATGTTCATTATCAAACTGGTATACAACTTGAACTAGATTCAAGAAAAGGTGCAAAAATAGTGAAAAGCATTGTCCCAATCTTCAAAGAACTTACATACCAATTATTAGATGGGGAAGAAATATAAGATACTAAGAGGATAAGGCCTGAAACAAGTGGACAGAAAAGAGGTTTTTAACTTGGGATCCATGTATGCAGTTTCTAATGAACACATACAGAAGTGTGTGTGTGTGTGTGTGTGTGTGTGTGTGTGTATGGTGATATTATAGATATTTTATGTATTAAGAATATTATTCTGAGAAAAGGTCTATAGTTTTCATTTTTTTTCTATTTTTTTTCAAAACATATGTTTAGATGATTTTCATCATTCACCCTTGAAAAACCTTGTGTTTCAAAAATTTTTCCCTCTCTTTCCCCCATCCCCTCCCTAGATGGCAAGTAATCCAATATGTTAAACATGTTCATTTCTTCTATACATATTTCCACAATATCATGCTGCATAAGAAAAATGATATCAAAAAAGAAAAAAAAATGAGAAAGAAAAAAATGCAAGCAAACAACAATAAAAAGGTGAAAATACTATGTTGTGATCCACACTTGGTCCCCACAGTTCTCTATCTGTATGCAGATGGTTCTCTTTATCACAAGATCATTGGAAATGAATGACCTTGCAGTTGAAAAAAGTCACATCCACCAGAATTGATCATTGTAAAATCTTGCTGTTACCATATACAATGTTCTCTTGGTTCTATTCATTTCACTTAGCATTAGTTCATGTGAGTTTCTCCAGGCTTCTCTGAAATCATCCTGCTGATCATTTCTTATAGAACCATAACATTACATAACATATATATACCATAATTTATTCAGCCATTCTCCAATTGAAGGTCATTCACTCAGTTTCCAGTTTCTTATCACTACAAAAAGGACTGATACAAACATTTTTGCACATGCGGGAGCTTTTCCTTTTTTATGAACTCTTTGGGATATGGGCCCAGTAGAGACACTGATAGGTATGCACAGTTTGATAGCCTTTTGGGCATGGTTCCAAATGGTTGGATCAGTTCACAACTTCACCAACAATATATTAGTGTCCCAGTTTTCCCACATCATCTTTAACATTCATCATTATTGACTTACATGAACTGATGCTGAGTGAAATGAGCAGAACCAGGAGATCATTATATACCTCAACAACGATACTGTTTGAGGATGTATTCTGATGGAAGTGGACCTCTTTGATAAAGAGAACCTTAATTGATCAAAGATGGACAGAAGCAGCTACACCCAGAGAAAGAACACTGGAAATGAATATAAATTGCTTGCATTTTTGTTTTTCTTCCCAGGTTATTTATACCTTCTGAATTCAATTCTCCCTGTGCAACAAGAAAACTGTTTGGTTCTGCACACAAATATTGTATCTAGGATATACTGCAACCCATTCAACATGTAAAGGACTCTTGCCATTTGGGGGAAGGGGTGGAGGGAGGGAGGGGAAAAATCGGAACAGAAATGAATGCAAGGGATAATGCTGTAAAAAATTACCCTGGCATGCGTTCTATCAATAAAAAATCATTAAAACAAAACAAAACAAAACAAAAAAAAACATTCATCATTATTTTTTCCATTCATCTTAGCCAATCTGAGAGGTGTATAGTGATACCTCAGAATTGTTGTAATTTGCATTTCTCTGATCAATAGTGATTTAGGACATTTTTTTATATGACTAGAAATGGTTTTAATTTCTTCATCTAAAAATTTCCTATTCATATCCTTTGACCATTTATCAATTGGAGAATGGCTTGAATTCTTGAGTCAATTCTCTATATAATTAAAAATAAGGCTTTTATCAGAACCCTTGAATGTACAAATGTTTTTCCAATTTATTACTTCCCTTCTGATCTTGTCTGCGTTATTTTGCTTGTACAAAAACTTTTTAACTTAATCACAATTATCTATTTAGTGTTCAATAATGAGCTCCAGTTCTTTGGTCACAAATTCCTTACTTCTTCACAGACCTGAGAGGTTAACTATTCTATGTTCTTCTAATTTGCTTATAATATCACTCTTTATGTCTAAATCATGAACCTATTTTGACCTTATCTTGGTATATGGGGTTAAATGTGGGTCAATGCCTAGTTTCTGTCATACTAATTTCCAATTTTTCCAGCAATTTTTTAAAAAATTAAATAATTTAGAAAAAAACAATGAAAACCAAAAGTGAATGTTGAACAATTAAAATGGTCAAGATAAAGTGCTGAAGTACCTCTCATCACAAGTGTAGGACTGTGGATTTTTCCAAGCAATTTTTGTTAAATAGCAAGTTATTATTCCAAAAGCTGAGGTCTTTGGGTATGTAAAACACTAGATTACTATAGTCATCGACTATTTTGTCCTGTGAGCCTAATCTATGCTACTGATCAACTACTCTCTTTCTTAGCCAAAACCAAATGTTTTTGAAGACTGCTGCTTAGCTCTGGCACAGGTAGGCCACCTTCATTTGCATTTTTTTCCTTAATTCCCTTATAATTCTTGACCTTTTGTTCTTCTAAATGAACTTTGTTATTATTTTTCTAGATCTGTAAAATAATTTCTTGGGAGCTTTATTGGTATGGCACTAAATAAATAGATTAATTTAGGTAGTATTGTCATTTTTATTATATTAGCTCTGCCTACCTATGAGCACTTGATATTTTTCCAATTGATTAGATCTGACATTATTTGTGTGGAAAGTGTTTTGTAGTTGTGCTCTTATAGTTCCTGACTTTGCCTTTTTGCCTTGGCAGATAGATTCCCAAATATTTTATATTATCTATAGTTATTTTAAGTGGAATTTCTCTTTGTATCACTTGCTGCTTGTTTTGTTGGTAACATAGAAATGCTGGTGATTTATGTGCATTTATTTTGTATCCAGCAACTTTGCTAAAGTTGTAAATTGCTTCTAGTAGTTTTTTTTTTTTTTTGTTGTTGTTGTTTTTACTTGATTCTCTAGGATTCTTTAAGTATACCATCATATCATCTGCAAAGAGTGATAATTTGGTTTTCTCATTACCTACTCTAATTCCTTCAATTTCTTTTTCTTCTCTTATTGCTAAAGCTAACATATGCTAAAGCATAACATGTAAAGATTACAATATTGAATAGTAATGGTCATAAGAGACAACATTTTCACCCCTGATCTTTTTGGGAATGGTTCTAGTTTATCCCTATTACATATGATGCTTGCTGACAGTTTTAAATAGAAGCCACTGATTATTTTAACGAAAATTCTATTTATTCTAATACTCTCTAATTTTTTTTAATAGGAATGGATGTTGGATCTTGAAAATGCTTTTTCTACATTTATTGAGATAATCATATGATTTTTGTTGGTTTACTTATTGATATAGTCAGTTATAGTAAGAGTTTTTCTAATACTGAACCAGCCCTACCTTTCTTCAGGGTATATTGTCCTAGGGAAAATCTGCTGTAATCTCTTTGCTAATATTTTATTTAAAATTTTTGCATCAATATTCGTTAGGGAAATTGATCTATAGCTTTTTTTTCTTTGTTTTGATGCTACTTGGTTTAGGTATGAGCACCATATCTGTGTCATAAAAGGAATTTTGTAAGACTCCTTTCCCTATTTTTTTTTTTTTTTTGCTAAGGCAATTAGGGTTAAGTAACTTGCCCAGGGTCACACAACTAGGAAGTGTTAAATGTCTGAGGCCTGATTTGAACTCAGGTCCTCCTGACTTCAGGGCTGGTGCTCCATCCATTCTGTCACCTAGCTGTTCCTCTTTCCCTATTTTTCCAAATAGTTTGCATAGGATTGGAATTAATTTGGTAGAATTCACATGTACATCCATGTGGCCTTGGAAATTTTTTCCAAGGAAGTTGATTAATAGCTTGTTCAATTTCTTTTTCTAAAATAGGACTATTTAAGTAATTTATTTCCTCTTCTGTTAATCTGGGCAATCTATATTTTTATAAGTATTCATCCATATAAGATTTACTGGCATATCCTTGGAGTAAATACCTCTTAATTATTGCTCTAATTTTCTCTTCATTGGTGGAAACTTCACCCTTTTCATTTTTGATACTAACAATTTGAATTTCTTCTTTCCCTTTTCTAATGAAATTAACTAAAGGTTTATATATTCTGTTTTTGTTTCATAAGACCAACTCTCATTTTATTATTAATTCAATAGTTTCCTTGGAAATTATTAATTATTTTTATTAATTTCCTCTTTTATTTTCAGAATTTCAAATTTGATATTTAATTGGGGGTTTATTTTTTTAAAAAATGTTCTTTTTCTAGCTTTTTTATTTGCATGCCCAATTCAGTGATCTTTTCTTTATTTTATGCAAGTAATCATCTACAGATATAAATCTTCCCTTAAGAACTACTTTTGTTATCTCCCATACATTTTGGTATGTTGTCTCATTATTGTCATTTTCTTTTATGAAATTATCAATTGTGTCTATGATTTGTTGTTTCACCCACTCTTTCTTTAGGATTAGATTATTGATTTTTGGTCTATTTTCTTTGGCCTTTGTTACAGGTAATTTTTATTCCATCATGATCTGAAAAAGATGCATTTACTACTTCTGTCTTTCAGCACTTGATTTTGAGGTTTTTAATGCCTTTACATGTGCTCAATTTTTGTGTAGGTTCCATGTACCACTGAGAAAAAAGTATATTTCTTTCTGTCTCAAGTCTGTAGTTTTCAACAGCTGATCAAAGCAGTCCTTGACACTAAAGTGGTTTAGAACCCTTTATTTGGATCATACTTGAACAAGAATTCCCATTACACCATAACAGACATATAGTCATCCATCCTACTTCATCTGCTGCCACAAAACTCTGCACTCCAGTTCATCTTTCATTCAGCAGTCAAAGACATCTTTCTAAAATGTTTTCTAAAACGATATCTGACCTACTCGTTCAACTCTGTCTACCTATTATCTTCTGGATCAAATCTCAAATCCTGTTTGTATTCAAAGACCTTCATAATTTGTTCCCCATCCCGTTTCATACTTCTTAGAATTTACACCCCATCATATGCTATGATTCAGTGACACTAGACTTCTTGTTTTTCCTCAAACAAGACACTTCATCTCTACAATCTGGCATTTTCACTGGTGTAAATATTTTGATTCATATTACCTTATGTCTGGAATTCTTTCTGCCCTCATTTATGTCTCCCAGCTTCTTTCAAGTCCCAGCTAAATATGGTTTTCTAGAGGAAACCTTTCTGGATCCCCCTTAATTCTGCTCTCTTTCTCATGTTGATTATCTCCAATTAATCATTATATATATATGTATTTTGTTATGAAACAAAAACAGAATATATATGTGTGTGTGTGTGCGCACGTGCGCATGTGTGTGTGTGTGTACACACATAAATACATATGTAATAGGTATTTGTATGTATATCTATTCATGTTTGTTCATTTATTGATTTATTTATAATTGCTATGTATATATGTATTAGACTGTGAGCTCCTTGAGAACAAGAATACTTTTTTGTCTTGCTTTGTATGCCTAGAGCTTAGCATATTGTCTGGTACAAAATAGTGCTTAATGAATATTTATTGATTAACTGATTCTGCAAAACAAACAAACAAACAAAAAACAAACAAACTTCCATGAGGAAAACCTCAAATAGTCTATTATACTTTTAGGTAGCTTCAACTGTTAGGATATTTCCCCTTGATATTAAACCTAAATTTGCTTTTCTTAAATGCCATACCTTACTCTTACTTTTGTCTTCTTGAGGCAAGCAGAACAAATTATAAGTAAAGTCATCCCAAGGGTACTGAGATAGAGAACTTAATAAATCAAGAAATCTAAGGAATGAAGCCTAACTTCTCATTAGAAATAGGATCCTCAGGACTAAACTCTATCCAACCCTATAATTGGGTACTATACACACACACACACTCTCTCTCTCTCTCTCTCTCTCTCTCTCTCTCATCTATACATGTATATATATATATATGTATATATAAATATAAATAAAACATCTCTTAGGAGCTTCAATTTTGATTTGTTAGGGTAGAAAGAAACAAAAAATTCTAAAGAGAATATGACTTGAAACAAGCACAAAACTGTGTGATAAAAGCTTTAAGTACATTGAAATGAAATTATCAGAAAGATTTCATAGAGGATGTGGACCTTATGTAATCAAAAGAATTTGTAGATAAAACTAACATCAGAGATAATGGAAAGATGCCTCTGAATAACTCAAAATCTATAACAAGCTTTAGCAGGTCTAACCAAGGCCAAAAAACCTTGAACAATCAATTTCTTTCATTTAAGGACCAACATAGCTAGGTTTCATCATCATAATAATAGCCAACAATTAAGAAGCTTTTTCATTATGGCCAATTACTAAGACAGATATCTACTAGGGTGCAAACAGGCTATGAACTGCAGCAACAGAAGTGATCTCTGAAGTGGCATTCAAACCTAAGTTTTCATGACTAAATTTAATACTAAATCTACCTACTACTATGAGGTACTACCACTGAGTCTCCACCACAGAAGGTAGGAGTATTCTGATATTTGCAAATTGGTGACCAGTTACTTTGGCCAGCTATTTAATCTCTCTGAGCCAGTTCTCTTATCTGTAAAATGAGGGAGTTGTACTTCATCCTCAAATGTTTACTGTCAGCTCTAAATCTAATAAAGTTTTCTAATAATTGTTTCATATAATAGCCCTCCAAATTGAATTCGTCTTTGATTCCTTTGATCTTCTTTTCTAATATCCACCATCTATCCACTGTGCTACCTAGCTGCCACCAAAAGTGATATTATGAAAGTACAAGTCTTATCGCCTCTCTCCCTTACACAACAAATCCCAGGAACTTCCTATTTTATCTAGGACCAAATGTAATCTCCTCTGTTGAGTATTTAGAACTGTTTATAGCCTGGCTCCAATCTTCTTTTTCAAGTGTATTTATTATGCATTAAGCCCCTTTGTGTACTCTATTACCTAGTCAAATTGGACTTCAAACTGTTCCTTAGATATGATACTATATTTCTTTCCTCATATTTTTGCATAAGCAGGTTCCCTCCACCCAACCTTAAACTCCTTTGTCTACTTCTAAATGCAGCTTAAATACATCTTGTTCGTGAAGTCTTTTATGATTCCTCAGCTGATATATTTTACACTCTTGAAATTATCTATATTTTTCTATATATTAGTATATATATTTTCTATATTTTTTCTATATATTAGTATATAAGGTGTCTTTCTTATGTAAGTAATTTAAAGGCAAGAACTATTTAATTTATGAATTTTTATGCCATCCCCCAAAGCATTTTGGGCCCTAATAAACACTTAATAAAATACTCATTAAATAATTGATTGACCAATGCCTACTATTGAATTTTCTTTCCTTTGAATTAATCATTCTCTAACAATTTAAAAGAATGTGCAAAGATTGCTGTTCCCAAGTTACTTTTAGCTACAAATAAAGTTTTAGAAGTATTTATCCATCAGATAAATAAATATGATGATACGTGCAGACTGACTTATCTTTAGTTCTTCACTAGATAACTAGTTCTAAAGTGGATTGGTTCCACTTTAGATATAGTCATTAATGGGAACTAGGAATGGGAAAGATATGATACTGGCTTAAGGCATGAATAACATTTAAAGAAATTCTATAAGGGCCATCCTTTATATTACTTTTTATAAATACATACATTTTCATGGTAGAAATTTTTTTTCTCCATAGCAAATGAATTCTAGTTTGGAATAATTTACATATAAGACACTGAAGTTCCAAAGGTCCCAATGGTGAGTAACAAACATGGGTGTGATATCTAAGAGAAAGCAGGGTATAGTGGTGATATTTTTAAGACTTGTCTTAATCTACTCTGCAAGCAATCTCTGGCTTGTCTTCTGAGATCAGATGAGTGTCTGAAAAAGCAATGCTCCCTAATATGCAATCAATAAAAGCACTCTATAGCTTGGCACTTCTGTTCTCTCCCTGTACTAGAATTCCAAGTGTTTGTATGGAAGTAGGGAAGAAAGAAGCCAAAAGGCAAGGGAGATAAGCTGGAATGCCCCAAAAGATTCTGGCACATAAATGGAAGTCCCAAAGTTGAATTTACCTTTTCAAAGAATCAAGAAGAAGAGAAAAGAGATGAAAAAGGCTCTTTAGGAATAGAGATGGACCTCAAAAGGCATCTCCTCTAACCCTTTCATTTTATACATGAGAAAATAAATGGAAACTGGGAAAGGTTATTAAGTAATAGAGATGGGAATTCAATCCAGGTTTTATCTCTTCCATTCCTGCTGCTCATCTATTGCTCTGACAAGGGAAGAACTGGAAGGCAAATGCTGAAGGAAAGAGGAGGAAAAGAGAGAGAAAGACAAAAGCATCAGAAACATATAAAATCATAAAAAAGGTTGGTCAGAGGATTTTGCTGGGCTCTATTTTGTTACCTACTGTCAATCTAGGTAAACTAGACTGTAGTAGACAGAATCTTTAAACCAACAGAAATATTCTTTCCTCTCTAAATAGCAAAGAGGCACAATGTTCTTTCATTGAGAATAAATGGATACTGGAGAAATTATGCTATACTTATTTTCCATCTCCTTTGTGAAGTTACAGTTCATTTTTCTATACAGAAAAAGCAAACTGCTATCTTTAAGGTCATCTTTTCACATGGTTACTTTTCCCAGCTAGTTTTTCATTTTCCAGTATGCCTCAAATAAAGGCTGTGTGTGTTCATGTGTGTGTGTGTGTTCATGTATGTATATGTGTGTCCCCACCCAATAAATCTTGTCTGGGGGGAAAGTGTTGATAGTTTCTGTGAAAGGGATTTTTTGTCCCTTTTTGTATAAGTTTCATTTTCATTAGACTGCTGGAAATCTAGGTAAATGCCAGAGGGATTCTAGCACCATTTGGCTTTTCTCTGATGTCCAAATTATCTCCTGGAAAAATACAGTCTTATATTTACTGTAGCTAATGGTAGTGACAGCTGAGAGAACTTCAAATCTGTAATTAATTCGTGGTACTGCACACATGTGCCCAAGACATATTTGCTGAGAGGGACTTTAAATAGCATCAAATGTTTGTAAGTATGAGGTCCATAAGCAGCAGGAAATATCTGAAGACCTTAATAGAATCAGGCTTTTGTGTAAAAACAATGACTAGCTAACCATGACCCAGCTGAGAGTCATTAAAATATAGTTTATTAGTTTGGGGTGGTGTTTCAATTCTCTCTTGACTAGTCCTAATCATAATGGGGAGGAGGAAGAGAGATTAATGAAGGATATGAGGCTACTACAATCAAGGTTAAGTGCAAAAAGTAGGTGAAGCATCTGTGATTAATCTGAGTTCCAAAAGATAATGTTGAATGTATAACTTTTTTCTATTAAGAAGTTAGAATTTTCAGGAAACTGTCAGCACCTTTAGGACTTGGAAAAGTGAAAATACTACAGAATTTTCTTTCCTCATCAATCTACTCAAAGACAGATTGTTCAAGCTCACCAGTATCATCCTGGTCATCAAATCCTTAAATATTGCTGTTCTGAATCAGTTAAGCATTTTGATCCATTAGGAAATAATGATCAACTTGTAGGGGTATACAAGATGTTCCAAAATACAGTAAATGTATCCAAAACACAGTTGGAACTCAAGCCTTTATCAAGTGACTTCTCTGCTACCTGTGGCATTGTTGATCACTGTCTCCTTTAGGAATTTCTCTCTTCCCTGGGCCTTTGGGTGTTGGAATCTTTACAAACTGCTAACTCATTAGAATTGATGTTTTGGGCCAGAACCTGAAACAAGGTACTAAATAGAACTAATTGATACAATGCTTGTGTTTACACCTTTACTCATTGGAGTTCACAAGTATGGGAGATTCACAAAGTAAACTTTGTAACTTTGTAAATTCACACCTCCCTTGAAGCTCTTAGGGCCAGAGAGCACTATGGGAGAAAACCCATAATCCTGCTCTCTGATATATAAGAAGAAATTAGAGGCCCAATTGGAGAGAGATTCATTCCATTTTCCACTTGGCTGGCTAGTGGCAGAAGAGAGTCCAGCTGAATTACATTGGAGAGGAGCACTCTGGGCCAGACACAGAGCACTCTGGGAGAGCCAGAAGCCCTCTCTTGGAGGCAAGAAAAATTCATTACAACTTTTACCTTGGAGCTGGCTGGAGGCAGAGGCAGAAGCAAAGGACAAAGCTGTAAGAATTCTTCGGAGGCAAGACAGATTCATCTTGGAGCTGAATTGGAGGCTGAAGAAAGCAGAGGCAGAAGCAAAGGACAAAGCTGCAAGAGCTCTTGGAACCAAGCAGACATAGGCCTCTAAGCTTACCGGGCTATATTGGAGACAATAAAAGATCTCAACTTTTATCACCTGGCTACATTTGGGGTAATTATTGATCTGAACTGATACTAAGACTGTCTCCAGAAAACCTCCCCAGAAACCTGCTCTCCTGCAGAGAGAACCATCTTATATTATACATATTAAAGAAAAAAAACACCACATTTGGGTACTTTAGTACTCTGATTCTCTTCTTGCCTTTCTAAGAATTCCTTCTTTTTCTTCTTCTCTTTTTTTTCTGTCCCCCTAAATTTTAGGTATTCCCCAATAGAGAATCCTTGGATCATAACTTTGCCTTTCTTTTGAAGACTTCAAAGTTTCTTCTGGTTTCAATGAGATTAAGAGCTCAAGATATAATCATCTCTTAATCACCTAGTATAGAGCTTTACACATAATAGATATTGGGTGGACTGAAATATCATTCTTTGAAATTGTTTCTCTTCCCTCAGATCACATGCAGATTGACTCATTATAGAATATACAAATATAGAAAATACAAATAGAATGCTAACATTTATACTAATTCCTGCACTAATAAGACAATAAAATCTGCAAGAAGGTGGGAGATTTGTGAGGACAGAAGATCCTCTGGAGGACAAAGTAAGAAAAGGGAAAGGAAGCCAATAATCAAAGAAGGAAAATAATTCATATTTATATCAGACTTGAAGGACTGTGAAATATTTTCCTCACAAAAGAAATCTGTGAGGGAGGTAGTAAAGTGTTATTATTCCCATTTCACAGATGAAAGAAAAGGCACAGGGAGTTTTAACAAATTCCTCATGATCACTAAGGTAGTAAGTGTGGAGTTGGAATTCAAAACATGGTTGTCTGACTTTGTGGCTGATTCTCTTTTTATTATATTGCAGATCAGAAAGGGAAAAGGAGAAACTTTTAGAGAAATGATCAATAACAAAACACAGAGATGTGGCAGTATCATGGACTAGCCTCTGGTTCCACAATGAAGACCCTTGAAATGTCAGTAATGCTTTCATTTCCGTATATGCCAGACACACATTTTATGGATGTTAAGAAGACAGCTAGAGCAGCTAGGTGGCACAGTGGAAAGAATGCCAGGCCTGAAATCAAGAAGATTGAGTTCAAATCTGACCATATAAATACTTATTTGTGCGTGATCCTGGGCAAAGATTTAACCCAGTTTGCCTCAGTTTCATCATCTGTAAAATAAACTGGAGAAGACAATAGCAAACCATTCCAGTATCTTTGCCAATAAAACTCCAAAGGGGTCATAAAGAGTTGAATGTGACTCAAAACAAATGAACAATTAGAAAACACAGTCATTGTGAGAAATTTATATTTATGATAATCATTCCTTAAATATTTCATATCATTGACTACATTCTCTGTAAAGAGATAAAATAAATATTCAATCTAGTTAAGGCTGTTTTGTTTCTGACTAGAGATTTCAGTACATTCGGCCATTCCTTATGTGAAAATCCCCTCTACCAATTCAAATCAACTCCTACTCTGCAACTTACATATTTAGTGAGTTGACTTGGGACACTGCAAAGTTAAGTATCTTGTCCAAGCACGGGTGTCCTGTTATCACCCAATCAGTATTTTTCAGAGGCAGGAGTCCTATGAGACTCTTTAATTGTCAGGTCCCAACTGACCTTTCTCCATCTTGACTTTGTACTCTTGTTAACTCATTTCCATTCTGTCTCAGTTGATTAATCTTTCTCTTCTTTTCACCCCTTGTACCATTCACCTTCAACAAATCCACTTTTATTCCTATTCTGAATATTTCTTTGGCTATTATTTTTTGTTGATCTATAAAAAAGAAGGAAATTAGATGATTTCTAAAGCTTATGAAACTATCAATAGTTTATAGTTGACTTATCAACACTTATATGAGGAGGGAATTTCATCATCAAATGCTTTTTTGCCCTTTTATCTCTTCTCTTTGCTTCCTCACAGCTTTGTCCATGTCACAATCCTTCCTTTTTTATTTTTTAAATTTATTTTTTAATTGGCACCTAGTATCTTTTCCAAGAAAGTGACCTTATTTTCTCCTGAATATGGGATTATCAGGCTGGGAGAACAGTATGAAACATTTCTTTGTATCCCGATAATTGGGAAAGGATCCCTTCCTCAATTTTATACAAAACTTTGGTGCAGAATAGTTGCATAGCCCTGAATAAGACAACATGGTTGAGTCACTTGCAGCACAACTCTAAGGATTTCTCACTTCATACTATTGCTGCTGGACAGCTCCATTGGGCAGCAAAAGAAATTGAATATATTCACAGATGAAGACCGGATATAAATAACTGGCACAGCATTGTAATGGTTCAAAAACCATGCTATAATGAATGGTAAATACCTTAAGCATGATATAGTAGAAAGTCTAATCTCAGAATCAGATGGTCTAGATTCAAGTTTCAATGCTGTCAGTCAATAGTTATGTGACTTTGGTCAAGTCACAAAATTTTTCTGATTTTCAGTTTCTTTAGCTTTAAATTATTATTATTATTTTAAAGCTTTTTATTTACAAAACATATGCATGGGTAATTTTTCAACACTGACTCTTGCAAAATCTGTTCCAACTTTTCCCTTCCTTCCCCCCACCCCTCTTCTAGATGACAGGTAGTCCAATACATGCTAAATATGTTAAAGTATATGTTAAATACAATATATGTATACATATTTATACAGTTATCTTGCTGCACAAAAAAAAAATCAGATTTAGAAAGAAGGTAAAAATAACCTGAGAAGGAAAACAAAAATTCAAATAGACAATAACAGAAAGAGTGGAAATGCTCTGTTGTGGTTCCCATAGTTCTTTTGCTGGGGTATAGCTACTTCTCTTCATTACTGAACAATTGGAACTGATTTGGATCATCTCATTGTTGAAAAGAGCCATGTTCATCAGAATTGATCATCCTACAGTATTGTTTTTGAAATGTATAATGATCTGCTCATTTCACGTATCAATTCATCTAAGTCTCTCCAGGCTTCTCTGAAATCATCCTGCTGGTCATTTCTTACAGTACAATAATATTCCATAACATTCATATACCACAATTTACTCAGCCATTCTCCAATTGATGGGCATCCATTCAATTTCCAGTTTCTAGCCACTACAAAAAGAACTGCCACAAACATTTTTGCACATATGGGTCTCTTTCCCTTCTTTAAGATCTCTTTGGGATATAAGCCCAGTGCTAACACTGCTAGATCAAAGGTTTGACAATTTTTTGAGCATAGTTCCAAATTGCTCTCCAAAATGGATGGATTTGTTCACAATTCCACCAATATGCATGCCCCAGTTTTTCCATATGCCCTCCAACATTTGTTTTTATCTTTTCCTGTCATCTTAGCTGATCTGAGGTGTATAGTGGTATCTCAGAGTTGTCTTAATTTGCATTTCTCTGATCAATTGTGATTTAGAGCACCTTTTCATGTGACTACAAATAGTTTCAATTTCTTCATCTGAAAATTGTTCATTTCCTTTGACCATTTATCAGTTGGAGAATGGTTTAAACTTATTACAAATTTAAGTCAATTCTCTATATATTTTAGAAATGAGGCCTTTATCAGATCCTTTGGATGTAAAAATTTTTCCCCAGTTTACTGCTTCCCATCTAATCTTGTCAGTACTAGTTTTATTTGGACAAAAACTTTTTAACTTGATATAGTCAAAATTTTCTATTTTGTGATCAATAATGATCTTTAGTTCTTCTTTGGTCACAAATTCATTTCTTCTCCACAGGTCTGAGAGATAAACTATTCTATGTTCTTCTCATTTATTTATAATCTCATTCTTTATGCCTAGATAAAGAACCTATTTTGACCTTATCTTGGTGTACAGTGTTAAGTGTGGGTCAATGCCTAGTTTCTGCCATACTAGTTTCCAATTTTCCCAGAAGTTTTTGTCAAACACTCAATTCTTATCTCAAAAGGTGAGGCCTTTGGGTTTGTCAAACAGTAGATTATTATAGTTATTGACTATTTTGTCCTGTGAACCTAATCTATTCCACTGATCAACTAGTGTATTTCTTAGCCAATACCAAATGGTTTTAGTGACCACTACTTTATAATATAGTTTTAAGATCTGGTACAGCTAGGTCACCTTCATTTGATTTTTTATCATTAGTTCCCTTGAAATTCTTTATCTTTTGTTCTTCCAGATGAATTTTGTTGTAATTTTTTCTAGGTTATTAAAATAGTTTCTTGGGAGTCTGATTGGTATAGCACTAAATAAATAAATTAGTTTAGGTAGTATTGTCATCTATATTATATTTTCTCAACTTATCCAAGAGCACTTAATATTTGTCCAATTGATTAGATCTGACTTTATTTGTATGGAAAGTGTTTTGAAGTTTTGCTCACATAATTCCTGACTTTCCCTTGGCGATAGATTCCCAAATATTTTTTACTATTAGAAGTTATTATAAATGGAATTTCTCTTCAAATCTCTTGCTGTTGGATTTTATTAGTGATGTATAAAAAATGCTGATGATTTATGTGGATTTATTTTATATCCTGCAACTTTGCTAAAGTTTTAGATTATTTCTAATAGTTTTTTTTAATAGAATCTCTGGTGTTCTATAAGTATACCATCATATCATCTGCAAAGAGTGATAATTTGGTTTCCTCATTACCTACTCTAATTCATTTAATCTCTTTTTCATTTCTTATTGCTAAAACTACCATTTCTAATATAATACTGAATAGTAATGGTGATAGTGGGCCGCCTTGTTTCACTCCTGATCTTATTGGGAATGGTTCCAGTTTATCCCCATTACATGTGATACTTACTGATGGTTTTAAATAGATGCTACTGACTATTTTAAAGAAAAGTCCATTTATTCCTATACTCTCTAGTGTTTTTAATAGGAATGGCTGTTGGATTTTATCAAATGCTTTTTTTCCTACCTATTGAGATGATCATATGGTTTTTGTTAATTTGTTATTGATATAGTCAATTATGCTAATAGCTTTTCTAATATTGAACCAGTCCTGCATTACTGGTATAAATCCTACTTGGTCATAGTATATTATCCTAGGGATGATTTTTGTAATCTTTTTGCTAATATTTTATTTAAGATTTTTGCATCAATATTCATTAGGGAGATTGGTCTATAATTTTCTTTTTCTGTTTTCATGTTAATTGGTTTAGGCATCAGGACCATGTCTGGGTTATAAAAGGAATTTAGTAGGACTCCTTTATTCCTTATTTTTTCAAATAGTTTGTATAGATTGGAGTTAATTGTTCTTTAATTTAGCTTTAAATTATAAGAATCAAATGAAATACTGGGGAGGTTGGTCCAGGATTATAAAGGTAGGAGAACAAAGTCCAATAGTCAACCATTATTAAAGGACTCAATTTCCTTGGTTTCCTCCACTTAAAAAAGGCTAATAAGGGAACATTGGCTGATAAGCATTCACTCTAAACACAGAATCATAGAATTTTAAAGATGGAAAAACTTTATAGTTCATCTAGCCTAATCTATACATTTTAGAAATAAAAGTCACATACAGAGAGATTTCTAGAGTTTAAGTGACTTGCCTAAGGTCAAAGTGAATTTAACTGAATTCTTGAGGAATCCATAATTGACTCTTTGTAACCTCCAATAACTGTCAAATTGATATTTCTTGATACAGATAAATATGTAGTTGTATTTATAATTGCAATTGAAAAAGCAGAATTAGCAATATGAGATAAAATTTTAAAACATCTGATCATTATATAAATATCAAAGTGACTCCTTATAATTTCATGAGTCAAGGAAAATGCTATCATTAAAACAGTTAAAAATTTTGTAGGTTTTTTTTTTTTTTGTAGAAAATACAACGAATATTTTCAAATAACTATTTAAAAGATGTAAATGTATTTATAACAAAATTTTGAAGGAACAAGTGGTCCCAATTGAAGCAATGAAAGAAATCAATTATAGAAACATTTTCCTATAGCAAGTTAATTAATAATAGAAAGTCCTAATTGGTTCCTTCTCTAGGATTTGTCACTGTGAATATCATTTCTTCTTTCTATAATTCCCTTTCTCTTTTGACTGAAACTTAGTACACAATAAGCTCAATAAATGACAACTATCTATTGTGGAAACCAAAAACCTAATCATTTTATATTGCATTAGGAGAGACATGGTCCAGAACTAGGGAAGGTTTTCTTTCCATCATATCTTATCTTGGTCAAATCACATCTTGATATGACACTTTTTAGAGAGATTTTTGATATGCTGGAACAAAACCAGAGAAGGACAACCAAAATAGTGAAGAATCTTGCCCTTATTCTATGAGGATCAGTTAAAGGACATGGGCTTAAAGAAAAGATAGGCAGTAGGCATGGTAACTATCTTCAAGTTTATGCCCTAGGTTTAGTCAAACATGGAGTCCTCAAATATTTGAAGGACTATCACCAGGAAGAGTGATTTTGCTTATTTTGCTTTACATTAGAGTCAGAACTGTAAGAAATATATGGAAATTATAGAGGAATTTTAGGTTTAAGATAAGGAAATACTTCATATTTCCTTTCTACCTAAAAGTTGATTAATCTGGCATTAGAAATAGCGAGTTTCCCATTACTGGAGAATCTTTCATCCTTTCAGTGTTTGATTTTTTTGGTTTTATTTTCCAAGTTCAGACCTTTTGTTTTTATATCATCATCATTCTCAATATATCTCATACTCATTTATCTTCACTTTGCAATGAAAACCAGTTAAGCAAGTAAAAATAAAAATTTAAACAATGACTATATCTTTCCATATATAAAACTTTTTTTTTCTGATAGTTTCCCTACCAAAACAAAAGGTACATATCTTGTTCTCTTTTCTAAGCCAACATTGGTCATTATGGTTGTACAGAATTCACCTTCACTTCATTATTCTTTTCATTTCCATCATTACAATCATTACAAGCATTGATTTCCTAGTTATACTCACTTCATTTTGCATTGGTTCATACAAATCTTCCATTTTTTACTTAATTCCTCATATCCTCAATGGAAATCTTTTAGCAAAAAGTAGATGGATGATTAGTTGTCAAATGTTATAGAAGGGATCTAATTTATGATATAGGTTATATCAGAGGCCTTTGAAAATGTTTTTCCATTAATATTCTGCGATCTTCTCATTGCTTCCCAAATAGTATTTTTCTGTGAGCTTATATATTGGGAAGGTCTTTCATGGAAGCAATTCTCTGTAGAATGCAACTGGGTAAATTTTATTCACAGCAAAAAATTCAATTCAGCTCAACTGAAAAACTATCAGAAAAATAGACACAGATACTGAACAGAATTCATTCATTCATTAAATAGTCACTATTCCTTGTGCATCACTAGTCCTTGGTTCATGTGAGCTACTTACATAGCTTTTTTATTTTATTTTTTGCTGAGGCAACTGGGATTAAGTGACTTGCCCAGGGTCACACAGCTAGGAAGTATTGAGTGTTTGAGGCCAGAGTTGAACTGGAGTCCTCCTGAGTTCAAGGCTTGTGCTCTAACCACTGCACCAACTAGCTGTGCCTGTAGCCTTTTTTAATACAAATAAATAAGACTCAGCATGAACCCCTAAAATGAAATGAATCAGGAATATGTGTAAAGAATTAAGAGATATAAAGAAAAATAAAAACAGTCCTAAGGAACCTTAAAGGGAAAGGTTCTGGCATTGATGATTTAAAATGACAGAATTACTAGGGGAAGAAATTTCAAAGTCTTAGAAGAATATGATCTTGGTAAAGAATCAGAGAAGTGAAGATATGTTTGAAGAAGATGAGTATTGTTAAATTAGAATGTAGGGCATATGAAAATTATGAGTTAAAATTGGAAAAGTAGTTTGAATTCAGATTATAGAGAACTTGAAATTTATTAAGCAGATCCTAGAGAGGGGCTGAATAATTTTGAATTTTAAGGGAAGTAATCAGACATATGGATTACAAGATGGTAAGTTTTGGTGGGGTCAAAGTAGAAAGAAGTACAGTAAGCTCCCCATTCCAAATCAGAGCAAAACAAAACTCCTTCAAACAGATATAGAACATGTACTAGACCAAATCCTCCTAGAGAAATTTAAGACAAAGCATAGAGAATAATTTGTGCACTTCAGTTAGGTACAAGGACTCTGTGAACACTAGGACATTATAATGGGGAGTACTTATGTCACATGAATATACCATATGAAAAGTATATGAAATGTCCTAACTAGCAGCTTTGTTTTATACTATTAGCTTCAGGTCACATAACCAGGTGGCATGAGAAGGAGACTTGCACTCAAAGATATCAGTCTGTGGTGGTCATTGGTCTTAGGCAAGTTCAGAAGCAAGAAGCAGAAATTTGGTTCAGACAGAGCAGAGAACATATCAATTTCAGCTTTTAGCTCAATCCTACAGATGAATAAGCAGAATAGAAATTTCAGACCAAAGGAGACCCTTCAGTTCTGTTCCTCTGAACCAACAAAATTTCTTGACTGGTTGATGATTTACTGTTGATTAGACCAAAACCCGCATATCAGAAACTTGCAAAGTTTCCCTTAAACCAAAGGATAACAATCAGCCTTTGTAATAAAGCATTGACATTAACACTCAAAACCCCAAGAAAACAACAGAACCAGTCTATTCTTTTCTTCCAGAAGAGTGCAGAGCTTAGCTCTTACAAAACTAAAGTCAAGAAGTAGAGTGGAATAATGAACAAAGAAACAAAAATAATCCTTCAATAAGGAGCTATTATGTTGACAAGAATGCTCAAGACACAAACTTAGAATATGAATAACTCCAAAACATCTTTAAGCAAAAAAAAAAAAATTGTAAAGTCATCAGGGAATAAATTCAATTTATCCTAGAATTATACTAGAAGAGATTAATTAAAAGTTTAAGGAGTTATATTTTATTTTATTTTTATTTTTATATTTCAAAAAAAATTGAATCAGTATGCTTGAAGAAAAATATTTTTAAAAGAGATATGTTAGAAAGAATTGGAAGTCAAATTAACAGCTTGATATAAGAAATACAAAACTTTGTCCAATCATTCAACTTCCTTCAGATTAGTATGGACTAAATAGAAGCCAATAAATCCATGAGACAATAAGAAATATAACAAAGTGAAAAGATGAAAAAAATAGAATAAAATATCAGGTATCTCAGCAAAAACAATTGACTTGGAAAACCAATCAAGAAGAGATACTTTAAGAGTTATTATTCCACGTGAAAGCCATCATCAAAAACAAAAATAATATAAACATCATTTTTCAAGTAGTCTCAAAAGAAAATTGCTCAGGTCTCTTAAAACTAGTGGGGAAAAGTGGATATAGAATTCTCTCATCACCTCCTGAGAAAACTTCAATAAACATCAAAGCTAAAATCTGGAGCTTTCAAGTCAAAGAGAAAAAAAAATAATGTAAGCATCCAGAAGGGAAGCATTCTAGTACTCTGGAGTCATAGTTAGAATTACATTTAATTAAGCAGCTATCATTATAAAGCAGTGGAGAACTTAGAATACAATATTCCAGAAAGCCAATGATATAGACTCAAAGCCAAAAATAACTTATCCAGCAAAATGGATATTTAATGAAAAAGAATTTCCAAGCATTTCCTGTTGAAAAGACCAGAGGTGAGAAGAAACTTTGAAGTTCAAACACAGACATAAATAGAAACATAAAAAGTGAACATGAACAATTAGTCATAAAGATTAAATTAGTATAAATTGCTTAAATTTATATATGAGGAAATGATACATGTCCTCTCTGAACTGTGTTATTGTCAAGGGCCATAGCAGGAGTTTAATTAGAAAAATCTAGGTAATGTTTCCATTCCGTCTTACTTAAGAGAAGAATGGAATTAGTGGGGGAAATTAATATCCTGGTATGGTTAGGGAAAGAATAGAAAGGTCAGGGAAAATTGTCCCATATAATCACAGTACATTGACACAAATAAAGAAGGGGGATGGGGACTTCTGAGGGTGGAGCCAAGATGGCGGAGAAGGCACACAAGACTCTCTAAGCTCCTCTCATTCCCCTCATAACCAACTATTTAATTCAGCCTCAAAAATAGCTCTTCACTGCTTAAATTCATGAGGATTAGAAGCACTACAATTTACCCAGCAGAAGTCAATATGGAAGATCGCCAGGAAAGGTTTGTCCTGAGGGGCCAGGAACAGACCAGCAAGCCAGCAAGAAACTAGCATCCTGAGCAGACTAGGGGCAGGGGTGATCTCTGTGGCTAGAGAAGTTATAGAGACAACTCTGCTATAGGCTAACTGCTCTGCCTTGACTACAAAGCAGTAAACTGGCAGAGAAACTAAAGCCTAAAACAGAAGGTACTCTAAAAAACGCCAGAACCTAATAAGAACTGGCTGTAACCCCTCAAACCCGGAAGTGACTCAGGTAGGCTGTAATGCAGCCCTGCAGCCACACCCTGCAGTTCGGGGCTTTTGTGGAGGCAGTTACAAATCTGCAAGGCAGGGGGGTACAGCCTGGGCAGCCTCTAATCGGCACAGTGGGGGGCTAGGCCTGGGGCAATAGAACTTCCCCAGTAGACTGTGCTTCCCTGGCAGACACCTCCACTCCCAACAAATCTACTCACTGCTCAACTGCTAATATCCACAGCCCCAGGGCAGGCTTTGGCTTGGAATAGTGAAACTCTCACGGCTCAGCGTCTAGCCCCAGGGCAGTTGTTATCTCACACAGTTGGCAGGACAGCTACTGGTCCATACACCTTTCACTGCTCTGCAGAGGAAGCTGTTAACCTGGCTCTGAAGGCAGACCTTATAGGCTTTAACAAAATGAGTAAAAAAATCAAAAGAACAATTGATAGTTTCTATACAGAAAGAGAACAGCTTTTCAACCCTGAAGAGACTAATAGCAGACAGTCTCCAGACAATTGTTAGTCTCCAATACAAAAGTCTCTCCTAGAAGAGACTATTAAAAAACTTAAAAGAGAACTAGAAGAAAAATGGGGAAAGGAAAGAGAAGCTATGCAAGAGAGCAACAACTTCCTAAAATGTGAATTGGAAAAGGTAAAAAAAACTCCCAAGAAGTGCAGGGAAACAGAATTTGTGAATTGGAAAAAGAAAATAACTCACTAAAAAAAAAAAAATTAGTGAAATGGAAAAAAATTCCATAGAGCAAAACAACTCATTTGGATATATATAAAAAGAATTTTAAAAAGCTAATGAAGAAAATAACTCACTAAAAATTACAACTGTACAAACAGAAATGACTGATTCATTGAGACATCAAGAATCAGTCAAGCAAAACCAAAAAAAATGAAAGATTGGGAAAAAATGTCAAATATTTACTTGGAAAAACAACAGACCTGGAAAATAGATCTAGGAAAGATAACCTGAGAATTATTGGACTACCTGAAAATTATGATGAAAAAAAGAGCCTAGGTACTATTTTACAGGAAATCATCAAAGAGAACTGCCCAGAAGTAATAGAACCGGAAGGGAAAATAGGCATTGAAAGAATTCATCGAACACCTTCTGAAAAAGACCCTAAAATAAAGACTCTGAGGAATATTGTGGCCAAACTTCAGAATTTTCAGACTAAAGAAAAAATTTTACAGGCAGCCAGGAAAAAACAGTTCAAATACCAAGATGCCACAATAAGGGTCACGCAAGATCTGGCTGCCTCAACATTAAAAGATCAAAGGGCCTGGAATCAGATATTCTGAAAGGCAAAAGAGCTTAGAATGCAGCCAAGAATAAGCTATCCAGCTAAGCTGAGTATTTTTTTCCAAGAAAGAAGATGGACATTTAATGAAATATAGGAATTCCATTTGTTTCTAAGGAAAAAAACAAGACTTAAATAAAAAAATTGATCTCCAACAATAGGACTCTAGAGAAATAGAAAAAGATAAAAGGAACTCTTGAGAACTGTATTTCTGTTGTGGATATACATAAAAACCATATGTATAATTTGATTTTACCAATATAACATAAAAAAGGGAAGTAGAAATGGAAAGGGGATAGTGTCAGAAAAAGGGAAAGGGGGAGATTAAAAAGAGGGAAACTACATGGGGAGATGAGGCAAAGGAAACCTATCATATCTGAGGGAACTTAGAGGGAGGAACACTATGTGAATCCTACTCTCTTCAGAGTTGGCTCAAAGAGGAAATAATTGATTCTTCTCTCACTTCACTAAAAAGTGGGAGAGGAAAAGGGAAAAGGAAAAAGAGTAATAAAGGAAGGGTACAAGAAAGGGGAAGAGATTCAAAGGGAGGAGGGAAGGATACTAAAGAGGGAGAGCTGCGTGACACAAGTGGGACCAATAAGTTTAATACTAGGGAAGAAGGGAAGGAGGGCAAGAAAAAGAAAAGTATAATCTAGGAATATTAGGATGGCAGGAAATACAGAATTAGTAATTTTAACTGTAAATGTGAATGGGATAAACTCTCCCATAAAGAGGAGGTGGATAGCAGACTGGATCAAAAGTCAGAACCCTACAATCTGTTGTTTACAGGAAACACATTTAAAACAGGGAGATACATACAGAGTAAAGGTAAAAGGCTGGAGCAGAATCTATTATGCTTCAGGTGAAGTCAAAAAAGCAGAAGTAGCCATCCTTATCTCAGATCAAGCAAAAGCAAAGATTGATCTAATTAAAAGAGATAAGGAAGAAAACTATATCTTACTAAAGGGTACTATAGACAATGAAGCAATATCAGTATTAAACATATATGCACCAAGTGGTATAGCATCTAACTTCCTAAAGGAGAAATTAAGAGAGTTGCGAGAAGAAATAGACAGCAAAACTATAATAGTGGGAGATCTCAATCTTGCACTCTCAGATTTAGATAAATCAAATCACAAAACAAATAAGAAAGAAATTAAAGAGGTAAATAGAATATTAGAAAAATTAGGTATGATAGATCTCTGGAGAAAACTGAATGGTGACAAAAAGGAGTATACTTTCTTCTCAGCAGTTCATGGAACCTACACAAAAATTGACCATATATTAGGACATAAAGACCTCAAAATTAAATGCAGGAAGGCAGAAATAATAAATGCTTTCTTTTCAGATAACAATGCAATAAAAACTACATTCAACAAAAAGTTAGGTGTAAATAGACCAAAAAGCAATTGGAAACTAAATAATCTCATGTTAAAGAATGATTGGGTGAAACAGCAAATAATTTCACTCAAGATAATGACAATGATGAGACATCATACCAAAATTTATAGGATGCAGCCAAAGCGGTAATAAGGGGAAATTTTATATCCTTAGAGGCTTACTTGAATAAAATAGAGAAAGAGAAGATCAATGAATTGGACCTGCAACTTAAAAAGCTAGAAAAAGACCAAATTAAAACCCCCCAATCAATTACTAAACTTAAAATTCTAAAATTAAAAGGAGAAATTAATAATATAGAAAGTAAAAAAAAACTACTGAACTAATAAATAAAACTAAGAGTTGGTTTTATGAAAAAACCAATAAAATTGATAAACCTTTGGTAAATCTGATTAGAAAAAGGAGAGAGGGAAATCAAATTAGTAGTTTTAAAAATGAAAAGGGAGAACTTTCCACCAATGAAGAGGAAATTAAAGAAATAATAAGGGGTTACTTTGCCCAACTTTATGCCAATAAATTTGATAACCTAAGCAAAATGGATGACTACCTCCAAAAATATAGGCTTCCCAGATTGTCAGAGGAGGAAGTAAATTGCTTAAATAGTCCCATTTCAGAAAAAGAAATAAAACAAGCTATTAATCAACTCCCTAAAAAAAAATCCCCAGGACCAGATGGATTTACATGTGAATTCTACCAAACATTCAAAGAACAATTAGCCCCAGTGCTTTATAAACTATTTGAAAAAATAGGGAATGAAGGAGTCCTACCAAATTCCTTTTATGACACAGACATGGTACTGATACCTAAACCAGGTAGTTTGAAAATAGAGAAAGAAAATTATAGACCAATCTCCCTAATGAATATTGATGCTAAAATCTTAAATAAGATATTAACAAAAAGACTACAGAAAATCATCCCCAGGATAATACACCACGATCAAGTAGGATTTATACCAGTATTGCAGCGCTGGTTCAATATTAGGAAAATTATCAGTATAATTGGCCATATTAATAATCAAATTAACAAAAACCATATGATCATCTCAATAGATGCAGAAAAAGCATTTGATAAAATCCAACATCCATTCCTATTAAAAACTCGAGAATATAGGAATAAATGGACTTTTCCTTAAAATAATCAGTAGCATCTATTTAAAACCAGCAGCAAGCATCATATATAATGGAGACAAACTGCAACCATTCCCAATACGATCAGGAGTGAAACAAGGTTGCCCACTATCACCATTACTATTTAATATTGTATTATAAATGCTAGGTTTGGCAATAAGAATTGAGAAAGAGATTAAAGGAATAAGAACAGGCAAAGAGGAAACCAAATTATCACTCTTTGCTGATGATATGATGGTATACTTAGAGAACCCCAGAGACTCTACTAAAAAGTTAATAGAAACAATTCACACCTTTAGCAAATTTGCAGGATACAAAATAAACCCACATAAGTCATCAGCATTCTTATATATCACTAAAAAAATCCAACAGTTAGAGTAACAAAGAGAAATTCCATTTAAAGTAACTACTGATTGTATAAAATATTTAGGAATCTATTTGCCAAGGGAAAATCAGAAACTTTATGAGCAAAACTATAAAACACCTTCCACACAAATTAAGTCTGATCTAACCAATTAGAAAAAATATTAAATGTTCTTGGATTAGGTGAGCAAATATAATAAAGATGACAATACTACCTAAACTAATCTATTTATTTACTGCTATACCAATCAGACTCCCAAAAAACTATTTTGATGACCTAGAAAAAATAACAACAAAGTTCATATGGAAAAACAAAAGGTCAAGAATTTCAAGGGAATTAATGAAAAAAAATCAAATGAAGATGGCCTAGCTGTACCAGATCTAAAATTATATTATAAAGCAACAGTTACTAAAACCATCTGGTATTGGCTAAGAAATAGACTAATTGATCAATGGAATAGGTTAGGTTCAAAGGACAAAACAGCCAATAACTTTAATAATATAGTGTTTGACAAACCCAAAGACCCCAGTTTTTGGGATAAGATTGCATTATTTGACAAAAATTGCTGGGAAAATTGGAAATTAGTATGGCAGAAACTAGGCATTGACCCACACTTAACACCGTACCCCAAGATAAGGTCAAAATGGGTTCATGACCTAGGCATAAAGAATGAGATTATAAATAAATTGGAAGAGCATAGGGTAGTTTACTTCTCAGACCTATGGAAGAGGAAGGAATTTATGACCAAAGAAGAACTAGAGATCACTATTGACCACAAAATAGAAAATTTTGATTATATCAAATTGAAAAGTTTTTATACAAACAAAACAAATGCAGACAAGATTAGAAGGGAAACAGTAAACTGGGAAAACATTTTTACCATTAAAGGTTCTGATAAAGGCCTCATTTCCAAAATACATAGAGAACTGACTCTAACTTATAAGAAATCAAGCCATTCTCCAATTGATAAATGGTCAAAGGATATGAACAGACAATTCTCAGACAAAGAAATTAAAACTATTTATAGACATATGAAAATATGCTCCAAATCATTATTAATCAGAGAAATGCAAATTAAGACAACTCTGAGATACCACTACATACCTGTCAGATTGGCTAGAATGACAGGGAAAGATAATGCGGAATGTTGGAGGGGATATGGGAAAACAGGGACAATAATACATTGTGATCACATCCAGCCATTCTGGAGAGCAATTTGGAACTATGCTTAAAAAGTTATCAAACTGTGCATACCCTTTGATCCAGCAGTGTTTCTACGGGGCTTATCCCCCAAAGAGATACTAAAGAAGGGAAAGGAACCTGTATGTGCCAAAATGTTTGTGGCAGCCCTGTTTGTAGTGGCTAGAAGCTGGAAAATGAAAGGATGCCCATCAATTGGAGAATGGTTGAGTAAATTGGGCTATATGAATGTTATGGAATATTATTGTTCCGTAAGAAATGACCAGCAGGATGAATACAGAGAGGACTGGTGAGACTTACATGAACTGATGCTAAGTGAAATGAGCAGAACCAGAAGATCATTATATACCTCAACAATGATACTTTTTGAGGATGTATTCTGATGGAAGTGGATCTCTTCGATAAAGAGAGCTAATTCAGTTTCAATTGATCAAGGATGGACAGAAGCAGCTACACCCAAAGAAAGAACACTGGGAAATGAATATAAACTGGTTGTATTTTTGTTTTTCTTCCCAGGTTATTTATACCTTTTGAATCCAATTCTCCCTGTGCAACAAGAGAACTGTTTGGTTCTGCACACATATATTGTATCTAGGATATACTGTCACCTATTTAACATGTAAAGGACTGCTTGCCTTCTGGGGAAGGGGGTGGAGAGAGGGAGGGGAAAAATCGGAACAGAAGTGAGTGCAAGGGATAATGCTGTAAAAAATTACCCTGGCATGGGTTCTGTCAATAAAAAGTTATTTAAAAAAATAAAAATAAATAAAAAAAAGAAGGGGAATGGAACAGTAACTGATAATTGAACTTCACTTTCATCTAAACTGGTCTAAAAAAGGAAGGATAAACACAGAAAGAGTTAGGTATAGAAATGCACTTCACTCAATAGGAAATAAAGGAAATGCAGAAGAAGAAAGGAAGAATTACAAGGAGAATAGATCAAAGGAGAGATTAATCCTAAGGCAAGTAAACTAAGGATGTATAAAATTTTTTTTATAGCACTTTTTGAGGTAGTAAAGAATGGGAATGAGAAAAGATGCTCACATATAAGGGAATGGATAAACTAGGTATAGTATATAAATGTGTTGGAAGATATAATTAAGGGGATAATTTAAGAGAAACTTGAAGTGATACAGAGTTAAGTGAACCAAGATAACAATTTATATGATGACAACAATATAGTAACAATAAACAAAGAATTAAGAACTCTGATCAGAGCAAGGACCAACCATAACTCAGACGATGAATGATGAAACATGACAACTACCTCTTTTTTGAGAAGGGTGAAGGATTCCAAATGAAAAATGAGTCAATTTTTTTTGTTTTTTTTTTTTTGTTTTTTTTTTAATATGGCCATTGTGAAAATTTGTTTTGCTTGACTAAACACATTTGTAATAAGGGTTTTATCTTTCATTTAATCTCATTTGTTGGGAGGGCCGTCTCTGGGATATGACACTGAAAAGATGAAATTTTGCTAATTAAAACATCAATTAAAAATAAACTGGGACTTCTGAGGGCCAGAGCCAAGATGGAAAGACAGTAGAAACTTTTAATTGACTTCTCCAATATTCCCCTTCAAACAACTCTGATCATGTATTAGGGCATAAACACCTCACAACCAAATGCAGAAAAGCAGAAATTTTAAATGCACTCTTTCCATATCATAATGCAATTAAAAATTACATTCAATAAATGGTGATGGAAGCATAGATTAAAAATTAATTGGAAACTAAATATTTTATTTCTAAAGAATGAATATGGCAAATCATAGACATAGCCAATAATTTTATTAAAGAGAATGACAACAATGAACCAACATCTCAAAATTGAAAAACAAATGATTGGCCTAATCCATAAAATTAGAAGCTGTTTCTATGAGAAAACAATAAAACTGATAAAGCATTCATGAATTTGATTTTAAAAAGAAATAAGAAAACCAAATTTCTAGCATCAAAAATGAAAAGGTCAAGTGTACTATGAACAAGTATGAAATTAAAGCTATTGTTAAGTTACTTTGCCTAATAATATGCCAGTAAAACTGACAATCTAAATAAAATGAGTGAACATTTATAAAAATATAAATTACCCAGATTAATAGAAGAGAAGCTAGAGTGCTTAGGGAAAAAAAATTGAACAAGCCATAAATGAGGTTTCCAGAACCAAATGGATTTACAAGTGAATTCTAACCAAAATTTAAGGAACCATTAATCCAAAAACTTTAGAAAGTATTTCAAAGAATTGGTTATGATGGTGTCCTACCAAATTTCTTTTATGACACAAATAGGGAGAGCAAAAACAGAGAAAGAAAACTATAATTCAATTTCCTTAATGAATTTCAATACAGAAATGTTAAATAAAGTGCTAGCAAGGAGATGACAGCAATGGATTACCATGATTACAAACAATGACAAAGTAGGATTTATAGCAAGAATACAAGGCTGGTTCAATATTAGGAAAACTGTTATTATAATTGGCTATATCAATTAAGAATCCCCAAAATCATATGATTATATCAATAGATACAGCAAAAGTTTTTGACAAAAATACTACTCCCATTTTATTATTTTTTATAAAGTCAGTAAAAGTCAAAGGTGAGATTTGAACTCAGTTTTTCATGACTCCTCTTGTTTTAGCTACTACATGACTTGGTGATTGAAATGTAAGTGGTAGAAGAGAGAGGAGTCAATAATAGCAAAATAAAGGTCTCTTGAGCCCACAGAAGCTCCATCTGTTGATATCTCCTTTTTCTCAGAGGGCTAAGTTTCCATTGATAGCAACTTTACCTCTCAAGGTATTGTAATAAAACACTTTCTTGTCACAGTCGCCTAAGGAACACAAAAGTCTAAAATTAGTCATGTAGAGCCATAGTACCCTGGTAAAAGGCTGGAAGAAAGACATCTCTGCAAATGGGGAATCATGCCATATCCACCCTAAGAGTGCATTTATGCCTAGAGCTTTTGCACCCCCTTAATTAGATAAATACTACTTTTCAAGCAAAGCATGACAGGAAACAAGATCATTGAAATTTGGGGTAAAACATAAACAAATGTTTTGGCTGATGCACTAAACATTTTTAATCCCAAAGTGTGTTTTCAGAGCACATTGAGCTCTGCCTAGAATGGCTCAAATTAAGGATCAAAGGCAATGCCGTGCCGAGGCTGAGCTGTGTTCAGAGCCAATTCAACAGCTCCATTCTGGAAACATCCATGTGTGTATCCATTTGCTGAAGACGTGATTCTCAGAATTAATGATCAGACAGCAGAACTGATCAAAAGAGTTGAGTTGTTTTTTTGTTTTTTGTTTTTTTAATGGAAAAGAAGAATTCTAGCAAGTGATTATATAGCATAAATTATAGGATTTTTTTTTTTCTTTAATTGAGAACTATGTTAAAAGACCTACTTTTGATACTTGGAAAGTAGAAGACATCATGACATTCTGCCTTCTTGTATGAAACAGATGATTAGAAAGAAGACAGTAAATCATAGGTTCTTAGTTTGCAGTTTGTGAATTTGTATTTAAAAATATTCTGATAACCATATTTCAGTATAATTAATTTTTTTGCAATCCCATGTGTTTTATTTTATGCATTTAAAAACATGCTTGGAAGAAAGAATCAGCCTCACCAGACATGCCAAAGGAATCTATGACATACAAAAATGTTAAGAAACTCTGCTAAATATTAATTTGAATTTAAAGAAAAAAATTCTGAAATATATATGTTAATGATTTCCTTTGGAGATTAGCTGCCATTGACAGAAGAAAAAAAGTACCTGCAAGGCTTTTATATTTTATTTTTTAATATCAATATTCCCTAAGAGCTGTGGAAGCCTTCCAGGATTAGTTTTATGGTGGTAGAGGATTTAAAATAGTGAGTTATGTTGACTTAGGACTTAATACAGTGCTTTGCACATAGTAGACACTTAACAAGTATTATGTGATTAACTGCATATTATCAGTTTGGATTCAAGGATGCAAAATCTGATGCTATATCAGAGAGTTTAAAAACATTTTTGAAAGTTGTTGTGCTGGTCTTCACTAATATTTGCTCATTAGGAGATATAACAATTAGGTCTATGTCTTTAGGACTCAGAAGTTTGATTATTTGCGATTTACAATAAACTGGAGAAGGTAGGAATGAAGATCTGGTTCTAATGCTAGGACAAATTCCTAACCAGTTTTGTGATCCTAGGTAAATCACTTATTTTCAGTTTCCTCTCTATAAAATGAAGAGGTTTTCCTTGAAGACTACTAGGATCCCTCCAAAATCTATGATTCAGTGAATTGGTGAAATTATATTTTACCCAGATGCAGGGACTATGATGATATGTGTTAATAACCATAATTAGTGTAAGGAGCAATTAAGGCAGGTCATTCCAGATTGATTGTTGAGTAACATTTGAGGAAAAGAAGAAATGATGTCTGCACATATCATGAAGGTGGGAAGGGGAAGGAATACAGCTTAATGAACAGAAAGTTCCATATTCATAGGCCAAATTAGAATCAGGCTGCACTAATTTTGTGAATGATCATGAATCTTTGTCAGTACTATGCTAACATAACAACAAATAAATGAATGAAGGAACAAATAAATGAATAAATGAAAGCAAGCCTATATGGTATAGTGAAATAAACATTGGCTCTGGAATTAGATAATCTGAGTTCAAATGTCAGCTCTGACGCTTAAGACCAGTGTGAATGAATTCATTTAATTTCCCTGGACTTCAGCTCCTTATCCTTAAAATAAAGGATTGGATTAAATAGATTCTGAGGTATTTTCCAGCACAAAATTAGGATGCTAATTTAGGGGAGAATGATGAAGGTACATCATAGTTAACATTTTTGCATAAAATGAGGTTTGAAATAAATTTCTTTCTGTTCAAAGTAAAGGGATCAAATGGTACTTTAGGTTTGTTTTATTTAAAACATTGTTCTAAATAGGCATATTTCTTTATAATATTATCCTTCTTTACTACCATTTATGTCAGAGGCAGTGTGACATAGTGGACAGAAGGCAAACCTTGTAGTCAGAAAGTTTGAGGTCTACATCCAAAACATACTATCTCTGTTAACATTTCCCGTAACCTCACTTACACTCAGGAAACTCTTTAGAGCATTTAAATGCTGCCTAATTATTCCTTATTTAAAAAAAAAATTAATACCGAGTCTCACTATCTTTCAGACTGGAAGTATAAGAATTATTCATCAGTATCACAGTAATTTCTGTGCACGATACAAAATTATTAAACTTCCTAGAAAATTGTTTTATAGAACTAACAAATGCACAAGCAACAGCTGAGCACCAAGAAAGTGATCTTCCAACCCTTTTCTTCTCTTTGAATATTAATTATCTGGGGATCATTCACCTCTAATCACCTAATTTCTTTAAGATCTTAGAGTAAGAAAAATAGAACTTGAATCACTTCTATTCTAGGGTATTGGTCACTTGCAAAAAATATTTTCTCTTTGTGTGCAGAGTATTTTGCAGTCCAATATTTATTTTCTTCTCAATTGTCCAAACAAATATTTCTGGTTTTTGCCAAAGCTGTGAAAACTACCATTCTTGGTTGAATGTTGCTGTTTAGTTATTTCAGTCATATGCAACTCTCTATGGCCCAATATGGAGTTTTCTTGGCAAAGATACTAAAGTGGTTTGCCATTTCCTTCTCCAGATCATTTTACAGATGAGGAAGTTGAGGCAAACAGAGTTAAGTGATTTACTCAGGATCACATAGCTAGTAAGTATCTGAGACTGGATTTGAATTCGGGTCTTTCTAACTCTAGAATGCTCTATCCACTGAGTCACCTAGCTGTCCATCACTTAGAATCTTTTTTATCTCTTGTGTTACCTGCTACCTAATACATTAATATTAGTTAAATGAATAGATTGATGGATTCTTTTTGCTGAGGATTAAAATTAAGAGAGAGTTTACCTTTGGCCTGGCAAAAAAATCTGTTCTTTAATGGAGGAACCACTGAGTTTTTGCTGCATCAAATAGGTGACAATTCAACCATTGAAGACCATAACTCTTGATAAGAATAAGAGTCAAATATCAACTTGCAGATCTGGATATAACTGAACTATATAAAGTTTTATATTTCCAAAAATATATGCTTCATAATCACTTTTGAATTAATAGATTCATGAAATTTCAGAGCTGAGAAAGGCCTCAACAATCATTTAGTTTAACTTTGCACCTGTCAGGTTGTTTCTATAATACTCTTCATAGATGGACATCTAGTGTGGTTTTCAAATATCTTCTGTAACCAAGAACTCATTATTTTATAAGGTGCCCTATTCTATCATTAGACAGTTATAATTACTTAAAATTCTTCATGATAGCTGAACAAAAAATCTACCACCCTGTGACTTCTATTCTCAAGTCATAATTTTGTCTACAGGAGCTACAATCTTTTTGTCAACATGACAACCCTCTGAAGATTCAAAAACAATAATAAGACTTTCCTTTGTGGTTTTTTTCCCTCCCCTGTCTCACTGGGATAAAACATCACCAGTTCTATCAATTTTTGTCTGGCCACACTCCAGTTTGTCATTACCCCTCTTAAAATGTGACACCCAGTTGGTTTTTTCAGACAAGTTAATCTACATATTGTCTGAATTAATTTGCCAGGTTGTGTCACTTAAATCATCTGGATTCTAATTTTCTCATCTGTAAAACATAGGAATTCAATTCAATTCAATTTAAACATTTATTACACCGCTAGTTTTTACAAAGATTTAGAAATTAGCTTCTGGAAATACAAGGAGACACAGTAGTTCATTCCCTCAGAGAGATTACATTCTAATTGAGGAGACAATAATGACACGGGTAAGTAAATATGAAACACATGTGACATAATTCAAAGTAATTTCTAAAAGAAGATAACATTAACAACCTGTGAGATGAGGGAAGGCTTTATGCAAGAAACAGCAACTTGAGTTCTATTTTGAAAAATGCCGAGGACTCCTAGAATTAGATATAAGCATTGAACTTTAATGTCCTCTTTAGCTCTATCATTCTAAAATTTTTGTTCTTATTTATATTAATTGAATTTCCCATTTATTAGTTGTGTAACTCTAGCTAGATCCTTTAAATTATCAATCCCCATTTCTGAACTGTAAAATGTAAGTAATAATTTATATGGCATCTAATTCACAGGGTTGTTGTGTTATGAGGATCACATGAGGTAATGTATTTTAGCATACTACAAAATTTCAAGTGCCAAACAAATATTTCTTTTTGCTATAATAATAGAATAATGGAAGGTAGAAGGTAAAAGAATCTATTAAACACTTACTATATGCCAGACATTGTGCATTTTACATATTTCATTTGATCCAAAGAATCACTGTAGGAGATGAATGCTGCTATTATCTCCATTTTACAAATGATGAATCTGTGAGCTGCAGAGATTGAATGACTTGCCTAGAGGCACATGGCTAGAAAGAATCTAATGCTGGATTTGATTTCAGATCTTTCTGATTCTAGCCACCCAGCACAGTGAAGAAATATCAAACATATTGGTATTGCAATACTTCCTACTGTGCATGGAACCAGATTAAAGTATAATTTGGAACTATCTAATTAATAAAAATAAAAGAGAACACTGAAAATATTAATAATTGGGGTAACAGGGAGTTTTATGCATAATGATCCATTTCTATTGAATTTTGACATTTTCAATGTTCTCTCTTTTTATTTATTTATTTAATACCCAGCTTTGTAGTTAGGAAGACATCTGGTATATATAACTTATTAAAGTACATGGCATAAGATGTTGGTCTAAACCTAATTTCTGCCAAATTTTCACAGCTCTTATTAAATAGGGAATTTTTCCCAAAATAATTTATATTCTCTGGTATATTGAAAATTATAACATTCAATTCTTTTGTTCCCAGTAGAATACCACACAGGGCACAAGGAGTACTTAATAAATATAAGTTATACAACCTGAATATAACAGGTTACAACATTGTAAAAAAAATGAAAGAAAACCAAATTATCATAGTTTTGGCTACAGGAGGATTCTTAAATAAAGAAAAATTTTGCAATAACAAAATCAATGTAACTTGAATAGGGAAAGAAAGAAAACTCTGGCTTTATATCTAAAACTTTATGTCAAATATCTCTGATATCCTGGATATATGAAGAAAAGTAAATCAGACATAAAACATGGTCAAGAAATTAAATGGTATGAACTACCAGTTCTTAAAAGAACTGCAGGGAGGGGAGCCAAGATGGCAGGGTAAAGGCAGGTTCTTGTCCAAACTCTTCCCCAAACAGCTCCAAATTCCTTTAAATAATCAGTACATAAAATTTAGAGCAACAGAACACACCCAAAAGATGGAATAGAACATTTCCCAGATGAAGACAACTTTTTCAGCCACGACAAGTTGAGTAGAAATGTTTGTGACCCCAGGGTGGGAATCCAGCATGCAGTCCTGGTGCAGAGCCCTCTGGCATAGATATGGATCCAGCCCTGGCCCTAGCCCCATCCCTGGCCTGGACCACACCTCTGAATCAGTAGCATTACTGTAGGCTGGAAGTCCTCTCAGCCCAGAGACATCAAACAGAACATGGAAGGTCAGCAAAAAAGGTCTATGGAACCACACTGGGACTCCAGTGTGCAATCCCAGTGCAGGCCTACTTCAGTTCCAGCTCTGCCCAGACTCCAGCTTCTGCTAGGTAGGACCTCTAAATAAGCAGCAGTGCTAGAGGCTTCTGGACCTCTTAGCCTGAGGACATCAGAGAGGGACACAGAGGGTCTGTGACAATGTGGGATTCTAGTGTGCAGTCCCAGTGCAGCCAGGTCACACAGCAGATTTTATAGCTACAGTGGGGTAGAAACATACCCAATTGCTCCAGATCAAAAAAAAAAAAAAAAAAGAGTACTTACAGTCAGATTCCTAGAAAGATTTCTGCAAACAGTACCCAAAACTCCTGAAGGTTGGGACAATGCACCCTCCACCCTAGAAACAGAGCCTTACATTGACAAAGAGTTAAAAGTAGAGTAATAGGATAGAAAAATGAGCAGAAAACAAAAAAAAATTAGTTTCTGACCATTGAAAGTTATGGTGACAAGAAAGATCAAAATACATACTTAGAAGATGATAACAAAGTCAAAGCTCCTATAACCAAAGCCTCCAAGAAAAATAATAACTGGGCCCTGATCAGGTTTTAGGGGATACTTTGAAAGTCAAGTAAGAAAAACAGAGACAAAATTAGGGAAAGAATTGAAAGAGGTGCAAAGGAAATACAAAAAGCTAATGAGAAGAAGAATGCCTTAAAAAGCAAAACTGGACAATTGGGAAAGAAGGTACAAAAGCTCACTGAGGAAAATAACCCCTTTAAAAATAAGATTGAGTGAATAGAAACTAATGACTTTATGAGAAATCAAGATACAATAAAGCACAACCAAAAAAAAAAAAAAAGAAAAGATAGAAAAAATGTGAAATATCTCATTGGAAAAACAACTGACCTGGAAAATAGATCCAGGAGAGATAATTTAGAAATTATTGGTCTACCTCAAAGTCATGATCAAAAAAAGAGCCTAGACATCATCTTTCAAGAAATTATCAAGGAAAACTGTCCTGATAACCTAGAACCAAAGGGTAAAATGGAAATTGAAAGAATGCACCAATCACCTTCTGAAAGAGATACCAAAATAAAAACTCCCAGAAATATTAAGGTGATGTAAAAAAAGACAATTTTTTTTCAAAAAGGGAATATAAAGGAAAGAGAAAATTTCAAAAATATTTATGCTTATGCAATTTAGGTAGAAACTAAATACTGCTGAAGTTCTTAAAGTGTATACCCATTTTATCATATAAAATATTTTTCTCTTAGTTTATTAATGCTTTTTATTCCTATTAAAATCTTGTCTAGATATAGCTTTAACACTATTCAGAAAGTGTGATCCTTCTCTTCTAAAAAAATGTTTAAGTATAAAAAACTAACAATAGTGATTGCCATCTAGCTCTATATGCCCTATTTAGACATCCATCTAGATGGTTCAATGGATAGAGTGCTAGATTTGAGAGACTGAAATTTGGGTCGAAATCCACATCTTTCTCCTACAAAGTCAGTATTTTTTTCTACTGTGTCATGTACAGGAATTTAGCCTTAAATATACACTAGTTGTGAAATACTAGTTAAGTCATTTAATCTCTGGGAGCCTTAGTTTTCTCATCTACAAAAGGGGATAACACCTATCTCCCAGGGTTTTTCTATGGATCAAATGGGTTAATATTTAAAAAGCTCTATAGAAACACTGGCTAAAATGCTGACTGTAGCAACTTCTCTGCCTTCCTTGTACCTCTTCAATGAAAAAGACAGAAACTCAATGTCTTAGATTTTTTTTTACAAGGCCAAGATCATTCATCACAGTGACAGAGGCTTCCTTTTAGTTTAAATTTCTTTTCATTTAGGATCATAAGATAATTGAGCTAGAGCTTGGAAGGACTCTTCATTCACCATCTATTGCAAACTTCTGGCTTTACAGATAAAGAAACCAGATAACAAGTGTCAGAGGTGAGATTGAAATCTGGGATGAAATTGAGGTCTTTTCACTCCAGAAACTGTCCATTCTGAACTCTTTCCCTTGTCCAGTGTTGGTTTTCTAATTCTGCTTATTTTATTTTCCATCAGAATCAGTAAATGTAATCATTAGCCCTTTATTTCTCTGACTTGGGGAAAATATCTACATTCCTAGCTTGTAGGAGTGTGTTTTCTCAATCATGTTGTTCAGTGTCAAATTCTTCATGACACCATTTGATAATTTCTTTGTAAAGATACTGCAGTGATTTGCCATTTACTTCTCTAGTTCATTTTACAGATGAGAAAACTGAGACAAAGCAGGATCAAGTGACCTGTCCAGGGTTATATTCTCTATCATACAATTGCATTTTTAGAGACTGTGTTGTTGTCGTCGTGTGTATATGTGCATTTTTTTGTTTTGTTTTTCTTTTTTAATTCTGTTTTTGAGAGATATTTTTTTTTTCTTTTTTAGTTTCTGTTTAAGACCTAAGTCTTGGGTAACCCAATGTTACCTTTTCTCTGATTGTTAAAATTTGATGCCATGATTTTGTGTAAAAGGAAGCCTATAATAGAGCAATCTGTATTGGTTTTGTCAGACTAATGTTTGTACTATGTGCTAGTGTAACTTTATGTAATCATTGTTTTATTGCCAGATGGTTAAGCTTTTTTAAGAAGTAAGGCTGAAAAATATTGAATCATTATAAATATGGATTCCTCTACCGAGATGACAGGTGATCTGAAAGTTGTAGAAAACATTTCCTTAATTTTCTTATACATCACAGAAGGAAGATATGACAATTAAATTCTCTTTTACCATTGGCTGCTTAATACTTTTTGAGGAAATCATAATGGATAAAGTCTAAGATACAGAACAGACTAACATGAAAAATGATGGGTTTGTTGTTGCTTAGTCATTTCAGTTGTGTCTAACTCTTTGTGACTTCTTTCATAATTTCCTTGGCAAAGATATTAGAGTGATTTGCCTTTTCCTTCTTTAGTTCATTTGAGGAAACTAAGAAAAATAGGATTAAATGAATTGCTTGGGATTACATAGCTTTCAGGCAGAGGCCCAATTTGAACCAGATACTCTTGACTCCAGAACTAGCATTGTACATATAGTCTTAGTCTGTACTTCTAATTTAGTATGATTCTGAGTGTCCCAAAGTCCAGTCAGGGATTTCTTTAGAACCCAAGTTTTGGTCTTTGATTTACTAACTCTAGTTTTTAGGACTTTCTAGTAAAGATATCTTGAATTTCAACATAATGGTTATAATATTTTCGCAAGGCTTACACACAGAAGATGATAAAAATAAAAGAGGGATATCATAAAGAAAGAAAAAATAAGAAAATGAAAAAAAAGCAGATCACATTATAAACAATACATGAGAGTATGAGGTAATACACCATAAGGAATGAGTTTAAAGAAGCCAACTGGCTTCCAGATTTGGGGGACTATTGCCACTGAGTTATTTTTACTAGTAGAGATTCCATTCCATGAATAATTCCTGGGGTATGGTGTCAATAGTCAACAGTTCACAAACTCTTTAAGAGGTCTTCTAATTGGAAAGTTTAATCAAATTGGACAGAAAATATCTCACAGCTTTCATAAGTAATTTCTATTACCCTAAAATAGGCCCAACTCATATATTAAACAATTTCTAAAATGATGAGTCAATAAGAATTTTTATAGGAACATAGTTTTGATTAATTCCTTCAGACTAACAAATTCATTGCACATGGAACACATTGAAAATTCTACCATTAATTAAGGAAACTGAGAAATAAAACATAGCCCTAAAACATGCCTTTTTGGGTAATTGGGCCCAGATCTTGGCAGGGGGGACCCTTGGATAACCAGTTCCTCTAAGATCGATAGCAGTCTACTTTTCACCACCACTTCAAAAAAGTCACAATTCTCAGCAACTATAAAGACCAAGATGAAACTCACAGTGGGAATTAGTATGGCTATTATTAAGACAGCTTAGTAAATATTTTTCAACTACTCATTAATACAAGTCAATTTTAAAAATAAGATTAGTTCTTGGTTATCTTTTATACTAATAAGGATAAACATAATTTATTCTCAATTACAGCATATTAGGTAATATTAGAAAAAGATCTGGACTTGGATGGAAAATACTTAGGTTTGAGTTTTGACTAGATACATGATGTTTGGGAAGCCAATTAAAATCAAAGCAATTTAATTCATTAGGCACATTTTTGGGTGTAGTTTTGTACAAGGCATTCTTCTAGGTTTTGAGGATTTAGACAAAAATGGGCAATCCCCACACTCAATGAATTTATATTTCAGTGTCAATTAAACTCTTGGAACCACAGTTTCCCAATTTGTAAAACAGGGAGTATGACACCTATTCTCGGTATGACATAGTTTGTTGTAGTCTTGACAAGAGATAATGTCAACAAACCACTTTATATAGTATTAATCTCTTCCCAAAATATCCCTCCCACCCAATAAAGTGCTAATTGATTTCTAAGGCAATGTGAATGGTCCTGTCAACCAGAATATAAATTCCCATAATCCTGGATTTGCCACTTGGGATACCATCTGTAAATGGAAAACATGCTTGCACTCTTGCAGGAGTCCCATGAAGAAAGCACATAAAACACTCTTGAAATGTAAATTATCATAGAAACCCAAATGTAGAGTTAATTATCATGATTATCATCTCCACATTGTATGTATTGTCATTCTGATAAAATTATTACATTGATATGAACATTCCATGTAAATATCCTCATTTATACCATTTAAACTCACTTAAATCCAATTCAGATGTAAGTCAAGACAATCTCCCTTTTGTGACATTTTAAGAACAAAGGATGAACAATAACAAATCTTCACCTTTTTGTTATCCTATCCATCCTTCACTGCTCTGATCATGTTACCTCTCCTCTTTGACAAAGCCTTTATTAAGCTTCCTTTCTGTAAGCGATTTCCTTGTTCACATCTTTATAAATTATCTTATTCTAATCTGCATTATAAATCTAGACTGGAAGCTCCTTGAGGATAAGCACTATATTTCTCTTATCTTCTTTTAATTTTTGTCTCCTTAGTACATTGCCTATACATAATAGATATCTGTTGAAAGAAAGGTACCCTAGAAGGTACCCTAGCTGATATGACACAGAATTCTATTATTAACAAAGCACTATAAAATTATCCTTCATTCTCTTTTTGTAAACCTAATCTTAATACTTTGTGTATTTTTTATTTTATTTTCTTATTGCTTTATTAGCAGACCCACAAATCTCTACCAATTATCAAAAGTTTCTTAAGATGTGTTTTATTTATTTATTCATTCATATATTTTTTTGGACTTATAAAAGAAATTTCAATCATAGTATCAATATAATTCACCTAACCCACTATATTCCCTTTCAGACTTGATTCAAGGACTATTTGTGAAGCTCTAAAAATTTCTGTGTGACTCTGGGACTACTGGTTTGACTAATTTGATCCTACTCTGGATCCTCACTAGCAGTGGTCATGAGTGAATCTAAATTACAAACTGGGAATAATAACTGAAAAGTTATTTTAAAGAAACAAGAATATCTGTAATGATGTTATAAGGGATAAGCAAATGAGATATTTGTAAAGTACTTTGCAAATATTAATCTGCTATGTAAATATCAGCAGTGATTATTACATGTTCAATAAATACTTCCTGAATGAAATATAACTGAAAATGGATGTATTTTTAAAGTTTGCCTCCATGCTAGTGTCAACCATCTGCTCAAGAAATTCAAATAATAACTGAAATAGCTAGAAAGAGTTACTGTTTTTACAATGAAATAGACCTCCATACCCTGGTAAATATTTCCAATTATTAAGTAAACTATTAGCTGAAATAGGAAATTAACCTCTTGGCTATCCCACTAGATTAAATCCAGTTTGAGGTTGAACATTACAAGAAAATGTAAAAAGAAAAGGAAAAATTCCAGAAAGTGTGACCAGAATGACTGTAGCCATGGAAATTTATGTTCTCACCAAGGGCGAGAAAAGAAATTTATGCCAGGCAAGAAGGACAGGATGCTGATGTCATTCATTTTATCACAAGTAATTATATTGTTATAAGGGCAAGCTGGTCAAATAGAGTTGAAATGTTTATGTAGCTTTATTTTCTTTCCTTTTCCTTTTTCTTTCCTCGCCTTGCTTTCCTTCCCTTTTTCTTTCTTTCCTTCCTTCCTTTTTCCCTTCATTTCTTCCTTCTATCCTTCCTTTTTTGTCCTTCATTTCATCCTTCTTTCTGTCCTTCCTTTCTTTTCTTTTTTCTTTTTTTCTGTCTTTATTCTTCCTCTCTTCCTTTTCAGAAGAACGAGAATACAACTAAAATTAGATTATTCAAGAACTAGGAATATTATCCTTGAAATAAAAAAGCAATGATATAAAAACAAATACTAATCAAATATATGAAAGGATATATTGCTTATTAGAAAGACAGACCATTAGATCAAGGTTCATTCTACCATTAATTTGTGATGGGACTTGGGCAAGCCAAGTCAAGTCAATATGCATTCATTAAGGACTTCCCATTTGCCAAGGACTTTGCTAGGCATTTTGGTAAGCCCTGTAGGACATTCAAAAAAGACAATCACAGTCACTTTTCTCACAGTCTAATGAGAAAGATAACATGCAAACAACTATATACAAAGAAGAAATATGCAAGACATATTGGAGATAATTTTAGAGGGAAGATACTAAGATTAAAAGGGATAAAGGATAGCTACTTATATAAGATGGGACATTACCTAAAACAAAGAAAGCCAGGAAAACCTAGATGAAGAGAAAGGTGGAAAAACAGTTAGGAGGTGAAGTGTCATGTGAAGAAAGAGACCAGTATCACTATGCTATAGGGTGTGTAAAAAGATACAAGGTATAAGAGTTTGGAAAAGTAGGTAAGAGATAAGTTGTTAAAAGTTTTAAAATCCAGAGCATTAAGACATTTAAACCATTCCCATTTTATTGCTGATCAAATGGAGGTTTAGAGAAATTATTTGTCTAACTGAAAGGACAAGATGATCTACCTCATGGGATTGTTGTAAGATTTAAATGAGATAATGAATTGTTCCTTTATTCTGAGGGTGTAAAATCTATTAATTGAGGTGTTCCTGAAAACCAAATAATATTAAATTGAACAAAACTTTAGTTGGAGTTTAAGGTTAATGGACAAAAAAAAGATGAATCCAGAAGGGTTTTGGAGGTAGCTTGATCAGGCACATGAAAGCCAATTGTTAAATCTTCAGTGTGAGCATTTATACCTCAGAAATCAACAGATATGATAAATCAGGATTTGGTTCATTGTTTTGTTTATTGTCTAGTTTTAATAATGTGATAGAGAAAATCTTAATAAGGCAGGCTAAATTTAAAAGTGTGTTGTGTATACTTTTTTTGTTGTTGTTGCACACTGAACATTATATATTTCTCAGCATATCTCTGATCATGACCAAATGCTAGATGCTGAAATAAAACAGTGTGAATAATTTCAATTATGAGAGGTTTTAGGAATTTGTGTTTGAAAGAGTTCTGAAACGTTCCACCAGGGAGTAGGATTTGTGATAACTTGAAAGTCCTTGATTTCTAGGATAAATTGATTAAAGCTAAATTGTATTTGAGTTTAACAAAGCTTCACAAAGAGGTAAAATCATCATGGAATTTAAAGTTAAAAGAGACTTTCAAGATTCATTATATACAGTAATAGCAACATTGTTTTAAGAACAACTATGAGGAAAGAAGTCATTTTTAGTACTATAAATTCCCAAATTAACTACAAAGGAAATATGAAGGAAAACACTATCTGAATCCAGAGAAACAAGTGATAAATAGACATATGTATAAAATGGTTTTACATATAAACATATTTGTGTCCAATTGAAGCCATTTCTAGGATGGGAAGGGGAAGTCCCAAAAAAAAGGGAATAAAAAGAAAAGTACACGATAATTTTATTATGTATTTAAAAGGAATAGCAAGTTGTGTACAACATATTTGCAGTTTGTTATCAATTATCTTTTAAAAAATGTATACTATGGAAATGCTGTTTTATCCCATAACTTAAAAAAAAAATTATCTAGTCTAAAACCTCTCATTTTACAGACAAGGAAACTGAGATCAAGAAAGGATATTTGTCTCAGGGCATCTATGTAATATTGACCAGATTTGAATCTCCTGACTCTAAATCTACGTATTTTCCCACATCATGTTGTTCTTCATAAACTGTTCAACTATTTCCATATCTTTAACTTCAACTGTATTCTTAAAACAGTCTAGTAAATGGGAAACCCATAGTCAGAATTTAATAAATTATTTAGCAACTTGGCATATTAGAAAAAGTACTAGACTTAAATTGAGGAGAGATTTGGGTATGAACTCCACTGCTAAGGTGTATCAGAAGACAAATAATTTCTCTAAACCTCCATTTGATCAGCAGCAAAATGGGAAAAATAATAGCTATGATTGCCTTAATAATATAAACAACAATTATAGTATATTCATCAGGCCATGTTCCCTTAAGTCAGAAAGCTTTCTAGACTTAAATGAGAAAGGATAAGCAAATAATCTCTCTGAGACTCAGTTTCTTAATCTGTAAAAGAGGAGTAATTATAAGTTTACTTAGTATAATAATTATAATTATACATATAATTATAAATAATTATAATAGATAAGTTATAGTTTTTATTATTTGTATAGTTATCAATATTCTCAATAACTATAGTTGCCAAAATCATACCAATAAAAATAGTTACTCTCATCACTACTAATATTAATTTTAAGTAATTAACTAAAATTAATTTAATTAATAATGGTAAAGTCTGTCCCTACCTACTATGACTATGATAAGGCTGATTTTATATAATATATGTATTCTATAAATCTGCAATAAATCTACAAAGTATCATGTAGTTCTTTGCTTTTGTTATTAACATAAATTGTATGGCAAATTTATGGCAATTAACCTTTTCCAGCATAATTCTCTATACTCCTAACTATACCCTTTTACCCTGATTCTTTCTTCCTACAAATTCCAGACTGTTTAGACCCTAGCAATGGCACCATCTAAACTGTTAACACATTTATTAGGGTAAAAAGGATCCTTGTGTCAAGTCTCCTGGTTGCTAGTGTCCCTTTCTATGGCCTTGGCTACCTGCCAAGATTCTAGATCCTTCATGCCTAAAATGACTGAATGACAAAGTATTAACTATGTACTAAGATAAGTAATGTTCCAAGTGATGGAGATACAAATAGAAACAGTCCTGCTGGACAGGACTGTTGGTTTAATGTCTGGTTACTTGTTTTGCCCAAGCTTTGATTTCCTATAGAAATGGCCTTATTAGTGAAAATCATTGAACATTCTATAAACATCAGCTTTTTACAGTACTGGGTAACTGACTTTCACATTATAGAATTCCATTTCTTGCTCCTTTATGTATTTTTATGAACAATAATGTTTGAAGGGACCAGGTTACTCATTATTGAACCCACATTTCTCTATATAGTCTCCATAAAGCATCATCTCATATGTTGGAGGAGTTCTTCAAAGTTTTGTTTTGTTTTACTTTACATTTTTTTAGGTGGCAGTAGAATACCCTGGTTGTTCATCTATTATCTATTTCCTCATACATTCTCCAGAACTTTCCTTCTTTTTCTGTATCCACCTTCTTAAAGATTTTGAAATCCAGTCAATCAATTACTTTCCAGCAAGTTATTATTCCTTTGATCCTCTTAAAATTTCATCCATTAGAGACCAAGTCTCAAAATACTCCATTTGAAAAAAAAATAAGGATACTGAAAAGCAGTTCTAAGTCAATAACATCACCGCTCACATACACTAAAAAGGATTTTAAAAAATCACAGTATTTGGGGACGGGAAGATCTAGAAAGGGTTAGGGTTAGACACAGTTGCTTGCATAACACTCTGCATCATTTTTTTTCAATTCTGGGTATACAAAAATTCATCCCGGAGGAACCAGTGAACAGATTGCCATCTATCATTTCCTAAACTAAGTCATTCTCTAAATGGTAATATGCTCAACATGATGATAATCACCATATTCTGAATTTCTGTTGGCCATTGCAATTTAAATTATCTGATATACATAGAGCCAGAACTTTATTTATTAAGTGAATCTAAAACATCGATAAATAGGCCTCAGCCCCTAAGTTCCTAACCTGAGAATCTCTTCAGTATTTCATGTTTTAGACTTCCAACCAGACAAGCTCATATTCTTCTAGGATAATCCTAGGGTCTTCATAGATATTACTTTACTTCTTCCCAGAACAAATGGCATAGATTGCTGCCATGAACAGAACATTTCAAAATCAGCTTAGAGATCTCTCAGTCAGAACTTTTATATGATCTGATTAAATTCAAAATACCAGTCATACCACAAGATTTTTATGAGATAATAGGTAACAGTAAAAAGAGCACCAAAATAGAAGTCAAAATGAACTTGTGTTCTAGTGTCATCATTTATTGCTGGGTGACCTTAGGTAGATACCTTAATCTCTCTGAACTTCAGTTTACTTATATGTAAAACAGGGGCAATAATACTTGTACTACATAACTGAAATGAGATGGCTAGATGGCACAGTGAAAGGACTGCTAAACTAGGAGTTCAAATCTTGCCACAGATACTTACTATGTGACCCAGACTAAGTTTCTTAATTGCTATATAGGGTAATAATAACACCTACCTCCCAGGATTTTCATTAGAATAAGAGGTAATATTTATAAAGTACTTTGCAAACCTTGAAGTTCTATGTGAATGTTAGATATAATTATTATTACTGAATTGAAACAAGATAATTTATGTAAAGTGCTTTGTAATCATGAGCATTATATTAAACTGTTATTTATTATAATCCTCCAGTCCTTGATAATGAAATGATATGGCTGATGAATGATTTCACTTTTAAATCTATATTATTCATTAAGTAAAAAATCATCTCCTATTAAAGTTCATCAGAACCTTCTTTTGGCATATGTCATCGTATTTCTTTTCTTCTTTTCTTAAGTTACATTGCCCTAGTTGCTGTTTTCATCAAACTAATTGGTGTCTCTGATTATTTTTTTAAAAATTATACTAGTTACCATATAAGTGACACTTTTCTCAGATCTAAAGAAGACCTGCTCATGTCTTGAAGAAATGAGAATAAGTGTAGCTTTCAAGGAAACCTAGTTAAGAGGAAGAAAAGTGCATCCATATACACATGCATATACACATGCATACATGTATGTATAAACATACATGTATGTACACACATATATGTGGTAATGCATGTATATATTGCTGCACATATTCACATGCATGTATATGTAAGCCCTCATATACATAACTTTATCTTCTTAGAGGGAAAAAAAGAAAATCTATTTTGTGTTTTCCTTGATTTTGTTTTAAGGCTTTGATGATTAAGTATGTTCCCTTCAGTTTTGGCCTCCAGCCAAGGAGTGAAAATAAGGGTCCTTTCTGTTCAGAGGTATGCACTGGATTGTTTGGGATCTATGGCCACCAGCTCATGCCAGCTGTGCAGACACGCCATCAGGATCCAGTAAATGGCCCCTTTGAGGATGGAGATAAACAGAAATAAAGAAATACTACCATGAGTGGTTACCCGGGTTAACTAGAAAACTGTTTTTATAATTCAATTTTATTCTGTGTAACCTTGCTCCCCAAATGTTAGCAATTTAGCTAAAATGGTTGTTGGCTTTATTAAATATTCACTAAATGTTGCAAAAAGACAGCTCAGCAAAAATTCATATATCAGAGAAACTCATTTTATGACCATTGTCTCACCTCTGGGGGTAGCTCGTTGCATTTTTTCCTAAATCCCTCATGCCCAGAGGTAATAACATCTGTATTTTAAAGACCAGCTTTGCACCACACCTGGGTATCAATGTGTTTTTTTTTTTTTTTTAAGATTTCACCCTCTAAACCAAAGCCAAATGTTTGGCTACATAATTTATTTCCAAGGTACAATAGGGTATTAAAAGCAACTAGTTACAAGACATTGTAGGTATGAATAGTGAATATATATCATATATGTACATTATATAGATATATAATTGATCTAAGTTAATTGGATTCTAGTAGAAAATTTCAAATTAAAGTTTTAGGAAGAAAAGAAGAGAACAAGGGAAAAGAAGGGGTGGGAGAAAAAGAGAGAGGCAAAAGAATTTGGCTTCATTGATGTGTCCATAAATGAAATTAAGCCTTAAGGATCATGGAAAGAATTAAAATGAAAATTTAAGGAATAATTTTGAAAGTACAGGGCATTCCATTTTCATTCATTTTATTGGGAACAGAAGTGATTTGAAAAAAAATAGCCAACACAGAAGAAGACAATGCTTAAATGTTCTAAACAAAAACAGAAGCCAGAATTCCAGAAAATTAATTTTAAAAATCAATGTATGGTCAGATATATGCTGTCACCATGAACCTTCGATTGGCATATGCAATTATATTACCCTTTCTTCCTTTTACTATAAATTACAATTCCCTAGTTTATATATATATACATCACCTTTTACAGATTACATTTTATCATTTTATGTAGTGGCTTCATCCTAAGGATTTATAGTAAAACATTATCTAAATCTTACCAATAAGCTATCTCCAAATAACACCATGCGATGGATGTTTTGTGAATATGTAGTTTTGTATAAATAACTTACTGGATAGCTGAAGAGGAATTTAGACATTAGTTATTCCAAGTACAAGGATTTTCCAAAGCAGAAACTCTTCTACTTATCTGACAGATGGCCAGTCCATGCCAGGAATTTCAGTACAAACAGCTCAAATTACTACAGAAATGTCTTTTATTAAGTCAAAATCTGGCAGCCTATAAACTTCTACTTATGGGAGGTAATAGGGGAGGTTGGGAAGAATGGCAGAGAATAAGTATTTATTAAGTTCTTATTCTATTACCAGACACTGTGCCAAGTACTTTATAAACATTATCACATTTGATCCTCACAACCATGGGGAGGCAAGTGCTATTATTATTTCCATTTTATAATTGAAGAAACTGAGGCGGAGAGAAACTGTGTGACTTTCCCAGAGTCTCATAGCTAATATGCTTGAGGCTGGAGTTGAACTTAGTTTTCTTGATTCCAGAATTGTATCCACTGTGCTATTTAATCCCCTATAAATTCTAATTCTACCTTTTAGAGTAAGAGAGAACAGATTATCTAAGAGGGGACTACGTGATCTCCAGAGTGCCTTACAAATAGTTGAAAATAGCTATTACTACTAAAAGAGTCTAATTTATACCCTTGATTCCTTCACCTGTTTGGAGAGTAATAACTAGCAATAGCTAGTATTTCTATAGTGCTTTAAACACTTTACAAATACAGATAGTTCTCACTTTACATAAGTGAACCACTTTGCAGATCTTTATGAAAAATAATTATTATATAATGCAAATTTTCCCCTACCCACCCACTTAACTTATATAACAAAAATATACTCAGAATAATATCTTTATGCAAGTCATAAAATGTACTATAATACAGACATATTAAATACTGGGCCATGATAATAAAGCAAATTATTTTTTAAAAAAGTAAAGTTAATGATAAAAATATGTATAATACTGTCCAGTAAAAATTAATAGAGATGTATATTATATTGCTCCTTCCCTATTCACTGCACCTAGATTTTATCACTGGTAGTTGGCTATGCAACTTTTGTTTGTAAACTGAGAAATGTTTGGAAACTGACTCTCTTTTCCTCATATATCTGATCCAAATGATGAAATGTTTCTGCCAACTGTTTTTTTGAGAAATTTTTTGATTATATATTACCAAAGGTTCTAAAGCTTCTTTTCTTCTGTAATCTTTGCATCTAGCAGCTCAACCAGATCCTCATTCAGAATCCTCATTTGAAGCACTTCCAGGATTCTTTACATAAATTACATATTTGTATAATATGAATTTATGTAAGGCGATAGATGTCTCTGTCTCATTTTATTCTCACAACAACCCTAGGAGAAGGGACTATTATAATCCTCACTGTATAGTTGAAAAAACTGAAGCAAATAGTGATTGTGACTTGCTTATGGTGTATGAGGCCACTTTTGAATTCAGATCTTCTTGAATCCAGACCCAGGGTTCTTCCTGCTGTGCTACCAACTTCCTCTGGGGGTTCCTGTAAGTTAGTACATCTCTGAGGCTTAAAATTCCAGTCTCAAAGATCAGTATTTTCTACATTGTACCATTTAGCTACATTAGAAAATAAGAGAGTTTAAGAGTTGGAAGGGATCATTCATAGTTCATAGTCATTAAACTCAACATATGTAGATCAGATGGGTTTCATTTGGATCAGAGTATAATTGTACTATTATATCTTGTGATCAATATATTTCTATTAATGAGGACTAAGAATGCTTTATAAAAATCACTTTGATTCTCATTGAACTTTTAGTCAAATATTGTAGAGGGTTAAAACTCCAAAAAGGTATGCTTGAATCAGACAACAGAGCCCTTAAAAACTTTAAAGTACCCTATCAATTTAAGTTATTATTGTTATATCCTAATGAATTTGAAAACCATTTTTGGATAACACAAATACAAAATTAAAGTTCAATAGCTCAGCCTCATTTCAAATTATGCTATTATCTTTAAACAAAAAAAGTCAACTATTTCTCTATTCTTGTTTTTCCTCAGATGATAGTGAAAGACTGCTCTTTTTTTTATCATTAGCAGTTGGGGAAAGCCACAATTCATTAAGACTTTAACTTTTCTAATGTTATTGTATTGTTTATCTTTTTTGTTTATGAGTTATTCCTTCCTCATTTTGAATCTTATGAATGTAAGTCTGTATAGCCTTTCTTTAGATGTTTTCTTTCTTTTCTTTATTAATTAAATTGTTCATAATTAAGTTAAAATTTTACTTCTGAGGATATTTTCTTGTGAACCACATTAGATTTTTTCAAATAAGGAAAAGGGGGAAAAGGGAAGGAAAAAAGAAGAAGAAATGAAGAGAATATTTTTCAGCTCATTAGTTCTCTATTAAAAGGTAGTAGTATGTTTCATTATGAGTTCTTTGGAATTACGGTTGTCTCCTTTGCTGATCAACTATTAAATCTTTCCAAGTTGATGATTTTAATAGCATTGTTATTATTGTATAAATTGTTCTCCTGGTACTGAACACTTCACTTTGCTTCAGTTAATATAAGTTTTCCAATTTTTTCTGAAACCATTCACTTTAGCATTTCTTAGAATGCTCTAAGAATGCTCATTCATGCACTATAGGATATTTATTCATTCTATAATTGATGGTTATCCTCTTATTTTTCTATTCTTCATCACCATGAAAAGAGCTAGTATAAATATTTTTATATACAAAGATCCTTTCTCCTTTCCCCTTTCCTTGATCTCTTTGGGATATTAGATCAAGTGGCAGTATTGCTGGGTCAAAGGATATACGCAGTTTAATAGCTTTTAAGGCATAGTTCCAAATAATGCATTAATATTTAAAAGAGAATAGTTAAGAAATCTATGGGGAGAAGTTAAAAACATAAAACACAATGTCATTTTTCTCTCTCCCAAGACCAAATTTAGTACAAGTGAACTTAAGGAAGTCTAATTTCAGAGCTAAGCTGTATGCCATTTATTTCTCCAAAGAGTCTTACTGTTGAAAGGTTTGACTTTCACTATATTATTTCCCTCAAACTCAAATCATCTTTTCCTTTCCTTTTCTTCTTATCATCTATCAACATAATTTTCTATTCCCAGAATGGCTTTCTTCCAGAATCTGGTATAGTGTCTTTTTGAAGTTTCTTCCTCTGCCTTTTCCCACTTTAAATCTGAAGTAATAATCTCTTAGTCTTCTTACTCGATATAATTTTTTTCTTATTCTTCAAGACCCTTCTCAAATTCCACCTACTCTATGTCTTCTCCAACTATTCTGACTTATACAAATTGTCTCCCCCTAAATCCTCTCAATATATACCATGCATATGAGTACTTAGTGCTATATTATTTTGTATCATTCAAGATATAAAATTTGTCTTCTAAGAGTTTAAATCTCATATTCTCATCAGAAATAACTAACATTCAGACATTAGCCTTAGATTATAAGTTTGTTAAAGGTGAAGATAACAGTCATATAAATAGCATCTAATGCATAGTACTTTAGAATTTGAAATGTTATCTTCATATTTATCTCATTTAATCTTCATAAAACCCATTATGGAATACTTACAAGTAATATAATCTTCACTTTACAGATGAGGAAACAGGATCAAGAGCATTAAATGATTTGTTTATGTATTCTTAGTAGATTATCAACAAGTACTTGCTAATTGACTAAATTATTATGTTTTTTATTTCAGATGTTTGGATGTTAATTTGAGTAAAGAAAAAAATATCTAATTTATTTAAAATTGTTCTGTCATGTTCTAATTATGTTTTTTTTTTCCCAGAAGGAAAAAAGATAGATGCTAAGCAAAGAAATAAACATCATTAAAAGCAAAATCAGATTATAAAACAATAAGACTCAGTAAAGAAGTCAAATTAATGTTAATGAAATATCGGTGAAGAAGGGGGCAAGGGATTTACAGCAAAATAGGTAAATGAGAGTGTGTATTTAAGTTCTATCTTTGTCCATCATCTCAAAATAGTAAGAAATGATCCAAATAGAGCTAAAAATAATAATAAATATGGGGAAATCCATCTCAATTCAAGAAAAAAAATCAGAGAAATTGATAAGAAAAAAATCAAAAGGGGGCTATATTGCAATTGATAAAATACTTTGGAATAAAAGATAAATCAACAAATATTCCAAATGAGAATGGAAGTGAAAGTATGAGGCACTTGAAATGATAAATTGGATACAAAACCCAATAGAGGTTTCTAAGGACATAAATTAGAATACTCAAAAATGAAACTGAAAATAATCAAACATGAAAATAGCTAACTAATAATAAGAAAAAATGATAGCAAAGAGCAGATTATCTGAAAAAGAAGCAAAGTCACTGTGAAGTACTAGTTCTCTGGAGGGCTTCAGGGTCAGCCAGAGTCAGGATAAATCAAAGTCCTTGGTCTTTAGGAGGAGAAGTGAAAGAGGCAGGCAAGCAGAATCCTGGATTCAGGAGTCCGAAGTCACCAACTTCTCTCCTCCTTGACCTGCTGCCAAGTGACTTCATGTCACACACCCCTTCCCCCCACCCCTCTTCAATCCTTGCCTCTGATTATCTTAAGACCAAACACCAACAGTGAGAAGAGCCATTTATCCAAATATATGCTAATAAAGTCATTGTCTCACATTGAATAGGTAATTAGTCTTAAGTGCTTAGTTGTCTGATTCAAGTTTACCTTTTTGCAGTTTCAGCCCTCTATAAGTCACTAATCAAAAATGAAGGAGAAAAAGAATGTTAGAATAAGTAAATCTAATATAAACTACAGAGCAGAGATTGATCATTTAAGAATAACTTGCAGGAAAATTCCAATATAATTTGTCAAAAATTAGATTTAGACAAAAAAGTTTACAATGTATATCACAAAAATTTCAAATGGATAAATAAGCCAAATGTAAGAAGTCATATAATACAAATTTTTAAAGGAGAGAAGAACTGAGAATTGTGTATTTCATAGTTATGAATAGAGCAGGAATTCTTTAAGGCAAATGAAAGAAGAGACTATAAAACAAAACAGGTTATTTTGACTATATAAAATTTCAAAACTTCTACATAAGTTATATCAATGCAATCAGAATAAGAAGAGAAATTAAGGAATAGAAAGAACATTTATGCATGAAATAACCAAAAGAATCTATAGAAAGTTGACATATTTTGGCAGTTCCAAATCTCTACTAGATGAGGGATTAAAAGATGATATATATATGATTATATAGTATAAATATATATACATATACCCATTGATAATTTTCAAAATATAGCATTACATGATAAAAAAATAAGGAAAAATGCTTCAGATCACATAAAAATAATACAAATCCTAACTTTTAAGGGTATAATATCAAAATTATTAAACTAACAAATATGACAAAAGATAAAAAGTTTTAACATTAGAGATGTATAGGAAGTTCTATACATGAATATTTTATTGTTTGGCACAATTAATTGCATCATATAAATGAAATGGAATACTGTTGTACTGTAAGGAATGATGTATATAAAGAACTGAGAAAAATATGAAAAGGTAGCAGATAGCACAGTGAATAGAATGCTGGTCCTAGATTTAGGAGAGCTAAATTCAAATATGATAAATGACATTAGGCAAGTTGTTAAGTGTGTCTGTCTCATTTTTCTCAAATGTGAAATGGAGATATCTGCATTCAAAAGTTTTATGACAATCAAATGAAATAATATTTGTAAAGCACAATACCTGCCAAATAGTAAACAATATAAAAATGTCATCATCATCATCATCATCATCATCATCATCATCATTATTAACTGAAATAAAGCAAAATGAAAACAGAACAAGGGGAACAATATGTATAACTATCACAATATAAATAAAGACAGAATTAAAGGTAAGAAAATTTAATTCAAATATATTGATCAATTTTGATTTTAGATAATTGATGTTAACACATATTTCCTTTCAGTTAAGAAATGACAAATTTCAAGTACAAGATGTTAAATGTTCTATCAATTACAATGTCATAATTTTTTTTAAAGATTTTTTTTAAGATAAGAGGGTTTTACATGAATTTAATGGGAAATGACATCTTGATTGTAGAGATACATATATATATAGAGAGAGAGATAGTAAGACACAAACATTTGTATATATCTTTTCTAAAACACATACATATATATGTGTATATATGTATATTTGTGTGTATATATTATATATATATGTATATCAGAAAAAAGGTATAGTGATTTTTTTCCTTTAAGGGTCAGTACCTCTACTTCTTTCACACTAATTATTAAATGTCATGGAATGAATGTTTGATATATAAAAGATACTGTTTTGCTTCCACCTTTCCAAAGGAGCCAGGGACTAAGCTACTGAGACTCTAGTAAGAAGTAAGATAATTTCATATCACTTGACTTAACTAAAAGTAGTAAGAAGCTACCAATGACTTAGATTTATTCTTTTCTTGTACTAGGATTGTGGCTACATCAAGAATTTCTCTCCTATTCCATACTAGATTTTCTCTCTCTCTTTCTGTCCCTTTCTTTCTCCCTAGCAAATATTTCACTTTCTGAATCCCTATCATATCCTGACTAACTATAATCCTTGGCATTAGGTCATCAGACAGAATATGCCATGATTTTCTCTGGCTAATTTATTGAATATACCTCTACCTCTCATTTTTCTTCTCCTTTACTTCTTCATTCTTTCTTTCTTTGCAATTGAAGTTTGCAGCTAGGGTCTTGCATAAACTCTTTGAAGATAACCTTAGGGGCAGCTAGGTGGTGCAGTAGATAGAGCACCAGCCCTGCAGTCAGGAGGACCTGAGTTCAAATGTGAACTCAGACACTTGACACTTCCTAGCTGTGTAAGCTAGGGTAAGTCACTTAACCCCAATTGCCTCAGAAAAAAAAAGAAGAAGAAAGAAGAAGAAAGAAGAAGAAGAAGAAGAAGAAGAAGAAGAAGAAGAAGAAGAAGAAGAAGAAGAAGAAGAAGAAGAAGAAGAAGTAGTAGTAGTAGTAAATACCTGCTTAGAAAAGTATTAAAAAAAATTAAGCTTGATGTTTCTTGACTCTTCATCCCACTCATCCAATATGGCAACTAATATTGCCTTTTTTACTTTTACCACACATTTCCTTGCCTCCACTTATACAGCCACAAATGTTGTTCATACCCTGATCTCATTTGGACTAGTACAATAATTTTACTGGTTTTCCTGTTTCAAATCTTTCCCTACTCTAACAAAATAGTTGTCTAGGAGATTTTCCTCCCAAAGCATAAATTTGTCACTCGTTGCCTTCCTCAGCCCCAAAGCTCTAGTGGTTCCCTTTTGTCTTTAGAATTAAATATAAGTTCTTCTGTTGGACATAAGAAGCTCTTCATTGGCTGACCTTTTTGGACCTTTCCAGTGTTCTTACAGTCCAGCAGAGCAGATACTTTATTTTCTATGATCCTGAATATAATACTCCATCTTCAACCACATGGTACTGGCTGTCCCAGATGCCAAAAATGTTCTTAATTTCCCTACCTCCCTTTAACATTCAGCTCAATTTCACCTTTAGGAGAACACTTTCCCTGGTCTTGCCCAGATGCTAATGTTTTCTCTCTTCACATTACCTTCAACTATTTAATGTGCCTAGTTATATAAATGCCATCTTTCTCATTAGAAAATATATATCCTACTTTAAGGCAAGGATTATTTTTCCTCTCTTAATCCTTAGCACAGTACCTGACATAAAGTACTTGTTAAATGCTTGCTAGCTGATATTGCCTAAGTGTTTCTTCTCTATGTGAGTGGGACAAGTCATTTAACATTTCTGGGTCTCCATTCCTCACCTATCAAATGAGAGTTTTTGACAAGATAGTGTATAAAGTTTCTCCTAGCTCTAGCTCTATGATTTTTTGAACACTGCTATTGTGACCATCTGAGTTTTCTCTTCTCCAGGCTAAAAATATCTATTTACTTCAACTATTCTTCCTATTACATTGACTTGAAGCCCTTCACCATTCTGATTGCATTTCTCTGTCTATTCTTTAGTTTATTCTCTTTTCTAAACAGACACTTAGAACTAAAGATAATACTCAATATGTGGTCCTAACCAGGGTAGTATACAGCAGAATATCAGAATAATAAAAACTACCCTGTACATGGCTTCCTTATTTCTAGATTCAATGCTTTTCAGTGCAGATCAAGAGTGCATTAACTTTTTAATGTACCATATCACTCAACTGTCTAATTCTGATTTTATAGACCACTAAGATCCAGGATTTTTTTTTTTGAGATAAACTATTATCCAACTATTCTTCCCCAACATAGTACTTTCCAGTGTTTTTTTTTTTTAAACTCAAGGACTAAACAGTCATCTCTGTTAAGTTTAATATATTGCCTCCAATTTTTAAACCTACTGCCCCTCTGATTCTGAATCTAGTATTCTTTTAAGTGAACATCTGGTATATAAAAACACAATTAATGACTTAGCTAATTGTTCTTCCAGGTATAGACATTAGTATTCCATCTTTAGCCACAACATATAAAACTGTTTGCCACCTATTGGGAATTCTAGGGGAGCTGCTACTGGCTTTAGGAACCTGTCACATTCATTAACTCTCCACTAAGAAATCATTTCACAGCTGAAATCTGTTTCTCTGTGCTAAATAACCTTTCAATTGTAAAACACAGAAGGAACTGCAGAGAAAGTTGACTCTGTTCCCACTTTATTCCCATAGCAATGTGTCAAAAGTTTAATCAACTACAAGGATACCTCTTCTTTCCTTCTGCCAATAGCTGCAGCAAAGATCATCCATTCTTTTTTCCTGGATATCAACTGTCTATTAATGTATGTTGGAATCAATGCCCAGGCAATGGAAATCCTTGTAAAGGTTTACAAATTAGCAGATATAGGGCAGCCTCACATCCATCCAGTGGACTTCATCTGACTTCTTGCAGTCAGCTCTTGAACTTTAGCTTTGCCATCTCCATGGAATTTGAGTTTTTTCTCTTACTCCTAAACCCTTTCCATAGCTTTAATTTGAGAGGTTGTTTTTTTAAAAATATCTGAAAGAAAAAGGAGTTAGAGAGAAATGGTATTTTCCTCACTCAAGGTAGTTAACTGAAATTGTTTACCTTGAACTCATTTAACCTTACCCTCATTGTATCTCTTTCAAAAATCTTTAATTCTTCTTTAGTGTTCATTCATAATGACAAAAGTTCTAAGACATTCCAGTCTCCTCTCCAAAGATCTCTCATTCTAATCTCACTGGCCAAACAATTATTTACTCCTTTACTGTTTTCCTTTATGCCTTTTCCCACAAAAACAATACTTTTAAATATAATTTAAGAAACAATTTTTGAGCACATACTATGTGCAAGGCACTGTGGTTGATGCTGAAGATAGAAGGAAAAAAAATTCCCGACCTCAAGAAATTTTCTTTCTATTAATATTATTAACATTTAATTAAACTGGGATCTAATAGAAGGCTATTGAGACAATTGCAATGTTACTAATATTTTCCTCCTAAAATATTAAAAGTGAAATTACATATGTATCATGTCTTCATGTGAAATTTTTCCTAGGACAATAGATTTTTTTTTTTTGGCTCAAAAATTCCCCTATTCCTACCACAAATTTATTCTGAGAGTATCCTAGATCCCCAGGTCCATTTGAATGGGTTCCATTCATCTCTGAAGCCTCAAAGTGTCTCATGATCAATTTAGTTTAGCAAACCGTGTCTATATTTAAACATTTATTTCTAACAGACTACTCTTCGGCCCAACCACAAATTCTAGCACCAAAGTGTTCATTGGTAAGTCCCTACACTTTGGAGTCTTAGAGATGAAGGTCTCTTAACTAATGTGTCAGAGAGCTCTGCTTAAGGTTCAAGTAGCTGTAAGGATAACGAATCTCCATGGAATGGATCAGCCAATATTTATATTAGTTGTGATAGAAATCAATCTTTTTAAAATGACATAAGAAAGTTTTTTGTCATCCGAGTATGAGATACAATTTTCTTCTTACTCTGAAAGAATTTTTTTATATTGAAGATAGAAAATCTTAAAGGAGGTCTAAAGTAATTGAATTGAAAAATATAGTAAATATATTGGATTACTTGCTGTCTAGAAGACAGGGGAGTTGAGAGGAAGGGAGAAAAATATGGAACACAAGACTTTAAAGGGGTGAATGTTGAAAACTATCTTTGTATGTGTTTTGAAAAATAAAAAGCTATTATAAAAAAAGAAAATATTATGGCCATCTTAATGACCACCAAGAAAAAGAAAATCTAAGTAAAAGAAGCAATCTGAGAAAGTAAGTAGAAAGAATAGGTCATGGGATCTCAGGATCATAGGATTTTAAAATTGGAGCAACCTCAGATTTCATTTATTCCAAACTTTTCATTTTACAGCTTAAGAAATAGAGGCACAGAGAACATACATGATATGCCTAAAGAAAGTAACAAAGAGAAATAAGTAAAAGGACTAGAATTTGAAAGGGAATATTCTCACTCCAAATCCAGTTCACTTTTAACTATATTGTAAACTTATGGTTCATGGTCTTAGCATTCTTCCTAAAGGTCATTTTGAATAAAGTAATTACTGAGCAATAGTTACAGCACAGATAAACTTGGATTGAATGAACTGATGGTGATAAGCTACCTGTATTTGCCTTACAGGAGTAGAGAGAGTTAGTTGATGGAGTCTTTGATGATAATCATTAATTTCAGTAACCGTTTACATTTAAGGGAACAGGGTACTTCACTTGCAATATTGAATTTTATCTTCCAAATATCCTTGTGAGGGAGGAAGTATAAACATTACCCTCATTTTATAGATGAAAAATCAGGCTCAGCAACATTAATTGACTAGAAAGTTACTCAGTTGATGAAGTGGCAGAAACAAAGCTAGCTTCATTTCTACTATAGCATGTTAGTGATGAGCCAGAGCTTAGGGCTGGCAGAGCCATTTTCAGTGTGTTTATAGGAAATGAGAAATCTCAAATGTTCTGATCCAGAATTAAAGATGCCTTTCTAGGGAACAGCAGCACAGAAGTCACAAGAAAGGGGAGGAGTGAGGGAAAGAAAAAAGGACACAGTTTCACTTATACTATCAGAAAAAAACTAGCTGCTTTAGTGATCAGACAAGTTATGGGAATCCATATCAGATATGAGATCCATTAGGCAATAAGCAATCCTGGAAGGAAAACAAAATCCAAGGAATAGCAAGTCTGATCATTTGTCCTCAGTACATATTCATATTCATATTCTCTGTGTCATATATATATAGAGAGAGACAGACAGACAGACACACACACACACACATTTCCTGTAAACATAGTGCCTCAGAAGAGCCATTGTTAAATTTTCAGTGAACATTCACACTTTAGAAAGCAGCAATTACTGCTTTTATTTATACCTAGGTGTATTATGCCTAGGTATATTATGCCTAGATATATTGCTATGTTGATTGTCTAGATTTAGAAAGTGATAAGAGGAAATGGTCATAATGCAGAAAGTGTGTTATGGCTATACTTTCCCTCCAGAGAGTTGGTTGTTAAACTTTTACCAGTATACTCCTAATTATAAGCAATTAGAGAAAGGGGAAAGATCATAATTGAGGATAGAGGTCAGTGACAGAGTTACTGATTTGGACTATACAGATCAACATATGAAGTACTGACTCTTTAGCAAGCCCAAGTTTTACAATGGCTTATATTTAATATTAATGTGGTGGTATGTATCTGAAATAGAATTTATTCATGTGATTTGATAAAATCTTTAGAATATAATGTCAAATTGTAGAAAAATAAATATTTGCAATAAAAGGGGGATACTGCATGTAAAAGTGTAAGATATAGGTCAACAAATTTGATAATTTTGCTTTGCCCTAGTTAATTTTCATGTCACTGTATTATTAAGGAGCCTAAAACATTAGATTCAATCTGTATGAGCCCAAAGCTCTCATTTTGGGAAATGGGGCCACCAAATGGAAAAAAAAAACGTTGATTAAAGATGTTGTAAGCTTCCCATCATTGGCTATCATAATATAGAGAAAAGATGACCCGTTTTGATGAACTCTAGAACTGTGATTTGTCTGGGTAGGAGTTAACCTAATTATCTTTGTGATTCCTTTGAAGTTTCTCTTTAGCAGTGATTGATAAAGACATGAGAATGAGAGAGTTTTCTAAGGCAAAGAGTTTAGTTTGAATGTTCAGAATTAGGAGGTGGGAGGGGAAGAAAATATTTAGGGCCAGCTTAGTTAACTTGTCAACCCTGCAGTCACTTTGAGTTTTAGCAATTTCATTGCATGCAAATGCTTAACCGCCATCCTAACACTCGAAAAGAGGCTTTATAAGAAGGCAAAATTTCCATCAGTAGAAACAAGAATGGTCTGTTTCCATCACAAATAAGCTTCAGGAAACAATTGAGAACAGAAAGTGAAGACCTCCCAAGTTAGGTCTTCATTATTATGGCTTCATTATTTGGTTGGAAGTGAGTTTCCAGATTAGACATATTCATGTTCAAACATAAGCATAAAAACACATTTTTTAGTCAGAAATAAATTATTTTACAAGCATTTATGTTTCCTTTTGCTTTTTGTCTTTAGTTAAAAAATTGAGAGTGGTCTTCTTTCCATATATGTACTGTAAACAAACCTATGGCTCAAACATTCCTTTCTTAACTATCTCCACATACAGAACTTTAAAAGGGAAAATACTATTTTCTTCTGTATTATTTCATCACTGGCAGTTCCCTCCCTTTGTTAACAGCACAAGCTGCTTTTTTGGCATGAGTGCAGCATGTGAATAAGTGTGAACAACCAGAATTTGTTCATATCATTGCTTTAACTAAGCCTGGAAAGGAAAATATCATTTCTCGCTGCAACTGCTGATTTCCTGGTTCAACCAATTATCAGAGCATTTTCTTCCACATATCTTATTCCTCTTCTCACACTGTAGTGTGCAGGGAAAGATGTGTGTGAAATAGTTTGATGAAGTTTGGGGTACAGTGGACTAAGGAACAGAGTAATATACACACAAATCAACCATCCATCCATTTATCTATCTACCTACCTACCTACCTACCTACCTGAAGATGGAACTCTCCTATAAGATGAATTAAATAGATACTCATATGCACAACCAAAAGATTTCTGATGAAATCCATCTTTGCAAAACTGAATGCCAGCCTTCACCCTCTACATGGGTATTCCCCATTAAAAAGCATTATCTGTGAAGTACAAGATTTAAAGCAACTGTGAGCACCAAACCTAATTTAGTTTTTAGAGCACATGCAAATAACAAAGTTTGTTGATTAACAAATCAAAGCAGAAAAGTATTAAAGATAGAAGAAACATAGAATGCTAGAACATACATTGAGACAGGATGGGAGATCATTTATTCAAGTCAGTAACAATTCCTTAAATACCTATGATATGTACTGTGCTAAATGCTAGAAGTTAGAAAGTTTAGTTAGACAGAATTTTTGCCTTCATGAGGTCTACACTATAATAGGGGAAAATACCTGACAAAACTATTATGATTGGAAGATCAATGAATTAGAGCTGAAAGCTCACAGAGACTATCTACTCCAATCCTTCTCATTTTACAGATGAGGAAATAGATTACAGGAAGTTAAGTTACTTGCTCACACAGAACTAGTAAAATCCAGAGGTGGGACAGAGCCAGTGACTTTTATTAAGAGAAAACAGAAGAGTTAAAGGTAAAACAAAAGTTTCAAACAGAAAATACTGGATAAATAGTCAATAATAGTCAATAGAGCTGTTATGGGGCACAGTGGATAGAATGTCTGGAGTCAGGAAGACCTGAACTCAAAAACAGCCTAAAACACATACTAGCTGTGTGATCCTTGGCAAGTCACTTAACCTTGTCTACCTCAATTTCTTTATTTGGAAAGTGGGTTAGAGGTAGAAGTGGCAAACAATTCCAGTATCTTTGCAAAGAAACCCCAATGGTGAGGGAAGGGATTAAGACTTGCACACCACTGAAAATGACTTGACAACAACAAAATAATCAATAGCCAATAAACTTGAAATTAGTATCTGCCAGGCACAGTTAAGTTCTGGCAATACAAATATGAAAAAAGAAAGACAGTCCCTGTTCTTGAGGAACTTATAATTTAATGAGAGAAGACAATACACAAAAGGAAGGAGTAAAGGCAATGAATAGGGGAGAATGTACCAAATGTACCGGTATGGTGATGAAGTCTGTTGGAGAGGTCTCAGAGTAATACAGTCAAGAAATGAGATTGCTGAGCTGAGCTTTTTTCTTTTAAATATGTATGGAGTTCATGGCTCCACTTCTAACCTGAACGAAAAAGGATAGTAATAAGGTAGAATGACAAATCCTAGAAAGATCTTATTGAATGATAAGGTTATCACTAAATACAAAGAGTAAGAACAAAAATAATATTAAGTTTGGAGAAAAAATGACAGATCCAGTTTTGGAAATGTGTTTGAAGTAATAATAGAGCATCCATGTATAGATGTAGATCTAGAGCTCAAGGGAGAGTCAGTATTAGTTGTCCAAGTTCTTCATTTTACAGATGAAGGATCTAAGATTTCAACAAATGATGGAACATGCTCTTTGGGTTAGTTAGTGGAAGGGCAGGACTAGAATTCAGATCTCTTGACTTTTTTCCAGTTCTTTTCAAACAATTCAGCCAATGACAAGTATATAAAATGAGAAAATATTTGGGAGGTTATTATTTCTTATATGGTTAGACAATATTCTATTGCCCAATATACTTAAGACCCACTAAGTAAATGTATGATTTAAATTATAGCAAAATTTTGTTAATTTATATTTTATATCTCACTAATTTGGGTTTTTTCCCAACTTGAATATAGCATATTTGAAATAAAAACAAGACTGCAAGAAGAGTTGTCATCATCTTGAAAGTAATAACACAATTGTTGAGAACTTTAAAACCACTTTAGTGGCATTAATTTGAATAAGATATGTTAATTAAAATTGATTCTAATTTCACTGGGAGGAAAGTAGTAGTATACTCTAAAGTAATAAATTAAAATTCTTTTAAATAACTAAGATTTTCCATTAATTCCTGAAGGATCTTTTTCTGTCTCTTTCTCACCAACTCTCCCCTTCCTTCCCTCTCTTCTCTCTCAAATAAGTGATGTTAAACTATATTACAGAAGGAAAAAAATAACACTAATTAGCTCATGGAAAACCAGCCAGCTAATGAATCATGGAATGAAAGTGCTAGAAAGCACCTTTAAGATCATCTAGTATAATTCTTCTAAATTGTAGATGTAAATGGAGATTTAGCAGAATTAAATATCCTATATGAAGTTGTTTACAGAGCTAATGTCACTTAACAGATATAATGACAAACAGGGAATAAAACCCAAATTTCTGGAATCTCAGGTCATTTTTTTTTTTAGAAATTAGAGGATTGTAAATGTCCCTGTCTCCCAATTAACTAGCACCTGCTTTATACTTTTCTTATGTATTTAGGTGTTATTTTGCCTTTTTTGTGTATGTGTCAGATCCCAATACTTACAAGAATATAATAAGCTCCTTGAAGGTAGGTTCTGCCTCATCTATTCTTATCTTTTCTGGACCTAATACAATGCTCTTGAAAAAAAAAATGGCCTAACTATATTTGCTGAATTAAATTGAATGGGAAAATGCAACTACAGATTAAAGTAAACTGGTTCTATTTGATAAAAGTAACATGGAGGGGAAGAGGGATTCATATGCTTTTATCTCATGTTTTAATTATGCTATGCTAATTAAGTATCTCATAAAAAGATATGGTTGGGAGGAGGAGAAGAAGAAAATATTATTTTATAGGGGAAGGAAAATTCTTTATCTTTTACTGACCAAAGGAAAATGGCTGAAAACTTGAGGCAGATGTAGGATTTACAAGCCTAACGTACTGTGTAAGATTAAAAGAAGTAGACTAGATGATCTCCTAAACCCCTATATAGCCCTGCTGCATATTAGCCAATTTGCAAGGGAACAACTACTAGTTTGTAGATTTTATTGAAAGAAAGCAAAAATTTTTGAGAGTAATGAAAATAAACACCTAGAAAAGTTTACTTTGTTTATTCAGTCATTCAATTGTATCTGACTCTTCATGACCCTGTAGACCATACTGTCCATGGAGTTTTCTTGCCAAAGATACAGAAGTGGTTTACCATTTCTTTCTCCAGCTTATTCTATAGATGAGGAAACTGAGGCAAATAAAGATAAATTACTTGCCCAGGGTCATACAGCTAGTAAATGTTATCTGAGGTCAGATTTGAACTCAGGTTCCTAACTTCAGAGCTAGAGTTCTATCCACTGAATCACCTAGCTACCTTCTAGTTTCCTCTTAGTTACCTCTTAGTTTACTCACAAATCTCACTTCAGGAAGCACAATGTATTAGAAACAGTACTGGATTTGGAGTCAGACCACATAGGTTCAAATTCTAATTCTTAAGACTGTTTGACTATGGAAGACATAGTCTCTTCTATGCAAGAAGACGAGTACAAATCTAGCCTAAAATATTGCTAGCTGTGTAACAGTAGGCAAATCACTTAACATTGTTTGCCTCAGTTTCCTTATCTGTAAAACAAAATCTTAGATGATCTTTAAATTCTCTTCCAACTCTCTATGATCTTATGAACCTTCAATTGGGTGCTACTAGCTAAGACACTGTGACAAAGATATTAACAACTTTTTGTTTTCATTAGTTTGAATATACTTCTTTTCCTAGGTCACACACAGCCCCACAATTCCTCCAGTTTTATTTAAGCTCTACATTGTCACCATGAATTCATTATAACTTTATGAAGAGTAAACAAAAGAATCAATTTTGGATATTTTCTAACCAGTGGCTTGGTTTTCATTACAATAGAAAATGGAATGGAAAAAGTAACTTGGTTTTAACAGCTGTAACAGACTTCTTCACAGATGTGCAAAGATATATTATATATACACCCACACATATTCTTATTGACTTTGCCATGATTTCTTTTTTTTTTTTTTTTTTTTTGTAACTTATATGAAATTACCATTAAGGAGACTTTGAGGTATAAAATTTTATTTTGTTACAGAGCATTGTGGATCTTTGCTATGTTATCACTTAACAAAAGAACCAAAATCTAGTTATTTCCTATTCAATAAAAGACAGGGGACTTGACATAATTTATTATATAATGTAAGAAGTTGGCAAATCACACTGAACCAGAAAAAGTGGTAGGCATAGAGGCATGGGTAGTTGCATAATTTTGTACAACCTATTTAGATTTTGTCTTAGGGTTTTGAATTATGAATGATGATCCCCTTGAAAAGAAAGTGGTTATCAAAAACCAAAATATTCTCCCTCTTTACCAAAAAAAATAAAGCCTCTAGTACATAAATTTCAACTAAGCTACTTTTAATCTTGTCACATGTTTCTGTCTCTCTAAGTTAAAAGTGTTAGGGTCATCCTCAGAGTCTTCTTTTCCTTCTCTCTCTCTACTTTCTCTTTACCATATTACCATACCAAAATACCATATTTTGTCTGTTCTGCCTCCTAAATATCACTCAAATTTCATTTATACAATTACCACTGATTCATGTCACAATTAAATTAGTATAATAGTAACACAGAAAGCTTCCCAGACTGAAGTATTTCTCCCTTCTAAACCATAAAGAACAATCTACTTTATATAGATTCTTCACCTCAGCATGTAACTCCTCTTTTCTTTAGCAAGGAGACACTACTCTAATTTTCTAGCACCTTCAAGTTGTTACCATCTGATTAATTCAGATGTCATCTTCACTTTAATAAGTCAATCTTCTTATGTCCCCAAATTCCTTCTTTCACTCTTGTTATTTCCCTTCTCTGAAATACCCTTTCTTTTTTCCTTATGATTATTTAAAACTTACCAATTTAATCAAGGAGCTTTTCTGAAGTACCTACTATATGCAGGACACTGTCCTAGAAGCTGGGAAAACAAAGACAAAATGAAAAACAAATTCTACCCCCATAGAATTTACATTCTACTTGTATTTTACTTCTAGCCCACATGTACAATTAAAAACTTTAAAGAATATCTTTTATGACCTTACTCACAACTAAGAAAACTCATATATATTAGGCATATACATGCCAAGATACTCTTTTCTGCTCCCTGATATTAAAAGGACCCTAGGTAAGATTCATTGTTTTATGTGGCTCACCTTTCTTTGCTATCAGCTCAATATGCCAGGTCCCAGAAAATTACCTTATAGGGTTAGCAAATTTTTTTTTACCTTCTACAAGGTGGTATAATTGATAGAGAACTGATCTTATGGTTAAAAAGACCTAGATTCAAGTCTTGCTCTGATATAAACTATCTGTGTGTCTACAGATAGTCACTTACTTTCTTAGTTAGTGAGCCGAGGAAACTCTCTACATTGTAGAATAGCTAATCTGCACTAGTGAAGGGAGTTGCCACCCTATGCAAAAAATCATCGATCTGGACAATAAAATATAATTCTTAAGTCCCTTTTTGGGGAGGGAGGGGAAGCCATAAAATTCCCAGGAGAGACACTTCAGAGGTTGTGTTAATAAATCTTATTTATTAATAATATTTAAATCCCCAAATACTGGAAGGCAAATTAAGCTAGAGAAAGAACAAAATGATAAGCAAAACACTATGGGGCCACATCCCTATCTGTAAGTATGTCTACTTGTGGATTTTATGCTGCATTTATTTTAGGACAATCTTACTAATACCCTACACATAATCTTTACACCTGTAAGGCAATAATAGTGAAAAAGACACTATTATATAGGTATTCTCAAGTTCAGACTGAAGGAGGCGGGGGGGGGGGGGGGGGGGGCGAGTTTTATCACCAGTCTAACTCTTAGCAATAGAATCTGAAAAAATGATGAAAGGCAGTCAAGTACAGTGAAAAAGAATTAGATTTTGGAAGCCATGGAATCAAATTTGATTTCTGTCTATAAGCTTTAATTCCCTTATCAAATGAGGGAGCAGGCTTTTAAGAACCCTCTTAGCGCTAATCTGCAAACCCATGAAGTCATATAAGATTTTTTGAGAGTTTTCAACTAGAGTGCCCTGGATTCTTCCACTTACTTTTCTGAACATTCCATATCAACATTAGAAAGTAATAGAAAAATATGGAAAGATCTATGTGAAGACCACATTAGCACCTTGGATACTTTAAAATCAGCTGGAATCAGGATAAGCAAAAGTCCTTAATCTTTATTCTTTGTCGAAGGGAGATGAGAGGAGAGAGCATGGACACAGGAATCTCCTCTTTCTTCTACCACCGGGAGTTCCCTCACTTGTCCTACTCCACCTTTTTATCCCTCCTCCCAATCTCCCTATACACCAATTGATCAAGCCAGCACAGAATGGTGGGGAGGGTCATTTTCCAAACAAATGCTAATAGAGTATTGTCCAATTGGTAATTAGCCTTAAGTGCTTGCTTGTCCGAATCTCAGTGCATGAACTCAAGAGTTTTAGCCTTTTACAGATCTACACAAAAATAATGAATAGCAAAATTGTTGAGATATGGGAGCAACCTGCCAGTGGCTGCTGGAGGTCTAACTCAGACCTGTAGATTGGATCTCTTCTTGTGAAAGGATGAAGGAAACAATTGGTGTTCTCTAATCTCTCTCCTCTTCCTTTTTGCCTCCAATTTATTTCATTCCCAATCCACAAGGAATATCTTCAAAGGCTGCTTTGCAACTCCTTCAAGTTTATGATTTACAGCTGTGGAGACTCTTGGAGAACTAACCTGCCCCTTCAGCTAAGCATGGTCCTTAACACAAAATGAACATTGTATATACTAACAGCAGTATTGTTTTAAGAATGACTTTAAGGAAGGGTGGAGTGAAGATGGCATAAAGGAGACATGTCTTTTTCTGAGCTCTCTGCAATGTCCCTCAAATGACAGCAAATCAAGCCTCTGAATTGGTTTTAGAGTGACAGACACCACTAAGTGTAACAAATATCCAGCAGAAAATAATTCGGAAGATCTTCAGAAAAGGTCTATTTCAATTAGGCACAGACAGAGGTGGGCTGAGCACAGGCACCTGAGTAAAGACAGTGAGACCTAGGGTAGTTTGGCTTCCAGAGAGCCAGGTAATCTACTAGGAGGAATGTACAGCAGTGTTGGTTACTCTGTCCTGGTGGCAAATCAATAGATCAGCACATTAGCTGTAAGACGTCCAACTTAAAAACAAAAAGCAAATAGTGAGCTCTTAAAACCCAGAATATCATGGCACCTGGCTACACCCACCCAGTACCAAAAGTCAGTGAGCACTGACCCAGACCCAGCACAGCCATTGTTTCCTATAGAGGAAGCTTGGACCATCTCCCCATTACCCAAAAAGCAGACCTCAACCTTTAAAAAAAATGAGCAAAAAAAGCAAAATGAACTCTGACCATAAATAGTTTTTATGGAGAAAGAGAAGAACATATTTCAGACCCTGAGGACATTAAAAGCAGATTATCTCCAGATGAAGGCTCAAAGGGTGATATGAATTGGTTCCCATCTCACAAGGCTCTCTTGGAAGAATTCATAAAGGATCTTAAAAGAAAGTTAAAAAGAAAGGAAATGAGAACTTTGCAAGAGGGTTTGGAAAAGGAAACACAGAAATTATCTGAAGAAAACTTTTTACAAAATAAATTTAGTGAAATGGAAAAAGCCTATAACTCCTTACAAAATAGATTTGACAAAATGGAAAAACAAAACAACCCCTTGAAAAACAGAATTTGTGAAATGGGGGAAAAAATCCATAGAAAAAAAAAACAACTCATTTAAAAATTCAATTGGCCAAATACAAAAGGAACTAAAAAAAGTTAACTGAAAAAAAAATTCACTAAAAATTGGAACTGAACAAATAGAAGTCAATGACTCAATGACATAAAGAATCAATCAAACAAAACAAAAAAATTAGCAAAAATAAAAGAAAATGTAAAATATCTCATTGGAAAAAAAAACAAAAAAAACAAACTGACCTGGAAAATAGATCTAGGAGAAACAATCTAAGGATTACTGGACTTCCTGAAAACCATGATAGAAAAAAAGAGCTTATATAATATCTTTCAGGAAATAATCAAGGAAAACTACCCTGATGTCCTAGAATCAAAAGGTAAAATAGCCATTGAAAGACCAATCACCTCCTGAAAGAGACCCCAAAATGAAAACTCCAAAGAATATTGTAGCTAAATTTCAAAATTACTGGACCAAGGAAATATATTGCAAGCGGCCAGAAAGAAACAATTCAAATATCAAGAAGCCACAATCAGGATTATCCAGGACCTAACAGCTTCCACTTAAGAATCTGACATACTGAAAGGCAAAGGAACTTGGATTGCAGTCAAGAATCAACTATCCAAGTAAAATGAGCATTATCTTTCAGAGAAGAAGATGGACATTCAGAGATACAGGTAAATTTCATTTATTTCTGATAAGACTAGAGCTGAACAGAAACTTTGATATCCAAATATAGAACTCAAGACAAGCATAAAAATATAAAAAGGAAAGAACTCTTGAGAACTATATCTCTGTTATGTGTATACTGAAAGAATGCAGGTATAATGTGATTGTATTGTGATAATATTAAAAAAAAACTAGAAATAGAAAGCAGACTGCACTTGAAAAAGAGGAAAATGGAGGGAAAGTGAGGGAAATTACATCTTAAGAAGAGGCAAAGAAGATCTATTATAATTGAGGGAAAGAAGGGATAGAGATGAACATTATGTGACTCTTACTCTCATCAGATTTGGCTTAAAGAGACAATATTAGACATATTTGGTTCCACAGAGAAACTTGTCTCACTTTATAGGGAAGTGGGATGGGAAAGGAAAGGAAGAGGTGGATAGAAGAGAAAAAAGAATTAGTAGGGGAAAGGTATAAGAAAGAGGGAAGAGCTGTAAAGTGGGAGGGCTATTTGAGGGAGGTGGTGGTCAGAAGCACAATAACTGGAAGGAGAGAAAGGGGGAAAGAAAAAAGAAAAGCAAAATTTGGGGTAAATAAGATAGCAGAAAATACATAATTAGTCATTTTAACTGTGAATGTAAATGGGATGAACTCTCCCATTAAACAGAAGTGGAGAGTAGACTAGATTAAAATCAGATTCCTTCAATATGTTGTTTACCAGAAACACATTTAAAGCAGAGTGATACATTTAGAGTAAAGGTAAAAGGCTGGAGCAGAAGCTATTATGCTTCAGCTGAGATAACAAAAATAAAACAAACAAACAACAAAAAAAGCAGGGGTAGTGATCCTGATTCTTAGATCAAGCAAAAGCAAAAATAGATCTAATTAAAAGAGATAAGAAAGAAAACTATATCTTGGTAAAAGATACCATAGATAATGAAGCAATATCAATACTAAATATATATGCACTAAGTCGTATAGCATCCAAATTCCTAAAGGAGAAGTTAAGAGAGCTGAAAAAAGTGGGGGATCACAATCTTGCTCTCTCAGAACTAGGTACATCAAACAAAAAAATAAATAAGAAAGAAGTTAAGGAGATAAATAGAATGTTAGAAAAATTAGGTATGATAGATCTTTGGAGAAAATTGAATGGAGGCAATTTTCTTTTTTCTTGGTGGTTCATGGAACATATACAAAAAATTGACCATACATTAGGGCATAACTCAAAATCAAATGCAGAAAGGCAGAAATAGTAAATGCATTTTTTTTCAGATCATGAAGAAATAGAAATCACATACAATAAAAGCCTAGGGAAAATAGACCAATAATTAATTGGAAACTAAATAATCTAACCCTAAAGGATGAATGAGTGAAACAACAAATCATAGACACAATTGATAATTTCATCCAAGAGAATGACAGTAATGAGACAACTTACCAAAATTTGTGGGATGCAGCCTCAGTGGTTATTAGGGGAAATGTTATATCTCTAGATGCTTACTTGCATAAAATAAAGAGAAGATCAATGAATTGGGATTGCAACTAAAAAAGCTAGAAGAAAATTTTAAACCCCAATTAAATACCAGATTTGAAATTCTGAAAATAAAAGAGGAGATTAATAAAATTTAAAGTAATAAAATTATTGAATTAATAAATAAAACTAAGAGTTGGTTTTATGAAAAAAACAACAACAAAATAAATAAACCTGTAGTTAATTTGATTAGAAAAAGGAAAGAAGAAAATCAAATTGTAAATCTCAAAAAATGAGAAGGGAGAATTTTCCACTGAAGAAGAAGAAATTAGAGCAATCATTAGGAATTATTTTGCCCAACTTTATATCAATAAATTTGATAATTTAAGTGAAATGGAGGACTACCTATAAAAAATATAAATTACTCAGATTAACAGAAGAGGAAATAAATTACTTAAATAATCCCATTTTAGAAAAGAAAATAGAACAAACAATTAATCCACACCCTAAGAAAAAATGTCCAGGCCAGATGGATTTACATATGAATTCTACCAAATATTTAAAGAATAATTAACTCCAGTACTATGTAAACAATTTGAAAAAAATAGGGAAAGAAGGAATCCTACCAAATTTCTCTTATGACACAGATATGGTGCTGATACCTAAATCAGGTAAGGTGAAACCAGGGTAAGAAAATTACAGACCAATTTCCCTAATGAATATTGATGCAAAAATCTTAAATAAAATATTAGCAAAGAGATTAGAGAAAGTCATTCCCAGAATAATACATTAACCAAATAGGATTTATATCAGAAAAGCAGGACTGGTTCAATATTAGGAAAGCTATTAGCTTTATTGACTATATCAATAACTAAATTAACAAAAATCATATGATTATCTCAATAGATGCAAAAAAAGCATTTGATAAAATCCAACCCTCATTCCTATTAGAAACACTAGAGAGGAATAAAAGGAGTTTTCCTTAAAGTGATCAGTAGCATTTATTTAAAACCATCATCAAGCATCATATGTAATGGAGACAAACTAGAACCATTCTCAATAAGATAAGGGGTGAAACAAGGTTGTCTACTATGACCTTTACTATTCAATATTTTATTACAAATGTTAGCTTTAGCAATAAGAGAAGAAAAAGAGATTAAAGGAAAGAGTAGATAATGAGGAAATCAAATTATCACTTTTTGCTGATGAAATGATGGTATAGTTAGAGAACCCTAGAAAATCAACTACAAAACTATTAGAAATAATTCGCAACTTTAGCAAAGTCACAGGATACAAAATAAATCCACAGAAATCATCAGCATTTTGATATATTACCAACAAAGTTCTCCAGCAAGAAATACAAAGAGAAATTCAATTTAAAATAACTATAGATAATATAAAATATTTGGGAATCTATCTGCCAAGGTAAAGTCAGGAACTATATGAGCACAAGTACAAAACACTTTCCACACAAATAAGGTCAGATCTAATCAACTGAAAAAATATCAAGTGCTCATGAGTAGGCCGAGCTATATAATAAAAATGACAATACTACCTAAATTAATCTACTTATTCAGTGCCATGCCAATCAAACTCTCAAGAAATTATTTTACAGACCTAGAAAAATAATAACAAAGTTCATCTAGAAGAACAAAAGATCAAGAATTGATGGAAAAAATACAAATGAACCTAGCTGTGCCAGATCTAAAACTATATTATAAAGCAGCAGTCATCAAAACCATTTGGTACTAACTAAGAAAGAGAGTAGCCGATCAGTGGAATAGATTAGGTTCACAGAACAAAATAGTCAATGACTATAGTAACCTAGTGTTTGACATACCTAAAGACCATAGCTTTTGACAAAAATTACTGGGAAAAATGGGAAATTAGTATGGCAGAAACTAGACATTGACCCACACCTAACACCATATACCAAGATAAGGTTGAAATGGGTTCATTATGAGCAAATTAGAAGAACACCTCTCAGAGCTGTGAAGAAGTAAGGAATTTGTGACCAAAGAAGAACTGGAGCTCATTATTGAACACCAAATAGATAATTTTGATTATATTAAGTTTAAAAATTTTTGTGCAAAAAAAACCCCAAAAACTAATGCAGACAAGATTAGAAGGGAAGAAGTAAATTGAAAAAAACATTTTTACATTCAAGGGTTCTGATAAAGGTCTCGATTTCTATATTTCTATTATTATTATTATTTTGCTGAGGCAATTGAGGTTAAATGAATTGCCCCGGGTCACACAGCTAGGAAGTGTTAAGTGACTAGATTTGAACTCAGGTCCTCCTGACTTCAAGGCTGGTGTGCTATCCACTCTGCCACCTAGCTGCCCCTTATATTTCTAAAATATATAGAGAATTGACTCAAATTTATAACAATTCAAGCCATTCTCTAATTGATAAATGATCAAAGTATACAAATAGACAATTTTCAGATGAAGAAATTGAAATTGTTTCTAGTTATATGAAAAGGTACTCCAAACCACTATTGATCAGAGAATTGCAAATTAAGACAACTCTGAAGAATCACTACACACCTCTCAGATTGGCTAAGATGTCAGGAAAAGATAATGACAAATATTGGAGAGGATGTGGGAAAACTGGGACACTAAGGTATTGTTGGTGGAATTGTGAATGGATCCAGCCATTCTGGAGAGTAATTTGGAACTATGCTCAAAAGATATCAAACTGTGCATACCCTTTGATCCAGCAGTGTTTTTACTTGGCTTGTATCCTAGAGAGATCTTAAAGGATGGAAAGGAACCCACGTGTACAAAAATGTTTGTGGCAGCCCTTTTTGCAGTGGTAAGAAACTGGAGACTGAGTGCATGCTCATCAGTAGGAAAATGGCTGAATAAGTTATGGTATATGAATGTTATGGAATGTTATTTTTCTGTAAGAAATGATCAGCAGAATGATGTCAGAGAGGTTTGGAGAGACTTACAACCAATGCTAAGTGAAATGAGCAGAACCAGGAGATTATTGTACACTGTAACAGCAAGATTATACGATGATCAATTCTGATAGACATGGCTTTTCTCAACAATGAGGTGATTCAGGCCAGTTCTAATGATCTTGTGATGATGACAGCCATCTATATCCAAAGAGAAGACTGTGGAAACTGAGTGTGGATCATAACATTAACTTTTTTGTTGTTTGCTTGAATTTTATTTTATTTCTCATTTTTTCCTTTTTGTTTTGATTTTTTCTGTATATGCAAGATAATTGTATAAATATGTAAGCCTATATTGGATTTACATAAATTTTTACCAGATTTAACTTATATTGGATTACTTTCCATCTAGGGGAGAGGTGGGATGAGTAAGGGGAAAAATTGGAATGCAAGGTTTTTCAAGAATCAATATTGAAAAATTATCCTTGCATATGTATTGAAAAAAAAAACCTTTCAATAAAAAGAATGACTTTAAGCAAACAAATCCCTCTGACTATTATAAATTCCCAAATTAATTATAAAGGACATTTGTATACAGAGAAAGAACTGATAAATAGGAGTATGTGTAGAAGTTTACATACATATATATACATTCATATAAAATTCTATAATACTTCTATACATGTAAATGTATATATATATATGCACATGTAAAATTCTATACAGACACACACATACCCCTATTTGTGTCTAATGGTCACCATCTCTAGGCTGGAGAGAGGGAGGGAAGGAGAGAAATTTTAAAAATGAAAAAAAGAAACTTACATGATAACTTTATTATATATTTGAAAAAAATAACAAGTTATACATAATAGAATTGCAGTTTCATTTTCAATGATCTTTTTTATCATACTATGCTGTGAAAACACTTTATTTATAAAATATTTCTATTTAAGTTAGTTGAATACTTCTATAAAGCAATCATCTTTGCATATTCTAGAAAGGAGCACTGTAGCATGGAATTCTCCTCCAATATCACCACTCCCAAATAATCACTCCAAGTATTCTCCCCCAGCATTTAAACTGTTCTTGAAATACCATCTCTCCCAGAAAGCCTTCTGAAATTAATCAGAGAAAACCAAATTATTTGCTTTTGCTATGTGACTCTAGATAAGTGACTTAACCTCTGTCTCAGTTTCCTCCTTTGTAAAATGGAGATCTATTAGCCCCTATCTCCTAGGGCTGTTGGGAAGATGAAATGAGATAATATTTATAACATGTTTTGCAAACCTTAAAGCACTACATAAATCCTAGCTATTAGTATTTTGCTCTTCTTAGTTAGAACTCAGCTATATTTACTCATTTTCATTCCAACTATGCATTTAGCTTGCATTTCACCATCTGGTCTATCAACACAGTGGTTTAGTGATTATATACTAACTTGGGTATGCCTTTTTTAAAGGGTACTATGTCGATATAGTTATCATAAACTGGAAGCTTTAGGTGGAGAAGTTCTCTGGGTAACCATTTAGCCCAACAGTACATACAATTAAATGTTTATTGAAACTACTTTGATATAAATGATGTGAGATGCCAAAATAATAGCAATTTCTGGAGAAAATAAAAGGTCACAGTAATGCCAGTACTTGGCATATAGAGGTTGTGGATCCACTAGAAATGTCACATCTGGATTCTGTAGTTGCTTCATCTATTCACCAGTGAGTCAGGTTGCTCCAACAGCAAAAACAAATAAACAAATAAATAAATAAATGAAGCCAAAATTATAACTTCTCATTATAACTCAACAGAAAAACAAAACAAAACAGATGCAACCTCTAAGGCCAAATTATCCAACACAAAAACACAAATTCAGTTTTTAAGCAAACATTTATTAGATGTCTACTATGTGCATTCTCCTAGGTATTAGGAAGGAAGGGAAGAAGGAATATTTATTAAGCATCTATTATATGTCATTTACTTAAGTACTTTACAAATTTCAATTGTTAGGTATTAAAATTCCTGACCATTCTGAAACTTTGAACTTCAAGAATCCATGCCTTTAAAAAATATAGAACTAATTTCTTTCCTTATTTGGTTTTGTCTAATTGAATTTCTCATCTTTTGCTTTTTTCCAATCTTTGTGTACTATATCCAGTTAGCTACCACATTCCTTTATTCTTCTGTCCCATTAGCTAATAGATAATAAGTATAACAATAAAAATCTAATAAATATTTACATAACATTATAAGATTTTATACACACATTATATATATATAGCCTCATTAGTCAATAGACATTTGACTTCCTGCCCAGTCTTAATTTAGCCAATCAGAAATATATTAATATTCCAAGTCTTCCTTTATCTGAATTAAATTTCAAAGACAGTTACAATACCTTGTTTGTTTGTTGGAGGCAAATGGGGTTAAGTGAGTTGCTCAGGGTCATGCAGCTACTAAGTAGTTAAGAATACCTTTTAAGGAAAACAGCCCAACCTATATGAGACTAGACTAAAATATCTTTAGGATTAGAACACTATTCCCACCATATTAGTTAATAACACTCTCTAATTAGCCCAACAAGTAGGCACCTGGCTTCTGTTTGAAGACCTCTAGTGATAACTTCTAAACTAAGAGTTCTTTTTTTACATTTTACTTTTAAATTTATGGAATAAAAGAAGCATTTCCATAATAGTATAATTTTTTAAAGAGATGACTACACATGAAACTGCAAATCTACTTTATATAACTAGCTATTATTTTAAAATATACAATGAATTTTATCATGTAATTTTTTTTTCCTTTTTATTTCCCTCCATCACTCCCTAATCGTAGAGATGGCCATCATTAAATTAAAGGTTCTTAATCTTTTTTGTGTCCATCATGGCATTCTTTGGTAATCTTGGGAAATTTACAGACTCCATCTTGAAATGATGTTTTAAAATACAGTTATCAAAATATATTATTTTTAAAAGTTCATAGATTCCAGGTTAAGAACCCCTGAATTTAAGTATAAACCTATGACTCTTCAACATTCTTCAACAACATCTAAAGTTAGTGAACTTTAATTTTTTTACCAGGTGACTTTGCTGTGTTGAATCATTCATCTCCACCTCAAAAATTCTTAGTAAATCAGATCAGACATTTCCATGACTGTTCATAGTAATGCTTTCCTGTTTGCAAAATATATTTCCAATCTTGCCTTGACCATTTCAGAACATAGTAAATATCCTTTACTGAAAACTTCTATCATTTATCATTCATATCAGTCACTTGGCACATACATTCAGCCTTGTAGTGCTAGTAATCTATTTACAAGTACATCTTATTTCTCCAACCAGATTTTAAATTCTTTACCCTATACATCTTTGGTGTCACCAATAGCATCTAGAATACACACTAAGTCAATATTTGATGTTTTATGGATAAATGAAATTTGCAGAAAATCTCCCTACTTCTATCCCATAAAAGCAAAATGATTAATAAGCAAGAATATGGGACAGATTCGATTTTCACTCCTTTCCCTTCTCTATCCTCTGTTTTTGTGCTTTCACTGATCATTTATTTGCAACCACCCTAGATAATCCTCAAACAGGATAATAAGTAGGGAACAACTGAGAGATGACAGACAGTGCTTGAATATTAATTCCATGAGTCACTGGATTACTTTGTATCTGGAGAAGAACTTTTGGGAACATTTTTTTATGTTTCATAAAACCTGTATTTCATATTTTCCAAATGACAAAGGAAGTAAAATCCCTACCCCACACCTCATCACTGTGCAAAGCATCTGCTCAAAGGACAACTCAACTTTAGCAGTGGACAGATAGCAAGGCAAACTCTGTAATCACAGTGCTGAACTAGTCACTAAAATATTTTAGAATAAATTTCTTGGGAAAACTTTCTCTGCCTTTTGCTTTTAGACAGCAACGAAGAAGCCCTTTCAGACAAGAGATACCAGAAGCAATTCACAAGAGACAGGCATTCAGTGAAAGAAACATAAACTTGAACCAGAAACAACTTTGCAAGAAAAAGGAGTAGAGCTCATTAGCATGCTGTCTGTGACTTCCAGTGAAAATTTTATCTCCAGACTTAAAAACAGATCTTATTCTAAAGACAGTCTGACAAAAGAGGCCTTACTCTTTGTCATTTTTTTTCCTTTAGAATAACCAAACATAAGCATAAATAGGTTTTATGTAATTGCAAACTTTTACTTTCAGAGAAAGAATTGAGAAGTCCTTGAGGGTGATCTAGTCCAAACCTTCATCCAATGTAGAATTTCTTAACAAAATCCTTGACAATTGGTCATCCAAAACTTGTTTGAATATTCTCAGGGATGCAGAACTCCTTTCTATAATGTTAACTATATTAAACTCGTTAAAGTCATTTACTTCTTCAGTAGCCCTAAATTCAGTGTCATTCATTTGGCTTTCCATCATGCCATAATGGAATATTGTTTCACTCTGGAAATCTGTCTCCTGAGCTGTGTATTCAGCAGACAGGTTAGCTAATTAATTCAGGATCCCTACCAAGGTTGGATCTTCACCAGATTTTACTGCCAACAAGCCCCCATGCTGTGGAGATGTCAAATTCTAGGAAGTGTTTTAAGAGGGATGTAGAAAAACATAAATACTATGTTACTCTCTTGCTTAGCCAAGTTCATGGAAGGTGTGAGAGGCACAAAAAAGAATATGAACTTGCACAATCCTATTCAAAGAATTCATGATATGAATTAAGACACATTAAAAATAATATATACCAACTTTACACCTTTATTATCAGACTACACCCTTTAAATCCACTTAAAAATTCTTTCATGATCATGTGTTTTGAAACATGAATTAACACTCACTTTTAAGAATATTGTAACATTTAATGACAATAGTTTATTTTTGTTTTTTGTTACCCATAACTCAGTTTATAAAATGCTTTCTTATATAGTATATTCCATTTCAAAAGGTAATAATTAAATTCAAACTGATCCTATATAGAAAAAGAGAGTGTTCCAATTGTATTATAATATAACATCTACTTTGGGCAGAACAATCAAAACTGTCCTAATTAACCACAAGGATACTAATTAATTAGTTAGATTAGCAGTTCTAGAAAATTCATTAGATAATTTCATTACCACCTTTTGCCTGTAGTTTTGAGGATAATACTTCTGAAAATGAGTGTTTAGAGTAAGGTTTTTCATTGATTAATCTAATCATGGCCTAAGAGTTTAAGAATCTCTTCCCACATGCTGATATATTGTTTATACTCTCATGTTTATGAGAATAACACACACGTGTATGAAAAATAGATTCAAAGAATTAGTCGGAAAGGACATCAGAACTGATCTAGTCCAATCCCCATCCAAAGTCTGAATCTCATTTACAATGTCCCCAACATCAAAATTTCCACTCCACATAAATCTCAGATTGGCCTTTTTGAAAGATGTATCTATTCTGATAGCCCATTCCATATGGAGAGCTTTACCTGTGGGTAAACTTGTCCTTACATTGCATTTAAACTTGTCTTCCTATAACTTTCACAAACTGGTCAGAGTTCTGGCCTTTAGAATGAAGCAAACAACTTCTCATCCACATGACAAATATTTAAGATACTTAAAACTGTTATTATGTCTTCTCCTGTTAAGTATTCACTTTTATAAACTAAATATCTTTAGATCTTTCAAATCAACCCAGTTTTGATCTCCCCACTAATTTAATCATCATTTTCTGGACACACCTGAGTTTATCAATGCTCCTTCTATAATAGGACTCACAAAACTAGACACAATATGCAAAATGTAGTCTGATGAAAAAAGAAGACAATAGAAGAATTATCTCTAGTTGGATATTACCGTTATATTAATGAAGTTAAGCTCCCATTACCTTTTTTGGCTGCTGAACAACATTATTAACTCATATTGATATTGAAATATACTAAAATCTCAATGTTTGTTTCACATGAATTATTTTCTAGCTATTTCTCCACTAGTCTATACTTAGGGAGTTTACTATTATTTTGAACCCAAGTGGAAGACTTTACATTTATTCTAATTAAGCATCATCTTATTTGCTTCAGTCCATTGTTCCAATCTGTTGAAATCTTTCTGGATCCCAATCCTGGCATGCCTTAGTTGTATGTTTTAATTTCACAATTTGATGAGTGTGCCATTTATGCTTTCATCCATACCATTAGTAAAAATGTTTAATGGATGAGATCATTTCTTACCTAAACTTTATAATGATTTGCTCTGTAAAATATAGGTAGTTTACAAATATATATATATTTGTTTCTTGACACTCTCCAACATAAATCAAATCTCTGTTTCAAGTAGCACAATTTCCTCAATAACTGTTTCACACAACATGCCTATTACTCTTTTTATTACATTTCTTCCTTATATTAAAGGCCTTCTTTTCTTACTCTGCCATCCTCATTTCTGTTAATTCTATCCATCCTTTAAGACCAATCTTAAGTTCTCATTTCCACATGCAAAAGCTTCTCCAACTCTAATAGTTGCAGTATTGCTATAGAGTACACAACTACACAACCTGTCCTGGGTAGAGAAATAGCATACACAATATGATAAATATCTCTGGCCATAGATCCCAGATCAATATAAATTGAACTTACACTCAAGCTGTGTTTATTCAAAAGTTCTCCTTGTAATATACATACCCAAAGCTACTTTTCATGGTCAAGAAAAACTTCAAGCAGCAAAGTGTTCTCAGGACACATTACTAATCTTGATACATCAGCTTAGCCTATAAGAATGAGCTGAAGAAATAAACATTTATACTTCAATAGTTTCCTACAATGGCAGCGATGCCCACCCCCACCTTACTTAATATTCACAAACTAAGAACTATCAAAAATTATAGCCTCTTCAGAATTTATGTGATATTGCTAACTCTCTCACTTAACTTGACATTTTTATTAGGCTGAAAGCCTCCAACTGAAGACTGTTACAAATATAGTCATTTATAAAAGTAGCTAACATGGAAAGAAGCTTGTCAACTCAATGGCAAAACCTCGGTCAATATATGAATTCTTAGTCTCATTTTCTTTGTCATTTAATGGCACACATTGCAAAATATGATTAATTCATTAAAGTCTCTCTGTAAAATGGTCCAGAGCATCCTTTACTTCTTTAAAAAGTGGTTAGCACATTTATACTTCTCATAGGAAAAGACAACATATCATACCACTTCACAAATAGTAGACATCTTCAGAAAATGTTACTTAAATGGAATATTCATTAGAGAAATTTATACTTAAAATATTAAAAACCTGTCATGATTGCACATATTTAACCTATATTGGATTGCTTGCATTCTTAGAGAAGAGAGAGGAGGAAAGAGGGAGAAAAACTTAGAACACAAGGTTTTGCCAATGTAAATGTTGAAAACTATCTTTACATGTATTTGGAAAAATAAAATCCTATTAAAAATTAAAAAAAAACCTCTCATATGTGAGAGAATAGATTTGAATAGATTATAGGTTCAGAGAAGGAAGGCAATTAAGAAATAATGTCGTATTATTATTACCACCATTACCACTACTACTTCCAGTGCAGCCATTACCACCATCACCACCATCCTTTTTTGAAAGATGATTTATTCTGGTTGGTTCCAGAAACACAACTAGGCCTAATAGTTGTAAGCAACAGAGAACCATAGTTTATCTTAATTAATATTGTTCACAAATGAAATGGACTACTTTAGGAAACAGTGGCCTTTCTCACACTAAAGATTTTCAATCAGGCTCTGAATTACTAGTTGTGAGCGATATTGCAAAATGATTCTTGATCACATAGGCACAAATTCAAATAGGTACCTCTGAATTTTCTGCTGCCTCTGAGTTTTGGTGGTATTACTAGGACCAGATCATTCTCATTAAATTTCTGACAAATGCTTCAGTGTACATCAGTTGAGAAAATCATTAAAATCAGCCACATATTTCAAATTCATATGGGGGTTAAGCAATACAAAATGAAGTTACTAGAGTATTGAGAGTCTAGTCATTAAAAATCAATGGGCAAATATTCCTAATTCATACTTGGGGTTAAAAAGAAAAATAAATGAACTTCTTAGAATATACAATGAGTGTGTATAAAGATAAATTATCCAAAAGGATATAATTGTTAGCTCATAACCATTCCTTTTCTCTAAAGTCTACCTTCTTTGTTGTGATGTTAGTCATGGTGGGTTTTTTTTTTTCAATGCCCATGTTGCACACATAGATAACTAGAAGTGAAATGCTTTTAACAAAATGATCAAGTCATAAATTGAGGATAAAAAAAGAAAGAATACAAAAGGAAGGAAAGGAAGGAAAGAAGGAAGGAAGGAAGGAAGGAAAAAAAAGAAGAAAAGAAGGAAGAGGAAGAGAAAGAAGGAGAGAGGGGAAGAAAAAAGAGGAAAAAAGGAAAAACAATTTTAAGTCTCTGTAGTTAATTAAAACTTCCTATAATATTTTTGAACTATAGAGGAAACGAAAGCACTATTAAGCGCATGGTCCTTGAGACATAGTTGCTAGCCTTTTCTCACCTTGATAGGGAACAAAAATTTGTCCCTGAATGCACACACATTCCTTAGTGCTTCTAACCAGATCTGTATGAAGTGATTAGAAACAAAAGATCTGAGTGATCAAAAATAACATACACACACACACACACACACACATACACACACACACATACACAGAGCTACTCTGTATTATCATTGCACCTCATCCAATTTCATGTAAAAATAAATAATGCTTTTTTTAAAACAGAAGAATACATATTTTGCAGTGATAGAAAGTAACAAGTTTGCAATAGACATAGATAAGACAGAGGTGGTATCCACAAAAGGGTGACTAAGTTGAGAGATGGTTGAAGGAACGAGGAATATTTAGCCTACAAGAGAAGAAACTTGGGGGAATATGGTTTCTGTCATCAAGAATCAGAAGGGCTTTCAAGTGGAAGAGGAATTAGGCTTATTCATCCTTAAGGGAGGAACTAGAAACAATGCGTGAAGGCTATCAAAAAAGTGAATACAGACTTGAAATCAGGAAAGAATTCTTCACAAATATAGCTATCCAAAAATGGAATGAGTTACTTGAACAGACAGTGGCTTTTCTTCCTGGGATGTATTCAGGCAAAGACTAGATGCCATGTGTGGGGATTTCTTTCAGGTATGGACTGGACTAGATGGTTGTTGAACCCCTCCCTCAATTCAATTCTCAAATTCTTTGATTCTAACTTGATCAAGTTTCCTAAGTTAAAGCTCTTTCCATTCCCTATATGTACCAGGAGTTTTTAATGACTCAGAAAATGAAAAAGATAGAGATATAATCTACAGGCATTTATTCAAATATTTAAATAGAGATAAGAAATGTAAATACATTTGATTCTAAGATTTAAGAGCTGAGAGAAAGCAGCATGATATGCATGGAAGGAGAGTCATATTGTACATTTGATAATACTCCAGGGAATCTGGATTCAATTGAATTTAATTCAACAAACATTTATTAGACATTTGTTATATGCAAGCAACTGGGGTGGGATCTCAGTGTGCAAGACAGGCATCTTTGTTTACACTGGGCTTGCTGAAAGTGCCACATCAACCAATAAAACAAGTAATTTATTGAATGCCTTTGATGGGACTGAGTTCAATGAGTGATACCAAAAAAACAAAAACAAAAACAAAAACAAAACAAAACAAAAAGAAAACACATGGACTTGCCTTCAAAGCTCTCATATCCCTGGGGAGCAACAGCAAGGTTTAGTGAAAGAGCATTTGCCTGGGAATCTGAGCCTTAGGCTTCTAAAGTCAATGGATTTAGCATTGGACTTAGTGTCAGGAAGACCTGAGTCCCAGCTCTGATGCTTACTAGCTATGTGTTGATTAATCATGGGATCACAGATTTAAATCTAGAAGAGACCTCTAAGATTATCTAGTTCACTTTCTTCATTTTGAAAGTAAGAAAACCTGGGATCACAGAGATTAACTGGCTTGAACAATATCACAAAAGCATCCAACAGCAAGAGATGATTGCAGATTCTCTGGCTCTAAATCTAGCTTTGTTTCCCCTCAGTCTCAATTTCTTTAAAATGTTGTAATAATATTCTAGTACTTACTTCATAGAAGTGTTGTGAAGTTTAAATGAAATTATATTTGTAATTTGTTTAATCATATCTCAGTCTTCATGATCATACTCCTGGAATATGACTGGACTGGTTTGTCATTTCTTTTCCAGTTTACTTTACAGATAAGAAAACTGAGGCAAACAGGATGAAGAGACATGCTCAGGGTCACACAATTGGTAACTGTCTAAGGCCAGTTTTGAAATCAGGAACTGAATTAGATCTCTTTATCGAAGAGATCCACTTCTATCAGAATACATCCTCATACAGTATCGTTCTAACAATTAATACTAATAAAAATTACAGTAGGGATCCAGAAAAGGGAAAAATCAGTGTGGGCTGGACTTAAGAAAAGTTCACAAAGACTGGATTTGAGAGATCATATAGGGTTATATATGACATAATGACTGGATTCATAAAGACTTGAGTTCAATGATGCTAAGTGAAATGAGCAGAACCAGGAGATCATTATATACCTCAACAACGATACTGTTTGAGGATGTATTCTGATGGAAGTGGATTTCTTCGACAAAGAGATCTAACTCAGTTTCAATTGATCAAGGATGGACAGAAGCAGCCACACCCAAAGAAAGAACACTGGGAAATGAATATACACTCCTTGCATTTTTGTTTTACTTCCCGGGTTATTTATACCTTCTGAATCCAATTCTCCTTGTGCAACAAGAGAACTGTTTGGTTCTGCACACATATACTGTATCTAGGATATACTGTAACCTATTTAACATGTATAGGACTGCTTGCTATCTGGGGGAGGGGGTGGAGGGAGGGGAAAAATCGGAACAGAAGTGAGTGCAAGGGATAATGTTGTAAAAAATTACCCTGGCATGGGTTCTGTCAATAAAAAAGCTATTAAAAAAAAAAGAGATGAGTTCAAGATTCAAATTCAAATTCTACCTTAGATACCTCACTACTGTGTAAGCCTGAGCAAGTCCTTAAATTTTTCGTACCTCAGTTTCCTCATCTGTAAAGTGGTAATAATAAAAACATTTATTCATGAGGCTATTGGGATGATCAAATATGGGAATGTTAGGGTGTTATAATTATACATGTATGTAAGTAATTATTGGGCAACTAGTTGGCATAGTTGGAATCAGGATGTGGAATCAGGAAGACTTATCTTCCCGAGTTAAAATCTGGCTTTAGAACTTACTAGTGCTGTGACTCTGGGCAAGCCATTTAACCCTGCTTACACTCAGTTTCCTCATGTGTAAAATGAGCTAGAGAAGAAAATAGCAAACCATTCAAATATGTCAAGAAAACCCAGAGGTTACAAAGAACCAGACATGATTGAAATGATTTAACAACAACAAAATAATTACTATTGTTTTTAACCTGAGACTTAACATTAAAAGTACAAAGAATCAAAGTTCATCTTTCTTTGATCCTTCAGAAAGTATAGTAGAATTTTCAGTGTCCAGAATTTTTACTATATAGTACCATGGGATGGGGGAGGAAATCTGGTTGAGATTCTTAGTTGTTTGAATCTGGAGTAAACAATTTACTGTACATGTTATGGCAATAAAGGAGAAATCAGCTTATCCATCTTTTCATGAAGGAGGTGTTAAATTAGCAGGTCATGGAAGAGATACATTCTCTTCCTTGTGAGGTTAATTACAGGAATACTTTGTTTGGCAGAAAAAAACCTGAACCATTTGCCCCTTCAAAGAAAAACAGCAATTGAATTAGCAGTGACATGGATTATAAAGAAACCTGCATTCACTTAGTACAGGGTTCTTTGGGCACATATTGGGAGAACATCTCAAAAGTAAACAAGCAGTGGAATGTTTGGTCCAATTTCAAAAGGCAGTGTTTAATTATAATTAACATGACTAAGTCAATTGTTGGTGTGAACCATCTTGATAAAATGTGATACTATTTAGTATACCATACCAAGGAATATTGGAATATAAGCAAAGAGACTATGAAAACTCTTTGGTGGTCCTAGACAAGGCACTAACTAACTCTTTGTGGTCCATACAGATCAATTTATTCCATAGAGTTTTGCTCTAGCATTCAGTGGTACTCCATACCAATAGAATAGTGGTAGAGGGGGTTCTTGATACATGTTGTCTCTTTACATGTGTATTAATACTAGTGATGATAGTACCTCAACCTAATACTTTTATGCAACCTCAAAAAGGAGTACAAAACCACAGAACATTAAATATAAAGGAATGCTAGCAGGTGAAGTGCTTGTTCTAGGACCTTTTCTCCTAGGACCTATCAAAAAGAAGAGAATAAAATAATAATAAATATTTATAAACCCTAGGTCTTTAAGGTCTGAAAAGCATGCATCATGCTTTTCATCATCATGCATCAGTAATCTTCATAATAAGTATGTAAAACAAGTATTATTATACCCATTTTATATATGAGAAAACCAATAATGAAGGAGATTCAGGACCACTAAGATGGTGAGCCCAAGGCAGAAACTAAACTCAGGTTTTTCTTTCTTTCAAGTTGACACTTTATCCAGGATAGCAAAGTGCTTCTATGGAGAAAATTAGGCTTGTGAAAACACTTCATACCAGAAAAACTAGTTTTTTTTTTTTTTACTGAAACAGTCAAATGGAAGTTAGGTTACATTGTCTCACTGGGTCATCTTTCACACCTCCAGAGTGAGTAACCTGTGCTAAATGAATGCAGGTTTTCCTTTGTAATGCATGTCACAGTTCATCAATTTACTCTTATCCTCTGAATGGGACAGACAGGCTTAGGCTACTGTAAATCCAGTGTGCTGTAGTGGAAAGAGCAGTGGAATTCCAAGTCAGAAGATAAATATTCAAATTTTTATCTCTGCCATTTTTCTCAAAGACCATGGACAAACTTTGATTTCATTATCTATAAGGTTTGAAGCAATAATACGGTATTTTCCATCCCTTCCCAAAACCAAGCTGTTGTAAACAAGACATCTGAAAACTATTATTATTTTCCCAGAAGAATGTTAAGGGGCTCATTTCCTAGGATAGGATTGTTGAAAATTTTTCCTTCAATAGGCAAGGACCCACACTTAACACCACATACCAAGATAAGATCAAAATGGGTCCATGACCTAGGCATAAAGAACGAGATTATAAATAAATTAGAGGAACATAGGATAGTTTATCTCTCAGACTTGTGGAGGAGAAAGAAATTTGTGACCAAAGATGAACTAGAGACCATTACCAATCACAAAATAGAAAATTTTGATTATATCAAATTAAAAAGCCTTTGTACAAACAGAACGAATGCAAACAAGATTAGTAGGGAAGTAACAAACTGGGAAAACATCTTTACAATTAAAGGTTCTGATAAAGGCCTCATTTCCAAAATATATAGAGAACTGACTCAAATTTATAAAAAAACAAGCCATTCTCCAATTGATAAATGGTCAAAGGATATGAACAGACAATTTTCAGATGAAGAAATTGAAACTATTACCACTCACATGAAAGAGTGTTCCAAATCACTATTGATCAGAGAAATGCAAATTAAGACAACTCTGAGATATCACTACACACCTGTCAGATTGGCTAAGATGACAGGAAAAAATAATGATGAATGTTGGAGGGGATGCGGGAAAACGGGGACACTGATGCATTGTTGGTGGAGCTGTGAACGAATCCAGCCATTCTGGAGAGCGATCTGGAATTATGCCCAAAAAGTTATCAAACTGTGCATACCCTTTGATCCAGCAGTGTTTCTATTGGGCTTATACCCAAAGAGATACTAAAAAAGGGAAGGGGACCTGTATGTGCCAAAATGTTTGTAGCAGCCCTGTTTGTAGTGGCTAGAAACTGGAAAATGAATGGATGCCCATCAATTGGAGAATGGCTGGGTAAATTGTGGTATATGAATGTTATGGAATATTATTGTTCTGTAAGGAATGACCAGCAGGATGAATACAGAGAGGCTTGGAGAGACCTACATGGACTGATGCTGAGTGAGATGAGCAAACCAGGAGATCATTATACACTTCAACAACGATATTGTGTGAGGATGTATTCTGATGGAAGTGGATTTCTCTGACAAAGAGACTTAACTGAGTTTCATTGGAGAAATGATGGACAGAAACAGCTACACCCAAAGAAGGAATACTGGGAAATGAATGTGAACTATTTGCATTTTTGATTTTCTTCCGAGTTATTTTTACCTTCTGAATCCAATTCTCCCTGTGCAACAAGAGAACTGTTCGGTTCTGCAAATATGTATTGTATCTAGGATATACTGCAACATATTTAACATATCTAGGACTGCTTGCCATCCTGGAGGGGGGGGGAGGAGGGAGGAGGGGAAAAAACGAAACATAAGTGATTGCAAGGGATAATGTCGTGTAAAAATTATCCTGGCATGGATTCTGTCAATACAAAGTTATTATTAAATAAAATAAAATTTAAAAAATAATAATAATAAAAAAAAAAAAAGAAAATTTTTCCTTCAAGCCCCAAATCAGATGTACTTCCATTAAGGCAACCCTCTTAGACCATTACTCTTTCTTCCCCTCACCTATTCCTCTAAGCATTCTTTAATAATCTATGATTTTCCAGGCACTGTACGAGAGGTTGGGAAAAAAAGAAAAAGAAAAAAAAAATGAAACCCTCCCTATCCGGAAAGACACAAGATGAAAATGTTCTCTACATTATCAAATTTCTCTTAGCTCTTTGCTTGACTTTCTTTTGTCCTTAAGATGTTTTCCTTTTATGATTTTAGAGAGGTCTGGAGAGACTTACATGAACTGATGTTAAGTGAAATGCAAAGAACCAGGAGAATATTATGTATGGCAACAAGATTAGAAGATGATCAATTCTAGATGAATGTGACTCTTTCCAACAGTAAGGTGATTCAGACCAAGTTCCAATAGATTTGCAATGGAGAGAGCCATATGTACCCAGAGAGAGAATTGTGGGAACTGAATATGGATCACAACACAGCATTTTTACTCTTTTTGTTGTTGTTTGTTTGAGTTTTGTTTTCTTTCTCATTTTTTCCCTTTTGATTTGATTTTTCTTGTGCAGCAAGATAACTGTATAAATATGTATACATATATTGGATTTAACATATATTTTAATATGTTTAACATATATTGGATTACCTGCCATCTAGGGGAGAGAATGGGGGGAAGGAGGGGAAATTTTGAAACACAAGGTTTTGCAAGGGTCAAGATTGAAATGTTATTCATGCATATGTTTTGAAAATAAAAAGCTTTAATAAAAATATTTTTAAAAGATGTTCTCCTTTTAGGATCTATATTCACATAGACAATTTCCTATTCATGGAAGTGTATAATTCCTTGAGAGCAGGGACTATGACATTTGCCATTGTTATCTCAAGCACTTAGCATCTCAAAACCTGAAGACAATAAACACGTTAAAATTGAAATGAAAAAACCTAATTCTTTTTCCTTTTTAATTCTAAAATTTATTACTACTTTTACGATAGTTTATGTTATTACACTGTTAACTGTGTGTTTATTTTCTATAAATATAAAAGTCTGACTTCAACATCCTGTGCTAAGTCAAAAAGAGTTGCATATACAACCATCTATTTAGCATCACTCTGAAAATATACAGAATATGTACCAGATGCTAAAGAACTGAAGCATCTGCTACTCCCAGGCTGGTTTGTTGCTTTTCTCCAGATCTAAGAAAAGAGATTGAGGACAGTACCAAAAGAAAGTCCTACAATGCAAAGCCTACCAAAGGAATTTTAGAAATCCGATGCTATAATTAAGAAAGATCTAAATATTCTGTTTTCTACCCCAAAGCAGGATTAATAAAACATTGATGTTCTAAGAACAACAACAACAACAACAAAACCCCCAAACTTCAAAGCTTAACTTTAAAAAGCAAAGAATCTAGGCTAAAAAGGGGGAAGGGAATTTACTCAAATATTTTGGTTTAGATACAGTTCTTTGTCACCTCACACACACCCCTTTCCAAGGTCTGTGGCTTCAGACCTCCTTGGCAGCTTTTCCCTCAGTCTCCCTACTCTGGCCACAGCTTACAAACCTCAACATTCCTATCAAGAAGGGCCAGGATCACCAAAAGGGCCCACCAACCTCTGCCCCTCCTTTTCCCATCCTTTATTTTTCTATTGTTTTGTTCTCTCCAGCAGCATAAACTTTTTCCCTGCCAAAAAACCTGCATAGTTCCAACCACTACCATCCAAAAATATAAATAAGTAGATAGCAGTTCCATGACAAAGACTGACACAAGATTGCTTAAAGAATCCTTTTTTAAGAAAATAAGCTTCTCGGCCTTGTCAGGCCTTGAGGATTCAGTCATTATCTAGTTACCATAGGAAGAGTCTAACTGGTGCATGTACCTAATTGGAATTACACATTTTCATTTGTTTCCACATGGCTAAACAATCTGATAAAGACAATATATCCAATTATAAAGCCTCCTTTGTGCCCTTTCCAATTTGAAAAATGTCATGAGGAAATTGAGTCTCAGCAAGATTACAACTTGGTGAAGTTTGGTAGAATGGAAAAGCCTTTTCTCTAATTTTACTTTCTCACCTATTCTTCCTTGGTCTATCCCTTTGCTTTAACCAAAGAGATGATTGTTGAAGGAGGGAATGAGGTCATCAGTGGAGAGTGACTGAAGGGAAGAAGACTGAGAATAGGGGGCAGGACTTAGCTGGATTTGATTCTTCTCTGATTTCATCACCATCACTAACCCCCATTTTAGGGTCCTTAAAATCCCAAAATCTCTGCATGGAAAAGATTGCATTGTTTCTTTTTGCCCTAGATTCTCTTTTAAAATATTTTTGTAAAATGTGGCACACCACCATCATGGGATTTTAAAACAAGATTAACTAAGATTTTTTACTATCCAAGGCAATTCCAATAAACTTTGGATAGAAAACACCATCTGCATCTAGAAAAAGAACTATGGAAAATGAATGAAATCAACACATGCTATGTTCACTTATTTTTTCTGTTTTTGCTTAATCTTACTTTTTTTAGGAGGGAGGAAGCAAGGCAAATAGAGTTAAATGACTTGCCCAGGATCACACAGCTAGTAAATGTTAAGTGTTTGAGGCTAGATTTTTGAACCTAGATCCTCCTGGCTTCAGTGCCAGTGCTCTCTCCACTGTACCATCTAGTGGTCCCTTCTTTTGTGTTTTTTTTCCTTTTGTTCTGATTTTTCTCTCCCAAGATGATTCATAAACAAATGTGTATTTAAAAAAGTTAATATATATGCATAACCAGAAAAAACAATTAATTTTTAATTTAAAAATAAAAGTATTATACTAGAAACATATAGATGGTGAGGGCAAAGATCAAAATGGAAAGTTGTTTTATACCTTGCAAAGTTTGCAATGGTATAATTTTTTCTGAAACATTAATTTAAGATACTGGGATTATCTCTTCTCTTCTGCCTGACTCCCTACCAGTCTAGTTGTCGATGTTTTAGTTCTGTTCTAGCTATTGCTGTTGATTTGACTGCCCAGGTTCCACAAACTCAGATTTCCTGATTTCTTTATAGGGGCAGAAGTATGGGGTCCCTGCTAAGGTTCTGAGCTTAGTCATTTACTGGAATACCTCACCTTTAATCATGAGCTAGGAAATCCATTCTGAATTATATGATTTCTGGATAAGAATGCCTTTTCCCTAGCAACATGCCAAAGCTATCTCCCTTAAGATTTCGGATTTTGCAGCTTCTTACCTCTTTCCTTAAAACACTCTATATGTAGTTATTATCTGAAGTATTCTTAAGGGCACTTTATTTCTTGCCTTGTTCTATTAGTCTTTATTTTCGCTAGCTCATCTAAAGTGAGTTCTATTAACTAGCTCTTCTTGGTTGGCTTGGCCTTAAATGCTTCAATCTCTCCCTTTGCTCAAGTTTCATCTCTTTCTGGGTCTGAGTTCCCATAATGTTTAGAGCATGGTGTCTCCTCCAAATGAACTACTATGTTCTTGCCACCCCACTTTAGGTTCTCCACTCACTGACTAAATCGACAGAAGTACTCTAAAGACAATGGCCATTCCATATTTTCCTTATTTTGAGTTATGGGTTTAAATCACTTCCATGTAATAGAATTATGCATCAGTGTTTATGCTTGGAAATTCTCATCCTTGGGAATGAATCTGCAAAGACAACTAATTTAATAAGTAAAAATCTAATATCTGTATTTCAAGAAAATGAATATACAACTTTCTTTAATCTCTCAGCTGGTAGAGCTTTCTTCTCTCATCTCCTAAAACTTCGTTTTATCTCTGGTAGAACATCTCTTCTGGTAGAACATGAGCTCCTTCGAGGCAAGGAAGGTTTTGTTTTATTGCTATGTCCTAGCATCCAGCATATTGCCTGCCTCAAGTGCTTCTCTACTGACATATTGGCAAATCAGAAAGACTTCAGATATGGGCTGGTGGACTGTATGGACTAGACTAATTAAACTGGTCTATAGACCAGTCTAATCCAAGTCTGCAGGAGCTTACATCAGATCAGATTGTGTGATGAAGCTGTGGACCCTCAAATCTCTTAAGTTACAGATAAATCATAATATGCATTGATGGGGACTATGTCACATTTGATAAAATCAGACCTTAAAGAATTGGGGTATAACTCCCAGCCTCAGAACATGAGGTAAAACTAACGTTCTCAGATCTTTGATCCCCTTAATAGTCAAGGAAAGTCAGTGGCCCACAGATGTTTTCATCTCTAAATTTGTGTAGAGAGAGTGAGGTTTACAGATTTAGTAAGAGGGAACTATATCAGGAATCCATCTTTCTTGAACATTGGTAAAGAGCTAAAGGTTCATGAGTTCATTTCCATGAAATATATGAATCTAATAGGATACTGCAACTTATACACCAGATTATTTTATTACGCAGCTAGCTGACACAATCAAATAAAGCTTTCAAGGTCTATTTACTTCTAAATAAGACACAATTTTTTCCAGAAAATTTGGCTCCTTGGCCATAGCCTGCACACATATATGGGTGTCACCACCATTTAATAAACAGATAGATAGACAGATATAGACAGAGATATAGATAGGAAAATGGGGAATGTCATAATCATTATCCTAATATATTGGAATACTTTTTCCAATGAAGCTTTAAACACATTCCACATTTTCTTTAATCTATCCTCAGATGGCAGCAGATAAGGAAGAAAGAATCAAGAAGGATATGTGTCCTGAGACCAACGTAGGCATCTTGCTAATAATTCCATAGTGACACAGCTAGAAGTCTAAAGTCAACGATTTCCATTATCACAACTAGACAAGAGTTATGATTATCTCAACCATGTTAATATTAAGGGAACTAAATCAATAGTGATTTGCCCTAGTTCAGTTAGAGATAAAAATTTAGGACTTTTAAATGTCTAGTCATATTTCTTTTCAAAACCATGATGATTTTTTAAGAGCCATAATATCCTAAATTAATGATAAAACTAGAATTACTGATGTTGATATGGAGCTTTAAGATTTCAGAAGTTTTTATGTATATTATTACATTTGACCTTGCAACCACATTATACAATGAGTACTATAGACATTAAGTACATATTACAGATGATGAAACTGAAGTTCAGAGAAGATTAACTGAAGTATAATCATTCATCAATTCATCTTTTCAATACAAGTCCAGGATGTTCTCATTATATCAGATCGCCTCTTTAAATATCTGAATAAACACTTTTGAGAAATCAGCTTTTCAACAATAGAAATCTCTTTTTGTTTTCATTATTAAAAAATCACATAATTCATTGAGTTTTAACTTTTAAAATGATTCTTCTAAAGGAAATTAAAGACAACTCAGGGATTTCATTGCATTTCATATGGCAAGAGGTAGGAAAAATAATTTTGAGTAGACTATTCATTGTTAGGTTCACTAGTGATCTAAATATGAGTCATACCTGTCATCCATCCAAATATGGTTTATATAAAACAGGTTATACCTATTTTCCCAGTGCCACAGACATTGATTGAATCTTGCTGATTTTTTCAGCTGTAAAGGACAGTTTTGATATAAAGGGACTGTACCAGACACTTTTGTAGCTGGTGCTACCTGGCAATGGAGACAGATATCTCCCACTTATAACCTCAAAGCAATTATCTGTATGGTAGCCAACATATCCTAAATCTAAAAGATGGTGGAGGTTGGAGTAAAGTATTATCAATTACAAGCACACCTCAAGGTGTTTCAAGTTCAATTCCAGACCACTGTAATAAAATGAATATTGCAATAAAGCTAGTAATATGGATTTGTTTGTTTTCCAGCAGATATAAACATTGTGTTTGCACTTACACAGTAGCCTATTAAGTGTGCAATAAATTGTATTATGTCTAAAAACCCATATATGTCCTAATTAAAAAATACTTTATTGCTAAAGAATGTTAGTTGTCATCTAAGCCTTTAGTGAACAGTAACCTTTTTGCTGGTGGAAGATCTTGCTTTGATGTTGGTGGCTGCTGACTTATCAGGATAGTGGTTGCTGAAAGTTGGGGTAACTAGCAATATTCTTAAAATAAGACAAGAATGAAGTTTGTTGCTTTCATAGACTCTTCCTTTCACTTAAACACTTTGAGAGCATTGTAGGGTTATTAACTGGTCAAATTTCATAAAGATAATAATTAGACTTAAAGGGGCTGATAATGATATCTAGTGATAGAATATAGAGAGAAAAGAAAATAAGAGAATATAGAAAAAAAGGAGATGAGGAAGGGAGACAGGTTGATTCCATGGAGTAGGGGTCCATAAGTCTTGCAACTAAGCTAGTAAATTAAGAATAAGGGATTTGGGGTAAGAAAGAAAAAAGGGGAAAAAGTGCAAGAATGACAACAATAATATATTGAAAAGAGTGCTGATTTTATAATCAAATGATCTGAGTTCAAATCCCAGCTCTTCCAATGACAACTTTTGTGAATTTAGGAAAATCACTTAAATTCTATGTGCCTCTTTTTCTGCATCTACAAAGTGAAGAGTTTGGACTAGAAGATCTCTAAGGGATACTTCAGCTTTAGAAGCTATAATCCCCTAAAGTTTGGACAATTTTTCTCTGTTAGCCTAAATCTCTGTCAAACCATTCACCTGAGATGTAGATATATTCCCAGCATAAACATACTATATGACCAGCTGTGTTTCCCATAGGTCAGATAACTTCAAATTCTGGTGAGATTCCGAGAAAGTAGTGTTTCACCATACCTGCAGCTCTTTCCCACTGTTTGAAACAAAAGCATCTGGTTTTCTTACTTTAAAGTATAAATAAAGATTGGCCCATGGAATTTTGGATATTTTTTACATGTAAAGCAACAAGCTGGAGCTTTCAGAAATTTTTTTAGAAGCTGCATATTAGAATACTGATCTCTGGGTTAATCCAAGGACAATTTTACATTTGTCGATTTGCTTTTTTCCTCATTTGGAGGCACACAGTTTCTTTGGTAGGCTAGTACATTCCTAACAACTTACTGTCCTGCTTTGTAAATTGTTAAAAAAAAATGAATATGAGTTATTAATTAGTTGTAATAATAATTAGTAATAGTACTAATAGCAATGATGAAGTAACAAGTAATAGTAGTAGCAATAACAATGATAAATAGTGATTATTCCCTAAATATCATGAGAGCAATTGATTGGTAAAAGAAAGATATTGTCAATTAAATCTTTGAGATGGTAAATTGGGAATTGTCCTGGGAAGAAATTCCAAATGTGATGGAATACAGTAACTCATATGTTCTTGCTGCAATTCCCCCCATCTACATCTATAAAACTGTAGCCATAATATTAACTTTGAGTCAGTTATTATTATTATTATTATTTATTATAATAGTAACTTTGAGTAAATAATCATTATTAGTTTATCCTTTGGGAAAGAAAAGTCCCATGCTGTTATTACACAGTCCCCATCCAGATAAAGCCACTCTTCTCCTACCATATTATCTGTCACACACACCTCTGGTACTTCATATTAGCAGAGCAGCTAGAGAGAAAATTCCATTTCATTAGGCTTCTTTGCCCTCAAATCCACCCCTAACAAGCAGTCTTAGAAGTGACCGTGACTCTCTTGAAAGCGGACCTCTTATAGAGAAGGGCTGCCAACTGAAAAGGTCAGCTGATTCTAAGGATGGTGAATTCAAAGCAAGTAACTCCTCTGTGGGAAGTAGACCACAGCTTTGCCTGGCAGCTTTACCAGTTGTAGCAAGACTGTGTTAATCACACTGGAGATTTGGCAGTTTTAGAAAAGACCATAGGGCAAAGAGATATTTTAAAAATAGTAACTTTTGACTTTTGTTTTTAAAGTACTGGGATTTATGGCTACATTTGCATAAAATTGCTATTCTGTACTATTATGTCAAGGTTTAAATAATCATTCATTAAACACCTACTATGTTTCAATCACTATTCTTAGCCCACAGTGCTAACTTCTAAGTTCAGCTGATTTGCAAGTAAAGGTGTTTTAAATAACCTTTTCTTTCAAGTAGGTTGTCCTACTTAATGAAAAAAACTAAAGAAAAAACAGGGTCTCCTTATATTTAATAAGGGATTAATGACAATAGCAATTTAAGAGACATCTGTGGATCCTTGACTGCTTCCCTTAGCTGGAACTAAAGCTCCTTTTCCTTTTACCTTGGTATTCCCAGATTGGAGTTATTTTGATATACAGGAATAGAGGGACAATCATTAATTTTACAAACATGGTTATTTTCTGGAGTTTGGGGAGCTTCTCCAAACCCATTGCACAATGCCTCTGGAAGGATATTCTTCAATGCAACATTCTCTACCATCATGTATTTGAAATTGATTACAAGACTATTAATATCAAATGAAACTTAAAGAGAACTTTTAAATTTGATTTCATTTGAGCCTCACATCAACATTATGAACTAAGAATCACAAGTATTATTATCATCTTGTTCTTCAGTTGTTTTCGGTCACGTATTACTCTTTGTGACTCCATTTGGGATTTTCCATTTTCTTATCCAAATTATTTTACAGATGAGGAATTGAGGTAAACAGGGCTGGATAACAAGTCATCCAACTTGTCCAGGATCAGACACCCATCTAGTATTTAAAGTTGGATTTAAACTCAGAATCTCCTGAGATCTGAGCTTGGCATTGCATTCATTTAACCATCTAGCTGCCCTCATTATCATTACACAGGTGAACAAACTAAGTCTCAGAGAAGGTAATGGCAACCAGCACAAACATGAGGGACATCTGCTTTGCATTATGTTTAACTTATAGGCACAGACATGCAAACACCATATCAAATTCCTAGGTTTTAGAGAATAATTGTGGTCTATAAAAACTAGATACTGAGAGTACATTGTTTGACTTCCAGGTCTTTCTTCCTATCCATGGAAAAAGAGGAAATGAGTTTTCCCTTGTTTACAGACTATCACCAACATCCTAGAATAGCAGATAACCTTATATTTGAAGTTAGGAAGTCCCAGATTTGACCTCTACTTCTGATCTGTGACCATGGCCAACTTCTCTGTGTTACAGATATGTCTCGTTTTTCTTATCTATAAAATGGGTATAATAACTGCATACTTGTGTTACAAGATATCATGATTCTTAATGGAAATAATGTATATGTGAAACATAAAATTCAAATGTATGTGTAATGTGTAAAATAATAGTAATTATTAATATAATAATATAAAAGATAATTCCTACATATTTATATGTAAAACACAGATTGATAGATAGATACTAAGATTAGATATAACCACTACAATTTAGAATTAGATGTCTAACAGAAAATAGAGACTGTAAATAGCTTGCTACCAGATAAAGGGAAATGTAGCTCTAGTTACACTTTGGAGGTCTGAGATTCATCCTCTGTTATTTCCTTAGTTTCTCTAGTGGCTAACCCATAAGTTTCAATAAAATTCTACTTTTTACCTCTCTCTTTTGGCTTTTTTTTTTTTTTATGGAAGAGTACCTTGTTTGAATCTCTATTTTGTTGCTTAGTGAAGAGTTTTTGGTTTTTTTGGTGTTTTTTTTAAACTATCCTTTTGACTGGGCCGTGAATTCATTAAGAAAGTTATTGATAAGGCACTCCTTCTACTAGTTCACATTGGCATCAATTCTTTTTTTTTTTTTCTTTTTTTTTCTGGGGGGGGGAGGGTTATAGGAGGAACATTTGGGACTAAGTGACTTGCCTAGGGTCATACACTATTAAATATCTGAAGATGGATTTGAACTCATATCCTTTTGGCTCCAGAACTGGTTCTCTGGCAGACTGGCACTTTCCCCCTCATTTTATATTTTAAAAGAGCTATGTAGGCCATACAGTCTTTAAGTAGCACCTTGGGGATCACATCTCCAGGTAGAGTCAGAGGTGGCATTTGAACCAAGGGTTTTTTTGATTTTTAGGTCATCTCTCCATCTACTATACCACATTGCTACTCAAAAAGAGATCTGTAATCTTTTATAGAGTTGATACCTAAATTAGACACAGAGCTACAATGTGGGAAAGTGACCTATCCTTATTTATCATCCATCTAAAAAGGGGTTTACCCTTAAATCTCAAAACAATCTCATAGCTATGCTTTACTTAATCAGTTCTTTTACAGTAAGTCCTACTTCTCCTCCTCATGCTGACAAGATGAGTCTGGTATGACAATATGACAATATGTGGGCCACAGACTGCTTAGAATAGGATGTATACTTTAGCTTTTCTGATTCATCCATTCAAGAAGGACATTCTTGGGTTAATTAATCAGATTCCCTAAGTCTTGTAAACCAAACATTTCCTTTAAAAGATAAAGGTACTTTTCCCTCCTCTACTATTGTCAAGCTAAATGTTCTGAGAAACATTCCCAATGGGAATGGGAAGTTGTAAGAGTCTTAAAAGTTGAGCTACTTCTATGTTCTAAGGATTGCATGGCTAGTCTCACCCACAAACATGGTTAATGATTGCATGACAAATTATAGGCGTGGGGAATCAACAGGAGAAGATATTGTGAAGCTTTTTCAAAAAATCTGGATGTTATAGACTATCATACTCTGAAAAAGAAAGGAGGAAAACATAAGAAAATGTCATGAATCATAGCATTTAGAAATGAGAAGTGCCTTAGAAATTTAATCCAAACTCATCATTTCCCAGAAGACAAAGTGGAGAATCAGAAAAGTTGGGCAAATTTCCCAAGTTCTTACAGTTTGCAGGTGTTGAAAAGGAGTTCAAATTTAGGTTTCTTGATTATAAGTATAATGCTCTTTCTACTTTAGCATACTACGTATCTTTTATTAGGAAAAATAGGAAAATGTGGGCAGAGAGAATGGGAGCAAACATTTGGATAGATAAGACTGTGGAATGTGGGGAAGAACAAACTAAGCCTGTAAAGGGGCAAGCTATAGATCAAGTGGTAGAGCTGCAGTGGAGGGCCTTTCCCACTTTTCATAATAAAAGATCAGTAGTGTGCTATAGTGGAGAGACATTATACTTGTAATCAAGAAATCTAGATTTGAATTTCCTTTCAGCACTTCCAAACTGTAAGAACATGGGGAATTAACTCAACATTTTTGATTCTTCATTTCCTTTAGTGAGGCTGGATTCAAATGGCATAAAAAGATAAAAATGAAAGCGCAATCGTAAGGGACTTAATAATATAGAACTGTTAAAATTCCTATATGGGAAGATGATACGTGCAACTCCCGAGAACCTGGTCCTTATTAGAACAGTTAGAAATAGTATGATAGACAGAAGGTATGGGTGTGAGTTGAATATATTGGGGTAATCTTCAAAAGGAGAATGTAAGGGTGAGAAAGAGGGATGAACTGAGAGAAGAGGGAAAGGAGAGGTAGAATGAGGACAATTTTTTCATATAAAGGAGGCATGCAAGGATGAGCTTTCGGTAAAAGGTAATAGTTGACCATCAATCTCATTGAAACTGGTTCAAAGAGGAAATTTTATAAATAAATAAATATCTATATATATATATATATCTATATGTGTGTGTGTGTGTGTGTTTTGTATGAGTGTACACACACACACACACACACATATATATACATATACACACACACACACACACACACACACATACATAGTTGGGCATAGAAATCTATTTTATCCAATAGAGACATAGGAAAGGAAGAGGATAAAAGATATGGAAGAAATAAAGAGATAATAAGGGAAAGGATAGATTGAAGTACACAGTAATCAGAAGCAAGGCAAACTTTTGAGGAGGAACAGGATAAAAAAAAAAAAAAAAGAAGGATATGTTATGCCACAGCTCTCTTTTATTGTTCTGACTCAGTCCTGCCTTGGTTTCCCTGCTTCTCAGTTCTGCAAAACCTCCCCTCCCTCTTTATCAGAATACTTGATAAGGATAAAAAATCTTATGTTTTAGAATATCAGAATGCCTCTCCCCAACCCAAGCTATTGGAATGTCAGATACTGTCTTAACAAGATGCCTCTCCCTATGTCCAGGGTGCCTTCCCCTGATTATGTCATCTCATCTCTGTGGCTCACTTCATCCTATCAGAGTCCTGTTGCCGATCTCAGCACCCTGCCTCAGTTTAGCCCCTGAATCTGAACCACGTGTATATATGTCTTTGAGAACTTTCACTATTTGCTGGATTCTTGGAGATGATAGTCTCATTCAGCCCTGGAACCAAACCATGGATCCAATTAGATCCCAGTATGTCTCTCCATTTAATAAATTATTAAATACCCTCCAATCTCTATCTTGCTCTGTTTCTCTGGCATTACAGATAGACAGTAAAAAATTAGATGGAAGGAAATGCAAAATTAGTGATCATAATCATGGATATGAATGGAATGTGCTCACTCATGTATCAGAAATAGAAGATTGGATTAGAAACCAAATTTCAACAATATGTTGTATACAAGAAACATATTTAGGATACATACCCACAGAATTGAAATGAACAGCTAGAATAGTCTATTATGTTTCTGATAAGATGAAGAGGGCAGAGGTGGTCATCATGGTTTCAGACAAAGCAAAGCAAAAATAGACCTAAGTGAAAGAGATAATCAAGGAAACTTCATTTTGCTTTTTTTTTTTTTTTTTAGTGATATGGATAATATGGAAATATGTTTTATAGGATTTCACATGTTATAACTTCTGTGATATTGCTTGATATAATATGATATATCAGTGGATAGGGGAGGTATAGGAGGGAAAGAGGGAATCCAGAACTCAAAATTTAAAAAGAAGAGATTATTAAAAGTAAGCATTACATTAAAAATTAAAACAAGTAGATTTGGAATCTTAGAGCTTCAGTTTAAATTCCAGCTCTTCTATTTGTAGTCTATGTACCTTGGGCAAACTATATCATCTGTGTGAGTCTTGGTTTATTCATCTCTAAAATATATAGGTCACATTAGATGATGCTTACAGTCCTTTTCACCCTTAAATTTATGATTTTTTATGATCCTTTGTTATACTTTTCTGTTAACTCCACAACACCTAGTAGAATGTACTATATGCTGGAGACATACTCTACATCTATTGAATGTAAAATGAAGTAGAAGTCTTTGAAGCATTACTGATTGAATTAGAAGAGCTTGGTTAGTATGATGATTATGCAAGAATGTTGTCGGTGCTATTTCAAATTGGGAATATATTCCAGCTTGTTGAGCACATATTCATCTTTAAAAAAGAAACACTACAGCATAAAAGGTTGTAGCCTACCTTGGCAACACAGTTAAGGATGGAAATGGAATATTTTATGAAAAGAGAGTTGCTAGAAAATGTCTTAAGTAGAATCTAATTAATAGAATCCTATTCACCATGGCAGATTTACCTTTTACAAGGGCACAATGCCTTGTCAGTCTTCAAACCTGCCCACATGCTTGCACTTTACAATTTTTAAAAGCACTTTCCATAAATTCATATCCAATGTGCTTTAACAACAGATATTTCTGGATATCAGATCTATTTTTAATAGAGAAAGTTAGAACATTCTTAGACATATAATTATGCATATTTATTTGCCACACATATTTAAACATATACTTACACCATATAATTAAATATAGTCTTTACCCATATAATATGACCAATCACTAAACATATATGAAGTTTTTATTATCTGTCAGTTAGTAGTCTTGGAGATATAGCTTCAAAACCCAAACTAAACAGCTTTTGCCTTTGATAAATTTTTACTTCATTGGAGAAAACAACACTTACACATTTCCCAAGATATGGAAAAATATTGTAAAGATATATGGGGGACTTCTGGGGGTGGAGCCAAGATGGCGGAGCAGGCACACACGACTCTCTAAGCTCCTTTCCTTCCCCTCATAACCAACTATTTAATCCAGCCTCAAAAATAGCTCTTCACTGCTTAAATTCATGAACATTAGAAGCACTACAATTTACCAGCCAAAGTCAATCCGGAAGCTCGCCAGGAAAGGTTTGTCCTGAGGGGCCAGGAACAGACTAGCACAGGCAGGGAGAGACTAGCGTCCTGAGCAGACCAGGGGCGGGGGTGATCTCTGTGGCTAGAGAAGTTATAGACATGACTCTGCTATAGGCTAACTGCTCTGCCTTGACTACAAAGCAGTAAACTGGCAGAGAAATTAATACCTGAAACAAAAGGTCCTCTAAAAAACACCAGAACCTAACAAGATCTGGCTGTAACCCCTCAAACCCGGAAGTGACTCAGGCAGACTTTACCGCAGCCCTACAGCCACATCCTGCAGTTCGGGGCTTTTGCGGGGGCAGTTACAAATCTGCACGGCAGGGGGCACAGCCTGGGCAGCCTCTGATCAGCAGAGTGGGGGGCTTGGCCTGGGGCAATAGAACCTCCCCAGCTGACTGTGCTTCGGGGCAGACACTTCCTGTCCCTGCAAATCCATTCACTGCTCAGCTGCTAACACCCACAGCCCCAGGGCAGGGTTTGGCTTGGGAAATGAAACTCTCACTGCTAAGTGTCTAGCCCCAGGGCAGTTGTTATCTCACACAGCTGAGGTTCTTTGAAAGGCACTTTCCCAGCTCGGCCCTGCAGGCCTGAGTTACTTTCGGGTGGGGAACTCTTTCCCAGAGCACTCCAGTACCTTGCTGCTTTTTGTAGCTGGCCGGTAGGACAGCTACCTGTCCATACGCCTTTCACTGCTCTGCAGAGGAAGCTGGTAACCTCCTGGCTCTGAAGGCAAACCTTCCAGTCTTTAACAAAATGAGTAAAAAAAATCAAAAGAATGATTGATAGTTTCTACACAGAAAGAGAACAGCTTTTCAACCCTGAAGAGACTAATAGCAGACAGTCTCCAGACAATTATTGGTCTCCAGTACAAAAGGCTCTCCTAGAAGAGACTATTAAAAACCTTAAAAGAGAACTAGAAGAGAAATGGGGAAAGGAAAGAGAAGCTATGCAAGAGAGCAACAACTTCCTAAAATGTGAATTGGAAAAGATAAAAGACTCCCAAGAAGTGCAGGGAAACAGAATTTGCGAATTGGAAAAAGAAAATAACTCACTAAAAAAAAAAAAAAAAAATTAGTGAAATGGAAAAAAATTCCATAGAGCAAAACAACTCAATTGGACATATACAAAAAGAAGTAAAAAAAGCTAATGAAGAAAATAACTCACTAAAAATCAGAACTGAACAAATAGAAATGACTGATTCATTGAGACATCAAGAATCAGTACAGCAAAACCAAAAAAATGAAAGATTGGAAAAAAATGTCAAATATTTACTTGGAAAAACAACAGACCTGGACAATAGATCTAGGAGAGATAACCTCTAGGAGAGGATCATCGGACTACCAGAAAATTATGATGAAAAAAAGAGCCTAGATACTATTTTACAGGAAATCATCAAAGAGAACTGCCCAGAAGTAATAGAACCAGAAGGGAAAATAGGCATTGAAAGAATTCATCGAACACCTTCTGAAAAAGACCCTAAAATAAAGACTCCGAGGAATATTGTGGCCAAACTTCAGAATTTTCTGACTAAAGAAAAAATTTTACAAGCAGCCAGGAAAAAACAGTTCAAATACCGAGGTGCCACAATAAGGGTCACGCAAGATCTGGCTGCCTCAACATTAAAGGATCGAAGGGCCTGGAATCAGATATTCCAAAAGGCAAAAGAACTTGGAATGCAGCCAAGAATAAACTACCCAGCTAAGCTGAGTATTTTTTTCCACAGAAGAAGATGGACATTTAGTGAAACAGAGGAATTCCATCTGTTTCTAAGGAAAAAAACCAGACTTAAACAAAAAATTTGATCTCCAACAACAGGAATCAAGAGAAGTAGAAAAAGAAGAAACTAGACAACATAGTAAAGTAAGAGAATACAGTTCAACCCAACTCCTCCTACAACTACTTCAACAAAGATGAGAAATTGAAGGATACACTGCAAGACTCAAGTGTTTCATTCAAGTCCTCTATCTTCAGAGTCGATGTTCTTTTCACTTGCCATTGTGCTTCCCATGGTCAGGCACACTGTAACATGCCCTTGACTCCTGTGCCTCCAAATCCTGTATTTGGAGTGACTAAATAAATGTCTCCTCCCCAACCCACTCACAAAAAAAAAAAAAGAGAGATAGAGCACAGGACCTGGAGTCAAGAAGAACTGAATTCAAATCTAGCCTCACATCCTGCCTAGCCCTGGACAAGTCATTTTACCTCTGACAAAGTGGATCCACTGGATCCACTAGGGAAGATCTCTGCCAAGAAAAGGCCAAATGGGGACAACAAGGGCTGGACAAGGCTGTCACAACTGAGCAACAACCAGAGAAAAGTTTTCCTGATGCCAGGACCAGCCTTCTAGCCACTGTGCCACCCAAAATGCCCTTATTAATATGCCTATTAGCAACCTTTGTGTTATATATGTTTATTTTAATATGTGCCTATTAACACTTTTGTGTTATATATTATGTTAATTTTAATATGTGCCTATTAACAATCTTTGTGTTATATGTTATATATTAATTTTAATGTGTGCCTATTAACAATTTTGTATTATTTTAATTTTTAACATATGCCTATTAAAATTTTTGTTTTATAAAAATAAAATAAAATAAAATTAATTAATTAATTAAAAAAAGATATATGGGTAGCTAGCAATGAACCTTCATATACCTATTAATGAGCTCAGTTGTCTTTGAGATCTATGGAATGGATATACAAGATTTCCCTCCCCCCCATATTCCCTAATGGGCTTTGTATACTAGAGGAATAGACACTACTAGAATCCCTTCCTCCCAAATCCCTTGCCAACGCTCCCTTCTCTTTTCCAATTGTTGGATGAATGGCAACATTATATTCCCACTTCTGAGTTCTGAGAGAACCAAGAAACCTCAATCTACTATGACCCTTGATCTTACTCCAGTCTCTCCCTATCCCTTGTGGGGCAAACATGGCTGTTTACACCTCTTGAATGAACATGTAATCATCAACTATAATCCTGCCTACAAAAAAGGACAAGCTACTAGGCTTTGCTATGTGTTCTACAGAATTCGAGCCATTGGGCCATTTCTATATCTTCTAGCATCTATGTCTTACCATCTAACCTACTGATGTACAATAAAGACTGCTGGACCTTGCTATTTGCCTTTCGATTTTATCTTTAGGATCATCAAATCATTTTAGCTCCTCTACAGCTAAAGTTTCCCATAAGTATTGTCTCTTCCAATGGAATGTGAATTCATTAAGAACAGAGACTGTCTTAATTTTCTATTCATTTTCCCACTGCCAAGTTCCTAGAATATAGTACTTACTCAACAAATGTTTTCATTCATTCATCTTGCTTCTTCCAGTAGACTATAAACTATTTAAGAGCAAAAACTCTTTTTTTCACTTTATCTTTCTAAACCTTGTGCCTAGGACAAGATAGATGATTAATAAATGCATGTTTAACTACACTGAATTGCAATGTAATTCCTAGCTTCTTTCAAGGAAAAGGTCAAGTGCCATTATCTACCAAATCTTTACTGATACTTTGTGGTGCTCTTGTCTCTGAAATTACTTTGTTTGTAATTTAGTTTAAAAGTAAACTACGTGAGATGTTGGTTTGTTTCCTTTTTTGTATTTGTACCTTTTGCTTGACACATCACAGGTGCTTAATGAATGCTCACTGAAAATACTGTGCTTCTTTGTATACATGTTTTATCCTCTGATTCTTTCTGTCCAACTAAAATGTAAACTCTTTAAATGTAACAACTGGTAACGTTTTTTCTATCTTTCTATCTCAAGCACATGGCATGGTGTCTTGCATATATAGAAGGTGCTTAATAGATGTTTGTGACTCAAATTGAATCCAAATTTTTAAAAGCTCAGCTCCTTTCTACCTGAAGCCTTTCTTAACTATGGCAATAATTATTGAACTTTCTGTTAAATCAATCATCAATTTAGTGCCTACAAATGTCTATTACAGATGTGTACAGTACTTGGACAAGTAACTTGCCATTTGCCAATTTATAGCCAAGCTAAGAAAACAAGAGTATCACCATATCCTTTTACCTTAATAGATATAGTTTTGCCATCTACTGGTCGAATGAGCAACTGCAAGCTTTTTAGCCAAAAAAGCCAGTATAAAGACATAACTAAAGAAAATAATTTAGTGTTTTGTTTTGTTTTGTTTTTGTGATTTATCTTTCTTAGATTTTCATAAATAGATTGAAATAAGTTTCAGAAACTTCCTGGACCTCTTTGTTGTCTTCTCCTCAGTTCTGAGTACTGGTGCTGGGTACACTGTTGCTATCAAATGCTCATTGATACAAAACAAAGATAGGTGTAGAGCTAAAAAGGAAACCAGAGAATACTTAGTCCCATCATCTAATTAACAGAGGCTAAAAATCAAGTGTAAGGGACCTAAGTGGCTTGCACAAGATAGCACATATAGTAAGTAGCATAGGAAGGGATCAGAAGGCAAAGTCCTTTTATTTTCAGAGCCAAAATTTCTTCTATTTAATCACCAAAATGATCAATTTGTTGAAAATCGAAGTGAGCGGAAAAGATGTCATAAATCATAGAGTACAGTAACTGGGAGAGAGTTTAGAGAAGATCTACTCCAAAGCAAATAGGTATGCCTTTAAAGGATTAGAGGGTCCATGGATTCCACTTAAACAACTACAGAGCTGAGAAAATAATGAATATTACAAGAGAGCACTGTCAGTTTCTTTTTTAATGTTGATTTTTCTAGAATAGTGCTTTTCTCATATTCCTAACTTGCTTGAAAATCTTTTCAATGTCTTCTCAAGGCGTGAAGAATAAAGGCCAAACGACATATACTTGCAACTTTAAAATTTTATAACCTCTTAACCTAGAAATCATGGTAGCCTGCAACAGATTCCTAACCTATCTGTCCCCACTTTGTTTCCTGCTAGTTCCAGTATTTTCAGTTTACCTGAGAAAGTCAACTAGAGCTTTGCCCCAGGGCATGGAAATTTAAAGGGATCTGACAGCATTTACTCTACCTTGGGAGGGAGAAACCAAAGAATTTAGCACTTAACAATAACTGGTTAAAGTTACTAAAAAGCATATTTCCATTACCTGTAGACTGTGCCCCCAGGGAACTCCCTCTAACCTGGTCTTGGCTGGCTGGAACAACTCCTCACACAATTCTATTTTGTAGTATCTCAGGGTGCATGCCTCCAGGGCCTCTCCTCCAATAGATTCCCCAGGTCTCTCTTCATCTCCAGCCCCTGACTTTTTCTTAGAAAGTTAAGGTTTGAGTGTATATTTTATGCTGCTTGGCATAAGTATATTATCTAAAGCTTGTCCTAGGCACTCAAATTACCAGTTAATTTACTACTACAGTAAAACTATTTTTTTCACCATCTCACGGATGTGTTGCTTTTTCACTCTATTTCACCCATTTTGCCCTCCTTTTTACTCAAATTCTACCTGTGCTTGAGGATATAGATAACATTGCACTCCATAAAATATTTCTTACCTATTTTTGAGTGAAATAAGGTTTCTTTTTTGAACCTAGAGTTCATTTTATTTCATTTATTGGCAATCAGGTATTGTCTTATGACACTGATTCTATTATTGTCTTGAACTGTGTAATAGACCTTATTTTCTCACAAAAATATAAGTTGTCTAAGACTCTGTGCACTCTAGAATCTATATTATTCTTCAGAATATATTAATAGGGCTTGGCATCTTATATTAATGTAGTAAAATCTTTTAATCATTTTGATGTAAACTGTGTACCCTTTAATCTTTGGGGGGCCCTAATGTAAATTGTGTTCCCTTTGGGGAGAAAGGTGCTCAAACCCTGACTCAAAAACTCTCAAATCCTATTGGCCTCTGGGAGGAGCATACCCTTCCCAGACAACTCCCAGATAAGTAATCTTATTCACTTAGAAATTTCAGCCTGTAGTATAGTCACTCAAAGTGAAGAGGAGACCCCAAAATTCTGAAAATCTTTAATGGAGAAAATCTCCTTCAACTCTGCCTCAGTGAGGGGACTCCACCCCAAGCACAAACAGTTTTATCTTTGTTATCCGGGTGGAGTCGACTCAGTCCTGAAACCCATTGAATTCAATTCAAATTCTAGCCCTAGCTGAAACCCAGTGAGGAGCCAACTTGGGACTCCATCCATGAGCCTCCTTCAGCTTGTAGCCAACCCACTATTATTAAAAGAATCAAATTAAAACCCTCTCTTTGCAGAAGTTCCAAACATGCCAGTCCTATGCTTAGGATGCCAAGGAGCCTCTACCCACTGGAATACTATCTCCAGTGCCCTCTTCTCTTTACCCTCATCTATTTCCTTAATCAGATTTTAACCTTACTTCCAATCCCTATAATAAACATCTTTTATCAATCTAGGTTTTCGGGTCTGTAAATTCCTTTACAGAGGATCTTGTGCCTCCAGAAGAGAGTTCCCCAAAACTCCCTATCCTTGTGCCGAATCCTGAGGGGTAACAGAGGAGCCATTTGATTCCCTGAACCCTGAACCTGCCACTAGAACTCATTTAACTCCCTGACCACCAGTAACCCTAATTTCATTTGGGTACCCCAAATCTAAATCTCATCAAAAGTGCTCCCCAGCTCCTGGCCAAGACTAACCGGATATAACCAAGGGTTAGTCAACCCATCTATGCTAAATGCCCTTCGGAACTAATCCCATTGATAGATAGTTTCTTTTCAGTGTATATCCATATTTGCTAAATTCCTAATTAGGAGTTTGCCTGCTAAGAAAGATGTCTTCTTAGTATACTATTTTCTTAATGTAAATAAACCCATTCTTTGCCACAAACCTCACACCTGTATTATTTGTGAATTCTTTTGCAAAGCTTACTACTGGCCAAGGGGATCCCATTGCTGTTAGGGGATCTCATACCCTCAATTCTCACATCTCAGCAATTTAACTTTCCCCTGTCTACTATCTGCCCATTTAAATTGCAGGTCCTTTGAGGGTAAAAATACATACCTCATACAGACATATCTTTGTCTGCCCACAAAAAAAGATAGGAATTGGACATAAGATGTCACTGACATACAGAATTCTCAATTATGGAAACTCCCTCTACCAAAACAGGTCAGCACCTACTCTGGCATTTATATCTTAGGGAATTGTCTAAAACACTGAGATGTTCAGTGACACAGCCCTTTCATATGTAAGAGATTATTTTTACCTAGGTCTTCACTTGGAAAGTGGCTCTATATCCTTAACATTATGCTGCATTTTTGTTAACAAGTCAGTTAATAGTTGTAATTGTGAAATCACAAAGACAAAATGGGCAGGAATAAAAAATATTCTCATTTTAAATTCAGGGGAATACAATTTTCTGACCCTACCTAAAGCAGAATTTTTTAACTTGAGTATATGATTTTTATACATACATATACACACATACAATTTTATACCTACATACACCCATGTGTATATATGTTTCTTTAGATATATATATGTGTTTATGTATTTTTATATATATGTGTATGTATGTATATGATATATTTTGATGATGGTATTCAAATATAAGTAATTTCTTTTAATTTTACTTTATGTATTTTAAAATATTATTCTGAGAAAGGCTTCATCAGAAAAGGGATCTATGATGAAAAAAAAAAGATTAAAAACTGCTGGTTTATGTTACACAAATGCCATGTCCTAGTTTTGATAATACATGCTTCATATTTGTTGGCTATATGTATCAGAAATCTAGCCCTTTATAATTTTTATTCATTGACCCTTCCAGGGAAACACTTCAAAAGATCTGTGATCCTTTACAAATGCATACTTCTATTAATGAAGATTGTAATGAGGAAATAGTTTCCATGAGTATCTGGTCATTTAAATAACCTTCTCATGATGAGACTCAAAAGTTAGCTAAAATGGTCATTGACAAAATGGAAACAGTTCATCACTGAATCCATCCTCAAAGCCTTTAAGCTTGGGACCGGGAGCTCACCTAGTTCAGTTGGAACAGGCATCTCCTTCTACATCCAAGTGTTCAACTAATACAATTTAACTGACAAATGTTCATCTAACTCCAGCAAGTTCAGAAACTCTTTACCTTTTGGGGCAAACTTATTTCATTGTGATTTAGCTATTGAATTTTTCTTTTTTATTATAGAATCTTCTAAAAACGATGAAAGTCTAGTTTCATCTCCAAAGGTCACCTTTCCCAGCTCTTTTTAATTCTAAATTCTTCTCTCTTCTAATTACTTCCTATTTGTTCTGTACATAGTTTGTTTATTTACAAATGTTTGATTGTAGTCTCTCTCATTAGATTGTGAATTCTTTGAGGACAGGGATTGTCCTTTGCCTGTAAATTTATATATTCCTAGCACTTAGCACAGTTACCTAAAAGAAAATGAATGTTTATTGACTGAAAAGGTAAACAAGCTGCCTGAGCTACTAGCATTCTCAGAGTTTCCTAAAATTCCTTTGAGTTTCTGAAAAGGTTAGAAATTCATCCTCTCATAATGAAATTCAAAGCTAATCAAAGTGTTTCAGTTAGGATTAAATTACTTGATGAAGTCATTGCTTGAGAGTCTAACAGAAATAAATCCGAAAATACAGTGACATTTATTAGAGTAGTTCATAATCCCTGAAACAGCTGATTCATAACATAGATCAGCAGCAATGTAAAACATATGAATGAGGTATGTGCCATAGAAGGGAAATTATATTATGAAGTTCCCCAATGGGAAATTCATTTATACATTGAACTTTAAGAAATATTTTTATGTCAAAAAAAATGATGTTTTACTGCTACATAGCTAATATTTAGTAGGGGAAAAGGGATCTATTGAAAAGAACCATACTACATAATTCACCAAAGATAAGATGAAAATTAACAAACATCCTGAAAGAAACATACATTCTATTCTCCTGTTAGTTTCTTTGATCTAACTCAATTCAACAAGTTTTTATTAATGTAATCAAGTATACATGACAGACTCTATGGGTGTTAAACCCTTATTAAGAGTTAAATGCTCAACTTTTAGGAATCAGAGCCTTTTAGAGCTAACTATAAGGGAATTAAGAATAGAGTGACCACAGTTCTTTTACTGCAGTGTTAGAGATTGCATAAACTGAGTCACAGAGAGTTTATTGGGTTTGTATGCTCCACAAATTAAATTCCAATTTACTTAATTTTTTAATGGAATAATTATACTTAGTTTTGAAAACAACTACAAAAGATATACACTTGAACCATGAAACGAGAGAGTGATTTACCTTTTCTGTAAATGCACAATTTTCTTTCTCTTACAATAGCTATCATTTCAAAGGTGAATTTGAAATGAAAAATATTTATTAAGCATTTATATATAAAAAATTACTTGTCCATCCAAGACTACCTTAGATCTATTTTGCATCTTTTATATACCAATTTATATATATTTTGTCTCTCCCATTAGAATGCAAGCTCCTTGAAGACAACTATATTTGGTTTTCCCCAGCACTTAGCACATTGCCTGTAATAAAATATTTAATAAATGCTTGTTGATTTATTTATTGATCAAGTTATTAATGACCTTATAGAGGATTGGCAAGATATAGAATTCTAAAAAATGGGAAGAGAAGAAATATAATAATAACAGAATCAAAACAAAATATTTTGGTCATCAGGCTTTCTGATAAGAAAGTCATGATGGGCTGTTGTGGCCCTTGAGAAGAAAGAACTTGAATTAGTACTTAAGAGAACAGAGAGCTCTTTCTGCTATAGCAAGTAATCAGAACCAGAAGTAAGTGAGATAAGCAGGGTAGGCAATTATCAAGGATACAATTAGAGGGGATACTTATTGATATTACTTTTTAATACATGTATCCAATTTTAATTCTGCTGTACATGGTAAAATAAACAGGGTGTTTATTTTATGGTATATTAATTTGTAAAGGCCTTTTAAGTCCTTTTTCACATGGAGGTGAACTGTGCTTTTTGTGTAAAGAAAAAAAGTAGTAAAGAATGTAACATATTGACTTTATTATAAATAGAAAGTAAATCATAGTGCAAATATAAAAACTTAAAATACTTTGTGTTTTAAGGAGATTCAGTGCACAAAGAATCAAGATTATTCTGAAGAACTTATGATGAAACATGCTATTCATACCTAGAGAAAGAACTAATTGTGTTAAATACAGATTGAAATATATTCTTTTTTTTAAAACCAAAAACATTGTTTTTCTTGAGGGTTTTTTTTGGGGGGGAGTTTAAGGGAAATTTGTGTTTTTTTTTTTCCCATCATGATTTTTATGGAAATGTTTTGTATAACTTCTCATGTGCCTTCTTAATGGGTTTTAGGGGTGAGGAGGATGGCAGAGATTCTGGAACTCAACATTTTAAAAAATAAATGTAAAAAATTGTTTTATATGTAACTGGGGAAAATAGAAATATTAAAATATATTAAAAAGAAAAAATATAGGATGTTGCCTCATTTGTATGTGAAGTTTGATGGTTGAAAGAGGTAGAAAAACATCTTTTATTTATTATAATTGGGAAATATGTACACCATTTTTAGGATAAAATGACATGGAAAACCATATCAAGAACTTAAAATTTTAAGACCATTTATGGGAAAACTAAAATAACTGATAAATCATAAAAATATTTGGAACTAAAATAAATACTGTAGATTTTGAGAGAAATTTGGTGAGTTTTTGCCTTTTAAATAAAAGATGAGTCACTGAGAACCAGTCAAGATTTTTCCCTAAAACCATTGTTTAAGCCACTGAAAGATTTATATTTTGGAGAAAGAGAGTAAGAGACTGAGAAAAGTTAAACAATAACAACAACTATGACAACAACAACAACCAGAGAGGAAATCTCAACAAGGAATAAAAAGCATCTCTGCCTGAGCTGATTAAAGAAATCAGCAGCAGGAACAGTTAGCTGACTTGCAATTCTGATTTTTTAAAATTGTAGTAAGTTTATTTATTTTTAATACATATTGCTTTATGTGTCATGTTGGGAAAGAAAAATCAGAGCAAAAGAAGAAAAGCATGGGAGAGATTAAAAAAAAAACAGAAAAAAAGAAGTGAACATAACATGTTTTGATTTACATTCAGTCACCTTAGATCTTTTTCTGGATGCAGATGGCATTTTCTGTCCAAAGTCTATTGAGATTCCTTTGGATCACTGAACTACTGAGAAGAATTAAGCCTTTCATAGTTGATTATCACACATTTTTGCTGTTATTGTGTACAATGTACTCTTGGTTCTATTTGTTTTGCTCAGCATCAGTTCATGTAAATCTTTCCAAGTCTTTCTATAATAAGCTTTTTCATCATTTTTTATGAAATAGTAATATTCCATTCTCTTTATATTTCACAGTTGTTTAGCCATTCCCCAAGTGATGGGCATCCACTCCTTTTCCAATTCTTTGCTACCACAAAAAGAGCTGCTACAAACATTTTTGCACATGTGGGTCCTTTTCCTTCTTTATTAGCTTCTTGGGATATTGCAGTTCTGATTGATTAAGATTGCCCTTGAGCATCTCCTAAAAAGGCATGAGGCATTTGGGAGTATGAGAGTTAGCTATTACACAGTGAATAAGGTCAAGGCCATCTGTCTTACTGCATCTGTAATAGAGCTCAGTAAATACATAGAGGATTGAATTTTTAAATCTTTTCTGGTATTGTTCTGGAGGCTGTAAGATGGCACTGTATATAGAATCATGAAGATAAAAGTTTAAATTCTAGTCTCAGATGATTACTAGTTGTGTGATGCTGGGCAAATCACAAACATATCTACTCATATCCTCATCCATAGAAATGAAAATAATAATAGCACCTACTTCTCAGTGTTGTTGTGAGGGGTAAAATGAGATAATACCTGCTTTGAATGATTTGAAAACCTTAAAGTGTTTTTATAAATGCTTATTATTAGTAATAGTAGTACTAGTAGTACTCTATGGGATTTCAGTAAAGAGTAAAAGTGAAAAAAAGGTTCTGTCTCTAAAAGGAATTTGTAACTACTTCTTGAGGGATAATCTCTTAAACCTGAAAGCTAGGAGATCAGTGTCCTCTCAAAACTGATTTGGGAGAGTTTTGCCCTTGAACCAGAGGTTGCCATTTTTATTCCTTCTTAATTTTATTTATTTCTGACCTTTTGTTCAAGATGGAAATCTTTTTTGGCTATCAGGGCCTACTTGGTTCCTTGAGTTCAGAGATCATTAACTACTCTTTCTTCTTCCTTCTGCTATTTCCACGATATCCTGGTCTCCAATTCTAACATCTTCTTCCTTTTTTCTTCCTTTCTCTTTGAAATCACACAGTCCAAATCACAAGTGTGTCATTTGTCAGGTTTATTTATAAATGAAAAGAATAATCTACAAAGCAATCCATAAGAGGGTTCTAGGTAATCCAATATTCTGACCATTAAATAGCTCTGTTTTGAAACTGTTGGTTAAATAAACATTGATTACAATCTCTTAAAATCCTGGATGATTGTGATCTATATCCTCACATGAATCCTTCAGGGAGAACTTTCTCAATATACTAGAGGTTTCTCTATAAAGTTTTAACATTTTGTGTGCACCTATCAGATCAATGCCTGTTTGGCAACAATTCACTTATTTTTATGATCATATTTTTTGGCTAAGGTCTTAGTCTTCTTTGATCACCCACACTATGCATTATACATAACAGGTTCTCAATAGTTGTTAATAGTAAAGTAAGTTTTGGCACCATCACACATGATATTGGAGCCCTAAGGAAGGGGCCTTTTCCTATTGCTATGGGAACTACATTTTCTAATAAATGAGGGATTAATTGAAATTTGCTTAACTTTTTTTTTAACTATACACAAAGTTTAAGATTAATGAATGCCAAAAATCAAGCCTATGGCCTGAATGGTTTATTTACTTGGGCACAGGATCTGAAAACATGGCATAAGACAAACTTGGAGCAATCACTCCAACTTCTTTGCAAACAGTGCCTTCAGTTAAATTAAGATTTAGGAAGTCTGTACTATGAACAAGGCACCATGCTAACCCAGGGAACAAGGAACAACATGCTAAACAAGGAAAAAACAAGCAGTCATGTCCTTAGGAAGTTTATACATTATACAAATTTATACATTATACTAGAGCATATAATATGTAAATAGAGAAATAAATACATGGTAATTGGAGAAAAACGAGTACCAACAACTGGATTAGGAGGAAGAGCTTTACAGAGAAGACAACTTGAATTGTGCCTGGAATGAAAATAAATATTCTGAGAAGCAGAAATGAGAAATGATTGTCTTCCAGGTCTAGGTAGATAGAGTGGGCAAGAGAACATGAAGATAGATAGAAAGAACATGTTACTAGGATTTCCTTGCTATTATAGAAGAGGTTTAATATTTTCCTTCTTGAATAAACTGGGGCAAAAATAAACATAATAAAACAAAATCAAATTATTGTACCACTTTGTAAGCTGAATCTGGAATCTGTTTAACTTGAATTTCCCTCTTAAATTAAAAAGTCAAAATCAAAATCAAAATCAGCAACCAAACATTTAAAAAGCAGCATAGCAAGAATGATGAAGCTTTGGTTCCTCTGTTTTCTAACCTTCTTAGGCCATAATGGGAGGAAAACTTTCAGGTGTAGATGGCACATTTTAGAAATGATATTTTTAAAATGGATCATTTCTACAGAAAAATAACCAGCATGGTTAGGGGATTGTTTGAAGGAAGCAGGAATAGTTAGCCTGGAGTAACAAAGACTTAGAAGGATAACTGTCTTTAAGCATCTGAAGATATAACATGTAAAAGAGTAAACTCACTTTACTTAGTCCCAACTGGTAGCACAGTGAATAGAGTGCTAGATCTAGAGCCAGGACAATATTTAGTCATTTTTCAGTCATGTCTGACTCCTCGTGACTTCATCTGAGGTTTTCTGGGCAAAGATACAAGATTTGCCATTTTCTTGTCTAGCTAATTTTATAAATGAGGAAAATGACTTATACAGAGTCACACAACTAGTAAATGCTTGAGCCAGATTCGAACTCAGGAAAATGAGTGTTCTAGACTCCAGGCCTGGTCCCTTCTATCCATTGTGCCAACTAGCTGTCCATAGGACCCACAATTTGAATCCAATTCTAGACTCAGGTAGTATGACATTCAGAAAGAGTTTCTATCTACCCAGTTTCCTCAGTTGTAAAATAAAAGTAATAATAATACCTACCCACCCAGGGTCATTGTAAGGTTCATCTGAGATAATATTTTAAAATAGGACTTGATAGTAGCTTATTTTCACTCCACCTCTCAGAAATTGTACTTAAATAATGAGGAAAAATTGCAAGGAAGCAGATTTCTGGTGGTGCATGCAGAAGAAAGCTCCTAAAAACTAGATTTGTTGTTAAAAAATTGAAAATGTACTTCAAAAAATAGTAAGATTTTCTATCTTAATGGATCTTTTAAGAAGATGATAGATGACACTTGTCAGAGGAAACTATGAAGAATATTCTTGGTTAGCACAAAGTTAGACTAGCTGACCTTTGAAGTAATTCAGAGTTCAGAGCTTCTGAGATGTCATTCTGACATGACAAAACCAGCTCTGTTCTACCACAAAAGCCATGTCTGAGTGTTCACAGAGTTCTGACTTTTCCAGGATTAAATATTTAGTAGAGATCTGATCATTCATTGCCATCGAACAGGTGCTAAAAGCTAAATGTCAAAATGATTCGACATTCTGGAGATCATAACTTAATGATTTTCTGATTTCAAATGAGAGTCTGTAAGTAGAACACTTTATAAACTCCTGAATGTTGGTTAAATGAGTGATTACTGTCATTAAACTAATAATAATAAAAATCAAATAAAATTTGTAACTAAATTGAATTGTCTTCCATCCTATTATAAGTTTGCCATATCACACTCCATATATGGAACCACCATGGGCTCCGAGAAATGGTCTTTCACCTTTTCTTGCCCAATTATAGGCAATATCACTATCAGGCTATATCAACACACACACACACACACACACACACACACACACACACACACACACACACACACACACACACACACACACACACACACACACACCATCCTCTTGATATACTATCTCCTCTTCAATGTGACAACGCAAGTAATAGTGCCTCTGTTTTATAGATGGGGAAACTGAAGCTCAATTAAGTTTCATTTTCTTACCTATGGTAATAAAGGTGGTCAAACTGAGGTTCAAGGACTCAATTCTGTGACTCTAAGACAACTTTTCTTTTTCAGTGTGCCATGTGGTCATGGAATTCCTAATAAAATGATTATGCAAAGGAATATGATCATTTATAATTAAATGTCTATTACATGCAAAGTACTCTACTGGATCTGAGAGAGATGTTAAATAAAGCACATTTCTGCTCTTGTATTTGTAGTCCAATAGGGCCAAAAATATTTTTCACTATATATATTTCAGTATATTTCACTACAGAAATAAGTAAAATAGTAAAAATAATACATAAGTGAAAAGCATTTATGTAGAGAGACAAAAATTAAGTTAAAAAAAAACTGGAAATAACTATAGGCAACACTATTGGAAAAGGAGCATGGTGGTCACAAAGAAAATGTGAACATTTTGGCAATTTAAGGAGCTTTCTATGTGTATTTTAAATTCTTTTTTAATGTTCTTTAACCTTATTATGACATTCAAATGACTTTTCCAGATGCCCTCATTAATAGAAGCCTTCTTTGTAACAAAGAAATGTATGTAAAGTAAGATAAATCAACACATTAGCACCAATAGTCTATCTTCTTTCTGCAGAGAAAGAGATATGTTTTACTACCAGTCATTTGTCAGTTTTTAAAATTGTAGTTTTTGGCACAAAAATAGTCTTGGACCTATAATTATATGTATAAAAGGGCAAAAATCTTCATTGCTAAGTGCCGTAAAACATCCTGGAATGCAACCCAAATCTTTTGTGTTCCAGAATTTCAGGTACATTTGACATTGGTTATTTCTAGGAAAACACCCAATTTTAATAAATAAAAGAAAGTAGGTATGAAAGCAAGGGCAAATTTTATAAGGAGGATAAAATAACCTACAAAGCAGTACTGCAACAAATCATTAAATAAGAGATCAGAGCCCAGATCTGAATTTTTGTTTTCCTCTTTTTATCAGACCCCAAAAGAAGTAGATGCTGACTAAAACCAAGAATCATTGAATCTTAGAGTTGGAAGGAACTCTACGGTTTACTTAACCAATCTCACAGTCAAATCAGGGAGCCCCCTTTAGCATCTCTGACAACTCATTATCCAGCCAATATAACTTGGCATTCCTTATGTCAGTGGTCCACCTGGAAAAAGTCCTGTACCAAATACCATAAATTTTTGTGTGTGTCAGTTTTCCAATGAATAATGATACAACACACAGGCCAGACTTCTGCATACTTTACATTTTGGGTCAAGAGTTTCATGTAAAAACTTGGCAACATAAGCAAACATCTTCTATCACAATTTATTTGAAAAAACAAACAAACAGAAAAATGCCTAGGAATTAAAATTTGTTTCGACTATTTGGAGACAACCTCAGTCTGAATTTAAGAAATATAGTAGAAAAATAATAACATTTACCCAAAGCACTAAGGCTTTTGTTTTATAGTTCTAAAATTTAGAGGCAATAATATTGCTTGTCAACAGAATAAAACAGTTGAATTCAACATGAATTATGAATTACAACAAGAAAATACCAGATTCATGGTATGTTTTCTCCTTCCATCAGCCCACATCTCCAAAAAAAAATTCCTCCCTAGACCAGCTTTCACCAATTAGGAAGCTTCTGTGTTCTGGGTTCTCTTGCATGACTTTCTATTCCATAGTCTCTTTCAGCCCACTGGGGAGCATGTCTTAGAAAACTAATTTGTAGATGCTATTTGTACTACTTGTCCTCTAGTGCTAAAACTATTATTAATGCCTCTGGTTCTTACTGTAATAGAATGTCTTAAATAAGCCAAGCCAGGTTCACATAAACATTTTCAGATAAGATCTTAAGGTCCTCTGGAGACAGAAGAATCAGGATATGAGAGGGAAAGTAAGGAGATAAGGCTAGAAAGAGGGAAGAGGAAATTATTAGATGAAAAGAGTTAAAACTAAGAGGTTCTTACTTAAGATTTGTAAGAATACTGCACTAGGCTGTCCAAGCCATGTCTTTCAATTCCAGAAAGTACCTGCTCTGCTTGCCTCATATGGCTATGAAGACTAAAAGAAATAACTGATAGAAAAAAGTCTTTGTAAACTACAAAGCAGTAAAGAAGTTATTATAAGTTTTTGTTTTTAATAAATGAGGGTATGTATAGATTGTATTGTTTTTAAAAGGGTTTAAAACACATACACACTCCCTGCCAAAAAGAAACAGTTACAGATTATGAAAAGATAGGAAATTTGAGTTAAAAAAAAAAAAACAGTCAATGAGAGAAAAGTCTATGGTAGCTATTGCTAGAGTATTCCCCTACTGTAGTAACAAAGTTGAAAAGGTACAAGAGAATCTTAGGATTCAAGAGGACTTTGGAAGTGATTTTACCCCAAGGGGATTAAGACAGACCTGCAAGAAATTAGGCAAGGACCCACACTTAACACCACATACCAATATAAGATTAAAATGGATCCATGACCTAGGCATAAAGAACGAGATTATAAATAAATTAGAGGAACATAGGATAGTTTATCTCTCAGACTTGTGGAGGAGAAAGAAATTTGTGACCAAAGATGAACTAGAGACCATTACCGATCACAAAATAGAAAATTTTGATTATATCAAATTAAAAAGCCTTTATACAAACAGAACGAATGCAAACAAGATTAGTAGGGAAGCAACAAACTGGGAAAACATCTTTACAATGAAAGGTTCTGATAAAGGCCTCATTTCCAAAATATATAGAGAACTGACTCAAATTTATAAAAAATCAAGCCATTCTCCAATTGATAAATGGTCAAAGGATATGAACAGACAATTTTCAGATGAAGAAATTGAAACTATAACCACTCACATGAAAGAGTGTTCCAAATCACTATTGATCAGAGAAATGCAAATTAAGACAACTCTGAGATATCACTACACACCTGTCAGATTGGCTAAGATGACAGGAAAAAATAATGATGAATGTTGGAGGGGATGCGGGAAAATGGGGACACTGATGCATTGTTGGTGGAGTTGTGAACGAATCCAGCCATTCTGGAGAGCAATCTGGAATTATGCCCAAAAAGTTATCAAATTGTGCATACCCTTTGATCACGCAATGTTTCTATTGGGCTTATACCCCAAAGAGATACTAAAAAAGGGAAAGGGACCTGTATGTGCCAAAATGTTTGTAGCAGCCCTGTTTGTAGTGGCTAGAAACTGGAAAATGAATGGATGCCCATCAATTGGAGAATGGCTGGGTAAATTGTGGTATATGAATGTTATGGAATATTATTGCTCTGTAAGGAATGAACAGCAGGATGAATACAGAGAGGCTTGGAGAGAACTACATGGACTGATGCTAAGTGAGATGAGCAGAACCAGGAGATCATTATACACTTCGACAACGATATTGTATGAGGATGTATTCTGATGGAAGTGGATTTCTATGACAAAGAGACTTAACTGAGTTTCAATGGATAAATGATGGGCAGAAACAGCTACACCCAAAGAAGGAATACTGGGAAATGAATGTGAACTATTTGCATTTTTGATTTTCTTCCCGAGTTATTTTTACCTTCTGAATCCAATTCTCCCTTTGCAGCGGGAGAACTGTTCGGTTCTGCAAATATGTATTGTATCTAGGATATACTGCAACATATTTAACATATATAGGACTGCTTGCCATCTTGGGGGGGGTGGAGGGAGGGAGGGGAAAAAACGAAACATAAGCGAGTGCAAGGGATAATGTTGTAAAAAAAATTATCCTGGCATGGATTCTGTCAATACAAAGTTATTATTAAATAAAATAAAATTTAAATTAAAAAAAAATTTCAAATTAGAAAAAAAAAAAAAAAGACAGACCTGCAATAAGGATTGAACCTTCCTGGAAGTACCTTCAGTAGCTATCACAAAAAATACTAAGTTGCAAAGAGTTTATCATATTTCTGATTTCAAATATGGCTATGCAATACTATAGTCAGGTAAGAAAGATTGCTAACTCCCCAAAGCAAAGCTCTCCTGTCTAAGAAATGGCATAAGAGTGAGTCAGGGTAATAAAAAAAAGTTGATGGACTTATAGTTGAAACGTCTGGACTCATATTCTGATGTTTGCTTGTTCTGTGTCTTTGTGCTAGCTTCCTTTAAACCCTAACTAAAATTCTACTTTCTATAGGAAGTCTACCATAACACTTTTTAATTCCAGCACTTTTCTTCCCTTCCTCTTTAAAATATTTCTTATTTATCATATATATGTATGTATATATATATATATACATACATATATATGTGTGTATATATATATAATGTATGGATGTATAGATTAGGCGGCTAGTTGGTCAGTGAATAAAGTGATGAGCCTGGAATGAAGAAGAACTGAGTTCAAATCCAGGTATAGACACTCATTAACTGTGTAACTCTGGTCAAGGCACTTAACATCTGTCTGCTTTAAACTCCACTGTTTAATGGAGAAGGAAATGGCAAAGTACTCCAATATCCTTGCCAAGAAAACCAGTACAGGCAAGCATGGTCCATGGGAATCACAAAGAGTTGGATATAATTCAACAACAACAACAATAATAGCTTGCCTTTTATATGTAGCAAGCTATCATTGTTTATATATATATATATATATATACATATATGTATACATACATACATATATGTATATATATATATATATATAGACAGAAACAGAGAAGAGAGAGAGAGAGAGAGAGAGAGAGAGAGAGAGAGAGAGAGAGAGAGAAGAGAGAGAGAGAGAGATTGATTTATTTCTAGATGATAAACACCTTGAGGGCAAGAATTTTGTTGTCTCTTTTTGTATTCCCAAAATTTAATACAATGCCTGACACATAGTAGGTACTTAATAAATATTTATTAATTGAATTATTGCCTCATTTTTCATGTAAAATAGATATAATAATCCTTGTATTATATATTTGAAGGGAGCTCTGAGGAAAATGCAATGCCAGTTATAAAGTATTATTTTATTGTGAGTTATTATTGTAAATAAAAGTACTTTTCCCATTCTTATGGGCCCTGTTCACCTATATGACAATCTTGATTTTCAACTGTAACAACCTGCAGCAAAAAAATTATTGCATAAGTTAGCCAGGTGTCAGAGATATAGTCAAAGGATTTTTAGTTTTAAGATGGATATTATATTAGGCAAACATAAATAGTCTTCTAAATCTAAAATTCTTAGTTTGCACAAGAACATTCAGTACTCTCACACCATGTTTGCAGGAAGTTAATAAAAGAGAAGATGAGGCAATATCCTAATTATAAAGTTATTATCCATAAAATTTGAATGTTTATTCCATAAAAATAAATTTCAAAATTAGTTTTTAATCATAATCCTGAAATAAGTAACACATATACATCAATATCTACAATGTTAAAACCTAATAAATGTTGTACTAGACTCTTTTCTGATACAAAGGTAGAAAGAACTTATTAGCATTATTATTCTCTGCCTCACTGCCCCATCCAGCTAATCTGAGAACTTTGTTGTCCAACATTTTCCCCCTTGGGTACAGTTACTAACTTTCTTTTGGAAGCCACAAGTCACAATGATCAAAATATTATTTGATTTATTTAAAGAATAAAAAAATAATAAGACTCATATCAGGGCTATTAGAAAGTAGCAGCACACACTAATGAGCAACTCAGACCAGAAGTCTATATACTATATACTGTAAGCTTAGAGGATTTTCCTGAACAGTGATTTAGCACAGGATTCCTAGGGTTTATTCCTGTACTTGAATATTCCTCTCTATAACTCCCTTGGCTACTTATCTTTATTTTTTAAACTTTTAGAATATTTTTACATATTTATTTTCCCAATTACATGTAAAGACAATTTTAAACATAAATTTTAAAAAGTTTTTTTGAGTTCTAAATCTTTTTCCTCCCTCTCTAAGGTGGTAAGCAATTTGATATAATGTGTTTATACACATACACAAATATATACATACATATATATATATGTGTGTGTATATATATATATATATACACACACACATTCATGAAATTATATAACTATATTTCACATTACTCAAGTTGTGAAAGAAGAAATAGACCAAAAGAAAAAAAAAACATGAAAAAATAAAGAACATGAAAAAATAGTACGCTTTCATCTGCATTCAGAGTTCATCAATTCTTTCTCTGGAGGTGGAAAGCATTTTCTGTCATGAGACCTTTGAAAGTATCTTAGATCATTGTATTGCTAAGAATAGCCAAATCATTTATAGTTGATCATTATATAATATTACTGTTACTGTGTATAGTATTCTTCTAGTTGTGCTCACATCTTTTTGCATCAGTTCATAGAATTCTTTCCAAGTTTTTCCGAAATTCACCTGTTCATAAATTCTTATGGCACAATAATATTATTCCATTATATTCATATATTACAATTTAATCAACCATCCCCAAATTTATAGATATCCCCTCAATTTCCAAATTTTTCCACTATAAAAAGAGCTGCTGTAAATATTTTTATAAGAAAGTTTCTCCCCACCTCTTTTTTAATCTTTTAGACTTAATAGCAGTATAACTGGGTCAAAGAGTATGCACACTTTGATTGCCCTTTGAGTATAAATTCAAATTGAGTTCCAGAATGGTTGGATCAGTTCAAAATCCACCAACATTATCAGTATCCCAAATTTTCTCACATTCCTCCAACATTTATCATTTTCCTTTACTCTCATGTTAGCTAATTTGATAGAGGTGAGATGGTATCTCAGAGCTGTTTTAATGTGCCTATCACTAATCAATAGTGACTTAAAGCATTTTTTTCATATGACTATAGATAGCTTTGATTTCTTTGTTTGAAAACCATCTGTTCATCTCCTTTGACCATTTATCCATTGAGTATTGACTTGTATTCTTATAAATTTAACTCCCTTATCTGTATAGTTGAGAAATAAGGCTCTTATTTTATTAGAGATAATTGCTGTACAAATTATTTCCTAGCTTTTTGCTTTTCTTCTATTCTTGGTTGCATTAGTTTTGTTTGTGCAAAAAAAATTGTGTGTTCAATTTATTATAGTCAAAATTACCCATTTTACATCCTATAATGTCCTCTATCTTCTTTTTATCAGAAAATCTTCCTTTCTTTCCCATATATTAAAGACAAAACAAATTTCTACTAGAATTTACTACTTTGTTATTAACAAATAAAATTTTAAAAGGAAATTCTTAGAAAAAAGGCCTATGGTTACTAGCTAAAAAATCCTTGTGAAATAATTTAATATGTCTGTTACTCATTTTTCTCATCTAAAATATGAATGGACTGGACTAGATGATCTGTAACGCTGCTATTTGGTAGTCCAGTGATGTATATAAGGTAAAAATACTTAAATGTTTTGTTTTTCATTTTATTCTTATGTATCTCAAAAGTCAGCTTAGAAAGTCTAAACTTTAATGACTCTTTTGCTTTCCTATACTTGTCAATAAATTGCAGGGTAGCATTTTCCCGTCTTGTCCCAGTTCCCCTGTAATTTACAGCTTGTGGTCTTGGAGGTTAGTTCAAGTCTCATAGTGAATTTGCTTGCTATTTTTGTTTCAAGTTCAATGTTTGTTTAGAACTCAATTTACTATTATTTTCTAAGACTAGGATTGTTATTCTTCTCCATCTATTCTTCCTATATGCTACCTATTCTTCAAGGTCAAGCTCAATTTCTATCTGTGCAGTCTACCCATAGAACTTTGACCCACATTTAGTTCATACTTATTGCCCATATCATATGATTAGAATCTTATTATAGACCTTTCTATTCTCTAATTATGTTATATAAATTAGTACTTTGTTATATCATTTAATGCTTCCTCAGGCAATAATTGTCTTTCATCTATTCATGAGATGCTCATATTTTCAATAAAAACTGCTGACTTCTGATGGGCAGGGCTAAGTGGTCTGCAGTCAAGATTATACAGGTTTAGGCAAAGTTCATTACTGTGGGAGCAGGAGGTTCTGACCTTTGTGACTACTCAATATGGACAAAGAGCATGAGAGAAAGAAATTCCAGGATCTTGTCCAGTTAGAAATAAGGTCCCCCTCTTCAACCAGGAAAAAAATTACAAAAAAGGATATTGGCTAAATAGAAGCCCTTTGAGACTGGATAAAGTCAAACGTAAGTCTTTACAAAAAAAAAGACTAAATATGTCCCTAAAGCATGGGGGCAGAGGAGGGTAAGAGACTCTGAAACTATTTTACTATTAGTGTAAAGCAAAGATGAAGCCCACAAGTCTGAGAGAGAAGATTTTCTAAAGGGCTTTAATTCCATGCCCTTTTTTACTCTTCAATCTTCACCATTTCTGAGAGAGCCAGAAAATGTGATTGTAGAGTACATCTATTGGGGGCATACTTTTTATGATGCTATAGTCCTGGCATCAGAAATGTCTTAATCATTTTACTATGTAATTAGATTATATTTTTTTCTGACTATCTGAAAGAATTCACCCAAAGGTGTTAGATTTTTTTTAAATAGGATTTGAATTTTCAAGTTTTTTTTTAATGTTTCCCTATAGGGTACTGTAGGAACAATGCCCTAATGATAATTTCATCTTTTTTTGGGTACAGGAATAAATAGGGTGGAATTCTATTCTGGATCTGATTTTTTCCCAGTAATGAAGAGGTGAAAATGATGGGAATCTGGAGGGAAGTTACCAGTTTATCTTGGACTTTGTGATAGAGTAGGGACTTAAGCAGGACTCCATGACTTGACATCCCTTCAAGAGAACAACACAGAAAACAACAGCAAAAGACAGGAGATTCTGTTGGAGGATGGGAGAGGGGGATCAGAAATTGTCATCAAGCTGTCATATTTTTTAAATATCCAAAGTTGAGAATAAAGACAAATAATGGGGGGGGGGAGGGAATACAAGAGCAGGACATAATCTTGTAAGAATAATGAAAGGAGTACTAAAAATTCTAGTGACCTCAGACTAACAAGAAGAGATATCTTATCTACATTGGGAAAAGAAGAGGAGCAAGCTTCTTAGGATGAGGGGACGATAATAGAGAGAAGGTAGACTTGTTGAACTCTTCCCTCCCCCCCTGATTTCTGCAAAAGAAGAATGATCCTGGAAACCATCACAATCACAAACACAAAAGCTAATAAAAAGTCAATATCCACTTTAAACAAGAAGATATTAAGAGAATACCTAGACAACTTTGATGAATTCAATTAGGAGGGAAGTTTTTCCTTATATAATGGATAACTTGTCTTTTCTCACCCTGAATCAGCATGAAGCTGAGAACACATAATGAGCATAACAGGGTACTGGCCTACTTTGACAAGCACAAGTAAAACCTGAAACCTACTCTGGGTCTCACTGATTGACCCACAACAGGTCCCCAGCCAAGCCCTACTTGGTGATTGTTGGGACCCTGATTGGTTAGAGTAAATGCAAATAATAACTGTTTCTATTTTAGCCAGAAACCCTGACTGTTTTCCCTTTCCAGATTGTTTTTTTTTTTTTTTGGACTAGGTAAAAGATGCCATCCCCTGCCTCATTTCTTATCTAGCTTTAATCTCTGAAAGGATAATTGTCTCAGTCAAACTGAGATCTGTTAAAGACCTCAGCTTAAAAAGGCCAAGGTCTTTTATTAAATCCAGGACCATCTCTAGTTTCCTGATCTATATCTTGCCACTGGACCCAAATAATTCTGGAGGGTAAAGTAAGGTTGGTAACTTTGCCCAGCCTTCCCACAATTAAATCCAATTCACTTGCATGGCATGACATCATGTCCCTGATGTCATGGTCTACTTTGAGAATGATGGACAAACAATAACAAACACATATGGAGTGCTCTGCTAAATCAACTGACAGTAAATAGAGTACTGGACTTAAAATTAAAAAGACCTGAGTTCAAATTCATTCTCAGACAAATGTCTGAGTAATCCTGGACAAGTCAGTTAAACTGTTAGCCTCAGTTTACTCATATGTAATATGAAGATAATCTGCTGAAGTGAAGTTGATAATAACATCTACCTCCCAGGATTGTTATGAAGATTACAAGAAATTAAAAAAAAACATAGTTATTAAGCACTTAGCACAGTGACTGGCACACAGTAAATGCTAGTTATTATTATTATTATTATTATTATTAATTTCCCAGCCAGATTTTGAACCATTTTTTGACATTTTGTAACTGATTCCATTCTGCTAAAGATATAGAATATAGGAGCTCCTTTCATTGGCTAAAGTAGCTTCCCTAGAAGTAGTTAACCTTATCCTTTCCCTTTACGTAATTTCATCTTGGCTGATCACATTATATATAGAGAGACAGACATACAGAGACAGAGATAATGGGGGGAAGAGGGACAGAGAGACAGAGATAGAGACAAAGACAGAGAGACAGAAAAAGGGAGGAAGGGATGAGAGAGAGAGAGAGAGAGAGAGAGAGAGAGAGAGAGAGAGAGAGAGAAAAAGAGAGACAGAGAGACAGAGACTTTTAAGTTTTCTTCTATCCAAAAGCTCACATTTTGCCTATGAATATGGGAATAGATTCTTTGCCTTCGCATTTTGTTCTTTTATGACAGAAGATAGATATTGGAGACTATGATCTTGTGAGTTTCAAAAGGTAAGGAGAGCAAGCCAGTAGGAGTCTGTGCCAGGACTCGAAGCCATCTGGTCTGGTTCTGAGGTCCCAATGAATGGGGCCCGGTCCATCCATGAGTTAGGTAAATCCTAGCAGAGATACTGCTTTTGGAATTGATCTTGGTAAAAACAATACTATGTAGGAATGATCCCATTCTCTCTAAGCAACATGGTGCTATCAAGGATAGTAAGCTTGAGAAATGTTGAAGAGTTGAGGGAAGCAATATCCTGTAGTAAAATTTAATCAATGTAAATTGGTTAAATAGAATGGGACACTTGTCATTTTAGGAATAACAGTGGGAAGAATACATCCAGAATCAGGGCATGAACTATTTAGCTTTATAGAAAAGAAGCCCCTACTTGCCTGGGGTGTACATAGAACCCTGATAGTGAAGTGTAGCTGATGTTCCTCTTAGATAGCAAGGCCAAAACCTATTTGCTATACTTATAACAAAATGAAATTGTTGTTTTTTTACACTCATATCCATTATTCCTACTTCTGCCCACTAAGGCCAAAAAGAATAAGACTAACACTTCTGAGAGAAGTAGTATATATTGTAATATAAAGAGCACTGAAATCTAGAGTCCAAAAAACCTGGATTCAAATACCCCATTTGTCACTTATCCATTGTATGTCCCTGAAGAGTGACTTTTCAGACCTAAGGCTATTCATTTGTAAAATGGGAATAATATTTGTAGGATGTCCTCACAGGATTTTTTGAGGCTCTGATGAAATAACATAACCAAAGTATTTTGCAAGCCTTAAAGAATTGTAGAAATGTTAAGGTATTTGAATAATCATGAGTTTATTTTCAAATTATTTTTCAAATACTTCCATACAGCTTTTGTTTCTTTTTATTGGTCTTCTCTTCATCAGGTTAATATAATAACAGCTAGCATTTATATAGCCCTTTCAGGCATTCAGTGTACTTAACAAATACTTTTTTATTTGATCTTTATAACACGATAGGGAGGGAGGGAGGTGCTATTATTATTCCCATTCTAAAGATAAGGAAACTGACAGTTTGAGAGATTAAGAGATTTGCCATGGTTCACACAGCTAGTATATGAATGAGGTTAGATATGAACTCAGATTTTTTTGACTCCTTATAATCCAGAACTCTATCCACTCCATTACATACGTGCTTTGAAGACAATCCCAATTCCTTTCACTGACAGTATTGCATTTTATCTTATTACATTTGGTCATTATTCTAGTCTAACAAGACCTTCTTGCTTCCCTCTCTACTTGGAAATTTTTGTAAATAAATAAGGATTATTTTTGTGTCTTTATTAAGTCATGGCTAAACATTTTGAGGAAAACAGGATCAACCTGACCTCTAGAAGAATTATTATTTCTAGGCAAAACAGAGCATAATACCTGTGGGAAGGTGGAGAGAGAAAGGCAACCAGAAGGCAACTTCAATTAGGTAGCTGCCAAGGCAGGCATTTCAAATTAAACCTTGTCCACTTTCAAGCATTTTCTAGGACATTAAGGAAAACATGGATCTGTTACTTATATGTTTAAAGGACATAGGTCAGGAAATTCTCTGATCAATCTAATAAATAAAATCTAATAATAAAGTCAGCCAGATAAGATTGTGAAATGTGGAGATATTGAAGGGGCATCTTCAAAACCTTGCTGAAGAACATGAGGAATTCTAAAAATTGGAAGAGAATCTTGATGGCAAAGTTGTATCTTTTTACACTGTGGCAACTTGTATCAGAAGTACTGTCAGAGATACACACATATTTGTGCCATGCCACAGAAGATAAATCGTGCACAATACTCATGAACCCCAAAGTCATTTATGGGGAATTTTTTATTTTTTTTTAATTTCATGAACAGCATGATTCCAGAATCTAGCATTTCTGACCTCCAGGGTAGTTGTAAGAATGAAATGAGATCATATTTATAAATCACTTCGCAAACTTTATATCACAATATAGATGCTACTTTTACAATTACCACTACCACCAACTACCTTGTAAACTACTCTCATGAGACTTGCTATATCTTTCAGCATTAACTATATGCAGTGATGTTCTACAATTATATCAATTACTTTGCACTTAGGCAAGTCACTGTCCACTAAGTTTCATTTTCTTTACTATCAAAGATTTGGCCTTGGTGACATTATAAAGTATGCTCCAACTCTAAATTTATAATCCTCTGTACTCTAGTTAGGAAGGTAGGTTGAAATAGTCCCCTGCCCACTCAATATTCAAAACTCAAAATCTCTAAATGCATTTGTATTCTCTTAAAACTCAATCTTTATATCTAAACTCTCATTATTAGCCAATAAACACAGTATACTGAAAGGAAAGTTGGTAAATAAATTAGATGCCATACACATTATTATAATCCCCACCCATCTCCTAAACCATATACCCTTCTTTCTGCATTGAAAGTTTATGGTCTTTTCCAATATCTGTTCACATCCATCCTAGTTTCCTAGATGATTGTAATTTTCTTACTTGTGATCTCAGGGCTAGAAAACAGTTTACAACAGTTCCTTCTCCTCCCTAGTTAAACTAAATGACCTTCTCTTGGACCTTCTTTTAAACAGATCAAATAAAAAGATCTATTGCTTTTAGCAATGTATGGTTCTTTGATCCAAACCTAAGATATTCTCTCTGTCTCTCTATCTCTGTCTTGGTCTCTTTCTCTCATTCATACACACACACACACACACACACATACACACACACACACACACACACACATTAGTGTTTTCTTGTGGCTGAGCTTACATCGCAGGAGGTCTTACTAGTGAGAAACTGATTAATTCTACAGAACATTAGTGTCAAAAGCTTAATGATTGCATTAATAATAATTGTAGTAACTGCAAAATCAGGATTAATTATTTAATCCTATTGAAGCAGCAAATTTGCTATGGAAATAGTAAATAGATTTAATACTGCAAGATAGCACAGAAGGATGCTTAAAAACAAACAAAAAAATTCAGTAAACCTTTAAGTACAATAAGCAAATTACACACAATGGATTTCAACAGATTTCATTATATACCCAACAAAATGAACTCCAAATATATAATTCTACATGTCCATTCTTTAAATTTATGTTATCTTTTTTTTTTCTCTTTTTCTTAGGCAATTTTCTAAAAATGAGTGACTATGTCCTTGGTCTTAAGGTCTATCTTCTTTTTTCCCCTTCACTTTAAAAAAAAAATAACATTTACAATTTCTAAAGCATAATTTTTATTATAAAAGAGAAACAAAATAGTTTCTTCCCAAAAAGAGCTTCCATTTCATTTTATTGTATTTATTTTGCTGAGGCAATTGGGTTAAATGACATTCCCAGGGTCACACATCTAGGAAGTGTTAAATGTCTGAAATCAGATTTTGAACTCAAGTGCTCCTGACTTCAGGCCTTGGACTCTATCCAATGCGCTTTTTATTTACAAAACAAATAAAGGGTAATTTTTCTTTCTAAGTGGGAGTGGAATGACATTTTTTTTCTCAAATGTTCCTGGGTTTGGTGGTCTTGAACCTCATTTCCTCTTCTGAATCTGGGTAGCTAGTCACTTAATTTTGTGATTGGCACTATGTATCCTTAAGGCAAGTGAACAAACTGTGCTTAGCAGACGGATAAATGCTTACTAAGTGTTTGATTGCTGATTGAATTTTTCAGGACTGAAGATGCCCCCATAAAACTTGTTCAGTCTCTTTGTCCTAGAATCAGTAGGGCAAAGTGCTGGCTTTTTAAATCAATATACTTTTGGCTATAAGAGAAAATATGTTCTTGTCACAGTTCCAGGATCAAGAGAAGTGGTTATGTCTACAGGAGAATGGGGGCCTTCCTGGGTAAAGATCATATCAGATACCAGAAGAGCAGTAACCACACCTTTTGAAAGCACAAAAAAATTACAGACGCCCAAGAACTAGTTCTGAAAAATCTTAAAGTTTAGGATATTTCCCTACCCATCCCTACCCAATATGCAAAGAACCCAACTTTAACATAAAGTTCAAAGATAAGGAGCAGGCTAGAAAAATGAACTAACCAAAAACAAACAAACCCAATCCCCAAAAAAACTTTGAGCATAAACTCAGAAGGAAACAATGTGAAAACAAATACAAACAAAGCCCTCAAAGAATAATTTTTTAAAAGAAAATTAACAATTGAAGAACAAAAATACTGAAGAAAATACCACCTTTAAAAACCAAATAGAATTGTACCAAATCTCAAACTGTATTTAAAGTGTTAATCATCAAAACAAAATGATACTGGCTAAGAAATAGAGTGACAAATTCATGGAATAGATTACCTTAGATATAATAATTCTAGTATAATAATCTAGTGTTTAATAAACCCAAAGAGCCAAGCTTTTGAGATACAAATTTACAATTTGACTAAAACTGCTAGGAAAATTTGAAAAAAGCAGGGCAGACATCAATTGGAGAATGGCTGGGTAAATTGTGGTATATGAATGTTATGGAATATTATTGTTCTGTAAGAAATGACCAGCAGGATGAATACAGAGAGGACTGGTGAGACTTATATGAACTGATGCTAAGTGAAATGAGCAGAACCAGGAGATCATTATACACTTCGACAACGATATTGTATGAGGACATATTTTGATGGAAGTGGATTTCTTTGACAAAGAGACCTAACTAAGTTTCAATTGATAAATGATGGACAAAAGCAGCTACACCCAAAGAACGAACACTGGGAAATGAATGTGAACTATCTGCATTTTTGTTTTTCTTTCCGAGTTATTTATACCTTCTGAATCCAATTCTCCCTATGCAACAAGAGAACTGTTCAGTTCTGCAAACATATATTGTATCTAGGATATACTGCAACATATCCAACATATAAAGGACTGCTTGCCATCTAGGGGAGGGGGTGGAGGGAGGGAGGGGAAAAAAATCAGAAAAGAAACGAGTGCAAGGGATAATGTTGTCAATATAAAGTAATCATTAAATAAAAAAAAGAAAAGAAAAGAAAAAAGCAGGGCAGAAATAAAGTATAGACCAACATTTTACAATGTATATGATGATAAAGTCAATATGGGTACATGATTTCAACATAAAGGACGATATAAGCAAATTAGAGGAGAATAGCATAGTTTACCAATAAAATCTATTGCTAAGGGAAGAATTAAAGATTAAACAAGAGATAGAGAGCATTATAATATGTAAAATAGATTTTTTATTTTTTATATGAGAATGGAAAAGTTTTTCCACAAGCAAAAACAATGCATATATATATTTGAAGGAAAGCAGAAAACTGGGAAACTATTTTTATGACAAATATCTCTGGTAAAGGCTCCTTTCTCAAAAATACAGAAAAATGAGTCAAATTTATAAGAAACAAGTCATTCTTCAATGGATAAATGATGAAAAGATATGAACAAATAATCAAAGTTATCTGTAGTCATATGAAAAAATGCTCTAGTTTACTGCTGTTTGGAGAAACGCAGATTAAAACAATTCTGAGGTATCACCTTACTCTTACCAGATTGATTAATGTGAGAGAAAAGAAAAAGGATAAATGAGCAAATGTGGGAAAGCTATGTTTACATTCCTTTGTAGAAAGATGATACAAATAACTTCAAAGAACTTTATTATTAGAGCAGTTAGAAAGATTCTATGTAGACAAATCTATACAGGCAGAGGGCATGGGCATGAATTGATTAAGATGGAATTATCTCTACCCCTTCTTTCTCCAAAATGAAGGGGTGATAAAGAGGGAGAAGAATAAGAAAAGAAGTATGATGAGGAAAGCTTTCATAAACAAAGGTTGCAAAGAAGTGCTTTTACAATATAGGATAAAATGGTAGGTTCTGGAAAGTTAGTACTACGATTTCATATATCTATTCTCTAATATTACATCCTCCTCTCTTCTGTTTTTCTTGTGTAATTTCAGATATTGATATTTTGGCCATTAATTTCCTTTAAAATGTTCAGACACTTGAAGTGCCAAATACAAAAGATAGTTGTGTACAATCTAGAAAGAAACTGTACTACCAAAAAAAAAAATAAATAAAAGGAGATGCCAATATAAAGCTGAAATTATGCTATAGTATTCACACATTCATTTAATTAAATGATTCACAGTACTCAGAATACATTTCCATGTTCCCCACATTATTAAAACTATCACATTTGATAATCCAGTGGCCATACTCAGGCATCATTCTTTCTAATCTCTCTGTGTTCAATACTATTGATCTCTTACTTATTTTTCACTCTTCTTTCTTCCTAAATATTCTATCTTCTCTGTGTCTTTGAGACATTACTTTCATCTCCTTCTATGAGGAGACTTACTCAATTTCCTTTGCTGTCTTCCAAAGCTTTGTATTTGGCCCACTTCCTTTTTTTTTCTTTTTGGTAAGTGATTTCATCAGTTCTCATAGGTTCAGTTGTCATTTCTATACATCAAGCTCCATCCTCATCTCCCTTTCTTTCTTCCCACTTCTCTTCTCCCCTCTTTTTCTTTCTCCCTATTCTCCTTCTTTTCCCCCTCACTCTCTTCCATTCTCTTTCCTTCTTTGTGATATTATTAAATTAAATACATTTTAACACATCACTATAGATTATAAGAAATTTAGTTTCTTCTAAAGACATAGTAAGGAGACTAGAATTTTTTTATTTGAAGTATGCTATCTTTTTAAATAAAATCTCATTCTATTACAAACAAAACAATACATTTTAAACAATTCAACATATGAATTATGCTAGGACTAGAACATAATTACAGATAGAATTATTCAGCAATGAAAATTAAAAACCATTTAGGAATAGGATGGTTGATATATCATTTTTGTTGCCTTGTTTCCAACTGGGATTATTCCAAGATTATTTTCATTTTTTATGTTTTTTTTAAATTTTTCAAAACAGATGCATTGATAGTTCTGCTACATTATTCCTTACAAAACCTTGTGTTCCAATCCCCACCTCTTTCTTCTACCCCCTCCCCTGGATGGTAAATAGTCTAATATATGTTAAACATAGTAGAAATATATGTTAAATAAGATATATGCACACATATTTATACAATTATTTTGCTGCACAAGAAAATCAAATCAGACTGGAAAAATATTAGAAAGAAAATAAAATCAAGCAAACAACAACAAAAAGAGTGAAAATCCTATGTTGTCACTCAGTTCCCACAGTCTTCTCTCTGGATGCAAATAGATTTCTACATCAGAAGATCATTGGAATTGGTCTGAATCATCTCATTGTTGAAGAGAGCCACATCCATCAGAATTGATCATCACATAATCTTGTTGTTGCCTTGTACAGTGATCTCGTTCTGCTCACTTTACTCAGCTTCAGTTCATGTAAGTCTCTCCAGGCCTCTCTGAAATCATCCTGTTGATCATATCTTATAAAACAATAATATTCCTTAACATTCATATACTATAACTTATTCAGCCATTCTCCAATTGATGGGCATCCACTCAGTTTCCAGTTTCATGCCACTATAAAAAAGGGCTGCCACAAACATTATTGTACATGTGAGTCCTTTCCCTCCTTTAAGATCTCTTAGCCAACCTGAAATATGTAGTAGTATCTCAGAGCTGTCTTAATTTGCATTTCTCTGATAAATAATGATTTGGAATATCTTTTCATATGATGAAATGATTCCAAAGTTATTTTCAATTTTCAATAACAGAAGATATATTGCAGTCATTTTACCCGCTTGTATAATCATTCATAAAACATAAATTATATATATATATATAGGAGCACAGCTTACTCTGTGGTTCTTTTTATTTGATTTCTATTTTTAAACATAAAATTATAATGATATATATATATTGACATAGATATAGATATACATACAGATATAATGATATAATGATAATGATAATTCATAAATATTTAATAACATTCAGATGGATGAATGCTTACAAAATATTCATAATCTCTAAACTCTGTGGAATGAAAAGCTTTCAAAATATACAGACCTAACAAAAGAAATCAAATATACCAGGTTGTTAGAGGCCAGAACTTGAAACAAAGGATTCTTATAAGGTGCTAAGTCAGTGGAATTTATGGAGACAATGGTTGTTTAGCATGGCACTTAACAGTTCTCTAGTTCAAGAGGCCTATTTGCATAAAATAGAGAAAGAGAAGCTCAATGAATTGGGCTTGCAGCTAAAAATGCTAGAAAAGGAACAAATTAAAAACCCCCAGTCAAATACTAAACTTGAAATTCTAAAAATAAAAGGAGAGATCAATAAAATTGAAAGTAAAAAAACTATTGAATTAATTAATAAAACTAAGAGTTGGTTCTATGAAAAAACCAATAAAATAGACAAACCCTTAGTAACTCTGATTAAAAAAAGGAAAGAGGAAAATCAAATTGTTAGTCTTAAAAATGAAAAGGGAGAACTTGCCACTAACGAAGAGGAAATTATGCCAATAAATTTGACAACTTAAGTGAAATAGAATACCTCCAAAAATATAGCTTGCCCAATCCTAAACAGTCCCATCTCAGAAAAAGAAATAGAACAAACTATCAACCAACTCCCTAAGAAAAAATCCCCAGGACCAGATGGATTTACATGTGAGTTCTACCAAACATTTAAAGAACAATTAACTCCAATGCTAAATAAACTATTTGAAAAAATAGGGATTGAACGAGTCCTACTAAACTCCTTTTATGACACAGACATGGTACTGATACCTAAACCAGGTAGGTTGAAAACAGAGAAAGAAAATTATAGACCAATCTCCCTAATGAATATTGATGCTAAAATCTTAAATAAAATATTAGCAAAAAGATTACAGAAAATCATCCCCAGGATAATACACTATGACCAAGTAGGATTTATACCAGGAATGCAGGGCTGGTTCAATATTAGGAAAACTATTAGCATAATTGACTATATCAATAACCAAACAAACAAAAAACCATATGATCATCTCAATAGATGCAGAAAAAGCATTTGATAAAATTTAATATCCATTCCTAATAAAAACACTTGAGAGCATAGGAATAAATGGACTTTTCCTTAAAATAGTCAGGAGCATATATTTAAAACCATCAGTAAGCATCATTTGCAATGGGGAAAAACTGGAATCTTTCCCAGTAAGATCTGGAGTGAAGCAAGGTTGCCCACTATCACCATTATTATTCAATATCGTATTAGAAACACTAGCCTCTGCAATAAGAGTCGAGAAAGATATTAAAGGAATTAGAGTAGGCAATGAGGAAACCAAATTATCATTCTTTGCAGATGACATGATGAACCCCAGAGATTCTACTAAAAAGCTATTAGAAATAATTCACAATTTTAGCAAAGTAGCTGGATACAAACTAAATCCCCATAAATCCTCAGCATTTTTATACATCACCAACAAAATCCAACAGCAAGAGATACAAAGAGAAATTCCATTCAGAATAACTGTTGATAGCATAAAATATTTGGGAATCTATCTACCAAAGGAAAGTCAGGAATTATATGAACAAAATTACAAAAAAGTTTCCACACAAATAAAGTCAGACTTAACTTATTGGAAAAATATTAAGTGCTCTTGGATAGGCCGAGCGAATATAATAAAGATGACAATACTCCCTAAACTAATCTATTTAGTGCTATACCAATTAGACTTCCAAGAAAATATTTTAATGAACTAGAAAAAATAACAACAAAATTCATATGGAACAATAAAAAGTCGAGAATCTCAAGGGAATTAATGAAAAAAAAAATCAAATGAAGGTGGCCTAGCTGTACCTGATCTAAAATTATATTATAAAGCAGCAGTCACCAAAACCATTTGGTATTGGCTAAGAAATAGATTAGTTGATCAGTGGAAAAGGTTAGGTTCACAAGACAGAATAGTCAACTATAGCTATCTAGTGTTTGACAAACCCAAAGATCCTAACTTTTGGGATAAGAATTCATTATTCGATAAAAACTGCTGGGATAACTGGAAATTAGCATGGCAGAAATTAGGCATGGACCCACACTTAACACCATATACCAAGAGAAGATCGAAATGGGTCCATGACCTAGGCATAAAGAACGAGATTATAAATAAATTAGAGGAACATAGGATAGTTTATCTCTCAGACTTGTGGAGGAGAAAGAAATTTGTGACCAAAGATGAACTAGAGACTATTACTGATCACAAAATAGAAAATTTTGATTATGTCAAATTAAAAAGCCTTTGTACAAACAAAACTAATGCAAACAAGATTAGAAGGGAAGCAACAAACTGGGAAAACATCTTCACAGTTAAAGGTTCTGATAAAGGCCTCATTTCCAAAATATGTAGAGAACTGACTCAAATTTATAAGAAATCAAGCCATTCTCCAATTGATAAATGGTCAAAGGATATGAACAGACAATTTTCAGAGGATGAAATTGAAACTATTACCACTCATATGAAAGAGTGTTCCAAATCATTATTGATCAGAGAAATGCAAATTAAGACAACTCTGAGATACCACTACACTCCTGTCAGATTGGCTAAGATGACAGGAAAAAATAATGATGAATGTTGGAGGGGATGCGGGAAAACTGGGACACTAATGCATTGTTAGTGGAACTGTGAACAAATCCAACCATTCTGGAGAGCAATCTGGAATTATGCCCAAAAAGTTATAAAATTGTGCATACCCTTTGATCCAGCAGTGTTTCTATTGGGTTTATATCCCAAAGAAATACTAAAGAAGGAAAAGGGACCTGTATGTGCTAAAATACACTGTTTGTGGCAGCCCTGTTTGTAGTGGCTAGAAACTGGAAATTGAATGGATGCCCATCAATTGGAGAATGGCTGGGTAAATTGTGGTATATGAATGTTACGGAATATTATTGTTCCGTAAGAAATGACCAGCAGGATGAATACAGAGAGGCTTGGAGAGACTTACATGAACTGATGCTAAGTGAAATGAGCAGAACCAGGAGATCATTATACACATCAGCAACAATACTATATGAGGATCAATTCTGATGGAAGTGGCTAACTTTGGCAAAATGAGGATCCAAATCAGTTCCAATTGATCAGTAATGAACAGAACCAGCTACACCCAGCGAAAGAACACTGGGAAATGAGTGTGGACCACAACATAGCATTGGCACTCTTTCTGTTGTTGTGCTTACATTTTTGTTTTTCTTCCCAGGTTATTTTTAACTTCTTTCTAAATCTGATTTTTCTTGTGTAACAAGATAACTGTATAAATATGTATACATATATTGTATTTAACATATACTTTAACATGTTTAACATATATAGGACTACCTGCCATCTAGGGGAGGGGGTGGAGGACGAAGGGGAAAAGTTGGAAGAGAAGTTTTTGCAAGGGTCAATGTTGAAAAATTACCCATGCATATGTTTTGTCAAAAAGCTATAATAATAAAAAAAAGAAATGAAACATGCCATAGTCTTAGTGATTAATGTTCTGTTTCTCCTTAAATTTTCCTTTATATGCTTTTTTATAAATATTTTACACACACACACACACACACACACACACACACACACACACCATTCCTCTTCCCCCATCCCTCACCCACCCACATATAATGTTTTTAATAGTATTTTTCCAATTATACATTATAACCTGAAATCAGGTTAAGGAACAACCTCTTTTTCAGTTTGTCTAGATATTCCCAGTGCTACTAAAGTTCTTTGCATGCAGTAGGCATTTAATAAATTCTTTCTGAACTGAATAAAGTTGTAGAGAATTAATAAAGAAAAAACACTGATATTTCTCCAAAACAAACAAATAGAAAGTAGGAAAAGTGGAAGACATTCTTTATTGGGATAAAGAGCTGCTTAGTTAAAAAGGTAATTGTTCTGCCTTTGTTCTAGGATTTAACAGGAAAAAAATCTTCAGGTAAGTTATGTTTGTTCATCCTCATATAACCTTTTTATGGCTTTTACTCCAGTTATTCATTAACAATGTCTGAACTTGAAATTTCTAAACATTCTTATATGTTTTCTTTTAATTCATATTACTCTCTAATGCCAAAGTAAATAAATGCATTGACATTAGAATGAATCAGCAAAAGTTTCTTTTTTTTTTAAAGAAAAGTAATATTTTAAAAGGTCAAAATAAAACAAAACCAAAATGAAACATGCAGGCCAACATATAATACTTAGGGGAAAAAATAGCCATAGTCTTTAGCCAATTGATACAACAATATTTCCATTTGTAAAATCCATGAGTAATTCCATATAAGGTTTTTTGTAGAATACTTTTTGGAAAAGTGTTAAATAAAAGTTAATATAAGACTCTTGAAATCTACTAACAAAATTAACTATTTGACTATTCTTATGTTTAGGTTAGTTAATGTTTAATAATAGTAGTGAAACAAAGTTAAACAAGTCATTAACATCCTTTACTTCAACTTTATCACTGTTACTTTAGTCCAGACATCTTACAAAATCTATGAAAACGATGAAGCATTTCTGAAACATGTACATGCATATGTATATATAACAGAATTGCTTTGTAAAAAATAATTTTTTTCTTAATTAAAAGAGCATTTCTAAAAAAAAAAATTAAAAAAAAAACCTTAACACCCATCTGAATCTCCTGCCCCAAACTATCAAGTTTCCTTGACAAGCTTACCTCTTTGATAGAGAATTTTGATGAAGAATTCCTACAGGTGGTTTGGTAGATAACCACTGAGCCTGGAATCAGGAGTTCACATCCTGGCCTCAGACAATTGCTAATTATGTGCCCTTACATACGACACTTCACCTGATTTGCCTCATTTTCCTCATTAGTAAAATGAGTTAGAGAAGGAACTGGCAAATCACTTCAGTATCTTTGCCAATACTGGCACAGCCTAGCCATGGACACTGAATATTCTTACAACTTTTCAAAGTTATTCTTTATTTCCTTAAGGAGCACTCTGTAGTTGAGTTAATACATGCATTTTATATGTTTGGTAGATTAATCTTCTAAGTATTTTAGACATTTTATATTTATTTGAAATGGGAACTCCTTTCCTGTTATTGCTTTTTGTATTGCTGTTAATACAGAAATACTATTGTTTCAATTAGCATCTCTATTGAGATATTAACACTTTCCAAGCAAATCATCACATTGTCTTTAATTGGGATAATTTTATACCATCTTAACATATCATTTTGCCATTGATTTTTTTCTCAGATTTCATTTCTAGAACTATATCAAATAATAGTGAGCAGTGTAGGCATCCTTATATTTATTAAGAAAGATTTTAGTGTATCCCTATTGGATATGATGCTTATTTTTGTTTCTGTGTTTTTATGATATTAACAAAGGCCTTGTGGTGGAGTATTCAGCATAAATGAATATTATACTTTGTCAAAGGATTTTTTTTACAACTGTCAATATAATCATGTGCTCTATGGTATTTTTATTTTTAATATGACTAATTATCTTGATTGTTTTCTTAATAGTGAATCATCCTTATATTTCTAGTATACATCCAGCTTAGTCAAGATAAATGATTTTTTGGATGAATCACTAGAGTCTATTTCACAGAAATTTAATATAAAATATTTTCATCAATAATAATGACCTTTATTTCTTCTATTGTTCTTTAGAATATTAATAACTGTCTTCTGTGAATGCATCAGGACTACAAGTTTGTTTCTTTTGGTAGTTGCTTTGTAGCTACTTTTATTTCCTTTTTTGAGACTGCAGTATTTAAGATTTATATTTAGTATTCTTTTAGTTTGAATAAGGGGAACAAAGAAGGAAATATTTGGAAATTTTGGTGATGTAAAAGCAAAAGCTAAACAATGATTTTTAAAAATATAATTGACTAATCAATCAGTTTACCTTTTCCTATATTCAATATTATGTTAGTATGAGTGCTTGCATGAGAATTGAAAACACTTTTTCCTTTCTCCTATAAATTTAGAAATGATCCAGTACCTGATGTACTGACTTCAAAAACAAGTAAAATTTTGATATTCCCTGGGGAAACTCTAAATGTGTGCATGAGCCAAAGAATATGATAATGAGATTCCCCAAGTTTGAACCCAGTCCAAGTAAACCCAGAGATTTGATTTCCTGGGGTTTGAGGGCAGAGTGACATTAAAATGAAGTTACTTGAGCAAGTAAAGTCTTAATGTATAAAAAACAAACCATTTGGGAACCATTTATCTTTTTTTCCTAACAATCATGATGGGAAAACAGCTAAAGATCCTGACATAATTGACTAGTTATAAGATGATAGCATATCTATAATCAAATAATATCACATATGAAAGGAGCTACCCAAATTAAGGGATGACAGTGTTAAGAATGGTGATATAAAATTTCCTTGAAGTTTTAGAGCCATGGAACAATCATCTCTCTCTCTTCTCTCTCTCTCTCTCTCTCTCTCTCTCTCTCTCTCTCTCTCTCTCTCTTCTCTCTCTCTCTCTTACACACACACATATAGTCTTACTCTCTCTCTCTCTCTCTCTCTCTCTCTCTCTCTCTCTCTCTCTCTCTTCTCCTTACTTACTCTTTATGTTTTGTTTTATACTTTGGAATAAGGAGAGGAAGGGAAACATAAATGTTCTTAGAGAAGGGGAGTGAATGAAATGAAATGCTTATTTTCTTAAAATAAAGCTTATTCTTGGTAGATCTCAAATCACTATGTCAGTTTAAATTAAAGCGAATATTTTATTTGTAATCGAGAATGCTCAAAAACGGCATAGCAAATTTTAAAGTATAATTTAATACAGAGCATCAGAGGATAATGCATTTAGAGTTAGAAAGGATCATTTATTTCAACCTCTTTATTTTAAATATGAAGGAAACAAGGCTGAGAAAGGTTGTAGCGTTCTGGTTGGTTTTCTGGAAATCTCTGGACCAGTTCATTTCAGCAAAGTAATCACCAGGAGAACAGCCAGGTGTTAAAGTCCAAATTCTTTATTATTTCCTTCACAGTCTAGTTTTCTTGCCTAGGGCACAGGCTAGCTTTCTTGAGGTCTTCCAAAATGTGCCTTGGTCTCAGTGGAGAAATGAAGGAGGACAGGCCTGCAACCAGGTTAGTGTGAGATGGAATCAATGAACCTGGCTGAGTTTGTCCCAGCTTATATGCTCTATTATAATTACATTATCATAGGTGTGAATCTTGTAAAGTAAGTGTCAATCTTGTAGAGCTATATTAAGTACTAAGTACATGTACTGAACTAGAGAACTATTAATCACCATGCTAAACTAGATAACCATTGTCTCATCAATTCCACTGAGTTAGCACCTTGTAAGAATCCTTATTTCAAGTATAGAGTTCTGGCCCATAACAAAAGGTGAAATGAATTGCCATATAACATATAGATTTTAAGTGGTAAGATAATTTTTTAAAAAATCAATATTTGGTCTAGTTCCTCTCATTCTAAATCTACTTTATTCAGATGGCATGTTTATTAATTTAACTTACTTTCAACATATGTTGTTACTAATGGAACCACACTAAGTAAACTACCTGCTGTTGTCACTTAGAAATGATCATTTCTTCAAAGAATTATGCTACTGAAACTACTTGCTGATAATCTTCCTGATAAATCTGATTTTTTGTTGTTGTTAGACCAGGCTAATAAAAAAACTATCACCACAAACCTCAAACTCCTACAAAGATACACCTAGTAAAAATTGTGTAAATTCTGTGTGGAAATTCAACCTTCTTTGTTGCCATCTTATTAACCTTTGTATTTATTCACAAATCAGGCTTTTTTATTCAGTTTTAAGGCACCATTTGGTCCTGTCATTACCCCTTCATCTGCACTAGGCACAAACTTCTTCCTCTGGCTATTCATCTTTTAAACACAGATGAAAGAATTCACTAATTCATCTATTTATAAGAGAGAGGGAAGAATGCATGCCCAAAGAAAACCTTCTTGGTTTTGGCCACACATGACTCAGTTTAAAGAAACTGGAAATTCAAGATGATAAAGCAGTATGCATACTGCTCACTAAGGAGGAAGAGCCAATGAATCTATAGATATTTAAGAGATTGACCCCATTCTTAGAGCTCTTTTCATTCTCAGCTATAGATCTCACCAAAATTATTTTGTTTCCCAAAATGAATGAGAGAGGGGCAATAATTGCAAGCAATTGGCATCTGAAGTACATGTCCTAACTAAACAAGCCTGAACATGGGCTTGGAGTTATCTCTTTTTAAATTTTTAAATTTTATTTTTATTTTTTATTCTTAGGTAAACAATCATCCATTCCAAGGTGAATGTGTTCAAGCCTACAAGCAAGAGATCTACTGTTCCTGCATCCTTTTGGTGAGAGCTGATTGGTGACAAGGAGAAGATTTCTAGCACCTATTCCAAATGCCCTTATAGATAATGACCACCAATAAGAGGATGATCCTACTGTGGGGTCAATGTATACTATCCTATGAGTTTTTTGGACAATGTAGAACTGAGCTGAAATGTGGAATTTTTATTTGGTAGCCCCTCAGATCACTTTATCTTATGTTTTTTTAATTTTTTTATGTTTTTAATAGTATTTTTCCAATTATACATGAAGATAGTTTTTAACATTCATTTTTGTAACCTTATTTCCACATTAATTATGTCATGAAAGAAGAAACAGAAAAAAAGGGAAAAGACACACACATACACAAAGTGAAAATACTATGCTTCAATTTGCATTCAGACTCCATATTTCTCTGGATGTGGATAGCATTTTCCATCATGAGTCACTTATAATTGTCTTGGATTATTGTATTGTTGAGGAGATCTAAGTCAATCATAGTTGATCATCACACAACACTATTGTTACTGTGTACAATGTCCTCTACACTTCACTTAGCATCAGTTCATGTAAGTCTTTCCAGATTTTTCTGAAATCTGTCTGTTCAGCATTTCTTATCACATAACAATAATCTATTACATCCATGCACCAAATCTTGTTCAGCCATTCCCCAATTGATGGGTATCTCCTCAATTTCCAATTCTTTGCTACCGCATAAAGAGCTTATATAAATATTTTTGTAACCCAGTTTCTTTTTCTTTTTTTATTATCTTTTTGGCAAACAGACTTAGTAGTAGTATTGTTGGATCAAAGGGGATGCACGGTTTGATTGCCATTTGAAAATAGTTCCAAATTGCTTTCTAGAGTATCTAGATCAGTTTGCAGTTCTACCAACAATGCATTAGTGTCCCAATTTTCCCATTTCTTCTCCTTTATCATTTTTCTTTACTGTCACATTAGCCAATCTGATAGATGCGAGGTTGTATCTCAGATTTATTTTAATTTGAATTTCTCTAGTTAATAGTGAGTTAGAGGATTTTTTTCATACAACTTCAATTTCTTTTGTCTGAAAACTACCTGTCTCTATCTTTTGACCATTTATTCATTGGGGAATAACTTGCATCTTATAATTTTGATTCAAATCTCTATATATTTGAGAAACAAAGCCCTTATTAGAAACACTTGCTTATAAAACTATTTCTCATCTTTCTGCTTTCCTTCTAATATTTGTTTTCCTTGTACAAAACCTTTTTAATTTCATGTAAACAAGACTGTCTTGTTTGGTCATAAATATTTCCCTTCTCCACAGATGCAAGAAATGATTTATTCCTCACTCTACTAATTTGTTTATTTTTATACTGTTTACCTCTAAATTGTGTATTTATTTTGAACTTATCATGGTATAGTATGCAATGTTGGTCTATGTCTAGTTTCTGCCATAGTATTTCCCAATTTTTCTAGCAGTTTTTGTCAAATCATAAGTTTTCTCAGAACACATTACATTCTAAGGAGGTTTAATTATGAACCTTCCAAAAAGGATAAAAGTGTGAGTAAAATATGTTACTGAATTTGGTAGCATAAATCTTGTAGCATTTCTTTTGGGCTTAGAGGGGAAAATTGTTCCACAGTTTATTTACATTAGATATTTTAATTTCCTAGTCCTTTCCAATGGGGAGATATAGATATGAGCCAAAATGTAAGCTTTAAACAAATTTCCTTGGGAGATATAATGAGTCAAAGAGTAGGAAAAAAGAGAGCATAATTTTTCTCATTAAAAACCAACCTCCTTCAGGACTGAACCAGGTCCAAACTACATTCCTAGGTCCCAAGCAAAAGACTTAAGAGAGTAAATGTGTGCTCAGCCATAGAGCTCAGTAATCCAGTGGTAAATCATAGTTACAAATGTCAATAAACTTTTATTAAATGCCCACTAAGTGTAAGATGGGGACTCCCTGTAAGATCAGGGTATTCCTGATGGGGAAGAAAGGAGAAAGATAGAAAAAGAAATAAAATACAGTCCCTGATCTAAAATTGCACTGAATTGATTCACAGCATCACTTAGAGGTTAGTGTTAAATACTGCTGTCAAAGAGACCTGGGTGTAAATCTTACCTCCGACAACATTGTTTTGTGAACCAAGGAGAGCCTTAATGTCTCTGAGCCTTAATTTCTTCAATTCATCATTGTGAGGGTAAAATTAGATAATGTATACAAGTTTTTTTGTAAATATTATAGTGCTTCCAGACATTATTATTTCTGAGACGCTTGTAATGAATTTTTAGTTAGACAGAAGCAATAATATGTTGCAAAGGCTCCGCTACTATGTTACAAAAAGGATATACTTAGAAAAAGCCCAAACTGCCTTCCTGAACGCCTGGATAATGAATCATCGAATTTTGCAACATTTAAATATGTATTTTCTATATCAACTACTAGTTTACTATTTGTTTATCAAACCTCTATTGGGATATTGAAGAAGAGAAGCGAGTGATGTGGAAGAGAAAGCTTTAAAAAAAAAAAAAGATTGTTGAATACTGGGGAGTAAAGTAACATATGTGGGGTTCCTATTGAAGAGGAAAATCCTAAACCATTTGAAGGTGAAGGTAATGCTTACACTACAAGGCATGAACCAAGGCAAGGTTCCCCCAAATGAAAGATGCATTAGTAAAGATCAAAGAAAGACGACTTTGGTAGTGGTGGCCGATGATTGTGACTATTTCAAGAACTATACTGTCTTCATTGGGGAAAGTAGTAGTGAGTTTTGATTTAGCACTTCAGTTTTTGTAAAATACTTTCGATTTGTTAGTTCATTTAATCCTCACAATAACCCTGGAAGACAGGTTCTATTTCTATTGAAAGATAAGGCAACTGAGGCTGAGAAATGTTAAGGGTCTGGCCTAGAGTCACACATCTACTGTCCTAGGAAGAAATTGATCTCAGGTCTTTTGGAATCCAAGTCTAGCATCTTCTAATGGTCCTACCCATGACTTGCCACCCTGGACAATTACAGCCGACTTCTAGTATATGAACACAGATGATTCTGCCAGAATGAATCCAAGAGGTATTAAAGATTACAAAGTTTTGGTCAAAAAACTAAAGGTCTTAAGGTCACAGGTGGTATTTTATCATTGCTGCCAAACAGAGTCAAGGACTTTATGAGAGAAAAGGAGAATTGGAAAGTGAACAGCTGGTTTAGAAGGTAGTGTCTGAGAAAGGGATTAAGATTTCTGTACTATGGTTTAAATTATAAGAATGTGGAGCTCCTGAGTATTGCAATGAACCTAAAATGGAAGAATACATATGCCTAGAGTTTTAGAAATCTGAGCAAGTAGGCTATAAATGAAAAAAGAATGGGAGACAGAGAAAACTGACTATGTAGATACCATAGAGAAAAGCTATATTAGAAGAAAAAAAATAGTATCAAATGTTCCCAGATTCCAAAGAGGCAAAGTCTAAGATGGGAGCCAGGATATATAGGAATAAAACTAGATCCTAGAACTAGAGATCTTAAGTGTCAGGGGGTATGTAAGAGCAATGTCTGCAGGATCTGGCTCCTTTTGGCTCAGAATCAATTGTGAAATTTTTGGTGGGAGTATTGATACCTCAGAAATTGATATCAATCCTCCACCTACCATTTTGGTGAGTTTTTCATCATTTACAATCACACCCTTAGCAACGAGGCAAATAACCTTATAGATGATGAAAAATAAAATAATGGGGAGAAAGATGTAGCAAAGATATACACATGTGAAGAAATCCTGGAAATAGAAGGATTAACAGTATAAATAAAAACAATATTCTCATCAAAGTGTACTACAGACCAACTCAAGTATTTGGAAAACATCTCTTGGTACTCTAGATTTTAGGGGAATATATTTCAAAGTTTTCAGAAAAAGTAAAGATACCATCCCATGGTTTGTAATTCACCAGTTGGAATAGAAAATTTTCAAGATGTAAATTATGAAGGAGAAAAGAGGGAAAGAAAAAAAAGAAAAATGAGACACATACAGTCACACAGGCAGATAGACAAGATTTGGAGAGGGATAATTTCTAAAAGGGGGGGAAAGGTCTCTTTAAGGTGGTGATGTTTTGCCTGGACTACCTGTAGAAAGGGGAAGATTTTAAAAAGTAGAGTTCATTATATTTTCTAGAACAACTTTAAGAAAACTAATTTGGTAAAAATATATCATGGATAAATTGGATTTAATATATAATTTAACATATTTAACATGTATTGAACTACCTGCCATCTAGGTGAGGGGGTGGGGGAAAGGAAGGGAAATTTTGGAACAGAAGATTTTGCAAGAATCAATGTTGAAAAAATTACCTGTGCATATATTTGTAAACAAAAAGATATAATAATAAAAATAAATTTAAAAAATATGTCATGGATTGGGAAAAGAAGTTAGGGAACTATTCCAGTAGTTCAGAACTAGGTAGTGGCGGTGAGAATTGGCAAGAAAGGACGTAGGATTATAGAATCATAGATTTAGAGTAGAAGAATCTTTAAAAATGGTCAAGGCCAATTTCTTCATTGTACAAACCAAAACACTGAAATTACAAAGAAGTGAAATGATTTATCCCAAGTCACATAGATAGCAAGTGGCAGAGTTGCAATTCAGATCTAGCTTTTCAGCTTCCAAAGTCACTACTCTTTCCTTTGAACTAGATTGCCTCCACTGATGGAATATAAATGTAAAAAATGAACCAAGAGATATTAAAAATGAAGAACCAAGAGGTGATTAATTGGACCTTGCACTCTGAAGACAAATAATCAGCAAAAGGTGATATCAAGGTTATAAACCTGGACAACTGGGAAGATGGTATCACCATTAACAGAAAAATTGAAGTCAGGTAGAATATGTGGTTTGTGTTAAGAAAATAATGAGCTTACTATCATAAATGTTACATTTGAAGTGCTGGTGGCAACATACACAATCTAGCTGGGATGTTATTGAAGTATGAGAGTTTTTTGCCATAAAATAAGCAGACAGTTGAATCTGATTGACTAGATAGGCTCTGCATGTAAGAAAGTTTATCAAATAAAATCTAAGGTCAAAACCTGTGGAATATTCACATTCAATGGATGGATGAAAGATGAAAAGTCAATAAAAAAGCTAGAAATGAAAGAATGAAAAGACTGGTACAGGAACAGGTAGGTGGCACAGTGGATAGAGCACCAACCCTGGTCAACCCTGAAGTCAAGAGGACCTGAGTTCAAATCTGGCCTCAGACACTTAACACTTCCTGGGCAAGTCACTTAAGCCTAATTGCCTCAGGGGAAAAAAAATATTGGTAGAAGAAGCAAGATACTGTAGTGCTAGTTAATTTAAGTGGCCAAGCTAAGAAGAGATTAAGGAGTGCATGGTTTAGAAAGGAGGGATGTCAGGATAGACCATTTACTTTAAAAGATAGGCAGTGAAAGGAAGGTAAAAAATAAAAATAAAAATAGCAAGAGGAAATGGCAGGATCAGGTGAAGGTTTCAACTATGTATGTGTGTAAGGATTGAGGATGATGATAAAATAGCTAACATTTACATGGTAATTCAAGGTTTGCAAAATATTTTATATATTTTGACTCATTTGCTACAACAACCCTGTGAAGCAGCCATTATTATTATGCCCATTTTACAGATGAGGAAACAGAAGCTTAGAGAAGAATTAAATGACTTACCCACAGAAACACACAGAGAGAAGATATTGGTACAAGAAGGAATGACCAAAAGATGGTAGAGAAAGAAGACAATCATAAGAGAAATGCAGTACAAAACCAAGTAGATTTGTTTAATAGGAAGTCATACTTTTGAATCAAGTGTTGGTTTCAAAATCTGTAGCTTCAAAATAGGATCATAACAGAACTAGAAGAACATTGTACCTAGCAACCTTGTGCAGATGATAAACTTTGATAAACTGTTTTTCTCAGTAATAAAACCATCTAAGACAATTCCAAAAGACAGATGATGAAAAATGCTGTCCACATTCAGAGAAAGAACTATGGAGCCTTATTACAAATTGAAACATACTATTTTCATTTCTTTTTCTTATTTTTCCTTTCTTTTTTCTTTTGTTTTTCCCTTTTGTTCTGAATTTTCTTTCACAATATGTGAATGTGTTTAATATCATTATATATACATACATATATATGTGTGTGTATATATATATATCTTATAAAAGTAAATGTCAAAAAAAATAAAAAATTTTTTGAAAAGAAAAAAAAAAGGGTCACAGATTTAGAACTGGAAGGGACCTAGACAAAGACAATCAATTTGCACTCTGCAAATAATGAAGCTTGTGTAAGGTCACATCCAAGGTTTCACACTTAGTAAGTGGCAGTCAGGATGTATACATAGAGTTAATGCTTTTTCCACTCCCCTGTGCTGAGGCATATTCTTGTCTGAACACAGAAAAAGCTTGCTCCTTATTTAGACAGACAAAGAAGAACAGCATTTAGTAGAAAGAATGCTCCCTTAGGAGTTTAAGGTCATGAGTCCAAATTCCATTTCTGTCACTACTCTTTTCATCTTGAACAACTTGCTTAACCCTCAGAGATTTAGTTTCTGCTTTTGGTAGGAGAGAAATTAATGAATATTTTATTTTATAATTACATGCAAAAACTTTTTGTTTTATATTTGTTTTTAAATTTTTAAAGTTCCAAATTCTTTCTCCTTTTCCTACCTTCTCACTGAGAAGATAAACAATTTGATGTATATTATACATGTGCAGTCATGCAAAATATATTTCCATATCAGTCATTTGTGAAAGAAAACATAGATCAAGAAAAAATAAAATTGTGTAAGAGTGTGCTTTGCTGATCCTGATGAATGCTGATATGCTTTCAGGCTCTTTCAGTTTTTTCTTTGGATGAGAATAGAACTTTCTATCACAAGCACTTTGGAATTGTCTTCGAGCATTGTATTTCTGAGAATAGCTAAGTCATTCACAGTTGATCATTTAACAATATTGTTATTAATGGGTACAATGTTCTTCTGTTTCTACTTATCTCAATGCATCAGTTAGCTTAAGTCTTTCCAGGTTTTTCTGAAAGCATTCTGCTTGGATGCAACAACAAGACTATATGATGATCAATTCTGATGGATATGGCGCTCAACAATGAGATGATTCAAACCAATTCCAATTGTTCAGTGATAAAGAGAGCCATCTACACCAAGAGAGAGAGGACCTTAGGAATCAACTATGGATCACAACATAGCATTCTCACTGGGTTTTTTCTTCTTTAAAATATAATGGTTCTCTGGGAGCAAGTTTCTCAGGGGAGGTTTTCTGGAGGCAACCTTAGTTTCAGTTAAAACTAATAATCACCTCAAATGCAGCTGGCTGCATCTGTGTTAAAAGTTCAGATCTTTTATTGCTTCCTCCAAAATAGCCCAGTTAGTTTTTTTGGTGGCCTATCTCTCTGCTTGGTTCCAAGAGCTCTCACCGAATGTCTTCAAATCCAAAGATTTGTCCTTCAGCCTCCAGCCAGCACAAAGGTGAAAGTTGGAATGAATCTGTCTTGCCTTCGAGAGAGGGCTTCTGGCTCTCAATCTCCCAGAGTGCTCTGTATCTGTCCCAGAGTGTCTCTGTGTCTGTCCCAGAGTGCTCCTCTCCAACTCCTGGCAATGTTCTGAACTGACTCTAACTGACTCACTGAAGCTCTTTTTATGCTTGGTGTAAAAGGTTGACTCCTCCGAGAATAGGATTATGGGACCCGAGAGTGGGATTATGGGAAAAAGCTTGTGAATCTCATACTGAATACCTACTTGTGAATCTCCCAAAACTGTGAACTCCAATGAGTACTTAAATACATTAGTGAGCTAGAGGATTTGCTAAGTACCATGCTAAATTAGGCAACTGACTTATCACTTTGTAAGGATTCTAATACTCACTTTCTGTGTTGTTGTTTGCTTGCATTTTGTTTTTTCCCCAGGTTTTTTCCTTCTTGATCTGATTTTTCTTGTGCAACAAGATAAGTGTAATATGTATCATATATTGGATATAATATATTTTAACATATTTAACATGAATTGGACTACCTGCCATCCAGGGGAGGGAGTAGGGGAAAGAGAGGATAATTTGGAACAGAAGGTTTTGCAAGGGACAATATTGAAAAATTACCCACGCATATGTTTTATAAATAAAAAGCTTTAATAAAAAAATTAACAAACATCCTGTTCATAATATTTAATAGCATAATAGTTTTCCATCACAATCATATACTACAACTTGTTGAGCCATCCCCCAATTAGTAGGCATCTCCTCAGTTTCTAATTCTTTGCCACCACAAAGAAAGCTGTTATAAATATTTTTATACATGTAGATTCTTTGCATTTTAAAAAAATCTCTTTGGAATACAGATGGAGTAGTGGTATTGCTGAGTCAAAGGGCATATACAGTTTGATTGCCCTTTGGGCATGGTTCCAAATTGTTCTCCAAAACAGTTGGATCAGTTCACAACTCCATAAATAGAGTATTAGTCTCCCAATTCACCCACAGATGCTCCAACATTTGTCATTTTTCCTTTTATATTATATTAGCCAGTCTGATAGATAAGAGGTTGTACCTCAGAGGCATTTTTTCATGTGGCTATACATAGCTTTGACTTCATTTGAAAACTGCCTGTTTACATCCTTTGACTCTATCTGTTGAGGAATGACTTGTATTCTTATAAATATGACAGTTCTCCATATTATTTGAGAAATGAGTTCTTTTCTGGAGAAACTTGCTGTAAAATTTCACCCTAATTCCTCTGCTTTCTTTCTGATCTTTGCTACCCTGGTTTTATTTGTGTAAAACCTTTTTAGTTTAATATAATCAAAATTATCTTTATTTATATTCTGTAATGCCCTTCCTTCCATTAATCTCACCTTTTCTTATTCCCCCCTCTTTCTACTTTTTTGTGAGGGGAAGATGGATTTCTTTTTACAATTAAGTGTGTATTTTATTCCCTTTTTGAACCAATCTGATGACAATAAGACTCAAGAGTTGCCTGCCACTTTCCCCCACTCCATTTCCTGCCATTGTAGAAGCTCTTTTATACTTTCTTTATGTGAGATAATTTACTTCATTCTAACTCTCCATTCTCCCTTCTCCCAATTCATCCCTATTTTTTACCCTTTATTTTTTTTATATCATTCCATCATAGTCCACTCTTATCTATCTATATTCGTCCTAATTGCCCTAATAATAAGAAAATTCTTAGGAGTTGCAAGTATCATCTTCCCATATAGGAATATAAACAGTTTAAATTTATTGAATCACTTATGATTTCTCTTTACTGTTTATGTTTCTCTGGAGTTTTATATCTGAAAGTCAGATTTTCTATTCAGCTTTAATCTTTTCATCAAGAATGCTTGAAAGTCCTCTATTTCATCAAATAATTCACTTTTCCCTTTGAAGGATTATACCCAGTGTTGCTTAGTAGATGATTTTTGGTTGTAATCCTGGTTTCTTTGCCCTCCTTTAATGTAGAAGCTGCTAATCCCAAACTTTGGTAGTGTTGCATTGCTATTTTCAGAGTTAGTTCTGAGGCTCTATAAGTTTTCAGTTCTTTCCAGGTGGTATGAACTAAGGAATGTATGGTCACAGTTATCCTGACTATGGTTCCATGATATATGAATTGTTTCTTTCTGGCAGCTTTTAGTATTTTCTCCTTGATCTGGCAAATCTGGAATTTGGCTAAAATATTCCTGAGAATATTCATTTTGTGATCTCTTTCAGGAGGTAATCAGTGTATTCTTTCAATTTCTACTTTATCTTTTGGTTCTAAGACATTGGGCCATTTTCCTTGGCATTTAAAAAACACATTTATTTTATTTTAAATTTATGGACTAAAACAAACATTTTCATATGTAGCATAATGTAGCATAACAAAAAAAGATTATTGAAGTTTTAAAAATAGACAGGTTTTTTGAAATATGTCTAATTTTTTTTTTTAATCATGTCTTTCAGACAGTCCAATAATTTTTTTAATTACTTCTCCCCAATCTACCATGTCAGTTATTTTTCCAATGAGACATTTCACAGTTTCTTCTATTTTTAATTCTTTTAATTTTTTTTTCTTTGTGTGTGTGTGGGGGGGGGGGGGTGGTATCATTAGCCTCCTCTTACTCAAATCCAATTTTTAAGAATTCTGGTTTTAATGAGTTTTTCTCTACAGTAAATTTTTATGCCTTCTTTATCATTTAGAGTATTCTGTTTTTTAAGGTGTTATTTTCTTGGTGGGTTTTTTTTTTTTTTGTCTCTTTTGCCAAACTATTGACTCTTTCTTAATGATTTCCTTTCATCACTCATTTCATTTCTCACTTTCCCCCTTCCTCTTCCTTAATTTTTAAAATACTTTTTTGATCTCTTACAGGATTTTTTGGGGGTTATCCAGAGACCAAGTCACATTTTTCTTTGAGGCTGCACACATATTTAGCTATTTTGACATTATTCTTTTTGGTGTGTGTTTTGATCTTCCCGATTACCATAGTAACTTTTATGGTCAGGTTTTTTTGTGGTTGTTGTTTGTTTGTTCACTCATTTTTTCAGTCAATTTCTTGACTTTCACATTGATATTAAAGTTGGGTTCTGCTCCCCAGAGTGTACAGGACATTATCTCAATCTCCAGGGGTTTTGTGCTGCTATTTTCAGAGCTAGTTCTGGGTGTCTGTAACACTTCAGTTTTTTCAAGGTGGTATGAACTAAAGAAATGTGTGATCACTGCTCTCCTGTCCTATGATTTTATCTATAAGTGACCACAAGCACTTTTTTCCACCCTGTAACTGTGTCCAGGGTCCCTGCTCTTGCTAAGTGCACCTCTGCATCCTGGAAGCAATCCAGAACTACTTATGGCAACAGACTCCTATTCACAGTACCAGCAAAAAGTTCCTTGTAACTTCCTTCTGACTAGTTGTCTGACCCTTTTGTAGTCTGTGGGCTGAGAGCTCCAGAAACTGCTGCTAATTCAGTCACACATACCCATTTCCACCTAAAGCCTGATGCTAGCTTACCTGTCATGGCCTTCCTAGTGTGGCACATGCTGGACTGTATTCCATACTCAACCCAGTGAGACTGAACTTTCCTGCTAATCTATGTTATCTTGGTTCAGAAAACTGTTTTCAACCCATCTTTTTTTGTTTGTTTGTTTGTTTCTGCTGCTTCAGAATTCCTTTTAAAGAATTATTTTAATGTTGTCTGGGGGGGGGAATTTGAGAGCTCACGTGAGTCTCTGCCTTTACTCTTCCACCATCCAATCTCTCTCTGAGTCTTGATTTCAAATATAAAGTAAGGAATATAAACTAAATGGCCTCTAATGCCTATTATATTGAATCATACACTTCTACTATGTAGTGATAACATGCTTAACTTGCAGGTTGCATATATCTTAGAAGAAAAACAAAAATTAACCCACAAAGTACTAAAGCTACAAAATAAGGACCAGATGGCAATGTTAAATCAGGTGACAGTAGCCTGGTAGAAACCAGGAACATGGGTGTTCAGAGAAAGGAGAGAACTAGAATAGTGGTAAAATGCTTGGTGGAAGATTTGAAAACAACTACATCTCCAAGGTTATATAGGATTTGGATAAGCAGAGAAGACAATATTCTAAGAAGAGGGAACAGCATGAACAAAGCCACAGAACTGGGAATGAGGATGGTGCATTGAGGAGGCCTGCCTAGCCACAGAAGAAGGTGTAGTTAGGGGTACAGCAGGGGGTAGAGACAAGAAGAAAATTACTGGTTTCTGCTTAGTTGCCTATCCCATCATCCAGGCTTAATGAAGAACTGTCAGACCTCTGGCAGCACAGAGGTGGTTGGCAGTGTCAGCAGGGGGCTCCATGGCAAAATTCACTTGTCAGCCTATTGAATGTTTCAAGCCTCACAAAAGTAAATTCCAATGAAAGAGAAAGAATTATAGGGAATGGCTTAACCAGCAATATGTCATATAAGCAGTAAGAGGGAAAAAAGTAAAACCTCTAGTCTAGAAACACACACGTGCAAAAACTCCATCTCTTTTGCCCTTCTATCCCTGTCTTTCTTAAAACCACCATGTGCAAATCTATTCCTTTTGGAAAAAACAAGGTATTTCACTTAACACTTATAGGTTTCTCTTTCTTCAACACATAAGTCTCCACTTCACAAAACCATGTGAGAGAGAGGGCAAGTTATACACCAGCCAGAGGAAAAAATATTTCTATCCTCTTGCTGCTCCCCTACAAAGAAAAGTGGCTACTGGCACTCTCCTGGTACATACAACCTTAAATTCTCTGCATTGTTTTACTTCCTCCAGGATCCTCAGAGGGAAACTGAACTTTACAGGTCTTTGCTGTTGTTACCCTCCTGCTAAGAGCAACATTCTGAATGCTTTAAATCCCCGCCATCTGACTTTAGCCTCCCCTGAAACACAGAACGTGAAAAGATGAAAGAATGAATGAGTTGTTCATTGTAGAGCTACCCAAACCTTAGCAAATCAAATCCATGTTTCCGGAAGGCAGGCATTATAGTCACTAGTGCCCATTTATGCCAGAGAAGGGACTCCAAATGTAGTTTCAGATTTATGATGTCAACTTCCTTTCTCTATGCACAGAGCTTTTACCTTCCTTATCTCCACCCAGTCCATCTGCATTTCTCCCATCCAAGAGAACATCAAATACTTAAAAAGTAACTCTATTCCCAAAACTCGTCATGATTTTAAGAAGCCAAATGCCACAGGAAAAAAAAAAAAGAAAATTCTTAAGACTGAAAGATAAAACCATCAGTTTGGGGAGGTTTGTTTCTTCTCTTCATTTGACTCATGTGTTTTTGTTAACATCCAAAGAGAAGATAATTAAAACCTACAAGAAAACCAGCTGGCGGTGGGGCAGGAGTTGGTGGGGGGGGGGGGGGAGAGTCTTGGTGACTTCAGGACTATGCCACATGTTTATGGGTGAATTTTCTAAGTAACACAGCAATAAAAGGGGGAGGGAAGTTTTTATAAATAAATGCCACATTCTTCAAAGCTTCACATAAACTACATTCTTTTTCAAAGGGGGCCTCTCCTTCCTCATCACTTCATTTCCACCAAAGGGGAAAAGATTCTAATAATTTCCCAAAACAGTATTTACAGAGTCAAAATCTTACAGCAACTAGAAACACACACACACACATACACACACACACACACACACACACACACACACACACACACACCCCTAATACAATGATCTCCAGCAAAGGAGAAACAAAAACCAGTCACCTTTTTACTTCCTGGTTTCTCTATCAGGTCTCATAATTAAGTGTATATAATTTGATTTGAAAGGCAGATCCTCTCTGGCTTCCTCTTTAGAATGCAGTCTATATATCATCAAAAAATGGAAGATCCACTTGTAATCCCCCTTTCATTTTTTATCTGCTTTGCTGATTATAAAGTTCAACAGATCAGCTTTGGTCAAAGTGTATGACATGACTTACAGCACACATAAAACATACATGCCACTGTGGCCTTCAAATGTAGCTACTTGTTTTCAGGTAAGTCCAGAGCCTGTCCCCATTCTCTCTACTAATAGGGGTAATTGGCACACTGTAGCATTGTTGCTGCTCTGTGATTTGTTCTTTATGGGGGTCTCCCTAGACCATATGTGCATGCAGCCGTGATAGAAATATTTTCCATATGAGCTCTCTAGCATGCTTAAGTGCTTCAGCCTGAGTTAAGGGAGCCCATTTGTCATTTGCTTTGCACAGTAAAAAAATCAACAGGGAAGTTTAATACTCTGGCTACAAGTACAGGGCAATGAACAGCTTTCAGCTACTCAGATCACTAATGCATTCAAACCCACCAAACCTCCATTCAGGACTTTAATTTCTTCAAAAGACACAGAAACTGTTGTGTGGAAAGCAGAGGGCTTCACGAACTAATAACCCAAAACAACCGCTGTTTAATATGAGAGGTTCCCTCTTCAGTGCCTAGAAGCCACATGGAGGTTGGGAGCCTCAGTAATGACACACCCTAAACCACAGCTGACTTGGAGGGATTTTCACTTCCACTTCTCTGTTAGCAGGGAAAGTAATTACACTAGGCTTCCCAAAGCTGCTCAGTCCTGTGACAAGCCAAACAAAAAGGGCTAGGAAGCCTCAGTACCATCCTTCAAGAAATGGACTTTTCACTTAGATTTTTGATACTCTCCTTATTGTTACACCAGGGAAAAGAAATTCTGGATAACTACTGTATCCCTCCAATTGCTTGAGGGATGATTCTACCAGACTTCTGTGAGTAGGAAGTCAAAGAAGAATCCAAAGGGTTGGAGAATGAGTTACATACTTATCCACAGCTGGGGAACAGGGGACATACTTCGATGTGTCTTCCTACCCAGCCCTTTATGTATTTTCCCCTAATTCCTCTTTCCCAATATTTTAAAATCATCTATGGCACCCAGGTTCAACAATGGGCCAAACCCCTTTTTAGCAAACAAATTAGGATGATCACTATGAAGACAAATTACTTTAAAAAAAAAATTTCTGGAAACACGATATAAACAAGCTAACATCCCACACTCTTGCTGGCACTCTCCCGTCTGGACCTCATGCACACTCAAGATCCCGATGTCTGGTCCTGTCACACTGCTGTCACTCTTCAAACTTAGGGCATAAAGGTGACTAAACATATGTTATAGGAACAATGAAACCATGGAGAAAAGAAGCAAAGGGGAAATAAGGAGCAGGATGGAGAGCAAATTAAAGAAATGCAAAAACAGAAGGTAGAGGGGAAAAAAATAACTACTTCAGTATCTTACACATTTCTTTCTATATAACACACACATAGAAAACAAAATTCCAACCCTTCCTGGAATCAGGTATGTACTATTTCTCTTATTATCACTAGGAGGAGAAACGTACATGCCAGAGAAATCTCTCATATAAAAAAAGGAGTGCTCAGGATGGTAATATGAGGAAAAGTTTCTTTTTAGTTGTTAGATCGATTTTAGAAGATTATGGATTGTTTTTTTTTTCTCCAAGAGAAAAGGTGAGGGGAAAAAGACTATATCTAGAAGAAAGCAAGGCAATTGTAAAAATTAAAGACAGAATGTTACCCATTGTCCAACAGAAAAACTGTTCCCTGATCCCTCTTGGTAGATAGAAGAGGAAACATAATACTGACAAGAATATAACTTTTGACAAGATATTTTGCTTGGCTTACCTCTCCCTCAGGTCTTGCTAACACTGCTGTTTGAACGTAGAACAATGTTAATATCAGGTAGCTGACAAACATTATTACCCAAAGTTAGAGCTACCCTAGAGGAGAAATCCGTCTGCCAAGTACTAACAGCTAGCAGATGCACTTGTGTCTCAGGATCCCAGCCCTGGAGTTCTGCTACACAGGCACCATGCTTGCGCTCTCTCTCTCTCTCTCTCTCTCTCTCTCTCTCTCTCTCTCTCTCTCTCTCTCTCTCTCTCTCTCTCTCTCTCTCTACTACCAGGAGCTCTGCTCTCAGTCTCAGCTCTGAAGACAACTGGTAAGCTGATCTCTTCATGTAATAACTTCTATCGAGTGGGGGAGGGGAAGAGAGCCAGCTGGGAGCTGGGGGGCTGCAGTTAAAATAAAGCAGAAAGGGGAGGGACAGAAAATGATCAGTGTGGAGTTATGCATCTGGCCTCATTCATGAAACAAGCTCTGAAGGTAAGCACTCTATCCATGGGCAGGCAGGAGGGAAGGTGGGGGGGAAGGGGGAGGAGAGGGTGCTGTCAATGTCTCATTGGTGCAGACAGGCAGGCTTGGCTGCCGAAGAACTAAACTGTAAAACCTCCTACTCACACCAAGCTCAAACTGGGTCCTTAAAACCAAGTGCAGTGTCCCCCCTTCCATTACTTCAAGGCTAGCTTTGGAGGGGAAAGTAAGTCACAATTACTCGGTCCGAGGATTATGTCAATGGAAAGAGGCAAAATGGGATAGCCATAGTCCTTGGACTTAATTTTTTTTGGGTGGGGGGAAGGAGATGGAAAAGGATAGATGATTAATGCGCCGAAGTGACCCCAAGAGAGAGTCACCTTTTTCTCCCTCTTGTTTATGTCATTGCCAGTAGCAATAGACCATCTGCAGAATGAGTAGGTACAAGCGCCAAAGAGAAAGAAACCTAAGATCCGAAATTTTGTAGAGATGATGCTGCCTCATAGAAATACAGAGAAACTTCTATGTTTGATTGCAGATCAACCAGAGAACAGCTTCAAATGTAACTTCAATGAGAAGCACTCTCAAGTCCTGAGTTTCCATCTCAGATCTGTCTCAAGTATCATATTCAAATCACCAACTTCCTGACACATATCTTTATCTGAATATGACAATACCTACCACTGAGTATATATAAATATAAACTAATTACATTTCTTTAAAACCCAGTTTCTCCTCTACCTTTCCTATTGCTCTCAATGGTATTGACATTCTTCGAAACATTCACACTGGTACCAGTAAAATAATTTATTTCTATTCAATAGCAATATGTATTAATACATGAATATATTCACTGAATCCTGGGGGGGGGGAGAGGAAAGGAACTCTATGGTCCTGCTCTCCAGAAACCTATAATCTACTAGAAGGGTTAAAAATATTTATAAGATTATAAAATTATATATGTATGTACATATATGTAATCTTATAAGATTAGAAAATGAGTTATGAAATTCTTCCCTCTCATTCATCCCATAAGTCATTAAATACTGTTGAATTTATCTTCATAATTGCTTTTTAAAAATTACTTATTAACATTCATTTTTTTGGAGAATTTTTGAGTTCCAAATTCTCTTCCTCCCTAGCCATTGAAAAAGCAACAAATGTACAATTGATTTCACATTCAACCCTGCTTTACCATTCCCATTGGCAAAATTAATTTGGGCCTACATCACCTCTCACCTGCACTGATATAGTGATTTTTCACAGGTTTCCTTGTTCCTAATGTCTCCCTACTGCACTTGATACACACAACTGCCTTTTTAACCTTCCTGATATACAGGTCTGATCATACCACTTCCCAGCTCAGAAACTTTCCATTATTCTCCATGGATTATCAAAACTTCCAAACTCTATGGGCCTAGCACATCACAGAATTCATCAAAAAAAAAAAAAAGAACTAAATATTCAGTTTCCATGAACCCAAATCTATTAAGTGGCTGAGAGAACTGAGTTCTTTAAAAGTCAGACACTTTGAAACAACATTGTCAGCTTATTCAAATAAGCTACTAAGTACAATGGTAAGGCAAAATAATGGATTGATTCCTCCTAAAAAAAATTAACATTACAGGCAGATTCACTCAAACATATTGGCTTTTCTCATTAATGGAATTCTAATTTTTAAACTATGACTTATTAATATTTTATATTACATTAAACTTTAGTGTCAATGTGCTATGTTCACTTTATTTCTCTTTCTGTTTTTTTTTTCTCTCTCATGGTATTTCCCTTTTGTTATGATTTTTCTCTCCCATTATGATTTATAAAGAAATGTGTTTTTAAAAGATAAAAGTACATGAATAACAGGGAAAACATTTTATTCATTTTACTTCCCTCATACCCACTATATATATTTTTAAGTATGAGGACAACAAAATCATCATTAAAATGACATCCTACTACCTCCAGAATTTTGCCTTAACTATATTACATACTAATATTCAGATTTTCTATATAACAATCAAATTGAACTTTGGTTTTGACATCCTTTCCTCATCCCTGCCTTCTGAAAACATTTGCTTTCTTCAAAATTCAGCTGAAGACTTGCACATTCATTAAACATTCCTTGATCCATGCAGGTGAAAGGGATCTCGCATGCTTGCAGTAACCATACTCTAATTTTGATATATCTTTAGTTCCAATAACTTACTATACCCTTTAAATGTGATATTTATTTGTATATATATCCTTGTCTTCTCATTAGGTTGTGAGATTGTTTGGAGTATTTTATTCATTATCTTTCTTTCCTTAGTTCCTAGCATAGTGTCAATATTTTGCAGAAACTTAGTGAATATTTGCTGAATTGAAGCTTCAATTTGTTTCACTGAATCCAATGGAATTTAAAAGTCAATAGATAGTAAACAGAAGGATCTTACATTCTTTATGCCTCTCAGACAGTTGAGAGATCTTAAAAGACATGATTTGCTTTGGAAAATCTATAAATGTTTGCCTGTTCCCACCTTAATTTTTCATCAAGAATACTAATGATCAAGAATACATAAATTATTCTCAAAATAAAGATTATAGAAATAAGAAAACAAGTGTGTGAATTTATAGTTTCTGATGACTTCTTAGTCACCTCTGACTTAAGAAAGTCATCACTTCTATTCCTTTTATATTTCTTTCTTTCAGATATTTTGAGTATTAGTTTCTAAAAAGGAGCATTTAACCGATGCCACGGATAGGGTGCTGGACTTGAGTTAGGAAGCTCAAAATTCAAAGAAATTTACTTCTGTCTGCCTAATCTTTTTCATGGAAAATGGAGATCTACTACACAGGACTTTTGTGAGGATAAAGTGCAATAATTGTGATGTTTACATAGCAGGGCAAACCTTAAAGTGTTTTATTGTTGTTTAGTTATTTTTAATTGCATCCAACTTTTTGTGATTCAACTGGGATTTTCTCAGCTGAGGTACAGGAGTGGTTTGCCATTTCCTTCTCCAGCTCATTTTACTGAAATAGAAACTGAGGTAAACAGGGTTAAGTGACTTGCCCACGGTCACATATTTAGTAAATGTGTGAAGCTGGATTTGAACTCAGTAGTCTTCCTGATTCCAAGTCTAGCATTCAATTCATTGTGCCATGGAGCTGCCCCAAAGTGCTTTATTGATGATAGTTATTAAATAGATTGAAATGACTTTGTCTATGACATAGATTTCTTATATAGTTGGTAAGTTCCAGGTAATTTCACCTTAAGTGTAATGAATAGGAGAGTTCAAATGAGGTAATTAGACAATCACTGCTAATGAGAAGTCAGCCAATAGCACAAGAGTCACTGTGCTAAGAATTTGAGGATTCAAAAAGTAAGCATTGTTCCCTTCTTTGTACTTGTACTTCCCAACATCTTCTACAATGTAGAACGCATAGTATAGGTTCCCAATACTGACTGACTGAAGCACCAAAACCAAACCCCACAGTATGTGCTATTGAGGAGCATATATTCTAGCAAGAGAGATGACATATAAAATATCTAGATATGTAAAATATGAACAAAATATATGGAAGGGGAAGGCATTAGTAGCTGGGGAAAACAGGAAAGGCCTCCTGCAGAAAAGGAGATTTGAGTTGAATTTTGAAGAGACAAGAGGTGAATTAAACAGTCAAGAAGAAGGGTAGAACATTCCAGTCATGGGAAATAATGCCAAGGTACAGAGATGAGAGATAGAGTGGCATTTCTAGGAACTACAAGTAGGAAAAGTGCCCTTAGAAAAATACCAGCAGATATATCCATTTCACACATGTTCATTATCCTTCTGGCTTAATCTACATATAATTTCAGAATAATCTGGTTTAGCTAAAATCCATGCCAAGCACCCTGTAGGACTATTTTCCCCTCAATTACTTTTCACAGAATCATGGAATCTGAAAGTTGGAAGAGATCTTAGAAGCTATTTAGTCCATTCTAGACATGCCAAAAAATCTAAATCTTTCCAATCCCCTTCACTAACATTTCTACACCCCTTATCTACCAAAACAGTCCCTTATTCTTTTAAGGAGAATTATATTATATAGAAACTTTTAAAGCCCAAGTCTGCACTTATGTAATTTCGACCCATTGCCTTAATTCTGTTTAGAGGTCTAAATAGGACGAATGTACTACCTCTTTTACATGGTAACCCTTCAAATTTGGAGATAAATAGCCCCATTTCCTTCAGTCATATGCTCCAGGTTATTGTGCCTACATATAGTGACCAGAATTAAACACAGTAATCCACATTTGGAATGACCAAGGCACAATTTAGCAGAAATGCTGCCTTTCTTCTACTCCTCTCCCAAGAAAGCTCAGAGAATATTAGCTCTATCACACTTCTGACCTATATCAAAGTTTTAATCTTTTGAAACTCCCAGATTTTAACAAGCATAGCATGTGCAAGCATTCTTCCTCTCAGTCCATTTATTTTTTTTTATAGTTGAACTTTTCAAAAATAAAATATAGAACATTTCCTTATCTCTCTTCAATTGAATCTGATTCAAATAATCCCATAGGACTAGCTTGTTAAGATCTTTTGGGTTTTTAATGTGGACTCTGCCATTCAATACATTAAGAATCCTTTCCATTTCTGTCATCTGCAAATTCAACAAATGTCTTCTATGTCTTCATCCAGAACACAGATAAAAATATCACCATTTTGTGAGCAAATAACATTCTTAGTTTTCTATCACAAGCTGCAATTATCTTCATGGTGGTCTATTTGCTTATACTCACTGTGAGCCCTGCAAGGCAAGATGGCCAACTGTGCCATGGAATAATATATTTTGTTGTCTTTGGATCCACAATGAAACCAATTCTGCCAATTTCTGTATTTGCTTCTCTAAGGAGGACCTGTGAACTGTCCTCTCATTGTACTTTAACTTCTTTATTTTTTCTGCTTTCATTTAGAGTTGGAACTGGAGGAGGGAGTCACAATAAGTATGACTCAGTTTCTCATATTTTCATCTTCCCAGGGCTTATCACAATGCCAGTAGAAGAGGAACTTACTAGATAGCTGTTGACTTTTTAAACAACAGTGACATATGAGGATCAATAGTTAAGCTAGTCAATAAGAATGAGTTAGTGTGAACTTATTTCTAAGAATTTTATAATTTTTAGTATCTTCTGGACTCTTTTGTCACCATGAAAATATTATTAATCACCTACTATGTGTGAGACACTGTGCTAAGGACTTGACAAATATTTCATTTGATCCTCAGTGTAGAAGCCACAGATAGTGGGGAATCTTGAGTGAGGTAGAAGGCCCTTTAGTCCAGTAAAAGGAACCCTGCTCTCAGTGTCTAATTTGGCTCCCTATTCCCCTAAGGGTTCCCAGTTTTCTTGAGAAGTCAGAGGGAGTGACAATGTATGTTGTGATTGAAGCAGAGTGATACCAAGTGGCAAAGAGACATCTACACACGATAGCAAGGTGTTTATGTGGTCCTGTATGAGATGAGCAGTATATAGTTAATGCATATGCAGTATTGCTTTAGTTATATAAGAGTATTAGGGTATATAAGGCTGAGAGAATTGGGAATAAACAGACTTCGTGTTTGACCATACACGTGAGTCCCACTTCTTCACTCCTCTCCTAAGATCAAGGACTCAGGCTGGTACCGAGATCTTCCAGAGAGCTGATCCAGACATTACACCTCACAACAGTTCTGGGAGGTCAGTACAATTATTTCTCCATTTCGCAATTGAGGAAACTGAGACGAAAGAAGAATAAGGGATTTGCCCAGGCTCATACAACTATTCAGTATCTGAGGCCAAATTTGTACTCTGATCCTTCTGATTCTAACATCCGAGTCTATCTGCCGCAACACTTAGCTGCCACACAGGACTAAAAATCGGTTTGTTTTGTATGGTGTTTTTCTATTTCAGGTATATAATATTCTCATCAGGGTATGCATTACTAGAAAAAGAAATCTAAGATTCATATGGTAAAAATGTGAACTAAGGCATGAGTAGCGTAGAGATTAGAGTAGTATCTCTGAACTTTGAAAAGATAAGGGAGACACCCGTTAAAAGGTCATCGTCTTAGAACCTTGGAAGGGATATTAGAGATCAGAGGATCCAACCCCTTCATTTTGTGTGAGGAAAATGAAGCTCAAAGAGGCTAAGTCCATTGCCTAGAATCACACAGCACATAAGTGTTTCAGATAATGTTGGAAATAATTCTTCTTGAATCCTGGTCTAATATTTTCACTACTCATGAATGTTAAAGTCAAGAAGAAATGATAGCCACTAAATCATAAACAAGAATCTCTGCAGACCACATATTAATTTGGAAAACTGCGTATTAATACCATTTATGTTCTTTTGTCATTTTATTTATTTTGTTAAATATTTTGCATTTACTTTTTAATCTGGAGATGCTGTTAAGTGTAATTGTGAGCTGATCGAGCATATGTTTGATACCTCTACACTATATCATATCACATTTTAAAAGGAAGATTTTGAGAAAGCCATTGACAAGAAATAAGCAAGATGAAAACATATTTAAAGAAGGTGATCTGCCCTGATGGAAAGAATATGCACATCTGTAAAATCACCAATTCACTGAAGTTATGAAGTCTGTAAGTTGCAATAGTAAAAGAACAACCAAAAAAAAAAAAAAAAAAAAAAAAACCAAACAAACAAACCCTACATAATAGGACCCAACAGAGCTTTCTCTCTCCTGGGTTAAAATTCTACAGTAACTCTGTGCTATGCCATTTGAGTATAATTTTTGTAGAGGCACACCTTGCCTAGAATGGAAAAAATGTTTCTTCCCTGCTTTGGCAAGATTCCCATTTTGCATGCAGACCTTTATCCATTCATAAATTTGATGAGAAAGATTAAATTAGATATTTAAATATAACAATAAAAGTCTATAATTTTCCAGTAATGGAACAAACTCAACACACACACACACACACACACACACACACACACACGTAAAATAAGACTACTAAAAAATACTCTAGAGTATTTGAGCAATGCTGATTTTTTTGCCCTCGGGCAATTTTCTTTTTAAGTGACTAAATGCCCTAACAAAAGCAAACATCAGGAAAATGTACTTGAATCAGTGGTTTATAATTTCAGATACAAGAATGAAATTACTCAGACTTAATAAATCATTTTAAAGAGCTTGCAAGTTAGCTTTGGGTTTTTTTTTTTTGGGGGGGGGGGAATGAGTTGACTGCTTAGAATTTAGGTTCATTTCTCTCTGGGGACGTCCAAAAGGCATATTCTCCATAAAGGCAGATTCAGATAGTCTCTTAAGTTGGCCATGCATGTGAACAAAATAAATCTCAGTATTTATAAGTAGGAAGTTATCATGTGGATATGATTTACTTCATTATATGCTGGCATAATTTATTATTCATTATTATTTACTTTTTAATTTTATTATTATTTTATTATATGGTATGTTAGGGGAAATTCTGAAATGTATAACAAAACAGGCATGAGTAAGAAGAATTTAAGATCTGATCCAAGAACAGGAAAGCCATTGAATAAAGTTGGCTCTAATTCCTTTGCTTTTGCAAACTATAGATAAGGTTGCTTTAGAGTAACTTTGAAGCAATTTTATGAAAAGCTACCTTCACTAGAGTGATAACATGACGTAGAGGAGAGAACGCTATATTTGACATCAGAAAGATTTGCCTTTCAATTTCATCTTAGGCGCTATGTGATCTTTGACAATTCTTTGAACTGCTCTGAGCCTCAATTTCCTCATCTGTAAATGGAATAATTATATGACTTATCTCAGAACATTTTGAAAAATCCATCAACCAGAATGAAGTTCCTGCTTTGTATCAGGCAGAATGGTATAGTAGAAGTAGAGTCTGCTTTGGAGTCAGAAAAACCAGACTCAAGTTCTTCCTCTGACATATATTGCTTATATAATCCTGAGCAAATCACTTCTATTCTCAGAGTACCAGGAAACTCTAAGATTTTAAGTTTCAGATCAGTATAGGTAGATTTCTGTTATCTGTATCTGTAAGGGAGTTTCTTCATTGAGATTTATTTACACCAGTGAAATCCTAGGACTATCTAACAACAATAATATCAACAACAAATATGTTAAGTACTGTTCTAAATTCTGGAAATATGAATATTAAAAGTGAAAAAATGCCCTCTCAAAAGCAGCTTATATTCTAATGGGAAGAAGAGATAAAACACAAACACACACACACACACATATATGCATATGTGTGTGTATATATATATATATGTGTGTATATATATATACATATAAGTAGAGATGAATTAATGTTATAAATAAAATAATTATGTTATAAATTAATGAATAATGTTATGTTAATGAATAGTGAATTAATACAATGATCAAATGTGATATATACTTCACAAATATTAAAGTCCCACATAAATTTGAGTTTTTAACCATCATTATTGTGGTTATTATGTGTTATAGTGCTACAAAAGAGTAAACCTCTTGGATTACTCACCTTCATAATATTATAGTTCTCTCTAAGCTTTCTTTATGATATTGGGACAAAAGATACTATCTGTGGGTCCTATTTATCTCATTTTTTTGAAAGTCTTGTCTATATATTAGAATAACTATAGTCATTTTGACAAGGTTTAGATTTGGGGAACCCAAATGAAATTAGAGTTACTGGTGGTCAGGGAGTTAAATAAGGTCTAGTGACAGGTTCAGGGTTCAGGGAATCAAATGGAAGGGTTTGTCTCCCCTGCAATCTTTGGGATTCAGCGTAAGCATAAGTTCTCTGTAAAGGAATTTACAGACTTGAAAACCTAGATTGATAAAAGAGGTTTATTATGGGGATTGGAAGTAAGGTTAAAGTCTGGTTAAGGAAACAGGTGAGGGTAAAGAGAAGATAGCACTGGAAACAGTATTACAGTGGGCAGAGGCCCTTGATGTGCTAAGCATAGGGCTGGCATATTTGGAACTTCTGCAAAGAGAGGGTTTTAGTTTGGCTCTTTTATAATAGGAGGCTTTGGCTTCAAGTTGAAGGGGCTAGTGGGTGGAGCCCCAAGTTGGATCTTAGCTAGGTTTCAGCTTTGAGCTGGAATTTGAATTGAATTCAATGGGTTTCAGGATTGAGCTGACCCCACCCAGAAAAAAAAAGATGAAACTGTTTGTCCTTGGGGCAGGGTCCCTCACTGAGGCAGAGTTGAAGGAGATTTTCTCCTTTAAAGGTTTTCAGAGTTTTGGGGTCCCCTCTTCAATTTTATTCTAACAAATGGATAAACTATTTCTCTAAAACAAATCTTATCATCCAAATGTCCATTGTATTAACTTATCTACTTTCATTATTTCAACTACCACCTCTGTGAATGAATTTTAAAACTCTTTTAAGCCAAGGCCTCTGTATAGAGTTTAAAATGTGTATTTCTAATAGTATTTAATGAACATTTCTTTCTTTTAATTGTATTTCCAGTGCTGAGTAAAGTGCCTATAACTTATAGTCCTTTAATAAATGTTTATTAAATTGGATATTTCTACTATAATTTTAAAATGAGCATAGAGTGGTGTGGGGGTAAAGTCCTAATCTCAGTGATGCATTTGGACCAGAATTTAGTGGGATCAATACCTTGTAGAAATGATATTGTCTTAGCTCCTTCTCCCCCGTCTGAAAAGCCATAGTGGAGAGTGTGCCCTCCAAATGTTGGAAGTAAATATTTGTACCACTGTTCTTACCATGTCTTTTAAGTAAATGTCCTTTTGTAAACATGACTTGTTTTTAAAGCAAAGCAAAGCAATGAACGTGAAATCAGAAGATCTGCATTTGAATCCTGATTCTATATCTACTGGCCATGTGATCTAAATATAGTCTTCTCTCAGCATCCTCATCTATAAAAGAACCTAGACTAAATGACTTTTGAGATTCCTTCCAGCTTTGCAATAGAATCAAACTCAAAAACTCAAAAAGAAAAGGCCACTAATCTATAACACAGTGTACACTGAATTAATTCTAAAACATAAGATAATCAGTGTTTTATTGTGTCTTATTTCTTTTGCTAAATATTACCCAATTGCATTTTAATCTAGTTTGGGAACTCTTAAGAGTATTGTGGGCTGGGCTTTTGACATCTTAGCTATAATGCTCTAGATTTAAAGTATAAAATTCCATTAGATTTTAAGCTCCTTGAGGAGAGGGTTTATCTTTGGTATCTTTTTTAATCCAAGAAGTATAACACAGTACCTGGTATGAAGAATGTACTTTTTACTGACTGACTGGGCTGAAGTAATAATAATATTCTTTCCAAATTTACTCCCTCTCAGACTTCCCCATTGTTACTTAATTGTCTTTATATAGTCTAAAATCTCCTCAAATATACTGTAGTTATAACATATCCTTTATTTATATTTATTATATTATTTTATTAATGCATAATTATATGTAACATTTATTATAACATTATGTTTATATATTGCCTATTTTATTTTATATATTATATTTATTATATATTCAGTAGAATCCTGAAAACATAGAAGTAATTTCATGAATACTTATTGAATAAATTTTGACACTAGTTTCTGCCCTTAAACATTAACAATCTAGTTGACCAAACACAAAGGGAATTAAATGAAGAACAATTAAGACATAGCATGCATGATATGAGCCATTGTAAGTAAAATAGGTGTTGAAAAAAGATGTCCGGAAAATGTTGTTTTGTATTTTCTTTTTCTGCCAGGATGAAGATACCTGAACATTCTCCATTTCTTCTGCTTTTGTACAAAATCATTTATTCTTGCTCTCTATAGTACATAAAAAGCTAGACTCATGTAGCACATTCTTATAAGGGTACTCAAAATGTGGAGAGGGAAAAGGAAGAGGAACACCAAAAGGGGAGGTAAGAGAGTTCTGAGAAGCAAGATGATTTTTTTCCTAGATTATACTGACAGGGTATTTTGGGGCTCTGATTGAAATTTTTACTGATTAGACTACAATGGAGTTATTTGTAAACTTTGCACTAAGTATTATTACTTTTGCCTTTATAGTTTGGGGTGGGAACTATAGCTATTTTTTCTTAAATATAAAATGAAAGGTTTGACCAAAATTGTCTCTAAGGTTCTTCTAAATTAACCTGTAGAGCAGTGTCTCCTATAAATATAGAGGCAAACTCAGAGGTCTGAAGTAGTAGAAAAACCCGAACAATCTAACAAACAATATTAAGTGCTACAACCAAGAAGACATTGTGTTAGGCACTGACAATTCCCAAGTGAAATAAACATCAGTCCCTGTTCTCAAGGAACTTATAGTCTAATGCACAGGGTTAGCAGGGTATGGGGGAAAATGTACTAAATGCCAAACCTGGGCAAGGTTTTGAGAAATTCAAGGAAATTGGGATCATGTTTATCACACTATATGAATATAACCACTCTGGTCTTTTCCATGACCCCCTTTCCCCACTTCCAAAAAAGCTTGTCCAATACTGATCCAACATAAAGTTCTATTATATGTACAGTCAAACAAATGGCCTACAAACTAATCTTTCATGTCCCATCTCTATGCCTTTTCACTGACTGTTCCTTTTGCCTAAGGTACTCCCCCTCCTTATCTCAATCCTTTAAAACCCCATGTTTCCTTGAAAACTTCGCTCAATGTGTCATCTTCTGTAGAATATTCAGAAACCTAAAGCCTGCATCTGAAAAATGAATTCTTTACAAAGCCCATTGGATGAGACTTGATATGAGAGCACCAAATGAATTTGAAAAGAAATTGACAATATCTTCCCTAAACAGTAATCTGGTTTAAAATGCAATATTGCTTTGAAAACTACTTACATGTAGTGACTATTGACTGGTTAGAACAAGGTCAGGGTGAACACCAAAGCAGAAGAAAGATGAAGAAGAGAAGATGTTATTGCAATTATGGCCCTCTGCTCTGAATTGTTTAAACAAACTGTCAAATCTGAAAAATGCAAAATGGAAAACAGTGAAGTGATCACCATCACCATTTTCTGGAGAAGCTTAACAATGCAAAACAGTCACCACAGCATGAATGCTAAAGGAACTTGCAAGTCATCTCAGTCAACAAACATTTAAGGTCTTTGCTAAGAAGAAAGAGCCAAAGGCAACAATGGTGGAGATTATGGGCCATTTTTTCCCCAAAACAGTATAGAAAAGAAGAATATAAGACTTCAACCTCTGAAGTTGTCACTTAACAAAATAATGAAAAATAATTGAAGAGAAAACAAGCCTACAGAAAATTTGGCATGAGATCCATCCAAGTCACAGTTGCAAATGTAACTGGAAGGAGGATAAGAAGTACATATAAAATACAACATATTGGTGTTTTCAGGACTTATTTTTAGTGTAGTTAATGGAATGAGCATAGTGCAATTCAGTACTAAGTGACAATGGATAGAAGTAGCAATAATATTTGAGAACACAAATCTGAAAAGAGTAATACAATCTGCCTTAATACATAAAGAAAAACTAAGTTGGAGAAGAAAAAAAAATTAAAGGCATTCAGGGATTTTCAAAATATCTCAAAAAAGCAGAATGTGGATATGGGAATTATGGAGACAAAGCTGAGCTCAGGTGAAGCTTTGTGTGAAAGACATTCTCTGCTTCTAATCGCAGGCTTTTCCTGGAAAAGTTGAAAATGATAACCTGTCTCATTCTTTCTATTCTATTTCCATGATACTCTAGTTCAATCAAACCTTCTACTTTTTTTACATGGGCTGTTGCAATAACTTCCTGTTCTACCTGTCTATTTTCTCCCTTCTCCAATTCAACCTTCACACAGCTGCCAAATTCATTTATTAATTAACAGTTTGATGATGTCAGTCCTCTGATCAGAAGCCTTCCAGTTCCATAGGATTAAAAATATGACTCCTTTTCTAGTATTTAAATTTCTCTCCTATCTGATTCCGATCCACCTTTTCAGTTTTATATGATGGTCCTCTCCGTCATATATTCTTCAAAGATACAAGATGTTTCCCGAACTCAGCATGACATTTCTTATTTACATTTATTAAGATAAGTTGTCCTCTATGTAGAAAATTTAAATGCCCTGTGTCAAGAATATATCTGCAAAATTAAATAGCCATCGTTCAGTTTTCTTTCTATTTGCTACTTTTGCAGCTTTTGACATTGTTTACTACCCCTTCCTCCAAAATAATCTCTTATTCCTGATATTAATGACATTAGTTTGTCTCCTCACTCTCATTCTACTTGTCTGACAAATTCTGCTCAATTTGTTTTCAGGCACTCAGCTTCCCCCACCACACACACACACACACGCACGCACGCACGCACGCACACACGCACACATGCACGCACACACGCACACACGCACACACACCCCTACCTGCAATAACTCAGGGCTCAGTTCTTAGTCTTCTAATTTCGTTTTCTCTCCCTCCATCCTTCTTACTAATTTTACAAGCCTTGCTAGCTTCAACTGTGTTCTTTACAGCAATGATTCCAAATGTATACTGGGATATATGCAACCTTAATCTCTCTTTTGGATTTTAGCATTGCATTGCCTAGCTATCTTTTGGATATTTGCTTTGATTTGAATATCCCATCATCATTTCAAACAATCTATTTAAGATAATACCAATTCTCTCCCTTCCTACCCATCTCTCACCCTTCCTCAAATATTCCTTAGTTCTTTTTTTTAGGTCTCTGTTACCATTCTAGTCACTCAAGTTCACCATTTTGAAGTCAACCTATATTTTCCCTTCTTTCTTCCTATTTCTAGTCAGTTGTATAGTCTTATCAATTCAACACCCACAATATCTCTTCTGATAACTCTTTTTTTCCCTCACTCATGTGACTTTAATGTTCAACCCTTATTATTCTTTTGATTCTAACCAATCACAGCAATCAATCAGCAATAATTTATTAGGTACTTATGTGCCAGGAACTATGGTACATATTAAGTATACACAAAGCAAAAAATGAAACAGTTCCTCCGCAAAGAGCTTATATTCTATTGAATATAACATATATTAAGTATGTTTACATTTATTTATTATTATATATAACATATATACATATATTAATATAGACAGATAAATACAATTAAATTTGTATTTTCTAGGATAAATACAATTTATTTTGTAATCTGTGGAAGAGGGAGAAGCAATTGCCATAAAACTTGGAAAAAGCTTTATGTGGAAGATTACCCTTAAATAATGTTTTGAAAGAAATTTGGAAATCTAAGAGGTTGAAGGAATGATTGCATTTCATTTCATACAAAGGCAATGCAGAGTCATGGAGCAAGGGGAGTTTACCAGGTCCATAGAGCACACAGAGTACTGGAAGTGGATTAATATACAATAAGCTTTTAAAATTAAATTTTTAATTATTTATTGATTTTAACATTATTTTCTTTTTAAATTTTGAATTCCAGATTCTCTCCTTTCCTTTCACTCCTACCCATTCCCCTAGAAGGCAAATAATATGATATCAATTATACATATGTAATCATGCAAAACTTATTTCCATATTAGCCATATCATAAAACAAAGCAAAAAAAAAAAACTAGAATTATACTTCAATTAACACAAAAATTTCTCTCTGGAGGTAGATAGCATTTTTTTTTCATCAAGAGTCTTTTGGAACTATCTTGGATCAAAGAGATCATAAAAAGTGAGAAGGAGCTACATGTACAAAAAATATTTATCATACTTTTTGTGGTGGCAAAAAATTGGAAATTGAGGAGATAATCATCAATTGGGAAATAGCTAGACAAATTGTGGTATATGAATGTAATGGAATACTATTGTGCTATAAGAAATTATGAGCAAGTAGACTTCAGAAACAATTGGAAAGACATTCATGAACTGATGCTGAGTGAAGTAAGCAGAACCAGGGGAACGCTGTACATAGTAACGGCAAGATTTTGTGATGATCAACTGTGACAGACTTAGCTTTTCTTAAGAATACAATGATCAAAAACAATTCTAAAAGACTAATGATAGAAAATGTCATCCATATCCAGAGAAAGAATTCATGAGGTCTGAATGCAGTTTGAAGAATAGTGGTTTTGCTTGCTTTGTTTTTTTTTTTTCATGTTTCATTTTTTCCTTTTTGTTCTGTTTCTTCTTTTAAAGCATAAATAATGCATAAATATGTTTTATATGAGTACACATGTATAACCTATATCAAATTGATATAGGTTCTGTCTTGGGGAAGGGGAAGAAGAAAGGAAAGGAAAGGGAAGGAGGGAAAAAATTTGAAAATCAAGATTTTAAAATGAATATTAAAAATTATCTTTACATGTAATTGGAAAAAATATTATTTTAAAAATTGTCTTAATAGGAATGGGATAAAGAAGAAGGGAAAAGGTGGGGAGAGAAGATAAGAGAGGAGAGGTTAAGTAATACCAAGGCAAGTTAAAGGGTAGAATTAAAGTAGAAGAGTTAGCAGGATAGGAAATTAGAGATATACATAAAAAGTATAAGAAGGATCAGGAATAGAATTCATTAGGGGAAAAATTAGGACTAGTAAACATCTCAGACAAAGCCAAACTGAAAGATACAGTTTGATTGAAAGATTCAATCAAGAGAGAAATTTTCATTATATGTCAGCCATTTTAACATTGTTTTAGATCCATGTCTACATATATGTAAATGTATATATATGTTTGTATATAAATAGATATATATATATATATATATTGTGAATATATTTACATATATTAAATATACACACCTGTTCTTAATTGTTTCCTGCTTAGGGTAGGTTAGTGGGATGAAAGGGGGAAAAAGAATAAAGTAAAAAGTACACAGCAGGGAACAAAAGAATAAATTACAAGGAAGCAAAGATGGGCAGTCAGGAATATGTAATGTAATATCTTCTATTATTATATATAGTTTCTTGAAATGGAAATTTATGGTCGCATATTTTCAATCTTCCCTAATCGTCTATTGGGCACATAACAAGTTGGGTTTTTATTTAATTTTCCTTTTTTGTCTTTCTTTTTTGTTTTGCTTTTTTTTTTCTTATTTTGTATTTAGTTTTAAACAAAAAAAAATTAAAAAGGAATTTGTCTTGGGTCATCATATTGATCATAGTAGCCAAGTTTTTCAGAAGTGACCACCATTACAACATTGATGTTAATTGTAGATAATGATCTTCCAGTTATTTTTGCTTCACCTTGCATCAGTTTCTATAGATCTTGTTCCATTTTTTACTCTAAAAGTACCCCCTCATAGTTTCTTATAACATTCTGCCGCAATCGTATTCCTCAACTTGTTTAGCCATTTCCCAGTTGATGGCCATCTCCTCAATTTTCAATTTTGCCACCACAAAATATTTTTTGTACATATAAGCCCTTTTCCTTTTCCTTTGATCTCTTTGGGATACAGATCTAATAGTAGTATTGTTGGATCAAAGGGAATACACAGTTTTGTAGCTGTTTGGGCATAGTGCCAGATTGTTCTCCAAAATGTTTGGACCAATTCACTACTCCACCAACAATTCATTAATATATCTATTTTCCCTGGCCCTCTCCAGTATTAGACATTTCTGATAGGTGTACTTTGGAGTCGGTTTAATTTGTCTTTCTCTAATCGATTGTGATTTAGAGTATTTTTTTCTTATGAGTATAGACAGCTTTGATTTCTTCTGAAAATTGCTTGTTGATATTATTTGACCATTTATCAATTGGGAAATGCTTTTTTTTTTTTATAAATTTGACTCAATTTCCTAAATACTTTAGAAATAATGCCTTTATCAGAGAAGTTTGCTATGTCAAATAACATTTGTTAAATTCCTACTACATATCATCAGACACCTTCTCAGTGGAACTGAAGCCAAGCAGAGCAGTTTCTGCTCATTACAAAGGAACACAGGGGGAGGAGTTTAGTACTCCACACCTTCTAGCCTTCCAATTATAGGAAAGAGGAGGTTAAGGAAGGTAATACCAATCAAAGGTTGAGTTAGTAGTCCACGGGTAAAATTAGAGGTAATGAGCTTAATCTGGGAAAGGTACTTTGTTAAGCCTCTTATAATGTGCTGCCTCCTTCATTAGAAGTATGAGTTCCTAAGGAACATGGGCTATTTTACTCTTCCATTTTTTATGGAGTTTGGTGTAGTGCTTGGCCCATAATCAGTGCTTAATAAATGTTAGGTTTTTTTTTTTCCCATTCATTTTGAGTCGCTCTGAAATTATATTTCTTTAGAAGCAAATATAACAAGTTAATAAGACCAATCATAACCTCACTTTTCAACTTATTAATGTGTTCATATTTCACACGTTTAATTACTTATGTCCTAAAACTTATATATATATATATATATGTCCAAAAATCCAAAATATTATACTTGACAAGAAATTGTGAGTATCTTTTTCATTCATTTTCTTCTGTTTGTAATACAATATAATCCTCCATAGTACTCAGACACATAATTTGCTTTTGTTCTAATGTCCTCACATCATCAAGTCTAATTGACCAAATTTGGCAAGTCTGTACTAAAATGTTCTATCTAGTCTTTATGAGATGTATGCCATCTTTATCTGTAAAATTCAGAAGTCAGATTAGATGTCCAAGGTTCCTTCTAGCTATATATTCTATTATCCTATTCTTCAGATTCCTGAAAAATTTAGTCAAAGCAGCATCAGCACATAGGATATTGATTGTGTTAATCTATCTTGCCAGACATATTTCTCATTATTCTCCCTCATGTATGCTATACTCTTGGGAAAAAGGAAGATGAAATTGGGAGAATCTGAGTTCAAATCTGACATCAAACACTTGTTAGCTATGTAATCCTGGGCAAGTCACTTAACCCTGTTTGCCTGTTTCCTCATCTGTAAAATGAATTGTAGAAGGAAATGACAAAATCTTCCAGTGTCTTTCTTTCTTTCTTTTTTTTTTCTCCTAAAGCAATTGGGGTTGAGTGACTTGCCCAGGGTCACACAGCTAGGAAGTGTTAAGTGTCTGCGACCAGATGGGGTCATAGTCAAACATGACTGAAACAACAACAAAAAGTCCTGGTTTCTATTTCCCACATATGCTATTCTGTCTCTCATATCTTTTGGTCTTTGCCCATACTGTTCCTCATCTCTGGAATGTTTCTCTTTTTCAACAACTCTTATAATCTCTAGGTCCTCATTACTCAACTTGTGTCATCTCCCATAGAAGGTTTTTCTTGATTCCTTTTCTTTATGAGGTCTTCTTCCTACAGTCTGAAATTATATCATATTATGTATATGTACATATACATGTATATTTGTTTGTGTAATGTATCTTCCCTTGTTAGAATGCAAGCCCTATAAAGGCAGGAATTGTTATCATTTTTGTTCTTAGCACTAGCACTTAGCAGAGTGCCTGACCTACAGTGGGCACTTAATAAATGCTAATTGCATTAAATCTGGTGAATTCACTTCAGCACTTATGCACTGAATTGGCATGATTCTTCCCTCATCACATGCACTCTTGTTTTCTTTCTAGGAAAGAATTTTAGGTGAATTTAGGCCACAAATAAGGATTGTCAAGTATTTCCAAGCTTCAGGATGCATCTTTTACTCCAAAAAGGAATCGCCCTTATACTTGGTTGTGCTGAGACCCAAGATACATATACTTTCCTGTAGCAAATTCTGCTTTCCTGAATAAGGATTTAATTTAGTCAATAAAACTGAATATGTGTTGTCTTGAAAGAAGAATAACTCCCAAGGCACTCTATCTGCTGAGTCTCCGAAAAGGATGCCAAAGTTTTGCCAGAACATATCCTGAAAAACATCCAAAGCACAAATTAACACCCACTTTCTGGCTACTGGAATCTTTCCTGAAAAAGCCACTTCCACAAAGCATAAGGGAGCCTGGGTAAATCAGGAAGCCAGACCCAAATTTATTACTTTTCAAAAAAATACAAAATTTTCATCCAGCTGCTAAGTTGGTTGTGAAATTTTCTTTTTGCCCTTTCCCACACAAGTAGCCTATCAAAGACTGACACTCTCAATTTATAAGCTGGGCTTTCAATAGGAATGCTTTAAATAGGGGCAGGTTTGTAGTTTCATAAAATTTGAAAATTAGAAGGAACTACAAGGTTTATCTAATTTAATGTTCATTCCCAACTTAAAAAGAAAGAATAGAAAAGGGAAAGGAAAGGAAAAGAAAGGGGGAAAAAAGAGAAAGAGAAGGAAACTGAGGCCCCAGAGAATAAGTTGTTATGGTAACATAGCTTGTTAATGTCAGACCTAACTCTTTCACTCTTCTTCCCCCTGTACCAGGGATCTCTATAAAATCATCTCTGAAATAGATTTCATTTTACTGGGAAAAAACCTAATAGAAAATATGGCTTTTACATCATTATGTTTTTTAAATGAAGTGTTTTTTCATCTAACAGATTTCAAAATAAATATTTAGTAGAAATTAAAATAGAGTACCCCAATGAATGAATGAATAAACAAAGAATTTATTAAGGACTTACAGACTTCCAGCTACTGTGCTATATATCTATATACTTATAAACATTAAGCAGGAAAAAAATATTGTTGTTGTTTTCCTAGTTCCTATTAACTATAGAATTGAATTCCTATATGCCAATAAATGCATATTTATTAATAGAATTGTAAAATCATAGATTTAGAACTGGAAGGATCTGTGAGGTCACCAAGTCCAACCCTAGCATTTAAAAGAGTAAAGGCTGAAGGAGGCTATTTGACCAATCTAGGATCATTTATCTAAAAAACGTATAAAGCAGTATTTGAATTCGGTCCTTCTTGATTTTTGGTCCTTCCAAGGTCAACATTCTACTCAATGCACCACTTAACTTGCCAAAAGCAGCTGCTTACATCTCCCATTAACCAGTTATCATACCAGGCAGACACAAGGAATCAATTCTTGTGGGCATAAGATAGAGTCCTGAGCCTGAGAGAGAAAAGCCTGCCTCTATTCTTGAGATTCCGTCTCAAAAGCTTGCCTCTATTCTCGAGATTCCTTCTCGTTGATGATTCAGACCAGTTCTAATGATCTTATGATGATAAGAGCCATCTGCACCCAGAGAGAGGATTGTGGAAGCTGTGTGGATCACAACATAATATTTTCACTTCTTTTGTTTGCTTGAATTTTATTTTTTATTTTTTTTTTCTTTTTGATCTGATTTTTTTTGTGCGGCAAGATAATTGTATAAATATGTATACATATGTTGAATTTAATATATATTTTTTTATATTAACCGTGTTTAACATATATTGGATTACTTGCCATCTAGGGGAGGGGTGGGGGAAGAAGAGGAAACTGAAACACAAGGTTTTGCAGGGATCAATGATGAAAAATTATCCTTGCATATGTTTTGAAAATAAAAAAGCTTCAATAAAAAAAAGATTCCTGCTCATTGCTGGTGTGTTACATCTGTCCCACATAACAGATTTATTTTGCTCCTTTAGTTCCTATAGATATCTTGGTTCCTGGCTATCTTTCTGGGCTTTAGATCTCAAAAGCTGCTATGCCTTCTAATATTTACATCTTCCTGATTTTTGTCTACTTTCTGGTTTCTGATAAGTGGTTCTACTTGCCTCTTAGTCTGAGTACTTGGACATGTCCCTTGCTTCTGCTCAAATAATTCCAGGTTCCAAACTTCATCCAAACCACCAACTTCCAGGATATGTCAGGATCTAATCAACTCTCCTATGTCTTTCTTGTATCCTATGTTTCTACCCTTGCCCTATCATTCTCCTGAATCTACCACTCACTGCTACCTATGTCCCCAGTGAAGGTACCTACTGGGAATAAATTACCCAGAGATTTAGGGGGTATGGAGATGATATTTTGATTTCCAGGCAAGGATTTTATCCTTGCCTTTCTCCATTTATGACTCAGTAGATTAAGTCCCAATTTTCATCTTTTTATTAAGTTTTGTAATGTTAAAATCTCACTTTCCTATAAAAGTAATAATTTTCATATTTCTGAATTACCTAATTTAGAGATCATTGACTCTTACCCCTATATCCAATGTGGGAGGAAACTGAGGTACTAAAAAACTATGGTATGTCTAGATTTATGCAGTTCATATGCTCAAAGAGAATATTTGAAAAAGCTCTAAATGAGATTAAGAAAGAATAAAGATTCCATGTTATGAAGAAGTAAGAAACAAAGCTCACTCTACTGATTTATATTTTTTGGTATGTAATGATTTATAAAATAGACCAAATTTCATGAAACATTGGAGAGTAAGATACCTTATATGCCCATAAAGCAGCATATGAAAAGAAATCGATCAAAATAATTCAGATTGATTAAAATATAGTTGAAAGGAAGTCTTAGAAAACAAAACCATACTAAATATCTTTTGGGGTTGGGCAAATAATAACATAAGATCATAGTTTTTAGGCAAGTGAACTAAAGACTGATGGTAATATTGTTCAGAAAATACCATGATAGACAGACAGATTGAAAGAAGAAAGAGAGATTAAACACATGTGATATGTTAGTCTACATGCTAAGAATACAAATGCAAGTAAGTAATCAAAAGAGTCCCTGCCCTCAAGGACCTTACATTCTAAAGAGGGTTGGGGGTAGATTACACATAAAAGGGAAAGGGGAACAAGCTTTATGTAAAAGCCTGGTTTCAGGCAACAAAAGGAAGGAAAGCTCACCTAATAAGACTGGCAACTTCTAATCAATATTTAAAAATCACTAGGAAGTAAGATGCTTCAGGTTTTCTCACTTCAGAAATCTAAAGGATGTCATTTAAACTCAGCAATATTATAAACTTATCGTTCTCTTCTCCAAATAAGTCTAATTTGAAAGTCTTAAAATAAAACAGCGTCAGGGCTCACAGAACAACAATTTTATTTTTCCCTTGACAAGATATGCTGTATTAATTGGGCTTCTTAAAAATTGTGGCTTCTTAAAAAATCAAAGCAGGTAATTTTCAAGAGTTATATGTTGTTTGTTTGTTTGTTTGTTTTGTGGGAGGTGGGAATGGAGGGGGTAAGGCTGCTTGTGGTGTAATAAAAAGACAATTGGACTAAGAATCCAGAGACATGAGTTTAAGTCTCAGCTCCAGCATTAACTATGATTGGCAAATCTATAAATAGTAATGATAGTATTTATGTTATTCATCTCACAAGGTTGTTGCTAGGACTGAGCAAGAAAACACATATGCAAAGCTTTTTGAAAAATGTAAAATGCTATATCACTTGGAAGCAGAATGGAAAAGGAGTTAGAAAATCTAGGTTCAAAGCCCATCTTTGATTATGTGAGATCCAGCCAAATATTTATTAAGCACATACTATGTGCCAGGCACTATGCTAAACAGTGCTGGGGGTATACTTAATAAACAGAAAGTCCCTATCCTCAAATTGCTTATACCCTAAAATGGGAGCCAACACAAAAAGAAAACAGGACAGGGATCGGGGAGGAGACACCAGTGGGTACTTGGTACAGAGGCATCTTGTTCCATGGAGTTAAAACTAGGGAGAGAAGAAAATGCAAAGTGTAGTAACTTGAGAGTTCAGTATATGCCTCTTATAAAGAAAGGCATTAGCAAGTTTGATGCTCTTCCTTCTAGCCTTCCAGGGCCTGAGTTTCAATGATCTGAGTTGGGAGGAGATGGATTATTTTTTTAATATTTGTTGCAGTTAAAAAAAAATACTAGATTTAAATCCGGTTCTGATACTAATTTTGGGTGTCAGTTTCCTAATTTGATAAATTAAGAGGTAGGGTTAAGTGTACTCTAAATTCCTTCCTACCCCTTACTTTATGGGTCCTAGGTAAAGATAAGTAAAAACAAGTAATCAAAAATGGCTAGAGAAAAGAGTGTCAGATTAAAAAAAAATAGTAATTTAATGATGCATTTCCTATTACAATTTTACAAGTTCCCTAAATAGACTACAATAAGCATGACTATGTTGACGATCTATATTATGGCTCAGTGGATAAGAGTTGGACCCGATGTCAAGAACAACTGAGTTCAAATTTGACAATAGATGCTTACTAGTTGTGGGAACTTTTGATTGCCTTAATCCATTGAAGAAGGAAACAGCAAACCACTCTAGCATCTTTGCCAGTAAAACCTCATGGACAGTAAACAAGAAGTGTTGACAGTCTACATAGAAAAGGCAGGCTAGGACTGAAAGAAGTTAGTCCTACCTCTACCCCATTCCTTGTGCAGTCTTCTTAGGACATGACTCACAAAGCAATTAGAAGAATTTAGAAACCATCCTTGAGATCCGCCAAGAAAGGTCTGTCTTTACTGGAGGGCTGGGGCGGTTTTAGATCGGGCGCAGGCGGCGGGCAGCGGCAGTGAGAGCACGGGAACAGACTGGAGAGGGGGTGGGGAGTGATCGCAGCTGTCTCTGCGGGGAGAGCTTCGCTACAGGTTTGGAACCTGCAGCAAATCAGCAGCCCAGCAGAGAAGCTAAAAACACCGGGGCTGAAGAACACAACCGCAAACAGCTGGAGTCTCTCAGGACCTGGCCGCCCCCCCCTTCCCCCCCTCAGTGACTCAGCACGCTTTGGGATCTCAGAGCGCAGGCGCAGCACAGTCCTGCTAGTGCCTCACTGCTGCCACCTGCAGTCTGTAGAGGAAGCTCGATAACACACCCAGCCCCCCCCCCCCCCAAAGAAAGACTCCAGTTTTTTCTGTTTTTCTTTGGTAGTTTGTCTCTGATTAATAGACAGAATGAGCAAGAAGCTGAAGAGGACTTTAACCCTAGACAGCTTCTACACAGATAGAGAGCAGACTCTAAATCCTGAGGAGACTAAAAACAGGCAGTCCCCAGGTGATTCCCCAAAGGAGGAGATCGTCTGTTCCTCAGCACAGATGAACCTCATAGAAGTGATTAAAAAGGCTCTCACAAGGGAGCTAGAAGAAAAATGGGGAAAGCAGAGTGAGGCTTGGCAAAAGGAGAAGGAAGCTTGGGAAAAGGAGAGGGAGGCTTGGCAAAAGAGCCTGGAGAAGTCAGTTAAAGAGAGAGTGGATAAAGAAGTAAAATCCTTGAAAAATAGGATTAGTGAACTGGAAAACAAAATTGGCGAAATGGAAAAAAAATTCCACAGAACAAAAGAACTCAATTGGACAATTAGAGAAAGATTTTAAAAAAGTGAGTGAAGAGAATACTTCACTGAAAATCAGAATTGAACAAGTGGAATTGAATGACTCGAGGAGACAAGAAGAATCAGTCAAGCAAATCCAAAAAAATCAAACAATGGAGAAAAATGTGAAATACCTTCTGGGGAAGACAACAGACCTGGAAAACAGATCCAGGAGAGACAATCTGAGAATCATTGGACTCCCAGAAAAACATGATGAAAAAAAGAGCCTGGACACTGTCTTCCAGGAAATTATCAAAGAGAACTGCCCAGAAGTCATAGGAACAGAGGAAAAAATAAACATTGAAAGGATTCATCGTTCACCCACTGAAAGGGATCCTAAAATCAAAACACCAAGGAATATAGTGGCCAAATGCCAGAACCCTCAGATGAAAGAAAAAATATTGCAAGCGGCTAGAAAAACCCAATTCAAGTATCAAGGAGCCACAATAAGGATCACCCAGGATCTGGCAGCATCCACATTAAAAGATCGAAGGGCCTGGAATATGATATTCCGAAAGGCTAAGGAACTTGGTATGCAACCAAAAATAACTTACCCAGCGAGAATGAGCATCTTTTTCCAGGGAAGAAGATGGACATTCAACGAAGTAAGCGAATTTCATCTATTTCTGATGAAAAAACCAGAACTTAACAAAAAGTTTGATCTACAAATATAGAACTCAAGAGAAATCTAAAAAGGTAAAGATTAATCTTGGGAACTATATTTTGACTTTATAGATGCATAAAGAATACATGTATACCTTGTTCTAGAAATTGATGTGGAAAGGACATTGTACCAGAAAAAGGGTAAAGTGGGGGTAGTACATCTCATGAAGAGGCATAGGAAACCTATTATATCTGAGAGAAAGAATGGAGGGGGATGAATATAGTGGGTATCTTACTGCCTTCAGAATTGGCTTTAAGTGAAAAATCTTAAGACATATTCAATCTATGGTGAAACTTCTCCCATCTCATTGAAAAGTGAGAAGGGAAAAGTGGAAAGGGAAGGAATAAGCTAAGCGGAAGGGAATACGGGAACTGGGAGGGAAAGGGGTAAGATAGGGGGAGGAACTCTAAGGCGGGGGAGGGACACTAAAAAGGAGGGCTGTGAGAACAAGGGGTGCTCACAAGCTTAATACTTGGAAGGGGGGAAAGGGGAAAGAAGGGAGGAAAGCATAAACTGGGGTTAACAAGATGGCAAGTAATACAGAATTGGTCATTCTAACCATAAATGTGAACGGGGTAAACTCCCCCATAAAGAGGAAGCGGTTAGCAGAATGGATTAAAAGCCAGAATCCTACAATATGTTGTTTACAGGAAACACACCTGAAGCGGGGAGATACATGCAGGTTAAAGGTAAAAGGTTGGAGCAAAATCTACTATGCTTCAGGTGAAGTCAAAAAAGCAGGGGTAGCCATCCTGATCTCAGATCAAGCTAAAGCAAAAATTGACCTAATTAAAAGAGATAAGGAAGGACACTATATCTTGCTAAAGGGTAGCATGGATAATGAAGCACTATCTATATTAAACATATATGCACCAAGTGGGGTAGCATCTAAATTCTTAAAAGAGAAACTAAGAGAGCTGCAAGAAGAAATAGACAGTAAAACTATAATAGTGGGAGATCTTAACCTTGCACTCTCAGAATTAGATAAATCAAACCAGAAAATAAATAAGAAAGAAGTTAAAGAGGTAAACAGAATACTAGAAAAGCTAGATATGATAGATCTCTGGAGAAAATGTAATGGAGACAGAAAGGAATACACTTTCTTTTCAGCAGTTCATGGAACCTATACAAAAATTGACCATATATTAGGACATAAAAACCTCAAACTCAAATGTAGTAAGGCAGAAATAGTAAATGCATCCTTTTCAGACCACGATGCAATGAAAATTACATTCAACAAAAAAGCAGGGGGAAGTAGACCAAAAAATAATTGGAAACTAAATAATCTCATACTAAAGAATGATTGGGTAAAACAGCAAATCATAGACATAATTAATAACTTCACCCAAGAAAACGATAATAATGAGACATCATACCAAAATGTATGGGATGCAGCCAAAGCGGTAATAAGGGGAAATTTCATATCTCTAGAGGCCTATTTGTATAAAATAGAGAAAGAGAAGGTCAATGAATTGGGTTTGCAATTAAAAATGCTAGAAAAGGAACAAATTAAAAACCCCCAGTCAAACACTAAACTTGAAATTCTAAAAGTAAAAGGTGAGATCAATAAAATTGAAAGTAAAAAAAACTATTGAATTGATTAATAAAACTAAGAGTTGGTTCTATGAAAAAACCAACAAAATAGACAAACCCTTAGTAAATCTGATTAAAAAAAGGAAAGAGGAAAATCAAATTGTTAGTCTTAAAAATGAAAAGGGAGAACTCACCACTAACGAAGAGGAAATTAGAGCAATAATTAGGAGTTACTTTGCCCAACTTTATGCCAATAAATTCGACAACTTAAATGAAATAGAAAAATACCTCCAAAAATACAGCTTGCCCAAACTAACAGAGGAAGAAGTAAATATCCTAAACAGTCCCATCTCAGAAAAAGAAATAGAACAAACTATCAATCAACTCCCTAAGAAAAAATCCCCAGGACCAGATGGATTTACATGTGAATTCTACCAAACATTTAAAGAACAATTAACTCCAATGTTATATAAACTATTTGAAAAAATAGGGATTGAAGGAGTCCTACCAAACTCCTTTTATGACACAGATATGGTACTGATACCTAAACCAGGTAGGCTGAAAACAGAGAAAGAAAATTATAGACCAATCTCCCTAATGAATATTGATGCTAAAATCTTAAATAAAATATTAGCAAAAAGATTACAGAAAATTGTCACCAGGATAATACACTATGACCAAGTAGGATTTATACCAGGAATGCAGGGCTGGTTCAATATTAGGAAAACTATTAGCATAATTGACTATATCAATAACCAAACAAACAAAAACCACATGATCATCTCAATAGATGCAGAAAAAGCATTTGATAAAATCCAACATCCATTCCTAATAAAAACACTTGAGAGCATAGGAATAAATGGACTTTTCCTTAAAATAGTCAGGAGCATATATTTAAAACCATCAGTAAGCATCATATGCAATGGGGAAAAACTGGAACCTTTCCCAGTAAGATCTGGAGTGAAGCAAGGTTGCCCACTATCACCATTATTATTTAATATCGTATTAGAAACACTAGCCTCGGCAATAAGAGTCGAGAAAGATATAAAAGGAATTAGAGTAGGCAATGAGGAAACCAAACTATCACTCTTTGCAGATGATATGATGGTATACCTAGAGAACCCCAGAGATTCTACCAAAAAGCTATTGGAAATAATTCATAATTTTAGCAAAGTAGCTGGCTACAAAATAAATCCCCATAAATCCTCAGCATTTTTATACATCACCAACAAAACCCAACAGCAAGAGATACAAAGAGAAATTCCATTCAGAATAACTGTTGATACCATAAAATATTTGGGAATCTATCTACCAAAGGAAAGTCAGGAATTATATGAGCAAAATTATAAAAAAGTCTCCACACAAATAAAGTCAGACTTAAATAATTGGAAAAATATTAAGTGCTCTTGGATTGGCCGAGCGAACATAATAAAGATGACAATACTCCCTAAACTAATCTATTTATTTAGTGCTATACCAATCAGACTTCCAAGAAAATATTTTATTGACCTAGAAAAAATAACAACAAAATTCATATGGAACAATAAAAAGTCGAGAATCTCAAGGGAACTAATGAAAAAAAAATCAAATGAAGGTGGCCTAGCTGTACCTGATCTAAAATTATATTATAAAGCAGCAGTCACCAAAACCATTTGGTATTGGCTAAGAAATAGATTAGTGGATCAGTGGAAAAGGCTAGGCTCACAAGACAGAATAGTCAATTATAGCAATCTAGTGTTTGACAAACCCAAAGCCCCTAACTTCTGGGAAAAGAATTCAATATTTGATAAAAACTGCTGGGATAATTGGAAATTAGTATGGCAGAAATTAGGCATGGACCCACACTTAACACCATATACCAAGATAAGATCAAAATGGGTCTATGACCTAGGCATAAAGAACGAGACTATAAATAAATTAGAGGAACATAGAATAGTTTATCTCTCAGACTTGTGGAGGAGAAAGAAATTTGTGACCAAAGATGAACTAGAGACCATTACTGATCACAGAATAGAAAATTTCGATTACATCAAATTAAAAAGCCTTTGTACAAATAAAACTAATGCAAACAAGATTAGAAGGGAAGCAACAAACTGGGAAAACATTTTCACAGTTAAAGGTTCTGATAAAGGCCTCATTTCCAAAATATATAGAGAACTGACTCAAATTTATAAGAAATCAAGCCATTCTCCAATTGATAAATGGTCAAAGGATATGAACAGACAATTTTCAGAGGATGAGATTGAAACTATTACCACTCATATGAAAGAGTGTTCCAAATCATTATTGATCAGAGAAATGCAAATTAAGACAACTCTGAGATACCACTACACACCTGTCAGATTGGCTAAGATGACAGGAAAAAATAATGATGAATGTTGGAGGGGATGCGGGAAAACTGGGACACTAATGCATTGTTGGTGGAGTTGTGAACGAATCCAACCATTCTGGAGAGCAATCTGGAATTATGCCCAAAAAATTATCAAAATGTGCATATCCTTTGATCCAGCAGTGTTTCTATTGGGCTTATATCCCAAAGAAATACTAAAGAAGGGAAAGGGACCTGTATGTGCCAAAATGTTTGTAGCAGCCCTGTTTGTAGTGGCTAGAAACTGGAAAATGAATGGATGCCCATCAATTGGAGAATGGCTGGGTAAATTGTGGTATATGAATGTTATGGAATATTATTGTTCTGTAAGAAATGACCAGCAGGATGAATACAGAGAGGCTTGGAGAGACCTTCATGAACTGATGCTAAGTGAAATGAGCAGAACCAGGAGATCATTATACACTTCGACAACGATATTGTATGAGGACATATTTTGATGGAAGTGGATTTCTTTGACAAAGAGACCTGAGTTTCAATTGATAAATGACGGACAAAAGCAGCTACACCCAAAGAAAGAACACTGGGAAACGAATGTGAACTATCTGCATTTTTGTTTTTCTTCCCGGATTATTTATACCTTCTGAATCCAATTCTCCCTACGCAACAAGAGAACTGTTCGGTTCTGCAAACATATATTGTATCTAGGATATACTGCAACATATCCAACATATAAAGGACTGCTTGCCATCTAGGGGAGGGGGTGGAGGGAGGGAGGGGAAAAAAATCGGAACAGAAATGAGTGTCAATATAATGTAATTATTAAATAAAAAAACTTAAAAAAAAAATAAAAAAAAAAAAAAAGAATTCTTTGATCACATATCATATATTGAGGAATGACTTGTTTTCTAAATCTTTCTATCAAAACTTTTGATAAGGGTTGTATATATAACATAAATATGTTAATTGTATTTCTTGGATACCTTAACAGTAAAATTTGAAATAAAAATTCCCCCCCTTTGAAAAAAAAAAAAATAAAAAAAATAAAAATAAAAATCACTAGGAAGTAAGATGCTTCAGGTTTTCTCACTTCAGAAATCTAAAGGATGTCATTTAAACTCAGCAATATTATAAACTTATCGTTCTCTTCTCCAAATAAGTCTAATTTGAAAGTCTTAAAATAAAACAGCGTCAGGGCTCACAGAACAACAATTTTATTTTTCCCTTGACAAGATATGCTGTATTAATTGGGCTTCTTAAAAATTGTGGCTTCTTAAAAAATCAAAGCAGGTAATTTTCAAGAGTTATATGTTGTTTGTTTGTTTGTTTGTTTTGTGGGAGGTGGGAATGGAGGGGGTAAGGCTGCTTGTGGTGTAATAAAAAGACAATTGGACTAAGAATCCAGAGACATGAGTTTAAGTCTCAGCTCCAGCATTAACTATGATTGGCAAATCTATAAATAGTAATGATAGTATTTATGTTATTCATCTCACAAGGTTGTTGCTAGGACTGAGCAAGAAAACACATATGCAAAGCTTTTTGAAAAATGTAAAATGCTATATCACTTGGAAGCAGAATGGAAAAGGAGTTAGAAAATCTAGGTTCAAAGCCCATCTTTGATTATGTGAGATCCAGCCAAATATTTATTAAGCACATACTATGTGCCAGGCACTATGCTAAACAGTGCTGGGGGTATACTTAATAAACAGAAAGTCCCTATCCTCAAATTGCTTATACCCTAAAATGGGAGCCAACACAAAAAGAAAACAGGACAGGGATCGGGGAGGAGACACCAGTGGGTACTTGGTACAGAGGCATCTTGTTCCATGGAGTTAAAACTAGGGAGAGAAGAAAATGCAAAGTGTAGTAACTTGAGAGTTCAGTATATGCCTCTTATAAAGAAAGGCATTAGCAAGTTTGATGCTCTTCCTTCTAGCCTTCCAGGGCCTGAGTTTCAATGATCTGAGTTGGGAGGAGATGGATTATTTTTTTAATATTTGTTGCAGTTAAAAAAAAATACTAGATTTAAATCCGGTTCTGATACTAATTTTGGGTGTCAGTTTCCTAATTTGATAAATTAAGAGGTAGGGTTAAGTGTACTCTAAATTCCTTCCTACCCCTTACTTTATGGGTCCTAGGTAAAGATAAGTAAAAACAAGTAATCAAAAATGGCTAGAGAAAAGAGTGTCAGATTAAAAAAAAAAAGTAATTTAATGATGCATTTCCTATTACAATTTTACAAGTTCCCTAAATAGACTACAATAAGCATGACTATGTTGACGATCCATATTATGGCTCAGTGGATAAGAGTTGGACCCGATGTCAAGAACAACTGAGTTCAAATTTGACAATAGATGCTTACTAGTTGTGGGAACTTTTGATTGCCTTAATCCATTGAAGAAGGAAACAGCAAACCACTCTAGCATCTTTGCCAGTAAAACCTCATGGACAGTAAACAAGAAGTGTTGACAGTCTACATAGAAAAGGCAGGCTAGGACTGAAAGAAGTTAGTCCTACCTCTACCCCATTCCTTGTGCAGTCTTCTTAGGACATGACTCCACAAAGCAATTAGAAGAATTTAGAAACCATCCTTTGGTAACCTCCTTTTCTCCACAGTTATCTAGTATTTAGTCATGAAGATTATGGAGCCCACTGAAAGTAGAATGAACTTTACTTTCAAATTACCGGCCTTGAAATTTAAAACAAAATTACCATAAACATAAGTCTCCAAATATAATTTGGAATAAAACTTAAAAAAAAAAACTATTCCAGGCTTATGGGAGACAAGAGTGGAGCCTATTTCTTCAAATGATCCACATGTCCAGGCTGAACAAAAGCAATCTTCCATTCCACTTACCCAGCCAAGATTCTCAGCTGCACTACTAAGCCTTGCAGGGAATAGGAGGGAAGATAAATCAATATTTACCAGTAGTCTTCCTTTTATAGTTAAATATTGGCTTAAACTTTTAAGATCTTCAGTCTTTGTTGCTGCCTAACCTTAAGCCCACATTTCAATGGTTCTTTCCTCTTGTTGAGGCATAATCATTAGAAGTAGCAGGAGACATTTGGACCCGTTCCATTATATATGTTAGACTGTCACTTTTAATGGTTACTGTAAACGTAGGAGCCACAGGAAAACAGTGTTTGACTAAAAGAGTTTGACCTTTTAACACAGAAAATATAAATATCAATGGGAGTCCACTGGGGGAACTAATAGAGCAATAGCCACAAAAAAGGAAATTTTCCAAGAGTTTGAAATTAAACTATGTGAACTAAACAAGGGGTTCCCTAAATCTTCAGAATGACAGAAATTAATAATCACCACTAACAATCATGCATATGTGCCTCGGCCACCAAAATTAATGAGGAAGGGCTTAGCTCTAGACCTCATCACTTACTGACTTGCACAAACACATCCATGATCTCTCAGCCTCTGGGCATGTGTAAGAAAAGAAATGATACATCAAACCCACTATGGAGACCAGAAACGAACAAAAGTAAGATAGAAGATGATGAGCCAAAGAGAGGAAGAATTACAGAAGAGTGGAGGAATGGTCCAAATGGCAGGTTTTCAGATTGCCTATTAAATCATAACCTGTAACTTGTTCCCTACAGGGCTCCAAGACAACATACTTTGCCACTAACTGAATAAGTCTTAGAACTCCTTCTCAGTTAGGAATATGTATTAAATATCATAGTTTTTCTATCAATGGAAAAACGAAGCCCAGAGAAGTGAAATCACTTGTCTTAGATCATGGTGCCAGAGAAAAGAGCCCAGGTGTTCTGTCACATGGATTGGATGCTTGCACAAAATATTAAAAGAAATACAATCATTATTGCTACAATTAACTAGAATTGTAGGGATTAAGTAATCATATAGTCAATGTCATTTAAATTATTTATGGCAAGAAGCATCAAAGAATCAATGTTTGCAAAAGAAAGCTGAAGCCAAAAATCTTCGATTAAAAAAAGCATTCTACTAACTATTTTCTCAGACAATGTCTCTTTTCTAGTAATGAATCTGATCAACGATAAGGTATTTGCCATGATGGGGAATCTTTTCATTCTATTTCTTGGAAAAGATTTGTGCCTTGGAAAAAGATTTTGTTGATACAAAAAAAAAAAAAAAAAGAAAAGAAAAAGAAAAAAGAATAAAGAAAGGTCTATAATTCCTTCCAGAGTTCTTTAAGCCAGGAGCTGATAACAATATTTCTTATCACAGAGAAGTGGTGTTAATTATTAAACAACAAAGAGAACACTGAATTTTGCAACAGAGGACCTGGGTTCAGAAGCTACCAATGCTACTATGTGATTTCAGACAAATTGTTTCCCCTGACTAGGCTGCCCTCAGTTCCATCATATGTGAGATGAAGGGGTTGAACTGATGGCCACATAATTCCCTTCTAGAAATAAAATTATGATTCTAATCTTCCCTCCACCAATGGGGACTTATCCAAGCAATGGCAAGTGGATAGAATCTATTCAATTTTTAATCATCCATTTCACTATGTAACTATTATCTGCCTTCTTTCCATATACAAGAAACCTCCTAGAAAACCATTCCTCAATCAGTCAGTGACATGACTGATGTGGGTATTGCCTCCATCATTGTAGATAAAAACCTCATCTATACTTTCACATTTTCTTAGGATTCTTGTTTATGTTCTTCCAAAGAGCCTTCACGAGGGACCGATAAACTTGTTAGAGGACTTTTCTTTGATATATTTTAGATTTTGTGGGTACTAGTACATCATTCAAATTGAATTTATATAGATCCAATTTAACTCTAAGTGGTAAAAAGAATGATGGCCTCATAAAACTGTTTTTAAAGAACACAGATCAACAAAAAGATTATAGATTTGAAGTGTAAAGGGACCTTAGATGTCATTTAGTCTAACCCCTTCATTTTATTGATTTGGAAACTGAGACTCAGGGAGGTTAAGCCAAACAATTTGCTCAAGCTCATGCAGTAAATGCAATTGGGGGAAGATCTTTATTTGTTTTTTCTTTTAACTTTTGGTAAGGCAATTGGGGTTAAGTGACTGGCCTAGAGTCACACAGTTAGCAAGTGTTAAGTGTCTGAGGCTGTATTTGAAATCAGATTCTATTGAGTCCAAGGCTGGTACTCTATCATTGAACTATCTAATTCCCCCCTTTTTTATTTGTTTGTTTTTTGGCAAGTTGGGGGAAAACATAATGCTAAAAATGATTTAAATGTTTTTAATGATCACACAACCTTTAGGTCATCACTTCTTTGTAATTGAGGATGGAGCAATGGAACAAATTTGACAAAAATTAAAGGTTGCATAGAGCAAAACTGTTTTGTCTTCTATGACATAGACTGATTTGATTCACAGAGGATCATTCTCATTTTACAAATGTGGGAACTAAGGTACATAGAAGTTAAACTCTTTTCCTAGGATTACCCAGCTAATAAATATCTAAGGTAAGATATGAATCTAGGTCTTCCCAGTGCCCTTTTCACCCTACCATGTGGATTCCTCTTCCCGAGACAATGGCTTCCCTTTTTCTTTCCTTTTAATTTCCTTTTTCCTCCCCTCCCCAAACATGGGCATGCCTCAGTATACAGTATTCTACTCTATTGTCTTCAAATGTTTTTTCTCCCCCCAGAGAATTCAATTCTCAATTTCACTCCCAGACCTCTGAATCTTCCTCTGACCTTGTCCCTTCCCCTTCTTTATTTCTAACAACCTGTTATCTGTCTCTACCTGAATGTTTCATCCCACTCAAAAACATGAGATATCTAAAACCAAACCTATCATTTCTCCCAAGAATAGCTCTCCCTCCAGGCTTCTTTGTTTTCTCATAGCTACTCCTTTCCTTTCATTTCAAATACATCACCTTATCCCTAAACTATTGCAAAAGTCCCTTAAGTACTTTTCTTCCTTTTAGTTTTTCCCCTTTTCAAGCCATCTTACTGCTATCAGTATAGGTGACTCTTCTACTGTTTGTGGGATCAAGAATAAGAAACTTCTTATCCTGGCATTCAAGGTGACCCACAATCTGAGTCTCTCTCCCTTCAGTTTTCTGCTGTTGCTTTATACAAACATTCTTTTCACAGAAGCTGTCACATGTAGTTCCCCCTACATTATAGTGTATGTGTATGTCTATATAACTCTGCCATTCCTCTCATTGTTTATAACATTCTGCCATTGGGAAGTCTCTCTTTTTTCCCTCTTATTATTCAAATTCTACCCTTTCTCAATGCCCAGATCAATATTTCTCCCTCTAAAAGTCAAAACCTTAATCACTCCCTATTTGGTAATTACCCCCTTCTTTAGGCTACAATTCAGCTACTATAAGTAAAACATTTTGCTCAGACTTGACTGCTATGCAAAAATAAGCAAGCAAAAATAAGAGAACAATTGCATTACCATGCAAAACTACAGGTTATTTTGTGATAGGATTTATCTTTTTATATCTATGTTATCTTCCCCAGAGGATATTAATTATTATAAGGGCAGATACTTTGGATTTCCACAATCTTTGCACCTTATTTAATACCAGGTACATAATAAATGCCCCATAAATGTTTGTTGATGAAGAAGATAAAACATGACTCAGTCAAATTCAATTTTCTATTTCAGTAATGTCAGCTTTAAATAACCACCACATCAGAAATTGATATTATTTCATCAGTAGAAATGACATTAAGGAGAATATATTACTATCTACTTGGCCACTACATTCTTAGGATGACAAAACCTTTCTATCTGACTTACAGATGAAACATTCCATAAATAGTATATTGTCTCCACTATTAGAAGATGATCTCCTTGAAAACAGGTTGACATTTTCTTTTTATATCCCCAATGATTACTAATACAATGCTTGGTACATAGTAATACTTAATAAATGTTCCATATATTTACTTTCTGATAAACTCAATTACAATATAAGGCAAACAGATTAATTTTAGTTTAAGGAATATGCTGATTCAACACTCAGTTCCATTTTACTGAAATATCAAAAGAACTTACAGTCAGACAGTTAAGACTTAATATAAGCTAAATTAGCCATTGCTAATGCTAAGGAAAGGTAATTAGTATTGACCTAAAGTGGGTAATTTTTTCCCCCAGGATAGGAAAAGAGTCTCTGAATATATCGGACAGACCACCACAAGGAAAATTTAAAAAACCAAAGGAACAAATGCATTTCACTATTGTCTTAAAACTATAAACTATAGATAGGGTCTTGTCTATATTCTGCCTCTTGACAGACAAAAATCCCTTCTACTATCATGCCTTTCTTTACTGGCAGCCTCCTCTCTTAAATTCTTCTTGGGGAAAATAGAGAATAGGAGGAGTTATGAACATCTCCTACTCTTTCTTAACCCTAAAAGAATTTTTAATCTAAGAGAGAGAGTAAAAGCATATTCTAAAGATATTCTCTAGCAGAGAGAGCACATATTCTCAGACTCCAGTGATAAACGACTAACATGCCATTTGAATGGAAAAACAAATCAATAGAATGATCATTGTTGAAGCAGTGAAGATGGGATTTGGGAGGAAAGGCCCAAAGGTTATACAAGAGTCTCATGTCAGTAATGTCACAAATGCTTTTTTATATATAAAGATTTTTGCCCCAATTTTCTCTGATAAAGTTCTCATTTCCAAAATATATAAGAACAGATTGAAATGGATAAGAATAAGAATCATTTCTCAATTCATCAATGGCCTAAGTATTTAGAATAAAGAAATCCTTTTGAAGAAAGAAGTCCAAACTATATGTGTGAAAAATATTCATAATCATTAATAATTAGAAAAATGTGTCAGACTTTAAGTTGATAAAGTTGATAAAAAGGAGAATGATGAATGTTGAAGGTGCTGTCGCAAAACAGGCACATTGACACAGGGGTGACAAAACTGTGAATTGTTCCACCCATTCTGAAAAGTAATTTGGCATTATATCCAAAAAAAAATCATTGATCTGTGCATACTTTGATCTAATTATCCCACTTTTAGACCTATATCTCCAAAAGGTCAAAGAAAAGAAACAAGGACCAACATATGTCTTCCTCCCAATAATATGGCCCTTTTTTGTGCATATGGCAAAACTAAGAGATGCCACAGGCTGATTTCATAAAAGCCTGAAAAGACCTATATAAACTGAAGCTGAGTGAAGTGAGTAAAAACCAAGAGAACATTATACACAGTAATAACAAAATTTAAGATGATCAATTATGATGAACTTCGCTCTTCTCAACCATGTGTCGATTCAAGGCAATCTCAATAGACTCGCAATGGAATATGTAATCCATACCTAGAGAGAGAACTATGGAGACAGAATATAGACCAAAGCATAGCATTTTTACCTTTTTTTTCCTTGTTTGTTTTGTTTGTTTTCTTTCTCCTTTTTTCCCCCTTTGGTCTGATTTTTCTTATACAATATGATAAATATGGAAATATGTTTTAAAAAACTGCATATATTTAACCTATATCATATTGTGTGTTGTCTTGGGGAAGGGAAAAGATAAGGGAGAAAGGAGGAAAAATTTGGAATACAAAGTCTTACAAAAAATGAATGTCAAAAACTATCTTTATATGTATTGAGAAAAATGAAATACTACTGAAATTTTTAAAAGAATCATAAAAAGAAACTAAGGGATGCCTGTTGATTTGGGGATAGTTAAAGAAATTTCGATGTATTAATGCAATGGAATATTATTGTACCATAAGAAATAATGAAAAGGATGACTTCATTTTGAGGGGAGAAAAAGGAAAGAGGATAATTTGGAACTCTTTCAAAAAAAATTGAATGTTGATAATTGTCTTTACATGTAACTGGAAAAATCAAATACTGTTTAAAAAATATGGAAAGGATGCTTTCAAAGAAATCTAAGAAACTTTTTTTATCAGTTGATGCAAAGAAAAATGAACGGAACTATAGGAAAAAATAATGGAATTTATTAAAGCACAATCATACTGTAAAGAAAAGCAAACCTGCAAGAATTCTAATAATATACTTCCCTTTAAGAAGGTGGATATAACTAAGTCTATTTGCCATTCATTTAGCGAGAAAGACTAGATGAGATTAATCCAATTCTTCTTTTCTCCCACTCACTTAGGACTACCTACCAAGTAACATTTTCTCCACTCTAACCCTATCCAGTCTCCTTTGCATTTGTCTCAAAATGCCCCAAGATCTTAAGCCATGGAAGTTAGTATTGATATTAATCTGATAATACATGTGTATTATTCATTTAACATCACAATAATAGATTACACAGAAAGCCATAGACAAGTGTCTAAAAGGCTACAACATATTACCAATGGAAGAGTGGGCAGAAAAACAGTGCAAAGATATTCTTAGTCATATATATGACCAAAAAAGATAGTGGACATGTCATGTAGTGAAATAATATCCCAATTTTACTGAAAAATCCCCATCTTCTCATGGATACAGAATATTACTCAACTCACCTCACTTTCAAATGTATAGTTAAAGTAGTTTTATTTGATTCCTATAATATAATTAAAATTAATAATTATTAGACACATATCATACAACATTCTAATTACTTTTCAACTCTAACTTTACTCTTCAAGTCAGAAGCCCATGTCGTTCTCTTCAATTTTCCAAGTCACAAAAAAGAGAGAATCTGAAAGTATGAATCTTCTAATATCTTCCCTTTTGCCAATAAATTAGGAATAGAACACAGTCAGTTAACCAACAACATGCTGTTTATATCAGTTTTTGAATGTTCTATAAAAGTTGTGAATGAATCTCTTGGTACAGTTGCATGCATGAACCAAACAGTAGGACCTTTGATTACACAATCTCATGACATTCAGCTTTCAGATGCCAGAAAGCCAGTAGTGCAACAATTTATCTATCTATCTATTCTTGGAACTTAAACACTAAAAATAGTCAATATTTAAATGCCTCCAGGGCTTATATTTATGCAAACAAACATTAAAATGAAAGGCATGACTGTGTTGATCCTGGTAGCATTTCTTTTTTCCATCCCTCCCAGTTAACCCTCCTTGCCTTTAGCTGCATGCTTTGGCCACTCCACAAATCTACTGATGTAATTGAATTCCATATCTCTTGGAGCATTAACTATGTCAGAATGAAAGGAAAAGCAAAACAATTTAAAAATTATCAAGTACTCAAATGCCCTTTTTTAGAAGTAAATGACTTCAATCCCAGATCCTCAAACACCATTAAAAACAACTTCTATTACTTATATTATTTACTACTTAAATACTATAATCATTATATTCAAACACTGGTTTCTAATGAAGAAAGTTTTTGTTCAAGTAAACTCTAAAGGAGAAGTAGATATACATACAATAACTCTAAAAAAGCCAATTGGATGGCATCTCAGCAAAAATGGAATAAAGAATTAACTTCACATAGTAGGTGGTTACAAATTTAATTGTTCTGACGAGGTTATACTTTTAACTTTCCACTAACTTATTATTATGTTGCCTTCCCCAGTTCCTAGACTTTCAAATCCTCCTTTATGAAGCTAGATAAGTTCATCAATGAAGAGAAATAGTATTTTAGTTGCCTCATAGGAAGGAAGGAAACAAGTATTTATTAAACACCTACCATTTACCAGGAATTCTGCTAATAGCTTTGCAAATATCATCTCAGTTGATCCTGACAACAACTTGGGATGAATTTTTTCTCTACATTTTCTTTACAGTTGAGGAGACCAAGATAGAGAGGTTAAGTGATTTGTCCACCAAAAAGTGTCTAACGCCAGACCTGAATTTGGGTCTTCTTTGCTCTAGACCCAGTGCTCCCATTTATTTACAGCACCACTCTCAATCAATGTTTCCTTGTGATGGACTTGGCTCTTTTCAACAATGAGGTCATTCAGGGTAATTCTAATAAACTTGTAATGGTAAGAGCAATCTGCATCCAGAAAAAGGACCACGGGGACTGAATGTGGACCATAACATAGTATTTTCACCATTTTTGATATTTGCTTGCTTTTTTTTTCTTTCTCATATTTCCCCTTTTTGATCTGATTTTTCTTGTGCAGCATGATAAATGTGTGTGTGTGTGTGTGTGTGTGTGTGTGTGTGTGTGTACGCAAGAGAGAGAGAATTTCACAAGTTTAACTTATATTGGATTACTTGCTGTTGAGGGGAGGATTAGGGAGAGGGAAGAAGAAAAATTTGGAATACAAGATTCTGCAATAGTGAATGTTAAAAACTATCTTTGCATGTATTTTGAAAATAAAAAAAACTATTGTTAAAAAATAATAATATGTCTCTCTCCACCCCAATTTTAAATTACACCATTCTTTTGGGACATTGTATACAAAACGTGTGCAAAAAGCAGTTATCCATTTTTCTTTAAGAGTTATTATTCAAGAAAATAGTATGTTAGATTTAAGTTAGAAAAAAACTAGAATTAGACCCTATCCCTCATCTAGGCTGACTCTTCCATTTGATGAAGAAACTGGGGCCCCCAGGGGTGAAATGATTTTTTTCAGCAAGCCATAGTTACAGAAATAAGACTATATCCTAAGTTCCTTTCTATAGCATCATATTGCCTTACCTAAAGATGTTGAAAACAAATCCATATATATATATATATATAGACTGAATTAACCTCTTCTGTTTCCAAAGTGGATTAGAGAGCAGACTTACTTGTTAGGGAAGAGTGAAAAAAACTTCTTTAGCTTTTTCCAAAGGCATTTAAACAGAAATAATAATGGGTGGAGTAGGAGGATGAGGAGTACTGGAGACACAGGAGAGGGTGGGAGAGCTAACTAAACATCACTGAACTTTAAAAAAGAAAGAAAGTTTACTTTATGTTTTGAATAAGAGTTGGCAGCTGGAATAAGGTTTCTCCACCCATCCCTGCATTAGTGGGAGGGAAGAAAAGATGAATGCCCCCAGGGTTTAGTTTCTAATGGCAAGTCATTCATTGTTAATAGTTGGCCTGAGAAATGAGACGTAGTATAACCAATGGACTGAGCAAAGTCTTTAGACTCCAAAAGTCAGACTGTGGGGAGACTAGAGCACATGCTGGCAGGGTTTGTGTCAGCCTGAAACATATGAATTTCTGATTTGGATGGTTTTGATTTTACTGGATAAATGAATCAAATAATCATAAAAAATCTAGATTAAGAGAGACCTTACAGGTCATCTAATTCTAACTCTAACCTCCTACCTCATGCAGAAATCCTTTCTATGTGACATCTTTAACAGCCCTTCAGCTTTAGCTTGATTATTTCCTGTGATAGGTGAAATCAGTACCAGAGAAAGCAGCGCTTTCATTTTTAGACAATTCTAAGCATTAGGAAATTCTTCCTTAACAGCAAGTGTTTATTAAAACAATTACTGTGGACTAGACATTGGTTCCAATGGCACCTGTTTTGGCTTCCAGAGTGAAATAAAATAAGTCTAATCTCTCTCTTATATATGACAGCCCTTTCAATATTTGAAGACAGCAATCACATACTCTTCTAAGTCTTTTTTTTTATTAAAGCTTTTTATTTTCAAAACATATGCATGGATAATTTTCAACATTTACCCTGCAAAACCTTGTGTTCCAAATTTCCCCTTCCTTCCTCCTAATCCTTTCCCCTAGACAGCAAATAATCCAATATATTTTAAACATGTGCAATTCTTCTATACATATTTCTACAATTATCTAGCTGCACAAGAAAAAACAAATCAGAAAGGGAAAAAATGAGAAAGAAAAAAACGCAAGCAAACAACAACAAAGAGTGAAAATACTATGTTGTGATCCACACTCAGTTCCCACAATTCTCTCCGGGTAGATGATTCTCTCCATCACAAGATCAATGGAAGTGGCCTGAATCATTTCATTGTAGAAGAGAGGCACATCCATCAGAATTGATCATCATATAATCTTGTTGTTGCCGTGTATAATGATCTCCTGGTTCTGCTCATTTCACTCAGCATCAATTCATATAAATCTCTCTAGGTCTCTCTGAAATCCTCCTTCTAGTCATTTCTTAAAGAACAATAATATTCCATAACTTTCATATACCACAATTTATTCAGTTATTCTCCAATTGATGGGCATCCATTCAGTTTCCAGTTTCTAGCCACTACAAAAAGGGCTGCCACAAACATTTTGGCACATACAGGTCCCTTTCCCTTCTTTAAGATCTCTTTGGAATATAAGCCCCGTAGTAACACTGCTGGATCAAAGAGTATGCACAGTTTGATAACTTTTTGAGCATAGTTCCAAATTGCTCATCCAGAATGGCTGGATGTATTCACAATTCCACCAACAATGTATTAGTGTCCCTGTTTTCCCACATCTTCCCCCAACATTCATTATTATCTTTTCATCATCTAAGCTAATCCAAGAGGTGTGTAGTGGTATCTCAGAGTTGTCTTAATTTGCATTTCTCTGATCAATAGTAATTTAGAACATCTTTTTATATGAGTAGAAATGTTTTCAATTTCTTCCCAAGTCTTTTCTAGTCTAGTTTTTGACATATAATAATTGTTTATCAATGGCTATTGAAAGGATGATACTCATGACTTCATAATTCTAAGAGCTTAAAGCATGTGATCTACTGATTTTTTTTTTTGATAGGAGGCAGATGGAAAAGAAGTTTCACTAAAGCATAATATATTTTTTCCATATCAATTCTTTTCTAATCTTTCAAAAGACCTGGGATATTTTTTTTGGTTTGGATACTTCATCAAATGATATCCCTACTCTTTACTAGAACATTTCATGAATTACTATGGTTACAAAAAAAAATCTGCTAAATAAAAGAAGATAGTCACTTCCTGTGATTGTGAATTATATTGGTTCTTGGATGACATTGTGTCTTCAGGCTCCTTTCTCTCTCTCTTTTTAGTAGTATTTTATTTTTCCAAATAACATGCAAAGATAGTTTTCAACATTTACCTTTTCTCCCTCTTTTCCTACCTTCCTCAACTAAAAAAATTATTTGATAAAGGTTAAACATATGCAATTCTTTATTTCCATTTTTATCATGCTGAGCAAAAAAAAAATCACATCAAAATGGAAAAAATATGAGAAAAAAAACACAAGCAAACAAACAACAACAAAAGAATAAAATATTATATTTGATCCACTAGTCTCCCTATTTCTCTTTCTGAATGTGGCTTGCACTTTCTATCACAAGTCTATAGGAATTGACCAGGCTCCATTCTCTTGGCAAGATCTAACAAATTATGCTCTACTGGCATAGTTTCTGAGGACCCTGTTCCACAAAACAAGGCATTAGAGAAGAACTCTAAGAAAGGATGCTTGAACACATGAAGAAATAATTTAGATTTGTCCTCATGCGGCTGGAAGTCACATTTAGAAGGAATTTAGAGGAAAACATAAAACAGAGTAACAGTATGTGACTGAGGAATACAATACGCATAATATTTTGGTCATACACTAAAGACAATAGCTAACAATTTTCCTTAGAAAATATTTTACGTGTTTTGTAATCTATTGATGGATTGAAGAGTTAATCACACTTCATCTGTTGTATTTTTCTCAATAAAAGAGTAATTACTATTAATATTATCATTATTAATTATTCATGGTTATATACCTTTACTTTTTATAAAGTTATGTCCTCACAATAATGCTGCACAAATATGGACACTTATTTTACCAATGAAGATTCAAATTGATACCTGTTATGCACCTATAGGTTTAGTGTTGCCTAGGGCTCAGAAAAATTAAATGACTGAGACATTTAAGAGTCAGAATTTAAATCCAGATCTTTCTGGATTTGAGACAGACTGCCCAGGATATCATGATGCTCTTAGTACTAATATTACAATACTCATTATTACAATTAAAGAAAGTGAGTCTGAGAGTAAAAGAAGACTAGTTAAAGATCATACAGAGTGAGTAAATTTTAAATTGAGGACTCTAACATGAAGAATTAAACCTCCTGGCTGAAGCAGAAGCAGAGAGACCTAGTTTCTAACTTCTTGGATTGATTTCCTTTTGACTATTCATTAATCCAAGCTGATTGTTATTAATCACTTAAGTTCTACAGAAAGCATAAACTACAGTCTTTTCCTTTTGCTAGATCATATATCTTTCATATTTGGATTTTCATTAAATTCTGCTTTACCTCTTTCAAATTTATTTTTCCATCCAGCTTTTTCCCAATTTAAATTCAATCCACTTGAATTTCCTTTGCTTTGCAAAAATTTACTTTGGAGTTTAAAGTTATTTTGATTTTTACTTTTGCCTTTTTTCCATTAATTTACTTTTCTAATTTGCTATTTTAAATCACAAATTCTGCTTCTCTTTGGTTTTTAGCTGCTTCTGGATGCTATTTCCCTTTTGCAAGTCAGCTATCTGAATTCACATTATGTCTCTGAGAAATCTACTTAAGATGCATTTTTGGCTCATCTATTTCTTCAACAACATTCAAAGAATAGTTTTGTCTCCCACTTTCCAAAGATTGAGACCATCTGTAATAAATTGCCTCAAAGCCTCTCTTTACGGCAACATATTAGTGTTCTTACAACTGTCCTCTCAACTTTGAACATTTAGTCAGTCTCCTCCATCTGTATTTTAGATTTTTCCTCCTTTCTTCAATTAAACTTTCTAACAAAATTTCTCTTTCTAACAAAATAATCTATGATAATAAATTTAGAATTAGATGAGATCTCAGAAATCATTGTCCAACCCTTTCATTTTAAAGATGAAGAAACTGATATCTAGGGAAGGAAAGTAATATGAAAGAAAAAGTCAGAAGTAAGATGTTTTTTATCTGTTTTTCTGAGGTCAATTTTCTTCCTACCTTCAAATATGATCATTTCATACAAAAAATAAAAGACAATCAAAAAACTACTTGTAATTTTGCAATCCATTTTCAGGTACCATTTATTCTCTTTTCTTTCTTTTATTGTCAAACTCAAACTTGGGTCCTCAACTATTAATTTTATGCCTTATTCACCCTTTAAATTTTTAATGCTATTTAATCTATATACATGCTCTTGAGGGTTAATCACTGATGATTCCCTTCCTTTTTTTGTTTCATATTGTTCTTGACATAAGAAGCATCTGACAGGTATCTTTCCAGTCCTAAAAATATTAGGAAAAATTTATTTTAGCTGTTAGATTGATTTTTCAAAGCTATAGGATTTTTTTTTTAAGAAAGAAGAATATGGGGGAAAGGAGGAAACCTGTATGGGGAGAAAAGCAAGGCCATTGTATAAACTACAGACAAAGCATTACACATCATTCAATAAAAAAGACTTGTTCTTTGATAATAGGACAAAGCCACCAAAATAATTTGTTCTGTATTCCATTATGTATTCTAACATTGTCATTATATAGAATGTTTCATTATATAGAATAAACAATGATTACTCATCTTAGGAAATAAAGGCTGTTTTACCTATATCTATGTACCCTAGTGCCAACATTTTATAGTTGCTTAATAATACTCATTGATTTATTTGATGTATTTTCATTTTCCTCCTTAATGATAAGAACTGTGTTTAAATTTAATTTTTAGGTAGAAAAACATTTAATTAATAGTAAACAATTATCACCTTTATCTAAGTCATGCACTTGTCTAAATTTTGTTCACTGTTATTTTTTCTGAGAGGAAAGCGAAAACCTCTAGTCTCTATTTTTCCCAAATTAATGCCATATATGTTTTTCTATGCAAAACTACAAACCCAAATTTCTAAAATTACTGTTAAACTTCATTTCTTTCAGTAAATGCATCAAATAAAACTATTGTTCAATAATAATGCCCTTGTCTAATGGAGAGTTTAATTAAGGCATACTTTCTGTATATATATTCTGGAATTTGTGAAAAAAATTTCTCCATAAAATCTATATCTAGGATTAATTCAACTTTATTTCTAATAATCAATCAATGTCAAAGGCCTAATTCCATTTTATATGTTTCTTCATTCCTGGGCAGATCTTTAATGAAGTTAAATAAGAACATACTGTGCATGAGACTTTTCCCTTTAGAGAATGTAAATATGCAAGACATAGTAAATGTAGGAGTAAAATCTGAATGCTGGACACTAGTAAGATACCCAATACTTAACACCAATGCAAAAAAAATACAATGAAAACAAAGAAAAACTTTGTGTGACTAAGTCATTTTTACTATTAAAAATACTCAAGTTAACTACCAAGGACATATGTGGAAAAGGAACTCTACATCCAGAGAAAGAACTGATAAATAAATATAATATGTATAGAATGATTATATTACATATATACACATATATTTATGTCTAATGGTAGCCATTTCTGGGTTAGAGAGGAGGAGGAGGAAAGAAAAAAGTTTATATTGCAACTTTATCATATAGTTTAAAAGAGCAAATTGTATATAATAGATTCTCAGTTTCATAAGCAATCTTTTTTTTAATTCTACTTTGTTATAGGAAAACTTATTTTATTTCATAAATTAAAAAGAAAACCCATGCAAAAATATCATCTGGAAGAATCATATTAGAATTACAAGAAATACTTGAGATCTAATCTTCATGGTCATTTTGTAAATGGAGAAAATGAGCTAGAGAGAGAAGTTAAACTGTCTTATGAGAGTATAGAGATTGAGTAAGTGTCAGAAGTGAGGTCTATACAATCACATGAGAATCATTTCACATATTGCTCCTAACTATTAAATGACTTTTCATAACAAAGGAAAAGTATTAGGTTAATAAGAATTATTGGAAAACTTGTTCCTTTAATTCCACTTTTCCCTGCTACTGATAATCCCTCCATAGCAAGTATATGCTCCCATCTGAATTTGGGTACCATCAAGTCTGGCCTTAATATTATGATAATTCTTTACTTTCACCTATTTTATTCCCTCAGCTTACAAACTGTAATCATTCTCCCCTTATTCTTCATGTTTTTTTCCTATATTTTCTTACTCTATTTGATTTTTATGTTTTGCATAAATTTCCTATAAAACAAACCATCTAATCTGTTAAAAGTCTTTTGTTCTTTAGAGGTGGTAGGGCACAGTGGCTGGAGAGTTGGATTTGAACTCAATTCCCTATGTTCAAATCCCCTGTTATAATTTCTATGCTATTAATTTAGCTTTTATAAGTCATTTAGCTTCTATGAACCTTGCTTTCCTCATTTGCCAAAAAAGAATAATAATACCTATAGTATTCCTCTCAGAGTTGAGCTATATAAATGAGATGATCTATATAAAGTAGTTTGTAATTAAAAAAAATTAATTTGTTTATGGTTTTTTTCTCAAGAGTCCCACTATATGTAGAGTCAATAAGGGTTTATAAAATGTATAGATAGGATTTGAGTTAGAAAAACCTGATTTTGAATCTTGGCTCAGGAAATTATTAGCTGAATGATCCTGGGAAAGTCACTTAACTATCTCAGCCTCAGTTACCTCATTTGTAAAAATGGAGATAATCATAACAACTACCCGATTTTGTGAGGACTCACTGGGATAACTTAAGACATTTTATAAACTTCAAAGTACTCCATAATTGCTAGTTATCAATATTGTTGTTTTTAATTATTATTAATAACTTAAGCTTGTTTTGGAAATAGTGAGTTTTAAACAATGGTTATGTATGCAAGTGAAAATAACCAGAAAGCAATAAGAAAGACAAAAGAATGAAAGGTCAATGGTGAAGATGGAGAAATAAGAGCTCTCCATACTGAGACAAAAGTCACAATCACACAAATCTATGAGTGTCTAGGTGGGTATAACTATAGAAAAGCAAAGAGGTAATGACTGGGACTTGGAAATCAGTCCATGAAGAAAAATAGAGATAACTGTTGACAAAAGATTTAAGAGAATTAAGATGGTATGGATCATAGAGAAGGAAGACCATGTTTTCAACAAGGAAGTATTATCAATGTCCAATATGGGGGGAAAAAAAGATGAGGAAGAAGACAGAGAAAGGGAGTGGGAGGGAAGGAGACAGATAACTGATATGTGTTAAGAAAAGAGAGTTTAATGAGTAATAGTGAATCTAGAATTAAGGAACAATGATGAATACATCAGTAAGAAATGAATCTGCCTAATTTTTCCTTTCTGATTGTGTTCAAATTTTTTCCCTTCAGTAGAATGTAAGCTCTTTACCTTTCTAGAATATCTAGCACATAGTAGGCATTTAAGAAACATTTTCTGGAAAAAAAATGAATGACTCATGGTATCTCCTAGAAGCACTTAGAGAATATCACCTACCACTAGCTCTGCAATCAAAATCAAAAAGGAAATAAAAATAAAAGAGAATACAAATCTTTCCCTTATCCCATTCCCTTTAATACTAGTGCCTTCATTGTATTGATTACCTCAGATTAACCCAAATCTTGATTGTACATAGCTATATGCATGTTATCATTAATATGAGATTGTAAGTTTATGAAGGCAGAAACTGCTTTGGTTTTTGTTTTGTTTTTTGGCTTTAATTTGCATTATCATCATTTTTTTTCTAATGCCTGGTTCTTAATAAATGCTTATTGCCTGAAAAATTGCCCTACAATTGTATGGCTCCCCTAAGGCATTCCTTTTGGAAGTACCTGATAACTGAATCCTATAGAATGGTATATTCTAGAAGTAACGTGATTGCAAGTTCTAGTTTATGCTATGAAGAATAGTTAGGATTCAATTTAAAAAAACCTGAGTTATCATCTTATAGACACCTCTTGAAATATTTTAAAATTTATAGTGTTGGCACTAATCCTCTTCTCCTTTCTATATAGTGTTCAATAAAGTTTAAATAATAAGAATTCTAATACTATGAAAGACAATCATGATTTTTTTTTCAAAAATATAAAATAGAAAAAACAATAAATATGAAGCTCTATTATGTGGTATTCATTCATTACTTATATATAAGCACAAGTGGGGTGAAAAAATGTAAAATATTCTAGAATATACATAAGGTACTTTCAAGCAGCAGGATAGTTATTATGAATCCCAACTGGTAAAGGGTAATCAACATTTAGCATTTTAATTAGGTGTGATATAATCAGCTTTCACTGCTCAAAGAGGGTAAGATTTTCCTTTCTCCCTCAAAGTACAATAGATTAAGATTGCTTATGGCTTATTCCCACAGGGTCTTGTGATTAGACAGTTTAACAAAACTGAATATTGTTTTGAACAAGGCAGTTCAAACAGTAGGGTTTCTATTTGTTTAAAAAATGAATAAGGAATTTCTATCAAGTGTTACATTTTCATCACTGGCCTATGTTTATGCTGGATCCACTCACCATCATTGGGAATTGAAGAAAAAGTGGATAGACTGTTATGAGATGCAAAACTTATAAAATACTCCACTCTAGATTTTTTTTAAAAGACAAAACAGAAATAAAAACAAAAACTCCAAAACAAATAAAAAAGAAACATACTATATCTTTTCCTACCCCATCCCCCAATTAAATGCATTCTCTATTCCAAAATTTGTAAATTGTTTTGGCTTATAGCAGTTTTCCTGCAAAATGTTCCTAAGTAGGGGATCTGGAAGCAGGATATCATCATTTATAGAACAACAATGAACTCACCTACTTATTGTGACTACTCCCAACATTTGATAACTTTTTTTTTTAATTATAGGAGATATATACAAAGACAGAACATTTTGACAAATGTACTACAAACATATGCAACATCATACATCATTGTAGACTAGTATAGCCACCTGAGTTAATTTTACATGTATTATGGCTTTTTCTAGGGAGTATCTGTCTTGAAAGATTCAAATAAAGTTGTTTTTTTTTTTTTTTTCATTATGGGAAAACACGACTTGAACTAAAGAACAATTTAGTCAAATGTATAAACATCTTAACAAGAAGGACCCAGGGTCCTTCATATCTAATCAAATGCCAAGTCCCAAATACTTACTCTACTTCCAGGAACTAACAAAAGATATTGAAAACCATGTCCAATTTACTATTTTTAAAGGAGTATAGCCAAGTATTATTTTTAAAAAGAGGTCATAGCTTTAAAACAGTTCAAAAATATCTCTTTTATACCATGATTTTTTGTTTTCTCTTTCTTTTTTCTTTTCTTTTTTTTTTCACAATGTTTTTTTTTTTTTTTTATAACAATTTGAAGACAATACTAGGGATAGCATTTTTATTCATGTATTTGGGTGTGTCTGAAAATACAGATTAAAAAGTCAGCATTCATTTCCACCCATTATGCAGTGCATCTCCATATCATATTTTCCCATTATTCATTGTTAGAATCACATATTCTCCCATACAAGTCAGATTTCACAGATGCCTCTTACTCAAAGTAAAAGCTTATACCCCAGAGAGGAGAAGAAGGAATAGCCCAAGGTTTGAGTACAAGAGGTGATCCAGGGTCTTTCATATCTAATCAAATGCCAAATCCCAAAGTTTATATCTTGGCAGTACACTTTTTCCATTTTAAATGCTACTATTATAGTTCAGGCTCTATTACCTCTTTCCTGTTCAGTTGTCATAGTCTCCCATTACCTCTTCTTTCCAATGCATCTTTTGAACTAAAGCCACTAATCTTCTAATTACACATTCTGTTTAAGACCCTCTGCAACTTAAAAACCTTCATTGGCACCCTATTATTCCCTGAATGAAGTACAAACTTCTTTGACATCCAATAACTCAAATTTTCTCCCCTACTTAGCTTCCCAGCCTCATCTCTTATTAATTCTTCCTGCTCTAAACTGCGATCAAATTTGAACACATTTCCAGACACGTCCTATATTTGCTGACCTACATGTCTTTGCTATGGCTTTTCCCTGGAATGACCATTTCCATTCTCTCCCTCTTCTCCCTACCCCCAAGCTCTGAAAAAGGAAATCCTATCCACCTTTCAGGGAACAGTCCAAATATACTTTTTAATAAACTCTTCATTTATTACCACAGCCAAAACTGGTTTCACTCACCTCTGAACTGCCCTAATATTCTTTGTCCTTTTGTAGCACTTAATAAGAAAATATTTTATTTATATAGTTTTATTTTTCTTAACAAACTATAGGCTTCTTCAGGATATTCTATTAATCTGTGTATTCCTCACAGTTTCTTATACACAAGCAAAAGTTTAATAAATGTTTCTGAATGAATGAATTTTCCAAAATTCCATTTTGGAAAAAACTTTATAAGAAATTTCCAGATATACCCTTTAAGATGTACCAAGATGGAATTAGTAAAGGCAAATTATCCTGGTAAGTAAATGAGAAAACAATTCTAATGTATGAGTATCTCAAGGTCATAGAAAATGGCACTATATAATTGACCTACAGAATATCATCATGAAAGTCAAAGTCACACAAGAACTCAAGAAAGAGGATTACTAAACTACCATCCCCAGACTTCTGTTCTATGAAGACACAGCCTTTGTCCCACAGGCTACAGGCAGCTGGCTGGCTGCCTCACTATGTAGAGAAGAGATTAGTTAAGACACCAGCTGTCCTTGCTCAGTACAGAGAAGAGAGCCACCAAACTCCTGCCCATTCTCAATGCCCTACCTCTGTATCCTGTGTACCAGTCATTTCAACAGCTCTCAACTTTCCTAGAAGATCAAGTTATGTTAATCTTTCCCTTACTCAGGGTCACAAGGAAACCTCAAAGGCAAATGGGACAGGGTGGCCCTGGAATAAGGGTGAATGAATACATTTGTGAAGTACTATTTACTTGGGGATTAAGCCTCAGCCTTCTATTCCAGTCAATAGCCCATCTGGAGAATCTCCATACCAGAATCCTTGTTATGAAGATGATATTGACTTTGTTCTTAATCTCTATAGCCCACAAAATCTGTGCCAGTTTTCATGACCCAACAGAACTAGAGCAGGTCCTGTTTGCCTTGACGAGAATTATATACACTAAACTCATGGGAATTATTTTATATGCTTTCATATCACATTTCTAATGAACAAATAAGCACATATTACTTTAGCATTTTTTTGTTCTATTTTATTTTGAGGTGTGAAAGGAAAAGACATCCTAAATTGATCATTAGTATATTTTTGATATCATTTACTCATGGTAAAGTGAAAATAAAACAAATGTTTTGAATCAGTGGCTCAAGGTTTAAATCCTGGATCTAACATTTATTGGCTATAAAACCTTAGATGAGTCCTGTTGTCTTAATTCTCTCCTATGAAAGGAGCAGTATGTTTAGATAATCTCAAGGATTCTTTCCATCTCTAATTTTATGATCTTACTAGTTAGATGTATCGTTTCTACATCTAGAATGAAACTACTTTCAAGGAATAATTTATACACATATATAGAGAGAATCAGAATAAATCTCCATTTAAGTGGTTAATGAGATGGATCCTGACATCTTCCATCTGTACCTTTATGGTCAGCACTGGCATTGTTCCAAGCAGTAGGAGAGATTCTCTCACCTCTAGTGCTCTCAAAAATATGATGATTCAGGATTATGGTATGAAATAAAGTTGGAGTGTTATTGGCAATTCCTAACTGAAACCATTGCTGTTTCTGCCTTTCTAGGAAACTGTTACTTAGGTCACTCTCACCCTCTATTCTGTCAGTTTTCTGAAAAGCAATAAATTGTCAACATTTCCTTGACCTCCCCTCTTTCTCACTAGTGAATGGTCCTCAGCCAGGTCAGCTGTATCAATACTTTGGAAGGTGCCTGGACTATTAAGTAGGGAGTTAGTTACTGGCCTTAATACCTAGCACTTCATCATACCATATAAATCACTTCTCAAGTACTGAAAAAAGAAACATAGGAAGAAAGCATGTTGATTTACAAGATGTTTTCATATCTTTAGGGTATTTATTCCTCCTACTTCTTGTAACATAAATAGCCCATAACCCTGCCCCAGGACTTCCTAATAAACAGCTGTGAAATCTCACTTGAACTGGCTTAAAATAAGGGTCCTGAAATTAATTCAGCATATGGAGCCTTACATCTAAATTGTGATGGGGCTTTGATTCTAGTGAAGGTTTATAAACCTTTCTTTTCTTGAAATAAAACATGGCTTGAAAAAAGAAAAATGTCAACTTCATTCATGGGCATGGATTCAAATTATAATTGTTTGGTTTGTATGAGGAGGAAGCTATAACCTTTTAAAAAAGTAATAGAGAAAGTCTATAAAACAAATCAAATCTTTGGAGGATTTTTGTTTGTTACTCAAAAATTAATAAATTCTTGAATTTAGAAGTGACAGAAGATATTGCTATTATGAGAAGGGAAAAAAACAACACAGACAAATGAATCTCTTATTTATATCAAGTCTAAGTTCTTCCTTATATCAACTTCTGTGTAACTTATATGCAGAGTTCCTGGAAATGACCTCTGCATCCATCTAGAACAAGTATGATTTCTTTATGTTGATATTTCAGTTATTTGAAGGCAGCTACCATGTCTCTCAATAAGTTTGTCATTCTCCATTTCTTTGAAATGACCATGAGAAGCCATTATACCATTTATCATCCTCCATATATCTCGTTGTACTCTACTTTTCAATGTTCTTTCTAAAAAGTAACAACAAGAATTGATCATTTCTTCTTAGTTCAAAGTTTAGTGAGACTAAAACCTCTCTTGCTCTGGATACTATTCCTGTCTTTATACATTACAAGATTATACTGATTGTTTAAAAAGTTGCTACAATGATTATTTTCTATTAAAATATCCAAATATTGTTTTTTACATGGAATACTATATAGTCATGAATCCCATATTGTATTTAGGAAGTTGATTTCAACCCAAGAATAGTTTTACATTTAATGCCATAAAATTTCATCTCCTTAGATTTGACTCTGTTCTAGGTTGTCAAGATATTTTCTGGAGCCCATCTCTCTCATGCAGTAGGTTAACTGTCACTCTTAGCTATATGTCATTGGCAAATCTGATAAGCATTCCATTTATAACTTCATTTAAGTTAGCAATTCTCAGACTTTTCAATGTCAGTAATCCTTTATGATCTTAAAAATTATTGAGCATGCCAGATCCTTTGTTTATATGTTATATTTATCAATATTTACTACATTAGAAATTAAAATTTGAAAATATTAATTTGATAATTATAAAACGCATCACATCAATAAAATAACATTTTTATTAAAAAGTAACCACATATTCCAAAACAAAAAAATTTGTGAGAAGAATGACATTGTTTTACATATTTTCACAAATATCTTTAATGTGTGGCTTAATAGAAGACAGCTGGGTTTTCATATCTGCTCTGCATTCAATCTGTTGTGATATGTTGTTTTGCTTGAAGTATATAAAGAAAATCTGGCCTCACACAAAAATGTAGTTGGAAAAAGGAGGAATAAATTAATAGGCACATAACTGTTTAGTGTTATTATGAAAATAGGCTTGATCTTGTGGACCCTCTGAAAAGATCTTAGAGACACTTGGACCACACTTTGAGAAACACTGATTTAAGTAATTGATAAAAATGTTAAACCATCTCAGGGCCAAAAACTGTTGGGCATCCCTTCAGCTTGACATTGAGTTATTAATGATTTCTCTTTGGGACTGTCCATTCAACTCTTTCTAAATGCAATAAACTGTGTGTGACATGCCATATTTTTTTATATTTTCTAACAAGGATAGTATGAGAAACTTACTTCAGAAGATCTTCCTCAATCAGAAATTCCAGCCAAATGTATCTTGGTAAATCGTATCAGGTGGTACAATAAAAAGCAAGAAATCCCACTATTCTAAAATATCTATCAAAAACTGGGTCTGGGAATCCAGAAATATTGTCACTACAGTGAGAAGTAATTGCAAGAGAACTCAAATCAACCAAGTATGAAAGTTGTTTGGAATATTACAAATATAGACAGAAATTATTTATGTTTCTTGAATTTCCAATTTATTATAATATAGATATATGTGTGTATATGTATGTATGACTATATATACACATACATATATATATATACATATGTATACATACATATATATATATATACATATGTATACATACATACAATACAAATTGATTCCCCACTAGAGAAAAAAAAAAGCATTTACTATCCAGTTTGGGGGGATAATAATGCCATCTTTGAAGGAAAGAAACACGTGCTTTAAAAATAATGAAAATAATTTGAAAAAGCAGGGGGGGATACAAAACTATTTTATAAATATAATCAACAAGATGATCGGTTCCATCAACCCAGTTACAGAAAGTTACTTTCTGTGCTGGTAAATATATTGCATTCAGTTCTTGGTGCTACAGTTCAATAAAAGGCATTTATAAATTGAATGGTTTGGAAAGGAATGTCATCAAGAAAATGAGGAAATGTGAGTGTATATTACATGAGGAATTACATGAGGAGTGTAGATTACACCCCAAATCACTTGGGATGTTTAGCTTTTAAAAGAAAAAAAATTCAGGGGGACAGGATAATTGTCTTGAAATATTTAGAAGGCTTTTATGGGGAAAAATTAGGATTGTTTTATTTGGCCCCATACTATAAAATCAGGCACAATGGGCAAAAATTGCAAAGTTTTAAATTTAGGCTGAATGTCAGATGAAATCCTAACAATCAGAGTTATCCAAAAGTGGGATAGATTACTTTAAAAGGCAGTCTTCAATCATTAGTTTTCAGGACATCATTTTTCCTGGTTTTCCTCCTACTTGTCTGACTAGTCCTCTGTCTCTTTGACTAAATAATCTTCCAGATTACACCCTCTAACTATAGGTATCCCTTACGGTTTTATCCTGGGCACTCTTCTTTTCTTCCTCTATACTCTTTTGCTCTTATGGATTTAATTATCATCTGA